>NC_092336.1:248207500-249705000 GCF_046630445.1 Rutidosis leptorrhynchoides
TTACCCTGTTTTGTACATGAGATAAACTGCAAACACATATATACATATTTTTGAAGTTGGGTTTTCACACCACATTCAAAAATTATTAAAATCTAATAAAGTTAGAAAATTATAAAAGCTATTATAATAATAAAATAAGAAATAAGAAATAAGAAAATTAAGAATTAGTAACATTACAATAAAATAAACAAAAATATAAAATTACGGATGAGGAGGATGGTTCCAGTGTGGGTCCCAAGCGTATCCATAGATGCTGTAAAATGCTTGGGCCTGGTCATATGTAGGATATGGTGGTCGGCTCTCTAAATTCCAAGGAGCAAATTCGGGCATAACAGTAGGAATGTATTCTCTACCTACGTGTGTACAATGACTTATGATTTGGCTTTGATGATATTGCCAATCTTGAAATGCTTTTTGCCTAGCCATTTCATACTCGTGTCGAGCCATAAAAATTTGCATTTCCGTCATTGGATTACCCCCTTCCGGTTGACCTTGCTGTTGATCTCTCTCAACATGTGGATGCCTGCCATCATAACGTGCTGCCGCGTTGTTTCGTTTCTTTAAGACCTTAGCACCATGATAAACACGCAAATCTATTCTATCACGGGGTTCTGGTTCTGCCATTAATAATCCCCCCCCCCCGACTTCTATCCACACCGAGATATTCAGCAATCAAAGTAATAAATATACCACCTCCTATTATGCTACCACGCCTCATACCCCTAACCATAGTCAATATATAATAACCCACAAAAAAAGGTATACTTACAGTGCTGTGTGGGTCTCGAATACACATGTGGTAAAACAAATCATGTTCATTTACCTTTTCTTTATTCTTACCTCGTTGTGTAATCAAATTAGCTAAAAACCTATGGATTACTCTTAATTCAGCTCTATCAATATCAAGATAAGAGTATAATCCCCCCTGGAATCGGCGATGGCTAGTCATCCTACTCCATACGTCATTCGTATCAAAATTCTCATCCACCCTCCTACCATAAACTATTAACCTCTGGCAATCATAAGATGCTAGCTCCTCGGGCGTATATATACCTAAAGCCCGAGCCATGTCTAGTAAGGACATATGGCGCATCTCCCCTCCTAATAAAAATCTAATAAAACTACGATCGGTTAAAGTATCTACCCGATCATTTATTTTAATAGTACACAATAACTCTATACACCATTCTCTATATACAGGTCTACGCATGTTGAATAAACGTACCCAATCACTAAAAGTAGAATTACCATATCTTTGAGTAAGTAATTCCCTGATTGGCTCGGCCAATTCCACTACCTCTAATGGTGCCCAATCTATAACTCTGGGTACCTCAACATTATTAGACACAAGGTTGTGCATGTTCTTTTGATATTTTGGATAGTCTATCCAATATCTATCAAATCTTAAATTCGGATGTAAATCTGCCTCATGAATGTTTGAATATGAAACAATTGGGTGAGGCATATCTTGTCGGTATTGGTTATTAATTTCCTGTTGATTTTCATCTTCCGGAGGAGCATTGTGAGCCTGGGTGTAACAACCCAACCCGATAACCGACCAAAAACAATCCCAAAAAAAAAAAAGTTTAAACTGCTGCTCAGGTGTGGTGCGCGGCGCGCTCCACTTAAAGTGCGCGGCGCGTACAGGGCGTTCCAGGCTCTGATCAAACTGTTTTTAACTCGTAAAAAGATGGACCACTTCCCGACATATTTAGACCGAACGCTTTTCATGACAAACTTATATATGTAAAACTAACACGAATCAAACATAAAACGATGTTTTACAAGCGGGGCCCACACGACCCAAAATACAAGTTTAATACAAGTTTAGAGTTTCGACCACCAAAAAGTTTAAGTTCCAAACTACACAATGAGCATGGCGTTTGGGATTAAACTACCCACTATCGGTCAAACTCCAAGAGCTACTAGAGCCAAAAGCGTCCCCTAGCATCAAACGGGATCTCTAGTCCGAACGAATGCCCTTACCCTTATCCACGCCGGAACCTATAAAATGGTAAACAACGAGAGGGTAAGCTAATGCTAAGTGAATGCAATACTTATACATATACATATGTAATTTACCTACACGCATCCACCTACAAAACCATTACATACAACGAATAAACGAGTTAGCATCAACAAACACACGACTAGCAACAACGTTAGTATATAATTCAACACAATAATATACTAAACATAAAAGGGCATAAACACGCTAACCGTTCACCGCTTACTACTACCGACTTGTAGCCGACCAAGATCATCGAGTCTCACTCGTACCATGTCACCGACTTGTGACTCGTCATATGGTGTCACCGACTTGTGAATCACCATGTAGCATCACCGACTTGTGAAGCCCCACCTAGTGTCACCGACTTGTGATCACTAAGAAATGTCACCGACTTGTGACTCATCATAAGGTGTCACCGACTTGTGAATCACCACTATTACTTATGGGTCACCGCCTCGTGAACGCCATGTGGCATCACCGACTTGTAAAGTACTACCAAGTGTCACCGACTTGTGAGCACTATGGGGTGTCACCGACTAGTGCACCACCCGTCAATACATATGAGGTCACTGACTTGTAAACCTCTAAGAGGTGTCACCGACTCGTGAGACACCTAGCGAGATACTACCAACCCGTAGTTCTCTTCACCTGAATACCAAATAAGCCACCAACTTGTGACATAACGCCCAACACTCACGATGTGGCGCCGAAGGCCCACATCGCGTACGAGTAAATTAACCACATACATACATGTATAAATATTCCACTCACCTTGATTTCAAGTAAGGCAACTTCCGCTTGAGCTCCTAATCATCCGATGCAAATCACCTAAGTAATTTACAACCGAATAAGCTAAATACACTAGCTTATACACAAAACACCATAAGTGCAATATCGACCCATTTGCACATGCATCACTTTGACTAAGTCAAAACTCGTCCAAAACACCCATAATCAAAATTAACTAATGATTATGTTCAAACACCCCCTTATGCTCAAGGTTCAACATCAAAACACTTACTTGCATCATTAGGACACAAAAATCCATTTTGACCCAAACTCAAGTCAACACCCATTTGCAAGTTTACACTTCTAATCACTTATAATCTTAATTAACTAGTGATTCCAACAACCAAACATGATTAACAACTAATCATCTTCATTAACAAACCCAAACCAACCAACAATGGTTATTAACACCATTTACTAGCTCAAACATCCAATTAACAACTAATGGGTTTATTTCAAGAACACCCATTTCAAAACCCCAATTATGAACACTAAATTAAACTATGAAAACTCAGAGTTAGAGCTTACCAATACCACCACAACGTAGCCGTGAACAAGGTGAACAACTTTAACACTTGCAACTTCATTTGATTCAAGCTCCTTCTTCCCCAAATGAAGCTTTCTCTCTCTAAGCTCTATTTCTCACTCTAGGGTTTGAGAGTGTGTGGAAGAGATGAAGATAAGATTGTGGACTTGAAAGAGTCCACCAAACTGCCTTTGTGGCCTAAAACTGACCCTCAAGTGAAAAGACCATAATGCCCTTCATTAAACTCAAAACAGAAAAACTGGGGTTCTGTCGCAGGGACAGTGCGCGACGCGCACCATTACCCCTGCGCGGCGCGCACGAAGGGCTGAACAGGTTCTGTCTTCGGTTTACTCACACAATTTTACCCACACTTCATGCACTCTAATACACTTCTGTAAAATAAATAATCGGGTCTTACAACTCTCCCCCACTTAAATTGGATCGCGTCCTCGCGATATAAACCTCATCGCGAACGAAAACAACTCATTTTCCACAAGTCTTCGAGTTCTCACACAATCTCGGAACCTTTGAGGCCACCGTGCATCCTATCGATCACACTTTACCACCATGCAACGTTCTAATTGCACAATTAACATTCATGATTTCCTTGGCATACTCCAACTCACGACTTAGAGTTCTAACGCCCATCGCCAATACTCTAGAGAGTTCGTTCCCGAACGCACTCTATCCTAACACGCCCCTACATGAGACAGTCCAAACTAACACTCTACGTCTCTAGTTGGCTCTCAAAACGGGATAACTTACGGCAAATGGCTCAAACACGCCTACCAAACCAAAGAAGCATCGTACCCTCCGGGTACATACTCCCCCACTTAGGGTTTTAACCCTACCTTATCATCATCAAGATGATAATACCTTGCGAAATTTCAACATTCCACAACATACATGACCGGTACCAACGTCGGTCATACTCAAAATTTTACGCGGACTTACCACAAGATACTCGAACCTAGTCTTTCCGAATCGGCTAAACGTCAACGCCCGCTAGTCGTCGCAATAAACCATGATCGTACCTTCGGGTTTCCTCACAGGTACCCAAGTACAAAGTAATCACACCACCGGAGTGAAGCATTCCACTTGCAGGTATATGGAGGGCACCTGACGTAGTGTTATGCAACTCCCATTACTACTACCGTGTCTCATTCACTTGCCCCTTTTGGGGTCCATCCTCGGCGTTATATGACACTTGACTATTCGAAGTCACCCAAACCCAATGAACATTACGGCTCAACGCCACAACTCCCTAGCAATCAACTGCTAGTCGAGATCTACCTAGGACACAAAGCAGGCCTAGCAAACTTTCACTTACAATGGCGATGCTTGGTGCCACCAAGACTTATACCCTACCTGTACCGTCTCGACCGTTAACGCGGTCACTTACACACAAACAAAGATAGTCAACCACCATGACTATACTCGCACACATACAAAGTCAACGTGAACGCCTCTCGAACGGCATACCATTACTACGCTAAACCTTATGGAGCGCAATACAAGTAACCCTCTAATCAAATCACTGTTTCACCCTACTCGGTTAGGCCTCCAACTCGTTCGGTCAACCTACCTCGGCCAACCCTTAACAAGAATTAATTAACCCGACCCGGTTAGTCAAATACGCTCGGTCAACCCGCCTCGATCAACACTTATCACCAAATTGATTAACCCGACTCGGTTAAGTTGAACTCACTTGGTCAACCCGACTTGGTCAACACTCCCAACAACTTATTGATTAACCCGACTTGGTTAGTCAAACTATCTCGGTCAACCCAACTTGGTTAATCCCCTAAAAACAATTTGATTAACCCGGCTCAGTTAGTCAAATACCCTTAGTCAACCCGCCCCGGTCAACGCCTAACAACAATTGATTAACCAGACTTGGTTAAGTCAAACACACTAGGTCAACCCGAATCGGTCAACACTTATCATTTAATTGATTAACCCGACCCGGTTAGTCAAACTCACTTGGTTAACCCGCCTCGGTCAACATCCAACATCCAATTGATTAACCCGACATGGCTAATCAAACCGCAATGGACTAACTCGACCTAGCTAGTCACTACAACACATGGATAAACTCAATCATTATCCAAAATCACCCGCATAAAGATAGTACTAAAATCAAATAGTACCTGAATCAAGCGTCGCTAGATTTTCGCGCTCCGTCACTATTCCACTCGGGACATTCCGACTTCCGGTGACCCTTCTTCCGGCACTTAAAGCATGTGACCTTACCCGACGGACAATCACGAGACTTATGCCCCGTTTGCCCACAATTATAACACGCGAATTTAGAACCACCCGTGTCATTCATCTTTACGCTTCTGACACCTTCGGTAGCGCTTTTACTCTTCTTGTTCGAAAACTTCGCCGCTTCGAACTTCCGTTTACTAACATCGGACACACTTGGCTTTGACACCTCCGGTTCGAAACCCCGCGCCAACTCAAACAACTCTTCAAAAGACTTAGCCATTCCCCGACTAATCTTACCCTTCAACTCGTCATTCATGGTACGGTAGAAATCTTTCATTCACTTGTGAACGTCACCAACATACTCCGGACAAAAACGAGTCTTTGCCAAGAAGGTAGACTTGAGAGTAACCAAGTCCATCGAACCTTGTCGCAAATTGTGTAACTCGTCCCGGATTCTATCAAGGTCGGAAGAAGTTCGATATTCATCAAAGAACTCCTTTTTGAACTCATCCCATGACAAGCTCATACATTGTTCCTCGCCATACAATTGAATCTTGTCATCCCACCACAACTTGGCTTCTTCACGTAACATACTAGAACCATACCTCATTTTCTTCTCGGGAGGACATTCACTAGTACGGAAAGCCCCCTCGATGTCTGAAACCCAACATGTACTCTTCAACGGATCCCTTACCCCATTAAACATAGGAGGTTGTGCATCCTTGAAGTTTTTGTAATGGAAGTCCCGCCTCCCATTTCCTTCACTCCCTTCGCCTCGGGGATAAATATTTATAGCATCAAGCGCTTCCTCGATTGCGACCTTCACCCTTTCATCAATTAGATCGGTTAATTGCCCATCAACCGATTCCCGAAAAACTTTTCTAACATCCTCGAGAAACTCCGCTTTTTGACGTTTAAAGATGGCCTCAACCTTAGCCGTGAACTCAACGTCTTTGTCTTGATCTTCGTTGGCTTGTTTGCTCCTTGTAGTCATTCTAAGAAATGAACTCGGTTAGGAACACAACATGAATAACTTACACACACCACCACAATCAATCGTTCACAAACATATAATATGGCACAGTTCGTACATCCCATCTAGTTCAACACTTGTTGTACATCACTTGCATGACTTGGCTTGCAACCGTAATAATGGTCGCGAAGCATTATTACGCTCACACGCCATGCCGAGCTCATGAATACAACAACTATCTCGCTAGATATTCAACGCAAACAACACGATTAATAACAAGATAATCAATACATAGCTAGTTCACCCATTCTCTAAGGCACTAACTAAATCCCGAACCGACCCGCAATCCTACAAGTCCCGCATAATAGCACACACAAAAGTCTAAGTCTAGGCGCCTATCTCAAGTCACCTAAATCCCTTTGACCATGCTCTGATACCACTTGTAACAACCCAACCCGATAACCGACCAAAAACAGTCCCCAAAAAAAAAATTTTAAACTGCTGCTCAGGTGTGGTGCGCGGCGCGCTCCACTTAAAGTGCGCGGCGCGCACAAGGCGTTCCAGGCTCTAATCAAACTGTTTTTAACTCGTAAAAAGATGGATCACTTCCCGACATATTTAGACCGAACGCTTTTCATGACAAACTTATATATGTAAAACTAACACGAATCAAACATAAAACGATGTTTTACAAGCGGGGCCCACACGACCCAAAATACAAGTTTAATACAAGTTTAGAGTTTCGACCACCAAAAAGTTTAAGTTCCAAACTACACAATGAGCATGGCGTTTGGGATTAAACTACCCACTATCGGTCAAACTCCAAGAGCTACTAAAGCCAAAAGCGTCCCCTAGCATCAAGCGGGATCTCTAGTCCGAACGAATGCCCTTACCCTTATCCACGCCAGAACCTATAAAATGGTAAACAACGAGAGGGTAAGCTAATGCTTAGTGAATGCAATACTTATACATATACATATGTAATTTACCTACACGCATCCACCTACAAAACCATTACATACAATGAATAAACGAGTTAGCATCAACAAACACATGACTAGCAACAACGTTAGTATATAATTCAACACGATAATATACTAAACATAAAATGGCATAAACACGCTAACCGTTCACCGCTTACTACTACCGACTTGTAACCGACCAAGATCATCGAGTCTCACTCGTACCATGTCACCGACTTGTGACTCGTCATATGGTGTCACCGACTTGTGAATCACCATGTAGCATTACCGACTTGTGAAGCCCCACCTAGTGTCACCGACTTGTGATCACTAAGAAATGTCACCGACTTGTGACTCATCATAAGGTGTCACCGACTTGTGAATCACCACTATTACTTATGGGTCACCGCCTCGTGAACGCCATGTGGCATCACCGACTTGTGAAGTACCACCAAGTGTCACCGACTTGTGAGCACTATGGGGGTGTCACCGACTAGTGCACCACCCGTCAATACATATGAGGTCACCGACTTGTAAACCTCCAAGAGGTGTCACCGACTCGTTAGACACCTAGCTAGATACTATCGACCCGTAGTTCTCTTCACCCGAATACCAAATAAGCCACTAACTTGTGACATAACGCCCAACACTCACGATGTGGCACCAAAGGCCCACATTGCGTACGAGTAAATAAACCACATACATACATGTATAAATATTCCACTCACCTTGATTTCAAGTAAGGCAACTTCCGCTTGAGCTCCTAATCGTCCGATGCAAATCACCTAAGTAATTTACAACCGAATAAGCTAAATACACTAGCTTATACACAAAACACCATAAGTGCAATATCGACCCATTTGCACATGCATCACTTTGACTAAGTCAAAACTCGCCCAAAACACCCATAATCAAAATTAACTAATGATTATGTTCAAACACCCCCTTATGCTCAAGGTTCAACATCAAAACACTTACTTGCATCATTAGGACAAAAAAATCCATTTTGACCCAAACTCAAGTCAACACCCATTTGCAAGTTTACACTTCTAATCACTTATAATCTTAATTAACTAGTGATTCCAACAACCAAACATGATTAACAACTAATCATCTTCATTAACAAACCCAAACCAACCAACAATGGTTATTAACACCATTTACTAGCTCAAACATCCAATTAACAACTAATGGGTTTATTTCAAGAACACCCATTTCAAAACCCCAATTATGAACACTAAATCAAACTATGAAAACTCGGAGTTAGAGCTTACCAATACCACCACAACGTAGCCGTGAACAAGGTGAACAACTTTAACACTTGCAACTTCGTTTGATTCAAGCTCCTTCTTCCCCAAATGAAGCTTTCTCTCTCTAAGCTCTATTTCTCACTCTAGGGTTTGAGAGTGTGTGGAAGAGATGAAGATAAGATTGTGGACTTGAAAGAGTCCACCAAACTGCCTTTGTGGCCTAAAACCGACATTCAAGTGAAAAGACCATAATGCCCTTCATTAAACTCAAAACAGAAAAACTGGGATTCTGTCGCAGTGACAGTGCGCGGCGCACACCATTACCCCTGCGCGGCGCGCACGAAGGGCTGAACAGGTTCTGTCTTCGGTTTACTCACACAATTTTACCCACACTTCATGCACTCTAATACACTTCTGTAAAATAAATAATCGGATCTTACACTGGGATGAAGATTCACCCCTTTCAGTCTACAAAATATATCAAACACAATTTTTGTGCATCCAAATATGCATTAGTTTTAGCAAAATCATAAATCTAAACAATTTCAATGACATGTTTAATCCATATTAAACTCTATACACATTTTCAAAATATTAACAATTCTACACTTTTACAAATATACTTTTACAAAAATGTATACAAAGTTCCTTCGCATTTAACTTCTAAAACATGTCAAAAATAATCATTATAACAATTAAACAAGTTCCTCATGGCATTCATATCAATTAAATCAAGTTTATGCAATTTTGGTACAAAAAGTCCACTTTAATCTTCATAAATCATGTTTAGGATCAAAGTTTTTATCATTTAGCAACCTAAACATGTTACACTACTCAATTTAGCATAAACTAACAACAAAATTCGGCCATAACCTATTTATATCAAAAAGCCCTAATTTTGCTCAAGAACACAAACCCTAGATTACTCAGAAATTGAAGTTCCAAGCTTCTAATCATGTTAAATAGCATCAATCTAGGTTATATAAGCATAATATACAAACAATTTAAGCATTATTACACTAGAAAGCATCAAAATCGAATTATGTATGAAATTGTTCAAGAACACTAAAATTCGGATTTAATGGTGTTTAGGTGTAGAAATTTACCGATTTTCTTGAGTAATTCCTTGATAATAGTCTCCTCATTGTGATTTTATGAAAGATTTGATGAAAAATGGTGAAAAATTGCGAATTTGGGCGATTTTTTCGTCGGTTTTTCGTGAAAAATGGGTATGGTGGTGAAGAAACTGGTCTGTTCGACCAGTAATATTTTTTTCTGGGTTTTTTGACCTCCGCGAGTGCGGTGGTGTGAACCCACAAAGCACCGCGAGTCGCGGCCTTTTTTTTTTAACCTTATAACTTTATAAAACATAAAATTAATTAAATTCTAAAAATTTTGTTTTCCTTTAGGATGAGGGCGTATTGGAACGATGTCCTAGTCCGTCCCTCGACAAAATTTTAAAATTTCGTCATTTTTAAGCGCGGTTTTAAAAGCAAAGACTTTTGGTTTTTTTAATGTTTTTGGCATACTTTAATTCAATAAGATTAAAAGTTCTCGTCCCTCCCTCGGGTAAAGCAATTTCGGTTCAATGACCTAGTCTTCAACTCACGACGAATTTTAAAAATCATATTTTTAACTTAACGAAATAAAGTAAATTTTTGTTTTTAAATTCACACCAAACTTAAATTTAAAATGCATAAAATTAAAAATTCATATTAAAAATTCACACAAAACTTAAATTTAATTTTGTTTTTATACATACAAACTTATATTAAAAATATTAATTTTTCAAATATTTACAATTTTAAATATATTGATTTAAAAAGTTTACAATATCAATTTAAGATTTATATATTAATTTTAAAAACATGGTAAAAATAAAATTAAAAATCTTTTTGGTCTTTTATCCCACTTTAATCAATCAAATATCATCAAAAATATGCGCCCCTCTTTTCGGTAAAATAATTTCGGTTACATAACCTAATTTAACTCATGACGAATTTTTGAAATATTTTGGGTTGATTGATTAAAGATATTTATACCTTAAGAATAAACGTTAAATTTCGCAGTGATGTAATAAATTTTTGTATGATATCAATAATTTCGATCGCAAGACCTAATTTTATTGAATACCAATTTAATACTTTATAGCGAACAAATTAGCGTTTATTATCAAAAGGTTAAAAATAATAAATAAAAATAAAAACTGTACAGACTTACCTGTGAGATAGTATTCTTAGTGATATGCTCTAGCCCACTCATAAGATAGTCGGACTAATTGATTTTCCATGGCTACATAGGCGTAACCTCGAGCATTTAGTGTTTTTTCTTCTAAACATATGAACGGTCTGTCTCTGCATAAAGTAACAAATTCGGTATTGGAGTATGTCTGATTCGTCGAGCATTTTCCTTCGTGTGACCATTTTCCGCATTTGTGACATTTTTCAAGGTGTCGTGCTCTCCTTTTCGCTGCGGATTTTGATTTTCCTTTACCAAATTGTAACTTATAATTTTCGCATCTGGATTCTTTTCTTACTCCGTCCAATTTTTCTCTGATTACTGATACTATTTCACTTGGAAGGGTGTCATTATTACGTTTAGTGATCAAAGCGTGTAGCATTAGACCATGGTTTAGTTCACAGGAAGTCTTCATTTCGTAAAACCTAAAAAAAATAAAAATTCAGAATGGGGGGAGAAGACTAGTTCTTTAGGGTCTGCTAGGGAAAGACCATTCGGGTTACATTTTTGAGAACTACACGAAAACAGAAATACATATTATCCTTTAAAGACTTGATTCTCCCCACACTTAGTTAGCTGTGGTGTCGAAATTGTGATTAACTTCGTTGTCAACTTCCATCGGACTATCTATGTAATGTTTAACTCTGTGACCATTAACCTTAAATTCAATCCCATTTGAATTTATTAATTCTATTGTTCCGTATGGGAAAACTCTTTTGACTATAAATGGTCCAGACCATCTTGATTTCAATTTTCCAGGAAATAGCTTGAATGAATTGAAAAGAAGAACTCTATCTCCTTCTTTAAATTCTTTTGAACTTCTGATTCTTTTATCATGCCATTTCTTCGTTCTTTCCTTATATATTAATGAATTTTCGTATGCTTCGTGTCTTAATTCTTCTAATTCGTTTAGTTAACTTAACCGTAGACTTCTAGCTTCATGTAAGTCAAGATTACATGTCTTCAAAGCCCAAAATGCTTTGTGTTCAATTTCTACTGAAAGATGACATGCTTTTCTGTAAACGAGTTTGAAAGGTGTGGTTCCAATTGGAGTTTTGTAGGCTGTTCTAAAAGCCCATAGTGCATCATCCAATTTAATGGACCATTCCTTCGGATTTGATCCTATGGTTTTCTCTAGAATACGTTTTAAAGCTCGGTTGGTATTTTCAACTTGTCCACTTGTTTGTGGATGATATGCAGTGGAGATTTTATGAGTTACTTCATATCTTTTGAGAACTTTCTCAAGTTAATTATTACAGAAATGACTACCCCGATCACTTATTAAAGCTTTCGGTGTTCCAAACCTTGCAAAAAGACGTTTTAAAAAGTTGACTACAACTCGTGCATCGTTAGTTGGGAGAGCTTGTGCTTCCGCCCATTTAGATACATAATCAATGGCTACGAGAATGTAGAGATTATTATGAGATTTCAGAAATGGACCCATAAATTCAATACCCCAAATGTCAAATACTTCACATACTTGAATGACATTTTGTGGCATTTCATCACGTTGACTTATTTTTCCGGCCCTTTAATAAGCATCACAGGATTTGCAAAGAAGGTGTGCGTCTTTGTAAATTGTAGGCCAATAGAATCCAGCATCATAAACTTTTCTTGCTGTTAGTTGAGGCCCATAATGCCCTCCTGTTGGTCATGTGTGACAATGGTTTAAAATTTTACTAGCTTCATCTCCGAATACACATCGGCGTATTATTCCATCTGGACAACTTTTAAACAGATGTGGATCTTCCCAGAAATAGTGTTTTATATCACTAAATAATTTCTTTCGTTTTTGGTATGACAATCCTTTTTCAAGGAATCCACATACTAAATAGTTTGCATAGTCTGCAAACCATGGAATTTCATTATAATCTATCTTTAATAGATATTCATCAGGAAAGTTGTCTTGTATGGCCGATTCATTTAGAACTTCTAATTCGGGATTTTCAAGACGAGAAAGATGATCAGTGGCGAGATTTTTTGCTCCTCTTTTATCTCGAATTTCAATATCAAACTCTTGTAAGAGTAAGATCCAATGGATTAATCTTGGTTTGGCATCTTGTTTCGAAAATAGGTATCTAAGAGCAGAATGGTCGGTACAGACCACCGTTTTAGCTAGAACGAGATATGATCGAAATTTGTCAAAAACAAAGACAATAGCAAGGAGTTCTTTTTCAGTAGTTGTATAATTCGTTTGTGCTCCTTGTAACGTCTTACTAGCATAATAAATAGGTTGAAATCATTTTTCAATCCTTTGTCCTAAAACGGCTCCCATTGTAAAATCACTTGCATCGCACATTAGTTCAAACGGTAGATTTCAATTTGGAGTTATCATGATCGGCGCATTAATGAGTTTTTCTTTAAGAATATTAAAAGATTTGATACATTCATCTGAAAAGATGAATGGGGCATCCTTTTCTAGGAGTTTATTCATAGGAGTGGCAATTTTAGAAAAATCTTTTATGAAACATCGGTAAAAACCGGCATGTCCTAGAAAACTCCTAACTCCTCTAACATTGGTGGGATGTGGAAGTTTAGCAATTACATCTACTTTAGCTCTATCCACTTCAATTCCTTCCTTTGAGATTTTATGTCCAAGAACGATGCCTTCTTTAACCATGAAATGGCATTTCTCTCAATTAAGTACTAGATTTGATTGTTCGCATCTAATAAGCATTCGTTCAAGATTAACTAGACATGTTTCAAATGTATCACCGAAGATTGAAAAGTCATCCATGAAAACTTCCATGCATTCTTCTATCATGTCGTGAAAAATCGCCATCATGCACCTTTGAAAGGTTGCAGGGGCGTTGCAAAGTCCAAATGGCATGCGTTTGTAAGCAAAAGTACCATAAGGGCACGTGAATGTGGTTTTCTCTTGGTCTTCAGGTGCTATTGGAATTTGAAAATATCCGGAAAAACCATCAAGAAAATAATAGTAACTATTTCCGGCTAATCTTTCCAACATTTGATCAATGAAAGGTAAGGGAAAATGATCTTTTCTGGTGGCGTCATTTAATTTTCTATAATCAATACATACACCCCATCCTGTTACAGTCCTAGTAGGAATAAGCTCATTTTTCTCATTTGTGATGACAGTCATGCCACCCTTCTTAGGTACGCATTGAACTGGGCTTACCCATGGACTATTAGAAATTGGATAAATTAAACCTGCATCTAGCAGTTTAATAATTTCTTTCTTAACAACATCTTGCATATTAGGATTTAGTCTTCGTTGACGTTGCACATACGTTTTATGACCTTCTTCCATAAGGATTTTATGTGTGCAATACGAAGGAATTATTCCTTTAATGTCATGAATCTTCCATGCAATAGCTGGTTTATGAGCTTTTAACATAGAAATGAGTTGTGATTTCTCATTTTCAGTAAGAGAAGACGATATTATTACGGGTAATTCAGATTCACCATGTAAATAAGCGTATTCCAAATGGTTTGGAAGTGGCTTTAACTCTAATTTCGGTGGTTCTTCTATCGATGATTTGTATCAATATCTGTCTTCTTCTTTTAGCATTTGAATTTCTTCTGTTGTTGGTTCATATCCATTAGCCATAATTGTAGCTAACATTTCAGTTTCATCAATTGGTTCAGTTCCTTCTCCTAAAGAACATTCTCCTGTTCCTTGTAATTCTGGAAATTCTTATAATAATTCTGCATGTGATTCTATAGTTTGAATATAATAACATGTATCATCTGCAGATTGCAGTTGTTGCATTGCTCTATCAACTGAAAAGGTAACACTCTCGTCCTCTATACTTAGGGTCAGTTTATTACCAAACACGTCTATCATTGCTTTAGCCGTGTTTAAGAATGGTCTTCCTAATATGAGAGGAACTTGAGAATCTTCTTCCATGTCCAGAACAACAAAATCTACTGGAAATACTAAAGTACCAACTTTAACTAGCATGTTCTCCATTATCCCTCTAGGATATTTTATTGATCTATCGACTAGTTGTATACTTATTCTTGTTGGTTTCAATTCTCCAAGGTCTAGTTTAGCGTATAGTGAATACGGCATTAAATTTATACTAGCACCTAAGTCTGCCAATGCTTCTATTGAACTAAGACTACCCAGAAAACATGGAATTATGAAACTTCCTGGATCAGATAATTTTTCTGGTATCTTATTCAACAGCACTGCTGAACAATTAGCATTCATAGTAACAGCCGAGAGTTCTTCCATTTTCTTTCTATTTGAGATTAGATTTTTCAGAAATTTAGCATATCTAGGCATTCCTGAAATCACATCAATGAAAGGAAGATTTACATTTATCTGTTTAAACATATCCAAGAATTTGGATTGCTCAGCTTCAAGTCTCTCTTTTCTCATTTTACTCGGGTAAGGAAGTGGTGGTTGGTATGGTTTAACATAAGGTTTAGCCTTAACTGTATTATCTTCATTAACCTTTTCAACTACCGGTTCTTTTTCCTTATCTTGATCAGGTTGTGGTTCTTGTGGAGTAGGAATAGCTTCATCAGAAATTACAGGTATGTTAGGTGGTTTAAGTGTAATACCACTTTTTGTGGTAATGACTTTAGCTGTTTCATTCCGGGGGTTAACATTTGTATCACTAGGTAGACTTCCCGATTTTCTTTCACCTATTAACCTTGCTAGGTTGCTCACTTCTTGTTGCAAATTTTGAATTGAAGCTTGTTGATTTCTAAATGCTTGAGCATTTTGTTCATTGGTTTGTTTCTGAGATGTGAAAAACTGTGTTTGAGATTCAACTAGCTTCGTCATCATATCTTCTAAATTCGGCTTTTTATCATCGGTTTGTGGTGGTTTGTTTTGAAAATTAGGTCTTTGCTGATTGTAAGTATTATTGGATACTTGTTGATTGCTAGGACCTTGTTGGTTGTTGTATGGAACATTTCGATTATAATTCTGGTTTTGATTGTAAATCGGTCTTGGCGGTTGATAATTATTCTGATAATTATTTCCAGGCCTTTGGTTTATGTATGAAACATTCTCTCTTTGTTCCATTGTTAGTTCAATATTGAGACAATCTTTTGTCAAATGTGGTCCTCCACACTGCTAACAACTAATTTGTATTGAGTGAATATCCTTAGTCATCTTTTCCATTCGTCTCTCGACAGCATCTATCTTTGCAGAAATGGAATCTAAGTCATGGCTAGAATAGGCTCTAGCTGCTTTAGATGATCTAACGATATCTTTTTCTTGGTGCCACTCATTTGAGTGGGAAGCAGTGTTATCAATAATTTTATAAGCATCAGTTTCTGTTTTCTTCATAATAGAACCACCAGCTGCTATATCGATGTCTTTTCTTGTAGTGATGTCGCATCCTTGGTAGAATATTTGTACTATTTGACAAGTGTCTAAACCATGTTGCATACATCCTCTTAATAACTTTCCAAATCTTGTCCATGCCTCATATAGAGTTTCATTTGGTTTCTGTGTGAATGTAACAATTTCTCCTTGAAGTCTCACGGCTTTAGATGCCGGAAAGAATTGTTTAAGAAAATTTTCAACTAAAACGTCCCATGTATCAATCGCCCCTTCAGGTAACGATTCTAACCAATCTTTGGCTTCTACCTTTAAAGTCCAGGGAAATAACATGAGCTATATCTGTTCATCTTCAACTTCTCTTATTTTAAATAGAGTGCAGATTCTATTAAAGGTACGAAGATGTTCGTTTGGATCTTCCTTAGGCGCACCACTAAATTGGCATTGATTAGTTACCATATGTAGAATTTGTCCTTTGATTTCATAATCTGGCGCATTAATGTCTGGATGAGTAATTGCGTGACCTTGACCAGTGCGTTTAGCTCTCATTCGGTCTTCCATACTTAAAGGTTCCAGATTCTCCATTATTGAATTTGTTGAATCTGAATCACTAGAGGATTCTGATTTAATGGTTCGTTCCTCAACAATCTCTGTTTGAATGATTGGTGGTTCCGAAGGAAAAATTAATGGTTCAGGATCTATGAATCGTCCCTGAATATTCTCCGGATTCTCAATTGTGAGGTCGGGTTCAAAAAATGGATTATTTGAAATTTGAATTGGAGTACTTGGTAGACTGGATGACGATTCTAAAGAAAAATCAACGGCGATAATATTTGCTAGATGTCTTGATCGAGTTACAGGTGGTGAACGTACAAAAGGTGGTGAACGTCTTGCTCGGTGCATTCACTGAATATCCTATTAGTTTTTAAAAAGAAAGAAAAATTATATAAGTTATCCAATTAATAGACTTTTCTGATTTTACCCACGTTTCGAATAGCCAA
Source organism: Rutidosis leptorrhynchoides (assembly GCF_046630445.1). Classification (NCBI taxonomy): domain Eukaryota; kingdom Viridiplantae; phylum Streptophyta; class Magnoliopsida; order Asterales; family Asteraceae; genus Rutidosis; species Rutidosis leptorrhynchoides. Next base: position 248,224,725 of record NC_092336.1, read on the forward strand.
AAGATGCAGCAGAGGGGCAGGATTCGTTTGGTCTCAATATAATTGAGTACTGTTTGGCTCCAATAACCCGGTCCACGTACAAATCCAACTATTACTACGAACCAAAAAATTTTGATGTCTATCAATTTAACCACTTAAAATAAATTTTCATAATTTAAAGAAATTTTAGATAAGAAATAGAGAAAATTCTAAGTCCTAAAAACTAGAATGGCGAGAAATAAGAAAGAAAAAGAGCGCGTCGGTATTAAAATTGGAGAAATAAGAAAGAAAAAGCGTGACTTATAAAACTTTAAAACACTCGACTAACCCAACCTTATTATTATCACTAACTTAAAATTAAAATTGCAAATTGAGATTACTAATTGGAGTGATAATTGATACATAGGTAAAAGGCGTCGAAAAATAAAAATAAGAAAGTAGCGCGTTGAAACTTAAAAAGGAACTAAAAACTAAGAATTAAAAGTTGCGTCTAAAAATATTAAAGCTTAAAAGAAAAACTATATCCCAAATGGCAATAACTTAAAAAGGTACTAAAAACTAAAAAAAAAACGTCGCAAAATTCTAAAGCACCTAAATCTTAGTCTAAAGAAAAAGCACTTAAGGGATTTTATGGCAAAGCCTAAAAATCTAGAAATAAAAATAACTATGGCAAAAACTATGGATTAAAACTAAATACGAGCGAAAAACACAAATATTACGCTAAAACAAATAAAAAGGTACGAAATATAAAAATAAACTAAAAGTTGTAAAAAGTACAATTTTTATAAAAATATTATTTTTATATTTTTTATTTTATAAAACTATTAATTTTATAATTTAATTAAACTAATTAAACTTAAAATACAAATTAAATAAAAACTAAACTAAATAATAAATTAATTATAACCTAATTAGGGTTTTAAAATAATAATAATAAATAATACACCGTAATTAATGTGAAACTAGGGTTATTTGTGGCCTGTCAGAAGACCTCCACGAGTGCGGATAGTCCCAGTTCAAAACCTCCGCGAGTCGCGGAGGGTTCAATTTCAGCTGAGAAAGGGTTCGCTTTTTTTTTTCTTTTGTTTTTCTATAAATATAAAATATATATATATATAAATAAATATTTATATAAAACAATAAAATACTTATATTTAAACTCAAAAATAAAAATACTTTTTAACTTTCTATATTTTTTAACAAACTCTTTTTGTATTTTTATATTTTTTTATATATTTTTTTAAAAACTTATATTTTTACTTGAAAGACTTAATAAAAACTTTTACAAAATTATATTATTAATTTTTTTATATCATTAGCGTTGCGCTTTCGGCGTGTGAGTTCCCCGGCAGCGGCGCCAAAAATACTTGATGTTATGCGAGATGTATATGAAATAGCTTATATTTTACTAGGAAAAACTATTAAATACGATACAATTTTACACAAGATATTTATTTATTTATAGAATGGATATACTTAAACCTTGCTACAACACTTATAGGCAGTGTACCTAATCGTACAGTAGTGTAGTTTTTAGTAAGTCCGGTTCGTTCCACAGGGAAAATCTTTAAACAAAGCTTAACGCTATATTAGCTTTAATTTATAAAAAAAAATACAAATATATATATAAGTAATATTATTATTATTATAAAAGGGGGGTTTTACCGTTTAATGACCGGTTTGTCGATTTTAAAACTTTAGTCGCAATTAAAACCTAATGTAAAATATTAAATAAATAAACGACTTAATTTAAAGCGTAAAATAAATAACGATAATAAAATTACGATAAATAAAAGTGTGATAAAATAAACTTGCGATAATTAAAGAGTACGATAATTAAAAGTGCAATTAAAAACAATGACAATAAATAAAAGTGCGATAATTAAATGTGCAATTAAATATGAAATAAAGGAAATTAAATATGAAATAAAGGAATTATGCTTATTCAAACTTCCGTAATCATGATGTTTGACGTGTTGATTTTAGTTTTATGCCCATGGGTTAATTGTCCTTTGTCCTGGATTATTCAATATGTCCGTCTGGTTTTTGTCCATAACAGTCCATCAGTCATAAATATAAAGTGCGAGTATCCTCGTCAAATTATCCTTATACCCGAAGTCAAATATTCCAACTAATTGGGGACTTAAACTGTAACAAGGTTTTATTACTTTGTTTAATAATTACACCATGTTATCGACTGCGTGTAACCCAAGGTTTTAATACTTTGTTATCAATTATGCCAAGTGTCCTTGTACATAATTTCACCCCTGTTTTAATAATTCCATAGACTATTAATCCATTTCCGTGTCCGGTTAAATGAACGATTATTCGTACATATAAATACCCCGCCCATCGTGTCCGATCGAGTGTATATGGTTATTTATAGGGACGTCCAATTGTAAATCTTTATATTAAAATTAACAAACTATCATTTAGTTAAACAAATATAAAACCCATTAATAGCCCATAGTCTAATTTCCACAAGTGTCGTTCTTTTGTCCAAACCCCAATTATGGTACAAAGCCCAATTACCCAATTTTAGTATTTAGCCCAACATCATGATTACTTCGGATTAAATAAGTATAATAATAACTTAGCTACGAGACATTAAATTAAAAAGGTTGAACATAACTTACAATGATTAAAAATAGCGTAGCGTTACACGGACAGAATTTCGACTTACACCCTTACAACATTCGCTAACATACCCTTATTATTAAAATTAAAATTAAAATTAAAATTAAAATTATAATATATATATATATATATATATATATATATATATATATATATATATATATATTTTACGTTGATGAATGAAGAGAAAAATGTGTAAAAAATTCGGCCGAATGCTCGGCCTTTTAAAGGTGGATTTCTGACTTTTTGGGCTCCGCGAGTGCAGCCTTTTTGGTCTTCAAAGCTCCGCGAGTACGGGGCTGTGGATTCCAGCTCACACAAGCTTGGCTCCTAGCTTGCCGACGGTTTATATAATATAATATAATAAAATATATATTAATTTTAAGAATTAATTATATATTATATTATATTCATGTGCATAGTTGACTTGTAATTTTTAGTCCATTGCGTCGAGCGTTGAGAGTTGACTCTGGTCCTGGTTTCGGATTTTCGAACGTCCTTTCGTATAATTTAATATCTTGTACTTTGCGTTTTGCGTCTTGTACTCTTGTAATTTTGAGACGTTTCTCATCAATAATTTGAACCACTTTGATTGTACTTTGTACTTTTGAGCTTTTTGGTCGTTTGCATCTTCAATTCGTCGAATCTGTCTTTTGTCTTCACCTTTTATTATTTAAATGAATATTACTTGTAAATAGGACAACTTCAACTAAAAGCTTGTCTTTCTTGAGGGATAATGCTATGAAATATATGTTCGTTTTTAGCATTATCAGTAATCTTGGGATATCATAGACACGTATGCAAATGTTTTGACATATCATATCGACCCATGTATATATATTATTTGGACCAACCATAGACACTCTATATGCAGTAATGTTGGAGTTAGCTATACAGGGTTGAGGTTGATTCTAAAAATATATATACTTTGAGTTGTGATCTTGAAATGTCCCGTTCTTATTGATTAAAAACGTTCCATATTAATTGATTTCGTTGCGAGGTTTTGACCTCTATATGAGACGTTTTTCAAAGACTGCATTCATTTTTAAACAAACCATAACCTTTATTTCATCAATAAAGGTTTAAAAAGCTTTACGTAGATTATCAAATAATGATAATCTAAAATATCCTGTTTACACACGACCATTACATAATGGTTTACAATACAAATATGTTACAACAAAATAAGTTTCTTGAATGCAGTTTTTACACAATATCATACAAGCATGGACTCCAAATCTTGTCCTTATTTAAGTATGCGACAGCGGAAGCTCTTAATAATCACCTGAGAATAAACATGCTTAAAACGTCAACAAAAATGTTGGTGAGTTATAGGTTTAACCTATATATATCAAATCGTAACAATAGACCACAAGATTTCATATTTCAATACACATCCCATACATAGAGATAAAAATCATTCATATGGTGAACACCTGGTAACCGACATTAACAAGATGCATATATATAAGAATATCCCCATCATTCCGGGACACCCTTCGGATATGATATAAATTTTGAAGTACTAAAGCATCCGGTACTTTGGATGGGGTTTGTTAGGCCCAATAGATCTATCTTTAGGATTCGTGTCAATTAGGGTGTCTGTTCCCTAATTCTTAGATTACCAGACTTAATAAAAAGGGGCATATTCGATTTTGATAATTCAACCATAGAATGTAGTTTCACGTACTTGTGTCTATTTTGTAAATCATTTATAAAACCTGCATGTATTCTCATCCCAAAAATATTAGATTTTAAAAGTGGGACTATAACTCACTTTCACAGATTTTTACTTCGTCGGGAAGTAAGACTTGGCCACTGGTTGATTCACGAACCTATAACAATATATACATATATATCAAAGTATGTTCAAAATATATTTACAACACTTTTAATATATTTTGATGTTTTAAGTTTATTAAGTCAGCTGTCCTCGTTAGTAACCTATAACTAGTTGTCCACAGTTAGATATACAGAAATAAATCGATAAATATTATCTTGAATCAATCCACGACCCAGTGTATACGTATCTCAGTATTGATCACAACTCAAACTATACATATTTTGGAATCAACCTCAACCCTGTATAGCTAACTCCAACATTCACATATAGAGTGTCTATGGTTGTTCCGAAATATATATAGATGTGTCGACATGATAGGTCGAAACATTGTATATGTGTCTATGGTATCTCAAGATTACATAATATACAATACAAGTTGATTAAGTTATGGTTGGAATATATTTGTTACCAATTTTCACGTAGCTAAAATGAGAAAAATTATCCAATCTTGTTTTACCCATAACTTCTTCATTTTAAATCCGTTTTGAGTGAATCAAATTGCTATGGTTTCATATTGAACTCTATTTTATGAATCTAAACAGAAAAAGTATAGGTTTATAGTCGGAAAAATAAGTTACAAGTCGTTTTTGTAAAGGTAGTCATTTCAGTCGAAAGAACGACGTCTAGATGACCATTTTAGAAAACATACTTCCACTTTGAGTTTAACCATAATTTTTGGATATAGTTTCATGTTCATAATAAAAATCATTTTCTCAGAATAACAACTTTTAAATCAAAGTTTATCATAGTTTTTAATTAACTAACCCAAAACAGCCCGCGGTGTTACTACGACGGCGTAAATCCGGTTTTACGGTGTTTTTCGTGTTTCCAGGTTTTAAATCATTAAGTTAGCATATCATATAGATATAGAACATGTGTTTAGTTTATTTTAAAAGTCAAGTTAGAAGGATTAACTTTTGTTTGCGAACAAGTTTAGAATTAACTAAACTATGTTCTAGTGATTACAAGTTTAAACCTTCGAATAAGATAGCTTTATATGTATGAATCGAATGATGTTATGAACATCATTACTACCTTAAGTTCCTTGGATAAACCTACTGGAAAAGAGAAAAATGGATCTAGCTTCAATGGATCCTTGGATGGCTCGAAGTTCTTGAAGCAGAATCATGACACGAAAACAAGTTCAAGTAAGATCATCACTTAAAATAAGATTGTTATAGTTATAGAAATTGAACCAAAGTTTGAATATGATTATTACCTTGTATTAGAATGATAACCTACTGTAAGAAACAAAGATTTCTTGAGGTTGGATGATCACATTACAAGATTGGAAGTGAGCTAGCAAACTTGAAAGTATTCTTGAATTTATGAAACTAGAACTTTTGGAATTTATGAAGAACACTTAGAACTTGAAGATAGAACTTGAGAGAGATCAATTAGATGAAGAAAATTGAAGAATGAAAGTGTTTGTAGGTGTTTTTGGTCGTTGGTGTATGGATTAGATATAAAGGATATGTTATTTTGTTTTCATGTAAATAAGTCATGAATGATTACTCATATTTTTGTAATTTTATGAGATATTTCATGCTAGTTGCCAAATGATGGTTCCCACATGTGTTAGGTGACTCACATGGGCTGCTAAGAGCTGATCATTGGAGTGTATATACCAATAGTACATACATCTAAAAGCTGTGTATTGTACGAGTACGAATACGGGTGCATACGAGTAGAATTGTTGATGAAACTGAACGAGGATGTAATTGTAAGCATTTTTGTTAAGTAGAAGTATTTTGATAAGTGTATTGAAGTCTTTCAAAAGTGTATAAATACATATTAAAACACTACATGTATATACATTTTAACTGAGTCGTTAAGTCATCGTTAGTCGTTACATGTAAGTGTTGTTTTGAAACTTTTAGGTTAACGATCTTGTTAAATGTTGTTAACCCAATGTTTAAAATATCAAATGAGATTTTAAATTATTATATTATCATGATATTATCATGTATGAATATCTCTTAATATGATATATATACATTAAATGTCTTTACAACGATAATCGTTACATATATGTCTCGTTTAAAAATCATTAAGTTAGTAGTCTTGTTTTTACATATGTAGTTCATTGTTAATATACTTAATGATATATTTACTTATCATAGTATCATGTTAACTATATATATATCCATATATATGTCATCATATAGTTTTTACAAGTTTTAACGTTCGTGAATCACCGGTCAACTTGGGTGGTCAATTGTCTATATGAAACATATTTCAATTAATCAAGTCTTAACAAATTTGATTGCTTAACATGTTGGAAACATTTAATCATGTAAATATCAATCTCAATTAATATATATAAACATGGAAAAGTTCGGGTCACTACAGTACCTACCCGTTAAATAAATTTCGTCCCGAAATTTTAAGCTGTTGAAGGTGTTGATGAATCTTCTGGAAATAGATGCGGTTATTTCTTCTTCATCTGATCTTCACGCTCCCAGGTGAACTCGGGTCCTCTACGAGCATTCCATCGAACCTTAACAATTGGTATCTTGGTTTGCTTAAGTCTTTTAACCTCACGATCCATTATTTCGACGGGTTCTTCGATGAATTGAAGTTTTTCGTTGATTTGGATTTCATCTAACGGAATAGTGAGATCTTCTTTAGCAAAACATTTCTTCAAATTCGAGACGTGGAAAGTGTTATGTACAGCCGCGAGTTGTTGAGGTAACTCAAGTCGGTAAGCTACTGGTCCGACACGATCAATAATCTTGAATGGTCCAATATACGTTGGATTTAATTTCCCTCGTTTACCAAATCGAACAACGCCTTTCCAAGGTGCAACTTTAAGCATGACCATCTCTCCAATTTCAAATTCTATATCTTTTCTTTTAATGTCAGCGTAGCTCTTTTGTCGACTTTGGGCAGTTTTCAACCGTTGTTGAATTTGGATGATCTTCTCGGTAGTTTCTTGTATAATCTCCGGACCCGTAATCTGTCTATCCCCCAACTCACTCCAACAAATCGGAGACCTGCACTTTCTACCATAAAGTGCTTCAAACGGCGCCATCTCAATGCTTGAATGGTAGCTGTTGTTGTAGGAAAATTCTGCTAACGGTAGATGTCGATCCCAACTGTTTCCGAAATCGATAACACATGCTCGTAGCATGTCTTCAAGAGTTTGTATCGTCCTTTCGCTCTGCCCATCAGTTTGTGGATGATAGGCAGTACTCATGTCTAGACGAGTTCCTAATGCTTGCTGTAATGTCTGCCAGAATCTTGAAATAAATCTGCCATCCCTATCAGAGATAATAGAGATTGGTATTCCATGTCTGGAGATGACTTCCTTCAAATACAGTCGTGCTAACTTCTCCATCTTGTCATCTTCTCTTATTGGTAGGAAGTGTGCGGATTTGGTGAGACGATCAACTATTACCCAAATAGTATCAAAACCACTTGCAGTCCTTGGCAATTTAGTGATGAAATCCATGGTAATGTTTTCCCATTTCCATTCCGGGATTTCGGGTTGGTGAAGTAGACCTGATGGTTTCTGATGCTCAGCTTTGACCTTAGAACACGTCAAACATTCTCCTACGTATTTAGCAACATCGGCTTTCATACCCGGCCACCAAAAATGTTTCTTGAGATCCTTGTACATCTTCCCCGTTCCAGGATGTATTGAGTATCTGGTTTTATGAGCTTCTCTAAGTACCATTTCTCTCATATCTCCAAATTTTGGTACCCAAATCCTTTATGCGTTAATGCAGTCAAGGGTTTTGCTATTCTGGAAAAGTCTTGGATGAACCTTCTGTAGTAACCAGCTAGTCCTAAAAACTGGCTTATGTGTTTCGGAGTTTTCGGGGTTTCCCACTTTTCAACAGTTTCTATCTTTGCCGGATCCACCTTAATACCTTCTTTGTTCACTATGTGACCGAGGAATTGAACTTCTTCCAACCAAAATGCACACTTTGAAAACTTAGCGTACAATTCTTCCTTCCTCAATACTTCTAACACCTTTCTCAAATGTTCACCGTGTTCTTGGTCATTCTTTGAGTAAATAAGTATGTCATCAATGAAAACAATGACAAACTTGTCAAGGTATGGTCCACACACTCGGTTCATAAGGTCCATGAACACAGCTGGTGCATTAGTTAAACCAAACGGCATGACCATAAACTCGTAATGACCGTAACGTGTTCTGAAAGCAGTCTTTGGAATATCATCTTCTTTCACCCGCATTTGATGATACCCGGAACGTAAGTCAATCTTTAAATAAACAGACGAGCCTTGTAGTTGATCAAATAAGTCGTCGATTCTCGGTAGTGGGTAGCGGTTCTTGATGGTAAGTTTATTCAACTCTCGGTAGTCGATACACAACCTGAAGGTACCATCTTTCTTCTTAACAAACAAAACAGGAGCTCCCCACGGTGATGTGCTTGGTCGAATGAAACCACGCTCTAAAAGTTCTTGTAATTGGCTATGCAGTTCTTTCATCTCGCTGGGTGCGAGTCTGTAAGGAGCACGAGCTATTGGTGCAGCTCCTGGTACAAGATCTATTTGAAATTCAACGGATCGATGTGGCGGTAATCCCGGTAATTCTTTCGGAAATACATCGGGAAATTCTTTTGCAATGGGAACATCATTGATGCTCTTTTCTTCAGTTTGTACTTTCTCGACGTGTGCTAGAACAGCATAGCAACCTTTTCTTATTAGTTTTTGTGCCTTCAAATTACTAATAAGATGTAGCTTCGTGTTGCCCTTTTCTCCGTACACCATTAAGGGTTTTCCTTTTTCTCGTATAATGCAAATTGCATTTTTGTAACAGACGATCTCTGCTTTCACTTCTTTCAACCAGTCCATACCGATTATCACATCAAAACTCCCTAACTCTACTGGTATCAAATCAATCTTAAATGTTTCGCTAACCAGTTTAATTTCTCGATTCCGACATATATTATCTGCTGAAATTAATTTACCATTTGCTAATTCGAGTAAAAATTTACTATCCAAAGGCGTCAATGGATAACTTAATTTAGCACAAAAATCTCTACTCATATAGCTTCTATCCGCACCCGAATCAAATAAAACGTAAGCAGATTTATTGTCAATAAGAAACGTACCCGTAACAAGCTCCGGGTCTTCCTGTGCCTCTGCCGCATTAATATTGAAAACTCTTCCGCGGCCTTGTCCATTCGTGTTCTCCTGGTTCGGGCAATTTCTAATAATGTGGCCCGGTTTTCCACATTTATAACAAACTATATTGGCATAGCTTGTTCCGACACTACTTGCTCCGCCATTACTCGTTCTGACACCATTTGTTCCTTTCGTTCTATTAACCCCTGGTCCGTAGACCTCACACTTCGCCGCGCTATGACCATTTCTTTTACACTTGTTGCAAAATTTGGTGCAGAACCCCGAGTGATACTTTTCACACCTTTGGCATAGCTGCTTCTGATTGTTGTTGTTATTGCGGTTATTATTATTGTTGGGATGATTGTTGTAGTTGCTGTTGTTGTTGTTGTTGTTGTTGTTATTGTTGGGCCATTTGTTGTAGTTGCGATTGATGTTGCGATTGTTGGGATAATTGTTGCGATTATTGTTGTAATTGCTGTTGTTGTTGTATTGGTGATTCTTATCACCGTTTTACTCCCACTTTCTTTTAACTTGCTTCACATTGGCCTCTTCAGCAGTCTGTTCTTTAATTCTTACTTCAATCTGATTCACTAGTTTGTGAGCCATTCTACATGCCTGTTGTATGGAGGCGGGCTCGTGTGAACTTATATCTTCTTGGATTCTTTCCGGTAATCCTTTCACAAACGCGTCGATCTTCTCTTCCTCATCTTCGAATGCTCCCGGACACAATAGGCACAATTCTGTGAATCGTCTTTCGTACGTGGTAATATCAAATCCTTGGGTTCGTAACCCTCTAAGTTCTGTCTTGAGCTTATTGACCTCGGTTCTGGGACGGTACTTCTCGTTCATTAAGTGCTTGAATGCTGACCACGGTAGTGCGTACGCATCGTCTTGTCCCACTTGCTCTAGATAGGTATTCCACCATGTTAACGCAGAACCTGTGAAGGTATGCGTAGCGTACTTTACTTTGTCCTCTTCTGTACACTTACTTATGGCAAACACCGATTCGACCTTCTCGGTCCACCGTTTCAATCTGATCGGTCCTTCGGTTCCATCAAATTCCAAAGGTTTGCAGGCAGTGAATTCTTTGTAGGTGCATCCTACACGATTTCCTGTACTGCTACATCCAAGGTTATTGTTGGTATGTAGCGCAGCCTGTACTGCGGCTATGTTTGAAGCTAGAAAAGTACGGAATTCCTCTTCATTCATAATCACGGTGTGTCGAGTAGTCGGTGCCATTTCCTTCAAAATAGTCAAATGGAACAAGTTAATCATACAGAATATTAAGAGTAGTTAATAGTATTTCGTAGCATAATATGAACTCATTTATAAAAGCTTTTTCTTCATATTAGCGTTTTATAAGTTTAAATTCGGGTAGTACCTACCCGTTAAGTTCATACTTAGTAGCTAATATACAATTCAACTACTACAATTCTATATGAAAAACTGATTATAATAATATTTCGCGTTCAAACTTTTATACAATATTTTACAAACTTACAATACCGCTTATTTTACATAAAGCATGAAATATAGCACACAATAACTTTGATACAAGATAGTTGTGAAGATAATTCTAGCTAGTACACAAGTCGTTCAGCAAAGGCAATAAAGACACGTAATTCATACGTCCAGAAACAAGTCATGCATTCTGGTTTTACTAGGATTACTTCCCATCCTTGGTCTTGTGGAACATAACTGTTATGGCCGTTGATAAGACAGCGTGTTGTAACGTCGTCAAAGGGACGAGGGTTACGTAATGTCCAACAGTCCCGTAACAATCTAAAAACCTCATTTCTTACCCCAATTACCGACTCCGTCACTTGTGGGAACGTTTTGTTTAATAGCTGTAGCCCGATGTTCTTTTTCTCACTTTGGTGAGAAGCGAACATTACTAACCCATAAGCATAGCATGCTTCTTTATGTTGCATGTTAGCCGCTTTTTCTAAATCATGAAGTCCTATATTCGGATACATTGAGTCAAAATAATTTCTTAACCCGTTGCGTAAAATAGCATTTGAGTTCCCCGCAATATATGCATCAAAGTAAACACATCGTAACTTATGGGTTTCCCAATGTGATATCCCCCATCTTTCAAACGAAAGTCTCTTATAAACCAAGACATTCTTGGAACGTTCTTCGAATGTCTTACAAACTGATCTCGCCTTAAATAGTTGTGCCGAGGAATTCTGACCGACTCTAGACAAGATTTCATCAATCATGTCTCCGGGTAGGTCTCTTAAAATATTAGGTTGTCTATCCATTTTGTGTTTTTATACTGTAAAATAGACAAGAGTTAGATTAAAAAAAAAATACTTATTAATACAAGCAATTTTTACATATATCATAAAGCATAAGCACACTATATTACATATATTACACCACATGAATACAACTATCTTATTCCGACTCGCTTGTTTCTTCTTCTTCGGTTTTGGTTCGTTTTGCCAAGTTTCTAGGGATATATGATTTTCCCCTAATACGAGCCGTCGTTATCCACATTGGTTTAGAAAAACCTGGTGGTTTAGAGGTTCCCGGGTCATTGTTACAACTTAAGGACTTCGGGGGTTGACGATACATATAAAGTTCATCGGGGTTGGAATTAGATTTCTCTATTTTTATGCCCTTTCCCTTATTATTTTCTTTTACCTTTTTAAATTCAGTTGGGGTAATTTCTATAACATCATCGGAATTCTCGTCGGAATCCGATTCATCGGAGAATTGGTAATCCTCCCAATATTTTGCTTCCTTGGCGGAAACACCATTGACCATAATTAACCTTGGTCGGTTGGTTGAAGATTTTCTTTTACTTAACCGTTTTATTATTTCCCCCACCGGTTCTATTTCTTCATCCGGTTCCGATTCTTCTTCCGGTTCCGATTCTTCTTCCGGTTTCGACTCTTCTTCCGGTTCCTCTTCGGGAACTTGTGAATCAGTCCACGAATCATTCCAATTTACATTTGACTCTTCATTATTATTAGGTAAGTCAATGGGACTTGTTCTAGAGGTAGACATCTATCACATAATATCAAACGCGTTAAGAGATTAATATATCACATAATATTCACATGTTAAAAATATATAGTTTCCAACAAAATTTGTTAAGCAATCATTTTTCAAGTAAACACGGTCGAAGTCCAGACTCACTAATGCATCCTAACAAACTCAATAAGACACACTAATGCAAAATTCTGGTTCTCTAAGACCAACGCTCTGATACCAACTGAAATGTCCCGTTCTTATTGATTAAAAACGTTCCATATTAATTGATTTCGTTGCGAGGTTTTGACCTCTATATGAGACGTTTTTCAAAGACTGCATTCATTTTTAAACAAACCATAACCTTTATTTCATCAATAAAGGTTTAAAAAGCTTTACGTAGATTATCAAATAATGATAATCTAAAATATCCTGTTTACACACGACCATTACATAATGGTTTACAATACAAATATGTTACAACAAAATAAGTTTCTTGAATGCAGTTTTTACACAATATCATACAAGCATGGACTCCAAATCTTGTCCTTATTTAAGTATGCGACAGCGGAAGCTCTTAATAATCACCTGAGAATAAACATGCTTAAAACGTCAACAAAAATGTTGGTGAGTTATAGGTTTAACCTATATATATCAAATCGTAACAATAGACCACAAGATTTCATATTTCAATACACATCCCATACATAGAGATAAAAATCATTCATATGGTGAACACCTGGTAACCGACATTAACAAGATGCATATATTATAAGAATATCCCCATCATTCCGGGACACCCTTCGGATATGATATAAATTTCGAAGTACTAAAGCATCCGGTACTTTGGATGGGGTTTGTTAGGCCCAATAGATCTATCTTTAGGATTCGCGTCAATTAGGGTGTCTGTTCCCTAATTCTTAGATTACCAGACTTAATAAAAAGGGGCATATTCGATTTTGATAATTCAACCATAGAATGTAGTTTCACGTACTTGTGTCTATTTTGTAAATCATTTATAAAACCTGCATGTATTCTCATCCCAAAAATATTAGATTTTAAAAGTGGGACTATAACTCACTTTCACAGATTTTTACTTCATCGGGAAGTAAGACTTGGCCACTGGTTGATTCACGAACCTATAACAATATATACATATATATCAAAGTATGTTCAAAATATATTTACAACACTTTTAATATATTTTGATGTTTTAAGTTTATTAAGTCAGCTGTCCTCGTTAGTAACCTATAACTAGTTGTCCACAGTTAGATATACAGAAATAAATCGATAAATATTATCTTGAATCAATCCACGACCCAGTGTATACGTATCTCAGTATTGATCACAACTCAAACTATACATATTTTGGAATCAACCTCAACCCTGTATAGCTAACTCCAACATTCACATATAGAGTGTCTATGGTTGTTCCGAAATATATATAGATGTGTCGACATGATAGGTCGAAACATTGTATACGTGTCTATGGTATCTCAAGATTACATAATATACAATACAAGTTGATTAAGTTATGGTTGGAATATATTTGTTACCAATTTTCACGTAGCTAAAATGAGAAAAATTATCCAATCTTGTTTTACCCATAACTTCTTCATTTTAAATCCGTTTTGAGTGAATCAAATTGCTATGGTTTCATATTGAACTCTATTTTATGAATATAAACAGAAAAAGTATAGGTTTATAGTCGGAAAAATAAGTTACAAGTCGTTTTTGTAAAGGTAGTCATTTCAGTCGAAAGAACGACGTCTAGATGACCATTTTAGAAAACATACTTCCACTTTGAGTTTAACCATAATTTTTGGATATAGTTTCATGTTCATAATAAAAATCATTTTCTCAGAATAACAACTTTTAAATCAAAGTTTATCATAGTTTTTAATTAACTAACCCAAAACAGCCCGCGGTGTTACTACGACGGCGTAAATCCGGTTTTACGGTGTTTTTCGTGTTTCCAGGTTTTAAATCATTAAGTTAGCATATCATATAGATATAGAACATGTGTTTAGTTTATTTTAAAAGTCAAGTTAGAAGGATTAACTTTTGTTTGCGAACAAGTTTAGAATTAACTAAACTATGTTCTAGTGATTACAAGTTTAAACCTTCGAATAAGATAGCTTTATATGTATGAATCGAATGATGTTATGAACATCATTACTACCTTAAGTTCCTTGGATAAACCTACTGGAAAAGAGAAAAATGGATCTAGCTTCAATGGATCCTTGGATGGCTCGAAGTTCTTGAAGCAGAATCATGACACGAAAACAAGTTCAAGTAAGATCATCACTTAAAATAAGATTGTTATAGTTATAGAAATTGAACCAAAGTTTGAATATGATTATTACCTTGTATTAGAATGATAACCTACTGTAAGAAACAAAGATTTCTTGAGGTTGGATGATCACCTTACAAGATTGGAAGTGAGCTAGCAAACTTGAAAGTATTCTTGATTTTATGAAACTAGAACTTTTGGAATTTATGAAGAACACTTAGAACTTGAAGATAGAACTTGAGAGAGATCAATTAGATGAAGAAAATTGAAGAATGAAAGTGTTTGTAGGTGTTTTTGGTCGTTGGTGTATGGATTAGATATAAAGGATATGTTATTTTGTTTTCATGTAAATAAGTCATGAATGATTACTCATATTTTTGTAATTTTATGAGATATTTCATGCTAGTTGCCAAATGATGGTTCTCACATGTGTTAGGTGACTCACATGGGCTGCTAAGAGCTGATCATTGGAGTGTATATACCAATAGTACATACATCTAAAAGCTGTGTATTGTACGAGTACGAATACGGGTGCATACGAGTAGAATTGTTGATGAAACTGAACGAGGATGTAATTGTAAGCATTTTTGTTAAGTAGAAGTATTTTGATAAGTGTATTGAAGTCTTTCAAAAGTGTATAAATACATATTAAAACACTACATGTATATACATTTTAACTGAGTCGTTAAGTCATCGTTAGTCGTTACATGTAAGTGTTGTTTTGAAACTTTTAGGTTAACGATCTTGTTAAATGTTGTTAACCCAATGTTTATAATATCAAACGAGATTTTAAATTATTATATTATCATGATATTATCATGTATGAATATCTCTTAATATGATATTATCATGTATGAATATCTCTTAATATGATATATATACATTAAATGTCTTTACAACGATAATCGTTACATATATGTCTCGTTTAAAAATCATTAAGTTAGTAGTCTTGTTTTTACATATGTAGTTCGTTGTTAATATACTTAATGATATGTTTACTTATCATAGTATCATGTTAACTATATATATCCATATATATGTCATCATATAGTTTTTACAAGTTTTAACGTTCGTGAATCACCGGTCAACTTGGGTGGTCAATTGTCTATATGAAACATATTTCAATTAATCAAGTCTTAACAAGTTTGATTGCTTAACATGTTGGAAACATTTAATCATGTAAATATCAATCTCAATTAATATATATAAACATGGAAAAGTTCGGGTCACTACAGTACCTACCCGTTAAATAAATTTCGTCCCGAAATTTTAAGCTGTTGAAGGTGTTGATGAATCTTCTGGAAATAGATGCGGGTATTTCTTCTTCATCTGATCTTCACGCTCCCAGGTGAACTCGGGTCCTCTACGAGCATTCCATCGAACCTTAACAATTGGTATCTTGTTTTGCTTAAGTCTTTTAACCTCACGATCCATTATTTCGACGGGTTCTTCGATGAATTGAAGTTTTTCGTTGATTTGGATTTCATCTAACGGAATAGTGAGATCTTCTTTAGCAAAACATTTCTTCAAATTCGAGACGTGGAAAGTGTTATGTACAGCCGCGAGTTGTTGAGGTAACTCAAGTCGGTAAGCTACTGGTCCGACACGATCAATAATCTTGAATGGTCCAATATACCTTGGATTTAATTTCCCTCGTTTACCAAATTGAACAACGCCTTTCCAAGGTGCAACTTTAAGCATGACCATCTCTCCAATTTCAAATTCTATATCTTTTCTTTTAATGTCAGCGTAGCTCTTTTGTCGACTTTGGGCAGTTTTCAACCGTTGTTGAATTTGGATGATCTTCTCGGTAGTTTCTTGTATAATCTCCGGACCCGTAATCTGTCTATCCCCCAACTCACTCCAACAAATCGGAGACCTGCACTTTCTACCATAAAGTGCTTCAAACGGCGCCATCTCAATGCTTGAATGGTAGCTGTTGTTGTAGGAAAATTCTGCTAAAGGTAGATGTCGATCCCAACTGTTTCCGAAATCGATAACACATGCTCCTAGCATGTCTTCAAGCGTTTGTATCGTCCTTTCGCTCTGCCCATCATTTTGTGGATGATAGGCAGTACTCATGTCTAGACGAGTTCCTAATGCTTGCTGTAATGTCTGCCAGAATCTTGAAATAAATCTGCCATCCCTATCAGAGATAATAGAGATTGGTATTCCATGTCTGGAGATGACTTCCTTCAAATACAGTCGTGCTAACTTCTCCATCTTGTCATCTTCTCTTATTGGTAGGAAGTGTGCGGATTTGGTGAGACGATCAACTATTACCCAAATAGTATCAAAACCACTTGCAGTCCTTGGCAATTTAGTGATGAAATCCATGGTAATGTTTTCCCATTTCCATTCCGGGATTTCGGGTTGTTGAAGTAGACCTGATGGTTTCTGATGCTCAGCTTTGACCTTAGAACACGTCAAACATTCTCCTACGTATTTAGCAACATCGGCTTTCATACCCGGCCACCAAAAATGTTTCTTGAGATCCTTGTACATCTTCCCCGTTCCAGGATGTATTGAGTATCTGGTTTTATGAGCTTCTCTAAGTACCATTTCTCTCATATCTCCAAATTTTGGTACCCAAATCCTTTCAGCCCTATACCGGGTTCCGTCTTCCCGAATATTAAGATGCTTCTCCGATCCTTTGGGTATTTCATCCTTTAAATTTCCCTCTTTTAAAACTCCTTGTTGCGCCTCCTTTATTTGAGTAGTAAGGTTATTATGAATCATTATATTCATAGATTTTACTCGAATGGGTTCTCTGTCCTTCCTGCTCAAGGCATCGGCTACCACATTTGCCTTCCCCGGGTGGTAACGAATCTCAAAGTCGTAATCATTCAATAATTCAATCCACCTACGCTACCTCATATTCAGTTGTTTCTGATTAAATATGTGTTGAAGACTTTTGTGGTCGGTATATATAATACTTTTGACCCCATATAAGTAGTGCCTCCAAGTCTTTAATGCAAAAACAACCGCGCCTAATTCCAAATCATGCGTCGTATAATTTTGTTCGTGAATCTTCAATTGTCTAGACGCATAAGCAATCACCTTCGTTCGTTGCATTAATACACAACCGAGACCTTGCTTTGATGCATCACAATAAATCACAAAATCATCATTCCCTTCAGGCAATGACAATATAGGTGCCGTAGTTAGCTTTTTCTTCAATAACTGAAACGCTTTCTCTTGTTCATCATTCCATTCAAATTTCTTCCCTTTATGCGTTAATGCAGTCAAGGGTTTTGCTATTCTGGAAAAGTCTTGGATGAACCTTCTGTAGTAACCAGCTAGTCCTAAAAACTGGCGTATGTGTTTCGGAGTTTTCGGGGTTTCCCACTTTTCAACAGTTTCTATCTTTGCCGGATCCACCTTAATACCTTCTTTGTTCACTATGTGACCGAGGAATTGAACTTCTTCCAACCAAAATGCACACTTTGAAAACTTAGCGTACAATTCTTCCTTCCTCAATACTTCTAACACCTTTCTCAAATGTTCACCGTGTTCTTGGTCATTCTTTGAGTAAATAAGTATGTCATCAATGAAAACAATGACAAACTTGTCAAGGTATGGTCCACACACTCGGTTCATAAGGTCCATGAACACAGCTGGTGCATTAGTTAAACCAAACGGCATGACCATAAACTCGTAATGACCGTAACGTGTTCTGAAAGCAGTCTTTGGAATATCATCTTCTTTCACCCGCATTTGATGATACCCGGAACGTAAGTCAATCTTTGAATAAACAGACGAGCCTGAGACGTGTATACACTGGGTCGTGGATTGATTCAAGATAATATATATCGATTTATTTCTGTACATCTTGTGACAACCCGGAAATTTCCAACCAAATTTAAACTTTAATCTTTATATGTTTCTGACACGATAAGCAATATTTGTTAAGTTAAATTGAAAGAATTTTAAACTATGTTCATACATTCATTCAACCTCGACCAAGTTCCAAAGATTCACGAACCATTAAACAAATATGATTATATATGTATATGTGTATATATATTATAACTTGAAACGTAAACAAAATATTAGATTAAAGACTTTATATGATTGTATCTGTTTCAAAATGTTTATCAATGGAATTAGAAGATAAGATCAAATGATTGAATTATCAGATATATTGAATTATGATTACAAGTCTCTATTGAAAGGCCTACGTTGATTTGAGAAATCTTTCCATTTTAACAATATTCGGAAAATGATAAAGTGATTTATAAATAAGAACAAATTGTCAATCATTGAGAACTAGACAAAGGATAGTGGAAGATTGAATCTCATAAAGACTCGATTGATCTATTTAGTTTCAAATGTACAAAAACGTTTTCAGTTTAAAAAGAACTTTATTATTAAAACGTATATAACTTTTATAAATATCTAGAACCACTTTTGACAACTCATTACTTAACTAGTATGATAAAGATAACGATATTTATATTTTATTTTATTAAATATATATAACGATTTAAATTAATATTATATATATTTATATGCGTATTATACGTACATAGTTTTATACTTTTACTATACTTAAACTTTACCTTTACTTTATTTTTACTTTACTTTAACTTTAATAATTCACTTTAATAATTCATACTTTAATAATTCACTTTAATAATTCATACTTTAATAATTCACTTTAATAATTCATACTTTAATAATTCATACTTTAATAATTCACTTTAATAATTCACTTTAATAATTCATACTTTAATAATTCACTTTAATAATTCAAAAATCTATTATAAATAGAATTCAATAGGTTTCATTATTTCATAGAAACTTGAAAATATTTTTCTCTAAACTCTCTCAATCGATTTACATATATATATTTACTCCGTATTATTTCAAGATATTATTAGTATACATAAAATATTATGACGGAGTACTGTCCGAGTGATTTTGAAATTGTTTTTCGAGTAGGATAGGATTAAGGAAATTATGAGTTATAGCTATGGAGGTGATTGAGTATGGTTCATGGGTATGCTCGTGAGGTCAATATAGTGTTTATCATTTCCGTTGCGTCTACGTACCTTTCCTGCAATATTGAATCTCAATATTGATACGTGAGTACTCATAATTTAACTTTTACATACTAATAGTGTATCCCTGACTAGTGCTCGAGTATTTAGGATTATTCATGCTTGTACTTTTGATATTGCCCTTAGACAAGTTAGGTTGAATATTGAATTAGTTACACTTGCGGTTGAGATAAGGTATAAGATATGCATGTCCTTGGAAAGCTAGCGAAAAATTAAGAACTTTTCCTTTAGATATCGAATGGTTTCGATGAACGGATTAGAAGTTATAATCAATTGAATTTTCGATATTTTTATTAAAAATGATTATTATTATCGTCGTTTTTATCGTCGTTCTAGTTTTATCTTATTATTATCATTATTATTATCTTTATCAATAAAAGGGATTTATCATTAAAAATTGTTATTTTTTTATTATTATTACTATCGTTATTATCGTTAAAGTTATAATTAGTATTATTATTATTATCCAATTATTATTATTATTATTATTATTATTATTATTATTATTATTATTATTATTATTATTATTATTATTATTATTATTATTATTATTATTATTAGTATTAGTATTATTATTATCATTATTAATATATATATCATTATTTAAAAATGGTTATTGTTATTGTTATTATTATTATTACTGTATTATCATTAAGATAATTATTAGTATTATCGTTAATAATGTTATAGTAACTATCATTATTAATATTAGTGTAATTAAAACAAATATTTGTAACACCTAATTATTTTGATTACTATTATTATCATTATTATGAACACGATATAAAAGACGATTAAAAGCTATTAAACGAAACGATTAGGAAATAATGAGTAAGAGTATCATGATGAAATTAAAATATTATAAGATATTGATTTAGATAAAATTATCGTTCTTATTATTTTTATCATTACTATTATTATTAAAAGTATCGTTAGTATTAAAACTATCATTTTAATAAAAATTATCATTTTAATAGAAATGTCATTGTTACTATAAAATATCATTATTATTATTATTTTAAATAGAATTATTATTTTAAAGATAATATTAAAAATTATCGTAAATATTAAAGTTATCATAATTAGAATTATCGTTTTATCATAATGTCATCTTAGTAATTATAAATATTGATATTTTTATAATAATAATTATTATTACAAAATAATACAACTTTTACTTACTATCATTATAGATATTATTTTATCAAATAAATATGTGATACAAACATATTTTACTACGTGTAATAACTTACTTTAATAATACCTATCATATTATCTTTATGATATTAAATGAACCCTATAAATTTTATTACTTAATATATATAAAAGTATATTTTATTACATAAATTTAATATAGAATTTTATCTATTAATAAATAAATTATATTATTACTCTAATAAATCTTTTAAAAATATTTAAAAATATAAAACGACGATATTTAAACTATATATTAATCATGTATAGATTTTTGGAAATTATTTTGAGTCAAATTTACTTTTGTTGACTTTTGCATATTAGTCTCGAGCATTAGGATTGTGGTACACTATGACTTGACCTAATTTGTTAGACAAATATTGACCAACACATAATTATATATAATTAATTTAGGTTCGTGAATCCGAGGCCAACCTTGCACTTGTTCAATGACGTTATATGTATTTTTACTACGAAATACAGTATGGTGAGTTTCATTTGCCTTTTTACCCTTTATATTTTTGGGACTGAGAATACATGCGCTTTTATAAATGTTTGACGAAATAGACACAAGTAATTGAAACTACATTCTATGATTGAATTATCGAAATCGAATATGCCCCTTTTATTAAAGTCTGGTAATCTAAGAATTAGGGAACATACACCCTAATTGACGCGAATCCTAAAGATAGATCTATTGGGCCTAACAAACCCCATCCAAAGTACCGGATGCTTTAGTACTTCGAAATTTATATCATGTCCGAAGGAGGATCCCGGAATGATAGGGGATATTCTTATATGTATCTAGTTAATGTTGGTTACCAGGTGTTCACCATATGAATGATTATTTTTGTCTCTATGCATGAGACGTATATTTATGAGAACTGGAAATGAAATTCTTGTGGTCTATTAAAATGATGGAAATAAATGATTATAATAAACTAATGAACTCACCAACCTTTTGGTTGACACTTTAAAGCATGTTTATTCTCAGGTGTTAAAGAAATCTTCCGCTGTGCATTTGCTCATTTTAAAGATATTACTTGGAGTCTTTCATAGCATATTTCGAAGAACGTTGCATTCGAGTCATTGAGTTCATCAAAGATTATTATTAAATTAATTTATAGTTGGATAGTGGATATTATGAAATGGTATGCATGCCTGTCAATTTTCAATGTAAAGAAAGTTTGTCTTTTAAAAACGAATGCAATGTTTGTAAAATGTATCATATAGAGGTCAAATACCTAGCAATGTAATCAACTATTGTGAATCGTTTATAATGTATATGAATGGGTCCTTTCAGTTGGTATCAGAGCGGTGGTCTTAGCAAACCATGTCTGCATTAGTATGTCTAACTGATAAGTCGTTAGGATGCATTAGTGAGTCTGGACTTCGACCGTGTCTGCATGTCAAAAGTTTTGCTTATCATTTTTAGTCGGAAATCATCTGCTTATCATTCTTAGGAAATTACATGCTTATCATTACTAGTCTAGACACGTCTTGCTACATTAATTACATGAGTAGTGTATAGACAAAATTCATATCTTAGCGTATCTGCTAAATCATATCTTATCGTATCTGTTACTTTAAACTTTACCTGACATATCCTGCAAATTCCTCCGTAATCTGCGAAATCTTTTATTCTATATCTATGGATATTCTATGTAATTAGAATACCATCTGATAACCGAAAATCATTTCATATCGAAAAATCCTTATTCAATCGTACGAAATGGAATTCATCATTAATTCAAGTTCCTCGAATTCCGAAATGGAATCCCACTCCAGCTCTGAAAGCAGTGTGATCGGAATGGATCAACCAATCAGCCATCATCTATTCTGGATGAATTGGGGATGGGTTCTTAGCCTCCTCAATCATTGGAGACAAGAAGAAGGTGATCCCTTTCATCCACCCCATTGCCCTGTTAACAAAGAACCTGAAGCACTTACCGGCGAACCAATCCGAAAATACCATTTTCTCTCTCATTTCCAGAGTATCTCGTCACGATTATATACTACATCAAATTCTAGATTATATTTATCCGCTCGTCTGAACCGACAATCACCCCGGTATAATAGAAGAAGTAAACGAGCTTCGCGCCCGGGTAGTGGCTTTGGAGAATATGGTGCAAAGATTACAAACACCAGCAGCAGCACCAACAGCATAACCAGTACCACCATCATCAACGCCAACAGTACCATTACCACCTCCAACCACAACCGCGTCGTAAACCTCAACTTCACAATCTGTCCCACGAGCATCAACATCATACGCACCATAGATACCAAGGAGTACCAACAACAATAACTGACGAAGTATTAATTCATAACTTCATTGGAGAAACATTCTGCGGCGATTATGTAATCTCTAAAGTCTTAGAGATTATCTAATCTAGCCCTAACCATAAATCAGTTAAACCAACCAAAATGATAGAAGGAAGAGTAGAAACCCTGACAAAAATGGTGTGTGATTAACAAGCTAAACTTGCTTTACCAACAGCATCAACAGTACCGTCAGCGTTACCAGCATCGTCATTACAGTCAACATCCGAATCAACAACACCGATAACATCAAAAACTCCGTCAGTTCAAGAATCACTGTGGACATCATTACGAATCAATAACGTGTATATTGTATCAACGAGTTATGAAGAATTAACTCATTCCCTCTGAAGAAATTATATGTATATTTTATATATATATATATATATATATATATATATATATATATATATATATATATATATATATATATATATATATATTTTGAAATAAATCTTTCCGTGCTAAGCTATTGTGTGTGAATCTTAACTACTCGGTTAATTCATATTACAAATATGCAATAATGTACGTCCTTCGGCCGCAACTTAACCAGCGTTAACTACAATCTCTGTCGCAATTCAACAAATTTCAATTCATAATAAATCAAGTATATATTTGATTTTACACTTTCATCATCGATGTACCCGAAACTTTTCAGATAACATCATTCGTACTTTGCGAAATTCACAAGAATTCCGCGAACCGAACATCATACATCAACAAATAACGAAGTATTGATTCATAATTTCAATGTCATTAAAGAAATACTGCGTAAAAGTTATGTACTTTTTAAAGCCTTTAGGGATTATTCAATTCTAGTTTCAACTGTAAATCAAATGAGTTTAATTTAACATTAACTCATTAAATCTATGTTACATCTGAAGAAAATATACATATATATATTTTCATAAAGACTGTAATAAAATTCTTTTGTACAAAATATTAATTGTGAAATTTTTTTTTAACGGGTAGGTAATACCCGAGAGATATATAAATTCACAATTAATATGTTACATTCTTCGAATCTAATTCAGCAAATCATCCATTATACTCCCTACTTTCACAACAATATACATTCTTTTATAGAAATCAAAACAACCATACTCATTCAAAACTTAATTACATATTCTGATTTTGAAATCTCAAAATTCAACTTGAGATATGACCAAAATCATCACTCTTAGATCCTTACATCTTTCACAAGCTATATTTTGACTTCAAAACTGTGTTAGAACATCAAATGTATGTTAACGATTACAATCTGTGTTCAAACCCTTCGAAAATTTTTGAAGACACTTCGAATGATGAGCAATCGAGATGATGATCCAACCACTTGTTACCCACAGTTATGTACCCAAAAAACTCTTGAAACCAAAGTAAAAGTTTAAATAACGTATCCGCGTCAGATTCTTTGGCATTTATTAGAAAAAATAACTTTGCGACTCCTATTCAAAGTAGCCAGTTTTGTCATAGCTCCAGCAAATCAACTTCGACTTTTCAGTCAGACTAATCTTATTATAACCTTGAGATATACACCATTGTTACCAGGGAACCTTTTACATTCCACCACATTATTAGCAGATGTACCAACAACTTCATTACCCTTTGACTTTAGCCTCTCCAAAAAGTCATTATAATTATTCATTGAAACCCCATCATTTACTCATTCGCATCTTGTAATGAGAATTGCCATACGAATCATTGGGAATTAGCAATTAGTATTTTGAAATCTCGCAGGATGTCTACGCCAACAGTTATATGTGTATATATAACGTCTATCTTCTGGACATAATTTGAATGTGAAGTTTCTGAAAAACACTCCGAACTACAAATTGGTTCTCCGAAAAAGAAAAAAAAATGCTGATGAAGCAGCAAAAACTATAAACTACTTTAAACGGTAAAAGCTGGATTATAATGATGAAGTGTGCTTGCAAAGCGCAGAAAAAGAGAAGTTTTGGAACTGAAAAATGGATTGAGCAAAGTAGGAAGGAGGCTGTGGACAAATTACAAAGACTGAACCTGACTTCAAAGGATCCAAATGATTCAGTACCTGCTGAAGTCATTAACGAATACCTTGCTCCTGACTCTAAACCGCTGCGAACAATATTTTAATCATCCTCTGATATTAGAAATTCTAAAATATCATCATATCTTTCATTATAAATATCCTCCATATTTCTGAAGATATTTTCTTAATTTTTCTTATTTGAAATCATTTACATCTTCGCGTTATCTGTATTACATCATAAAAGAAACTATTTTAGTTTCTAAATTCTGAAACATTCAAGTTTAAAATAGGAATATTTTGAAGTA
The DNA here is from genome assembly GCF_046630445.1 of Rutidosis leptorrhynchoides. Lineage (NCBI taxonomy): Eukaryota > Viridiplantae > Streptophyta > Magnoliopsida > Asterales > Asteraceae > Rutidosis > Rutidosis leptorrhynchoides. The sequence goes on from NC_092336.1 coordinate 248,250,445, forward strand.
ATGTTGGGAACTGAAGCATGAATTAGTATAATATAATGACACTTGATCAATGTGATTATATTACAGTAAGTCATGCTGAGTTTCTAAATGGAACGTGATGATTCACAGATCATAACATCATCATGTGCCATGTTATACGACTCTTGTATTCTATTTAACCTCTAAAATATCAAGAAAATATTTCTTGATGATTCGGCCTTTTCCAAGGTATTCTAGTAATTTAACAAATCAAGATCGTGCCATCACAATTTCCTTCCTAGAACATTAACAATATTCATTCTGAAATTCATATCTGTGAATTCTGGACCATTACAAGCGATGCTTAATCACAAGAAGAAGAAAACAAAACTCCGAAATTGAAATTGGGGTATAAATTGCAGCAAATAAAAGAGAGCATTAACTGTGAATGATAATGATTATAGAAGATAGAAGCAGAGACTTTGAATTATAAGGGAACATATAAATCCCAACGACATACCAGAAATTATAAACCATATATATCGATGCATATAGCAATATAAAGACACGGGAGAACTAGAAACACTATAAACCCAAGAGTATAGCAGAAGTAAATAGATTCTTCCGGCGGTAGATGAAAAAGAAGAATGACCGATATGAAAGTTAGAAGTATATCGAGAATCAGAACTGGATGGAGCATATTGATGAATACTTTAAAATATGAGTTGAGGGGGAAAGAATAGAAGGTGATGAAACATGACTAGGAACTTAGAAATCAACGGATTTAACTCACACAATGGCGGAATAAGTGAATCAAACCCTCTAGTGAATAGGTTAAGTTTTTTTTTGATTAATTTAGTCAAACCACAACTAAATCAAGTGTGATTAGATCAACACCTAGAGCTATTATTCACCACCTGGGTGATTTGGACTGAGAGAGAATCGGAGGAGCTCACTAGATCTGAGTGTGTGTAACAAATGAGAGGCTTAACCTAAAATGAAGAATATAAGACTTTATATACCCCTGCTGTTGACTCACCCATACGATTCATTCATCACACGTACGAGTTGGCTTCATCAGCCGTACGGGTGATCACTCACTCGTGTCTTCTCATTTAGGTTGTAATTGTGACTTAGCTCAACATCAACCGTGCGTATGAGCCTGTCAGCCGTACTAGTGAGGCTTTACTCGTACGTCTGACTAAGTCTAACATAGTTAAACATCTAAATCTCGTTCCTGCAGTTCCTGTAACCACATACAAACACGGATAGGATAATAACGAGCAATCATGGTGGCCTGTAAACTGTTGTACCTGCAATGGACGTGGGTAGATGTCAAGGGAGTTGTATAAAATGCATCAACAGAAGGTGTGAGTTGTAAGGAAACGAAGGAGGTGAATTTATAAGAAAATCTCCTACAGAACAATTAAAATGGACGATCACATTTAAAGCGGATCATAATTCCCTTGATTACCGGAGAGTCAAATCTTATTAAGAAGATTTTCTTCAAATCCCTTGAAATCTGGGAATCAATCATATCTACGTCAAATGATAAGATGAATCTACACTTACTCATTTAACTCTTCTATGTTAGCTTCATTTGTACTCTTCATATAAATGGATTATTTATCCAAATTATTCGCTGATGATAAAACTCTAATTTTCAGCCCGTATGCATCATGAAAAATACTTATTATCATTCACGACCTTTCCACTTAAATTTCGGGACGAAATTTCTTTAACGGGTAGGTACTGTGACAACCCGGAAATTTCCAACCAAATTTAAACTTTAATCTTTATATGTTTCCGACACGATAAGCAATATTTGTTAAGTTAAATTGAAAGAATTTTAAACTATGTTCATACATTCATTCAACCTCGACCAAGTTCCAACGATTCACGAACCATTAAACAAATATGATTATATATGTATATGTGTATATATATTATAACTTGAAACGTAAACAAAATATTAGATTAAATACTTTATATGATTGTATCTGTTTCAAAATGTTTATCAATGGAATTAGAAGATAAGATCAAATGATTGAATTATCAGATATATTGAATTATGATTACAAGTCTCTGTTGAAAGGCCCACGTTGATTTGAGAAATCTTTCCATTTTAACAATATTCGGAAAATGGTAAAGTGATTTATAAATAAGAATAAATTGTCAATCATTTAGAACTAGACAAAGGATAGTGGAAGATTGAATCTCATAAAGACTCGATTGATTTATTTAGTTTCAAATGTACAAAAACGTTTTCAGTTTAAAAAGAACTTTATTATTAAAACGTATATAACTTTTATAAATATCTAGAACCACTTTTGACAACTCATTACTTAACTAGTATGATAAAGATAACGATATTTATATTTTATTTAATTAAATATATATAACGATTTAAATTAATATTATATATATTTATACGCGTATTATACGTACATAGTTTTATACTTTTACTATACTTAAACTTTACCTTTACTTTATTTTTACTTTACTTTAACTTTAATAATTCACTTTAATAATTCATACTTTAATAATTCACTTTAATAATTCATACTTTAATAATTCACTTTAATAATTCATACTTTAATAATTCACTTTAATAATTCATACTTTAATAATTCACTTTAATAATTCATACTTTAATAATTCACTTTAATAATTCAAAAATCTATTATAAATAGAATTCAATAGGTTTCATTATTTCATAGAAACTTGAAAATATTTTTCTCTAAACTCTCTCAATCGATTTACATATATATATTTACTCCGTATTATTTCAAGATATTATTAGTATACATAAAATATTATGACGGAGTACTGTCCGAGTGATTTCGAAATTGTTTTTCGAGTAGGATAGGATTAAGGAAATTATGGGTTATAGCTATGGAGATGATTGAGTATGGTTCATGGGTATGCTCGTGAGGTCAATATAGTGTTTATCATTTCCGTTGCATCTACGTACCTTTCCTGCAATATTGAATCTCAATATTGATACGTGAGTACTCATAATTTAACTTTTACATACTAATAGTGTATCCCTGACTAGTGCTCGAGTATTTAGGATTATTCATGCTTGTACTTTTGATATTGCCCTTAGACAAGTTAGGTTGAATATTGAATTAGTTACACTTGCGGTTGAGATAAGGTATAAGATATGCATGTCCTTGGAAAGCTAGCGAAAAATTAAGAACTTTTCCTTTAGATATCGAATGGTTTCGATGAACGGATTAGAAGTTATAATCAATTGAATTTTCGATATTTTTATTAAAAATGATTATTATTATCGTCGTTTTTATCGTCGTTCTAGTTTTATCTTATTATTATCATTATTATTATCTTTATCAATAAAAGGGATTTATCATTAAAAATTGTTATTTTTTTATTATTATTACTATCGTTATTATCGTTAAAGTTATAATTAGTATTATTATTATTATCCAATTATTATTATTATTATTATTATTATTATTAGTAGTATTATTATTATCATTATTAATATATATATCATTATTTAAAAATGGTTATTGTTATTGTTATTATTATTATTACTGTATTATCATTAAGATAATTATTAGTATTATCGTTAATAATGTTATAGTAACTATCATTATTAATATTAGTGTAATTAAAACAAATATTTGTAACACCTAATTATTTTGATTACTATTATTATCATTATTATGAACACGATATAAAAGACGATTAAAAGCTATTAAACGAAACGATTAGGAAATAATGAGTAAGAGTATCATGATGAAATTAAAATATTATAAGATATTGATTTAGATAAAATTATCGTTCTTATTATTTTTATCATTACTATTATTATTAAAAGTATCGTTAGTATTAAAACTATCATTTTAATAAAAATTATCATTTTAATAGAAATGTCATTGTTACTATAAAATATCATTATTATTATTATTTTAAATAGAATTATTATTTTAAAGATAATATTAAAAATTATCGTAAATATTAAAGTTATCATAATTAGAATTATCGTTTTATCATAATGTCATCTTAGTAATTATAAATATTGATATTTTTATAATAATAATTATTATTACAAAATAATACAACTTTTACTTACTATCATTATAGATATTATTTTATCAAATAAATATGTGATACAAACATATTTTACTACGTGTAATAACTTACTTTAATAATACCTATCATATTATCTTTATGATATTAAATGAACCCTATAAATTTTATTACTTAATATATATAAAAGTATATTTTATTACATAAATTTAATATAGAATTTTATCTATAAATAAATAAATTATATTATTACTCTAATAAATCTTTTAAAAATATTTAAAAATATAAAACGACGATATTTAAACTATATATTAATCATGTATAGATTTTTGGAAATTATTTCGAGTCAAATTTACTTTTGTTGACTTTTGCATATTAGTCTCGAGCATTAGGATTGTGGTACACTATGACTTGACCTAATTTGTTAGACAAATATTGACCAACACATAATTATATATAATTAATTTAGGTTCGTGAATCCGAGGCCAACCTTGCACTTGTTCAATGATGTTATATGTATTTTTACTACGAAATACAGTATGGTGAGTTTCATTTGCCTTTTTACCCTTTATATTTTTGGGACTGAGAATACATGCGCTTTTATAAATGTTTGACGAAATAGACACAAGTAATTGAAACTACATTCTATGGTTGAATTATCGAAATCGAATATGCCCCTTTTTATTAAAGTCTGGTAATCTAAGAATTAGGGAACAGACACCCTAATTGACGCGAATCCTAAAGATAGATCTATTGGGCCTAACAAACCCCATCCAAAGTACCGGATGCTTTAGTACTTCGAAATTTATATCATGTCCGAAGGAGGATCCCGGAATGATAGGGGATATTCTTATATGTATCTAGTTAATGTCGGTTACCAGGTGTTCACCATATGAATGATTATTTTTGTCTCTATGCATGGGACGTATATTTATGAGAACTGGAAATGAAATTCTTGTGGTCTATTAAAATGATGGAAATAAATGATTATGATAAACTAATGAACTCACCAACCTTTTGGTTGACACTTTAAAGCATGTTTATTCTCAGGTGTTAAAGAAATCTTCCGCTGTGCATTTGCTCATTTTAAAGATATTACTTGGAGTCTTTCATAGCATATTTCGAAGAACGTTGCATTCGAGTCATTGAGTTCATCAAAGATTATTATTAAATTAATTTATAGTTGGATAATGGATATTATGAAATGGTATGCATGCCTGTCAATTTTCAATGTAAAGAAAGTTTGTCTTTTAAAAACGAATGCAATGTTTGTAAAATGTATCATATAGAGGTCAAATACCTCGCAATGTAATCAACTATTGTGAATCGTTTATAATGTATATGAACGGGTCCTTTCACATCTAACTGTGGACAACTAGTTGTAGGTTACTAACGAGGACAGCTGACTTAATACACTCAAATCTCTAAAACATAATAAAAATGGTTGTAATTATATTTTGATCATACTTTGATATATATGTACATATTTGTATAGGTTCGTGAATCGATCCGTAGCCAAGTCTTATTTTCGAGGAAGGAAATATCTGTGAAAGTGAGTTATAGTCCCACTTTTAAAATCTAATATTTTTGGGATGAGAATACATGCAGGTTTTATAAATGATTTACAAAATAGACACAAGTACGTGAAACTACATTCTATGGTTGAATTATCGAAATCAAATATGCCCCTTTTTATTAAGTCTGGTAATCTAAGAATTAGGGAACAGACACCCTAATTGACGCGAATCCTAAAGATAGATCTATTGGGCCTAACAAACCCCATCCAAAGTACCGGATGCTTTAGTACTTCGAAATTTATATCATATCCGAAGGGTGTCCCGGAATGATGGGGATATTCTTATATATGCATCTTTTTAATGTTGGTTACCAGGTGTTCACCATATGAATGATTTTTATCTCTATGTATGGGATGTGTATTGAAATATGAAATCTTGTGGTCTATTGTTACGATTTGATATATATAGATTAAACCTATAACTCACCAACATTTTTGTTGACGTTTAAAGCATGTTTATTCTCAGGTGAATACTAAGAGCTTCCGCTGTTGCATACTAAAATAAGGACAAGATTTGGAGTCCATGTTTGTATGATATTGTGTAAAAACTGCATTCAAGAAACATATGTCGATGTAATATATTTCTATTGTAAACCATTATGTAATGGTCGTGTGTAAATAGTATATTTTAGATTATCATTATTTGATAATCTACGTAATATTTTTAAAACCTTTATTGATACAATAAAGGTTATGGTTGTTTTAAAAATGAATGCAGTCTTTAAAAAATGTCTCATATAGAGGTCAAAACCTCGCAACGAAATCAATTAATATGGAATGTTTATAATCAATATGAACGGGACATTTCATTTATCATGCCAGAAACTAATAGAATTACCGTTTCCCACTTGTAATCGAAAAAGATCCGTCGGTAAGTTGTCGTTGCTACAGTGTTTAGCACACGAGGAAATAATGTTCGACCATATACTAGAACATCTTGTAGCAACCTGATTGAAGTTCGAACCATGTATGGATTTAATGCTAGTGACCCAAAGTTCGTCATTCTTAGTCAAGTATCACCAGTTCCATTTTAGAATTAAAGCAATATTAAACACTTTTAAACTCCCGATACTTAAACCCCCGTGATCCAAAGAAGCAAGCACTTTGCCCCATTTTGTGACGACCCGAAAATTTCCGACCAACTTTAAACTTTATTCTTATATGATTACGATTTGATAAGCAAAGTTTGTTAAACTGAGTCTACAAACTTTTAAACTATTTACATAGATTCATTTATACCTCTGACTATTCCCGACGATTCACGAACATTGTGTGATAATAAATATGTAAATATATATATATATATATATATATATATATATATATATATATATATATATATATATATATATATATATATATATTATTTTGAGTTAATATAATACCATTTAATGAATTGAATTAAACATGTAATGTAATTTATAAAATAAATAAGATGTTAATAAAATAAATATATAAATATATATGAATTCAGTACACAATTAATATTATATGTATGTTGTAATATATCCAATATAGATAAATATTAAATGTTCAAATGTGTTATTATAGGTGTTACTTAATTAATAAAATGTAATATCATTATATTAAATTAAATCACGAGTTAAAATATAATTAATATATTACTTTCATTATTAATATTGATATCAGTATTATTAATAGTATTAATTTAATATATAGTGTGTGTATATATATATATATATATATATATATATATATATATATATATATATATATATATATATATGAGATTTGATATGAATAAATTGTTATATCAATATTAATATTATTACTTTCATTATTAGTATTAATATTATTATCTGTATTATTAATATTGTTATATAAAATTGAAACATGTAACATGTTAATATTAGTATTATTATTAGATACTATCAAATAGAATCATTATTATTATTATAAGTTATCAATATTATTATTATCATAAAAAAATATATATAATTTATTAATATTATCATTAATAACATTCTTATTAACAATTATTGTTATCATAATTATTATTAATATTATTATTAGTATGATAATTATTATTAATATTAATCGTATTATTATTTTATATATCATTTTGTTTATAGATTATACTAAGATTATTATTAGTATTTAAATTATTAATAACATATATTTATATCTATAAATTAATACGTATAAATATATATCAGATTAATAAATACATAACAGATAAATAATTAAACACAGATATATTGCATACAGATTAACACATGATACTGATACAGCTCGTAATAGTTAACCATCACAATCACTTTAGTTTAATTGCTGTTCCTGATTGGTACTATACCTGCTAATTATTCGAAATCCATTCAGCTAATAAACAAATTTTGTTACCGATCTATTTCAGCTTTTATCTTTTTAATATTTTCTGTCTGCTCAAATCATTATTGAAAGAATTCGCTATATAACTCAGTCAACTCATGTAGTAATGAACACATTCGAATATCCTTTCATTATCACAATCAATTCGACAACCAGCTTCTTCTAAATCAGTTAAAGTCATTAAATTTTTTTAAAACATTCAACCGGTACCCTGTTCTTCAACTTTTTGGCCAAGTCATAATTATGTATCATATTTCAAAATGTATAAACGTAGTGTTATTAAGAAACTTGTATTTAAACTCCCTGCAGAGTTCCTAATCCCAATTCGTAATATCAAATGAGAATTCTTGAGTCAAAATTTATTAAAAGAAAAGTCAACCGTTTGTTCTTCTTTCAAATTCATGAGTTATACGTTGTTTCCAGTTCAATTGTTAGTTCCAGAGTGTTTTAATTGCGATTTAGAAAATATTTCATGAAGGATTTGGGGTCTAAAAACGTCTCTATGTCGAAATTTGATTTTATGTTCTTCAAATATTTTTAATTATTCAGCGACTGATGAAAATTTATTCTTTATTTTTTTTATTTTTTTATTTTTATTGTTGGGTAAAAGAATCCAAAGCAGGTCGTTTATAATTAGAATTCAAGTCTCAATTCAATTTACATGTCGTGGTTATGATTTGGATATGAATTGGATTCAGAATTGATTGAAGAAGATGAAACAGAAAGTCTGGATAAATAAATTAATATGGGAATAAAAACAGATAATTAGATTAGTTCAGTTGGTTTGGGGAGGTGATGGACATACGAGGGATTCAGATTCAATTCTGGTGGCTGCCAAATTTTTTTTTTGATAAAGCTTCTAAGGTAGTCTTCCATTTTTTTAAAATCATTATAATAATAATAATAATTATTATTATTATTATTAATATTGTTATTATAATTATTATTGTTACTATATTATTGTTATTATTATTATAAATATAATTATTATTGTTATCATTATGATTATTATTATTGTTAGAATTAGTATTATAATTAGTATTATAATTATTATTATAAGTATCATAATTTTTGTTAACATTATAATTATAAGTATTATATCTATTCTTATTATTATTATAAGTATTAATTATGATATTATTATTAAATTCAAAACTATAATATTATTATCATGGATAGGTTTATAATATAAACTATTATCATTTTCGTAAATATTAGTATTAGCATCTTTTTATAAATAATAGAACTGTTAATATTAACATAAGTATTATTATTTGTATTATCACGAGTATTATTATTATGTAAATTACTAAAATCATTATTATAACTATCGTTAATACTAAAATTAATATTTTTACAAGTATTATTATTAATATCATTGTTACTATCACAAATAAAGTTATTATTAACATAAGTATATTATTAATGTTATTATCATTATTTTTACTAATATTAACTTAGAATAATTAGAACTCCTGTTTTGATAAACAAATGAAATACATAAATATATATATTTAACACATATAACATAACAAAATATTTTATTATATAAAAGGAATATATGAAAAAAGAATATATTATTAATATAAAAATAATATCATTAATAGGTTATATATATAAACTTATTCGATTACGATTATGTGTATTAATATATATACACAAATGATATAGGTTTGTGAATCCGAGACCAACCCTGCATTGTTCAGCATCGTCGTATGAATATTTTTACTACAAAATATTGGATTGTGAGTTTCATTACTCCCTTTTTAAATGCTTTTGCAATATATATTTTTTTGGGACTGAGAATACATGCGCTGCTTTTATAAATGCTTTACGAAATAGACACAAGTGATCGAAACTACATTCTATGGTTGGATTATCGAACCGAATATGCCCCTTTTTAGGTTGGTAGCCTAAGAATTGGTGTTTATTATAATTGCCACCAATTGACGCGAATCCTAAAGATAGATCTATGGGAACTAACAAGCTACAGTCAGAGAATTTGAACTGCTTTAGTACTTCGATTTATCATGTCCGATGAGAGTCCCGAAATGATGGGGATATTCTATATGCATCCTGTTAAGGTCGGTTACCAGGTGTTCACCATATGAATGAATTTTAATTCGCGAGTTACGTGTGACAATATATGAAATCTTGTGGTCTATTAAAATGATGAATTTTATTGTTTACGATAAACCTATGAACTCACCAACCTTTTGGTTGACACTTGAAAGCATGTTTATTCTCAAGTATAAAAGAAATCTTCCGCTGGGCATTTGTTCATTTTAGAGATATAACTTGGAGTCATTCGTGGCATATTTCAAAAGACGTTGCATTCGAGTCGCTGAGTTCATCAAGAATATTATTAAGTCATTTATAGATGGATATATTATGAAATGGTGTGCATGCCATCAATTTTCGATGTAAAGAAATTTTGTCTTTTAAAAACGAATGCAATGTTTGTAAAATGCATCATATAGAGGTCAAATACCTCGTAATGAAATCAACTATTGTGATTCGTTTGTAATCGATATGGACTTCGTCCAGATGGATTTATACGGGTTACTTCATTTGGTATCAGAGCGGTGGTCTTAGCGAACCAGGTCTGCATTAGTGTGTCTAACTGATAGTCGTTAGGATGCATTAGTGAGTCTGGACTTCGCGCGTGTCTGCATGTCAAAAGTTTTGCTTATCATTTTTGTTGGAAATTGCCTGCTTATCATTTTTAGTCTAGACACATCTTATTGCATTGATTGCATGAATAATGTATAGACAAAAATTCATATCTTATCGTATCTGCTAATTTATATCTTAGCGTATCTGTTACTGTAAACTTTGCTTGACATATTCCGTAACTTCCTCCGTAATCTACGAAATCTTTTGTTCTATATATATAGATATTCTAAGTAATTAGAATACCATCCGATCGCCAGAAATCATTTCATATCGAAAAATCCTTTATTCAATCGTACGAAATAGAACTCGCCACTAGTTCAAGTTCTTCGAAACCCGAAGGCTATTCCGACATGGATGTTCACCTAAGCTCCGGAGGTAGCGTCACCAGAATGAATCAACCAATCAACCATCCCCAATTCATCTGATGGGTTCGTAGCCTACTTAATCAATGGAGACGCGAAGAAGGCAATCCCTTCCACCAACCGAATTCACCTCTTGGCGAAGAACCTGAAGCATTTACCCGCGAACCTATCCGAAACACCATTTTCACCCACATTTCCTGAATATCTCGCCATGATTATATACTATCTCAAATTCAAAACCTTATACATCCGCTCGTTCCAACCGACAATCATCCCGGAGTAATAAGTCAACGAATTTCGCGCCCGAGTTATAGCCTTGGAAAATATGGTGCAAAATTTACCAGCTTCAGAAACATCACCAACATCAATACCAGTACCACCAACAACCCAAGTTTCAACATCATATGCCTCAAGATCTCATTCTGTACCTCGAGTATAATCATCGTTCTACATGACGTTCTACATCATTTATCTTCATTCGATATGATGGTTATGTAACCTCTAATGTTTTAGAGATTATATACTCTAGTTCTAACGGTAAATTAAATGAGTCTAATATCATATTGACTCATTAAATCCATGATTACATCTGAAGAAAATATATATGTATATATGTTTTTCAAAAATATTGTAATTAAAAAGTCTTTTGTACAAACTGTTGATGGTGAAAATATTTTAACGGGTAGATAATACCTGAGGAATATTTAGATTTCACATTAATAAGTTACACTGTACATTCTCCGAATCTGATTCAATAGTCATTTACTATCCTACTTACATCCACAGATATACAAATTCATTCACCACAGAATAACCATTTTCATTAAATCTGATATTTGGATTTTGACCTATCAAAACCCAATAAGTGGCATAATGAAGAAAACATTGGACAAAATAAAATTTGTTAGAAACAAACAAATTGACTATGAGAAAATTGGTTAAGAATCCACACTAACTATTCCTAGCTAACTGTTCCTAGCTAACTGATTACATTTTATTTATCGCAATTTAATTATCGTAATTTATATCCTCGCAATTTTATTTATCGTCATTTAATTTCTGTTATTTATTTTACGCACTTTAAATATCGGGACACGTATACAAGGTTTTGACATATCATATCGACGCATCTATATATATTATTTGGAATAACCATAGACACTCTATATGCAGTAATGCTTGAGTTAGCTATACAGGGTTGAGGTTGATTCTACAATAATATATATACTTTGAGTTGTGATCGAGTCTGAGGCATGTATATAATGGGTCACGACACGTATTAATTAATTCGATTATTATATATTAAACTATATATGAAATATTGAATTGCTAACTGTGGACTACCAACTATGGACTACCAACATTGGACAATTAAAATGAATTAAAATATTGATTATAACATATGAAACTAAACATTTCTTCAATTTGCCACTTGATTTCATCTTAAATCTCATTTGTATTTTGATGATTACTATCTACGTTCAAACCTTTCATAATTCTTGAAAACACCTCAATCGAGAAGATGAACCAATCGCACTTCACCTATGAAAGAAAAGATTGATGCATATAGTTATGCACCTGAAAACATTTAGAACCTGAGTAAACGTTTAACACGTATCTTTGCTAACTCGTTTGGCTTGTTATTACCGAAAATAACTATACAATCCCTCTCCAAATTAGCCAATTTTGTCACAGCTCCAGCAAATCAATTTCGACCTTTGACTCGGATTAGCCTTATTAAAATCTTATTATAAAGATTACCCCTTCATCATCGTTACCGGAGAACCGTTTATATCCCACCACATTAGCAGTAAACTTACCAGCAACTTCATTGATCTTTGACTTTCCGAAAAATCATTATCTTTATCGAAACCTTATCATGTACCCATCCGCACCTTGTAACGAGAATTTCCATACCAATTACCGAGAATCGGTAATCAGCATTTTGAATCTCGCAACATTTCTACATCAACAGTTATATGTATACCTATAACAATTAGAATTACGATCTTCCATTCTGAAATTCTGAAAATCACCCAGTCTGCGAATCAATTCTTGTAATGTTGAAAAAGCTGAATAAAGCAGCAAAACTGTAAACGACTTTAACCATCAGAAGTTTGATGATAAAGAATAGTACGTTGGCAAAGCTCAGAAAAATTTGAAACTGAAAAACGAATTGAGCAAACTATGAAAGGAGACTCTGAACAAGTCACAAGGACTAAACTTGTATTTAAAGAATCCTGATGATTCATGTAATGACCCGCACTTTTTCGATCGTTCTATACTTATAAGATTAATATTTACATAAATTAAACCTTACCAACATGATAAGCAATCCAAATTGTTGAGACTTATGTTTTTGAAATGAGTTTTACACAACGTTTGACCGTCTAGTTTGACCGATGATATCACGAACTATATAACATATGATAATTATACGTTTGTGTATATATATGTATATATACATATTTAACATGATCTAAGGATGTTTTAATATCTCATTTTGTATTAATAACAATAAGTTATAAGTATATTTTGAAACTACTAACTTAAGTTTTCAAAACGATAACCATACGTAACGTTAATTGACATAAATACTTATAATCTATAATGTTTATACATATATCGTATAAGTAATGTATTTAACCACTTTTTAAGGACTTAAACACATAAAACAATATAAGTGTATTCACAAAAGATAGCTATATTTGAATTCTCATTCCATTTTTCACAAAATTTCTATACGTATATCTAGAGTACATGTACTCGTATCATACCTAGCTTCTATACGTATTTCATATTGGTATATACACATCAAATCACCACCAACCAGCCCTTGTTCAATGCCTTATGTATAAGGTAACTACTTTTGTTATCTAGTATGACAATTTCACATGATTAAAAGATTTTTTCACAAAATTACAAACTTATACACCTTTTACACCACCATTTATACTCCATTCCATTTTCATTTTACTACACATTTCCTTTAACTAAAACACACTCTTAAGAAACTCCATAACCATTCAGCTAGTATCCATGAAGATCTAGCCATAAAAACATCACTTAAACACCATAAGAAAAACCTTACAAAAACACTTCAAGAATCCTTTCAAGAACACAAATTTACTTCCAATCTTTCATCCAATTCCATCACTCTTTTGGTTCTAGTTCTTTACTCCTCTTTTACAGCAATCTTGTCCAAGTAACTTGAGGTAGTAACTATGTTCATAACCTTATTCGATTCATATATGTATAGCTATCTTATTTTATGGTATAAAATTTTAACAACAAGAACATAGTTTGAATGTTTTCAAACTTGTTTGCAAACTAAATAGATTCTTCTAACTTAACTTTTAAAATACTTCAAGACCTGTAATATTTCATAAATATATGCTAATTTAACAAGGTATAACTTGGTTTTTCAAAGAACACCTTAAAAACTGAATTTACGACGTTGGAGTGCAACCGGGGGCTGTTTTGGGTTGGATAATTAAAAACCATCTTAAACTTTGAATTGGAGGTTTATTTTCTGGAAAAATGATTTTTACTATGAATATGATAACACATAAAAATTTCATGATTTAACTCAAAGTATAAGTATTTTTAGAAAAATAATCATTTAAGGTTGTTTACATGATGGAAAATGATTAACTTCATAAGTTTCACTAAAGTTTGACCTATGACCTGTGATTTCAAATACAAACTAAGGTATTTACAGTTCATAGTCTTAAAGAGGGACTCGATCCAAGGAAGTGGCAAGTTGAATCAACGAAAACGGAGTTGTAACGAAGAAACTATGACCAAAACGAGATCGGATATCTAAGACTAGTTTAGCTACGAAAATAATTGGAGAAAATTAAATAAATCACATCTTTTTAAAATAACATGATATTTTATATATATGTACTCATAATTTAATTTTATATGGTTCAGGATCACCCGTAAACAATACGAGAAGATTAATCATAAGATCCCATGATTGTACGCAACACGTCATTTGACAACACCGGTACTTTATGTACGCAACACGTCATTTGACAACACCGGTACCGTGGGTCAAGATTAATCTCGACCAATACATATACGATGGGGGTTTTTATTTATTTCATTGGGGGTTTATTAAACACCTAAAAATGAACCATTAAAATTGAATTACTAACATCGGACTGCTAACTACGGACTAAGGAATTATTAAAAGTATTAAAAGTATTATAAGTATATATATGTGACGTTTGTTTAAAAAGAAAAGGTATTGATATATTATATATAGATAGGTTCGTGATATCAATCGGAGACCAAGTCAAAATTACATATCTTCAAGACGAAAGTGAGTATATAGTCCCACTTTTAAACTCTAAGTATTTCGGGATGAGAATACATGTATTTTATGTTTTACGTTATGGACACAAGTAACTGAAAAATATATTCTACGTTGAGTTGTACCACTGGCATACTTCCCTGTAGCTTGGTAACTGTTATTTACAGTGGTATTGTAAACGCGAATCCTGTTGATAGATCTATCGGGCCTGACAACCCCAACCGGACTGGACGACCAGTATTCAACGGTTGCACAGTACTTCGTTTTGTGACTACACTTGGTACGGTGTAGTAAGATTTCATAATAAAGGGAATATGCGACGTGATTAAATGTTAAGTATGGTTACCAAGTGCTCAACCACTTAGAATATTTTTATTAAAATGTTTATATATGAAATCTTGTGGTCTATATATATATTGCTGCCGGCATTAAACCTATATCTCACCAACTTTATGTTGACGTTTTAAGCATGTTTATTCTCAGGTGATAACTAAAAGCTTCCGCTGAAACATGTTGAATTTAAGCAAGATCTTGAGTATGCATATTTGTGTCAAAAATAAAACTGCATATCCGAGGAATTGTAATGTAAAATATGCTAGAAATCGTATTGTTATCATCACATGTAAAGTTTGTAAGTCTAAGATTATTGCTAAACGATAATCATCTTTTTATTGTCTAAAGCTTGTATTAAAATAAGAGTTATGGTTTGTAATGTAAAATAAATGCAGTTGTTCTTTTAAAAAAAGTCGCATATAGAGGTCAATACCTCGCAATGAAATCATACGTTATCTAACTCGTCCTTATGGTTAAGGACGGGTTATGACATGTGGTATCAGAGCGGTGGTCTTAGCGAACCAGGTTTGCATTAGTGTGTCTAACTGATAAGTCGTTAGGATACATTAGTAAGTCTGGACTTTGACCGGATCTGATTTAACAACCATTGCTTATCATTGTTGGTTAAAATTTATATGTAAATATTATGTAGTACTAATGGGTTAGTTGTTGTGTGATAGATGTCGGGCTCAAAACTTATTATCACATTCAACGACTCCGAACCAGAATCTTCAGATGGTGTTCCAGTCATTAACCTATCCGATGACGAAAATAATATCTTTGGGGAAGACTCACAAATTCCGGATGAACCAACAATAAAGAACCCGGAAAGTGAACCCGAGGAGGAAAGTGAACCCGAGGAAGAAATACAGGAAATTACAAAAGACAAGTTCGAACTAGGAAAGAAACGAAAGGCTAATGAATTAGAAAATTCAAATCCCGAGTTTAGTAAGGATGATGTGGCACCAACTCCACTAGACACTACCACCCCTATTCCCGCTATTCCTATTCGTTCTATCCCGGCATCCAGTTCTTCAGTCCCACAGCCAAAATATAGGCAGACAGCCAGGATAAGCGTTAAGCGATTCTTTGAACCTAAACGTCCTAGAAAATAGACCAAACGATGCGCTGCCGTATTAAACCATGGGATCATATAATGTTTTGTATAATATTATTAGTGTGGTTTGCTTAATGTTCGATGTAAGATAAGCATATGTAAAATAGTGAAGTGTGAAATGCAATAATTTTCCATGGTTAAGTATTATTTGGGTGGTAGTAAATGATTTTCGTACTAAGCTATTAAGTATGGACATTAATGGGTAGGTACTACCCTAGATATAATTATAAAACGCTAATAAGAAGAAAAGGCTTTTATAATAATACCTGGTTCATATTATTAATAAGCTATAATGTACTGTAAATATACACTACATCTATAATATTCCATGTGAATAATTATTTTCTTTTCATTCTTATAGAAGAATACGGCGCGATTGAACCGAATGACGGAACAAGAAATCCAGGAACTCATCAATCAGCGAGTGAACGACAGAATGTTATGGGTCGAGGCTGCAAGAGGTGCTGCAGTTAACCCAAATCCTTGTGTGGGGTGCACTTACAAAACTTTTCAAGATTGCAAGCCCTCATCATTCAGTGGAACAGAAGGACCGATCGGTTTAACCCGGTGGATAGAAAAGATGGAGACTGTGTTTAAAATAAGTGGTTGTGTTGAAAAGGACATGACCAAGTATGCATCGTGCACTTTACAAGATAGTGCACTCACGTGGTGGAAAAATTATGTGAAGGCTGTAGGAGGAGATGTAGCTTATGATACTCCTTGGGAAGAATTCAAAACAATGTTAATCAACGAGTATTGTCCAAGGAACGAGGTTAGGAAGTTGGAAGATGAATTACGAAGCCTGAAGGTTGTTGGTACTGAAATCACCAACTACAATCAGCGATTCATGGAATTAGTTTTGCTATGTCCTGAATTGGTTCCAACCGAAGAACGGAAGATTGAAATGTACAAAGATGGTTTGCCCAAAAAGGTCAAGGCAAATGTTACAGCATCGAAACCTAAGACAATTCATGAAGCTATAACCATGGCAAACGAGCTAATGGATCAGGTCATCATGGATAAGAAAGTATCCAATACTGATGTGAAGGTATCAGGTAACAAAAGAAAGTGGAATGGAAATTATGATCGAGGTAACCAACAACAATCTTTTAAGAAACAAGAAATCACGCAAGGTGCGGGTAGTGGTTTAAGCTTTGGTTACAAAGGACAAAATCCTTTATGCAACCGATGCCACAAACATCACTCTGGTTACTGTAATGTGGTATGCAACAAATGTAATCGAAAGGGTCATCTTGCTGAAGATTGTAGGGCTCTCGTTACAAATACAAATGGTACCAAGACTCCTGCCACTAATGCAAATAGAACTGCTTTGGCTACTGTTACTTGTTATGGATGTGGGAAACAGGGTCATTATAAGAGCCAGTGCCCGAATCCAGAGAAGAATATCGGACCTGCACGAGGGAGAGCATTTGTTATTTATGCTAGAGAGGCGTGTGAAGACCCGGAGCTTGTTACGGGTACGTTTACCATTAATAACTTATCCGCATCTATTATATTTGATACTGGTGCTGATAGAAGTTACGTGTGTAGAGACTTTCACGCTAAATTGAATTGTTCATCATTACCTCTAGATGCTAAGTACATGATTGAGTTAGCTAATGGTAAACTAATTAAAGCCGATAAAATTTGCCGTGATTGTAAAATAAATTTAGCCGGAGAAACATTTAAGATTGATTTGATACCCGTAGAATTAGGAAGTTTTGATGTAATAGTCGGCATGGACTGGATGTCCAAAATAGGAGCTGAAGTTGTGTGTGCCAAGAAGGCAATTCGCATTCCTCGTAAGGATAAAACGCCAGTAATGATTTATGGAGAGAAGGGTAACTCAAAGCTAAAACTCATTAATTATTTGAAAGCTCAAAAGTGCTTGAAGAAAGGGTGCTATGCTATCTTAGCACATGTTAATAAAGTCGAAAAGAAAGAAAAAGAGAAGTGCATCAATGACGTGCCTGTGGCAAGAGATTTTCCTGAAGTATTTCCGGAAGAGTTGCCGGGATTACCTCCATTTAGATCTGTAGAATTTCAAATAGATCTTGTACCAGGAGCTGCACCGGTTGCCCGTGCTCCATATAGACTTGCACCGTCCGAGTTAAAAGAACTTCAGAGTCAGTTAAAAGAATTACTGGATCGTGGATTCATACGACCAAGTACTTCACCGTGGGGAGCTCCAATTTTATTCGTCAAGAAGAAAGACGGATCTTTCCGAATGTGTATAGATTATCGTGAATTAAATAAGTTAACTATCAAAAATCGGTATCCACTACCGAGAATTGACGACTTATTTGATCAACTCCAAGGATCATGTGTGTACTCGAAAATTGACCTAAGATCGGGCTATCATCAATTACGCGTCAAAGAAGAAGATATACCGAAAACTGCTTTTCGGACATGTTACGGTCATTACGAATTTTTGGTCATGCCGTTTGGATTGACGAATGCGCCAGCTGTATTCATGGACCTCATGAATCGAGTTTGTAGTCCATATTTAGATAAGTTTGTTATTGTTTTCATTGATGATATTCTTATCTATTCCAAGAGTGAGCAAGAGCATGAACAGCATTTAAGGTTGATATTAGAGTTGTTGAGAAAAGAACAGCTATACGCTAAATTTTCTAAGTGTGCTTTCTGGTTAAAAGAAGTGCAATTTCTTGGCCACGTTGTTAGTAGCAAAGGAATTCAGGTTGATCCAGCAAAAATTGAAGCTATTGAAAAATGGGAGACTCCTAAGACACCAACGCAGATACGCCAATTTTTGGGTTTAGCCGGTTATTATAGAAGGTTTATTCAAGATTTTTCCCGAATAGCTAAGCAGTTGACAGCGTTAACGCAAAAAGGGAAGAAATATGAATGGACCTCTGAGCAGGAGAGTGCATTTCAATTACTAAAGAAGAAGTTAACTACGACGCCCATTTTATCGTTACCAGAAGGGAACGACGATTTTGAAATATATTGTGACGCTTCGCGACAAGGTTTTGGTTGCGTTCTTATGCAATGGAAGAAAGTTATTGCATACGCATCCCGACAATTAAAGATTCACGAGCGGAATTATACGACGCATGATCTAGAATTGGGAGCAGTCGTGTTTGCATTGAAGATGTGGAGACACTACTTGTATGGAGTTAAATGCACTGTGTTTACTGATCATAAAAGCCTTCAACATATTTTCGATCAAAAACAGCTGAACATGAGGCAACGTAGGTGGGTTGAGTTAATAAATGACTATGATTGTGAAATTCGTTATCATCCCGGGAAAGCGAACGTGGTGGCCGACGCTCTAAGCAGAAAGGAACGAGAACCAATTCGAGTACGAGCGATGAACATAAAAATTCGCATGAATCTCAACTCACAAATCAAAGAAGTTCAACGAGAAGCACTTACTAAAGAAAATATAGGAAATGAAATAATGAAGAAGTATGAGAAGCAACTCGTTATGCGGGAAGATGGAATTCGATATTTTGCAAATCGTATTTGGGTACCAAAGTTGGGTGGATTAAGGAAGTTGATATTAAATGAGGCACATAAGACAAGATATTCGATACATCCTGGAGTTGGAAAGATGTACCAAGATCTTAAGACACATTATTGGTGGCCTAATTTGAAGACAGACGTTGCAACATATGTTGGGGAGTGTTTAACTTGTTCCAAAGTCAAAGCAGAACACCAGAAGCCGTCAGGGTTACTTCAACAGCCAGAAATTCCAGAATGAAAATGGGACGGTATTACCATGGATTTCATCACGAAGTTACCAAAGACTGCCTGGGGATACGACACCATTTGGGTAATTGTTGATCGTCTTACCAAATCTGCACATTTCTTGCCTATAAAGGAAACAGATAGAATGGAGAAATTATTACGATTATATATAAAGGAAATAGTTTCAAGGCATGGAATACCTATTTCCATTATATCTGATCGTGATAGTAGATTTACCTCAAAGTTCTGGCAATCACTACAGGAGGCACTAGGAACTCGTTTGGATATGAGCACCGCATATCATCCGCAAACCGACGGGCAGAGTGAAAGAACAATTCAGACTCTTGAAGACATGCTCAGGGCATGTGTGATCGATTTTGGAAACGGATGGGATAAATATCTACCATTAGCAGAATTCTCGTATAATAATAGTTATCATGCGAGCATTAAAGCTGCTGAAATGTCCCGTTCTTATTGATTAAAAACGTTCCATATTAATTGATTTCGTTGCGAGGTTTTGACCTCTATATGAGACGTTTTTCAAAGACTGCATTCATTTTAAAACAAACCATAACCTTTATTTCATCAATAAAGGTTTAAAAAGCTTTACGTAGATTATCAAATAATGATAATCTAAAATATCCTGTTTACACACGACCATTACATAATGGTTTACAATACAAATATGTTACAACAAAATAAGTTTCTTGAATGCAGTTTTTACACAATATCATACAAGCATGGACTCCAAATCTCGTCCTTATTTAAGTATGCGACAGCGGAAGCTCTTAATAATCACCTGAGAATAAACATGCTTAAAACGTCAACAAAAATGTTGGTGAGTTATAGGTTTAACCTATATATATATCAAATCATAATAATAGACCACAAGATTTCATATTTCAATACACATCCCATACATAGAGATAAAAATCATTCATATGGTGAACACCTGGTAACCGACATTAACAAGATGCATATATAAGAATATCCCCATCATTCCGGGACACCCTTCAGATATGATATAAATTTCGAAGTACTAAAGCATCCGGTACTTTGGATGGGGCTTGTTGGGCCCGATAGATCTATCTTTAGGATTCGCGTCAATTAGGGTGTCTGTTCCCTAATTCTTAGATTACCAGACTTAATAAAAAGGGGCATATTCGATTTTGATAATTCAACCATAGAATGTAGTTTCACGTACTTGTGTCTATTTTGTAAATCATTTATAAAACCTGCATGTATTCTCATCCCAAAAATATTAGATTTTAAAAGTGGGACTATAACTCACTTTCACAGATTTTTACTTCGTCGGGAAGTAAGACTTGGCCACTGGTTGATTCACGAACCTATAACAATATATACATATATATCAAAGTATGTTCAAAATATATTTACAACACTTTTAATATATTTTGATGTTTTAAGTTTATTAAGTCAGCTGTCCTCGTTAGTAACCTACAACTAGTTGTCCACAGTTAGATGTACAGAAATAAATCGATAAATATTATCTTGAATCAATCCACGACCCAGTGTATACGTATCTCAGTATTGATCACAACTCAAACTATATATATTTTGGAATCAACCTCAACCCTGTATAGCTAACTCCAACATTCACATATAGAGTGTCTATGGTTGTTCCGAAATATATATAGATGTGTCGACATGATAGGTCGAAATATTGTATACGTGTCTATGGTATCTCAAGATTACATAATATACAATACAAGTTGATTAAGTTATGGTTGGAATAGATTTGTTACCAATTTTCACGTAGCTAAAATGAGAAAAATTATCCAATCTTGTTTTACCCATAACTTCTTCATTTTAAATCCGTTTTGAGTGAATCAAATTGCTATGGTTTCATATTGAACTCTATTTTATGAATCTAAACATAAAAAGTATAGGTTTATAGTCGGAAAAATAAGTTACAAGTCGTTTTTGTAAAGGTAGTCATTTTAGTCGAAAGAACGACGTCTAGATGACCATTTTAGAAAACATACTTCCACTTTGAGTTTAACCATAATTTTTGGATATAGTTTCATGTTCATAATAAAAATCATTTTCTCAGAATAACAACTTTTAAATCAAAGTTTATCATAGTTTTTAATTAACTAACCCAAAACAGCCCGCGGTGTTACTACGACGGCGTAAATCCGGTTTTACGGTGTTTTTCGTGTTTCCAGGTTTTAAATCATTAAGTTAGCATATCATATAGATATAGAACATGTGTTTAGTTGATTTTAAAAGTCAAGTTAGAAGGATTAACTTTTGTTTGCGAACAAGTTTAGAATTAACTAAACTATGTTCTAGTGATTACAAGTTTAAACCTTCGAATAAGATAGCTTTATATGTATGAATCGAATGATGTTATGAACATCATTACTACCTTAAGTTCCTTGGATAAACCTACTGGAAAAGAGAAAAATGGATCTAGCTTCAATGGATCCTTGGATGGCTCGAAGTTCTTGAAGCAGAATCATGACACGAAAACAAGTTCAAGTAAGATCATCACTTGAAATAAGATTGTTATAGTTATAGAAATTGAACCAAAGTTTGAATATTATTATTACCTTGTATTAGAATGATAACCTACTATAAGAAACAAAGATTTCTTGAGGTTGGATGATCACCTTACAAGATTGGAAGTGAGCTAGCAAACTTGAAAGTATTCTTGATTTTATGTAACTAGAACTTGTAGAATATATGAAGAACACTTAGAACTTGAAGATAGAACTTGAGAGAGATCAATTAGATGAAGAAAATTGAAGAATGAAAGTGTTTGTAGGTGTTTTTGGTCGTTGGTGTATGGATTAGATATAAAGGATATGTAATTTTGTTTTTATGTAAATAAGTCATGAATGATTACTCATATTTTTGTAATTTTATGAGATATTTCTTGCTAGTTGCCAAATGATGGTTCCCACATGTGTTAGGTGACTCACATGGGCTGCTAAGAGCTGATCATTGGAGTGTATATACCAATAGTACATACATCTAAAAGCTGTGTATTGTACGAGTACGAATACGGGTGCATACGAGTAGAATTGTTGATGAAACTGAACGAGGATGTAATTGTAAGCATTTTTGTTAAGTAGAAGTATTTTGATAAGTGTATTGAAGTCTTCCAAAAGTGTATAAATATATATTAAAACACTACATGTATATACATTTTAACTGATTCGTTAAGTCATCGTTAGTCGTTACATGTAAGTGTTGTTTTGAAACCTTTAGGTTAACGATCTTGTTAAATGTTGTTAACCCAATGTTTATAATATCAAATGAGATTTTAAATTATTATATTATCATGATATTATCATGTATGAATATCTCTTAATATGATATATATACATTAAACGTCTTTACAACGATAATCGTTACATATATGTCTCGTTTAAAAATCATTAAGTTAGTAGTCTTGTTTTTACATATGTAGTTCATTGTTAATATACTTAATGATATGTTTACTTATCATAGTATCATGTTAACTATATATATATCCATATATATGTCATCATATAGTTTTTACAAGTTTTAACGTTCGTGAATCACCGGTCAACTTGGGTGGTCAATTGTCTATATGAAACATATTTCAATTAATCAAGTCTTAACAAGTTTGATTGCTTAACATGTTGGAAACATTTAATCATGTAAATATCAATCTCAATTAATATATATAAACATGGAAAAGTTCGGGTCACTACAGTACCTACCCGTTAAATAAATTTCGTCCCGAAATTTTAAGCTGTTGAAGGTGTTGACGAATCTTCTGGAAATAGATGCGGGTATTTCTTCTTCATCTGATCTTCACGCTCCCAGATGAACTCGGGTCCTCTACGAGCATTCCATCGAACCTGAACAATTGGTATCTTGTTTTGCTTAAGTCTTTTAACCTCACGATCCATTATTTCGACGGGTTCTTCGATGAATTGAAGTTTTTCGTTGATTTGGATTTCATCTAACGGAATAGTGAGATCTTCTTTAGCAAAACATTTCTTCAAATTCGAGACGTGGAAAGTGTTATGTACAGCCGCGAGTTGTTGAGGTAACTCTAGTCGGTAAGCTACTGGTCCGACACGATCAATAATCTTGAATGGTCCAATATACCTTGGATTTAATTTCCCTCGTTTACCAAATCGAACAACGCCTTTCCAAGGTGCAACTTTAAGCATGACCATCTCTCCAATTTCAAATTCTATATCTTTTCTTTTAATGTCAGCGTAGCTCTTTTGTCGACTTTGGGCGGTTTTCAACCGTTGTTGAATTTGGATGATCTTCTCGGTAGTTTCTTGTATAATCTCCGGACCCGTAATCTGTCTATCCCCCACTTCACTCCAACAAATCGGAGACCTGCACTTTCTACCATAAAGTGCTTCAAACGGCGCCATCTCAATGCTTGAATGGTAGCTGTTGTTGTAGGAAAATTTTGCTAACGGTAGATGTCGATCCCAACTGTTTCCGAAATCAATAACACATGCTCGTAGCATGTCTTCAAGCGTTTGTATCGTCCTTTCGCTCTGCCCATCAGTTTGTGGATGATAGGCAGTACTCATGTCTAGACGAGTTCCTAATGCTTGCTGTAATGTCTGCCAGAATCTTGAAATAAATCTGCCATCCCTATCAGAGATAATAGAGATTGGTATTCCATGTCTGGAGACGACTTCCTTCAAATACAGTCGTGCTAACTTCTCCATCTTGTCATCTTCTATTATTGGCAGGAAGTGTGCTGATTTGGTGAGACGATCAACTATTACCCAAATAGTATCAAAACCACTTGCAGTCCTTGGCAATTTAGTGATGAAATCCATGGTAATGTTTTCCCATTTCCATTCTGGGATTTCGGGTTGTTGAAGTAGACCTGATGGTTTCTGATGCTCAGCTTTGACCTTAGAACACGTCAAACATTCTCCTACGTATTTAGCAACATCGGCTTTCATACCCAGCCACCAAAAATGTTTCTTGAGATCCTTGTACATCTTCCCCGTTCCAGGATGTATTGAGTATCTGGTTTTATGAGCTTCTCTAAGTACCATTTCTCTCATATCTCCAAATTTTGGTACCCAAATCCTTTCAGCCCTATACCGGGTTCCGTCCTCCCGAATATTAAGATGTTTCTCCGATCCTTTGGGTATTTCATCCTTTAAATTTCCCTCTTTTAAAACTCCTTGTTGCGCCTCCTTTATTTGAGTAGTAAGGTTATTATGAATCATTATATTCATAGATTTTACTCGAATGGGTTCTCTGTCCTTCCTGCTCAAGGCATCGGCTACCACATTTGCCTTCCCCGGGTGGTAACGAATCTCAAAGTTGTAATCATTCAACAATTCAATCCACCTACGCTGCCTCATATTCAGTTGTTTCTGATTAAATATATGCTGAAGACTTTTGTGGTCGGTATATATAATACTTTTGACCCCATATAAGTAGTGCCTCCAAGTCTTTAATGCAAAAACAACCGCGCCTAATTCCAAATCATGCGTCGTATAATTTTGTTCGTGAATCTTCAATTGTCTAGACGCATAAGCAATCACCTTCGTTCGTTGCATTAATACACAACCGAGACCTTGCTTTGATGCGTCACAATAAATCACAAAATCATCATTCCCTTCAGGCAATGACAATATAGGTGCCGTAGTTAGCTTTTTCTTCAATAACTGAAATGCTTTCTCTTGTTCATCATTCCATTCAAATTTCTTCCCTTTATGCGTTAATGCAGTCAAGGGTTTTGCTATTCTGGAAAAGTCTTGGATGAAACTTCTATAGTAACCAGCTAGTCCTAAAAACTGGCGTATGTGTTTCGGAGTTTTCGGGGTTTCCCACTTTTCAACAGTTTCTATCTTTGCCGGATCCACCTTAATACCTTCTTTGTTCACTATGTGACCGAGGAATTGAACTTCTTCCAACCAAAATGCACACTTTGAAAACTTAGCGTACAATTCTTCCTTCCTCAATACTTCTAACACCTTTCTCAAATGTTCACCGTGTTCTTGGTCATTCTTTGAGTAAATAAGTATGTCATCAATGAAAACAATGACAAACTTGTCAAGGTATGGTCCACACACTCGGTTCATAAGGTCCATGAACACAGCTGGTGCATTAGTTAAACCAAACGGCATGACCATAAACTCGTAATGACCGTAACGTGTTCTGAAAGCAGTCTTTGGAATATCATCTTCTTTCACCCGCATTTGATGATACCCGGAACGTAAGTCAATCTTTGAATAAACAGACGAGCCTTGTAGTTGATCAAATAAGTCGTCGATTCTCGGTAGTGGGTAGCGGTTCTTGATGGTAAGTTTGTTCAACTCTCGGTAGTCGATACACAACCTGAATGTACCATCTTTCTTCTTGACAAACAAAACAGGAGCTCCCCACGGTGATGTGCTTGGTCGAATGAAACCACGCTCTAAAAGTTCTTGTAATTGGCTTTGCAGTTCTTTCATCTCGCTGGGTGCGAGTCTGTAAGGAGCACGAGCTATTGGTACAGCTCCTGGTACAAGATCTATTTGAAATTCAACTGATCGATGTGGGGGTAATCCCGGTAATTCTTTCGGAAATACATCGGGAAATTCTTTTGCGATGGGAACATCATTGATGCTCTTTTCTTCAGTTTGTACTTTCTCGACGTGTGCTAGAACAGCATAGCAACCTTTTCTTATTAGTTTTTGTGCCTTCAAATTACTAATAAGATGTAGCTTCGTGTTGCCCTTTTCTCCGTACACCATTAAGGGTTTTCCTTTTTCTCGTATAATGCGAATTGCATTTTTGTAACAAACGATCTCTGCTTTCACTTCTTTCAACCAGTCCATACCGATTATCACATCAAAACTCCCTAACTCTACTGGTATCAAATCAATCTTAAATGTTTCGCTAACCAGTTTAATTTCTCGATTCCGACATATATTATCTGCTGAAATTAATTTACCATTTGCTAATTCGAGTAAAAATTTACTATCCAAAGGCGTCAATGGACAACTTAATTTAGCACAAAAATCTCTACTCATATAGCTCCTATCCGCACCCGAATCAAATAAAACGTAAGCAGATTTATTGTCAATAAGAAACGTACCTGTAACAAGCTCCGGGTCTTCCTGTGCCTCTGCCACATTAATATTGAAAACTCTTCCGCGGCCTTGTCCATTCGTGTTCTCCTGGTTCGGGCAATTTCTAATAATGTGGCCCGGTTTTCCACATTTATAACAAACTACATTGGCATAACTTGCTCCGACACTACTTGCTCCGCCATTACTCGTTCCGACACCATTTGTTCCTTTCGTTCTATTAACCCCTGGTCCGTAGACCTCACACTTCGCCGCGCTATGACCATTTCTTTTACACTTGTTGCAAAATTTGGTGCAGAACCCCGAGTGATACTTTTCACACCTTTGGCATAGCGGCTTCTGATTGTTGTTGTTGTTGCGGTTATTATTGTTGTTAAGATGATTGTTGTGGTTGCTGTTGTTGTTGTTGTTGTTGGGCCGTTTGTTGTAGTTGCGATTGATGTTGCGATTGTTAGGATAGTTGTTGCGATTATTGTTATAATTGCTGTTGTTGTTGTATTGGTGATTCTTATCACCGTTTTCCTCCCACTTTCTTTTGACTTGCTTCACATTGGCCTCTTCAGCAGTCTGTTCTTTAATTCTTTCTTCAATCTGGTTCACTAGTTTGTGAGCCATTCTACATGCCTGTTGTATGGAGGCGGGCTAGTGTGAACTTATATCTTCTTGGATTCTTTCCGGTAATCCTTTCACAAACGCGTCGATCTTCTCTTCCTCATCTTCGAATGCTCCCGGACACAATAGGCACAATTCTGTGAATCGTCTTTCGTACGTGGTAATATCAAATCCTTGGGTTCGTAACCCTCTAAGTTCTGTCTTGAGCTTATTGACCTCGGTTCTGGGACGGTACTTCTCGTTCATCAAGTGCTTGAATGCTGACCACGGTAGTGCGTACGCATCGTCTTGTCCCACTTGCTCTAGATAGGTATTCCACCATGTTAACGCAGAACCTGTGAAGGTATGCGTAGCGTACTTCACTTTGTCCTCTTCAGTACACTTACTTATGGCAAACACCGATTCGACCTTCTCGGTCCACCGTTTCAATCCGATCAGTCCTTCGGTTCCATCAAATTCCAAAGGTTTGCAGGCAGTGAATTCTTTGTAGGTGCATCCTACACGATTTCCTGTACTGCTAGATCCAAGGTTATTGTTGGTATGTAGCGCAGCCTGTACTGCGGCTATGTTTGAAGCTAGAAAAGTACGGAATTCCTCTTCATTCATATTCACGGTGTGTCGAGTAGTCGGTGCCATTTCCTTCAAAATAGTCAAATGGAACAAGTTAATCATACAGAATATTAAGAGTAGTTAATAGTATTTCGTAGCATAATATGAACTCATTTATAAAAGCTTTTTCTTCATATTAGCGTTTTATAAGTTTAAATTCGGGTAGTACCTACCCGTTAAGTTCATACTTAGTAGCTAATATACAATTCAACTACTACAATTCTATATGAAAAACTGATTATAATAATATTTCGCGTTCAAACTTTTATACAATATTTTACAAACTTACAATACCGCTTATTTTACATAAAGCATGAAATATAGCACACAATAACTTTGATACAAGATAGTTGTGAAGATAATTCTAGCTAGTACACAAGTCGTTCAGCAAAGGCAATAAAGACACGTAATTCATACGTCCAGAAACAAGTCATGCATTCTGGTTTTACTAGGACTACTTCCCATCCTTGGTCTTGTGCAACATAACCGTTATGGCCGTTGATAAGACAGCGTGTTGTAACGTCATCAAAGGGACGAGGGTTACGTAATGTCCAACAGTCCCGTAACAATCTAAAAACCTCATTTCTTACCCCAATTACCGACTCCGTCACTTGTGGGAACATTTTGTTTAATAGCTGTAGCCCGATGTTCTTTTTCTCACTTTGGTGAGAAGCGAACATTACTAACCCATAAGCATAGCATGCTTCTTTATGTTGCATGTTAGCCGCTTTTTCTAAATCATGAAGTCCTATATTCGGATACATTGAGTCAAAATAATTTCTTAACCCGTTGCGTAAAATAGCATTTGGGTTCCCCGCAATCTATGCGTCAAAGTAAACACATCGTAACTTATGGGTTTCCCAATGTGATATCCCCCATCTTTCAAACGAAAGTCTCTTATAAACCAAGACATTCTTGGAACATTCTTCGAATGTCTTACAAACTGATCTCGCCTTAAATAGTTGTGCCGAGGAATTCTGACCGACTCTAGACAAGATTTCATCAATCATGTCTCCGGGTAGGTCTCTTAAAATATTGGGTTGTCTATCCATTTTGCGTTTTTATACTGTAAAATAGACAAGAGTTAGATTCATAAAAAAAAATACTTATTAATACAAGCAATTTTTACATATATCATAAAGCATAAGCACACTATATTACATATATTACACCACATGAATACAACTATCTTATTCCGACTCGCTTGTTTCTTCTTCTTCGGTTTTGGTTCGTTTTGCCAAGTTTCTAGGGATATATGATTTTCCCCTAATACGAGCCGTCGTTATCCACATTGGTTTAGAAAAACCTGGTGGTTTAGAGGTTCCCGGGTCATTGTTACAACTTAAGGACTTCGAGGGTTGACGATACATATAAAGTTCATCGGGGTTGGAATTAGATTTCTCTATTTTTATGCCCTTTCCCTTATTATTTTCTTTTGCCTTTTTAAATTCAGTTGGGGTAATTTCTATAACATCATCGGAATTCTCGTCGGAATCCGATTCATCGGAGAATTGGTAATCCTCCCAATATTTTGCTTCCTTGGCGGAAACACCATTGACCATAATTAACCTTGGTCGGTTGGTTGAGGATTTTCTTTTACTTAACCGTTTTATTATTTCCCCCACCGGTTCTATTTCTTCATCCGGTTCCTCCTCTTCCGGTTCTGATTCTTCTTCCGGTTCCGACTCTTCTTCCGGTTCCTCTTCGGGAACTTGTGAATCAGTCCACGAATCATTCCAATTTACATTTGACTCTTCATTATTATTAGGTGAGTCAATGGGACTTGTTCTAGAGGTAGACATCTATCACATAATATCAAACACGTTAAGAGATTAATATATCACATAATATTCACATGTTAAAAATATATAGTTTCCAACAAAATTTGTTAAGCAATCATTTTTCAAGTAAACACGGTCGAAGTCCAGACTCACTAATTCATCCTAAAAAAACTCGATAAGACACACTAATGCAAAATTCTAGTTCTCTAAGACCAACGCTCGGATACCAACTGAAATGTCTCGTTCTTATTGATTAAAAACGTTCCATATTAATTGATTTCGTTGCGAGGTTTTGACCTCTATATGAGACGTTTTTCAAAGACTGCATTCATTTTAAAATAAACCATAACCTTTATTTCATCAATAAAGGTTTAAAAAGCTTTACGTAGATTATCAAATAATGATAATCTAAAATATCCTGTTTACACACGACTATTACATAATGGTTTACAATACAAATATGTTACAACAAAATAAGTTTCTTGAATGCAGTTTTTACACAATATCATACAAGCATGGACTCCAAATCTCGTCCTTATTTAAGTATGTGACAGCAGAAGCTCTTAATAATCACCTGAGAATAAACATGCTTAAAACGTCAACAAAAATGTTGGTGAGTTATAGGTTTAACCTATATATATATCAAATCATAATAATAGACCACAAGATTTCATATTTCAATACACATCCCATACATAGAGATAAAAATCATTCATATGGTGAACACCTGGTAACCGACATTAACAAGATGCATATATAAGAATATCCCCATCATTCCGGGACACCCTTCGGATATGATATAAATTTCGAAGTACTAAAGCATCCGGTACTTTGGATGGGGCTTGTTGGGCCCGATAGATCTATCTTTAGGATTCGCGTCAATTAGGGTGTCTGTTCCCTAATTCTTAGATTACCAGACTTAATAAAAAGGGGCATATTCGATTTTGATAATTCAACCATAGAATGTAGTTTCACGTACTTGTGTCTATTTTGTAAATCATTTATAAAACCTGCATGTATTCTCATCCCAAAAAAATTAGATTTTAAAAGTGGGACTATAACTCACTTTCACAGATTTTTACTTCGTCGGGAAGTAAGACTTGGCCACTGGTTGATTCACGAACCTATAACAATATATACATATATATCAAAGTATGTTCAAAATATATTTACAACACTTTTAATATATTTTGATGTTTTAAGTTTATTAAGTCAGCTGTCCTCGTTAGTAACCTACAACTAGTTGTCCACAGTTAGATGTACAGAAATAAATCGATAAATATTATCTTGAATCAATCCACGACCTAGTGTATACGTATCTCAGTATTGATCACAACTCAAACTATATATATTTTGGAATCAACCTCAACCCTGTATAGCTAACTCCAACATTCACATATAGAGTGTCTATGGTTGTTCCGAAATATATATAGATGTGTCGACATGATAGGTTGAAATATTGTATACGTGTCTATGGTATCTCAAGATTACATAATATACAATACAAGTTGATTAAGTTATGGTTGGAATAGATTTGTTACCAATTTTCACGTAGCTAAAATGAGAAAAATTATCCAATCTTGTTTTACCCATAACTTCTTCATTTTAAATCCGTTTTGAGTGAATCAAATTGCTATGGTTTCATATTGAACTCTATTTTATGAATCTAAACAGAAAAAGTATAGGTTTATAGTCGGAAAAATAAGTTACAAGTCGTTTTTGTAAAGGTAGTCATTTCAGTCGAAAGAACGACGTCTAGATGACCATTTTAGAAAACATACTTCCACTTTGAGTTTAACCATAATTTTTGGATATAGTTTCATGTTCATAATAACAATCATTTTCTCAGAATAACAACTTTTAAATCAAAGTTTATCATAGTTTTTAATTAACTAACCCAAAACAGCCCGCGGTGTTACTACGACGGCGTAAATCCGGTTTTACGGTGTTTTTCGTGTTTCCAGGTTTTAAATCATTAAGTTAGCATATCATATAGATATAGAACATGTGTTTAGTTAATTTTAAAAGTCAAGTTAGAAGGATTAACTTTTGTTTGCGAACAAGTTTAGAATTAACTAAACTATGTTCTAGTGATTACAAGTTTAAACCTTCGAATAAGATAGCTTTATATGTATGAATCGAATGATGTTATGAACATCATTACTACCTTAAGTTCCTTAGATAAACCTACTGGAAAAGAGAAAAATGGATCTAGCTTCAATGGATCCTTGGATGGCTCGAAGTTCTTGAAGCAGAATCATGACACGAAAACAAGTTCAAGTAAGATCATTACTTGAAATAAGATTGTTATAGTTATAGAAATTGAACCAAAGTTTGAATATGATTATTACCTTGTATTAGAATGATAACCTACTGTAATAAACAAAGATTTATTGAGGTTGGATGATCACCTTACAAGATTGGAAGTGAGCTAGCAAACTTGAAAGTATTCTTGATTTTATGTAACTAGAACTTGTAGAATATATGAAGAACACTTAGAACTTGAAGATAGAACTTGAGAGAGATCAATTAGATGAAGAAAATTGAAGAATGAAAGTGTTTGTAGGTGTTTTTGGTCGTTGGTGTATGGATTAGATATAAAGGATATGTAATTTTGTTTTCATGTAAATAAGTCATGAATGATTACTCATATTTTTGTAATTTTATGAGATATTTCTTGCTAGTTGCCAAATGATGGTTCCCACATGTGTTAGGTGACTCACATGGGCTGCTAAGAGCTGATCATTGGAGCGTATATACCAATAGTACATACATCTAAAAGCTGTGTATTGTACGAGTACGAATACGGGTGCATACGAGTAGAATTGTTGATGAAACTGAACGAGGATGTAATTGTAAGCATTTTTGTTAAGTAGAAGTATTTTGATAAGTGTATTGAAGTCTTCCAAAAGTGTATAAATACATATTAAAACACTACATGTATATACATTTTAACTGATTCGTTAAGTCATCGTTAGTCGTTACATGTAAGTGTTGTTTTGAAACCTTTAGGTTAACGATCTTGTTAAATGTTGTTAACCCAATGTTTATAATATCAAATGAGATTTTAAATTATTATATTATCATGATATTATCATGTATGAATATCTCTTAATATGATATATATACATTAAACGTCTTTACAACGATAATCGTTACATATATGTCTCGTTTAAAAATCATTAAGTTAGTAGTCTTGTTTTTACATATGTAGTTCATTGTTAATATACTTAATGATATGTTTACTTATCATAGTATCATGTTAACTATATATATATCCATATATATGTCATCATATAGTTTTTACAAGTTTTAACGTTCGTGAATCACCGGTCAACTTGGGTGGTCAATTGTCTATATGAAACATATTTCAATTAATCAAGTCTTAACAAGTTTGATTGCTTAACATGTTGGAAACATTTAATCATGTAAATATCAATCTCAATTAATATATATAAACATGGAAAAGTTCGGGTCACTACAGCTGCGCCATTCGAAGCATTGTACGGAAGGAAGTGTAGATCTCCTATTTGTTGGAATGAAGTAGGAGATCGACAATTAACTGGTCCCGAGATCATACACGAAACGACTGAGAAGATAGTACAAATCAAGGAGAGATTGAAAACAGCCCGTAGTCGCCAAAAGAGCTACGCCGATGTTCGAAGGAAACCATTAGAGTTTCAGATCGGTGACATGGTTATGTTAAAGGTGTCACCTTGGAAAGGTGTAATACGTTTTGGAAAAAGGGGTAAACTAAACCCAAGGTATGTAGGCCCGTTCAAGATCATCGAACGCATTGGACCGGTAGCTTATCGACTCGAGTTACCGCAACAACTCGCCGGAGTACATAATACTTTTCACGTCTCAAACCTTAAGAAGTGTCTTGCAAAGGAAGACCTCACCATTCCTCTTGAAGAAATCCATGTCGACGAGAAACTACAATTCGTCGAAGAACCAATCGAAATCATGGACCGTGAAGTTAAACGGCTCAAGCAGAGCAACATACCGATCGTTAAGGTTCGTTGGAATGCTCGAAGGGGTCCCGAGTTTACTTGGGAACGAGAGGATCAAATGAAACAAAAGTATCCACACTTGTTTCTCGATGACGCAAAATAGGTACAATTTTAAAATTTCGGGACGAAATTTATTTAACGGGTAGGTACTGTAATGACCCGCACTTTTTCGATCGTTCTATACTTATAAGATTAATATTTACATAAATTAAACCTTACCAACATGATAAGCAATCCAAATTGTTGAGACTTATGTTTTTGAAATGAGTTTTACACAACGTTTGACCGTCTAGTTTGACCGATGATATCACGAACTATATAACATATGATAATTATACGTTTGTGTATATATATGTATATATACATATTTAACATGATCTAAGGATGTTTTAATATCTCATTTTGTATTAATAACAATAAGTTATAAGTATATTTTGAAACTACTAACTTAAGTTTTCAAAACGATAACCATACGTAACGTTAATTGACATAAATACTTATAATCTATAATGTTTATACATATATCGTATAAGTAATGTATTTAACCACTTTTTAAGGACTTAAACACATAAAACAATATAAGTGTATTCACAAAAGATAGCTATATTTGAATTCTCATTCCATTTTTCACAAAATTTCTATACGTATATCTAGAGTACATGTACTCGTATCATACCTAGCTTCTATACGTATTTACTATTGGTATATACACATCAAATCACCACCAACTAGCCCTTGTTCAATGCCTTATGTATAAGGTAACTACTTTTGTTATCTAGTATGACAATTTCACATGATTAAAAGATTTTTTCACAAAATTACAAACTTATACACCTTTTACACCACCATTTATACTCCATTCCATTTTCATTTTACTACACATTTCCTTTAACTAAAACACACTCTTAAGAAACTCCATAACCATTCAGCTAGTATCCATGAAGATCTAGCCATAAAAACATCACTTAAACACCATAAGAAAAACCTTACAAAAACACTTCAAGAATCCTTTCAAGAACACAAATTTACTTCCAATCTTTCATCCAATTCCATCACTCTTTTGGTTCTAGGTCTTTACTCCTCTTTTACAGCAATCTTGTCCAAGTAACTTGAGGTAGTAACTATGTTCATAACCTTATTCGATTCATATATGTATAGCTATCTTATTTTATGGTATAAAATTTTAACAACAAGAACATAGTTTGAATGTTTTCAAACTTGTTTGCAAACTAAATAGATCCTTCTAACTTAACTTTTAAA
Organism: Rutidosis leptorrhynchoides; assembly: GCF_046630445.1. NCBI lineage: Eukaryota > Viridiplantae > Streptophyta > Magnoliopsida > Asterales > Asteraceae > Rutidosis > Rutidosis leptorrhynchoides. The sequence goes on from NC_092336.1 coordinate 248,286,249, forward strand.
ATACTTCAAGACCTGTAATATTTCATAAATATATGCTAATTTAACAAGGTATAACTTGGTTTTTCAAAGAACACCTTAAAAACTGAATTTACGACGTTGGAGTGCAACCGGGGGCTGTTTTGGGTTGGATAATTAAAAACCATCTTAAACTTTGAATTGGAGGTTTATTTTCTGGAAAAATGATTTTTACTATGAATATGATAACACATAAAAATTTCATGATTTAACTCAAAGTATAAGTATTTTTAGAAAAATAATCATTTAAGGTTGTTTACATGATGGAAAATGATTAACTTCATAAGTTTCACTAAAGTTTGACCTATGACCTGTGATTTCAATTACAAACTAAGGTATTTACAGTTCATAGTCTTAAAGAGGGACTCGATCCAAGGAAGTGGCAAGTTGAATCAATGAAAACGGAGTTGTAACGAAGAAACTATGACCAAAACGAGATCGGATATCTAAGACTAGTTTAGCTACGAAAATAATTGGAGAAAATTAAATAAATCACATCTTTTTAAAATAACATGATATTTTATATATATGTACTCATAATTTAATTTTATATGGTTCAGGATCACCCGTAAACAATACGAGAAGATTAATCATAAGATCCCATGATTGTACGCAACACGTCATTTGACAACACCGGTACTTTATGTACGCAACACGTCATTTGACAACACCGGTACCGTGGGTCAAGATTAATCTCGACCAATACATATACGATGGGGGTTTTTATTTATTTCATTGGGGGTTTATTAAACACCTAAAAATGAACCATTAAAATTGAATTACTAACATCGGACTGCTAACTACGGACTAAGGAATTATTAAAAGTATTAAAAGTATTATAAGTATATATATGTGACGTTTGTTTAAAAAAAAAAGGTATTGATATATTTTATATGGATAGGTTCGTGATATCAATCGGAGACCAAGTCAAAATTACATGTCTTCAAGACGAAAGTGAGTATATAGTCCCACTTTTAAACTCTAAGTATTTCGGGATGAGAATACATGTATTTTATGTTTTACGTTATGGACACAAGTAACTGAAAAATATATTCTACGTTGAGTTGTACCACTGGCATACTTCCCTGTAGCTTGGTAACTGTTATTTACAGCGGTATTGTAAACGCGAATCCTGTTGATAGATCTATCGGGCCTGACAACCCCAACCGGACTGGACGACCAGTATTCAACGGTTGCACAGTACTTCGTTTTGTGACTACACTTGGTACGGTGTAGTAAGATTTCATAATAAAGGGAATATGCGACGTGATTAAATGTTAAGTATGGTTACCAAGTGCTCAACCACTTAGAATATTTTTATTAAAATGTTTATATATGAAATCTTGTGGTCTATATATATATTGCTGCCGGCATTAAACCTATATCTCACCAACTTTATGTTGACGTTTTAAGCATGTTTATTCTCAGGTGATAACTAAAAGCTTCCACTGCAACATGTTGAATTTAAGCAAGATCTTGAGTATGCATATTTGTGTCAAAAATAAAACTGCATATCCGAGGAATTGTAATGTAAAATATGCTAGAAATCGTATTGTTATCATCACATGTAAAGTTTGTAAGTCTAAGATTATTGCTAAACGATAATCATCTTTTTATTGTCTAAAGCTTGTATTAAAATAAGAGTTATGGTTTGTAATGTAAAATAAATGCAGTTGTTCTTTTAAAAAAAGTCGCATATAGAGGTCAATACCTCGCAATGAAATCATACGTTATCTAACTCGTCCTTATGGTTAAGGACGGGTTATGACAATTCAGTTTCTGATGAAATCTTTAGCGAATACTTTGCTCCTTAATCGTTCTAAATCATCGTGAATTAATTTCTTCATCACAATTTGATTCAAAAATTTTAAGATATTATCATATCTTTCATTATTAATATCCTCAATATTTCTGAAGATACCTTCATAAATATTCTCATCCAATATTAATTATCTCTCCGCGCTATCTGTGATATATCATAAAAGGAAACTGTTTTAGTTCCTATATTCTGTAAACCTTCGAGTTTAAAATAAGAATGCTTTTGAAGTAGTGTTGGGAACTGAAGCATGAGTTAGTATAATATAATGACACTTGATCAACATGATTATATTACAGTAATTCATGCTGAGTTTCTAATGGAACACGATGATTCACAGATCATAACGTCATCATGTGCCATGTTACATAATTCGTTCATTCTGCTTAACTTCTGAACATATCAAGAAAGTATATTCTTGATAGTTCTATTCTCATTGATTCTGGTAATTTGACAAATCAAATCGTGCTATTACATTCTTTCTTGTTTAGAACATTAAGTTCATTCGAAACTTCATACCTATGAATTCTGGACCATTATTCGCTTGATTTAAAATCAGGAAGGGAAAACAAGAGCACGAAGCTCCGATATATAGGGGAAAATATAAAGCCCAACAACAACATCGAAATTACAAACCGTGGATATCAATGTTTAATGCAACATAAAGACACGGGAGAATTAAAAACATTATAACCCCAAGGGCGAAGTAGAAGAAAACAGATTCCTCCAGTAGTAGTTGGAAAAAGAGAATGATTGTTGAGATAGTAAGGATAAGGACAAGAATCAGAACTGGATTAAGCATTTTCATAATCTTTTGAATTTGGGAATTTAGTATAGGATTAGTAAAGGTAATGGAATGGAAGAAGTTAATTTATAGTGAAATATCTGATAAAGAAATCAAGGCAGATAATCGCATTTAATTAAAGAGATTTTATTCACCAAAGAATCAAATCTTTTAGATCTCAATGATTTTCTCTAAATCTCTTGAATTCCGGAATTCAACCATGACTAGTCAAAAGTTATCATGAAACATGTCTTTCTCATTTCAGTATTCAGTGATAGCTTCACTCGTACTCTTCGAGTAATCGAAATATCTTATCCATATTACTCAACAGTAATAAAACTCTATTTATCAGCTCAAATTCGTCATGAACACATTTTTAATGTTAGCTATGACGACCACGATCAAATTTCGGGACGAAATTTCTTTAACGGGTAGGTACTGTGACGACCCGAAAATTTTCGACTAAATTTAAACTTTATTCTTATATGATTATGATTTGATAAGCAAAGTTTGTTAAACTAAGTCTACAAACTTTTAAACTATTTACATAGATTCATTTATACCTCTGACTATTCCCGACGATTCACGAACATTGTGTGATAATAAATATGTGTATATATATATATATATATATATATATATATATATATATATATATATATATATATATATATATATATATATATATATATATATATATTTTTTTTTTTTTTGAGTTAATATAATACCATTTAATCAATTGAATTAAACATGTAATGTAATTTACAAAATAAATAAGATGTTAATAAAATAAATATATAAATATATATGAATTCAGTACACAATTAATATTATATGTATGTTCTAATATATCCAATATAGATAAATATTAAATGTTCAAATGTGTTATTATAGGTGTTACTTTCATTATTAATATTGATATCAGTATTATTAATAGTTATTAATAGTATTAATTTAATGTATAGTATATATATATATATATATATATATATATATATATATATATATATATATATATATATATATATATATATATATATATATATATATATATATATATATATATATATGAGATTTGATATGAATAAATTGTTATATCAATATTAATATTATTACTTTCATTATTAGTATTAATATTATTATCTGTATTATTAATATTATTATATAAAATTGAAACATGTAACATGTTAATATTAGTATTATTATTATATACTATCAAATAGAATCATTATTATTATTATAAGTTATCAATATTATTATTATCATAAAAATATATATATATTTTATTAATATTATCATTAATAACATTCTTATTAACAATTATTGTTATCATAATTATTATTAATATTATTATTAGTATGATAATTATTATTAATATTAATCGTATTATTATTTTATATATCATTTTGTTTATAGATTATATTAAGATTATTATTAGTATTTAGATTATTGATAATATATATTTATATCTATAAATAAATACGTATAAATATATATCAGATTAATAAATACATAACAGATAAATAATTAAACACAGATATATTGCATACAGATTTACACATGATACTGATACAACTCATAATAGTTAACCATCACAATCACTTTAGTTTAATTGATGTTCCTGATTGGTACTATACATGCTAATTATTCGAAATCCATTCAGCTAATAAATAAATTCTGTTACCGATCTATTTCAGCTTTTATCTTTTTAATATTTTCTGTCTGCTCAAATCATTATTGAAAGAATTCACTATATAACTCAGTCAACTCATGTAGTAGTGAACACATTCGAATATCCTTTCATTATCACAATCAATTCGACAACCAGCTTCCTCTAAATCAGTTAAAGTCATTAAAATTTTTTTAAAACATTCAACCGGTACCCTGTTCTTCAACTTTTTTGCCAAGTCATAATTCTGTATCACACTTTAAAATGTATAAACGTAGTGTTATTAAGAAACTTGTATTCAAAATCCCTGCAAAGTTCCAAATCCCAATTCGTAATATCAAATGAGAATTCTTGAGTCAAAGTTTATTAAAAGAAAAGTAAACCGTTTGTTCTTCTTTCAAATTCATGAGTTATACGTTGTTTCCAGTTCAATTGTTAGTTTCAGAGTATTTTAATTGCGATTTAGAAAATATTTCATGAAGGATTTGGGGTCTAAAAATGTCTCTATGTCGAAATTTCATTTTATGTTCTTCAAATATTTTTAATTATTCAGTGACTGCTGAAAATTTATTCTTTATTTTTTTTATTTTTTTATTTTTATTGTTGGGTAAAAGAATCCAAAGCAGGTCGTTTATAATTAGAATTCAAGTCTCAATTCAATTTACATGTCGTGGTTATGATTTTGGATATGAATTGGATTCAGAATTAATTGAAGAAGATGAAACAGAAAGTCTGGATAAATAAATTAATATGGGAATAAAAACAGATAATTAGATTAGTTCAGTTGGTTTGGGGAGGTGATGGACATACGAGGGATTCGGGTTCAATTCTGGTGGCTGCCAATTTTTTTTTTTTGATAAAGCTTCTAATATAGTCTTCAATTTTTTTAAAATCATTATAATTATTATTATTATTATTATTATTATTATTATTATTATTATTATTATTATTATTATTATTATTATAATTATTATTGTTACTATATTATTGTTATTATTATTATAAATATAATTATTATTGTTATCATTATGATTATTATTATTGTTAGAATTAGTATTATAATTAGTATTATAATTATTATTATAAGTATCATAATTGTTGTTAACATTATAATTATAAGTATTATATCTATTCTTATTATTATTATAAGTATTAATTATGATATTATTATTAAATTCAAAACTATAATATTATTATCATGGATAGGTTTATAATACAAATTATTATCATTTTCGTAAATATTAGTATTAACATCTTTTTATAAATAATAGAACTGTTAATATTAACATAAGTATTATTATTTGTATTATCACGAGTATTATTATTATTATGTAAATTATTATTATGTAAATTACTAAAATCAGTATTATAACTATCGTTAATACTAAAATTAATATTTTTACAAGTATTATTATTAATATCATTGTTACTATCACAAATAAAGTTATTATTAACATAAGTATATTATTAATGTTATTATAATTATTTTTACTAATATTAACTTAGAATAATTAGAACTCCTGTTTTGATAAACAAATGAAATACATAAATATATATATATATATATATATATATATATATATATATATATATATATATATATATATATATATATATATATATATATATATATATAACACATATAACATAACAAAATATTTTATTATATAAAAGGAATATATGAAAAACAAATATATTATTAATATAAAAATAATATCATTAATAGGTTATATATATAAACTTATTCGATTACGATTATGTGTATTAATATATATACACAAATGATATAGGTTCGTGAATCCGAGGCCAACCCTGCATTGTTCAGTATCGTCGTATGAATATTTTTACTACAAAATATTGGATTGTGAGTTTCATTACTCCCTTTTTAAATGCTTTTGCAATATATATTTTTTTGGGACTGAGAATACATGCGCTGCTTTTATAAATGCTTTACGAAATAGACACAAGTGATCGAAACTACATTCTATGGTTGGATTATCGAACCGAATATGCCTCTTTTTAGCTTGGTAGCCTAAGAATTGGTGTTTATTATAATTGCCACCAATTGACGCGAATCCTAAAGATAGATCTATGGGCACTAACAAGCCCCAGTCAGAGAATTTGAACTGCTTTAGTACTTCGATTTATCATATTCGATGAGAGCCCCGAAATGATGAGGATATTCTATATGCATCCTGTTAAGGTCGGTTACCAGGTGTTCACCATATGAATGAATTTTAATTCGCGAGTTACGCGTGACACTATATGAAATCTTGTGGTCTATTAAAATGATGAATTTTATTGTTTACGATAAACCTATGAACTCACCAACCTTTTGGTTGACACTTGAAAGCATGTTTATTCTCAGGTATGAAAGAAATCTTCCGCTGTACATTTGCACATTTTAGAGATATAACTTGGAGTCATTCGTGGCATATTTCAAAAGACGTTGCATTCGAGTCGTTGAGTTCATCAAGAATATTATTAAGTCATTTATAGTTGGATATATTATGAAATGGTATGCATGCCGTCAATTTTCGATGTAAAGAAAGTTTGTCTTTTAAAAACGAATTCAATGTTTGTAAAATGTATCATATAGAGGTCAAATACCTCGCAATGAAATCAAATATTGTGATTTGTTTGTAATCGATATGGACTTCATCCAGATGGATTTGGATGGGTTATTTCACATTTCACCCATGCCATCTTTTTGGTCGACTCAATACCGCCCCAAAAAAATCGAGCACGAATCGATTCAAGATTTTTTAGAACTTTTTCCGGACATTTGAACAATGATAGAAAGTAGATGCCAATACTACCCATAACCGATTTAACTAACGTAAGTCTACCTCCGGAGGAGATTAAACAGGCTTTCCAGGAAGATAATTTAGTACGATACTTATTAATTAGGGGCTCCCAATTCACGATCAAGTTCATGTTCGAACCAATAGGCACGCCTAAATAATTTGTGGGAAACGTACCAGCCCTTGTACCACAAGCGAAAGCTATCGATTTGACTTCATTCTCATTGACTCCAATGACAAATACATGAGACTTAGAAACATTGATTCGAAGACCCGAAACAAGATAAAATATTTCCAAAATTATGAGGATTCGATTTAGCTAGTGTATGTCCCAATCAGAAAAAATTATGACATCATCGGGGTATAAAAAATGAGAAAGGTGTATGTTATCTTTACCGACATTTATCCCACGAATAAGATTGCATTGAGTAGCACGATGTAAGGCAAGATGTAAACCCTCCATGACAATAATGAACAAAGAGGGACTTAGAGGATCACCTTGGCGAAGACCCCTTTTAATCTTGAATTCACTTATCGGGCTCCCATTCACGAAAACAGAAGTTTTGGCCGATTTAAGACAACCCATGATCCAATCGCACCAAGTATTGCCAAAACCTAAAGATTTAAGCATAAAAATCAGGTAGTCCCAGTTTACCGAATCATAAGCTTTCTCTAAGTCTACTTTAAACAAGAGCATTCTTCTATTCATTTTTTTATACCAATCGACAATCTCAGACAACATAAGAGGCCCATCAATAATCTGGTGACCTGAAATAAAAGCAGACTGAACAAGGCTGATTAATTTGTCAATTACATGTAATAAGCGATTTGTCAAAATCTTCATAACAATTTTGTAGAAAAACCCGACTAGAGAGATCGGGCGAAAATCAGTAATAATGACCGGGTTATGCACTTTTGGAATAAGTGAGAAAAAAGCAGATTTTGCCCCGATAGGCAAAATGCATGTCGTGAAAAAAGGCGAATATCTTTACATAAATCGAACTGCAAAATCTCCCAAAAGTGTTTAATGAAACGAAACGAAATACCGTTGGGACCCAGCACCTTTGAACTACCACAACCCCATACCGCTCTTTTAATTTCCGTGTCATCCACCGAACGTTCCAAATAAGAAGATTCCTCCAGATTAAGTTTATAATGCGGGTCGATGATGTTTGCAGCGGGGTATACGAAATAGCTATTAATTTTAGCAGGAATACTATTAAATACGATACAATTTTACACAAGATATTTATTTATTTAGAGAATGGATATACTTAAACCTTGCTACAACACTTATAGGCAGTGTACCTAATCGTACTGTAGTGTAGTTTTTAGTAAGTCCGGTTCGTTCCACAGGGAAATCTTTAAACAAAGCTTAACGCTATATTAGTTTACTTTTATAAAAATACAAATATATATATAAGTAATATTATTATTATAAAGGGGGGTTTTTACCGTTTAATGACCGGTTTGTCGATTTTAAAACTTTTAGTCGCAGTTAAAACCAAATGTAAAATATTAAAAATAAATACAAGACTTAAATTAAAGCGTAAAGTAAATAACGATAATGAAATTGCGAATAATAAAAGTTCGATAAAATAAACTTGCGATAATTAAAAAGTACGATAATTAAAAGTGCAATTAAATACAATAACAATAAAAATGCGATAATTAGAAGTGCAATTAAATATAAAATAAAGGAAATTAAATATGAAATAAAAGAATTATGCTTATTTAAACTTCCGTAATCATGATGTTTGACGTGTTGATTTTAGTTTTACACCCATGGGTTAATTGTCCTTTGTCTTGGATTATTTAATATGTCCGTCTGGTTTTTGTCCATAACAGTCCATCAGTCATAAGTATAAAGTGCGAGTGTCCTCGTCAAATTATCCTTATACCCGAAGTTAAATATTCCAACTAATTGGGGACTTAAACTGTAACAAGATTTTAATACTTTGTTTAATAATTACACCAGGATGTCGACTGAGTGTAACCCAAGGTTTTAATATTTTGTTATTAATTATACCAAGTGTCCTTGTACATAATTTCACCCCTGTTTTAATTATTCTAGTGGCTATTAATCCATTCCCGTGTCCGGTTAAATGAACGATTATTCGTACATATAAATACCCCGCCCATCGTGTCCGATCGAATGTATATGGTAATTTATAGGGACGCCCAATTGTAAATCTTTATATTAACATTAACAAATTATCATTTAGTTAAACAAATATAAAGCCCATTAATAGCCCATAGTCTAATTTCCACAAGTGTCGTTCTTTTGTCCAAACCCCAATTACGGTACAAAACCCAATTACCCAATTTTAGTAATTAGCCCAACATCATGATTACTTCGGATTAAATAAGCATAATAATAACTTAGCTATGAGACATTAAATTAAAAAGGTTGAACATAACTTACAATGATTAAAAATAGCGTAGCGTTACACGGACAGAATTTCGACTTACACCCTTACAATATTCGCTAACATACCCTTATTATTAGAATTTAAAATTAAAATTAAAATTAAAATATAAATTATATATATAATACGTTTATGAGAGAAGAAGAAAAAGGATGATTTTTTACGATCAGAATTCGCGAGCTTTATAGGCAGTTTTAAAATTAGGGTCTCCGCGACTCGCGGCCCTTTTGGCCTTCAAACTCCGCGAGTCGCGGAGTTTACTTTTACAGCTCACTGAAGTTTGGCTCTTTGTTTACCGACGATTTTATAAATAAATATAATATATTAAATAATTATAAGAATTATTTAAATATTATATTATATTTATGTGCATAGTTGACTTGTAATTTTTAGTCCGTTGCGTCGAGCGTTGAGAGTTGACTCTGGTCCCGGTTCCGGATTTTCGAACGTCCTTGCGTACAATTTTATATTTTGTACTTTGCGTTTTGAATCTTGTACTCTTGTAATTTTGAGACGTTTCTTATCAATAATTGGAACCTCTTTGATTGTCTTTTGTACTTTTGAGCTTTTTGGTCGTTTGCGTCTTCAATTCGTCGAATCTGTCTTTTGTCTTCACCTTTTATTATTTAAACGAATATCACTTTTAAATAGAACAATTGCAACTAAAAGCTTGTCTTTCTTGAGGAATAATGCTATGAAATATATGTTTGTTTTTAGCATTATCAGTCGACATTAACGAATTCATCCCCTGAGTTTTGACAGTCGAATTTGATTTTGTAAAAATTATGGAAAAGGTCCTTGATCATATTCGGGTCGACAATCCATAAACAGTCCGCCATCAAGCCTTGGATGTGTTGCGTACTACGTTTATGTTTCAACGAACAGTGGAAAAACTTGGAATTCTCGTCTCCCTCAACGTCCCACTTAATCCTCTATTTCTGAATAGCATCAATTGACGTTAATTTGATTAAGTCATCACGTTCAGCACTTAAGACATTTCTGTTATTAATTAAATTGTCATCCGTTTTCCCTGCATCAATAACAACATCAATTTCGTTAATATTTTTTATAACGTCAGATAATCGAGTAGCCTCGGATGACCGAGACGAATGAATCCAGGTCTTCAGCCTAGCATTTAAGTTATGTAGCTTTGCCACACAATCTTTGTTATCAGTTCTACTTATATTATCCCAGTTAGATCAAACAAAAGAATCAAAATCGGGCCTTAGAAACCATGACTCGAAAATCTTGAAGTATGATGGACCGAAATCGACTTTATCTTTGAACAACATTATTGGCAAATGATCTGAATGTTCACATGCCAAAACAGTACCTTTCAAGTCATCTAAAACATTCAAAATATTATTAGAAACGAAAAATCTGTCAAGCTTGCTAAGCTTATTACCCGCCTTGTTTCGCCAAGTGTATTGCAACCCGCCGAGAGGAATTTCATATAACATGTTTCCTTCAATAAAATCATTGAAAGTCTGAGCATTATTGGGACAAAACTCGGTACCACATCGCTCCTCTCATGTTCGAACCGCATTCCGATCGCCCATGAAAATTGTAAGTAACTAGAGGGGGTGAATAGTTACTTAGTCGATTTTTAAAAATTTTCTTTGGCGATTTGTTGATCTTGAACTTGATATAGTGTGATTTGAAATGTTTGTTCTCTAACAATGCTAGCAATACAAATATATGTTAAATTGTAAATAAAAGATAAGGGAAGAGAGAACAAACACAAGGATTTATAGTGGTTCGTGAAGATGTTAACTAATCTTCCTTAATCCAGTCCTCAATTCTACGAATTGAGATTTTTCTTCACTATGATACTCCAAACTCGGTGGAGTGTCCGAATACAACACTAGTACTTCGATAAGCCACACCTTGTGAACTCTTACATCCCTTTGAAGACTTCACAAACACCTATAGCTCCTACCACAAGATCCTAATGAACTTATCCTAGTGAAAACACAACTATCCTCTAGATCCCTTTAAGAAGATAGTTTACAAGTAAACTTGCAACTTTAAGCTTACAAGTACTCTTGCTAGAATCACTCTAAAAGATTACAAATTAAGTATAAGAATGATATCAGTAAGTATGGGAAAATATGAGTGCAAGAGGTGAGTCTTCAAATGCTTCAAGGCTTGGCTTTTATAGGAAAGATAAATCTGCCTGAAAGTCATACGGCTCACTGTACGGTCAACCGTGGTTCAACCGTGTACCTCTGACATCTGATTCTTATGGACATTTTTGTCCTTTGAAATTTGTCATTTTCCCTTGTTGAATAGCTGCAACTAAAGGCCAATTACTTCTGAAATTATCCTCATTACCTTTTATGTTTTGGACATAAGCTTGGAAGTTGACATGTCCATTAAAGAAGAAAGTCTTTAATCTTTAACCATTTGTCATTGATTACCAAAAGAGGTAATTGCAGATTTTTGTCTCTTGACAAACCATTATCTTCCAAAATCTTCATCAACCTTTCTTAATCACTTGTCATTTAGCTTATGGGAGTTTCTTGCCTTTTAGAACATTGTTACAACTTAAATGAACTAGTTTGAGTCTAGTTTGAACATAATGATTCTTGTTACATCTTGACTAGACATGAGCTAATTACATTTTCATACAAATAATGATACATAAAATCAATGGGAGAGCAACTCTATAATTGGGACTTTAATGACCATTATTAGTATGTTTAAATGACACTATGATAAAGAGATATGACACTTGAGTGTTTTAGCCTAAATCAAGCTTAAAGTGTCATTAAGATGTCATTAGGTGTGATTAGTAAAAATTAACATCTTTTTGTTCAAAACTCTTTTGAGATCAAAAAGGGCAACTATTATAAGTATGTTAAAAAAGGTTTTGTAAATTATAGATGCCGAGAACTAGTCAAACTTTATTTGGTCAAGATTGATAACAGAGAAAACTTTGGTCAGGTTGCGGTCGTCCGTGAGGTCAGCCGTGGGTTTGCAGTTTTAGAAAAGCTTGAACTCGTTGGTGCAGGACACAAACGGTTGATGTCACGGTCGACCGTGGTGCAGCCGTGTAGCATTTTTCCCAAGATGATTTCTTAAGTATTGGTCTTTTGCTAGAGATAGTTTAGGCTCATGAACTCATGTCATCCTACATATGATTTAACTACTTAGTTCTTGTGTGTCATCATCAAAACAAAGTGATTAACTTTTGAATATTATGCTTTGAATCTTAACCAACATTCTCCCCCTTTTTGATGATGACTAACAGATGAGTAAGTGTTAACTATGTAGGTCGACATAAGTGTTAACATCACTTACCATACACTTTCTTCCCTTTTTATCGAAGCAAAAAGGTTAGCCCCACTTGGAACTAAGCGCGCCCTAGGGTAATGCTCCCCCTTAAATTGTACACACTTATCAATTTTCTTGTTAATAAAATAGCTCCCCCTTGAACCAATAGTTGACATAAAAAGTAACAAACATGATAAGCATAGCAAGTGCATTACAAACGTTAATCATAGGACAAGTGTTGTTTCTACCTGCCCTTATAATTGTTCTTAACCAACATTAAGTTCTTTTAAGGATAAATTCCATTGGTGCTAAACGCATCCGAGATTGTCGAGCTTTCATTGTCGGACGAGAGAATGATCACTTGACGAGCCTCCCAATAAGTAATAGGACTTATTGACACGGGTTGAGGGACATGAGAAGTGTTGATGGCATTAACGAAATGGAAAAGCCAATTAAGATGATTTGAATACGGAAGTGGACAAGTTCCTAGTTCTCGAAGGTAACCCATTCTTTGAGTAGTGAGATAAGCAAGATTTATGATTTCTTGAGTGAGAAGTGACCACATGACAACGACTTCGGTTCCGAAGATGTGAGTGCCGGTAGGTTCCCGACAATAGACATTGTTCCGAATGACATTATGAATAAGTTGAAGATCATGGCGGATGTCGTCATCTTGAATGCGAAGCCGTTGATTGAGGTTTCGTTGTACTACCGGAGTGGTGATGATATCTAAGATGGGTTTCAACAGAAACGTAGGATTGAGTGATCTTAGATCGGTTGAAGGAGTATAGAAGGAACGCCCGTTCCAAGGAATTTCCATAATGGTTCTGAATTGTTCAAGGGACCAAGAGTAAGGTGTATTAAAAAGTCGAAATGCCACTTGATCGGGGTTGGAAACATCAAGATTAGCATAGAATTCCCTAATGAGAGTTGGATAAATGGTTTCATCAAGCTCAAGAAATGAGAAACAATTGTTATGGGAAAAAAGTTGAGTTAGCTCGGGAAACTCGATATGATGAACAACACGCTCCTCATGAAGTGTTCTAGTCTCCATGTGTTACCTATTGTTCGTGATACGTTGATTTCTCGTGTTGGTCATTTCATAGAAAAACCACAAATTTAGCAAACTAATCAAGTTGTTAAGTTTGAAAATCTATAAGCTAAACATGTGTAGATTAGTCCTTGTCTAGACTCATTTTGAAAACTATGAATTTGAAATTAAATTGTACTATTTTTCTTTTGAAAATTTAGACAAGTTTCATCTTGAATTTTACTCTATGTTTGTCAAAAGTAGATACTATTCATGAGATTGACAAGTATCATAATGATTTGTTCAAACATATGTGTGTGTACATGAGTGAGTTTAAAAATTCAAAGCATTTATGACTTAAAAAAAAACTTTTTACAACAATTTTACTCATATATTTAAGTAATTCATGCAAGAAATAAGTGTTCCTATGATTTTGGAAAGAATATAATCACTTTGGTAAAATTTGAAGTAAGTTTTAGGTGTTTACCTTGAATAGATTTGAAAGAGTATGGACCACTTTTTGAAGAATACTTGAAGGTAGGACAAAAGTAAAACCAGAAATTCAGTGGTTAGGATTTAAGGAAGAGATGTGGTTGGTGGAAAAGTTGTTTGGATATTAAAGGAGTTGCATAAAAGACAAAGAAATTCGTCAGACATCAGGCGGCTCTCATCACGGTCGATCGTTGTTCGACCGTGCGTGATCAGGAACAAATTTTACGGAGTATGTTCCATCATTCCCAACCCATTCCTAAGCAAGTTAAAGGTTTCCTTTTTAAGGGGCTTAGTGAATATGTCAGCTATGTTTTTAGCAGATTCTACCTTATCTATCACAATATTACCGTTTTGGACGTGGTCACGAAGGAAATGGTGCCTAATGTCTATGTGTGTAGTCCTAGAGTTTAATATTTGGTTTTTCGATAGGTCTATAGCACTTTTATTATCACAACATATGGGTATTTCAGATGAGATGATACCGTAATCGAGGAAGGTTTGCTTCATCCATAGCACTTGTGCGCACGCTCTTCCCATCGCTACATATTCGGCTTCGGTGGTAGACAATGCGACGGATGTTTTCTTCTTTGAGAACCATGACGTTAAGCAAAGCCCCACAAACGCGCATACTCCACTTGTGCTTTTTCTTTCAATCATTGATCTACCATCATCGGAATCTGCAAAGCACATAATATCAATCCCGGTAAACTTTGGATACCATAACCCAAGATGCATTGTTCCTTTTAAGTATCTAAAGATCCTTTTAACGGCCTCTACGTGCGACATCTTTGGATTCTCTTGAAATCTTGCACATAAGCACACGCTAAACATGATGTCGGGTCGACTTACCGTTAAATAAAGAAGGGATCCAATCATTCCCCTATATTTAGTACTATTAAATGGTTCTCCTTCTCCTTATAAAGTAAGTTTCACATTTGTTGCCATCGGAGTCACCATTGGTTTCGAGTTCTCCATTCCAAATTTCTTGAGCATTTCATGAACGTATTTTTGTTGATTGATGAATGTTTAGTCTTCTAGTTGCTTGATTTGTAGTCCAAGAAAGAACTTGAGTTCACCCATCATGCTCATTTCAAACTCATCATGCATTAACTTGAAAAACTCATTGCTAAGAGACTCGTTAGTAGATCCAAATACAATATCATCAACATATATTTGAATTATGACTAAATCCTTTTCATGCCTTTTGATAAAGAGTGTATTATCAATTTTTTCCATTTCAAACCCATTATTTATTAAGAATGTTCTAAGTCTTTTATACCATGCTCTAGGGGCTTGTTTAAGTCCATAGAGAGCCTTTTTAAGTTTATAAACATGATAAGGTTTTTCAAATCTTCAAACCCCGGAGGTTGTGACACATAAACTTCTTCATTTATTACACCATTTAAAAATGCACTTTTGACATCCATTTGATAGAGTTTGAAATTATCAGCACATGCATATGCAAGAAGTATTCTTATTGACTCTAGCCTAGCGACGAAAGCAAATGTTTCATCGTAATCAATTCCCTCTTGTTGGCTATATCCTTGTGCAACTAGTCTAGCTTTATTTCTAACTACTTTGCCATCCTCATCTAGTTTATTTCTATAGACCCATTTTGTACCTATGATGCTGCTTTCACTCGGTAAAGGAACCAAATCCCATACATCACTTCTTTGGAATTGATTTAATTCCTCTTGCATAGCTTCTATCCAACTTTCATCTAATAGGGATTCCTTAATATTTTTGGGTTCTATTTGTGAAATAAAAGCATAGTTGGCAATTAGGTTAAATACTTGTAACCTAGTGGTTCTAGTATTGATGTCTCCTATGACTTGGTCTATAGGATGATCCTTTACATTTTTAATATATATTGATGACCCTAAGTTATCCTTACTTGGTTTCAAATGAGATCCGTCCTCATTTGTGTCATTGAACTCGACTTGAGTTGGCATCATTTCTATAGCATCTTGTTCGATCACCTCATCATCCTCTAAAGGTTTAGTCTTAGGTGGTGGAGGAGTTTTATCAAAGGTGACATCTAGGGATTCTTCTATGATATTTGTATATTTATTTAGAACCCTATATGCCTTACTTTCTAACGAATATCCTAAGAATACTCCTTCGTAAGCTTTAGGCTCAAACTTTATAAGATATTCCTTTTTGTTTAGGATAAAGCATTTGCACCCGAATACTCTAAGATGACTTACGGTTGGTTTTCTACCATTTAAAATTTCATAAGGTGTTTTATCCATTGATGGCCTAATTAAGACTCTATTTTGAATGTAGGTGGAGGTGGCAACAGCTTCACTCCAAAACTTTTGAGGTATTGATTGTTCATTTAACATAGTTCGACTCATTTCTTGAAGAGTTCAGTTTTTTCTTTCAACAACCCCATTGGATTGAGGTGTACGAGGAGCTGAGAAGTTATGATTAATACCATTTAAATCACAAAAGACTCCAAATTGAGCATCATTATCAAATTCTCTACCATGATTCGTTCTTATTGTTACTATAGTACAACCAAGCAAGTTTTGTATCTTAGTAGCAAAAATTATAAATCTTTCCCATGCTTCATTTTTATGTTTTAGAAATAGTGTCCATGTATATCTTGAAAAATCATCTACTATTACTAAAGTATAAAAATTTCCTCCATAACTTTGAACGGCCGATGGCCCTAATAAGTCCATGTGCAAAAGTTCTAAACATCTTTTAGTAGAAATGAAATTCTTAGGTTTATGACTTGTATGAACTTGTTTTCCTACTTTGCATGCATCACAAAAATGGCTTTCATATTTTAATTTAGGCAAATCTCTAACTATGTCTTTTGAGGATATGTTATGAATTAGTTTCATGTTAGCATGCCCTAATCTCCTATGCCACAATGTAGTAGTGTCATGTGTAGTGACCCAAACTTTTCCATGTTTATATATATTAATTGAGATTGATATTTACATGATTAAATGTTTCCAACATGTTAAGCAATCAAACTTGTTAAGACTTGATTAATTGAAATATGTTTCATATAGACAATTGACCACCCAAGTTGACTGGTGATTCACGAACGTTAAAACTTGTAAAAACTATACGATGACATATATATGGTTATATATATAGTTAACATGTTTTTATTATAAGTATGTATCTCATTAGGTATTTTAACAATGAGTTATATACATAAAAATGAGACTATTAATTTAAGAAACTCGAAAACGATATATATAACGATTATCGTTATAACAACGTCTTACTAGGTACATATGAATCATATTAAGATATTGATACACTTGGTTAATTATGTTACATGATAAGTAAATATATTATTAAGTGTATTAACAATGAAATACATATGTAAAAATAAGACTACTAACTTAATGATTTCGAAACGAGACATATATGTAACGATTATCGTTGTAACGACATTTAACTGTACATACATCATACTAAGATATATTATATATCATAATATCATGATAATATAATAATTTAAAATCTCATTTGTTATAATAAACAATGGGTTAACAACATTCAACAAGATCGTTAACCTAAAGGTTTCAAAACAACATTTACATGTAACGACTAACGATGACTTAACGACTTAGTTAAAAATGTATATACATGTAGTGTTTTAATATGTATTCATACACTTTTGAAAGACTTCAAGACACTTATCAAAATACTTCTACTTAACAAAAATGCTTACAATTACATCCTCGTTCAGTTTCATCAACAATTCTACTCGTATGCACCCGTATTCGTACTCGTACAATACACAGCTTTTAGATGTATGTACTATTGGTATATACACTCCAATGATCAGCTCTTAGCAGCCCATGTGAGTCACCTAACACATGTGGGAACCATCATTTGGCAACTAGCATGAAATATCTCATAAAATTACAAAAATATGAGTAATCATTCATGACTTATTTACATGAAAACAAAATTACATATCCTTTATATCTAATCCATACACCAACGACCAAAAACACCTACAAACACTTTCATTCTTCAATTTTCTTCATCTAATTGATCTCTCTCAAGTTCTATCTTCAAGTTCTAAGTGTTCTTCATATATTTTACAAGTTCTAGTTACATAAAATCAAGAATACTTTCAAGTTTGCTAGCTCACTTCCAATCTTGTAAGGTGATCATCCAACCTCAAGAAATCTTTGTTTCTTACAGTAGGTTATCATTCTAATACAAGGTAATAATCATATTCAAACTTTGGTTCAATTTCTATAACTATAACAATCTTATTTCAAGTGATGATCTTACTTGAACATGTTTTCGTGTCATGATTCTGCTTCAAGAACTTCGAGCCATCCAAGGATCCGTTGAAGCTAGATCCATTTTTCTCTTTTCCAGTAGGTTTATCCAAGTAACTTAAGGTAGTAATGATGTTCATAACATCATTCGATTCATACATATAAAGCTATCTTATTCGAAGGTTTAAACTTGTAATCACTAGAACATAGTTTAGTTAATTCTAAACTTGTTCGCAAACAAAAGTTAATCCTTCTAACTTGACTTTTAAAATCAACTAAACACATTTTCTATATCTATATGATATGCTAACTTAATGATTTAAAACCTGGAAACACGAAAAACACCGTAAAACCGGATTTACGCCGTCGTAGTAACACCGCGGGCTGTTTTGGGTTAGTTAATTAAAAACTATGATAAACTTTGATTTAAAAGTTGTTATTCTGAGAAAATGATTTTTATTATGAACATGAAACTATATCCAAAAATTATGGTTAAACTCAAAGTGGAAGTATGTTTTCTAAAATGGTCATCTAGACGTCGTTCTTTCGACTTAAATGACTACCTTTACAAAAACGACTTGTAACTTATTTTTCTGACTATAAACCTATACTTTTTCTGTTTAGATTCATAAAATAGAGTTCAATATGAAACCATAGCAATTTGATTCACTCAAAACGGATTTAAAATGAAGAAGTTATGGGTAAAACAAGATTGGATAACTTTTCTCATTTTAGCTACGTGAAAATTGGTAACAAATCTATTCCAACCATAACTTAATCAACTTGTATTGTATATTATGTAATCTTGAGATACCATAGACACGTATACAATGTTTTGACCTATCATGTCGACACATCTATATGTATTTCGGAACAACCATAGACACTCTATATGTGAATGTTGGAGTTAGCTATACAGGGTTGAGGTTGATTCCAAAATATATATAGTTTGAGTTGTGATCAATACTGAGATACGTATACACTGGGTCGTGGATTGATTCAAGATAATATTTATCGATTTATTTCTGTACATCTAACTGTGGACAACTAGTTGTAGGTTACTAACGAGGACAGCTGACTTAATAAACTTAAAACATCAAAATATATTAAAAGTGTTGTAAATATATTTTGAACATACTTTGATATATATGTATATATTGTTATAGGTTCGTGAATCAACCAGTGGCCAAGTCTTACTTCCCGACGAAGTAAAAATCTGTGAAAGTGAGTTATAGTCCCACTTTTAAAATCTAATATTTTTGGGATGAGAATACATGCAGGTTTTATAAATGATTTACAAAATAGACACAAGTACGTGAAACTACATTCTATGGTTGAATTATCGAAATCGAATATGCCCCTTTTTATTAAGTCTGGTAATCTAAGAATTAGGGAACAGACACCCTAATTGACGCGAATCCTAAAGATAGATCTATTGGGCCTAACAAACCCCATCCAAAGTACCGGATGCTTTAGTACTTCGAAATTTATATCATATCCGAAGGGTGTCCCGGAATGATGGGGATATTCTTATATATGCATCTTGTTAATGTCGGTTACCAGGTGTTCACCATATGAATGATTTTTATCTCTATGTATGGGATGTGTATTGAAATATGAAATCTTGTGGTCTATTATTATGATTTGATATATATAGGTTAAACCTATAACTCACCAACATTTTTGTTGACGTTTTAAGCATGTTTATTCTCAGGTGATTATTAAGAGCTTCCGCTGTCGCATACTTAAATAAGGACGAGATTTGGAGTCCATGCTTGTATGATATTGTGTAAAAACTGCATTCAAGAAACTTATTTTGTTGTAACATATTTGTATTTTAAACCATTATGTAATGGTCGTGTGTAAACAGGATATTTTAGATTATCATTATTTGATAATCTACGTAAAGCTTTTTAAAACCTTTATCTATGAAATAAAGGTTGTGGTTTGTTTTAAAAATGAATGCAGTCTTTGAAAAACGTCTCATATAGAGGTCAAAACCTCGCAACGAAATCAATTAATATGGAACGTTTTTAATCAATAAGAACGGGACATTTCAGTTGGTATCAGAGCGTTGGTCTTAGAGAACCAGAATTTTGCATTAGTGTGTCTTATCGAGTTTGTTAGGATGCATTAGTGAGTCTGGACTTCGACCGTGTTTACTTGAAAAATGATTGCTTAACAAATTTTGTTGGAAACTATATATTTTTAACATGTGAATATTATGTGATATATTAATCTCTTAACGCGTTTGATATTATGTGATAGATGTCTACCTCTAGAACAAGTCCCATTGACTCACCTAATAATAATGAAGAGTCAAATGTAAATTGGAATGATTCGTGGACTGATTCACAAGTTCCCGAAGAGGAACCGGAAGAAGAGTCGGAACCGGAAGAAGAATCGGAACCGGAAGAAGAATCGGAACCGGATGAAGAAGTAGAACCGGTGGGGGAAATAATAAAACGGTTAAGTAAAAGAAAATCCTCAACCAACCGACCAAGGTTAATTATGGTCAATGGTGTTTCCGCCAAGGAAGCAAAATATTGGGAGGATTACAAATTCTCCGATGAATCGGATTCCGACGAGAATTCCGATGATGTTATAGAAATTACCCCAACTGAATTTAAAAAGGCAAAAGAAAATAATAAGGGAAAGAGCATAAAAATAGAGAAATCTAATTCCAATCCCGATGAACTTTATATGTATCGTCAACCCCCGAAGTCCTTAAGTTGTAACAATGACCCGGGAACCTCTAAACCACCAGGTTTTTCTAAACCGTTGTGGAAAACGACAGTTAGTATTAGGGGAACATCATATATCCCTAGAAACTTGGCAAAACGAACCAAAACCGAAGAAGAAGAAACGAGCGAGTCGGAATAAGATAGTTGTATTCGTGTGGTGTAATATATGTAATATAGTGTGCTTATGCTTTATGATATATGTAAAAATTGCTTGTATTAATAAGTATTTTTTTATGAATCTAACTCTTGTCTATTTTACAGTTTAAAAACACAAAATGGATAGACAACCCAATATTTTAAGAGACCTACCCGGAGACATGATTGATGAAATCTTGTCTAGAGTCGGTCAGAATTCCTCGGCACAACTATTTAAGGCGAGATCAGTTTGTAAGACATTCGAAGAACGTTCCAAGAATGTCTTGGTTTATAAGAGACTTTCGTTTGAAAGATGGGGGATATCACATTGGGAAACCTATAAGTTACGATGTGTTTACTTTGACGCATATATTGCGGGGAACCCAAATGCTATTTTACGCAACGGGTTAAGAAATTATTTTGACTCAATATATCCGAATATTGGACTTCGTGATTTAGAAAAAGCGGCTAACATGCAACATAAAGAAGCATGTTATGTTTACAGATTAGTAATGTTCGCTTCTCACCAAAGTGAGAACAAGAACATCGGGCTACAACTATTAAACAAAACGTTTCCACAAGTGACGGAGTCGGTAATTGGGGTAAGAAATGAGGTTTTTAGATTGTTACGGGACTGTTGGACATTACGTAACCCTCGTCCCTTTGACGACGTTACAACACGCTATTTTATCAACGGCCATAACGGTTATGTTCCTCAAGACCAAGGATGGGAAGTAATCCTAGTAAAACCAGAATGCATGACTTGTTTCTGGACGTATGAATTACGTGTCTTTATTGCCTTTGCTGAACGACTTGTGTACTAGCTAGAATTATCTTCACAACTATCTTGTATCAAAGTTATTGTGTGCTATATTTCATGCTTTATGTAAAATAAGCGGTATTGTAAGTTTTTAAAATATTGTATAAAAGTTTGAACGCGAAATATTATTATAATCAGTTTTTCATATAGAATTGTAGTAGTTGAATTG
This sequence comes from Rutidosis leptorrhynchoides, assembly GCF_046630445.1. NCBI lineage: Eukaryota > Viridiplantae > Streptophyta > Magnoliopsida > Asterales > Asteraceae > Rutidosis > Rutidosis leptorrhynchoides. The sequence continues at coordinate 248,308,697 of NC_092336.1, forward strand.
TATATTAGCTACTAAGTATGAACTTAACGGGTAGGTACTACCCGAATTTAAACTTATAAAACGCTAATATGAAGAAAAAGCTTTTATAAATGAGTTCATATTATGCTACGAAATACTATTAACTACTCTTAATATTCTGTATGATTAACTTGTTCCATTTGACTATTTTGAAGGAAATGGCACCGACTACTCGACACACCGTGAATATGAATGAAGAGGAATTCCGTACTTTTCTAGCTTCAAACATAGCCGCAGTACAGGCTGCGTTACATACCAACAATAACCTTGGATCTAGCAGTACAGGAAATCGTGTAGGATGCACCTACAAAGAATTCACTGCCTGCAAACCTTTGGAATTTGATGGAACCGAAGGACCGATCGGATTGAAACGGTGGACCGAGAAGGTCGAATCGGTGTTTGCCATAAGTAAGTGTACTGAAGAGGACAAAGTGAAGTACGCTACGCATACCTTCACAGGTTCTGCGTTAACATGGTGGAATACCTATCTAGAGCAAGTGGGACAAAACGATGCGTACGCACTACCGTGGTCAGCATTCAAGCACTTGATGAACGAGAAGTACCGTCCCAGAACCGAGGTCAATAAGCTCAAGACAGAACTTAGAGGGTTACGAACCCAAGGATTTGATATTACCACGTACGAAATACGATTCACAGAATTGTGCCTATTGTGTCCGGGAGCATTCGAAGATGAGGAAGAGAAGATCGACGCGTTTGTGAAAGGATTACCGGAAAGAATCCAAGAAGATATAAGTTCACACGAGCCCGCCTCTATACAACAGGCATGTAGAATGGCTCACAAACTAGTGAACCAGATTGAAGAAAGAATTAAAGAACAGACTACTGAAGAGGCCAATGTGAAGCAAGTCAAAAGAAAGTGGGAGGAAAACGGTGATAAGAATCACCAATACAACAACAACAGCAATTACAACAATAATCGCAACAATTATCCCAGCAATCGCAACATCAATCGCAACTACAACAAACGGCCCAACAACAACAACAACAGCAGCAACTACAACAATAATAACCGCAACAACAACAACAATCAGAAGCAGCTATGCCAAAGGTGTGAAAAGTATCACTCGGGGTTCTGCACCAAATTTTGCAACAAGTGTAAAAGAAATGGTCATAGCGCGACGAAGTGTGAGGTCTACGGACCAGGGGTTAATAGAACGAAAGGAACAAATGGTGTCGGAACGAGTAATGGCGGAGCAAGTAGTGTCGGAGCAAGTTATGCCAATGTAGTTTGTTATAAATGTGGAAAACCGGGCCACATTATTAGAAATTGCCCGAACCAGGAGAACACGAATGGACAAGGCCGCGGAAGAGTTTTCAATATTAATGCGGCAGAGGCACAGGAAGACCCGGAGCTTGTTACAGGTACGTTTCTTATTGACAATAAATCTGCTTACGTTTTATTTGATTCGGGTGCGGATAGAAGCTATATGAGTAGAGATTTTTGTGCTAAATTAAGTTGTCCATTGACGCCTTTGGATAGTAAATTTTTACTCGAATTAGCAAATGGTAAATTAATTTCAGCAGATAATATATGTCGGAATCGAGAAATTAAACTGGTTAGCGAAACATTTAAGATTGATTTGATACCAGTAGAGTTAGGGAGTTTTGATGTGATAATCGGTATGGACTGGTTGAAAGAAGTGAAAGCAGAGATCGTCTGTTACAAAAATGCAATTCGCATTATACGAGAAAAAGGAAAACCCTTAATGGTGTACGGAGAAAAGGGCAACACGAAGCTACATCTTATTAGTAATTTGAAGGCACAAAAACTAATAAGAAAAGGTTGCTATGCTGTTCTAGCACACGTCGAGAAAGTACAAACTAAAGAAAAGAGCATCAATGATGTTCCCATTGCAAAAGAATTTCCCGATGTATTTCCGAAAGAATTACCGGGATTACCCCCACATCGATCTGTTGAATTTCAAATAGATCTTGTACCAGGAGCTGCACCAATAGCTCGTGCTCCTTACAGACTCGCACCCAGCGAGATGAAAGAACTGCAAAGCCAATTACAAGAACTTTTAGAGCGTGGTTTCATTCGACCAAGCACATCACCGTGGGGAGCTCCTGTTTTGTTTGTCAAGAAGAAAGATGGTACATTCAGGTTGTGTATCGACTACCGAGAGTTGAACAAACTTACCATCAAAAACCGCTACCCACTACCGAGAATCGACGACTTATTTGATCAACTACAAGGCTCGTCTGTTTATTCAAAAATTGACTTACGTTCCGGGTATCATCAAATGCGGGTGAAAGAAGATGATATTCCAAAGACTGCTTTCAGAACACGTTACGGTCATTACGAGTTTATGGTCATGCCGTTTGGTTTAACTAATGCACCAGCTGTGTTCATGGACCTTATGAACCGAGTGTGTGGACCATACCTTGACAAGTTTGTCATTATTTTCATTGATGACATACTTATTTACTCAAAGAATGACCAAGAACACGGTGAACATTTGAGAAAAGTGTTAGAAGTATTGAGGAAGGAAGAATTGTACGCTAAGTTTTCAAAGTGTGCATTTTGGTTGGAAGAAGTTCAATTCCTCGGTCACATAGTGAACAAAGAAGGTATTAAGGTGGATCCGGCAAAGATAGAAACTGTTGAAAAGTGGGAAACCCCGAAAACTCCGAAACACATACGCCAGTTTTTAGGACTAGCTGGTTACTACAGAAGGTTCATCCAAGACTTTTCCAGAATAGCAAAACCCTTGACTGCATTAACGCATAAAGGGAAGAAATTTGAATGGAATGATGAACAAGAGAAAGCGTTTCAGTTATTGAAGAAAAAGCTAACTACGGCACCTATATTGTCATTGCCTGAAGGGAATGATGATTTTGTGATTTATTGTGACGCATCAAAGCAAGGTCTCGGTTGTGTATTAATGCAATGAACGAAGGCGATTGCTTATGCGTCTAGACAATTGAAGATTCACGAACAAAATTATACGACGCATGATTTGGAATTAGGAGCGGTTGTTTTTGCATTAAAGACTTGGAGGCACTACTTATATGGGGTCAAAAGTATTATATATACCGACCACAAAAGTCTTCAACACATATTTAATCAGAAACAACTGAATATGAGGCAGCGTAGGTGGATTGAATTGTTGAATGATTACGACTTTGAGATTCGTTACCACCCGGGGAAGGCAAATGTGGTAGCCGATGCCTTGAGCAGGAAGGACAGAGAACCCATTCGAGTAAAATCTATGAATATAATGATTCATAATAACCTTACTACTCAAATAAAGGAGGCACAACAAGGAGTTTTAAAAGAGGGAAATTTAAAGGATGAAATACCCAAAGGATCGGAGAAGCATCTTAATATTCGGGAAGACGGAACCCGGTATAGGGCTGAAAGGATTTGGGTACCAAAATTTGGAGATATGAGAGAAATGGTACTTAGAGAAGCTCATAAAACCAGATACTCAATACATCCTGGAACGGGGAAGATGTACAAGGATCTCAAGAAACATTTTTGGTGGCCGGGTATGAAAGCCGATATTGCTAAATACGTAGGAGAATGTTTGACGTGTTCTAAGGTCAAAGCTGAGCATCAGAAACCATCAGGTCTACTTCAACAACCCGAAATCCCGGAATGGAAATGGGAAAACATTACCATGGATTTCATCACTAAATTGCCAAGGACTGCAAGTGGTTTTGATACTATTTGGGTAATAGTTGATCGTCTCACCAAATCAGCACACTTCCTGCCAATAAGAGAAGATGACAAGATGGAGAAGTTAGCACGACTGTATTTGAAGGAAGTCGTCTCCAGACATGGAATACCAATCTCTATTATCTCTGATAGGGATGGCAGATTTATTTCAAGATTCTGGCAGACATTACAGCAAGCATTAGGAACTCGTCTAGACATGAGTACTGCCTATCATCCACAAACTGATGGGCAGAGTGAAAGGACGATACAAACGCTTGAAGACATGCTACGAGCATGTGTTATTGATTTCGGAAACAGTTGGGATCGACATCTACCGTTAGCAGAATTTTCCTACAACAACAGCTACCATTCAAGCATTGAGATGGCGCCGTTTGAAGCACTTTATGGTAGAAAGTGCAGGTCTCCGATTTGTTGGAGTGAAGTGGGGGATAGACAGATTACAGGTCCGGAGATTATACAAGAAACTACCGAGAAGATCATCCAAATTCAACAACGGTTGAAAACCGCCCAAAGTCGACAAAAGAGCTATGCTGACATTAAAAGAAAAGATATAGAATTTGAAATTGGAGAGATGGTCATGCTTAAAGTTGCACCTTGTAAAGGCGTTGTTCGATTTGGTAAACGAGGGAAATTAAATCCAAGGTATATTGGACCATTCAAGATTATTGATCGTGTCGGACCAGTAGCTTACCGACTTGAGTTACCTCAACAACTCGCGGCTGTACATAACACTTTCCACGTGTCGAATTTGAAGAAATGTTTTGCTAAAGAAGATCTCACTATTCCGTTAGATGAAATCCAAATCAACGAAAAACTTCAATTCATCGAAGAACCCGTCGAAATAATGGATCGTGAGGTTAAAAGACTTAAGCAAAACAAGATACCAATTGTTAAGGTTCGATGGAATGCTCGTAGAGGACCCGAGTTCACCTGGGAGCGTGAAGATCAGATGAAGAAGAAATACCCGCATCTATTTCCAGAAGATTCGTCAACACCTTCAACAGCTTAAAATTTCGGGACGAAATTTATTTAACGGGTAGGTACTGTTGTAGTGACCCGAACTTTTTCATGTTTATATATATTAATTGAGATTGATATTTACATGATTAAATGTTTCCAACATGTTAAGCAATCAAACTTGTTAAGACTTGATTAATTGAAATATGTTTCATATAGACAATTGACCACCCAAGTTGATCGGTGATTCACGAACGTTAAAACTTGTAAAAACTATATGATGACATATATATGGATATATATATATAGTTAACATGATACTATGATAAGAAAACATATCATAAAGTATATTAACAATGAACTACATATGTAAAAACAAGACTACTAACTTAATGATTTTTAAACGAGACATATATGTAACGATTATCGTTGTAAAGACATTTAATGTATATATATCATATTAAGAGATATTCATACATGATAATATCATGATAATATAATAATTTAAAATCTCATTTGATATTATAAACATTGGGTTAACAACATTTAACAAGATTGTTAACCTAAAGGTTTCAAAACAACACTTACATGTAACGACTAACGATGACTTAACGACTCAGTTAAAATGTATATACATGTAGTGTTTTAATATGTATTTATACACTTTTGAAAGACTTCAATACACTTATCAAAATACTTCTACTTAACGAAAATGCTTACAATTACATCCTCGTTCAGTTTCATCAACAATTCTACTCGTATGCACCCGTATTCGTACTCGTACAATACACAACTTTTAGATGTATGTACTATTGGTATATACACTCCAATGATCAGCTCTTAGCAGCCCATGTGAGTCACCTAACACATGTGGGAACCATCATTTGGCAACTAGCATGAAATATCTCATAAAATTACAAAAATATGAGTAATCATTCATGACTTATTTACATGAAAACAAAATTACATATCCTTTATATCTAATCCATACACCAACGACCAAAAACACCTACAAACACTTTCATTCTTCAATTTTCTTCATCTAATTGATCTCTCTCAAGTTCTATCTTCAAGTTCTAAGTGTTCTTCATAAATTCCAAAAGTTCTAGTTTCATAAAATCAAGAATACTTTCAAGTTTGCTAGCTCACTTCCAATCTTGTAAGGTGATCATCCAACCTCAAGAAATCTTTGTTTCTTACAGTAGGTTATCATTCTAATACAAGGTAATAATCATATTCAAACTTTGGTTCAATTTCTATAACTATAACAATCTTATTTCAAGTGATGATCTTACTTGAACTTGTTTTCGTGTCATGATTCTGCTTTAAGAACTTCGAGCCATCCAAGGATCCATTGAAGCTATATCCATTTTTCTAGTTTCCAGTAGGTTTATCCAAGGAAATTAAGGTAGTAATGATGTTCATAACATCATTCGATTCATACATATAAAGCTATCTTATTCGAAGGTTTAAACTTGTAATCACTAGAACATAGTTTAGTTAATTCTAAACTTGTTCGCAAACAAAAGTTAATCCTTCTAACTTGACTTTTAAAATCAACTAAACACATGTTCTATATCTATATGATATGCTAACTTAATGATTTAAAACCTGGAAACACGAAAAACACCGTAAAACCGGATTTACGCCGTCGTAGTAACACCGCGGGCTGTTTTGGGTTAGTTAATTAAAAACTATGATAAACTTTGATTTAAAAGTTGTTATTCTGAGAAAATGATTTTTATTATGAACATGAAACTATATCCAAAAATTATGGTTAAACTCAAAGTGGAAGTATGTTTTCTAAAATGGTCATCTAGACGTCGTTCTTTCGACTGAAATGACTACCTTTACAAAAACGACTTGTAACTTATTTTTCCGACTATAAACCTATACTTTTTCTGTTTAGATTCATAAAATAGAGTTCAATATGAAACCATAGCAATTTGATTCACTCAAAACGGATTTAAAATGAAGAAGTTATGGGTAAAACAAGATTGGATAATTTTTCTCATTTTAGCTACGTGAAAATTGGTAACAAATCTATTCCAACCATAACTTAATCAACTTGTATTGTATATTATGTAATCTTGAGATACCATAGACACGTATACAATGTTTCGACCTATCATGTCGACACATCTATATATATTTCAGAACAACCATAGACACTCTATATGTGAATGTTGGAGTTAGCTATACAGGGTTGAGGTTGATTCCAAAATATATATAGTTTGAGTTGTGATCAATACTGAGATACGTATACACTGGGTCGTGGATTGATTCAAGATAATATTTATCAATTTATTTCTGTACATCTAACTGTGGACAACTAGTTATAGGTTACTAACGAGGACAGATGACTTAATAAACTTAAAACATCAAAATATATTAAAAGTGTTGTAAATATATTTTGAACATACTTTAATATATATGTATATATTGTTATATGTTCGTGAATTAACAGTGGCCAAGTCTTACTTCCCGACGAAGTAAAAATCTGTGAAAGTGAGTTATAGTCCCACTTTTAAAATCTAATATTTTTGGGATGAGAATACATGCAGGTTTTATAAATGATTTACAAAATAGACACAAGTACGTGAAACTACATTCTATGGTTGAATTATCGAAATCGAATATGCCCCTTTTTATTAAGTCTGGTAATCTAAGAATTAGGGAACAGACACCCTAATTGACGCGAATCCTAAAGATAGATCTATTGGGCCTAACAAACCCCATCCAAAGTACCGGATGCTTTAGTACTTCGAAATTTATATCATATCCGAAGGGTGTCCCGGAATGATGGGGATATTCTTATATATGCATCTTGTTATTGTCGGTTACCAGGTGTTCACCATATGAATGATTTTTATCTCTATGTATGGGATGTGTATTGAAATATGAAATCTTGTGGTCTATTGTTACGATTTGATATATATAGGTTAAACCTATAACTCACCAACATTTTTGTTGACGTTTAAAGCATGTTTATTCTCAGGTGAATATTAAGAGCTTCCGCTGTTGCATACTAAAATAAGGACAAGATTTGGAGTCCATGTTTGTATGATATTGTGTAAAAACTGCATTCAAGAAACTGATTTCGATGTAACATATTTGTATTGTAAACCATTATGTAATGGTCGTGTGTAAACAGGATATTTTAGATTATCATTATTTGATAATCTACGTAAAGCTTTTTAAACCTTTATTTATGAAATAAAGGTTATGGTTTGTTTTAAAAATGAATGCAGTCTTTGAAAAACGTCTCATATAGAGGTCAAAACCTCGCAACGAAATCAATTAATATGGAACGTTTTTAATCAATAAGAACGGGACATTTCAGTTGGTATCAGAGCGTTGGTCTTAGAGAACCAGAAAATTTGCATTAGTGTGTCTTATCGAGTTTGTTAGGATGCATTAGTGAGTCTGGACTTCGACCGTGTTTTCTTTAAAAATGATTGCTTAACATTTTTGTTGGAAACTATATATTTTTAACATATGAATATTATGTGATATATTAATCTCTTAACGTGTTTGATATTATGTGATAGATGTCTACCTCTAGAACAAGTCCCATTGACTCACCTAATAATAATGAAGAGTCAAATGTAAATTGGAATGATTTGTGGACAGATTCACAAGTTCCCGAAGAGGAACCGGAAGAAGAGTCGGAACCGGAAGAAGAATCGGAACCGGAAGAAGAATCGGAACCGGATGAAGAAATAGAACCGGTGGGGGAAATAATAAAACGGTTAAGTAAAAGAAAATCCTCAACCAATCGACCAAAGTTAATTATGGTCAATGGTGTTTCCGCCAAGGAAGCAAAATATTGGGAGGATTACCAATTCTCCGATGAATCGGATTCCGACGAGAATTCCGATGATGTTATAGAAATTACCCCAACTGAATTTAAAAAGGCAAAAGAAGATAATAAGGGAAAGGGCATAAAAATAGAGAAATCTAATTCCAACCCCGATGAACTTTATATGTATCGTCAACCCCCGAAGTCCTTAAGTTGTAACAATGACCCGGGAACCTCTAAACCACCAGGTTTTTCTAAACCAATGTGGACAACGACAGCTCGTATTAGGGGAACATCATATATCCCTAGAAACTTGGCAAAACGAACCAAAACCGAAGAAGAAGAAACGAGCGAGTCGGAATAAGATAGTTGTATTCGTGTGGTGTAATATATGTAATATAGTGTTCTTATGCTTTATGATATATGTAAAAATTGCTTGTATTAATAAGTATTTTTTTATGAATCTAACTCTTGTCTATTTTACAGTTTAAAAACACAAAAATGGATAGACAACCCAATATTTTAAGAGACCTACCCGGAGACATGATTGATGAAATCTTGTCTAGAGTCGGCCAGAATTCTTCGGCACAACTATTTAAGGCGAGATCAGTTTGTAAAACATTCGAAGAACGTTCCAAGAATGTCTTGGTTTATAAGAGACTTTCGTTTGAAAGATGGGGGATATCACATTGGGAAACCCATAAGTTACGATGTGTTTACTTTGACGCATATATTGAGGGGAACCCAAATGCTATTTTACGCAACGGGTTAAGAAATTATTTTGACTCAATATATCCGAATATTGGACTTCGTGATTTAGAAAAAGCGGCTAACATGCAACATAAAGAAGCATGTTATGCTTACGGATTAGTAATGTTCGCTTCTCACCAAAGTGAGAACAAGAACATCGGGTTACAACTATTAAACAAAACGTTTCCACAAGTGACGGAGTCGGTAATTGGGGTAAGAAATGAGGTTTTTAGATTATTACGGGACTGTTGGACATTACGTAACCCTCGTCCCTTTGATGACGTTACTGTTGGGATTTAACAAGTTCATAATATACTTAAACCATTTTAAGAATTAAGAAAGCGGAAGCATGTTAATTACCAATTCTAGACTTGTTAAACTTTAACCAATTAAAGTTAAATCCCAATAAGGATCAAGTTGTGAAACATACTTACAAACTACAAGATAGATAAGAGATTATACCTTCTCCAAGCTATGTAGTTGATGATGAAGATGATGATGAAGAATAGAGCTTCAAATGGATGAAACCTCAAGTAGTTATACCCCAAACTTATGCACCAACACCTAGTCTTTGGTTAGGATTTTATTACACTTGATTATAGACTTGCAAAATTGAATTTAGAACCTCCCTAATGGCACCAAAAGGCCACGGCCTACTGCTCTAATATGAGCTGAATTCTGCAGTTTATTTATGTCTATTTTTGCATGTATCACTTGAGAGAATAAGTCCTCACTTGGTAGAAGTGTAAGCATGCTTATATGGAGTTGTGTAGAATTGAAAGTAACAAAAAAGAGCATGAGATGCTCTCTTGGAGACCCCAAAAACTGCCAATTATCATGGGGTTTATTTTATATATAAGTGTTTATTTTATAAAACAATTTATATACAAACCCATGAATTTATTTTGTTACTTGCATATTTTATAAAACCTTTTATAAAATATAACACAATATAATTATTTAAACTTATAAATAATTAAATCCTTATTATGTAAATTATCCAAATAATTTATCTCAAGTGATAATATTTTAGAAAACCGATTTTCTAAAATCCAAGTGTCGCGTATTTATTTAACGATCCAACCGTTAAGATTAAATACTTGTAAAGTGTTGGTAAGCTTGTTATTGGGTATGACCCGACTTGGATCATAACACATTAGCCACATTAATTTAATATGTCTCTCGGGCATACAAAATACCTTCAATCTCCCACTTGCACGTGAAACATAAGAAATTAATGCAAGTGATGGATACCACCTAACGACCGTCCATCACCCCCAACATGTTATGACTTTGTGCCATTCAATAACATCATCCCTTTCGAGTTCCCATCTCGAATATGAATAGGTGAATCTTTTCATTACATCCTTTTGTCCTAGATGTCATGTTAAATCCAAGAGATACAGAGTGATCACTCTCCTTTAGATTTAACTTTATCAGGCCTTAGACATCTGACTCTCAACGAATAAGAGGGACAAATTCCATCTTGACTACATATGTCCTAAATATATACCTTGCATTATACCTGAGCTCCTCCTTATGAACTACCATATTTCAGAATAGCGAAGGAAAGAATCAAGGCACAATACTTGGCAAATATCTGAACCCAATATGTATCTCAGGTCAGAGGATACAATGATATTCGCCTTTACTCAAGATTACATGTGATCAACCACAAAGGCTCCATTTAGTGAATCTTGAAAGCGGGTCTTCCAATATTTGTATCCCACAAATATCTATGAACCTTGGTAGCAACCTTGCCCCACATTCAGTCCGTGAATGTATACCAATCCAAGTTCATAATAGTCTAAACCTCACACTTGTTCCCACAAATGCGATCAACTACGGAATTTAGAATAATTGCTTATTCATGGATATAATATGCAAAATAGGAACTTAACTCAAAATAAATTAAACCATAATTATATTAATGAGTTTGATCAATTTCGTTCCGTTACAATACTTAAAACAGATCATGACCAATCACTAGAATATCGAAGCCCTAATGCACAAACATGTCCTGCATGTTTTGATCCATGTAAGAGCTTCGTGAGAGGATCCGCTATATTAAGATCTGTGTGAACTTTGCGAATACATATCTTTCCCTTTTCAACTTCATCCCTTATGTAGTTGAATCTCCGCTCAATGTGACGGGTCTTTTGATGAGCACGAGGTTCCTTGATTTGTGCAATCGCACCTTCGTTGTCACAAAAGATCTCAAGAGGGTCCTGAATGGAAGGGACTACTCCTAAGTCGTCGATGAATTTCTTCATCCATGCAGCTTCCTGAGCTGCCAATGATGCGGCGATGTACTCTGACTCTGTAGTGGATAGAGCAACAACATCCTGTTTTGAACTCTTCCAAGAGACTGCACCTCCATTTAACGTGAAGACATAACCGGATTGTGATCGAGAATCATCTCGATCAGTTTGGAAACTCGCATCCACGTAACCTTTAACAGCGAGTTCCTCCTCACCAGACCCATATATTAAAAACATATCCTTAGTCCTCCTAAGGTATTTCAATATACTTTTAACAGCAATCCAATGACTGTTTCCTGGGTTATTCTGGTATCTGCTTGTCAGGCTAAGAGCGCATGACACATCCGGTCTAGTACATATCATTGCATACATGATTGACCCAATGGCAGACGCATATGGGACTTTCTTCATTCTCTCTTGTTCATCTTTCGTGGTGGGGCACTGAGATGAACTAAGGAGTGTTCCTCTTTGAATAGGTACCAAACCTTTCTTAGAGTTCTCCATCTTGAACCTTTTCAAGATCTTTTCAATGTATGCACTTTGATTCAAACCTATCAGTTTCTTGGATCTATCCCTGTAGATCCCAATCCCCAAAACGTATTGTGCTTCTCCAAGATCCTTAATGGAGAAGCATTTACTTAGCCAAGTTTTAACTCTTTGCATTTCCGGAATATCATTTCCAAATAACAATATATCATCCACATATAGTACAAGGAACATGATAGTGCTCCCACTAGCTTTCTTATATACACAAGCTTCATCACCATTTTTAATGAAGCCAAATTTCACGGCTTCCTCATTAAAACGATGATTCCACATTCTAGATGCTTGTTTCAATCCGTAGATTGACTTCTTTAACTTGCATACCTTTTTAGGATATTTTGGATCAACAAAACCCTCAGGCTGAACCATATAGACATCTTCCTCAAGATGTCCGTTTAGGAAAGCGGTCTTGACATCCATCTGCCATATTTCATAATCATAATGAGCAGCAATGGCAAGTAATATCCTAATAGACTTTAGCATTGCCACAGGCGAAAAAGTTTCATCATAGTCAACCCCTTGAGTTTGAGTGAAACCTTTTGCTACAAGTCTAGCTTTATATGTATCCAAGTTTCCATGTATGTCGGTTTTCATTTTGAAAAGCCATTTACAATCAACTAGCCTTGAGCCAGCAGGTTGTGTAACAAGTTCCCAAACTTGGTTGTCATACATGGATTGCATCTCAGCGTTCATGGCTTCCTGCCATTTATCTTTATCAATCCTTGATAAAGCATCTTGGTAGTTTATTGGTTCATCCAAATCAACCACATAGCAACCATCCATGAGAAACCCATATCTCTAAGGAGGATTACTAATCCTACCAGATCTGCGAACGTCTTGTGTATTTTGATCATCCATTTGATTATCCTCAACATATTCATGTTGAGTGCTAGTGTCAACCAATTGTGTATCATCTACTTGATCTTGAACCTCCTCAAGATCTATTTTCCTTTCACTATTTCCTTCCATTAGGAACTTTGTTTCAAGGAATTCCGCCTTCCGAGCAACAAATACATTCTGCTCGGATGGATCATAGAAATAATATCCCATATCATTCTTGGGATATCCTATGAAGATACACTTTGTGGATCGAGCATTCAACTTATTAGGGACGTAACGCTTAGGGTAAGCTTCACATCCCCATACCTTTAAGTATGATAGAGATGGAGGTTTTCCAAACCACATCTCATGAGGTGTTCGTTCCACTTTCTTGGTTGGGGCCATATTTAAAATACGAGCCGCGGAGCATAGACAATAACCCCAAAATGATAGAGCTAACGAGCTTCTAGCCATCATAGATCGAACCATATCCATTAGGGTTCGGTTCCTCCTTTCGGAAACTCCATTTAGTTGGGGTGTTCCAGGAGGAGTGAGTTGCGAGATAATTCCACAACTTCTAAGATGATCTTGGAAAGCATCGCTTAGGTATTCACCTCCTCTATCGGTACGAAGTACCTTAATTATCCTATTGAGTTGATTTTGTACTTCGTTTTGATATTCTTTGAATGCTTCAAATGTTTCGTCCTTGTGTTTTAATAAGTAGACATATCCGAAACGACTAAAGTCATCAATGAAAGTAACAAAGTATCTTTCACCATTCCTAGTCATGGGTTTAAAGGGTCCACATACATCCGAATGTATTAATCCCAATAAATCCTTAGCCCTTTCATAAGTCCCTTTGAAAGGTGCTTTAGTCATCTTGCCTTGTAAACAAGATTCACATACATCAAACGAATCCATTTCATTTGATTTCAAAAGTCCATTCTTTTGAAGTGTATGCATTCGGTTCTTGTTTATGTGACCAAGGCGACAATGCCATAAATAGGAATCACTCAAATCCCTTTTGAGTTTCTTGGTGCTAGTATGGTATATAGAGCTCGATGATGCGTCATCATGAACCAATTCATAAATTCCATTTGAAGGCGAAGCCTTGAAATAGAATACATTATCATTAGAAACATGAATATCATCATCAATAAAATTAACAACGTAACCACATTGTTTTAAGCGAGAAATAGAAATAATGTTTCTACACAAATCCGGAGCATACAAAACATTTTCTAAAATAAGTTCCAATCCGCTTGGAAGCTTCAAAATAAAATCTCCTTGAGCTTTAACATGCACCTTTGCACCATTGCCCATATAGAGACTTGATGTTCCCGCCTTATGATCACTTCTTTTGAACCCCTGCAAAGAATTGCAAATATGAGTTCCACATCCAGTGTCTAATACCCATGTATTAGAAGAAGTAATACTAAGCTCTATATATAGCATATATATATTACCTGAGGTTTGCCCTGCATCCCTCTTGTCCTTCAACTCCTTAAGGTAGACCGGACAGTTTCGTTTCCAATGACCCATCTCACCGCAACCGAAACACGGGTCTTCCTTGGGGTTTGCCTTCTCGGCTACCTTTTGCTTCTTAGCCTTGTTGATGGTTGGGGTAACCATCTTCCCCTTCCCTTTGCCTTGATGGGCGGGTCCTTTTCTCTTAGCCACCTTAGGCTTAGAGGTGTTACCTTTGGATCCACCTTGATCGATTGCTAACACAGGTAAAGCCCTTTTACCCATGCTAGTTTCCGCCGTTCTAAGCATACCGTGGAGCTCACCTATGCTCTTATCCATCCCATTCATATTGTAATTAATTACAAATTGATCAAACCTTTTTGATAGGGAGTTAAGGATAAGATCGGTGGCTAACTCATTAGATATGTTTAGGTTAAGACGGTTAGCACGATCGATAAGGCTTTTCATCTTAAGTACATAAGATGAAACCGATTGGGTATCGTCCATACGACAAGCATGTAGCGCCCGAACCGTTTCGAAGCGCTCGACACGCGCTTGTTGAAGGAACATCTCCTTCAATTGCGTTATCATGTCGTATGCACTATGGTGCTCGAAATCCTTTTGGAGTTCGGGTATCATAGTCCCAAGCATTAAGCATGAGACTTGAAGGGAGTCGTGGCAATACTTATCGTAAGAGGCCATTGCCTCCACATCATTCTCATCCGGTTGATCGGGAATGGGGTCCTCAAGTACATACGCTTTATCCTCTTGTTTGAGGACAATCCGAAGATTGCGGAACCAATCCATAAAGTTGGTATGGTTGAGTTTGTCTTTCTCGAGGAGAGATCGTAACGATAGGTTGTTCATGTTAAGTGGTGCGTTTTGCATGATGTTGTTATTGGCGACCATCTACAAAATTCAACAAGGTTCTTTTAAGTATCGATTTTAAATTTAATAAACAATACCCTTTTATTTTTAATTGTTTTATTAAATCTTAGAATCCAACGGTAAATCAAATTTCGGTTAGGTGACCTTTATCCCGTCATTTGATTTAGCTAGGTAGTCATTTATGTGACAATTGCAATCCTTTTGCAACTTCTAAGTTATGGGATCATGCAATCCTTTTGCATGGCATATTTATCCCATCAACGCCTATTTGTTCCTCATGCTTCGGTGACCCTAAGTTCATGATTCCTAAATCAAGTCGTCCTACTTGTGCAAACATGTAAAATTAACATACAAGTGGTTAGGTGACCTTTATCCCACAAGCATGCGAATTTTACCTTAAGCATATTAGTTAGTTCATAATGGTTAGGTGACCTTTATCCCATTATGAGTTCCCTACTATGTTCAAGTGTTCTCACAAAAGGATGGCGTTAAACTTGTTTACCTTGTTTTAGTTAAGGGATTTTAAGTTTTCATTAATTCTAGTTTGAGAAAACTTTTATGCCATACACTAACATGCATTTAGTGTATGGTTCTTATGAAAATCCATTTTCATGTCTATAAACCATTTTATATATATGATCCTAATCATGATCTTAATAACCGTTTATTAATGTCCTTTTAGCCATTTTTAATTTAACCAATTAAATTGTCGTTTTGCATGTTGTTAATTAATGTATAATTTAACCAATTAAATTTCCATTTTGCTTGTTGTTAACTTGTGTGATTAACTTGTAGCATACAAACATACAATCCACATAATCATACAAAACAACCACTCATGCAAAATCATATGTTCACAATCAAGCCATATTGGTAGACATTTGTTTAGCCGAAAACAAATGCCACCGGATAAGGGGTAATTACACAAAGTAGGAGATTTCAAATCTCCCACTTAACCTTGCATCCAAATGCTTCTTCATGTGTTCTTCAAGTCTTCATCATTCTTCATCATTTTACAAAATATATCCTAATACATTTTGTCTAAAAAATGAAATTACAACCTAATCTATTTTACATACCAAATATAAAATAAATTACATAACCAAATGAATTATTACATGCCAAATGAATAAATATTATTACAAACCAATTGAATAAATATCAATCAACCATGCATGCAACCAAACACAAGGTCAAGGCTTAGATTGTGAACATTAACTACACAAGTGATAGGCAATACAGAATCACAAGTGATTGGAAACACAGAATCACAAGTGATCTGCAACACAGAATCACAAGTGATTGGCAATACAGAATCACAAGTGATTGGAAACACAGAATCACAAGTGATCTGCAACACAGAATCACAAGTGATTGGCAATACAGAATCACAAGTGATTGGAAACACAGAATCACAAGTGATCTGCAACACAGAATCACAAGTGATTGGCAATACAGAATCACAAGTGATTTGCAGTACAGAATCACAAGTGATTTTGGCCAAAAAGACAAACCACCCAAAACCGAAAATTTTACATTCTACTTCATGCATGTTCATAGAATGCAAAATTATAGTGGGTTTAATAACCATCTCGAAGCATATTTCAACAACTTCGGCTCTAGATACCATTGTTGGGATTTAACAAGTTCATAATATACTTAAACCATTTTAAGAATTAAGAAAGCGGAAGCATGTTAATTACCAATTCTAGACTTGTTAAACTTTAACCAATTAAAGTTAAATCCCAATAAGGATCAAGTTGTGAAACATACTTACAAACTACAAGATAGATAAGAGATTATACCTTCTCCAAGCTATGTAGTTGATGATGAAGATGATGATGAAGAATAGAGCTTCAAATGGATGAAACCTCAAGTAGTTATACCCCAAACTTATGCACCAACACCTAGTCTTTGGTTAGGATTTTATTACACTTGATTATAGACTTGCAAAATTGAATTTAGAACCTCCCTAATGGCACCAAAAGGCCACGGCCTACTGCTCTAATATGAGCTGAATTCTGCAGTTTATTTATGTCTATTTTTGCATGTATCACTTGAGAGAATAAGTCCTCACTTGGTAGAAGTGTAAGCATGCTTATATGGAGTTGTGTAGAATTGAAAGTAACAAAAAAGAGCATGAGATGCTCTCTTGGAGACCCCAAAAACTGCCAATTATCATGGGGTTTATTTTATATATAAGTGTTTATTTTATAAAACAATTTATATACAAACCCATGAATTTATTTTGTTACTTGCATATTTTATAAAACCTTTTATAAAATATAACACAATATAATTATTTAAACTTATAAATAATTAAATCCTTATTATGTAAATTATCCAAATAATTTATCTCAAGTGATAATATTTTAGAAAACCGATTTTCTAAAATCCAAGTGTCGCGTATTTATTTAACGATCCAACCGTTAAGATTAAATACTTGTAAAGTGTTGGTAAGCTTGTTATTGGGTATGACCCGACTTGGATCATAACACATTAGCCACATTAATTTAATATGTCTCTCGGGCATACAAAATACCTTCAGTTACAACACGCTGTCTTATCAACGGCCATAACGGTTATGTTGCACAAGACCAAGGATGGGAAGTAGTCCTAGTAAAACCAGAATGCATGACTTGTTTCTGGACGTATGAATTACGTGTCTTTATTGCCTTTGCTGAACGACTTGTGTACTAGCTAGAATTGTCTTCACAACTATCTTGTATCAAAGTTATTGTGTGCTATATTTCATGCTTTATGTAAAATAAGCGGTATTGTAAGTTTGTAAAATGTTGTATAAAAGTTTGAACGCGAAATATTATTATAATCAGTTTTTCATATAGAATTGTAGTAGTTGAATTGTATATTAGCTACTAAGTATGAACTTAACGGGTAGGTACTACCCGAATTTAAACTTATAAAACGCTAATATGAAGAAAAAGCTTTTATAAATGAGTTCATATTATGCTACGAAATACTATTAACTACTCTTAATATTCTGTATGATTAACTTGTTCCATTTAACTATTTTGAAGGAAATGGCACCGACTACTCGACACACCGTGAATATGAATGAAGAGGAGTTCCGTACTTTTCTAGCTTCAAACATAGCCGCAGTACAGGCTGCGCTACATACCAACAATAACCTTGGATCTAGCAGTACAGGAAATCGTGTAGGATGCACCTACAAAGAATTCACTGCCTGCAAACCTTTGGAATTTGGTGGAACCGAAGGACCGATCGGATTGAAATGGTGGACCGAGAAGGTTGAATCGGTGTTTGCCATAAGTAAGTGTACTGAAGAGGACAAAGTGAAGTACGCTACGCATACCTTCACAGGTTCTGCGTTAACATGGTGGAATACCTATCTAGAGCAAGTGGGACAAGATGATGCGTACGCACTACCGTGGTCAGCATTCAAGCACTTGATGAACGAGAAGTACCGTCCCAGAACCGAGGTCAATAAGCTCAAGACAGAACTTAGAGGGTTACGAACCCAAGGATTTGATATTACCACGTACGAAAGACGATTCACAGAATTGTGCCTATTGTATCCGGGAGCATTCGAAGATGAGGAAGAGAAGATCGACGCGTTTGTGAAAGGATTACCGGAAAGAATCCAAGAAGATATAAGTTCACACGAGCCCGCCTCCATACAACAGGCATGTAGAATGGCTCACAAACTAGTGAACCAGATTGAAGAAAGAATTAAAGAACAGACTACTGAAGAGGCCAATGTGAAGCAAGTCAAAAGAAAGTGGGAGGAAAACGGTGATAAGAATCACCAATACAACAACAACAGCAATTACAACAATAATCGCAACAATTATCCCAACAATCGCAACATCAATCGTAACTACAACAAACGGCCCAACAACAACAACAACAACAACAGCAACAGCAACTACAACAATCATCCCAACAACAATAATAACCGCAACAACAACAACAATCAGAAGCAGCTATGCCAAAGGTGTGAAAAGAATCACTCGGGGTTCTGCACCAAATTTTGCAACAAGTGTAAAAGAAATGGTCATAGCGCGGCGAAGTGTGAGGTCTACGGACCAGGGGTTAATAGAACGAAAGGAACAAATGGTGTCGGAACGAGTAATGGCGGAGCAAGTAGTGTCGGAGCAAGTTATGCCAATGTAGTTTGTTATAAATGTGGAAAACCGGGCCACATTATTAGAAATTGCCCGAACCAGGAGAACACGAATGGACAAGGCCGTGGAAGAGTTTTCAATATTAATACGGTAGAGGCACAGGAAGACCCGGAGCTTGTTACGGGTACGTTTCTTATTGACAATAAATCTGCTTACGTTTTATTTGATTCGGGTGCGGATAGAAGCTATATGAGTAGAGATTTTTGTGCTAAATTAAGTTGTCCATTGACGCCTTTGGATAGTAAATTTTTACTCGAATTAGCAAATGGTAAATTAATTTCAGCAGATAATATATGTCGGAATCGAGAAATTAAACTGGTTAGCGAAACATTTAAGATTGATTTGATACCAGTAGAGTTAGGGAGTTTTGATGTGATAATCGGTATGGACTGGTTGAAAGAAGTGAAAGCGGAGATCGTTTGTTACAAAAATGCAATTCGCATTATACGAGAAAAAGGAAAACCCTTAATGGTGTACGGAGAAAAGGGCAACACGAAGCTACATCTTATTAGTAATTTGAAGGCACAAAAACTAATAAGAAAAGGTTGCTATGCTGTTCTAGCACACGTCGAGAAAGTACAAACTGAAGAAAAGAGCATCAATGATGTTCCCATTGCAAAAGAATTTCCCGATGTATTTCCGAAAGAATTACCGGGATTACCCCCACATCGATCCGTTGAATTTCAAATAGATCTTGTACCAGGAGCTGCACCAATAGCTCGTGCTCCTTACAGACTCGCACCCAGCGAGATGAAAGAACTGCAAAGCCAATTACAAGAACTTTTAGAGCGTGGTTTCATTCGACCAAGCACATCACCGTGGGGAGCTCCTGTTTTGTTTGTCAAGAAGAAAGATGGTACATTCAGGTTGTGTATCGACTACCGAGAGTTGAACAAACTTACCATCAAGAACCGCTACCCACTACCGAGAATCGACGACTTATTTGATCAACTACAAGGCTCGTCTGTTTATTCAAAGATTGACTTACGTTCCGGGTATCATCAAATGCGGGTGAAAGAAGATGATATTCCAAAGACTGCTTTCAGAACACGTTACGGTCATTACGAGTTTATGGTCATGCCGTTTGGTTTAACTAATGCACCAGCTGTGTTCATGGACCTTATGAACCGAGTGTGTGGACCATACCTTGACAAGTTTGTCATTGTTTTCATTGATGACATACTTATTTACTCAAAGAATGACCAAGAACACGGTGAACATTTGAGAAAGGTGTTAGAAGTATTGAGGAAGGAAGAATTGTACGCTAAGTTTTCAAAGTGTGCATTTTGGTTGGAAGAAGTTCAATTCCTCGGTCACATAGTGAACAAAGAAGGTATTAAGGTGGATCCGACAAAGATAGAAACTGTTGAAAAGTGGGAAACCCCGAAAACTCCGAAACACATACGCCAGTTTTTAGGACTAGCTGGTTACTACAGAAGGTTCATCCAAGACTTTTCCAGAATAGCAAAACCCTTGACTGCATTAACGCATAAAGGGAAGAAATTTGAATGGAATGATGAACAAGAGAAAGCGTTTCAGTTATTGAAGAAAAAGCTAACTACGGCACCTATATTGTCATTGCCTGAAGGGAATGATGATTTTGTGATTTATTGTGATGCATCAAAGCAAGGTCTCGGTTGTGTATTAATGCAACGAACGAAGGTGATTGCTTATGCGTCTAGACAATTGAAGATTCACGAACAAAATTATACGACGCATGATTTGGAATTAGGCGCGGTTGTTTTTGCATTAAAGACTTGGAGGCACTACTTATATGGGGTCAAAAGTATTATATATACCGACCACAAAAGTCTTCAACACATATTTAATCAGAAACAACTGAATATGAGGCAGCGTAGGTGGATTGAATTATTGAATGATTACGACTTTGAGATTCGTTACCACCCGGGGAAGGCAAATGTGGTAGCCGATGCCTTGAGCAGGAAGGACAGAGAACCCATTCGAGTAAAATCTATGAATATAATGATTCATAATAACATTACTACTCAAATAAAGGAGGCGCAACAAGGAGTTTTAAAAGAGGGAAATTTAAAGGATGAAATACCCAAAGGATCGGAGAAGCATCTTAATATTCGGGAAGACGGAACCCGGTATAGGGCTGAAAGGATTTGGGTACCAAAATTTGGAGATATGAGAGAAATGGTACTTAGAGAAGCTCATAAAACCAGATACTCAATACATCCTGGAACGGGGAAGATGTACAAGGATCTCAAGAAACATTTTTGGTGGCCGGGTATGAAAGCCGATGTTGCTAAATACGTAGGAGAATGTTTGACGTGTTCTAAGGTCAAAGCTGAGCATCAGAAACCATCAGGTCTACTTCAACAACCCGAAATCCCGGAATGGAAATGGGAAAACATTACCATGGATTTCATCACTAAATTGCCAAGGACTGCAAGTGGTTTTGATACTATTTGGGTAATAGTTGATCGTCTCACCAAATCAGCACACTTCCTACCAATAAGAGAAGATGACAAGATGGAGAAGTTAGCACGACTGTATTTGAAGGAAGTCGTCTCCAGACATGGAATACCAATCTCTATTATCTCTGATAGGGATGGCAGATTTATTTCAAGATTCTGGCAGACATTACAGCAAGCATTAGGAACTCGTCTAGACATGAGTACTGCCTATCATCCACAAACTGATGGGCAGAGCGAAAGGACGATACAAACGCTTGAAGACATGCTACGAGCATGTGTTATTGATTTCGGAAACAGTTGGGATCGACATCTACCGTTAGCAGAATTTTCCTACAACAACAGCTACCATTCAAGCATTGAGATGGCGCCGTTTGAAGCACTTTATGGTAGAAAGTGCAGGTCTTCGATTTGTTGGAGTGAAGTGGGGGATAGACAGATTACGGGTCCGGAGATTATACAAGAAACTACCAAGAAGATCATCCAAATTCAACAACGGTTGAAAACCGCCCAAAGTCGACAAAAGAGCTACGCTGACATTAAAAGAAAAGATATAGAATTTGAAATTGGAGAGATGGTCATGCTTAAAGTTGCACCTTGGAAAGGCGTTGTTCGATTTGGTAAACGAGGGAAATTAAATCCAAGGTATATTGGACCATTCAAGATTATTGATCGTGTCGGACCAGTAGCTTACCGACTAGAGTTACCTCAACAACTCGCGGCTGTACATAACACTTTCCACGTCTCGAATTTAAAGAAATGTTTTGCTAAAGAAGATCTCACTATTCCGTTAGATGAAATCCAAATCAACGAAAAACTTCAATTCATCGAAGAACCCGTCGAAATAATGGATCGTGAGGTTAAAAGACTTAAGCAAAACAAGATACCAATTGTTAAGGTTCGATGGAATGCTCGTAGAGGACCCGAGTTCACCTGGGAGCGTGAAGATCAGATGAAGAAGAAATACCCGCATCTATTTCCAGAAGATTCGTCAACACCTTCAACAGCTTAAAATTTCGAGACGAAATTTATTTAACGAGTAGGTACTGTAGTGACCCGAACTTTTTCATGTTTATATATATATTAATTGAGATTGATATTTACATGATTAAATGTTTCCAACATGTTAAGCAATCAAACTTGTTAAGACTTGATTAATTGAAATATGTTTCATATAGACAATTGACCACCCAAGTTGATCGGTGATTCACGAACGTTAAAACTTGTAAAAACTATATGATGACATATATATGGATATATATATATAGTTAACATGATACTATGATAAGAAAACATATCATAAAGTATATTAACAATGAACTACATATGTAAAAACAAGACTACTAACTTAATGATTTTTAAACGAGACATATATGTAACGATTATCGTTGTAAAGACATTTAATGTATATATATCATATTAAGAGATATTCATACATGATAATATCATGATAATATAATAATTTAAAATCTCATTTGATATTATAAACATTGGGTTAACAACATTTAACAAGATCGTTAACCTAAAGGTTTCAAAACAACACTTACATGTAACGACTAACGATGACTTAACGACTCAGTTAAAATGTATATACATGTAGTGTTTTAATATGTATGTATACACTTTTGAAAGACTTCAATACACTTATCAAAATACTTCTACTTAACAAAAATTCTTACAATTACATCCTCGTTCAGTTTCATCAACAATTCTACTCGTATGCACCCGTATTCGTACTCGTACAATACACAGCTTTTAGATGTATGTACTATTGGTATATACACTCCAATGATCAGCTCTTAGCAGCCCATGTGAGTCACCTAACACATGTGGGAACCATCATTTGGCAACTAGCATGAAATATCTCATAAAATTACAAAAATATGAGTAATCATTCATGACTTATTTACATGAAAACAAAATTACATATCCTTTATATCTAATCCATACACCAATGACCAAAAACACCTACAAACACTTTCATTCTTCAATTTTCTTCATCTAATTGATCTCTCTCAAGTTCTATCTTCAAGTTCTAAGTGTTCTTCATAAATTCCAAAAGTTCTAGTTTCATAAAATCAAGAATACTTTCAAGTTTGCTAGCTCACTTCCAATCTTGTAAGGTGATCATCCAACCTCAAGAAATCTTTGTTTCTTACAGTAGGTTATCATTCTAATACAAGGTAATAATCATATTCAAACTTTGGTTCAATTTCTATAACTATAACAATCTTATTTCAAGTGATGATCTTACTTGAACTTGTTTTCGTGTCATGATTCTGCTTCAAGAACTTCGAGCCATCCAAGGATCCATTGAAGCTATATCCATTTTTCTATTTTCCAGTAGGTTTATCCAAGGAAATTAAGGTAGTAATGATGTTCATAACATCATTCAATTCATACATATAAAGCTATCTTATTCGAAGGTTTAAACTTGTAATCACTAGAACATAGTTTAGTTAATTCTAAACTTGTTCACAAACAAAAGTTAATCCTTCTAACTTGACTTTTAAAATCAACTAAACACATGTTCTATATCTATATGATATGCTAACTTAATGATTTAAAACCTGGAAACACGAAAAACACCGTAAAACCGGATTTACGCCGTCGTAGTAACACCGCGGGCTGTTTTGGGTTAGTTAATTAAAAACTATGGTAAACTTTGATTTAAAAGTTTTTATTCTGAGAAAATGATTTTTATTATGAACATGAAACTATATCCAAAAATTATGGTTAAACTCAAAGTGGAAGTATATTTTCTAAAATGGTCATCTAGACGTCGTTCTTTCGACTGAAATGACTACCTTTACAAAAACGACTTGTAACTTATTTTTCCGACTATAAACCTATACTTTTTCTGTTTAGATTCATAAAATAGAGTTCAATATGAAACCATAGCAATTTGATTCACTCAAAACGGATTTAAAATGAAGAAGTTATGGGTAAAACAAGATTGGATAATTTTTCTCATTTTAGCTACGTGAAAATTGGTAACAAATCTATTCCAACCATAACTTAATCAACTTGTATTGTATATTATGTAATCTTGAGATACCATAGACACGTATACAATGTTTCGACCTATCATGTCGACACATCTATATATATTTCGGAACAACCATAGACACTCTATATGTGAATGTTGGAGTTAGCTATACAGGGTTGAGGTTGATTCCAAAATATATATAGTTTGAGTTGTGATCAATACTGAGATACGTATACACTGGGTCGTGGATTGATTCAAGATAATATTTATCAATTTATTTCTGTACATCTAACTGTGGACAACTAGTTATAGGTTACTAACGAGGACAGATGACTTAATAAACTTAAAACATCAAAATATATTAAAAGTGTTGTAAATATATTTTGAACATACTTTAATATATATGTATATATTGTTATAGGTTCGTGAATCAACAGTGGCCAAGTCTTACTTCCCGACGAAGTAAAAATCTGTGAAAGTGAGTTATAGTCCCACTTTTAAAATCTAATATTTTTGGGATGAGAATACATGCAGGTTTTATAAATGATTTACAAAATAGACACAAGTACGTGAAACTACATTCTATGGTTGAATTATCGAAATCGAATATGCCCCTTTTTATTAAGTCTGGTAATCTAAGAATTAGGGAACAGACACCCTAATTGACGCGAATCCTAAAGATAGATCTATTGGGCCTAACAAACCCCATCCAAAGTACCGGATGCTTTAGTACTTCGAAATTTATATCATATCCGAAGGGTGTCCCGGAATGATGGGGATATTCTTATATATGCATCTTGTTATTGTCGGTTACCAGGTGTTCACCATATGAATGATTTTTATCTCTATGTATGGGATGTGTATTGAAATATGAAATCTTGTGGTCTATTGTTACGATTTGATATATATAGGTTAAACCTATAACTCACCAACATTTTTGTTGACGTTTAAAGCATGTTTATTCTCAGGTGAATATTAAGAGCTTCCGCTGTTGCATACTAAAATAAGGACAAGATTTGGAGTCCATGTTTGTATGATATTGTGTAAAAACTGCATTCAAGAAACTGATTTCGATGTAACATATTTGTATTGTAAACCATTATGTAATGGTCGTGTGTAAACAGGATATTTTAGATTATCATTATTTGATAATCTACGTAAAGCTTTTTAAACCTTTATTTATGAAATAAAGGTTATGGTTTGTTTTAAAAATGAATGCAGTCTTTGAAAAACGTCTCATATAGAGGTCAAAACCTCGCAACGAAATCAATTAATATGGAACGTTTTTAATCAATAAGAACGGGACATTTCAACTGTAGTGACCCGAACTTTTCCATGTTTATATATATTAATTGAGATTGATATTTACATGATTAAATGTTTCCAACATGTTAAGCAATCAAACTTGTTAAGACTTGATTAATTGAAATATGTTTCATATAGACAATTGACCACCCAAGTTGACTGGTGATTCACGAACGTTAAAACTTGTAAAAACTATACGATGACATATATATGGTTATATATATTGTTAACATGTTTTTATTATAAGTATGTATCTCATTAGGTATTTTAACAATGAGTTATATACATAAAAATGAGACTATTAATTTAAGAAACTCGAAAACGATATATATAACGATTATCGTTATAACAACGTCTTACTAGGTACATATGAATCATATTAAGATATTGATACACTTGGTTAATTATGTTAAATGATAAGTAAATATATTATTAAGTGTATTAACAATGAAATACATATGTAAAAATAAGACTACTAAGTTAATGATTTCGAAACGAGACATATATGTAACGATTATCGTTGTAACGACATTTAACTGTACATACATCATACTAAGATATATTATATATCATAATATCATGATAATATAATAATTTAAAATCTCATTTGTTATAATAAACAATGGGTTAACAACATTCAACAAGATCGTTAACCTAAAGGTTTCAAAACAACATTTACATGTAACGACTAACGATGACTTAACGACTTAGTTAAAATGTATATACATGTAGTGTTTTAATATGTATTCATACACTTTTGAAAGACTTCAAGACACTTATCAAAATACTTCTACTTAACAAAAATGCTTACAATTACATCCTCGTTCAGTTTCATCAACAATTCTACTCGTATGCACCCGTATTCGTACTCGTACAATACACAGCTTTTAGATGTATGTACTATTGGTATATACACTCCAATGATCAGCTTTTAGCAGCCCATGTGAGTCACCTAACACATGTGGGAACCATCATTTGGCAACTAGCATGAAATATCTCATAAAATTACAAAAATATGAGTAATCATTCATGACTTATTTACATGAAAACAAAATTACATATCCTTTATATCTAATCCATACACCAACGACCAAAAACACCTACAAACACTTTCATTCTTCAATTTTCTTCATCTAATTGATCTCTCTCAAATTGATCTCTCTCAAGTTCTATCTTCAAGTTCTAAGTGTTCTTCATATATTTTACAAGTTCTAGTTACATAAAATCAAGAATACTTTCAAGTTTGCTAGCTCACTTCCAATCTTGTAAGGTGATCATCCAACCTCAAGAAATCTTTGTTTCTTACAGTAGGTTATCATTCTAATACAAGGTAATAATCATATTCAAACTTTGGTTCAATTTCTATAACTATAACAATCTTATTTCAAGTGATGATCTTACTTGAACTTGTTTTCGTGTCATGATTCTGCTTCAAGAACTTCGAGCCATCCAAGGATCCGTTGAAGCTAGATCCATTTTTCTCTTTTCCAGTAGGTTTATCCAAGTAAATTAAGGTAGTAATGATGTTCATAACATCATTCGATTCATACATATAAAGCTATCTTATTCGAAGGTTTAAACTTGTAATCACTAGAACATAGTTTAGTTAATTCTAAACTTGTTCGCAAACAAAAGTTAATCCTTCTAACTTGACTTTTAAAATCAACTAAACACATGTTCTATATCTATATGATATGCTAACTTAATGATTTAAAACCTGGAAACATGAAAAATACCGTAAAACCGGATTTACGCCGTCGTAGTAACACCGCGGGGTGTTTTGGGTTAGTTAATTAAAAACTATGATAAACTTTGATTTAAAAGTTGTTATTCTGAGAAAATGATTTTTATTATGAACATGAAACTATATCCAAAAATTATGGTTAAACTCAAAGTGGAAGTATGTTTTCTAAAATGGTCATCTAGACGTCGTTCTTTCGACTGAAATGACTACCTTTACAAAAACGACTTGTAACTTATTTTTCTGACTATAAACCTATACTTTTTCTGTTTAGATTCATAAAATAGAGTTCAATATGAAACCATAGCAATTTGATTCACTCAAAACGGATTTAAAATGAAGAAGTTATGGGTAAAACAAGATTGGATAACTTTTCTCATTTTAGCTACGTGAAAATTGGTAACAAATCTATTCCAACCATAACTTAATCAACTTGTATTGTATATTATGTAATCTTGAGATACCATAGACACGTATACAATGTTTCGACCTATCATGTCGACACATCTATATATATTTCAGAACAACCATAGACACTCTATATGTGAATGTTGGAGTTAGCTATACAGGGTTGAGGTTGATTCCAAAATATATATAGTTTGAGTTGTGATCAATACTGAGATACGTATACACTGGGTCGTGGATTGATTCAAGATAATATTTATCGATTTATTTCTGTACATCTAACTGTGGACAACTAGTTGTAGGTTACTAACGAGGACAGCTGACTTAATAAACTTAAAACATCAAAATATATTAAAAGTGTTGTAAATATATTTTGAACATACTTTGATATATATGTATATATTGTTATAGGTTCGTGAATCAACCAGTGGCCAAGTCTTACTTCCCGACGAAGTAAAAATCTGTGAAAGTGAGTTATAGTCCCACTTTTAAAATCTAATATTTTTGGGATGAGAATACATGCAGGTTTTATAAATGATTTACAAAATAGACACAAGTACGTGAAACTACATTCTATGGTTGGATTATTGAAATCGAATATGCCCCTTTTTATTAAGTCTGGTAATCTAAGAATTAGGGAACAGACACCCTAATTGACGCGAATCCTAAAGATAGATCTATTGGGCCTAACAAACCCCATCCAAAGTACCGGATGCTTTAGTACTTCGAAATTTATATCATATCCGAAGGGTGTCCCGGAATGATGGGGATATTCTTATATATGCATCTTGTTAATGTCGGTTACCAGGTGTTCACCATATGAATGATTTTTATCTCTATGTATGGGATGTGTATTGAAATATGAAATCTTGTGGTCTATTATTATGATTTGATATATATAGGTTAAACCTATAACTCACCAACATTTTTGTTGACGTTTTAAGCATGTTTATTCTCAGGTGATTATTAAGAGCTTCCGCTGTCGCATACTTAAATAAGGACGAGATTTGGAGTCCATGCTTGTATGATATTGTGTAAAAACTGCATTCAAGAAACTTATTTTGTTGTAACATATTTGTATTGTAAACCATTATGTAATGGTCGTGTGTAAACAGGATATTTTAGATTATCATTATTTGATAATCTACGTAAAGCTTTTTAAAACCTTTATCTATGAAATAAAGGTTATGGTTTGTTTTAAAAATGAATGCAGTCTTTGAAAAACGTCGCATATAGAGGTCAAAACCTCGCAACGAAATCAATTAATATGGAACGTTTTTAATCAATAAGAACGGGACATTTCATCATGTATAGATGTGAGACAAATATCTACGTGCTTAAAGTCATCCAATTTGCATGTATAAAGACCTTTCTTCCTAATTCCATTTATGACACTTTTACCATCTTTTATTATGTGTGATGAATTTTTAGTAAATGTCATGTTATATCCTTTGTCACATATTCTTCCTACACTTAGCAAGTTAAAACTTAAGTTTTTAATGTGCAACACATTATCAAGTGTAATCTTTTGATTAGTAATGTTACCTTTACCGACGATTTTTCCTTTCACATCGCCACCAAAGATTACATCTCCTCCATTATGCTCCGAATACTTTGTGAAGAATTCTTTGTTACCCGTCATGTGTGTTGTACATCCGCTATCAATTATCCATTCCTCATTTTGTACAACACCATTGAGACAAACCTATATTTGATTAATCAATAACTTTGGTACCCAATGTTTGTTGGGTTCGGGATGATTAGCATTAAAGATTCCTACTCTAACCCATTTCTTAACAATTTTAATTTTGTCGTTCCTTTTAGTTTTGACTCTATTCTTAGAGTTTTGATTAATCATTTTTCTTGAAGAACTTTTTACAAATGATTTGATTTCTCTTTCTCTTGTCTTAACTTGATTGGTTGTGAAGGCCTTTAGTTTTGGTGTTTTTACTACTTGAGGTCTAACAAACACTATGGGCTTATGTTTGGATGACTTTGTTTCAAGAGTATTTTCCTTGTATCCTAGCCCTTGTTTTTCATTTGTTGATTTTTGAACACTTAAGATGTTTTCTAACACTTTACTACTTCCGTCATATTTTGAAAACTTAATTTTATTTTCAAGTAGTTTGTTAGTTTTATTCAAGGCATAGTTTTCATGTTTTAAGTCATCACATGTAAGACATTCTTGTGAGTTAGATATTCTTTCTTTAAGTTGTATTCTTTCTTTAAGTTGTAATATTTCTAACTTAAGCAAGTTATTTTTTTCCTTTAGACTTGTGTTTTTGTCACTTACTTTACTACTCAAGGTACACAATTTAGCAAAGTTGTCAATACTAAACTCAAAGGAATTTCGAAGTACCTCATTGTCAGTTTGTCCGACTTGTGATCCTTTGTCGTCATCACTTGGTGTGTCAATGGCCATGAGACATGTTTCCTTTCCTTCTTCTTGAGTGTCATTTTCTTCATCATCCCACGCACCTCCAAGAAAAACCTTTTCATTCTTTCTTTTAGGACATTCACTTATTAAGTGATTTGGATCACCACACCCAAAATATTTTCGTACAAACTTTTTCTTGGGATCGAATGGCGTCTTTCTTTGTTCCATAGGAGGACGAACTTAGTTTCCCGGTCTTCGATAGAATTTCTTGAATGAGCGAACAATAAATGCGAGTTGCTCATCATCATTGAGAGTATCATCATCGTCATCATCAATGTCATATTCATCATGAATCTTAGCCTTTAGAGCGATTAACTTGTTCTTTTCTCTCTTGGCCTTTTCTAACTCATCATCTTTATCTAGGATGATCTCATTTACTTTGAGATTTCCAATGAGTTCATCTAGAGTTAGCTTTTCCGTATTCTTTGATTCGTCAATTGCCGTCACCTTTGGTCCCCATCTTGATGTAAGAGCCCTTAAGAACTTATGAACATATTGCTTATCCGTGTAAGTTGTACCTAGAGCTTTCAAACTTGAACAAATATTGTTAAATCTAGTGTAGGCACTATCTATTTTTTCATAATCTTCAATAGCAAATTGTTCATATTTAGTTATAAGCAATTCTACTTTATTTTCTATGACTTGTGGGTTTTCGAGATGAGTAACCATGATACTATCCCAAATTTCCTTAGCACTACCCATCATAAACCACCTCTCATATTCTTTCCTAGGCAATGCATTAAAAATGGTCATTTTAGCCTCATAGTTTTTGCCTACTTCTATTTTATGTTCCTTAGTCCATTCTTCTTCGGGTATATATATTTTAGTTCTCTTATCATCACTAAGCTTATATGGAGCATGATCACCTTTTGTAATAATGTTCCAATAGTCTATATCTTTGGAATGGACATACGTTTCAAATCAATGCTTCCAATAGCAAAATTCTTCACTTTCAAGAAGTGGAGGTCTTTGCATTGAACATCCTTCACTATAGTTCAAGTTCTCAAATTTTTGTTCCATGATCTTAAACTCTAAGATTTGCAAAAATTAGTTTTAATTTCGAATTAGTAATTTTTGACAAAACGTTTAGAGCAACCGCTCTGATACCAATTGTAAGTAACTAGAGGGGGTGAATAGTTACTTAGTCGATTTTTAAAAATTTTCTTTGGCGATTTGTTGATCTTGAACTTGATATAGTGTGATTTGAAATGTTTGTTCTCTAACAATGCTAGCAATACAAATATATGTTAAATTGTAAATAAAAGATAAGGGAAGAGAGAACAAACACAAGGATTTATAGTGGTTCGTGAAGATGTTAACTAATCTTCCTTAATCCACTCCTCAATTCTACGAATTGAAATTTTTCTTCACTATGATACTCCAAACTCGGTGGAGTGTCCGAATACAACACTAGTACTTCGATAAGCCGCACCTTGTGAACTCTTACATCCCTTTGAAGACTTCACAAACACCTATAGCTCCTACCACAATATCCTAATGAACTTATCCTAGTGAAAACACAACTATCCTCTAGATCCCTTTAAGAAGATAGTTTACAAGTAAACTTGCAACTTTAAGCTTACAAGTACTCTTGCTAGAATCACTCTAAAAGATTACAAATTAAGTATAAGAATGATATCAGTAAGTATGAGAAAATATGAGTGCAAGAGGTGAGTCTTCAAATGCTTTGTGATGACCCAAAAATTTCTGACCAAATTTAAACTTAATCTTTAACGTTTCCGACACGATAAGCAAAGTCTATGAAGTTGAATCCTAAAATTCTTGAACTATTCAGTTACCCTTCGATTGTTCTCAACGATTCGCGAACAATTATATGTAAATAGATACATATACTATAACTTGAAAACGTAACAAAGTGTTAAGTAAACGATAATGTGCATTAAACTTATTGGTTTGATTATCTGATTGATATATTCAACTATGGAGTTAAAATATTATGCCAAACGATTGAATTAAAAGATATTTATTGAATCCCTTAAGAATTATAATATTATTACGAGTCTCTGTTGTGAGGTCCACGTTGATTTGGGAAATCATTCATTCTTAACAGTATTCGGAATAAATGGTAAAGTGTTTGTTTAAATAACGTAATTTGGACACATACAATAATAATGAATATTAACTGTTGGAATTAGATATATGAATAACTTGCGATATGTATTTTAAAACGTGTTTATTAATATTGAAAATATATATTTAACAATACGATAAAATATAATATTAACTTGGTCATAAAAATGAATTGTTATTATATATATATATATATATTAACAAATAGCGAGATGATGATTTATAGAAGTAAATGACCAAAATACTCGAAAGTTTAAGATATACTTTGAGTGGTATAGTTTAGGAATAATTTAAGGCTATATTTTGACAAAGGTACGTGACACGAAACGTAAAATGCAAGTTTTCTCAGCGTACGAAAGGACATTTGAAAAACCGGAACCGGGACATAAGTCGAGTGATGACGTACGACTTATCAGAACAAAAGTTACAAGTCAACTATGCATGTGAATTTAATATAATATATAATTAATTATATAAATTAAATATATTATATATATAATATAAAATTATGTCGACAAACAAGAAGTTAAAAATTTGTGAGTTGTCCCAGGGTGCCATGCGATCGCATGGCCTTGAAGCACAAATCCCATGCGATCGCATGGGGTACTTTTTCAGAAAAGGTTCTATAAATTCAAACGATTTCATTTCAATCACACACATATATTTATCTATACTCCGTTTATAATTATTATTTATATTATTATTATTATTATTATTATTATTATTATTATTATTATTATTATTATTATTATTATTATTATTATTATTATTATAATTATTAAGATTAATATTATTATTATTAATTTTATTATTTTTATTAGTAGTATTATACATAAAATACTACGACGAAGTCATGAGCGTGTCACTTTCAAAATGGGTATTGTTTGAGGGTTTTGCTCGTGAGTCATGTAAGGACCCGTCCTAATCCATCCGGACGAAGTCCATATCGATTATAAACCATTCACAACAGTTGATTACATCGCGAGGTACTTGACCTCTATATGATATGTTTTACAAACATTGCATTCGTTTTTAAAAGACAAACTTGTTTTACATCGAAAGTTGACGGCATGCATATCATTTCATAATATATCTAACTATAATTGACTTAATAATAATCTTGTTGAACTCTATGACTCGAATGCAACGTCTTTTGAAATATGTCATGAATGACTCCAAGTAATATCTCTAAAATGAGCAAATGCACAGCGGAAGATTTCTTTCGTACCTGAGAATAAACATGCTTTAAAGTGTCAACCAAAAGGTTGGTGAGTTCATTAGTTTAACATAAATAATCATTTCATAATTTTAATAGACCACAAGATTTCATATTTCCATTTCTCATAAACATACGTCCCATGCATAGAGACAAAAATATCATTCATATGGATTGAACACCTGGTAACCGACATTCACAATATGTATATAAGAATATCCCCATCATTCCGGGATCCTCCTTCGAACATGATATAAATTTCGAATTACTAAAACATCCGGTACTTTGGATGGGGCTTGTTGGGCCCGATAGATCTATCTTTAGAGTTCGCGTCAATTAGGGTGTCTGTTCCCTAATTCTTAGATTACCAGACTTAATAAAAAGGGCATATTCGATTTCGATAATTCAACCATATAATGTAGTTTCGATTACTTGTGTCTATTTCGTAAAACATTTTTAAAAGCAGCGCATGTATTCTCAGTCCCAAAAATATATATTGCAAAAGCATTTAAAAAGGGATTAATGAAACTCACGCATGTAAATATTGTAAAATAGTTAATAAAGCATTTGCATGTATTCTCAGCCCAAAAACGTAAAGAGTAAAAGGGGCAAATGAAACTCACCATACTCTATTTTGTAGTAAAAATACATATGACTAAATTGAACAATGCAGGGTTGACCTCGGATTCACGAACCTATATCAATTATATATATTAAAACATATAATCGTAATCGAACAAGTTTATATTTTATTATTAATTGTTATGTTAGTAACTTGTATGATTCATTAATAGCTAAATTAACTATACTTATTTTATATACTTTAGATAAATAATTAGTATTTATTATGAAAATATAAATGTTGTTATGTGATGTGTTTTAAATATATTCTTATATAGCTATTTATTTGGTAAAATAATATCAATAATAATAAATAAAAATTTATATCTTTTTATAATAATAATACTAAAAGTAATTAGATTTAATAATGATACTGATATTAATAATCTTGATAATAATACTAATAATAATAGTAATGTTAGTAATAATAATAATTTTATTAAAAATAATAATAGTGATAAGATAAAAATGTTAGTTTTCATAGAAATAATATTTTAAATAATAATGGTACTTTTAATAAAAATGATGATTTTAATAGAAATTTTAATAATAATACCAATATTAATGTTAGCTGATAATTCTATTACTATTATTATTAATAATGATACTTTTAGTAATAATGGTCAAAATAATAATATTAATAACAATAACACTAATAATGAAATAATAATAATAAAAGTATTAGTAATAACTACCTCAAAGGAGTAGCCCTTAAAAAAATGCCCAAGTTCGGGTTTGAACCCGCGGCCTCCCGCTAACCCGAAAACTCCCCAAACCAATCCTCCAACTGTGCTTCCTGATTTAATTCCTAATCTATATACATATAACCCGCCTTAAACTATTTCATCTTAAGTTTAAAAATCCAATTCATCATCATTAACACCATAATCTAACATCATTAATTCATTATCAAGATCATCATTAATCTTAACATCACAACTATCATCATCACCATTCAATACGTAATACCATTTGGATTTCTGCCAAAACGAGACGTGGTGGCCCAACCATCAAACATCACGACCCAATTATAAAGTTCAATAAACAGTTTAATATGGCTCAAAAGTTGGAACCACATGATCCCGGTCCCATTCGATGGTTTAATTTATTCTGAACATGCGAAAATATAAAAGCATTGGATATTATACCATTATTACTCAAGTGGGAGTCACTTATTTGAAAAGTATCGGCCACTAGTGTTTTAGTAGGTTCCACATTCATTTTCCTTGAAGCTTGACAAAGTAATGCACATTTAAAGTCAATACATCATCTTTATCACTATCTTATAACATCATCATCATCACTATATTCCTAATCATCTATCATCTATCTATGATCATGCATTATATCATAATTATCATTCAAGTAATCATGTTCTTCATTATTTTCGGCTCCCTAGCAAAACAGGAAACGAGGCCCAAACTTTACTCCTTCTAAACCCACTTAATAGTCCGATACAAATAAGGAATCCACTTAGTAAGTCTAAATGCTTACGGCCCACAACATTTTCCAAAACCCAACTGTCACTTAAATTTTGGTTCAGGTAGATTATAATAGAAGAATATATACCGCCAATCTATTTATCATTATCATTATATTATGCCTTTAATCAATTAAGTGGGACTACCTTTTAATGGATGTCGGCCAATACTTTCCACTTTATTCCCCATTAAAATTAAAAAAACGCTGCATTTGAATTCTATATGTTCAAGTTGACAAACTCTACACTGCAACCAATTACTACCTATCTCATCATTTTATCACTTGCGTACACCAAACACAGAAGTAGCAGCCGGAGTTTGGAACAGGAAACAGAAGAAAATAAATATAAGGATGATGATGGAGGTGATGGTTTTGCGTGGAACAGTAGTGGCAACGATGGGGCTGCAGTAATAGTTGTAGAAAGTGTTGGTTCGTGGTGTTTCTCATGAAAAGAAAAATATAGCAGCAATGGTAATTGATAAGTGAATTTTCCATGGTGTTCATGGGTGGCTTTGTTGAGGTTCATGACTGTTTGCATCACCAAAACAACTACTGCCGTATAACATAGTGTTGGTAGCGGTTTGGTTATGATTTGAACACAACAAAATAAAAGAAACAAAAAAATCAAAAGCAGCCGTAGCAGTAACACAACAATAAAACTGTTGTGAGTCGAACAGAAAGGTAATCAGGAACATAAGGCATGTGAAGATTGGAGTGGTGGGTTATAGAGATGTGGTTTACGTTTGATGAGAGAAGAGAGAGAGACATTAGAGAAAGAAGGAGGTGGTGGTTATGCTCACTGTGGTGGTTTGATGGGTTTATCAAATGTGACAGATTATGGTTGAATCGGTTATCGTTGTGACTCATGAGAAGTCGATGATTAACATGAGTTTGTAGCTTCAACGAATGATCAAACTAATAGCAACAAAAAGATAAATGGGTGTTTGGATTTGGTGATCGTTTGAGGTACTTACAATGGCCAGAGGTGGAGGAGAGTGACGACGTACTGTGATTGTGTCGGAGGAGAGGTGATTCTTGGTGATGGTGTGAGATAGTAGCTGTAATTGAGTAGAGATGGC
Organism: Rutidosis leptorrhynchoides; assembly: GCF_046630445.1. Taxonomy (NCBI): domain Eukaryota; kingdom Viridiplantae; phylum Streptophyta; class Magnoliopsida; order Asterales; family Asteraceae; genus Rutidosis; species Rutidosis leptorrhynchoides. The sequence continues at coordinate 248,345,878 of NC_092336.1, forward strand.
CGAAGGTGTGTGTTTGAGAGTGGTGAGCTCCATCTCTAAATGTAGATATAGACTCTTTTAATATATAATATTAAACTTATGATAATATCACTTATTCACTTAGTCACGGATGTAAACAACAAGAGCAACAGGAAATTTAAAAGTTGATGGATAAGTGTAACAAACTTCAGACAAGAATATCCATCAAAAGAAATAATTAAAAGTAGACGTTGAAGTTAATTGAATTTATTTTCATCCGATTTATAATTTAATATCAATAATTAATAAATATTAATCATAATAATACTTTTACTATCATCAATAAAAAAATAAAATAAAAATAATAATATTACTAATAAGGAAAGGAAAAAAAAATGATAATTGTTAATAATAAAAATATCAAAATAATAATACTAATAATCGGAATTATATTAATATTTTCAGTTATTATATATACATATTTATATATATATATATATATATATATATATATATATATATATATATATATATATATATATATATATATATATATATATATATATATATATATTTTTCCATATTTATTTACAAACATTGATTCGTGAATCATCTAGAGCAGTAAAAGGGTAATTGCATACATGATAATAGTTCAAAAATTTTGAGACTCAAGATAACAGACTTTGCTTATCGAATCGAAATCATATAAGGATTAAGTTTAAATTTGGTCGAAAATTTCCGGGTCGTCACAGTACCTACCCGTTAAAGAAATTTCGTCCCGAAATTTGAGTGTGGTCATCATGGTGAACAATAAAAATGTTTTCATGACGTATATGAGTTGATAAATAGAGTTTTATCATCATTGAGTAATATGGATAAAATGATTCGATTACTCGAAGCGTATGAATGAAGCTATCACAAAAGATCGAGATGAAAGAAAAATGGAGATTTTCCATAACTTTGACGTAGTCGCGATTGAATTCCGGAATTCAAGGGATTTATAGAAAATCTTCGAAATCAAAAAGATTTGATTCTTCGGTGAGTAAGGAAATTAAGATTTCTATAATTAAATACGGTGATCTGCCTTGATTACTCTGTCTGATATTTCCATTATAAATTAAGCTCTTCCGTTCCATTATCCTCACCATTCCTATACTTTCTTTCTTAGTTCATACATCCAAAAGATTGTGAAAATCTTTAGTCCAATTCTGATCCTTGTCCTCATTCTTACTATCGCAACAATCATTCTCCTTTTCCAACTTCCACCAGAGGAATCTGCCTTCTTCTACTTCGCCCTTGGGATTATAATGTTTTTAATCCTCCCGTGTCTTTATGTTGCGATAAATATTGATATGCACGGTTTGTAATTTATGTGTTGTTATCAGGCTTTATATTCTCCCTTATATTTCAAAGTTCTATGCTTTTGTTTTCTCTTCTCGACTTCAAGTCAAGCGAATAATAGTCCAGAATTTGTAGATATAGAGTTTCGAATGATTATAATGTTCTAAGCAGGAAGGAATGTGATAGCACGGTTTGATTTGTCAAATTTCCAGAATCACTGAGAATAGAACTATCAAGAATATATTTTCTTGATATGTTCGGAGGTGAAGTAGAATGAACGAGTCGTGTAACATGGCACATGATGACGTTATGATCTGTGAATCATCACGTTTCATTAGAAACTCAGCATGACTTACTGTAATATAATCACGGTGATCAAGTGTCATTATATTATACTGACTCATGCATCAGTTCCCAACACTACTTCAAAAACATTTATATTTTAAACTCGAAAGTTAACAGAATATAGAAACTAACAGTTTCTATATGATGTAAAACTGATAGCACGAAGAGATTACTGATTTCAGATAAGAATAGTTATGAAAATATCTTCAGAAATATGGAGGATATTTATAATGAAAGATACGATGATATCTTGGAATTTCTAATATCTAGGGATGATGAAGAAGATTTATCCGTAAGGGTTTAAATTCGGAAGCAAGGTATTCGTTAAAGATTTCATCAGAAACAGAATCATTTGGATTCTTGGAAGTCAAACTTATTCTTTGTGATTTGTCCACGGCTTCTTTCATAGTTTTGCATCATCCGCTTTTAGGCACTAAATTTTCTATTGAATGTTTCCAATATAATGATACACAGGAAGTACGAAGAGGTATATAATTTCAGACGAGAATATTTATGAAATTATCCTCAGAAATATCAAAGATATTGATGATGATATTTTGGAATTTCTAAGTTCGATGTTTGATGAGGAAGATTTTCTGCCAGATTTTAACATGAGTACGGAGCAAGATATTCGTTGAAGGTTTCATCGGATCCAGAATTACATGGATTCTTTGAATATATGGTATGGTCCTTGTATTTGTCCTTGGTCTCCTTCGTGGTTAGCTCAATCCATTTTCTAGTTCCAACTTTTCTGAGCTTTTCCAACATACTATTCTTTTTCATCAATCTTTCGATGATTAAGGTCGTTTACGGTTATCTATGGTTTCTGCTGCTTCACTCAGTTTTTTTTTTTTTTTTTTTTTTTTAACATTCAGAGTATTGATTTGTGGCTGAGTGCTTTTCAGAATTTCAGAATGGAAGGTCATAATTCTAAGAGATAAATTTCATACATTTAACTGTTGAATTAGATATGCTGTGAGTTTTCAAAGTACTGATTGCTGATTCCCGGTAATTGGTATGGCAGTTCTCGTTACCAGATGCGGATGAGTATATGATAGGGTTTCAATGAATATAATAATTTTTCGGAAATTCAAAGATCAATGGAGTTGCTGGCAAGTTTACTTCTAATGTGATGGAATATAAACAGTTCCCCGGTAACTATGAAGAAAGGTAAACTTATATATCAAAGTTATAATAAGGTTTATTCAAATGAAAAGTTGAAATTGGTTTGCTGAAGCTGTGACATAATTGGCTACTTTGAAAAGGAATTGCATGGTTATTTTCGGTAATAGCAATGCCGAAGGAGCTAGCACAGATCCGTGTTAAACGTTTACTCAGGTTTCGAGTGTTTTCAGGTGCATAACTATATGCATTAATCTTTTCTTCCATAGATGAAGTGCGGTTGGTTCATCCTATCGATTGAGGTGTTTTCAAGAATTATGAAAGGTTTGAACGCAGAATGTAGTCGTGAAGATACAAATGATGTTTAAGACGAAATCAAGTGGCAACTTGAAGAATTGTTTAGTTTCATATGTTATAATCAACATTTTAATTCATTTTAATTGTTCAATGTTATTAATCCACAGTCGATAGTCCACAGTTGACAGTCCAATAATTCATATATAGTTTAATATATAATGTTCGAATTTATTAATACGTGTCGTGACCCGTATACGTCTCAGACTCGATCACAACTCAAACTATATATATTGTTGTAGAATCAACCTCAACTCTGTATAGAGAACTCGATCATTACTGCATATAGAGTGTCTATGGTGATTCCAAATAATATATATAGATGCGTCGATATGATATGTCAAAACCTTGTATACGTGTCCCGATATTTAAAGTGCGTAAAATAAATAACAGAAATTAAATAACGATAAATAAAGTGCGTAAAGTAAATAACAGAAATTAAATGACAATAAATAAAATTGTGAGAATATAAATTGCGATAAAATAAATTGCGATAAATAAAATGTAATACGGAATTAACAGTTAGCTAGGAACAGTTAGCTAGGATTTTGTTAGCGTGGTTTCTTAATAAAATTTAATATTGTTAATTAGTCTGTTTCTAATCAATTTTTATTGTGTCCATTATTTCTTCATTATGCCACTTGTTGGATTCTGATAGGTCAAAATCCAAATATGAAATTGAATTTGAATGAAAATAGTTATTCTTTAGTGAACGGATACGTATCTCGGTGGTTGTAAATAGGATAGTGAATAACTATTGAATCAGATTCGAAGAATATACAGTGTAACTTATTAATGTGAAATTTAAATATTCCTCGGGTATTACCTACCCGTTAAAATATTTTCACCATTAACAGTTTGTACAAAAGAATTTTTAATTACAATCTTTTTGAAAACATATATACATATATATTTTCTTCTGATGTAATCATGGATTTAATGAGTCAATATGATATTAACCTCATTTGATTTATCGTTAGAATAAGAATATAATCTCTAACACATTTAGAGATTACTTAATCGTCATATAGAACAAAGATAAATGGTATAGAACGTCATGTAGAACGATGATTATGTTCGAGATATAGGATGAGATGTTGAGGCATGGATTGTTGATGGTATTGGTGCTGTTACTGATGGTACTGTTGGTGCCGGTGATGTTGCTGAAGCTGGTACATTTTGCACCATATTCTCCAGAGCCACTACTCGAGCGCAAAGCTCATTGACTTCTTCTATTATGCCGGAATGATTGTCGGTTCGGACGAGCGAATGAATAAGACCCAGAAATTGAGATTATATATAATCATGACGAGATACTCTGGAAATGAGAGTGAAAATGGTGTCTCGAACAGGTTCACCGGTAAACGCTTCAGGTTCATTGTCAAGAGGTGAATTCGGTTGGTGGAAGGGATCGCCTTCTTCGTGTTTCCATTGATTAAGTCAACTATGAATCCATCAGATGAATTGGGGATGGATGATTGGTTGATTCATTCTGGTGTCGTTGCTTCCGGAGCTTAGATGACTATCCGTTCTGAATAACTGTCGGGATAACTATCGGAATAGCTGTCGGAATTCGAGGGACTCGATCTAGTTGAGTGTAACACCCCAGGTAAAACGTTCCCCGTAGCATGATATTGTCCGCTTTGCAGAGATAGGGACGTACCCTTGTCTCCCCCGTAGGTTGCTCACGGATTTTTCTTGGCGACCAAACACGACGAGCACTTTCCCAGGAGGTCACCCATCCTGGTAGTGCTCTCGCCTGAGCACGCTTAACTGCAGAGTTCTCATAGGATCTGCTGCGCTTGTGGTCCCAAAACGCGTCATGCTAGGAAAGGTCTCCACACCCTTATAAGGCATGCTTCGTTCCCCTCTCCAACCGATGTGGGACGGATGTAACACGGATGTTACAATCCTCCCCCCTAATGGGACACAGCGTCCTCGCTGTGCACGTTTGGTCCGGGGCCTGATTGAGGGATTCATCTCGTACGATCAGATGAAGGATTTTCGATAAGAAATAGATTATAGGTTGTAGATTAGTATCCTGCAATACATAATTTACATATACATATATAATACTAAAATCTCATAAGTTACGGAGGAATCTACGGAAGCTGTCAGGCAAAGATAACAATAACAGATACGCTAAGATATGAATTAGCAGATACGCTAAGAAATGAATTAGCAGATACGCTAAAATATGAATTAGCAGATACTCTAAAATATGAATTTTGTCTATACACTTTACATGCAGTCAATGCAATAAGATGTGTCTAGACTAAGAATAATGAGCAGGTAATTTACTAAGGATGATAAGCAAATGATTTCCGACAAAGATGATAAGCAAAATTTTTGACATGCAGACACGGTCGAAGTCCAGACTCACTAATGCATCCTAACGACTTATCAGTTATACACACTAATGCAGACCTGGTTCGCTAAGACCACCGCTCTGATACCAACTGTAAGGACCCGTCCTAATCCATCCGGACGAAGTCCATATCGATTATAAACCATTCACAACAGTTGATTACATCGCGAGGTACTTGACCTCTATATGATACGTTTTACAAACATTGCATTCGTTTTTAAAAGACAAACTTGTTTTACATCGAAAGTTGACGGCATGCATATCATTTCATAATATATCTAACTATAATTGACTTAATAATAATCTTGTTGAACTCTATGACTCGAATGCAACGTCTTTTGAAATATGTCATGAATGACTCCAAGTAATATCTCTAAAATGAGCAAATGCACAGCGGAAGATTTCTTTCGTACCTGAGAATAAACATGCTTTAAAGTGTCAACCAAAAGGTTGGTGAGTTCATTAGTTTAACATAAATAATCATTTCATAATTTTAATAGATCACAAGATTTCATATTTCCATTTCTCATAAACATACGTCCCATGCATAGAGACAAAAATATCATTCATATGGATTGAACACCTGGTAACCGACATTCACAATATGTATATAAGAATATCCCCATCATTCCGGGATCCTCCTTCGGACATGATATAAATTTCGAATTACTAAAACATCCGGTACTTTGGATGGGGCTTGTTGGGCCCGATAGATCTATCTTTAGAGTTCGCGTCAATTAGGGTGTCTGTTCTCTAATTCTTAGATTACCAGACTTAATAAAAAGGGCATATTCGATTTCGATAATTCAACCATATAATGTAGTTTCGATTACTTGTGTCTATTTCGTAAAACATTTTTAAAAGCAGCGCATGTATTCTCAGTCCCAAAAATATATATTGCAAAAGCATTTAAAAAGGGATTAATGAAACTCACGCATGTAAATATTGTAAAATAGTTAATAAAGCATTTGCATGTATTCTCAGCCCAAAAACGTAAAGAGTAAAAGGGGCAAATGAAACTCACCATACTGTATTTTGTAGTAAAAATACATATGACTAAATTGAACAATGCAGGGTTGACCTCGGATTCACGAACCTATATCAATTATATATATTAAAACATATAATCGTAATCGAACAAGTTTATATTTTATTATTAATTGTTATGTTAGTAACTTGTATGATTCATTAATAGCTAAATTAACTATACTTATTTTATATACTTTAGATAAATAATTAGTATTTATTATGAAAATATAAATGTTGTTATGTGATGTGTTTTAAATATATTCTTATATAGCTATTTATTTGGTAAAATAATATCAATAATAATAAATAAAAATTTATATCTTTTTATAATAATAATACTAAAAGTAATTAGATTTAATAATGATACTGATATTAATAATCTTGATAATAATACTAATAATAATAGTAATGTTAGTAATAATAATAATTTTATTAAAAATAATAATAGTGATAAGATAAAAATGTTAGTTTTCATAGAAATAATATTTTAAATAATAATGGTACTTTTAATAAAAATGATGATTTTAATAGAAATTTTAATAATAATACCAATATTAATGTTAGCTGATAATTCTATTACTATTATTATTAATAATGATACTTTTAGTAATAATGGTCAAAATAATAATATTAATAACAATAACACTAATAATGAAATAATAATAATAAAAGTATTAGTAATAACTACCTCAAAGGAGTAGCCCTTAAAAAAATGCCCAAGTTCGGGTTTGAACCCGCGGCCTCCCGCTAACCCGAAAACTCCCCAAACCAATCCTCCAACTGTGCTTCCTGATTTAATTCCTAATCTATATACATATAACCCGCCTTAAACTGTTTCATCTTAAGTTTAAAAATCCAATTCATCATCATTAACACCATAATCTAACATCATTAATTCATTATCAAGATCATCATTAATCTTAACATCACAACTATCATCATCACCATTCAATACGTAATACCATTTGGATTTCTGCCAAAACGAGACGTGGTGGCCCAACCATCAAACATCACGACCCAATTATAAAGTTCAATAAACAGTTTAATATGGGTCAAAAGTTGGAACCACATGATCCCGGTCCCATTCGATGGTTTAATTTATTCTGAACATGCGAAAATATAAAAGCATTGGATATTATACCATTATTACTCAAGTGGGAGTCACTTATTTGAAAAGTATCGGCCACTAGTGTTTTAGTAGGTTCCACATTCATTTTCCTTGAAGCTTGACAAAGTAATGCACATTTAAAGTCAATACATCATCTTTATCACTATCTTATAACATCATCATCATCACTATCTTCCTAATCATCTATCATCTATCTATGATCATGCATTATATCATAATTATCATTCAAGTAATCATGTTCTTCATTATTTTCGGCTCCCTAGCAAAACAGGAAACGAGGCCCAAACTTTACTCCTTCTAAACCCACTTAATAGTCCGATACAAATAAGGAATCCACTTAGTAAGTCTAAATGCTTATGGCCCACAACATTTTCCAAAACCCAACTGTCACTTAAATTTTGGTTCAGGTAGATTATAATAGAAGAATATATACCGCCAATCTATTTATCATTATCATTATATTATGCCTTTAATCAATTAAGTGGGACTACCTTTTAATGGATGTCGGCCAATACTTTCCACTTTATTCCCCATTAAAATTAAAAAAACGCTGCATTTGAATTCTATATGTTCAAGTTGACAAACTCTACACTGCATCCAATTACTACCTATCTCATCATTTTATCACTTGCGTACACCAAACGCAGAAGTAGCAGCCGGAGTTTAGAATAAGAAACAGAAGAAAATAAATATAAGGATGATAATGGAGGTGATGGTTTTGCGTGGAACAGTAGTGGCAACGATGGGGCTGCAGTAATAGTTGTAGAAAGTGTTGGTTCGTGGTGTTTCTCGCGAAAAGAAAAATATAGCAGCAATGGTAATTGATAAGTGAATTTTCCATGGTGTTCATGGGTGGCTTTGTTGAGGTTCATGACTGTTTGCATCACCAAAACAACTACTACCGTATAACATAGTGTTGGTAGCGGTTTGGTTATGATTTGAACACAACAAAATAAAAGAAACAAAAAAATCAAAAGCAGCCGTAGCAGTAACACAACAATAAAACTGTTGTGAGTCGAACAGAAAGGTAATCAGGAACATAAGGCATGTGAAGATTGGAGTGGTGGGTTATAGAGATGTGGTTTACGTTTGATGAGAGAGAGAGACATTAGAGAGAGAAGGAGGTGGTGGTTATGCTCACTGTGGTGGTTTGATGGGTTTATCAAATGTGACAGATTATGGTTGAATCGGTTATCATTGTGACTCATGAGAAGTCGATGATTAACATGAGTTTGTAGCTTCAACGAATGAACAAACTAATAGCAACAAAAAGATAAATGGGTGTTTGGATTTGGTGATCGTTTGAGGTACTTACAATGGCCAGAGGTGGAGGAGAGTGACGACGTACTGTGATTGTGTCGGAGGAGAGGTGATTCTTGGTGATGGTGTGAGATAGTAGCTGTAATTGAGTAGAGATGGCCGAAGGTGTGTGTTTGAGAGTGGTGAGCTCCATCTCTAAATGTAGATATAGACTCTTTTAATATATAATATTAAACTTATGATAATATCACTTATTCACTTAGTCACGGATGTAAACAACAAGAGCAACAGGAAATTTAAAAGTTGATGGATAAGTGTAACAAACTTCAGACAAGAATATCCATCAAAAGAAATAATTAAAAGTAGACGTTGAAGTTAATTGAATTTATTTTCATCCGATTTATAATTTAATATCAATAATTAATAAATATTAATCATAATAATACTTTTCCTATCATCAATAAAAAAATAAAATAAAAATAATAATATTACTAATAAGGAAAGAAAAAAAAATGATAATTGTTAATAATAAAAATATCAAAATAATAATACTAATAATCGGAATTATATTAATATTTTCAGTTATTATATATACATATTTATATATATATATATATATATATATATATATATATATATATATATATATATATATATATATATATTTTTCCATATTTATTTACAAACATTGATTCGTGAATCATCTAGAGCAGTAAAAGGGTAATTGCATACATGATAATAGTTCAAAAATTTTGAGACTCAAGATAACAGACTTTGCTTATCGAATCGAAATCATATAAGGATTAAGTTTAAATTTGGTCGAAAATTTCCGGGTCGTCACAAGTCAAACTAGTGTTTATCATCTCTGTTGCGTCTACGTACTTTCCTATAATATTGAATCTCAATATTGATACGTAAGCACTCATATCTTATCTTTTATATATTAATAATTTATCCATGTCTAGTGCTCGAGTATATATGTTTATGCATGCTTGTATGCTAAATTTCGTCGTTAAACAGTTTATAATGAATCACGAATTAAATACATATATTACTGGTAAAAGGTATATGATGTACATGTTTTGGAAAGCTGGCGAAAAATCAATAACTTTTCATTTAGAAATCGCGTAATTTCGATGAACGAATTAAAAGATATGGTCAACTGAATTATGATTGACGTTAATTGGAATTGCTTTCGAATCTGCAATTAATATTTAAATAACTTGTTTGTAAGATTGATAAATTGGATTTTTGAATATAACCAACCGAGTAAATGAATCCTTATATAAGGCACGTCTCGTTTTGTTAAACTATTGTCAAAATTGACTCTTTGAAACGACTTTGGATAACTTTTTTATGTCAATCTCGAGCATTAGGATTGTGATATACTATGACCTGACCTAGCTTGATAGACATTTATTGACCAACATATGTTCTCTAGGTTGAGATCTACGATTATTTGGTAATCCGAGTTTCGGTCACATTATGATGAACAACTTTATGTGCTGCTAAGGTGAGTTTCATTTGCTCCCTTTTTAATTGCTTTTGCAATATATATTTTTGGGCTGAGAATACATGCACTTTATTTTAAACACAATGGATACATGTACATACTAAATTCTACACTGAGTTTGAACCGAAAATCCCTTAGCTTTGGTAACTAGTAACTGCCAGTTATAAGAACTGGTGGGCGCGAGTAGTAGTATATGGATCCATAGGGCTTGATATCCCCGTCCGAGCTAGAGCACTAGCCTTTTAACGGATGTATGCTATATGAGAAGCGTACACGTTGGTTTGCGTGTATTATTAAGATGATTATACAAAGGGTACAAATTATATATACGTTAAGTTTAGTTACCAGGGTGCTCAATTTCATAGAATATTTTGATAAACGTTTCTGGATGAAACAACTGAAATCTTGTGATCCACCTTTATATACAGATTATGCGCAACATTAAAACTATGAACTCACCAACCTTTGTGTTGACACTTGTTAGCATGTTTATTCTCAGGTTCCCTAGAAGTCTTCCGTTGTTTGCTTATATGATAGACAAGCTATGTGCATGGAGTCTTACATGGCATATTTTTCAAGAAAACGTTGCATTCACCAAATCATCACCATGTATCTTATTTTGACTGCATTGTCAACGGAAGTACTGTTGTAAACTATTATTTACGGTGATTGTCTATATGTAGAAATCATCAGATGTCGAAAACCTTTGATTTAAATATTCATATATGGTTTACCTTTTCAAAAGAATGCAATGTTTATAAAACGTATCATATAGAGGTCAAATACATCGCAATGAAATCGATGAATGACGTGTTCGTCCATATGGATTTGGAGCGATCGTCACAGTTGGTATCAGAGCATTGGTCCTAGTGAACCAGGTCTTGCATAAGTGTATCTAACTGATAGTTGTTAGGATGCATTAGTAAGTCTGGACTTCGACTGTGTCTGCATGTCAAAAGTTTTGCTTATCATTTCTTGTCAGAAATTACCTGTTTATTATCTTAAGTCTAAACGCGTCTTATTGTATTGATTGCATAGATAGTGTATAGACAAAATTCATATCTTGGCATATCTATTACAGTAAACTTTCACTGCCATCTTCCAAAAATTTCTCCGTAATTTACGGGATTTTGGTATTATATATACATATGTAAATTATGTATTGAATAGTACCAATCTAAATTCTATAATCTATTTCATATCAAAAATTGTCTCTCTAATTATACAAGATGGATCCCGTATCTAGTTCAAATTCCTTAAATTCCGACAGCTATTCCGATATGGATATTCACCTGAACTCTGAAGAAAGTGTAACCGGAATGGATCAACCAATCAGCCATCACCTATTCTGGATGAATTGGGGATGGGTTCGTAGCCTACTTAATCATTGGAGACAAGAAAAAGGTGATCTCTTCCATCCACCACATTCACCTCTTGGCGAAGAACCTGAAGCACTTACCGGCGAACCTATTCGTAATACTATTTTCTCTCTCATTTCCAGAGTATCTCATCATGATTATATACTATCCCATATTATAAATCTTATTTATCCGATCGTCCGAACCACCGATCATCCCGGTATAATAGAAGAAGTCAACGAGCTTCGTGCTCGGGTAGTGGCTTTGGAGAATATGGTGCAAGGGTTATGAACACCAGCAGCAGCACCCGCAGCATAACCGGTACCACCATCATCCACACCAACAGGATCATTACCACCACCAACAACCATATCCGCATCACACGCCGCAACATCACAATCTGTACCTTGAATATCAACATCATACGCACCATAGGTACCAAGAAGTACCAGCAACGACAAACGATGAAGTATGGATTCATAACTTCATCTGAGAAACATTCTACGGAGATTATGTAATTTCTAAAGTTTAGAGATTATCTATTCTAGCCTTAACCCTAAATCATATAGAGTAGAAACCCTTATCCGAATGGTGTAAGATACAAGCTAGACTTATTTTACCAACAACATCAACAGTACCCTTAGCCTCACCAGCACAGTCAGTGCTGTCAACATCGTCAGAATCAGTAGCACCTCTAACATCACAAGCTCCGTCAGTTCAAGAAAGCACCGTGGACATCATTACGAGTCAACAACGAGTATATTGTATCATTGAGTTATGAAGTAATAACTCAATTCATCTAAAGAATTTATATGTATATCTTATATATATAAATTTTAAAACCATCATGAATCTTTTCGTACTAAGCTATTACGTGTGAATTTTAAGGGGTAGATACTACTCGGTTAATTCATATTACTAATATGTTATGATGTACATCCTTCGTTAACAACTTAACCATCGTTAACTACAAATATCCGTTTCAACTTAATGAATTCCATTTCATAATGAACTTAGTGTATTAATCAATTACATGTTTGATTTTACACTTTTATCTTCGATGTACTCGAAACTTTCTAGAAAACATCATTTATGTCTTATGAAGTTCATAAGAATTCCACGAGCATCAACATCCTTCACCGAGGAATAAGAATAAATAATGAAGTATTGATTTCATTAGTGAAATACTCCGCGAAGATTATGTAATCCTTAATGTTTTAGAGATTATTCATTCAATTCAAAAATCAAATGAGCTTAATATGATATTAATTCATCAAATCTGTATTACATCTGAAGAAAATATACATACATATATTTTCATAAAGACGGTAATAAAAAAAAATCTTTTGTACAAAGTATTAATTGTGAAATCTTTAACGGGTAGGTAATACTCGGGAAATATATAAGTTCACAATTAATATGTTATACTGTACATTCTTCAACTTTGATTTAAAAATTATTAACTATGCTCACAGCGATACACAATCGTTTCCATACAAATTCAATTACATATTTTGATTTTGAAAAATCATAATCCAAGCCAAGATTTAACAGAAAATATCACTCTTAGATTCTTACATCTTTCAAATGCTATACTTTGACTTCAAAACTGTGCTAGAACATCACTTCTATTCATAAACCCAGAAAAAAAAAAGAAAAAAAAAATTTGTATCGTTCAAAATTCAAGAACATCATATGTATCTTGACAATTACAATCTTCATGCAAACCCTTCAAACTTTTGAAAACACCTCGGATTGATAACCAACGATTCGGTTATGATAACTTTGAATGCTGATGAAGCAGCAAAAACTGTAAACGACCTTAACAGCCAAAAGTTTGATGATAAAGAATAGTGTGTTGGCAAAGCTCAGAAAAAGAGAAGGTTTGGAACTGGAAAACGGATTGAGCAAAGTATGAAAGAGGCTGTGGATAAATCACAAAGACTAAACCTGCCTTCAAAGAATCCAAATTATTCAGTATCTGCTGAAGCCATTAACGAATACTTTACTTCCGAATCTAAACCCTTGCGGACAATATTCTTCATCATCCTCTGATATTAGAAATTCTAAGATATCATCGTATCTTTCATTATAAATATCCTTCATATTTCTGGAGATAATTCCATAATTATTCTTGTCGGAAATCAATTTTCTCCTTGCGATATCTGTATAACACCATAAAAGAAACTATTTTAGTTTCTAAATTCTGAAACCTTCGAGTTTAAAATATGAATATTTTTGAAATGGTGTTGGGAGCTGAAGCATGAGTTAGTATAATATAATGACACTTGATCAACGTGATTATATTACAGTAAATCATGCTGAGTTTCTAATGGAACGCGATAAAGTGTGATGACCCAAGAATTTCTGACCAAATTTAAACTTGATCTTAACATGGTTTCGACACGATAAGCAAAGTCTGTAATGTTGAGTCTCGAAAACTTTGGAGCTATATTTATATATTCATTTGACCTTTGACTATTTCCGACGATTCACGAACGAGTGTTGTAAACAGATATATATATATATATATATATATATATATATATATATATATATATATATATATATATATATATATATATATATATATATATATATATATATATATATATATATATATATATATATATATATGAATATAAGTTTATATAATAAATTGGAATAATAAAATACAACTTAACTAATTGAGTTAATTATGTAAAATATTACACAAGATAAAAAGTTGTTATTAAAAATAAAACTATTTTGTAATATATTTTGAATGTATAGATAATAATTATTCAATAAAAGTTAATATATAATATGTATTATATAAGTAATGATACATATATATATATATATATATATATATATATATATATATATATATATATATATATATATATATATATATATATATATATATATATATATATATATGTTGTTATATACAAATACATGTTAGGAAATCGGTATTAATATTATAAAGATAATTATTGATAGTATTATTATTACTAATATTATTATATATCAATAATACAAATTATTAATATTGTTATTAACAATACCATTAAGACATTATTATAGCTATTAATATTATTATTCTAAAAATTTTATTATTAGGATAATTATTATTAATATTGTTATTATGTTAATATTACTAATAATAATCAATATTTTTATTATTTAATAATAATAGAATTATTTTTATTAAAATTAAGTTTCATAAATAAAAATTATTTATTTAAAACCCGGAGCATAATCAGTTATGAGTTCCTTTCAATCAATATTTCATTTTTGTTTTTGTATGAATTTGTCAATAATCAATAACAGTAATGGTACAATGCTGTTAAAGTCCATATCTGCTTTTTCTTTTTCTTTATTTTGTTTATTCCTTCATCTGATTCATTTAATCTGTTGAGCATCCCCTACTATAAGACAATCGAAGTCTCAAGGTTTTGGGCAACATCTTTCCATTCATTATTATCTGTATCAATTATAACCACTATCAATTTCGTTTATATGATGAATTTAACAAAAACTCTCATAAACATACTCGCATTCCCTGTTCCTATTTCATTTATTCAAAAATCGATTTTGAATGAGTTTTCAAAAATTAAAAATGCAGTCATCTTAGGAATCCTCTAGTCAAGTTATATGCAAAAATTCAACTTATAATTCCTCAAATTGGTTTCGAATTTGGAAGTCAAAGTTTATAAATAAAAAGTCAACCAATTTGATTTTGTGAAATTCGAGTTATAGGTTATGATTCAAATCCAATTATTGAATCTAATAGTTTCTAGGATGGATTTCCAAGGTATGTTGTGTTATAACTTTTACCTAATACATTATAAAAATCGAAAAGTAATTTTTTTTTTTTGAAGAACAGCGACGAACGGTTTTTTTTTTATATATATATTCGCTTTTTTATTTATTTATTTCTTTCTTCCCCGTTACCATTAAATACAAAATCGATTAATTATGTTCCAAATTATAATCCAAACCTTAAATTAGTTATTAGACTTGTTAAGTTAATTCTCTGGTCGAACAGTTATGTTGAGGAAGAAGAAATAGGCAACATATTAGATACAATTCATAAACAGGTCTTTCGAGTATAAATCAGAAACAATGGGTCAGCTGAATGGTTTAAGGTGTTGGAGGGAAACGAGAAGTCCTGGGTTCGAACCCAGGCAACCACAATACATTTTTTTATTTATCAAGAGAAGCTGGCTGTGTTAAAAGCTTTGGTCTGCTGGGCTAGAATTGAGAAGTTGGGCTGAGAACTAGTTCTTTTCAGTTGGGCCGGATACCGATTGATTGGGCTGTGAATATTAAATTAAATGTTGGGCCAGATTATTTAAATGACGGGTTAAATATAGTTGGGCTACAAGATTTAACAGAAAAACAAAAAAATGGAGGAGTGGTCTTGGAGTATTATTGGTGAGCGAATGGTCTTGAGTTCGAGCCCCGTCATTGGCAATTATTTTTAGAAAGGCTTTTTAAAGGGTATACACTTTTATATTATTAATATTATTATTATTATTACTATTATTATTATTATCATTATTATTATTATTATTATTATTATTATTATTATTATTATTATTATTATTATTATTATTATTATTATTATTATTATTATTATTTTGACTATGATTATGATTATGAATTTAATATTGAAATATTAGGGATATATCTTTGTGACAATTTGAATGTAAATTTAACAAAAGTATGACTAAATCTATTGTAAGAAATAAAAAAATAAGTATAGTAAAAGATAGTTTTATGAAAATGAATATTATATTAAAAATGACTAAAAATTATAATTAAGTTATAAGTGACAAAGATAAAAATATAAATATATGTATATAACTTAAGTATCATCATCATTATTATTATTATTATTATGATTATCATTATCATTATTAATATCATTATTAGTAAAAGTATTTTTTTTATAGATATCATAGTTATTATTAAAACTACTGTTATTATTATCATTAGTAAAATCATTATTATTATTATTATCATTACAAGTATGATTATTTATATTATAATGAGTATTATTAATATGAACATTATTAATATGACTATTATTATTGTAGTTATTAATATTAGTATTATTATTGTTATTATTGCTAGTATTATTATTTATTGAGACTATGTTTATTACCTATCGTTATTACTAATAATAATAACATAATTATTATTATTGTTATAAAAACTTGTATTATTATCACTAGTACTATCATTAAAAATTATTAGTATTATCATAACTGACATTATTATATTTATTAGTATTATCATTATTATTATTGTTATCACCTAAAGTATTAATTTAGTATTATCAAAATACAACTTTAACAACCAAATGATATTGATATATAAATATAATTAATACATATAACACAACAAACTTAATATTTTATGTACCAAATGAATATATGAAATATATATTATTAAATTAAAAAGGATAAACTAGTAAATCTATATATATATTTATTCAATTACAATTATGTGTATTAATAAATATACAAATGATATAGGTTCGTGAATTCGAGGCCAACCCTGCATTGTTCAGTTGTTCAATATAGTCATATGTATTTTTACTACAAAATACATTAGGTGAGTTTCATTTGCCCTTTTTACTCTTTACGTTTTTGGGCTGAGAATACATGCAAATGCTTTATTAACTGTTTTACAATATTTACATGCGTGAATTTCATTACTCCCTTTTTAAATGCTTTTTATATATATTTTTAGGACTGAGAATACATGCGCTGCTTTTATAAATGTTTTACGATATAGACACAAGTAATCGAAACTACATTCTATGGTTGAATTATCGAAGTCGAATATGCCCCTTTTTATTAAGTCTGGTAATCTAAGAATTAGGAAACAGACACCCTAATTGACGCGAATCCTAAAGATAGATCTATCGGGCTCAACAAGCCCCATCCAAAGTACCAGATGCTTTAGTACTTTGAAATTTATATCATGTCCGAAGGAGGATCCCGGAATGATGGGGATATTCTTATATGCATATTGTGAATGTCGGTTACCAGGTGTTCAACCTATATGAATGATATTTTTGTCTCTATGAATGGGACGTATTTTTATGAGAAATGGAAATATGAAATCTAGTGGTCTATTATAATGATGGAAATGATTATTTATGTTAAACTAATGAACTCACCAACCTTTTGGTTGACACTTTAAAGCATGTTTATTCTCAGGTATGAAAGAAATCTTCCGCTGTGCACTTACTCACTTTAAAGATATTACTTCGAGTCATTCATTGCATATTTCAAAAGACGTTGCATTAGAGTCGTTGAGTTCATCAAAATTATTATTAAGTCAATTATAGTTAGATATATTATGAAATGGTATGCATGCCGTCAACTTTCGTTGTAATGAAATATTGTCTTTTCAAAAACGAATGCAATGTTTGTAAAATGTATCATATAGAGGTCAATTACCTCGCGATGTAATCAACTGTTACGAATCGTTTATAATCGATATGAACTTCGTCCGGATGGATTAGGACGGGTCTTCATAGTTGGTATCAGAGTGGTGGTCTTAGCGAACCAGGTCTGCATTAGCGTGTCTAACTGATAAGTTGTTAGGATGCATTAGTGAGTCTGGACTTCGACCGTGTCTGCATGTCAAAAGTTTTGCTTATCATTTAGTGTCAAAAATTATTTGCTTATCATCTTTAAAGTCTAGACACGTCTTACTGCCTCTATTGCATAGACAGTGTATAGATAAATTCATATATTAGCGTATCTGTTATTGTTACCATTGCCTGACAGCTTCCGTAGATTCCTCCGTAACTTATAGGATTTTAGTATTATATATGCATATGTAAATTATGTATTGCATGGTACTAATCTACATCCTATAATCTATTTTTTATCAAAAATCCTTCATCTGATTGTACGAGATGAATCCCTCAACCAGTTCGAGTCCCTCAGATTTCGATAGCTATTCCGATAGTTATTCCGACAGCTATTCTGATATGGAGTTTCATCTAAACTCCGAAAGCAGTGTCACCAGAATGAATCAACCAATTCATTTGATGGGTTCGTAGCCTACTTAACCGATGGAGACGAGAAAAAGGCGATCCTTTTCACCCACCAACCTGCACTCTTGACAAAGAACCTAAAGCACTTACTGGCGAACCCATTCGAAATACCATTTTCACACTCATTTCCAGATTATCACTCCACGGTTACATTCTATCTAAAATTCTAAACCTTATTCATTCGTTCGTTCCGACCGACAATCATCCTGGAATAATAGAAGAAGTCAACGAGCTTCGCGCTCAAGTAATCAATTTAGAAAATATGGTGCAAAACTTACCAGCTTCAGCAACATCACTGGCACCAATAGTACCATCAACAACCCAAGTCTCAACATCACATGTCTCAGCATCTCATTCTGTACTTCGAGTATAATCATCGTTCTACATGACGTTCTACATCATTTATCTTCGTTCAACATGGCGATTATGTAATCTCTAATGTTTTAGAGATTATATATATTCCTGTTCTAACGGTAAATCAAATGAGATTAATATCATATTAACTCATTAAATCCGTAATTACATCTGAAGAAAATATATATGCAAGTATATTTTCATAAAGATTGTAACTAAAAATTCTTTTGTACAAACTGTTAATGGTGAAAATATTTTAACGGGTAGGTAATACCCAAAGAATATTTAGATTTCACATTAATAAATTACACTGTACATTCTTCAAATCAGATTCAATAGTCATTTACTATCCTACTTACATCCACCGATATACAAATCCGTTCACCATGAAATAACCATTTTCATTCAATTTCATAATTGGATTTTGATCTATCAGAATCCAACAAGTGGCATAATGAAGAAAACATTGGACAAGATAAAATTTGTTAGAAACAAACAAATTAACAATGAGAAATTTTGTTAAGAATCCACGCTAACGAAATCATAGCTAACTGTTCCTAGCTAACTGTTAATTCCGTATTACATTTTAATTTTCACAATTTAATTCTCGCAATTTTATTTATCGTCATTTAATTTCTGTTATTTACTTTACGTACTTTATTTATCGTCATTTAATTTCTGTTATTTATTTTACGCACTTTAAATATCGGGACACGTATACAAGGTTTTGACATATCATATCGACACATCTATATATATTATTTGGAATAACCATAGACACTATATATGCAGTAATGATCGAGTTCTCTATACAGGGTTGAGGTTGATTCTACAATAATATATATAGTTTGAGTTGTGATCGAGTCTGAGACGTATACGGGTCACGATACGTATTAATTAATTCGAATATTATATATTAAACTATATATGAATTATTGGACTATCGACTGTGGACTATCAACTGTGGACTAATAACATTGGACAATTAAAATGAATTAAAATATTGAATATAACATATGAAACTAAACAATTCTTCAAGTTTGCCACTTGATTTCGTCTTAAACCTCATTTGTATCTTCACGATTACATTCTGCATTCAAACCTTTCATGATTCTTGAAAACACCTCAATAGATAGGATGAATCAACTGCACTTCATCTACGGAAGGAAAGATTTATGCATATAGTTATGCACCTGAGAAACTCTCGGCAACTGAGTAAAAGTTTAATACGTAGCCGAGTCAGATCCTTTGGCATTTATTAGCAAAAATAACTTTGCGATCCCTTTTCAAGGTAGCCAATTTTATCACAGCTCCAGCAAGTCAACTTCAACTTTTCATTCAAAGTAGCCTTACTATAATCCTGATATATACAATTACCCTTTTGATACCGGAGAATTCTTTTAAATTCCACCATATTACCAGCAGACGTACCAACAACCTCGTTGTTTTTTTTTTTTGCTTAAATCTCTCTGACAAATCATTATATTTATTCATTGAAACCCTATTATATACTCATCCGTATCTTGTAACGAGAACTGCCATAACAATTACCGGGAATTAGCAATCAGTACTTTGAAAACTCACATCATATCTACATCAACAGTTATATGTATGACATTTATCTCTTAGAATTATGATCTCTCATTCTGAAATTCTGAAAAGCACTCAGTCACAAATCAATACTCTGAATGTTGAAAAAGCTGAATGAAACAGCAAAAACCATAGACAACCGTAAACGACCTTAATCATCGAAAGTTTGATGATAAAGAATAGTATGTTGGAAAAGCTCAGAAAAGTTGGAATTGGAAAACGGATTGAGCTAACCATGAAGGAGACCAAGGAAAAATACAAGGACCATACCCTATATTCAAAGAATCCAGTTAATTCTGGACCCGATGAAATCTTCAACAAATATCTTGCTCCGTACTCATATTAAAATCTTGCGGAAAATCTTTCTTCATCAACCATCGAACTTAGAAATTCCAAAATATCATCATAAATATCTTCGATATTTCTGAAGATATTTTTATAAATATTCTCGTCCAAAATTATATATCTCTTCGCGCTATTAGTGTTACATCATATAAGAAACTGTTAGTTTCTATATTCTGTAAACTTTCGAAATTAAATTATGAATGATATTGAAGTAGTGTTGGGAACTGAAGCATGAGTTAGTATAATATAATGACACTTGATCAACGTGATTATATTACAGTAAGTCATGCCGAGTTTCTAAATGGGATATGATGATTCACAGATTATAACGTCATCATATGCCATATTACACGACTCTTGCGTTCTGCCTAATCTATAAACATATCAAGAACATATTTTCTTGATAGTCTTATCTTCTCCTTGAATTCTGGTAATTTGACAAGTCAGATTGTGCTATTACCATTTTCTTCTTAGAACATTAACAATGTTCATTCCGAAAATTTATATCTGCGAATTCTGGACCATTACAAGAGATGCCTAACCGCAAGGAGAAGAAACGAAGGGACAAAGCTCCGAAATAGAAATTGGAGTATAAATCGCAGCAAATCGTAGGGAGTATTAACTGTGGATGACAAAGATTATAGGAAACAGAAATAGGAACATTGAAAAATAAGGGGAGATACAAAGCCCGATAACAACGTATAAATTACAAACCGTGGATATTAATAGGAATAGCAATATAAAGACACGGTATAATTAAGAATAGTATCGCCTCAAGGTTATATTAAAAGTAAACAGATTTTTCTAGTGAAAGATTGAAAAGAAGGATGACAGAAATGATAATTAGGAAAATATTAGGGATTAGAACTGGACTAAGCATTTTCACAATCTTTCGGATGTATGAACTAAGAAAAAAAGTATAGGAATGGTGAAAATTATGGAACGGGAAGAGTTTAATTTATAATGGAAATATCAGACGGAGAAATCGAGGCAGATCTCCGTATTTAATTATAGAGATCTTAATTTCCTTATTCGCCGAAGAATCAAATCTTTTAGATTTCGAAGATTTTCTTTAAATCCCTTGAATTCCGGAAATTCAACCAAGACAATGTCAAAAGTTAAAACGAAACTTCATTCATTCATTTCGCACTTTTATGATAACTTCATTCGTGCTCTTCGAATAATCAAAATATTTTATCTGTATTATTCAATAATGATAAAACTCTATTTATCAGCTCATATTCGTCAAGAAAACATATTTATTGTTAGCCATGACGACCTCACTCAAATTTTGAGACGAAATTTCTTTAACGGGTAGGTACTGTGATGACCCGAGAATTTTCGACCAAATTTAAACTTGATCTTAACATGGTTTCGACACGATAAGCAAAGTCTGTAATGTTGAGTCTCGAAAACTTTGGAGCTATATTCATATATTCATTTGACCTTTGACTATTTCCGACGATTCACGAACGAGTGTTGTAAATAGATATATATATATATATATATATATATATATATATATATATATATATATATATATATATATATATATATATATATATATATATATATATATATATATATATATATACGAATATAAGTTTATATAATAAGTTTATATAATAAAATGGAATAATAAAATACAACTTAACTAATTGAGTTAATTATGTAAAATATTACACAAGATAAAAAGTTGTTATTAAAAATAAAACTATTTTGTAATATATTTTGAATGTATAGATAATAATTATTCAATAAAAGTTAATATATAATATGTATTATATAAGTAATGATATATATATATATATATATATATATATATATATATATATATATATATATATATATGCCGTTATATACAAATACATGTTGGGAAACCGGTATTAATATTATAAAGATAATTATTGATAGTATTATTATTACTAATATTATTATATATCAATAATACAAATTATTAATATTGTTATTAACAATACCATTAATACATTATTATAGCTATTAATATTATTATTCTAAAATTTTTATTATTAGGATAATTATTATTAATATTGTTATTATGTTAATATTACTAATAATAATCAATATTTTTATTATTTAATAATAATAGAATTATTTTTATTAAAATTAAGTTTTATAAATAAAAATTATTTATTTAAAACCGGGAGCATAATCAGTTATGAGTTCCTTTCAATCAATATTTCATTTTTATTTTTGTATGAATTTGTCGATAATCAATAACAGTAATGGTACAATGCTGTTAAAGTCCATATCTACTTTTTCTTTTTCTTTATTTTGTTTATTCCTTCATCTGATTCATTTAATCTGTCGATCATCCCCTACTATAAGACAATCGAAGTCTCAAGGTTTTTGGCAACATCTTTCCATTCATTATTATCTGTATCAATTACAACCACTATCAATTTCGTTTATATGATGAATTTAACAAAAACTCTCATAAACATACTCGCATTCCCTGTTCCTATTTCATTTATTAAAAAATCGATTTTGAATGAGTTTTCAAAAATTAAAAATGCAGTCATCTTAGGAATCCTCTAGTCGAGTTATATGCAAAAATTCAACTTATAATTCCTCAAATTGGTTTCGAATTTGGAAGTCAAAGTTTATAAATAAAAAGTCAACCAATTTGATTTTTGTGAAATTCGAGTTATAGGCTATGATTCAAGTCCAATTGTCGAATCTAATAGTTTCTAGGATGGATTTCCAAGGTATGCTGTGTTATAACTTTTACCTAATACATTATAAAAATCGAAAATTAATTTTTTATTTTTTTGAAGAACAGCGACGAACGGTTTTTTTTTTATATATTCATTTTTTTATTTATTTCTTTCTTTCTTCCCCGTTACCATTAAATACAAAATCGATTAATTATGTTCCAAATTATAATCCAAACCATAAATTAGTTATTAGACTTGTTAAGTTAATTCTCTGGTTGAACAGTTATGTTGAGGAAGAAGAAATAGGCAACATATTAGATACAATTCATAAACAGGTCTTTCGAGTATAAATCAGAAACAATGGGTCAGCTGAATGGTTTAAGGTGTTGGAGGGAAACGAGAGGTCCTGGGTTCGAACCCAGGCAACCACAATATATTTTTTTTTATCAAGAGAAGCTGGCTGTGTTAAAAGCTTTGGTCTGCTGGGCTAGAATTGAGAAGTTGGGCTGAGAACTAGTTCTTTTCAGTTGGGCCGAATACCGATTGATTGGGCCGTGAATATTAAATTAAATGTTGGGCCAGATTATTTAAATGACGGGTTAAATATAGTTGGGCTACAAGATTTAACAGAAAAACAAAAAAATGGAGGAGTGGTCTTGGACTATTATTGGTGAGCGAATGGTCTTGAGTTCGAGCCCCGTCATTGGCAATTATTTTAGAGAGGCTTTTTAAAGGGTATACACTTTTATATTATTATTATTATTATTATTATTATTATTATTATTATTATTATTATTATTATTATTATTATTATTATTATTACTATTATTATTATTATTATCATTATCATTATTATTATTATTATTATTATTATTATTATTATTATTATTATTATTATTTTGACTATGATTATGATTATGAATTTAATATTGAAATATTAGGGATATATCTTTGTGACTATTTGAATGTAAATTTAACAAAAGTATGACTAAATCTATTGTATGAAATAAAAAAATAAGTATAGTAAAAGATAGTTTTATGAAAACGAATATTATATTAAAAATGACTAAAAATTATAATTAAGTTATAAGTAACAAAGATAAAAATATAAATATATGTATATAACTTAAGTATCATTATTATTATTATTATTATTATTATTATTATTATTATTATTATTATTATTATTATTATTATTATTATTATTATTATTATTATTATTATTATTATTATTATGATTATTATTATTAATATCATTATTAGTAAAAGTATTTTTTTTTATAGATATCATAGTTATTATTAAAACTACTGTTATTATTATCATTAGTAAAATCATTATTATTATTATTATTATCATTACAAGTATGATTATTTATATTATAATGAGTATTATTAATATGAACATTATTAATATGACTATTATTATTGTAGTTATTAATATTAGTATTATTATTGTTATTATTGCTAGTATTATTATTTATTGAGACTATGTTTATTACCTATCGTTATTACTAATAATAATAACATAATTATTATTATTGTTATAAAAACTTGTATTATTATCACTAGTACTATCATTAAAAATTATTAGTATTATCATAACTGACATTATTATATTTATTAGTATTATCATTATTATTATTGTTATCACCTAAAGTATTAATTTAGTATTATCAAAATGCAACTTTAACAACCAAATGATATTGATATATAAATATAATTAATACATATAACACAACAAACTTAATATTTTATGTACCAAATGAATATATGAAATATATATTATTAATTTAAAAAGGATATAACTAGTAAATCTATATATATATTTATTCAATTACAATTATGTGTATTAATAAATATACAAATGATATAGGTTCGTGAATTCGAGGTCAACCCTGCATTGTTCAGTTGTTCAATATAGTCATATGTATTTTTACTACAAAATACATTAGGTGAGTTTCATTTGCCCTTTTTACTCTTTACGTTTTTGGGCTGAGAATACATGCAAATGCTTTATTAACTGTTTTACAATATTTACATGCGTGAGTTTCATTACTCCCTTTTTAAATACTTTTTATATATATTTTTGGGACTGGGAATACATGCGCTGCTTTTATAAATGTTTTACGATATAGACACAAGTAATCGAAACTACATTCTATGGTTGAATTATCGAAGTCGAATATGCCCCTTTTTATTAAGTCTGGTAATCTAAGAATTAGGGAATAGACACCCTAATTGACGCGAATCCTAAAGATAGATCTATCGGGCTCAACAAGCCCCATCCAAAGTACCGGATGCTTTAGTACTTCGAAATTTATATCATGTCCGAAGGAGGATCCCGGAATGATGGGGATATTCTTATATGCATATTGTGAATGTCGGTTACCAGGTGTTCAACCCATATGAATGATATTTTTGTCTCTATGCATGGGACGTATTTTTATGAGAAATGGAAATATGAAATCTTGTGGTCTATTATAATGATGGAAATGATTATTTATGTTAAACTAATGAACTCACCAACCTTTTGGTTGACACTTTAAAGCATGTTTATTCTCAGGTATTAAAGAAATCTTCCGCTATGCACTTACTCACTTTAAAGATATTACTTGGAGTCATTTATGGCATATTTCAAAAGACGTTGCATTAGAGTCATTGAGTTCATCAAAATTATTATTAAGTCAATTATAGTTAGATATATTATGAAATGGTATGCATGCCGTCAACTTTCGTTGTAATGAAATATTGTCTTTTCAAAAACGAATGCAATGTTTGTAAAATGTATCATATAGAGGTCAAGTACCTAGCGATGTAATCAACTATTACGAATCATTTATAATCGATATGAACTTCGTCCGGATGGATTAGGACGGGTCTTCACATAAAGGTTCACAGATCATACCCTCATCATGAACCATGTTACATAACTCTTTCATTCTATTTAACCTCTAAACATATCAAGAAAATATTTTTCTTGATGATTCGGTTTTTTTAGGTATTCTGGTAATTTGACAAGTCAGATTGTGCCATTATCGTTTCTTTCTTAGAATATTAATTATGTTCATTCCGAAATTCATACCTACGAATTCTGGACCATTATTCGCTTGACTTAAAGTCGGGAAGAGAAAACGAAAGCATGAAGCTCCGAAATATAATGGAAAATATAAAGCCCAAAAACAACCCCGAAATTACAAATCGTGTATATCAATGCTTATAGCAATTTAAAGGCACGGGAGAATGAAAAACAATATAACCCCAAGGTAATAGTAGAAGAAAATAACCTCCTCTGGTGGCAGATGAAAAAGAAGAATGATAGATATGAAAGTTATGAGTATATCAAGAATCAGAACTGGATGAAGCATTTTCACAATCTATTAAGAAGTATTAAATAAGGAAGAAGATTATAGGAGTGATGAAAACGAATGAAACGGAAGAGGTCAATTTATAGCGAAATATCAGACATAGCAATCGAGGCAGATTACGCATTTAATCAAAGAAAATCCTAATTTCCGCAAATTCCAAAGAATCAAATCTTATTTAGATAATGAAGATTTTCTATTCCTTAAATTTCGGAAATCAATCGTTACTACGTCAACAGTTAAGGCGAATCTCTATTCCTTCAATTCACTATTTTACGATAACTTCCCTCATACGCTTCGAGTAATCGAATTGTTTTATCCATATTATTCAACGGTGATAAAAATTCTATTTATCAACTCATATTCGTCATAAAAACATTTTTATTGTTAGCCATGACGACCTCACTCAAATTTCGGGACGAAATTTCTTTAACGGGGAGGTACTGTGATGACCCGGAAATTTCTGACCAAATTTAAACTTAATCTTTAACGTTTCGGACACAATAAGCAAAGTCTATGAAGTTGAATCCTAAAATTCTTGAACTATTCAGTTACCCTTCGATTGTTCTTAACGATTCGCGGACAATTATATGTAAATAAATACATATACTATAACTTGAAAACGTAACAAAGTGTTAAGTAAACGATACTGTGCATTAAACTTATTGGTTTGATTATCTGATTGATATATTCAACTACGGAGTTAAAAGATTATGTCAAACGATTGAATTAAAAGATATTTATTGAATCCCTTAAGAATTATATTATTATTACGAGTCTCTGTTGTGAGGTCCACGTTGATTTGGGAAATCATTCATTCTTAACGGTATTCGGAATAAATGGTAAAGTGTTTGTTTAAATAACGTAATTTGGACACATACAATAATAAGGAATATTAACTGTTGGAATTAGATATATGAATAACTTGCGATATGTATTTTAAAACGTGTTTATTAATATTGAAAATATATATTTAACAATACGATAAAATATAATATTAACTTGGACATAAAAACGAATTGTTATTATATATATATTAACAAATAGCGAGACGATGATTTATAGAAGTAAATGACCAAAATACTCGAAAGTTTAAGATATACTTTGAGTGGTATAGTTTAGGGATAATTTAAGGCTATATTTTGACAAAGGTACGTGACACGAAACGTAAAATGCAAGTTTTCTCAGCGTACAAAAGGACATTTGAAATACCGGAACGGGACATAAGTCTAGTGATGACGTACGACTTATCAGAACAAAAGTTACAAGTCAACTATGCATGTGAATTTAATATAATATATAATTAATTATAAAAATCAAAAATATATTATATATATAATATAAAATTATGTCGACAAACAAGAAGTTAAAAATTTGTGAGGTGTCCCAGGGTGCCATGTGATCGCATGGCCTTGAAGCACAAATCCCATGCAATCGCATGGGGTACTTTTTCAGAAAAGGTTCTATAAATTCAAACGATTTCATTTCAATCACACACATATATTTATCTATACTCCGTTTATAATTATTATTTATATTATTATTATTATTATTATTATTATTATTATTATTATTATTATTATTATTATTATTATTATTATTATTATTATTATTAAGATTAATATTATTATTAATAATTTTATTATTTTTATTAGTAGTATTATACATAAAATACTACGACGAAGTCATGAGCGTGTCACTTTCAAAATGGGTATTGTTCGAGGGTTTTGCTCGTGAGTCAAACTAGTGTTTATCATCTCTGTTGCGTCTACGTACTTTCCTACAATATTGAATCTCAATATTGATACGTAAGCACTCATATCTTATCTTTTATATATTAATAATGTATCCATGTCTAGTGCTCGAGTATATATGTTTATGCATGCTTGTATGCTAAATTTCGTCGTTAAACAGTTTATAATAAATCACGAATTAAATACATATATTACTGGTAAAAGGTATATGATGTACATGTTTTTGGAAAGCTGGCGAAAAATCAATAACTTTTCATTTAGAAATCGCGTAATTTCGATGAACGAATTAAAAGATATGGTCAACTGAATTATGATTGACGTTAATTGGAATTGCTTTCGAATCTGCAATTAATATTTAAATAACTTGTTTGTAAGATGGATAAATTGGATTTTTTAATATTACCAACCGAGTAAATGAATCCTTATATAAGGCACGTCTCGTTTTGTTAAACTATTGTCAAAATTGACTTTTTGAAATGACTTTGGATAACTTTTGTATGTCGATCTCGAGCATTAGGATTGTGATACACTATGACCTGACCTAGCTTGATAGACATTTATTGACCAACATATGTTCTCTAGGTTGAGATCTATGATTATTTGGTAATCCGAGTTTCGGTCACATTATGATGAACAACTTTATGTGTTGCTAAGGTGAGTTTCATTTACTCCCTTTTTAATTGCTTTTGCAATATATATTTTTGGGCTAAGAATACATGCACTTTATTTTAAACACAATGGATACAAGTACATACTAAATTCTACACTGAGTTTGAACCGAAAATCCCTTAGCTTTGGTAACTAGTAACTGCCAGTTATAAGAACTGGTGGGCGCGAGTAGTAGTATATGGATCCATAGGGCTTGATATCCCCGTCCGAGCTAGAGTACTAGCCTTTTAACGGACGTATGCTATATGAGAAGCGTACACGTTGGTTTGCGTGTATTATTAAGATGATTATACAAAGGGTACAAATTATATATACGTTAAGTTTGGTTACCATGGTGCTCAATTTCGTAGAATATTTTGATAAACGTTTCTGGATGAAACAACTGAAATCTTGTGATCCACCTTTATATACAGATTATGCGCAACATTAAAACTATGAACTCGCCAACCTTTGTGTTGACACTTGTTAGCATGTTTATTCTCAGGTTCCCTAGAAGTCTTCCGCTGTTTGCTTATATGATAGACAAGCTATGTACATGGAGTCTTACATGGCATATTTTTCAATAAAACGTTGCATTTACCAAATCAACACCATGTATCTTATTTTGACTGCATTGTCAACGGAAGTACTTTTGTAAACTATTATTTACGGTGATTGTCTATATGTAGAAATCATCAAATGTCGAAAACCTTTTATTTAAATATTCATATATGGTTTGCCTTTTCAAAAGAATGCAATGTTTATAAAACGTATCATATAGAGGTCAAATACCTCGCAATGAAATCGATGAATGACGTGTTCGTCCATATGGATTTGGAGCGATCGTCACATGCTTCAAGGCTTGGATTTTATAGGAAAGAGAAATATGCTTGGAAGTCATACGGCTCACTGTACGGTCGACCGTGGTTCTACCGTGTACCTCTGACATCTGATTCTTATAGCCGTTTTTGTCCTTTGAAAATTGTCATTTTCCCTTGTTGAATAGCTGCAACTAAAGGCCAATTACTTCTGAAATAATCCTCATTATCTTTTATGTTTTGGACATAAGCTTGGAAGTTGACAAGTCCATTAAAGAAGAAAGTCTTTAATCTTTGACCATTTGTCATTGATTACCAAAAGAGGTAATTGCAGATTTTTGTCTCTTAACAAACCATTATCTTCCAAAATCTTCATCAGCCTTTCTTAATCACTTGTCATTTAGCTTATGGGAGTTTCTTGCCTTTTAGAATATTGTTACAACTTAAATGAACTAGTTTTAGTCTAGTTTGAACATAATGATTCTTGTTACATCTTGACTAGACTTGAGCTAATTATATTTTCATACAAATAATGATACATAAAATCAATGGGAGAGCAACTCTTTAATTGGGACTTTAATGACCATTATTAGTATGTTTAAATGACACTATGATAAAGAGATATGACACTTGAGTGTTTTAGCCTAAATCAATCTTAAAGTGTCATTAAGATGTCATTAGGTGTGATTAGTAAAAATTAACATCTTTTGGTTCAAAACTCTTTTGAGATCAAAAAGGGCAACTATTATAAGTATGTTAAAAAGGTTTTGTAAATTATAGATGCCGGGAACTAGTCAAACTTTATTTGTTCAAGATTGGTAATAGATAAAACTACGGTCGGGCTGCGGTCGTCTGTGAGGTCAGCCGTGGGTTTGCAGTTTTAGAAAACCTTGAACTCGTTGGTGCAGGACACACACGGTTGATGTCACGGTCGACCATGGTGCAGCCGTGTAGAATTTTTCCCAAGATGATTTCTTAAGTATTGGTCTTTTGCTAAAGATAGTTTAGGCTCATGAACTCATGTCGTCCTACATAATATTTAACTACTTAGTTCTTATGTGTCATCATCAAAACAAAGTGATTAACTTTTGAATATTATGCTTTAATTCTTAACCAACAAAAATATAGTCGCCCATGTGCGTAGACATAAAAGTTAAAAGTTTATTCCACAACACCACCTTTTCCGTGACTGGTTGTGGAGCATAGAAATTCACCATATGAACCTCCAAATCGTCCTTTAACCATTTTCCTTTAATGATAACAAAGTTTTCGTCACACCACATGTTACTTTTAACAAAAGAACAAGGGTCCCACATAGAAATGATGCCTCCCCAAAAACCCCGAGACAATGACACAGAATAGTCAAAGTTAGGGTTACCCCATAATGATCTCAGTCAAAACATCTTTAGACGAGACATCTTTGATTCCTGGATTCCCAAGAATTAAATTTTCCACGAAACACACGTATCATTTATCCATTGTCTTTTCGCATGAACTTCCGACCTGCAAATATTAATAGATAAGATCTTCATTGGCAACGCTTTGGAATATCGACGCGATTCTTAAGGTTGGTGCACCCGTTAATATTGTAACCAAGAAGTTCTCCTATCCCAAAAATATCTTTGCTTTTATCTTGTGATTTGAAGATGCCCGAAACTTTTAAATCATCCAAGGCATAAGGTGTATGGCAGCTCACTGAGTGGCCTGAGATTAACTGTTTACCTCTTTCGATATGTTCGTTAGTAAAACCTGGTGGACAGGATCTGCTGGTACTGACCGTATCGCCATGTGGTTCTACTCTGTGACAACCCGAAAAAAATTTGACTAATTTTAAATCACACTCTCAATACGATTTAATATTTTAAGCAAACTTTGTTAGGTTGAGCCTCAAAAATTTTGAACTGTTTCATATATCCATTTGACCTTCAACTGTTCTCGACGATTCACGAACAATTACTTGCAAATAAATATGTATATATTTAAATATTTATATATATAATAACTTAAAATATATTATAATCAAAATAAATATATATAGAACTATGATGGGTTCCTGTATTATGTTTGTCCATACTACCATTTTTCTCTTTGTGTGTACCAATTCGAATCCCATAAAATCTGTGATTTGAGTCCCACATATCTTGTACTAAATTTATTCTTTTGTAAAGAGGTGTAACCTACAATTATATTTTATCCTATATGTGTCCATCAAGAATTATAATTTTCTATATACCCTACATTCAATCACTTCTCTTCTTTATTATTTTGCTTTTGAACATTATTGTGCTACTGGTCGTGGACGAGATAGCCTTTATTTTTATAATACAAATTACTTTTGTCTTCTTGGATTTACATACATGTGCATACATCATTTTCCATCTATCACATGCATGCACCGAATCTCTACTTATTCATTTGTTGCTTGTCTTCAACTAACCTGGAACGAACATATCACCATCGTAGACTTCTTAATCTCTGCATCAATACCCCTTTACACTATTATTATTATTGCTATCTGACTCGACATCTATATCCTTTCTGATTTTGGTCCAGCTCAACAAACACATATACATACACTTACATAAATATATACTCCTTCATGTTTGCATCGAGAAACACCTTTTACTAATAAACAACCTCAAGTGTTTGTTGTTACTATTTTTACTTCTTGTTAGACAAACCATCACTTCACAACTTATTGCTTCCGTTTGCTGTGATTACCACCATATACACCCATCAATCACCTTCTTCATCATCATCATTAACCAAAAACCCATTAAACCACCATGATCAACCTTTTCACTATTACCGATTGCTATTCGATTAAACCCACTGCCATCATCCCCTACGATTGCATACTCCCTATTCTACATTCGAAATCCAAACAATCTTGTATATATGTTCGAACAACCCTAAACCCACACCATCAACTTTCATTAATACATACACAAAACCAAAAACCTCTATCATTTAAAGTTGCTGCTATGTCGAAACCAACTTAAAGTTTGAAGATGCTCAAAGATCAAACATCAGCCTCATTGTGGACTACTGCAACCATTAAAACAGCCACCCTTGTACATATCTTTCCTTGTCTCTTTTGTTAATCGACACCCAAACAAATACCACCACCCAAGCCTCACAATCTTTGGCCACCTTTAAATCACTACCATTAAATCCAACACCAAACCACTGATGTCGTTTATTATTCTTCTGTTTTCGAAATCACAATACAAAATCACCAACAAAACCACAACCACCATCTTCTTGTTCCTTAAATCGTGTTCTTCGATCAACAATCAAACCAACACCATTTCACAACTCATTTGTTCTTCTTCCTTATACAAATGAGAACCCACCAATCGTTACTATATATATATTTTTTTTATTGTAGCTACTACTGCTAGTATTCTTTTCTTTTGTATAGCTACTTGACAACCAAAACTCACCCAACAGCTGTTTCAATCGACCCAAAAGCAACATTTCTTTTGATCATCATTAAACCAAAACCACCTTAACACCACCAATGCAAACAATTCACAAAGGCTGCCATGATTATCATTAACTGCTATTCTATCCATTGTTACACGGTTTCTGTCTTCCTACTTCTATACCAACTGCAACCACCACACATACAAATTACTGCAGCTGCATTTTTCTTACCATTTCTGGTTACTATTACAAGGAAGACAAAGGAGAGTGATGATGAGCAATGAATTATTTCGGCCTCTCTAGTTGCTTCCACATGCTGGTTATATTGTAAACCATTTGCTAAAGTGGTAAGGCAATAAAGTGATTTGATTCGTGTCCCTTTTCTATTTGTTTTTAGCTGAGTAATTGGTGGATTTATGGGATGACTTTCGCGGTTCTTTTCTTTTCTGTGTGGCCGACACACACTAACCGAAACCCACTTAAAGCATAACTATCCAATTATTTAAAAACTAGTTGTGTGATTCTTTTATGTTGGCCAACAAACAAACAATTATCCCAGCTATAAACCGAATATTATCAAATTCCAAAAGAAAAAGGTGGCCACGATTGCATTATTTATACTATATTTTCTTTCGAAGTTCCAAAAGCAAATCACACCCACTAAAACCACCTAAACAATTGATTTAAATGATGTTGAGGGCTGTTGTTTGATGGAACTCAGCTGTAAACCACCTGACCGAAATTCAGTTTCTCATTTATGTTAATGAGCCGATATTGTCATCTTGCGTTGAGCCAACTCTTGTTTGAATGGCTATCGGGCTTTGTTAAAGACAATTATTACTTGGACTTGTTATATAAATTGGGCCATGAAGTTGCAAGTCCATCATTAAATTGATGATTATGATGATGGTTAAGAAAGGCAACGAAATATTGAAGTAATGAAAAACTGATCGTGTAATGTTGATTAGATATGATGATGATTATGTCGATGATGATAATGATGTCGTGATAAAAGGTGATGACATGGATAGATGTCATGAGGTTTGATGAAATTAATAACTTAGATGGTGTTGAGGAACGACGAAGAAGAAGATAGACATAATATAGATATATAAGTTATATACTTTAAGTTGGAGGTTTATAACACAAATGATAATGTGCATGCGTAATTTTCATCTGTTTCAGCTGTTACCTAAATCACGTGATCTTTGGGCCGATTAGGATGTTTAATGGACTACTTAATTGGGCTTCTATGTTTATGTTGGGCTGGGCCAATAAAAATTATGATAGGAATCGATTCTGATTTCTGTGATATACGATGGTTAATGGTGATAATGATTAGAGGTTAATGATGATCGTAGGATGTGTATGATAATACCATTTCAATGATCATGATGATTATGATATAATAGAAATAATAATGATTATGATAATGGTGAAATACATATGGTGGAATGAAGATTAAGATGATGATGCATGAAATATAAAACGATGAGGATTAGATTAGGAAAATATAAATAGAACAATAACGGGTTATATAGAAATAAGTTATGATTTAAAACAGAAAAGGAGAAGCAGAGCAGTTAGTTGGTTGGGTGTTGTGTTGTGTTGTGTTGTGTTAAATCGAGAGGTTAAGGATGTTATCGGGTTAGCGGGACGTCGCGGGTTCAAACCCGGACTTGGGCATTTTTTTAGGACTACTTCTTTGAGGTAGTTTACTTATTATTCTTTGTTATTATTATTATTATTATTATTATTATTATTATTATTATTATTATTATTATTATTATTATTATTACTACTACTACTACTACTACTACTACTACTACTACTACTACTACTACTACTACTACTACTACTACTACTACTACTACTACAAACATAATAACATTATTTACATAAATATTTACACATAACAAATTTTGATTTAACAATATAATTATATAAATATATATGTATTAGTATAACTATATGTATAAATATTAATATACAAAATAAATATATATAACCTTTGAAATAACAAATATATTACTAAATTAAATTAGTAATATATATAAACTAGTTTGATTATTATTACATATTAATTATATGTGTTAATATACATAATTGAATATAGGTTCGTGAATCTGAGGCCAACCCTGCATTGTTCAATGCCGTCATATGTATTTTTACTACAAAATACAGTATTGTGAGTTTCATTTGCTCCCTTTTTAAATGCTTTTGCAATATATATTTTTGGGACTGAGAATACATGTGCTTTTATAAATATTTGACGAAATAGACACAAGTAATTGAAACTACATTCTATCGTTGAATTGTTATACCGGATATCGCCCTTGTTGAACTTGGTAGCCTAAGAATTGGTGTTTATTATAATTGCCACCAATTGACGTGAATCCTAAAGATAGATCTATGGGCTTTGACACACCCCGGTCAGAGAATTTGAACTGCTTTAGTACTTCGATGTTTATATGTTTGGGGATATTCTAGATGTATTTTGTTAATGTCGTTACCAGGTGTTCAATCCATATGAATGAATTTTTAACACTTATGAGTGTATGATTATTGAATGAAATCTTGTGGTCTATTAAAATGATGGAAAAGACTGTTTATGATAAATGTAGTGACCCGTCCTAATCCATCTGGACGAAGTCTTCAACAGTTGGTCCCATTGCGAGGTTCTGACTTCTATATGCCATGAACGACTCCATGTAATATGAGCAAATACACAGTGGAAGATTTCTTTCATACCTGAGAATAAACATGCTTTAAAGTGTCAACCAAAAGGTTGGTGAGTTCATAGGTTTATCATAAAACAATAAAATTCATCATTTTGATAGACCACAAGATTTAAATGCTGCATGATACAAATGGGCCCGAATCCTATACCCACATGTAATGTACATGTACACCTTTCTCGTGTACGCAACCATTTTCATAAATCTTAGTAACCTGTGATGACCCGGGAAATTTCGACCAAATTTAAACTTAATTCTTAATATAGTTTCGACACGATAAGTAAAGTCTGTAATATTGAGTCACGAAAATTTTGAACTATTATTATATATAAAAATATCTTGTAACTAATTCCGACGATTCGCGAACCTTTGAGTGTTTACATAATTGTAGATATAAATAGTTATATAAATAATTATAAATAATAGTTTAAATATATTAAAGAACTATTATGTGATTTAGTTATTAAAAAAGATAACTTAAAATAGTTAAAACTTGTTATTTGAATAGATATAGTATATTGATTATAAGTGATTCCGAACATATGCTGTCAGTGTTAACAAAGTATAAAGTATATAATATTATTACGTTTATTATTATTATTAATGTTAATATTATTATTAATGTTAATACTATTAACAACATAAATATATAGATATGAAAGTTGATACATGTAACTTGTTATGCCTAAATTATTACTTGTATTATTATTATTATTAGATATGATTATTATTTTCATCATTAAAAAAAATTATTAATATTATCATAAAATGTTAATATGATTATCATTTAAAAATCATCATCTTAGCATTATTTTTATTTACATTTAACTTTATCATATTTAGTATTTCTTGATGTTATTAATTACTTTTATCATTAAGACTAGTATTATAATTATTATTAATGTATTTAATATTTAATTTATTATTATTATTAATCATTAAGAGTAATTACTATATATAAATACTTATATATATAAATGATATATACAGAAACAGATATATATACGCGTTAATTATTAAAGTCAATATCTGTTATATTTTTTCTCTGTTTTCTGTTCGTCTGTGACATCCTGTCGATCCACACACCCCTTTTATAAATCAAACAACTACTTGATAACGAACCATTCAATTATACATCACCATATCCAATTACAATCACTTCCGGCTTCCTTAAATTAACGAAATAAAACCGAGAAAAAAAACTGTTAAAGCAAGCTTCGACATCTCTGTTATGGTGTATATCTCAATTTCGGGACAATTATCAAAAACTATAAATGCTATTTTGTTAAAGATCATCTAAACGAAATTCCTTTAAAGTTTCAGAGTTCAGTTCATTGAATTGAATTCTAATTTCTGGAGTCAAACTTTATTATCAAAAAATCAAAGTTATGTTCTTTAAACAAATTAGAGATTTATAGATCATTTCTATGGAAATTGTTGGTTCATAAAGTTTCGTTATACAATTTAAAAGGTATTTCATGTTGTAAGTTTAATTCAAAACTGGCTAGAAATTGAAAACACGATTTGGGTTTTTAGTGTTCATCGTGACACTGTTATAATTAAATCTGTCCTTTTTTTCTATTGTCTAGCAATTGAGGGATCACCAGAGGTCGTTTTAATTTTATAGCAAGTCTTAAATCAAGATTTAAATCCATTGTTAAGATTGAAATACTCTGGTTAATCAGTCCACGAAGAAGGAGGAAGAAAAGAAATAGGTTAAATAGATTTAGGATCGAGTTAAAATAGATAAACAAGCTAGCTCAGCTGGTATAAGCGTTTGTAGGGTTTCAAGAGGTCTTGGGTTCGACCCCTGCTAGGGGCAGTTGCTTTTTGAAATGGCTTTAAAGGTAGTTTACGACTTTTATTATTATTATTATTATTATTATTATTATTATTATTATTATTATTATTATTATTATTATTATTATTATTATCATCATTATTATCATTATTATCATTATTATTATTATTATAAGTATTTGTATTTTTTTTAAATAATAGAATTTTTAATATTAACAAAAGTATTACTATTATTATTATCACGAGTATTATTATTATGTAATTACTAAGATCAATATCATAAATATCATTAATAGTAAAATTAATATTTTTACAAAGTATTATTATTAATATCATTGTTCTTATCATTAATAGATTCATTATGAACATAAAAATACTATTAATGTTATTATCATATTAACTTAATATAATTTGAACTACTGTTTTGATAAAAAAAAATGAAATACATAAATATATATATTTAACACATATAACATAACATAATATGTTATTATATAAAAGGAATATATGAATTATAAATATATTATTAATATAAAAATAATATCCTTAATAAGCTATATATATAAACTTATTCAACTACGGTTATGTGTATTAATATATATATACACAAATGATATAGGTTCGTGAATCCGAGACCAACCCTATACTTGTTCAATGATGTTATATGTATTTTTACTACAAAATACAGTATGGTGAGTATATAGTCCCACTTTTAAACTCTAAATATTTCGGGATGAGAATACATGCATTTTATGATTTACGTTATGGACACGAGTGATTAAAAATATATATTCTACGTTGAGTTGTACCACTGGCATATCTCCCTGTAACTTGGTAACTACTATTTACATGTGGTATTGTAAAAGCGAATCCTGTTGATGGATCTATCGGGCCTGACAACCCCAACCGGACTGGACGACCAGTATTCAATGGTTGCACAGTACTTCATTTCGGTGACTACACTTGGTACGGTGTAGTAAGATTTCATAATAAATGGAATATGCGACGTTGATTAAATGTTAAGTATGGTTATCAAGTGCTCAACAACTTAGAATATTTTTATTAAAACGTTTGTATATGAAATCTTGTGGTCCATAGTTATAACGCTGCTAGCATTAAACCTATATCTCACCAACTTTATGTTGACGTTTTAAAGCAGGTATTCTCAGGAATTAAAGAAATCTTCCGCTGTGCATTAGCTCATACTAAGGATATTACTTGGGGTCATTCATGCCATATTCAAAAGATGTTGCATTCTAGTCATTGAAGTTCATTAGAGATTATTATTAAGTAAATGACAGAATAGGTCATTTGGATACTAAGAAATGATACGCATGCCTGTCAACTTTTGATGTAATGAAAGGATGTCTTTTAAAAACAAATGTAACGTTTGTAAAATGTATCATATAGAGGTCAATACCTCGCGATGTTATCAACTATTGTAAATCGTTTATAATCGATATGGACTTCGTCTGGATGGATTAGTATCGGTTCTTTCAGTTGGTATCAAAGCGGTGGTCTTAGCGAACCAGGTCTGCATTAGTGTGTCTAACTGATAAGTCGTTAGGATGCATTAGTGAGTCTGGACTTCGACCGTATTTACATGTCAAAAGTTTTGCTTATCATTTCTAGTCGGAAATCATCTGCTTATCATCCTTAGGAAATTACCTGCTTATCATTCATAAGTATAGACGCGTCTTACTGCACTTACTGCATTGATAGTGTATAGACAAAATTTATATCTTAGCAAATCTGATAATTCATATCTTAGCGCATCTGTAGACTTGCCTGACATATGCAATAATATCCTCTGTAGTCTACGAAATCTTTAGTATTATATACGTAGATATTCTATATAGTTAGAATATCATCCGATATTCGAAAATCATTTCACATCAAAGATCCTCCGTAATTTATGGGATTTTGGTATTATATATATATGTAAATTATGTATTGAAGAATATCAAATCTAACTCCCATAATCTATTTCATACCAAAAATTCATTTCCCCGACTATACAAGATGGATTCCGCATCTAGTTCGAATTCCTCAAATCCCGACAGTTATGCTGATATGGATTTCCATTCGGGCTCCGAAAGCAGCATCACCGGAATGGATCAACCAATTTCCCATCATCTATTCTGGATGAATTGGGGATGGGTTCGTAATATACTAAATCACTGGAGACAAGAAGAAGGTGATCCCTTCCATCCACCAAATTGCCCTCTTGGCGATGAACCTAAAGCACTTACCGGCGAACCTATTCGAAACACCATTTTCTCTCTCATTTCTAGAGTATCTCGTCACGATTATATATTATCCCATATTTCGAATCTTATTCATCCGTTCGCTCCAACCGCCAATCATCCCGGTATAATAGAAGAAATCAACGAACTTCGCGCTCGGGTAGTGGCTTTAGAGAATATGGTGCGAAGGTTACAAACACCAGCAGCACCAGCAGCATAATCAGCACCACCATCATCAACGCCAACAGTACCCTTATTACCCCCAATCACAACCGCGTCGTAAACCTAAACATCACAATCTGTACCTCGGATATCAATATCACACGCCTCAATATCACCATCTGTACTTTGAGTATGATCTTCATTCTACATATCGTTCCACATCGATTATTTTCGCTTTACGTAACGTTCTACCTCATTTAGCTTCATTCGACATGGAGATTATGTAATCTCTAATGTTCTAGAGATCATGTAATCTAGGGGTAACAATAAATCAAATGAGTTTAATATCTTATTGACTCATTAAATCTATAATTACATCTGAATAAAATATACATGTATATATTTTTTCATAAAGATTATGATTAAAAATTCTTTCGTACAAACAGTTAATGATGAAAATATTTTAACGGGTAGGTAATACTCGAGGAATATTTAGATATCACATTAATAAGTTACACTGTACATTCTTCGAATCTGATTCAACGGTCATCTACTATCCTACTTACAATCACTGATATACGTATCTGTTCACCACAGAATAACCATTTCCATTCAAATTTCATATTTGGATTTTGACCTATCAGAATCCAACAAGAGGCATAATGAAGAAACTTTGGACAAAATAAAATTTGTTAAAAACAAACAAATTATGAATTTGTTAAGAATCCACGCTGACAAAATCTTAGCTAACTGTTCCCAGCTAACTGTTAATTCCGTATTACATTTTATTTATTGCAATTTAATTTATCGTTATTTAATTTCTGTATTTATTTTACGCACTTTAAATAACGGGACACGTATACAAGGTTTCGACATATCATATTGACCCATCTATATATCTATCTTGGAACAACCATAGACACTCTATATGCAAATGACGGAGTTAGCTATACAGGGTTGAGGTTGATTCCAAAATATATATATAGTTTGAGTTGTGATCAATACTGAGACCGGTACACGGGTCACGATACGTATTAATTAATTCGAATGTTATATATTAAACTATATATGAACTATTGGACTACTAACTTTGGACAAATAAAATGAATTAAAATATAGATTATAACATATGAAACTAAACAATTCTTCAAGTTTGCCACTTGATTTTCATCTTAAACCTCATTTGTACCTTGACGATTACAATCAGCGTTCAAGCCTTTCATGATTCTTGGAAATACCTCAATAGAGAGGTTGAACCAACCGCACTTCATCTACGGAAGAAAAGATTTATGCATATAGTTATGCACCTGAAAAACTCTTGAACCTAAAGTCATAGTTTAACACGTAATCGCGTCGAATTCTTTAGCATTTATTAGCAAAAACAACCTTACGATTCCTTTTCAAGGTAGCCAATTTTGTCACAGCTCCAGCAAATTAACTTCGACTTTTAGTAAGACTAGTCTTATTATAACCTCGATACATATACGTTATCTTTTCGCCGTTTTTACAGGAGAACCTTTTATATTCCACGACATCATTTGCAGATGTACCAGCAGCCCGTCATCTCTTTGGCGGAATCCGTAATCAGTATTTTAAAAATCTCGCAGAACTTCTCCAATTATACCTATAACGTCTATCTCTTGTACTTACATATTTCTAATGTAAAGTTTCTGAAAAACACCCGAAACTGCGAGCTAGTTTACGAAATGCTGATGAAGCAGTAAAAACTGTAAACGACCTTAATAGTCAAAAGTCTGATAATAAAGAATGGAATGATGGTAAAGCTGAGAAAAAGAGAAGGTTTGGAACTGGAAAACGGATTGAGCAAAGTATGAAAGAGACTGTGGATAAATCACAAGGACTGAACCTGCCTTCAAAGGATACAAATGATTCAGTGTCTGCTGAAATAGTTGGCAAATACATTACGCCTTATTCTAAACCTTTCCAGATGATATTCTTCATCATCATCTTACCTTAGATATTATAAGATATCTTCGTATCTCCCATTATAAATATTCTCCATATTTCTGGAAATATTTTCACAACTATTCATATCTGAAATCATTTAACTCTCCGTAATATCTGCGTTGCACCATAAAAGAAACTGCGTTAGTTTCTAAATTCTGAAACCTTCAAGTTTAATATATGAATGTTTTGAAGTGGTGTTGGGAACTGGAGCATGAGTTAGTATAATATAATGACACTTGATCAACGTCATTATATTACAGTAAGCCATGTTGAGTTTCTAATGAAATGTGATGATTTACAGTACTATCATCATGTGCCATGTTACACGACTCTTACATTCTATTTAACTTCTAAAAATATCAAGAAAATATTTCTTGGTGGTTCGGTCTATTCCAGGATAATCTGGTAATTTGACAAATCAAAATCGTACCATTATCATTTCTTTCTTAGAGCGTTAGCTATGTTCATTCCGAATTTCATAACTACGAATTCCGGACCATTACTCGCTTGATTCGAGGACGGGAAGATATAAAACCCAACAACAACCCAGAAATTACAAACTGTATATATCAATGCATATAGCAATATAAAGACACGGGAGAACTAAAAGCACTATAAAACCAAGAGTATAGTAAAAGTAAATAGATTCTTCCGGTGGTAGATGAAAGAGAAGAATGACATATATGAAGGTTTGGAGTATATCAAGAATCAGCACGTGATGGAGCATATTGATGAATACTTTAAAGTATGAGTTGAGGGAGAAAGAATAGAAGGTGTGAATTGTAAGGAAACGAAAGGGGTGAATTTATAGTAAAATATCCGACAGAGCAATCAAAACAGATGATCGCATTTACAGCGGATCCTAATTCCCTTGATTATCGAAGAATCAAATCTTATTACGAAGATTTTCTCTAAATCTCTTGAACTAGGAAATCAACCCTATCTACGTCAAAAGATATGACGAATCTATACCTACTCATTTCACTCTTTGGTGATAGCTTCACTCGTATTCTTCATAAAATCAAATGGTTTTATCCATACTACCTAATGATGATAAAACTCTATTTATCCACTCATATTTGTCATGAAAACATTCCTATTGTTATCCATGACGACCTCTACCAAATTTCGGGGATGAAATTTCTTTAACGGGTAGGTACTGTGACGACCCGGGAAATTTCGACCAAATTTAAACTTAATTCTTAATATAGTTTCGACACGATAAGCAAAGTCTGTAATATTGAGTCACGAAAATTTTGAACTATTATTATATATTAAAATATCCTGTAACTGATTCCGACGATTCATGAATCTTTGAGTGTTTACATAATTGTAGATATAAATAGTTATTTAAATAATTATAAATAATAGTTTAAATATATTAAAGAACTATTATGTGATTTAGTTATTATAAAAGATAACTTAAAATAGTTAAACTTGTTATTTGAATAGATATAGTATATTGATTATAAGTGATTCCGAACATAAGCTGTCAGTGTTAACAAAGTATAAAGTATATAATATTATTACTTTTATTATTATTATTAATGTTAATATTATTATTAATGTTAATATTATTAACAACATAAATATATAGATATGAAAGTTGATACATGTAACTTGTTATGCCTAAATTATTACTTGTATTATTATTATTATTAGATATGATTATTATTTTCATCATTAAAAAAAATTATTAATATTATCATAAAATGTTAATATGATTATCATTTAAAAATCATCATCTTAGCATTATTTTTATTTACATTTAACTTTATCATATTTAGTATTTCTTGATGTTATTAATTACTTTTATCATTAAGACTAGTATTATAATTATTATTAATGTATTTAATATTTAATTTATTATTATTATTAATCATTAAGAGTAATTACTATATATAAATACTTATATATATAAATGATATATACAGAAACAGATATATATACGCGTTAATTATTAAAGTCAATATCTGTTATATTTTTTCTCTGTT
Source organism: Rutidosis leptorrhynchoides (assembly GCF_046630445.1). Taxonomy (NCBI): domain Eukaryota; kingdom Viridiplantae; phylum Streptophyta; class Magnoliopsida; order Asterales; family Asteraceae; genus Rutidosis; species Rutidosis leptorrhynchoides. The sequence goes on from NC_092336.1 coordinate 248,390,607, forward strand.
TTCTGTTCGTCTGTAACATCCTGTCGATCCACACACCCCTTTTATAAATCAAACAACTACTTAATAACGAACCATTCAATTATACAACACCATATCCAATTACAATCACTTCCGGCTTCCTTAAATTAAAGAAATTAAAACCGAGAAAAAAAACTGTTAAAGCAAGCTTCGACATCTCTGTTATGGTGTATAGCTCAATTTCGGGACAATTATCAAAAACTATAAATGCTATTTTGTTAAAGATCATCTAAACAAAATTCCTTTAAAGTTTCAGAGTTCAATTCATTGAATTGAATTCTAATTTCTGGAGTCAAACTTTATTATCAAAAAGTCAAAGTTATGTTCTTTAAACAAATTAGAGATTTATAGATCATTTCTACGGAAATTGTTGGTTCATAAAGTTTCGTTATACAATTTAAAAGGTATTTCATGTTGTAAGTTTAATTCAAAACTGGCTAGAAATTGAAAACACGATTTGGGTTTTTAGTGTTCATCGTGACACTATTATAATTAAATCTGTTCTTTTTTTTCTATTGTCTAGCAATTGAGGGATCACCAGAGGTCGTTTTAATTTTATAGCAAGTCTTAAATCAAGATTTAAATCCATTGTTAAGATTGAAATACTCTGGTTAATCAGTCCACGAAGAAGGAGGAAGAAAAGAAATAGGTTAAATAGATTTAGGATCGAGTTAAAACAGATAAACAAGCTAGCTCAGCTGGTTATCGGGTTTCAAGAGGTCTTGGGTTCGACCCCTGCTAGGGGCAGTTGCTTTTTGAAATGGCTTTAAAGGTAGTTTATGACTTTTATTATTATTATTATTATTATTATTATTATTATTATTATTATTATTATTATTATTATTATTATTATTATTATTATTATTATTATTATTATTATTATTATTATTATTATAATCATTATTATCATTATTATTATTATTATTATTATTATTATTATTATTATTATTATTATTATTATTATTATTATTATTAGTATTTTTTTTTCAAATAATAGAGTTTTTAATATTAACAAAAGTATTACTATTATTATTATCACGAGTATTATTATTATGTAATTACTAAGATCAATATCATAAATATCATTAATAGTAAAATTAATATTTTTACAAAGTATTATTATTAATATCATTGTTATTATCATTAATAGATTCATTATGAACATAAAAATACTATTAATGTTATTATCATATTAACTTAATATAATTTGAACTACTGTTTTGATAAAAAAAAATGAAATACATAAATATATATATTTAACACATATAACATAACATAATATGTTATTATATAAAAGGAATATATGAATTATAAATATATTATTAATATAAAAATAATATCCTTAATAAGCTATATATATAAACTTATTCAACTACGGTTATGTGTATTAATATATATACACAAATGATATAGTTTCGTGAATCCGAGGCCAACCCTACACTTGTTCAATGATGTTATATGTATTTTTACTACAAAATACAGTATGGTGAGTATATTGTCCCACTTTTAAACTCTAAATATTTCGAGATGAGAATACATGCATTTTATAATTTACGTTATGGACACAAGTGATTAAAAATATATATTCTACGTTGAGTTGTGAAATGTCCCGTTCTTATTGATTAAAAACGTTTCATATTAATTGATTTCGTTGCGAGGTTTTGACCTCTATATGAGACGTTTTTCAAAGACTGCATTCATTTTTAAAACAAACCATAACCTTTATTTCATAAATAAAGGTTTAAAAAGCTTTACGTATATTATCAAATAATGATAATCTAAAATATCCTGTTTACACACGACCATTACATAATGGTTTACAATACAAATATGTTACATCGAAATCAGTTTCTTGAATGCAGTTTTTTTACACAATATCATACAAACATGGACTCCAAATCTTGTCCTTATTTTAGTATGCAATAGCGGAAGCTCTTAGTATTCACCTGAGAATAAACATGCTTTAAACGTCAACAAAAATGTTGGTGAGTTATAGGTTTAACCTATATATATCAAATCGTAATAATAGACCACAAGATTTCATATTTCAATACACATCCCAAACATAGAGATAAAAATCATTCATATGGTGAACACCTGGTAACCGACATTAACAAGATGCATATATAAGAATATCCCCATCATTCCGGGACACCCTTCGGATATGATATAAATTTCGAAGTACTAAAGCATCCGGTACTTTGGATGGGGTTTGTTAGGCCCAATAGATCTATCTTTAGGATTCGCGTCAATTAGGGTGTACGTTCCCTAATTCTTAGATTACCAGACTTAATAAAAAGGGGCATATTCGATTTCAATAATTCAACCATAGAATGTAGTTTCACGTACTTGTGTCTATTTTGTAAATCATTTATAAAACCTGCATGTATTCTCATCCTAAAAATATTAGATTTTAAAAGTGGGACTATAACTCAATTTCACAGATTTTTACTTCGTCGGGAAGTAAGACTTGGCCACTGGTTGATTCATGAACCTATAACAATATATACATATATATCAAAGTATGTTCAAAATATATTTACAACACTTTTAATATATTTTGATGTTTTAAGTTTATTAAGTCAGCTGTCCTCGTTAGTAACCTACAACTAGTTGTCTACAGTTAGATGTACAGAAATAAATCGATAAATATTATCTTGAATCAATCCACGACCCAGTGTATACGTATCTCAGTATTGATCACAACTCAAACTATATATATTTTGGAATCAACCTCAACCCTGTATAGCTAACTCCAACATTCACATATAGAGTGTCTATGGTTGTTCCGAAATATATATAAATGTGTCGACATGATAGGTCGAAACATTGTATACGTGTCTATGGTATCTCAAGATTACATAATATACAATACAAGTTGATTAAGTTATGGTTGGAATAGATTTGTTACCAATTTTCACGTAGCTAAAATGAGAAAAATTATCCAATCTTGTTTTACCCATAACTTCTTTATTTTAAATCCGTTTTGAGTGAATCAAATTGCTATGGTTTCATATTGAACTATATTTTATGAATCTAAACAGAAAAAGTATAGGTTTATAGTCAAAAAAATAAGTTACAAGTCGTTTTTGTAAAGGTAGTCATTTCAGTCGAAAGAACGACGTCTAGATGACCATTTTAGAAAACATACTTCCACTTTGAGTTTAACCATAATTTTTGGATATAATAGAAATCATTTTCCCAGAATAACAACTTTTAAATCAAAGTTTATCATAGTTTTTAATTAACTAACCCAAAACAGCCCGCGGTGTTACTACGACGGCGTAAATCCGATTTTACGGTGTTTTTCGTGTTTCCAGGTTTTAAATCATTAAGTTAGCATATCATATAGATATATAACATGTGTTTAGTTGATTTTAAAAGTCAAGTTAGAAGGATTAACTTTTATTTGCGAACAAGTTTAGAATTAACTAAACTATGTTCTAGTGATTACAAGTTTAAACCTTCGAATAAGATAGCTTTATATGTATGAATCGAATGATGTTATGAACATCATTACTACCACAAGTTCCTTGGATAAACCTACTGGAAATGATAAAAATATATCTAACTTCAAAGGATCCTTGGATGGCTTGAAAGTTCTTGAAGCAGAATCATGACACGAAAACAATTTCAAGTAAGATTTCCACTCGAAATAAGATTGTTATAGTTATAGAAATTGAATTAAAGTTTGAATATGATTATTACCTTATATTAGAAAGATAACCTACTGTAAGTAACAAAGGTTTCTTGATCTTGGATGATTACTTGGAATGGATTTAGAAAACTTGGAAGTAAACTTGCAATCTTGGAAGTATTCTTGATTTTATGAAACTAGAACTTTTGGAATTTATGAAGAACACTTAGAGCTTGAAGATAGAACTTGAGAGAGATCAATTATATGAAGAAAATTGAAGAATGAAAGTGTTTGTAGGTGTTTTTGGTCGTTGGTGTATGGATTAGATATAAAGGATATGTAATTTTGTTTTCATGTAAATAAGTCATGAATGATTACTCATATTTTTGTAATTTTATGAGATATTTCATGCTAGTTGCCAAATGATGGTTCCCACATGTGTTAGGTGACTCACATGGGCTACTAAGAGCTGATCATTGGAGCGTATATACCAATAGTACATACATCTAAAAGCTGTGTATTGTACGAATACGAATACGGGTGCATACGAGTAGAATTGTTGATGAAACTGAACGAGGATGTAATTGTAAGCATTTTTGTTAAGTAGAAGTATTTTGATAAGTGTCTTGAAGTCTTTCAAAAGTGTATGAATACATATTAAAACACTACATGTATATACATTTTAACTGAGTCGTTAAGTCATCGTTAGTCGTTACATGTAAATATTGTTTTGAAACCTTTAGGTTAACGATCTTGTTGAATGTTGTTAACCCATTGTTTATTATAACAAATGAGATGTTAAATTGTTATATTATCATGATATTATGATATATAATATATCTTAGTATGATATATATACAGTTAAATGTCGTTACAACGATAATCGTTACATATATGTCTCGTTTCGAAATCATTAAGTTAGTAGTCTTATTTTTACATATGTATTTTATTGTTAATACACTTAATAATATATTTACTTATCATTTAACATAATTAACCAAGTGTATCAATATCTTAATATGATTCATATGTACCTAGTAAGACGTTGTTATAACGATAATCGTTATATATATCGTTTTCGAGTTTCTTAAATTAATAGTCTCATTTTTATGTATATAACTCATTGTTAAAATACCTAATGAGATACATACTTATAATAAAATCATGTTAACTATATATATAACCATATATATGTCATCGTATAGTTTTTACAAGTTGTAACGTTCGTGAATCACCTGTCAACTTGGGTGGTCAATTGTCTATATGAAACCTATTTCAATTAATCAAGTCTTAACAAGTTTGATGGCTTAACATGTTGGAAACACTTAATCATGTAAATAACAATTTCATTTAATATATATATATAAGCGTGGAAAAGTTCGGGTCACTACAGTACCTACCCGTTAAATAAATTTCGTCCCGAAATTTTAAGCAGTTGGAGGTGTTGACGTATCATCTGGAAATAAATGCGGGTATTTCTTCTTCATCTGATCTTCACGCTCCCAGGTGAACTCGGGTCCTCTACGAGCATTCCATCGAACCTTAACAATCGGTATCTTATTTTGTTTAAGTCTCTTAACCTCACGATCCATTATTTCTACGGGTTCTTCAATGAATTGAAGTTTTTCATTGATTTGGATTTCGTCCAACGGAATAGTGAGATCTTCTTTAGCAAAATATTTCTTCAAATTCGAGACGTGGAAAGTGTTATGTACAGCCGCGAGTTGTTGAGGTAACTCAAGTCGGTAAGCTACTGGTCCGACACGATCAATAATCTTGAATGGTCCGATATACCTTGGATTTAATTTCCCTCGTTTACCAAATCGAACAACGCCTTTCCAAGGTGCAACTTTAAGCATGACCATCTCTCCAATTTCAAATTCTATATCTTTTCTTTTAATGTCAGCGTAGCTCTTTTGTCGACTTTGGGCGGTTTTCAACCGTTGTTGAATTTGGATGATCTTCTTGGTAGTTTCTTGTATTATCTCTGGACCCGTAATCTGTCTATCCCCCACTTCACTCCAACAAATCAGAGACCTGCACTTTCTACCATAAAGTGCTTCAAACGGCGCCATCTCAATGCTTGAATGATAGCTGTTGTTGTAGGAAAATTCTACTAACGATAGATGTAGATCCCAACTGTTTCTGAAATCAATAACACAAGCTCGTAGCATGTCTTCCAGCGTTTGTATCGTCCTTTCGCTCTGCCCATCAGTTTGTGGATGATAGGCAGTACTCATGTCTAGACGAGTTCCCAATGCTTGCTGTAATGTCTGCCAGAATCTTGAAATAAATCTGCCATCCCTATCGGAGATAATAGAGATTGGTATTCCATGTCTAGAGATGACTTCCTTCAAATACAGTCGTGCTAACTTCTCCATCTTGTCATCTTCTCTTATTGGCAGGAAGTGTGCTGACTTGGTGAGACGATCAACTATTACCCAAATAGTATCATAACCACTTGCAGTCCTTGGCAATTTAGTAATAAAATCCATGGTAATGTTTTCCCATTTCCATTCCGGGATTTCAGGTTGTTGTAGTAGACCTTATGGTTTCTGATCCTCAGCTTTGACCTTAGAACACGTCAAACATTCTCCTACATATTTAGCAATATCGGCTTTCATACCTAGCCACCAAAAATATTTCTTAAGATCCTTGTACATCTTCCCCGTTCCAGGATGTATTGAGTATCTGGTTTTATGAGCTTCTCTAAGTACCATTTCTCTCATATCTCCAAATTTTGGTACCCAAATTCTTTCAGCCCTATACAGGGTTCCGTCTTCCCGAATATTAAGATACTTCTCCGATCTTTTAGGTATTTCATCCTTTAAATTTCCCTCTTTTAAAACTCCTTGTTGCGCCTCCTTTATTTGAGTAGTAAGGTTATTGTGAATCATTATATTCATAGATTTTACTCGAATGGGTTCTCTGTCCTTCCTGCTCAAGGCGTCGGCTACCACATTTGCCTTCCCCGGGTGATAACGAATCTCAAAGTTGTAATCATTCAACAATTCAATCAACCTACGCTGCCTCATATTCAGTTGTTTCTGATTAAATATGTGTTGAAGACTTTTATGGTCGGTATATATAATACTTTTGACCCCATATAAGTAGTGCCTCCAAGTCTTTAATGCAAAAACAACCGCGCCTAATTCCAAATCATGCGTCGTATAATTTTGCTCGTGAATCTTCAATTGTCTAGACGCATAAGCAATCACCTTCGTTCGTTGCATTAATACACAACCGGGACCTTGCTTTGATGCGTCACAATAAATCACAAAATCATCATTCCCTTCAGGCAATGACAATATAGGTGCCGTAGTTAGCTTTTTCTTCAATAACTGAAACGCTTTCTCTTGTTCATCCTTCCATTCAAATTTCTTCCCTTTATGCGTTAATGCAGTTAAGGGTTTTGCTATTCTGAAAAAGTCTTGGATGAACCTTCTGTAGTAACCAGCTAGTCTTAAAAATTGACGTATATGCTTCGGAGTTTTTGGGGTTTCCCACTTTTCAATGGTTTCAATCTTTGCTGGGTCCACCTGGATACCTTCTTTGTTCACTATGTGACCGAGGAATTGAACTTCTTCCAACCAAAATGCACACTTTGAAAACTTAGCGTACAGTTTTTCTTTCCTCAATACTTCTAGCACTTTTCTCAATTGTTCTTCGTGCTCTTGATCATTCTTTGAGTAAATAAGTATGTCATCGATGAAAACAATGACAAACTTGTCAAGATATGGCCCACACACTCGGTTCATGAGGTCCATGAACACAGCTGGTGCGTTAGTCAACCCAAATGGCATAACCATAAACTCGTAATGACCATAACGCGTCCTAAAAGCAGTTTTCGGAATATCATCCTCCTTTACTCGCATTTGATGATATCCAGAACGTAAATCAATCTTTGAATAAACAGACGAGCCTTGTAGTTGATCAAATAAGTCGTCGATTCTCGGTAGTGGGTAGCGGTTCTTGATGGTAAGTTTGTTCAACTCTCGGTAGTCAATACACAACCTAAATGTACCATCCTTCTTCTTGACAAACAAAACAGGAGCTCCCCATGGTGATGTGCTTGGTCGAATGAAACCACGTTCTAATAGTTCTTGCAGTTGGCTTTGCAGTTCTTTCATCTCGATGGGTGCGAGTCTATAAGGAGCACGAGCTATTGGTGCAGCTCCTGGTACAAGATCTATTTGAAATTCAACAGATCGATGTGGAGGTAGTCCCGGTAATTCTTTCGGAAATACATCGGGAAATTCTTTTGCGACGGGAACATCATTGATGCTCTTTTCTTCAGTTTGTACTTTCTCGACGTGTGCTAGAACAGCATAGCAACCTTTTCTTATTAGTTTTTGTGCCTTCAAATTACTAATAAGATGTAGCTTCATGTTGCCCATTTCTCCGTACACCATTAAGGGTTCTCCTTCTTCTCGTACAATGCGAATTGCATTTTTATAACATACGATCTCTGCTTTCACCTTCTTCAGCCAGTCCATGCCAACTATTACATCAAAACTCCCTAACTCTACTGGTATCAAATCAATCTTAAATATTTCGCTATCCAGTTTAATTTCTCGATTCCGGCATATATTATCTGCTGAAATTAATTTACCATTTGCTAATTCGAGTAAAAGTTTACTATCCAAAGGCGTCAATGGACAATTTAATTTAGCACAAAAATCTCTACTTATATAGCTTCTATCCGCACCCGAATCAAATAAAACGTAAGCAGATTTATTGTCATTAAGAAACGTACCCGTAACAAGCTCCAGGTCTTCCTGTGCCTCTGTCGCATTAATATTGAAAACTCTTCTGCGGCCTTGTCCATTCGTGTTCTCCTGGTTCGGGCAATTTCTAATAATGTGGCCCAATTTTCCACATTTATAACAAACTACATTGGCATAACTTGCTCCGACACTACTTGCTCCGCCATTACTCGTTCCGACACCATTTGTTCCTTTCGTTCTATTAACCCCTGGTCCGTAGACCTCACACTTAGCCGCGCTATGACCATTTCTTTTACACTTGTTGCAAAATTTGGTGCAGAACCCCGAGTGATACTTTTCACACCTTTGGCATAGCTGCTTCTGATTGTTGTTGTTGTTGCGGTTGTTATTGTTGTTGGGATGATTATTGTAGTTACTGTTGTTGTTGTTGTTGTTGTTGTTGTTGTTGTTGTTGTTGTTGTTGTTGTTGTTGTTGTTGTTGTTGTTGTTGTTGTTGGGCCGTTTGTTGTAGTTGTGATTGATGTTGCGATTGTTGGGATAATTGTTTCGATTATTATTGTAATTGTTGTTGTTGTATTGGTGATTCTTATCACCGTTTTCCTCCCACTTTCTTTTGACTTGCTTCACATTGGCCTCTTCAGCCGTCTGTTCTTTAATTCTTTCCTCAATCTGGTTCACTGGTTTGTGAGCCATTCTACATGCCTGTTGTATGGAGTTGGGCTTGTGTGAACTTATATCTTCTTGGATTCTTTCCGGTAATCCTTTCACAAACTCGTCGATCTTCTCTTCCTCATCTTCGAACGCTCCCGGACACAATAGGCACAATTCTGTGAATTGTCTTTCGTACGTGGTAATATCAAATCCTTGCGTTCGTAACCCTCTAAGTTCTGTCTTGAGCTTATTGACCTCGGTTCTGGGACGGTACTTCTCGTTCATCAAGTGCTTGAATGCTGACCACGGTAGTGCGTACGCATCATCTTGTCCCACTTGCTCTAGATAGGTATTCCACCATGTTAACGCAGAACCTGTGAAGGTATGCGTAGCATACTTCACTTTGTCCTCTTCAGTACACTTACTTATGGCAAACACCGATTCGACCTTCTCGGTCCACCATTTCAATCCGATCAGTCCTTCGGTTCCATCAAATTCCAAAGGTTTGCAGGCAGTGAATTCTTTGTAGGTGCATCCTACACGATTTCCTGTACTGCTAGATCCAAGGTTATTGTTGGTATGTAGCGCAGCCTGTACTGCTGCTATGTTTGAAGCTAGAAAAGTACGGAATTCCTCTTCATTCATATTCACGGTGTGTCGAGTAGTCGGTGCCATTTCCTTCCAAATAGTCAAATGGAACAAGTTAATCATACAGAATATTAAGAGTAGTTAATAGTATTTCGTAGCATAATATGAACTCATTTATAAAATCTTTTTCTTCATATTAGCGTTTTATAAGTTTAAATTCGGGTAGTACCTACCCGTTAAGTTCATACTTAGTAGCTAATATACAATTCAACTACTACAATTCTATATGAAAAACTGATTATAATAATATTTCGCGTTCAAACATTTATACAATATTTTACAAACTTACAATACCGCTTATTTTACATAAAGCATGAAATATAGCACACAATAACTTTGATACAAGATAGTTGTGAAGATAATTCTAGCTAGTACACAAGTCGTTCAGCAAAGGCAATAAAAACACGTAATTCATACGTCCAGAAACAAGTCATGCATTCTGGTTTTACTAGGACTACTTCCCATCCTTGGTCTTGTGGAACATAACCATTATGACCGTTGATAAGACAGCATGTTGTAACATCGCCAAAGGGACGAGGGTTACGTAATGACCAACAGTCTCGTAATAACCTAAAAACCTCATTTCTTACCCCAATTACCGACTCCGTCACTTGTGGGAACGTTTTGTTTAATAGCTGTAGCCCGATGTTCTTTTTCTCACTTTGGTGAGAAGCGAACATTACTAACCCGTAAGCATAGCATGCTTCTTTATGTTGCATGTTAGCCGCTTTTTCTAAATCATGAAGTCCTATATTCGGATACATTGACTCAAAATAATTTCTTAACCCGTTGCGTAAAATAGCATTTGGGTTCCCCGCAATATATGCGTCAAAGTAAACACATCGTAACTTATGGGTTTCCCAATGTGATATCCCCCATCTTTCAAATGAAAGTCTCTTATAAACCAAGACATTCTTGGAACGTTCTTTGAATGTCTTACAAACTGATCTCGCCTTAAATAGTTGTGCCGAGGAATTCTAACCGACTCTAGACAAGATTTCATCAATCATATCTCCGGGTAGGTCTCTTAAAATATTGGGTTGTCTATCCATTTTGTATTTTTATACTGTAAAATAGACAAGAGTTAGATTCAAAAAAAAAATACTTATTAATACAAGCAATTTTTACATATAACATAAAGCATAAGCACACTATATTACATATATTACACCACACGAATACAACTATCTTATTCCGACTCGCTCGTTTCTTCTTCTTTGGTTTTGGTTCGTTTTGCCAAGTTTCTAGGGATATATGATGTTCCCCTAATATGAGCCATCGTTTTCCACATTGGTTTAGAAAAACCTGGTGGTTTAGAGGTTCCCGGGTCATTGTTACAACTTAAGGACTTCAGGGGTTGACGATACATATAAAGTTCATCGGGGTTGGAATTAGATTTCTCTATTTTTATGCCCTTTCCCTTATTATTTTCTTTTGCCTTTTTAAATTCAGTTGGGGTAATTTCTATAACATCATCGGAATCCTTGTCGGGATCCGATTCATCGGAGAATTGGTAATCCTCCCAATACTTTGCTTCCTTGGCGGAAACACCATTGACCATAATTAACTTTGGTCGGTTGGTTGAGGATTTTCTTTTACTTAACCGTTTTATTATTTCCCCCACTGGTTCTATTTCTTCTTCTGGTTCCGATTCTTCTTCCGGTTCCGATTCTTCTTCCGGTTCCGACTCTTCTTCCGGTTCCTCTTCGGAAACTTGTGAATCAGTCCACGAATCATTCCAATTTACATTTAACTCTTCATTATTATTAGGTGAGTCAATGGGACTTGTTCTAGAGGTAGACATCTATCACATAATATCAAACACGTTAAGAGATTAATATATCACATAATATTCACATGTTAAAAATATATAGTTTTCAACAAAAATGTTAAGCAATCATTTTTAAAGAAAACACGGTCGAAGTCCAGACTCACTAATGCATCCTAACAACTCAATAAGACACACTAATGCAAATTTTCTGGTTCTCTAAGACCAACGCTCTGATACCAACTGAAATATCCCGTTCTTATTGATTAAAAACGTTCCATATTAATTGATTTCGTTGCGAGGTTTTGACCTCTATATGAGACGTTTTTCAAAGACTGCATTCATTTTTAAAACAAACCATAACCTTTATTTCATAAATAAAGGTTTAAAAAGCTTTACGTATATTATCAAATAATGATAATCTAAAATATCCTGTTTACACACGACCATTACATAATGGTTTAAAATACAAATATGTTACATCGAAATCAGTTTCTTGAATGCAGTTTTTTTACACAATATCATACAAACATGGACTCCAAATCTTGTCCTTATTTTAGTATGCAGCAGCGGAAGCTCTTAGTATTCACCTGAGAATAAACATGCTTTAAACGTCAACAAAAATGTTGGTGAGTTATAGGTTTAACCTATCTATATCAAATCGTAACAATAGACCACAAGATTTCATATTTCAATACACATCCCATACATAGAGATAAAAATCATTCATATGGTGAACACCTGGTAACCGACATTAACAAGATGCATATATAAGAATATCCCCATCATTCCGGGACACCCTTCGGATATGATATAAATTTCGAAGTACTAAAGCATCCGGTACTTTGGATGGGGTTTGTTAGGCCCAATAGATCTATCTTTAGGATTCGCGTCAATTAGGGTGTACGTTCCCTAATTCTTAGATTACCAGACTTAATAAAAAGGGGCATATTCGATTTTGATAATTCAACCATAGAATGTAGTTTCACGTACTTGTGTCTATTTTTTAAATCATTTATAAAACCTGCATGTATTCTCATCCCAAAAATATTAGATTTTAAAAGTGGGACTATAACTCACTTTCACAGATTTTTACTTCGTCGGGAAGTAAGACTTGGCCACTGGTTGATTCACGAACCTATAACAATATATACATATATATCAAAGTATGTTCAAAATATATTTACAACGCTTTTAATATATTTTGATGTTTTAAGTTTATTAAGTCAGCTGTCCTCGTTAGTAACCTACAACTAGTTGTCCACAGTTAGATGTACGGAAATAAATCGATAAATATTATCTTGAATCAATCCACGACCCAGTGTATACGTATCTCAGTATTGATCACAACTCAAACTATATATATTTTGGAATCAACCTCAACCCTGTATAGCTAACTCCAACATTCACATATAGAGTGTCTATAGTTGTTCCGAAATATATATAGATGTGTCGACATGATAGGTCGAAACATTGTATACGTGTCTATGGTATCTCAAGATTACATAATATACAATACAAGTTGATTAAGTTATGGTTGAAATAGATTTGTTACCAATTTTCACGTAGCTAAAATGAGAAAAATTATCCAATCTTGTTTTACCCATAACTTCTTTATTTTAAATCCGTTTTGAGTGAATCAAATTGCTATGGTTTCATATTGAACTCTATTTTATGAATCTAAATAGAAAAATTATAGGTTTATAGTCGGAAAAATAAGTTACAAGTCATTTTTGTAAAGGTAGTCATTTCAGTCGAAAGAACGACGTCTAGATGACCATTTTAGAAAACATACTTCCACTTTGAGTTTAACCATAATTTTTGGATATAGTTTCATGTTCATAATAGAAATCATTTCCCCAGAATAAAAACTTTTAAATTAAAGTTTATCATAGTTTTTAATTAACTAACCCAAAACAGCCAGCGGTGTTACTACGACGGCGTAAATCCGATTTTACGGTGTTTTTCGTGTTTCCAGGTTTTAAATCATTAAGTTAGCATATCATATAGATATAGAACATGTGTTTAGTTGATTTTAAAAGTCAAGTTAGAAGTATTAACTTTTATTTGCGAACAAGTTTAGAATTAACTAAACTATGTTCTAGTGATTACAAGTTTAAACCTTCGAATAAGATAGCTTTATATGTATGAATCGAATGATGTTATGAACATCATTACTACCTCAAGTTCCTTGGTTAAACCTACTGGAAATGATAAAAATAGATCTAGCTTCAAAGGATCCTTGGATGGCTTGAAAGTTCTTGAAGCAGAATCATGACACGAAAACAATTTCAAGTAAGATTTCCACTCGAAATAAGATTGTTATAGTTATAGAAATTGAATTAAAGTTTGAATATGATTATTACCTTGTATTAGAAAGATAACCTACTGTAAGTAACAAAGATTTCTTGATTTTGGATGATTACTTGGAATGGATTTAGAAAACTTGTAAGTAAACTTGCAATCTTGGAAGTATTCTTGATTTTATGAAACTAGAACTTTTGGAATTTATGAAGAACACTTAGAACTTGAAGATAGAACTTGAGAGAGATCAATTAGATGAAGAAAATTGAAGAATGAAAGTGTTTGTAGTTGTTTTTGGTCGTTGGTGTATGGATTAGATATAAAGGATATGTAATTTTGTTTTCATGTAAATAAGTCATGAATGATTACTCATATTTTTGTAATTTTATGAGATATTTCATGCTAGTTGCCAAATGATGGTTCCCACATATGTTAGGTGACTCACATGGGCTGCTAAGAGCTGATCATTGGAGTGTATATACCAATAGTACATACATCTAAAAGCTGTGTATTGTACGAGTACGAATACGGGTGCATACGAGTAGAATTATTGATGAAACTGAACGAGGATGTAATTGTAAGAATTTTTGTTAAGTAGAAGTATTTTGATGAGTGTCTTGAAGTCTTTCAAAAGTGTATGAATACATATTAAAACACTACATGTATATACATTTTAACTGAGTCGTTAAGTCATCGTTAGTCGTTACATGTAAATGTTGTTTTGAAACCTTTAGGTTAACGATCTTGTTTAATGTTGTTAACCCATTGTTTATTATAACAAATGAGATGTTAAATTGTTATATTATCATGATATTATGATATATAATATATCTTAGTATGATATATATACAGTTAAATGTCGTTACAACAATAATCGTTACATATATGTCTCGTTTCGAAATCATTAAGTTAGTAGTCTTATTTTTACATATGTATTTCATTGTTAATACACTTAATAATATATTTACTTATCATTTAACATAATTAACCAAGTGTATCAATATCTTAATATGATTCATATGTACCTAGTAAGATGTTGTTATAACGATAATCGTTATATATATCGTTTTCGAGTTTCTTAAATTAATAGTCTCATTTTTATGTATATAACTCATTGTTAAAATACCTAATGAGATACATACTTATAATAAAATCATGTTAACTATATATATAACCATATATATGTCATCGTATAGTTTTTACAAGTTTTAACGTTCGTGAATCACCGGTCAACTTGGGTGGTCAATTGTCTATATGAAACCTATTTCAATTAATCATGTCTTAACAAGTTTGATGGCTTAACATGTTGGAAACACTTAATCATGTAAATAACAATTTCATTTAATATATATATAAACGTGGAAAAGTTCGGGTCACTACAAGTTGTACCACTGGCATATCTCCCTGTAACTTGGTAACTACTATTTACATGCGGTATTGTAAACGCGAATCCTGTTGATAGATCTATCGGGCCTGACAACCCCAACCGGACAGGACGACCAGTATTCAACGGTTGCACAGTACTTCATTTCGGTGACTACACCCGGTACGGTGTAGTAAGATTTCATAATAAAGGAAATATGCGACGTTGATTAAATGTTAAGTATGGTTATCAAGTGCTCAACAACTTAGAATATTTTTATTAAAACGTTTATATATGAAATCTTGTGGTTCATAGTTATAACGCTGCTAGCATTAAACCTATATCTCACCAACTTTATGTTGACGTTTTAAAGCATGTATTCTCAGGAATTAAAGAAATCTTCCGCTGTGCATTAGCTCATACTAAGGATATTACTTGGGGTCATTCATGCCATATTCAAAAGACGTTGCATTCGAGTCATTGAAGTTCATTAGAGATTATTATTAAGTAAATGACAGAATAGGTCATTTGGATACTAAGAAATGATACGCATGCCTGTCAACTTTTGATGTAATAAAAGGATGTATTTTAAAAACAAATGTAACGTTTGTAAAATGTATCATATAGAGGTCAATACCTCGCGATGTTATCAACTATTGTAAATCGTTTATAATCGATATGGACTTCATCTGGATGGATTAGTAGCGGTCCTTTAACAACCGTACACATATATCATGTACAAAATATAATACACATAACCTGTGTATAAAAATCATTCTCTCGATACATAACATTCATATCAATTGGTGGCATTTATCATGTCCACATAATTCATTGGTGGCAATTATCATGTCCACATAATTCAATGGTGGCAATTATCATGTCCACATAATTCAATGGTGGCAATTATCATTTCCACATAATTTAATAATATTACGCAGAACTTCTATCTGCATAATAATTTATTCGAGGAATGTTTTGCTTGTGTCTATCTCGTCAAACATTTATAAAAGCATTTCATGTATTCGCAGTTCAAAATGTATTTCAAAAACATTTAATAAAGCAGTTGTAAAAGTAGCACATGTATTCTCAGTCCCAAAAATGTAAGGAGTAAAAGGGAATCAAATGAACTCACCATACTGTATTTTGTAGTAAAAATACATATTACAAAACTGAACATGTAACATCCCGCGTTTTTGCGTTAAATTTATTTTTAACACTGTCTTTTTTTTAAATAATATCTTTCGTTATTTAAATTCGTATTTTCCGTTGACTAACGTTCATAATATTCCCGTTATTTAATTATAACATCACTCGTTTACTCTAGCATTTTAAAATATTCGCTGGGTTAATTCCCGCACCCGCTTTGAAACTTGAGGGACTAAACTTGCCAAGTGGGCAAAAATTTGACTAGGTCAAATAGTCAAAGTGGCCTTCTCCTCCATCCATTCCACCTCCCTCATTCTTGCTACTTCCATATTTTCTCTCAAACCCCAACATCAAAGATTTATCATCTAAATTCAATCAAGGAAGTCCATCACAAAACAAATTACATATTCGTGATCCTCTCTTCATCCTCTACATTTTGGTACCAACTTCATCTCGTTTGGGTAACGTTTCTAAAACACTAAATTTCTCTAAATTCATTTTATATACTTGAAATGGTGTTAGTTAGTGTCTATGGCTCGTGTCTAGCATGAATACATGTTTTGTTTGCTCGATTTGTTGTTTTGAGTAACTAGTTTGAACATTTGAAATGGGTGTGCTTAATCTTGAGTTTTGGGTGATTAAATGTTGTTAAATTGTTAAAGTTCATGTTTTAATTGTGTTACTAGTATCACTAGCTTCGTTTTGATGTATAGGTTGATTAAGAAAACTTCAAACACATGAATATTGATTTTGTGAGTTTTGATTAGGGTTTGATAGCTCTTAAAATGGACTTTTGATGATTTGAATGCCATGAAACATTGTTGGTAAGTGTTTAGTTGTATTGTATGTTTCATTACCTTCGAAACGGCATATCATTCATGTAAATTGGTTGCCGAATCATCGAATTTCATTTATGAACTTGAATGCATTTAATGAGGAGCTTTGAATGTGATTTTGGTTGTTGTAAATGAAAAAGTGATTGATGAAATGTGTTTAGTTGTTTTCCTTGTCAAAATACCTTTCCGATGATATAAGATACATGCTTTGGTTGTTTGCGGGTCATAAATGGTGATTATTTGAAGTTAGGTTCGTGCATAAAACTTAAAAACTGCCAGTTTTCTCTGCACAGGTAATGGCGCGGCGCACCATATACCCGCGCGGCGCGCTAAAGTAGGCTGTCTAACTTTGTCCATTTTTGGAAAATGTTTGCTATGCTACGCACCTCCGATTCACATGTAACTTGTTCTAACATGCTCATATATGATTAAAAACCTCAGAAAAATAGTTCGGGACCCGACCCGAACGTGTTGACTTTTTTGTTGACTTTGACCGACCAAAGTTTGAGTTTTTGTCAAACTTAACCAAATGATTATGCAACATTCCTAACTTGTTTCTATACTTGTATCTTGCATGAAACTTGACAAATTGATTCACATGCTACGTAATCGAGTCGTAACGAGCCATAGGACTAATTGAACATCTTTGACCTTTTGTGTTTACCGTTGTTGATACGACCTATTTGTTTAGGTCAAGGCTAGCATTGTTCTTTGCACACGTTACTTGTCGAAGTACTTATTTACTCTTCCGCTCAAGGTGAGATCATAGTCCCACCTTTTCAACAATTTTTATGCTTTTAAATCTTGGGCTGAGAAACATATACTTTGTTACATCTTGTACTACTTACTTTTATGTTTTGAACACAAGTCCGATGAAAGAAACATTCTACAGCGAGTTTAGAACAAAATCCTCAATTCGATTATCATTAGTTACACTTGCCGGGTGTAAGCAAGAACTTATGTTGTATGGATCCATATGGGTTTGACAAACCCTCATTCAAACGGTTCGCTACCGTTTACGAATGAAATATATTTTCGAGAAACAGTGTATGTTCTAACACTATTATGATGGGGTTCTATGGAAGGAATGTTAAGCATTGATAATTGGGTGCTCGCGAACAAACTTTTGGAATGCAACTTTTGGATGATCAATTTTATGGAAATACTAAATCTTGTGATTCAAAAATAACGTTTATTACTACATCTATGATTTCACCAACGTTTTTCGTTGACAGTTTTCTATATGTTTCTCAGGTTCATACTTGGCTACTTGATTTATGCTTCCGCGCACTTTGATTACTTGCTTGGAGTCAAGTATACATGCATACGCTAGGGATAGCGCTTTTGGATTCAAACTTAAAGCTTACATACTTTTGCTATTTATAGCAAACCGTGATTTTAAACTAATTATGTCGCAAGTTATTTCATTTACACTTTATAACTTTTGTAAACTTAAACTTGTTGTCGAACCGTTTTGTAAACTAAACTTTGCAAGTTTTGTACATTTCAAATGAATGCGACATGATTTTGGTCAAACGCGTCTCATATAGAGACTATGACCACGCAACAGGACCTAAGTAGACGGCACCGTCAATGACGATTTTGTCGGGTCGCTACAGATGGTATCAGAGCGTTGGTTGTAGGGAACTAGGATATGTATTAGTGTGTCTGACAGAGTCGTTAGGACGCATTAGTGAATCTAGACTACAACCGGATTGTTAGCCATTGCATTCTGACATACATTTGCTATAGATAGCACTTACTTGACTACTTGTGCATTATACTTAAATCATTCTTAGGCAAACTTCTTAGTGATACCAAACTTTCATCATACGAATCGGTATTCTGCCACTTTCTGGTAAACCACGTTAATTTCAAGATTCATACACGAAAGGATGACAACGACTTCATTAGTCACACTTGTTCGGGAACTCTGTCTCCCAGATTGTTATTCGCCACCGTCTCAACTTACTATCGGTGCCACACCAGTGTTCTTCACTATCTACCACTTCTTGTTACTACCATCACTACTCTAGGTGAGTATCGTCGTCACTACTTATCACTACGGTTGCGTACTACTCGTTATCATAATTCGTTACTCTTTTCGTGCCTAAGGACATTATTGTTTGACTTGAACCGCATTGACGTGAACAATCATTTATACACTTCCCTCGGGAAACGCTCCTTCCGAGTTGCACTAATTCTTTCGATTCAATACGAGTCACGTTAGAGACATCGTTACACTTTGTTCATTTTAAAACTTTATGATTATATGAACTTGAATCTATGGAGTGATGTGGGAATGGAGGTATGAGTTAGCGTAATATAACGACACTCGATCAACGTGGTTATATTACGGTAAGTCATACCAAAGTTCTAATGACACGTGATGGTGGTTGGACTCGATCAACCTAATCACCACCATGTGCCATGTACATGACTTCATCTTTCTTGATTGGATATCCGAAAACCCCGAGAATACCGATAACAACCATACCCGGGACACATCTTCGATTATTGTCGAACCATAGTTATGCTTCCGAATGAATGGCAAATTCTTTCAACATCAGACGTATGTTATACGTGTATACTATCTCGTTTTCACATAGTTTTATCGACGAACTACAAACTGTTTGGTATGCTCACATCGAGGCGGAAACTTCTCTCGCATTACACTCGTACTTCCGTTTAAGGAAATCATTATTCTAAACTCTCAATGGAGAGAGAGACTCTTCACGTTATACTAGTATTCACCACGAGGGTGAATAGTCCTAACAAACGTTTTTGAAAATCGATAAATCTTCCGCGGCGCGAAATTCTTGAGAAACAGAAACTTGTTCTAACTAAAGTTTTTAAGTCCTAACAAACTTATTCAAATTTATCTTAAGGAAATGTACCTCGTTTTGGATCGAGATCCTCGTTTCACTTCTAGATTTAGGAGTGCCTTACAAAAGTCTCGGGACCACGTTTAGACATGAGTACCGTGTATCATCCACAAACCGACGAACAAAGCACATGTACAATTCAACCTTGAAAACCGTAATACGAATTTGCATTATCAACTTCAAATTTACTTGAGAAAAGTATTTGCCTTTAGCCGAATTCTAGTACTACAATAATTTTCATTCGAGTATTAACGCCACACCTTTCGAGAACTCATATAGCCACAATTGTTATTTTCTAAATTGTTGAACCGAAGTAGTTGACATGCAAACCACCGGACCCGGACTCATTCATGAGATAACCGTTATGATCGTTCAAATCCAAGAAAGGCTCAAGGCGGACCGTAGTCGCCAAAAGAGCTATGCCGATGTTAGACGTGGACCTCTCGAATTCCAAGTGGGTAACCGTGTAACGTTAAAAGTCGCACCTTAGGAAGGTGCAATCCGTTTCGGGAAACGTAGGAAGCTAAATCCGCGATACACAAAACCTTTTAAAATCCTGGGGGCGTTTCGGACCCGTTACTAGCCGTTTAGATTTTTCAACTCATTCGAGTCTCCGTACATCCCACATTCTACGTATCAAACTTAAAGACGTGCCTTGCGAAACCAGGACTTGTTACCCTCTTCGACGAACCTACTATCGATGACAAACTTTCCTTCCTAGGAGAACCGGTTGAAATTTTGAATCATGAAACCAAACTCTGAAACAACGTAAAAATCCCGACAGTCAAAGTTCGTTGAAATGCCCAAGGAAGTACCTTCACGTAACCGTAGAATTTGCAACGCAAGGTTTCAAAGAAGAAACAACAACCACTACTTCCAACTAAATTTCGGGACGAAATTTCTTTTAAGGTGTAGGTAATGTAACATCCCGCGTTTTTGCGTTAAATTTATTTTTAACACTGTCTTTTTTTTAAATAATATCTTTCGTTATTTAAATTCGTATTTTTCATTGACTAACGTTCATAATATTCCCGTTATTTAATTATAACATCACTCGTTTACTCTAGCGTTTTAAAATATTTGCTCGGTTAATTCCCGCACCCGCTTTGAAACTTGAGGGACTAAACTTGCCAAGTGGGCAAAAATTTGACTAGGTCAAATAGTCAAAGTGGCCTTCTCCTCCATCCATTCCACCTCCCTCAATCTTGCTACTTTCATATTTTCTCTCAAACCCCAACATCAAAGATTTATCATCTAAATTCAATCAAGGAAGTCCATCACAAAACAAATTACATATTCGTGATCCTCTCTTCATCCTCTACATTTTGGTACCAACTTCATCTCGTTTGGGTAACGTTTCTAAAACACTAAATTTCTCTAAATTCATTTTATATACTTGAAATGGTGTTAGTTAGTGACTATGGCTCGTGTCTAGCATGAATACATGTTTTGTTTGCTCGATTTGTTGTTTTGAGTAACTAGTTTGAACATTTGAAATGGGTGTGCTTAATCTTGAGTTTTGGGTGATTAAATGTTGTTAAATTGTTAAAGTTCATGTTTTAATTGTGTTACTAGTATCACTAGCTTCGTTTTGATGTATAGGTTGATTAAGAAAACTTCAAACACATGAATATTGATTTTGAGAGTTTTGATTAGGGTTTGATAGCTCTTAAAATGGACTTTTGATGATTTGAATGCCATGAAACATTGTTGGTAAGTGTTTAGTTGTATTGTATGTTTCATTACCTTCGAAACGGCATATCATTCATGTAAATTGGTTGCCGAATCATCGAATTTCATTTATGAACTTGAATGCATTTAATGAGGAGCTTTGAATGTGATTTTGGTTGTTGTAAATGAAAAAGTGATTGATGAAATATGTTTAGTTGTTTTCCTTGTCAAAATACCTTTCCGATGATATAAGATACATGCTTTGGTTGTTTGCGGGTCATAAATGGTGATTGTTTGAAGTTAGGTTCGTGCATAAAACTTAAAAACTGCCAGTTTTCTCTGCACAGGTAATGGCGCGGCGCGCCATATACCCGCGCGGCGCGCCAAAGTAGGCTGTCTAACTTTGTCCATTTTTGGAAAATGTTTGCTATGCTACGCACCTCCGATTCACATGTAACTTGTTCTAACATGCTCATATATGATTAAAAACCTCAGAAAAATAGTTCGGGACCCGACCCGAACGTGTTGACTTTTTCGTTGACTTTGACCGACCAAAGTTTGACTTTTTGTCAAACTTAACCAAATGATTATGCAACATTCCTAACTTGTTTCTATACTTGTATCTTGAATGAAACTTGACAAATTGATTCACATGCTACGTAATCGAGTCGTAACGAGCCATAGGACTAATTGAACATCTTTGACCTTTTGTGTTTACCGTTGTTGATACGACCTATTTGTTTAGGTCAAGGCTAGCATTGTTCTTTGCACACGTTACTTGTCGAAGTACTTATTTACTCTTCCGCTCAAGGTGAGATCATAGTCCCACCTTTTCAACAATTTTTATACTTTTAAATCTTGGGCTGAGAAACATATACTTTGTTACATCTTGTACTACTTACTTTTATGTTTTGAACACAAGTCCAATGAAACAAACATTCTACAGCGAGTTTAGAACAAAATCCTCAATTCGATTATCATTAGTTACACTTGCCGGGTGTAAGCGAGAACTTATGTTGTATGGATCCATATGGGTTTGACAAACCCTCATTCAAACGGTTCGCTACCGTTTACGAATGAAATATATTTTCGAGAAACAGTGTATGTTCTAACACTATTGTGATGGGGTTCTATGGAAGGAATGTTAAGCATTGATAATTGGGTGCTCGCGAACAAACTTTTGGAATGCAACTTTTGGATGATCAATTTTATGGAAATACTAAATCTTGTGATTCAAAAATAACATTTATTACTACATCTATGATTTCACCAACGTTTTTCGTTGACAGTTTTCTATATGTTTCTCAGGTTCATACTTGGCTACTTGATTTATGCTTCCGCGCACTTTGATTACTTGCTTGGAGTCAAGTATACATGCATACGCTAGGGATAGCGCTTTTGGATTTAAACTTAAAGCTTACATACTTTTGCTATTTATAGCAAACCGTGATTTTAAACTAATTATGTCGCAAGTTATTTCATTTACACTTTATAACTTTTGTAAACTTAAACTTGTTGTCGAACCGTTTTGTAAACTAAACTTTGCAAGTTTTGTACATTTCAAATGAATGCGACATGATTTTGGTCAAACGCGTCTCATATAGAGACTATGACCACGCAACGGGACCTAAGTAGACGGCACCGTCAATGATGATTTTGTCGGGTCGCTACAGAACAATGCAGGGTTGGCCTTGGATTCACGAACCTATATCAATTGTATATCTATTAAGACATATAATGGAAATCACATAATTTCCTTTATTACTTATATATTATATATGTGTTTGTAGTTTACATAAATTTTATACTAAATTTTATTAAAATATACTTCATTTATATTTATTATATCTTAACTTATATATTATATAAATTACTTTAAAATAATTATTATGTATTCATTTAGTTATTTTAAAATATCTATATTTACACATATATGTTTAATGATATATCTAAAATCAATAGTTTGTTATTATGTAAGTATAATGTTAATGAGTCTGTTATATATAGTTATGTGAAATATTAATATAATTTTAGTATATGTAATAAGTATATTTTATGTACTAAATATTTATTTGTTTAAAATGATAATCCTGATAATAATAATTTACTATTAATAATAACAATAGCTTTATTAATAATGATATTGTTAACAATGATACTTATGTTTAATAATAACAATATTATTACTAATAGTTACAAAACTGATACTAATAATAATAACTTGTATTATTTTCATAATAATAATAATAATAATAATAATAATAATAATAATAATAATAATAATAATAATAATAATAATAATAATAATAATAATAATAATAATAATAATAATAATAATAATAATAATAATAATCCTAGTCATAATTATAATCATAATAATAATAATCCTAGTCATAATTATAATCATAATAATAATAATAATAATATTCGTAATATCAATAACTTTAATTATAATAATAACAATACTTGTTCTAATTCTTGTTTTGATATTAATAATAGTTAATATAATATTAAGAATTACAATAACAATAATAATAACAATAAGTAATATTAAATGAGATTTTAGTAATGGAAACTACCTCAAAACAAGCTTTTTTAAAAAAAAATGCCACCGACCGGGCTTGAACCCAAGACCTCTCGCTCAACAACAACACACCCAACCAATGATCTGTTAGTCACTTTCTGGATTAAATCATACATTAAATTGTTTTAACCAGTATGCGACTGCCTCCTTTTTCTTCTTCTCTTTCACAAAACCAGAACCATTTACCAACATTATCAACACTCTTGTTCTTCATTATTATCATCTCTAATACGTATCATCGTTAACCTTTTAGTTGAATCGTAACTAGGAACAAATGGGTTTAAAATGTGTTGGGCTTCTCGTTATTGGATTGCAGAAGTTTTGGGTTGAGATCACAACCCAAAACAGAAATAGTGGGCTACTGAGTTGATGAAATCACGTATGAAACTGGATAGGAAAGTTGACAACAGCGATTTATTTCATTAATAATTTTCCACATAAAATCATGAGCTCATTGTGACATCTTGCACTTATCATCATCACTTATTGATTCGATTGGGACTCATAAAGTGTGGGGCTTATTGTTGCTAAAAGCAATTTGGGCCAAATTAGGAATGAGTGTATAAATACTTTGGTTAAAAGAAACAAGCAAGTAGTAGTCACTGAATTCATTTCAAAGGGTAAAAGCAATCCAATTAAAGTAATGAAAGTGATTGGTTCTATCCTTTAATCACTAAGTGAATTTATTTGCTGGATGTTTGTCGGCCATATAATGTCATCTTATCCCACTTTATTAAATTATAAAATGCCACACATATATTTTCTATAACCAAGTTGATAAAACTCAAAACAATTAATTAGTATTTCTTATTTCTTCTATTGTTTTGATAGCTCTACCAACGCACCCTTTTTCTGTGTTTCCCTTTCGTTACCTCGTTTCCAATCAGGAGTAGAAGTGGACATCTATTTGTAGCTGGATCGTACAGCAGTTAGGTAATAGTAATTGATGATGGTTTTGAGTGGGTTTTGGGGTTTGTGGTTATTCGAACAAAGCAGGAAGTTTCCAAGTAGTAGCAGTTTATTTTATGGGTGTGTTCGATCAAAGAAAGGAAATGATATCGGTAAATAGGGTAGGAGCATGGGGGTTGTGTTGATAGGTGATCGTGGGTGGTCGTGACCGATCACAAGCATGAAGAGAAAAAAAAATATTTGATTCGATAAAAGTAGGATAACAAATGGTGGAAGTTGACAACCGGGTTGATTTGATAAATGAACGAAACAAGAAACAATTTGTAAACCGGTAACTATGATTGAGAGTGGTTATGATAATCGAACTTGGTTGTTTGTAGTGGTGATCATTAGTACCCGATGATAGTTGTGGTTTTGTGAGTAGTTCAAAACAGATAATGGAAAGAGATAGCAAATAGTGGTGGTAGGGTGGTGATATAGGTGATGATGATTTGGTGACCGATTTGCAAGAATAGAAATGGTGGTTGTTCATGATGGTACTCATGGTGGAAAGTAGTGGCGGGTGAAGATCAATGTGGTGTACGTGTGTTTGTATCTATATAGATAATGAGTTCGTGAAGGTTGTGAGGTGATTATGGTGAAGTGAGTTAATTAGTGAAGAAGATAGAAGTAGGAAAAGAAGTTAAGAGATGGTGAGTGTGACTCTCAGTTATGCATGTGTATATGAATATATTAGATAGTGATAATCTTAGAAAGTCATTGAGGTAGACAGGAAACAGAAAGTATTCAATTAGCAATAGTGGAGTATTTGTTTGCTTTGATGTATCGACATGAATATTCAATCACAAGAAGAAGACAGAAGGAAAAGTTTAAACTTGATAGGAATGCATAACGGATTCTGTAATAATTTAGCTGATTGGATTAGTAATTTATAAATTAAAATATATTAATAATAATAATAATACTTTCAATATTAATAATAATAATAAAACTAACAATAACAATGTTAATAATAAGTATAATAATAATAATAATAATAATAATAATAATAATAATAATAATAATAATAATAATAATAATAATAATAATAATATTGTAAATAATGATATTAATAATAATAATGATAATAATAATAATATTAATGATAATAATAATAAGTTGTATTATAATAATAATAATATTTATAATAAATTTTCTTTTTAATAATTTTAGTAATTAATAATCATAATAATAACTAAAATTATAATTTTTCTATTAGTTATAATAATAGAGATATTAATAATGACAATAATATTAGTAATTTTTAATACAGTAAATGTGTTAGATTTCATATTATATATATTATATATATAGTAATATTATTTCAATTTATTTTTCAAATTATTATATATATATATATATATATATATATATATATATATATATATATATATATATATATATATATATATATATATATATACATCTATTTACAAATAGTTGTTCGTGAATCGTCGAGATTAGTTAAAGGTCAATTGAACATATGAAACACTTTAAAATTTTTGAGACTCAACATTACAGACTTTGCTTATCGTGTCGGAAACATATAAAGATTAAGTTTAAATTTGATCGAAAATTTCCGGGTCGTCACAATAAACTAATGAACTCACCAACCTTTTGGTTGACACTTTTAAGCATGTTTATTTTCAGGTATGAAAGAAATCTTCAGCTGTGCATTAGCTCATTTTGAAGATATTATTTGGAGTCGTTCATGGCATATAGAGGTCTGTACCTCGCAATGTGACCAGCTGTTGAAGACTTCGTCCAGGTGGATTAGGATGGGTCATTACAGGTGGTATCAGAGCGGTGGTCTTAGCGAACCAGGTCGTGCATTAGTGAGTCTGGACTTCGACCTAGTAGTTGTTAGGATACATTAATGAGTCTAGAGTTGGACCTTGTCTGCATATCAAAAGTTTTGCATATCATTCCTTGTCAAAAAAAATAATATCCACTTATCATTTTCAGTCTCGACACATCTTATTGCAATTATTGCATAGATGGTGTACAGACTAATTCATATCCCATCACATTAGACCTTATCTGACAGCTTCCGAGAGTTCCTCCGTAATCTACGAAATCTTCTGTACTATATATAGGTATTCTATGTAATTAGAATATTATCCTATATGCGAAAATCATCTCCTATCGAAAAATCCTTTACCTGACCGTGCAAGATGGATCCCGCAACCAGTTCAAGTTCCTCGGATTCTGATAGCTATTCCGACATGGATATTCACCTGAGCCCCGAAAGCAGTGTAACCAGAATAGTTCAACCAATTAATCATCTTCAATTCTGGATGAATTGGGGATGAGTTCGAAGTCGACTTAATCAATGGAGACAAGAAGAAGGCGATCCTTTCCACCAACCGAATTTACCTCTTGGCGATGAACCTGAAGCGCTTACCGGCGAACCAGTCCGAAGCACCATTTTCACCATCATTTCCCGAATATCTCGCCTTGATTATATACTATCTCAAATTCAAAACCTTATTCATCTGCTTGTTCCAACCGTCAACCATCCTGGGGTAATGGAAGAAGTCAACGAGCTTCGCGCTCGAGTAGTAGCTTTGGAGAATATGGTGCAAAGATTACAAGCACCAGTAACAACACCAGTACCACCAACAACATCCGCATCACAAGCCTCAACAATACACGTCTCAACCTCACAATCTGTACCTCAATCATAATCTTCGTTCTACATCTTGTTCTACATCGATTATCTTCGTTCCATATATCGTTCTACATCGATTATCTTCGTTCTACATCTTGTTCTACATCATTTATCTTCGTTCTACATGGCGATTATGTAATCTCTAATGTTTTAGAGATTATGTATTCTAGTTCTAACGGTAAATCAAATGAGATTAATATCTTAATGACTCATTAAATCCATGATTACATCTGAAGAAAATATATATGTATATACATTTTCATAAAGATTATAATTAAAAATTCTTTTGTACAAACTGTTAATGGTGAAAATATTTTAACGGGTTGGTAATACCCGAGGAATATTTAGAGTTCACATTAATAAGTTACACTGTACATTCTTCAATTCAGATTCAGCAGTCATTAACAATACTGCTCAAATCTACATATATACGTATCCGTTCACCAAAGAACAACTATTTTCATTCAAATTCAATTTCATATTCGGATTTTGACCGATCAGAATCCAAGTCAAGATTTGACAAGTGGCATAATGAAGAAAATAATGGACAAAATAAAATTGATCAGTAACCAATTAATTAACTACGTAAAATTTTAAATCCATACTAACCAAATCCTAGCTAACTGTTCCTGTACCCGTTATGACTATTTCCTTATTACATTTTATTTATTATCATTTTAATTATCGCAATTTTAATACACGCAATTTTAAATATCGTCATTTAAATACTGTTAGTTATTTTACGCACTTTAAATATCGTCATTTAAATACTGTCATAATATACCAGTCTTGGTTAATCCCGAGACAATATAATATAACCTTGATTAACTATATTATATATTGAACTATTGGACTATTGAACTACTAAAATTTGACTACTAATCTTGGACAGTTAAAAAGTATTAAAAGAGTAGGAAATATTAATTATAACACATTTTGATTTAGATTATCGTTAATAAAGTTACATCTTCTACAGTTAAACATTTCTTCAAGTTTGCCACTTGATTCCATCTTAAACATCATTTGTATCTTGACAATTACAATCTTCATTCAAAGCCTTCAAAATTCTTAAAACACCTCAGATTGATAACCAATGATTCAGATATGAGAATGATGATGAAGCAGCAAAAGCTATAGATGGTCTTAATGACCAGAAGCTTGATACTAAAGAATGGTGTGTTGAAAAATCTCAGATTTGGAACTGAAAAACGGATTGAGCAAACCATGAAGGAGACCGAGGACAAATACAAGGATCAAACCTTATATTCAAAGAATCCAGGTAATTCGGAATCTAATGAAGTCTTCAACGAATATCTTGCTCCTTATTCATGTTAAAATCTTGCGGAAAATCTTTCTTCATCAACTTTCGAACTTAGAAATTCCAAAATATCATCATAAATATCTTCGATATTTCTGAGGATATTTTCATAACTATTCTTGTCTGAAATTATCTACCTCTTCGTACTTTCTGTATTCCATTATATTGAAAAATTTCTGTAAAATCTAAGTATAAATTATGAATGAATTGTGGAGAAGTGTTGGGAATTGAAGCATGAGTTAGTATAATATAATGACACTTGACCAACGTGATTATATTACAGTAAGTCATGCTGAATTTCTAATGGAACGTGATGATGGTTCACAGATCATACCCTCATCATGAACCATGTTACATAACTCTTTCATTCTGTTTAATCTCTAAGAATATCACAGAAATATTTCCTTGGTATTTCTGTTTTTCCGTAATTCCAACAGTTCACTAATAAATCGTGCTATCACATTTTCTTTCTGGTTAGAAGACTTCTTTAAATTCCTTGAATTCCAGAAAATCCACCATGACTACGTCAAAAGTTAAATCTCTATCTCAATCTTTTGTGATAGCTTCACTCGCACGCTTCACATAAACAAATCGTTTTATCTATATTAATCAAAAATGATAAAACTCTATTTATCAACTCATATTCGTCATGAAAACATTCTTATCATTAGCCATGACGACCGCCATCAAATTTCGGGACGAAATTTCTTTAACGTGTAGGTACAGTGACAACCCGGAAAAAATTCGACTAATTTTACAGAATACAGAATACACACAGATGGTGTGACAAGTATATATACATATATATACAGAATACACACAGATACATCCCATCAAAGGGCTAAAATAATTAAAACTTCGTACCAGGACAGGGAGTTAACTTGGAGAGTATGACGATCCAAGGGCAATCGGTGGTGTGTTAAGAAATAAATTAATCCTCTAATCCTCTGACTTTCTTATATACATACGAAATACAATGACATAACTTTGTTAGTATTCGTATTTAGTATATATATTAATAATATGATAAGATTTAAGACATTGTGAACATTGAAATCACTCACAGACGACTATTGGCCAGTTTTACCAACTGACCCGTTTGTAAAGTTGGAGAACATTTCAGTTGATTGGAAAGAGGAGTTTAGAGCCACATAATCTGTGCATCATAAAAATCTGTAATAGCGATTGGTGGCCTGCCTCCTTTAGGGGAGGTTCAGGAGTTCGACCCCCGTTGGCTACATATTTAAAACACAATTTCATCCCTATTATAAAGTATCAACCCATGTCACTTTTCCCATATCGTTTGGGGGGTCAAGGGGAAGGGGTTTTACTTGGTCGTGCACTTAGATCTATTTCAAGGTTTCCTCCCGGGCAGCAATGGAGGTGGCGTTAATATCGCTGCATCGACATAATCGAAATGGGAGATGATCGCAACGGGTGGTTTAGTCCCCCTCGGGTGATCCCTTTCACGGTCCCAAAAAAAAAACACATTGAAGCGGTTAAGTATTATACTAATTAAATACACCGTCCTCTAACAATAAATATAGGAGCGCCTAAACATACGAATTAAATGAACTCACTTGATTTCAATAATTCATTCACACTTAAATTAACACTACTTTTTAACCCCACTAAAAATCTTCACAACTTCATTTACAGCCAACACTAAAAGCAAATTATTAGCTTACTTATGCACAATAGCATAACTTTCATACGCTAATAATAAATAGTATCAAACTTAACCACTTTGTTGTTCTTTCTGTAACTAAACCATAAAAAGAAATAAAAGTTGCCTCAAATTGTTTCAAATGATTAGTTGTGAGTAACTCAATTAACATAAAAGTACCAATATTAACATGCAAGAAATCAGTAATATAAATCACACATGTAACTATTGGTGCACCTACATACTTGATACTAGTTAATTAACATGAAAGTAACAATTTTATTTTGGGTTGCGCGTCCTCCGAAGACCAGACTTGAGATTTTTGAGTTAACGAGTATATAAACAGATTTATACAAGTGTTAAAACTGTATCATATGGTTTACCTTCAGGGCTTGAGATCGAAAGGTACAGTTCATGGTTAGACACATTGGTCCCCTATATTTACCTTATTCGACGATAAAAAAACATACACCTTATACATCTCCCGATAAAGTGAATATATTACAGCAAATCATCGTATTTATGTTGTCATCGTTTAGAAACACTCTCTTTATGGACCACATTCTTGGTTTATTGGGTAATTCTCAGATACAAGGACTGTCACAATTTGCTGGGGAGAAGTTTTATATAACCGCTATCCGTCTTGTCAGGATGTGGTATTTGTTTCAAAAGAAGTTGTCTTTCGGCTATAAATTTTGCAAATCTTGAACCCTTTATTTCTTCTTTAACATTATTATCTTCTTTACCTGGTTTGGGCTTGGGGGATGTGGGCGGCATCAATGCCCATACAGAAGAAAGGTGATCATCGGGTCTGTCAAGTATTTCCAATATTGATATGTCCTTCATATCTGCAACAAACATCAACAGAATAGTTGATGTTAAACCTCAAAATATCAAAATAGTCATGTTTTATGGTTCAATGCCAACAAAAGATGCATCTTTTCATGTGAAAAGATTATGATTATTACATGAATACATTCAATTTAGAGAAACAGTGAACTAGAATACATCTACAATCACCAAAACCAATATCATTGTGTCCCATTCTAGTGTAAGATGCATAGTTCATCTTCGATTGGCTAAAAAGTTGACCAAATATGATTATGATGCTTCTTAACAAGCAAAAATTACACTAGACTAGGGGGGCTATGTTTTAGACTTCCTTTGTAAAGATGACACAACTGAGTCATAAAAGTAATAGAATAAATGATATGTGATTAATAGGCCAAACTGCTAAAAAATATATAATCAAATGCACATGATAAAATTATATCATGCAAAATGAATAAGAAAAACCTTTTGAGAAGTTTAGGATAGGCTCCAATGCTGCGCATGGAATGCTGAAATTCAAATGAGGAATAACTGTCCCCCCACCATGCCTAGCATTGCTGCAACAAAAGTCAAATTAGCAGCGTTGACCATTATTATTATTATACTACGGAGTACATCTGTA
Source organism: Rutidosis leptorrhynchoides (assembly GCF_046630445.1). NCBI lineage: Eukaryota > Viridiplantae > Streptophyta > Magnoliopsida > Asterales > Asteraceae > Rutidosis > Rutidosis leptorrhynchoides. Next base: position 248,422,904 of record NC_092336.1, read on the forward strand.
AAAGAAAAAGAGTCCATGTTTGACTTTTAACCGACAAATGTTACATATATTCTCAAACTTAACCTCCAAAAATATATAAACTGCCAGACGGGTGATACAAGATATATTTGCACCAAAAAAATCTTGATTGTAACTGACTGGATTCACTCAAACCACCAAAATGTAACTATACGACTCGACTAGTTCAAGGAAAAAATTATTCAAAACAAGTACTCCACATCAATAAATTTAAGTTGTAGATGCACTAGAAAAAGGAATTATCTGGTGGGAAACGTAATGACACAGCAAAAAAGTTAGAATATGAACTTTAGTCATGATAGTTAAGCACAGTCGTTATAGGGAAATAAAAAATAAAAAATTATTATTTCATTTTTTTTTTTTTTTTTTTTTGAGAAAGGCAAACACACACACCCATCAAATAGTCCACGACAACTCGAACTCACACCCATCAAACTATGGTTCTGTATGCTACAAATCGATATTTGATTACCTTGTAACAAGACTGATCATGTGACCATCTGAATTGAGTATAGCACCACCACTACCGCCAGGATGCACGGCAGCTGTCGTTTCTATCATCGCCGGAATATCTTCTTGTTTGGGCTCTCCTAAACACCTTCGTGCTTTAACGACTTTTGCAACCACTCCAACACAAGCTGATGGAAGAAAATCTGATGCAAAATGTATACATACAATCATATAATCAAATGTAACAACTGGGACCAGCAAAAGAATTAGAGGAATTTACCCAGTATACCCTTTCATGCATTCAAGGGATTAAACACAGGAAAATTTTGTTAAATCTATTTGTAACAATGACAGTTAATCATATACAATTATGATTTGAAAAGTTTTAAAAAACAGAAGTTCTAAGTAACGAAAAGTTTGCATTTTTAAGGGACTGGAGATGAAATAAATTAAAAAAGTGAAAATTTACCACAACGAGGTCCAAAAAGTCCATGTCCAATGACGTAAACCTTTGATCCTGGAGAAGGGCATGTAAAGTCCATGACAATAGGCTGAAGCTTATCAGGGACAAAATCAAGTTTTAATACTGCAATGTCCAAAGGACCTTTAGATACATAAAGTACACTAGCGTCACACCACACCCAACGGTGCATATAATCCACACGGACCCGTATGCTTTGGTGATTTCTCTTGTTATAATTAGATTGAGAAATTTCCGACATTGTTGTGGGCCCATCTTCAGTATCCTTTGAAGGGGTAAAAAAGATATTTGACACAGTTTTATGATGATCATTGGCTGCTGTTTTCTTGAACCTCCATGGCTCCAAAAGGTGTGCGTTTGTAAGAATAAGGCCATGTTCGTTGAGTAAAACACCAGATGCCCATACACCGTCTCCTATAGTAATAAGGCATATTGAAGACATCGCCTTCTCAACGGGATTTGGCGGTTTTATATGGGATTTGGGATACTCGTGAACGTGTTTCGAAGAATATTTTGCGTTGCTTGTTTTGGGTAATAGAAAGCCGTCACAAGCTTCTACAATGGCTTCCCAAGGAATCACCAGCTGACGTCAAAACAATTTTTAACATTAGTCCGCATAAGGCACAATCCGTATGTTGTTACTTAAAAGGTTAGGAAAAAAGGAACAGATTTTTAGTCAACCATGTTTAAGTAGGTACTAAAACATTTAGCTAAACCCCACCCATAGCGGGATTGGGTATTGTCGTAAAATATTTAGCTAAAAATAAAGCGGTCAAACAGGTCAGGAGGCTGGTTTAAAAGCCATCCATCATATTCAGATATTCACAAGATTCAGGGTAACTTTATTCATATTAGCAGATCAACATTTTACGTGTCCTGAGGTTTTTACCCGTTTTAACGCCCATTTTGACACCTAAAGTTACCCTGAACCCAAAATAGATGCACCTGAACCTCAGCACCACTACCCCTCTGTCTCAGTGGCTTTGTAAGGATGCCAACGATCTCTGATTGTTCTCCAAAAACTGGACTACCTTCCATTCCTGAAACAAATACAAGAAAAGGGATAATCAGGGTATGGTCTAAATATACAAATAAAAAAATAGAATTTATTTTAACTAACTATGGGTAATTTAGTACCCTGATTGTTGATAAATCTAGGACTCCAACACAACGCAATAACGCATTATATATAGCTAGAGATAATCATATATGACACAATAACTATAACTATTTTTTCCAAAAAGAAAACAACTAACAGAAATTTTAACATATCAAATGAGAAATATTTCGTGTAATACTATCAGTAACAAAAGTTACTCGCTTTGACCTGTTTCCCAACCCACCCATTTTAGCACAAATAAAACAAATCATAAGTCATAAGATAAATGCTCTCACCAGGAAGACACCGAATGTCAGCCATCAACAATGATGCATGTAACGATCTTGGAGGGTAGCAATTCGAAACATACCCTACTGATATACTGCTCCAAGTAGCATACAGAATATATGTCAATATCAATTCAAGTCATTAAATACAGTTGCAGCACAATAAAGAACAGTAAAAATAGAAGTTTTAAGATAAACTGGTCATGAGATCACACTAGGGTATGCAATGATAGTAAAAGGAACAATTTAAGTTCTGCTTTTTTCACCATTAAAACTGTTTTTGGCCAGTGTGCTTCCACTGCAAACTACTTTCTCCATGGTAATAAGTTACACTACTAACTAAACTATACAATTTACTTGTTTTGAATTTATGTTATTTCGTATTTGTATGATGCTCTTATTTTATATAACTTATATAAGTTATTTAAAGACTTTCCTTTTTGAATAATATACAAAATAATAATGCTTAAACATATGCTTCTCCAAAAGAAATATGAAGTTCAAATTCAATTTTCACAACTTATAACATTATCATAATATAATTATTATTTTTGATACATTGGATATGACATTAACTACTTAATAATATAACTTTGTTAGTATTTGGGAAGTTTTCTAAATTTATGCTACCAGTATGTTCATTGAGGGGTATATGTATATGCATCAAATCCGGGAATAGCGGTGTTCATCACATCAGTTTTCGATTTCCTCGGTTTGAAAATTCAAAGGCAAAACCGAAAACTGAATTCAAGTTTCAAAACTGAACCAAAAGCCGAATTGGAATTAGGTAAAAAAAAATTCATAAATTAACCAACATAACCATAAAATATCGATTTTAAAATTGACTTTTGGTTTTAAAATCAGTTTGTGGTTTATATATATTAAAAATTTTAAAGATTTAATAATAAAATATCGATTTTAAATTTGACTTTTGGTTTTAAAATCGGTTTGTGGTCTATATATATATTAATAATTTAATATATTATTATTATTTCAATTTGGTTTTCGGTTTAACCGAATTCAAAAAAGTAAAACTGAACCGAATTCAAATTTATAAACCGAACTGAAAACCGAATTCAAATTCGGTTGGATTTTTCCGGTACGATTTTTGGGTTAAACGGTTTGAAACCAAATATTGAACAACCCTGTTCTGGAACATGAATGAAGTGGGTACTGGGCAGGTGGAATTTTATGTGAACTGGTCGAACAAATTAGTCGACTAGCTTTGTTTCTGTTTCAGAACTGACAAGAAATGGAACAAAGAACGAGAAGTAAGATTACCTGCTACGAAAATGAGCAGGTGACAAGACGCCAAAAGGAGCACCCATAGCTACAAGAAGATCCCCCCTTTTATTTCCCGGTGATATCTTTAGATTTGGCAGATCCTACACAAAATTATATTCCACTAATTCCCCTGAAATACGCAACTGAAAACAAAAACAAATAACAAAAGCAGCAAAAGCAATTTTATTGGACAGAAATAAGCCGCTCATTATAACTATCAGTGTTTCTTTATAAACAAAAGTAAGAGGAGAGAAAAAAAGCGCAAGCACCTTAGAGGTACTTGAAGGAACTTTCAGTACAGCAATTCGAGTCGACAAATTTCCCGATACACGTGAATCAACAGATTGTTCCCCAAACATTTCCTCGTGACTCGTGACCGTTGATCCGGAAGCCTAAAATATTTAATCAAAACATAAGCATCCCCGTAAGTCTGCAACCATGAGTGGAATATGGGAATGATGGGTAAAACGTCATTAAAAAATGGGTAAAAAATGGGAATTCGTGTGTGAATTATAACTGGTCGTATCCGATTGACCTACCAACAATTCAGTGCCCACTTTTAAATAATATACATAAAGATGCACTAAATAGGATTGAAAAGAATAATATGATTAACAATAAAAATCCAATTACTTTACATCGATTGACTTAAGAAGTTGTATGCGTTAGAACACTACATTAAATGCCCTTCGCCCCATTTTTAGCTGATTTAAAATTTTATCCCATTCATATGCTCCACATAAATTGTTGGGTTGCAAACCAAAGTCCCACGTCGAAAGAAACAAATGTATGCTTATAAGCTTATGGGAACCTCCCTTTATCACCAATTGGTTTTAGAGTACTAAGCATTGTTGTAAAAAACCCGATTACCACTGATTAATTAACAGTTTGTTTCAATATTTCAAAATCCGTATAATTAATCGGTCATTGTTGGTTAATGAGTCTAAGTACGATTTGTTGGTCAATGTCAAAATTGGTCAACATTTTAATATGAATTTAAATTTAAACTAGAATTTTAAACTTTTTGAACAAATGAACAATTATGTTTATGATTTTAGACAATTATGTTAAAGTTTATGTTTATGGTTTTTTCTATATATACACATAATTTTAAAATATATTATTTAGAGTATAAAAAGTCCAATCCGATTAATCCCTAATTAACCCCCGAATTGCCGATTACTCCCTTCAAAGTCCCAACCGATTACTCCCCGACTAGCGAATTTCACAACCTTGTTACTAAAGGACTCATGGGCTTTGCCCATATGTAGGACATGTTGTTGGGCTAAAGCGATCCTAACATAAGATACAACACAAAGCAGCCCACTTAATGGGTTGAAACACCAACCTCTACAGGCTCTACCTGTGATAAATGTTGTCTTTGCGGCAATGCCCTTTCATAGATTATATGTTCACTAATAAAAGAAGGATATGATAACTTTTGAAGAAAATATGTTGTGGGTCGACGCTTTTTGATCTGTTACTCAATGTGCCTGACCAGCCCAGTTTGCCACCTTTAACATAAAATTCTTGTTTGTAAACTAATATGCGGTGAATGTTTGTTAGGTACCTCCTTTTGTGTAGAATCAAAATATGGTGTTTGACCGTCACTGTATGACGCTAAGGACCAACCAACTTCCCAGCCATGCTCCGTTGACCCGGAATAAGCTCCGATTAAAGATTGGAGAGCAACAGATGAAGCGCGAATGTCGAGCTTCAGATAATATAAACCATAAAAAGTAGAAGTTAATATACATTCTCAACCAATTCCTCAAGAGTATCTGGATAACTGTAGAAAGGGCGTTTTGTCTTTTGTAGTCAAATCTTTTAATTCATAATTTTATGTAACTTGTGCTAAAATTTATCATAGAAAAAGAAATCAACTTAGATCGGATATACCAATAATGAAAATGATGTGGCTTTTACAAGATGCAGTCTATACTATGCTCCGAAACCGTAATAATTCAGTTGAAGATGATTATGATTATTAGTATGTTATTTGTTTTGACCTTGAAAGTCAAAGTGTACATCTTTCGTTGTAGCCAAGAAGTATGTAATTAAAAAGCAAAAAAAGTACAAGCAAAACGTGTCTACCAACGTTATAAGTTCAGCAGGTAGCCAACGTAGAGATTCGCAATCAGATGCTTTATCATTCCCCTGTGTATATAAAACACCGGAACCACGTTATGAAATAAAACCAACCTATCAACAATTAAACAAAGTTAACCAAGCTGATGTGGCAATTGGGCAGGTTAGGCTACGGGTCAGAATGGATGATCCTTTTATAGGTCGACCCAGAACATCTTTTGTCCAAATTTATAACGCTTTTATAAGAGAAATGCTGCATCAAACAGGTTTACAAAATTTTGATTAGTTTTATAGTAATATATGTATAATCATTAAATAATTATTAAATCTTGAAGCAAATGCCGAGCAAATTTGGACCAGCTTGACATATTTGACATGTCTCTGTCTCAACTATCTTACTTCCCCGTTTGACCTCATCAAAGATAAAAACAACCCAAATTGACCCACTCATAAGTAAATGGGTCAAAATTGCCACCTCTAATGTCACTAAGAGTTTATTACCTCTACCAATATATCTATCTTAGCACCAGGAATCAACTCTGGTTTGACCTGATAATAATTATAAGAAAAATCAGATATAACACCATTAGTGTATACGCTGTCAGTAAAAATGACATTGATTTGTAACCTGAGACATTTGATCTCTGTGTTTTGATGATAGAAATGGCTCGATTATTGATGCAACCGTCAGAACCAATGACATTGGCTCGTCGCTAAGTAGTTGTTTAGCTAATGGGCCAATCTCGAACGAACTAGACAACACCATTCCAGATGCTGAAAGAGTGGTTTTCCCTGAACTGATAACGAAAAGCAAAACATCAAATAGTCAAAAAAAGGTCAAGTCAAAAGATATGTCATTGATACACTAACACATAAACTAGAAGCAGAAATTATCAACTAATTTACTATGTGAAAAGTCGAATTACGCCTTTTAGTGAAAAACCTCACCATTATGATACTAAAAAACATTACAAAACACATAATTCCGATTCCCGAGTAATACTAGCAAGGAGGAAACTATTCAAAATGTAACAAGCATTAGTTCAACATATCAGGAGGAACCAAACCAAAAATGAAAAAGGTATGACCAACACTACAAATCACGGAGTACCTATTTTTACCCAAACCCGTTACCCGCCTGTCCATTTTGTCACCTCTACCTCCCATTGACCTTCTTGGGTCAGAAAGTTGTTCCTATTCTATATAGATATTGAAATTGAAATGCACAAGGCTCTACCTGACAAACTTATTAACTCTAAAATGAACTTTGTTTTGTAAGTATTATAAATAAATTATACACTATAATTATAATATGATACAACATCCTTAAAGATCTTGAGTTGAGTATCTGGATAATATTCGAACATTCTGCTACAACAACTAGGTAGAAATTACAATTTAATTACCAAAATATAAATAATACATAAACCTATCTTATTTATTATCATTCATCACATAAACCAAACAACACAAAATTAAAAATAAATAAATAAAAAAAGGTCTACACTTGAAGAGTGTAAATAAGGTGTGAAAATTAACTTACATGTAATGGTGAAAAGCATGTTTTCTCATCTTTAATCCTTTTGGGTCCTGAATTAAATAAATAAATAAATAAAAGGTTTAAACTTTTTTTCATTTGAGAACGCAGATAAAAAGGTGTGTGTGAAGTGGATTAAGGTAAAGCTTACAGGTCCCTGAACTCTGATCATGGCGGAGTAATTCCGAGCAACTTCAACGATTTCCGGAACACCCATGACTTTGATTTTTTAATTTTGTTTTTTGTGTTTTGGAATTTGCAGTCTTTTGTTGAAAGAAATCAAGTAATCGGGTTACCGACTTCTTAATCGGGCAACCCGGTAGAATGTTACAGCTACTTTTGACTTCCCTACCTCACCAAACAGATCATGTGAAACATTGTCGTATTAAGTCCATTTGGCTTTATTTGTTACGAGTATTTATTACTTTTGAGTTTTGACTTAGACTCGGTAGAATAGTTTGATCGGACCTCTAGTTTTGCCTTCTCTCGGCTCATTGGTCTCGAAAATGATCATCATAAAAAATATCGTTGTTTTGAGAAAGAGGAATCTCAAACCCCTCCTTTTCGACATCTAAAGGAACATGACCACCCGAACCCGAAACGTACCACTTTGGCTTGTCTTTCAAAACGTGTCAAACATCTATTAAGTTAAACTTTTTCCCACCTGTATTATTTATGTAATTTGATGCCCAGTCTTCGACACCTTGAGCGTTTTCCCCGCTTCTCTAGTTACGTTTTGCTTCGATGTATGAAGCTTGAAACTCACCAAAAGCTTTATTGATGTTTCGCTACTTTGACGTCAACTGATCGTCACCTCTTTACCATCCACTGTTGTTGTTGTTGTTGTTGTTGGATTTTTTGTAAATTGTAGACCACTTTGACGAATCTACCCAACATTGAGCCAACCACGGTTCTTTGTGACTCGTCCATTTTGTTTGATTTTTTCGAAGACAAAGTTATGCGGGTCGTCCCTGGACTTGTATCCAAATTAAGCACCGTGATTAATGTAGATGGTACGAGCATGCTATAATTAAAAGGATGATCGTGGATTTGAAAGATGCTGACAATGGCGTATTCAGGTTTCGCGGCTCATAGGTTTTATTAGGCTTTGAAGGCTCGAGTGTAGGTTTGTATGTTTCGTTGCTCGTAGTGTTGTTGGTGTTGTCTTCGTAGTGTCTTGTGTGATTTTTTCCGTGTGTGTTGTAGGTTGGTGTTGTTTTTTAATATATAATATTTTTACCTTTAAAAAAATGAAAAAATATAATACAAAAAAATAAAACTAAAAAAATAAATTATTAAAGTAGTAAACTATACCGTACGAATAGTAATAATTACTAAAGCTAAAAAAAGAAGAGAAAGAGCATCACGCAAAATTCCTCTTCCTCTTTGCATCGTATAGTAGTCTCCATAATCAATCAATCTATCTCTCCGCCCTTCCACCTGCCGTCCGGCGAGTTTAATCGGCGGCGACTATACTCAATGCCCGCTCAAAAGCGTCCTCACGAACCTATTTACCAAGACGACGATGAATTACAACGTAACGAATCTGAAAATAACAACGACGATGACCAAGACGCTGAACAAGGTTTTACATTTTAATTTTATTTTTCTAAACTTATGTTCAATTACATTCAACAGAGAGTAAGAAGAAGGTGTGTATTTTTTATAACTCCACATTTTATTTCGCTCTTATTACCAGAAACTGATGTTGAAGATGATCACGGAAGCACTTCTTCTGCTAGTTGCGATGAAACAGACGAAGAGTGAGTTCAATTTTTGTTATTTATAGGTGCACATATACTATATCATCTGTATTATATATTTATATAGTACTAATATATATGCGTATATACACACACACACGCACACTTCGTATATACATGTGTAAAATATATGTATCGTGAGTTATGATTACTGATTTGATTAGTTTGTTTTTGAAGTTTAGGATTTATAGGCTTTCATTTTAGATATGCATGCCGTTTAATTTCTATCGTGTGCACTTTGCGGTTAAATTGTCTCCGTTTTGCCTTAAGGCTGTCCTGAGTGTTGCAAAATGACATTTTTGCTGAATGAAAAATGCAATTACTCGTTCTATGATGTTTTTTGGGTTTTTTAAGGATGTTGCAGATTGTAATTCTTTTTTATAATGTGATATCTTCCTTGATTTGGTGACTATATGTTGGTTTTGAGTCTATCATATTTAGCTAAACTTATAATTTTTATGTTGCTTAAGATAATTTTGTATTGTGGAGCAGTTTCACTTATTTTGAATGCTTGTTGCAGGTTTGTGTATGTAAAGCTGGCTGAGATTCGAAAGGAGGTGCAATGTCCTATTTGTTTAGGTACTACTTTCTGACTATTGTTTCATTGCAGTTTTCATGTAAAATTTTACACCATAACATGAATCTGGATCTTGTAGTATTTCCAAAATATTACTGGCTATTGTTGATGTCACTATTTAAGGTGCAAGTCTTCTTTAGTCTGATATAGTTAATTTTACCTATAATTATGCTATTACTGGCTATTGTTGATGTCACTATTTAAGGTGGTGTGTAACTTTTTACAATTATACACCTTGTTTTTTCATCTCTGAATTTTCGTCAAGGTTTTTAAGTTCAACACTTGCTTTATGTTCTTTTTGGTGTACCATGCCAAACAGCTACATGCGCATAAGTTTGATTCCTTACTTCGTTAATGTTATAACATTGAGTGACACATACAGATGGTATATCATTGAAGATTATAACTTAGTTTAGGACACATGATAATCTCATTTTTTGATGGATCATCAGAAGTCATGACACATTCAATACAAGGTTGTAAAATCGTTAGGCGGGTCGATCCTGTCGGGACCTTGAAGGGATGAGTCGGTTAAGTCGAGAACGAGTTGGGCGTTGACCAACGTTGACTTTAAGTAATAAATAAATTAAACATATACATATTACACATAAATATATCAAACATAAAACATAAATATTTCAAACATAGATATAAGGCACAAAATCTAATTTTTTAAAGTTTTGACCTATTTGAGAACCTGTTCAAGTGTAGAAAAGGTTGACACCATATTTGATGAATAGGAATAATTCGAAAGACAAGAACGGTTATGGAATGCCTGCACCGCTTCTGTAGGGAATGCATAGACAAATCAATGAGACTCGGGTACGTCTTAAAAGTCAATGCTTCTTCACCAGCATCGTCTCATTGACTAATCATAAAAAGTCAACAACATTGCAGGAACAATGAATGCCCTGCTTGTCGTGCACATTGTGCAAGTCGTCGCTCTTTGAGGGACGATCCCAATTATGATGCCCTGATTGCAATTTTGTACCCTGAGATTGATAAATATGAGGCAGAGGTCTGCTTTTACCCAATATTTTGCATGATTACATTTTTTTATAACTTTCATGTTATTTTAAAGTGTTGCGTAATGCTTTAATGTAGGAATATGCCTTCGATGAAGAGGAAAAAGCTCGGAATAAGCAGGTGAGACAACAAGTTTATATCATATTTGTGCAGAGGCGATTCTATGTATAGACTCGTGGGGTCACGGGACACCACTAGTTTGAAAATTTATAGTAGAAAATACTCTGTAAATTGTATAGAACACCAGTAAATTTAAATGTATGACCCCATATATTTTTCAAATCTATAGTTTTTCCTTTTAGATTATATAGGACACCACTAAATTATACTACTCGAATCCTATATATTTTCGAATTTATAATTTTTTGAAGGTAAACTATCACTAAAATAGCAATCTAATATAATTGGTACTGAAAAAAATTTCGGGACCCCATTGAGTTATAATTCTGGAATCGCCACTGTATTTGTGTAATACATTTCTGCAATCTGTAGTATTTCAACCCCTCAACATGGTGAACCGCCTTTAAAAGTCGCGAGTCGGGATGAGTCGGTCAGGACGATACGGGGACAAGTTGGGAGTTGACCAACGTTGACTTTTAGTTAAAAATAATTTAAACATATATATGTTATACATTAATATATCAAACATAAAACATAGATCTATCAAACGTAGATATATGACACAAAATCTAATTTTAAAAAATATAAAATTTTTAACCTACTATTTATTTTGACCGACTTTGACTTGATTATGTTTTATGCATCTCCTAAACTATATTAAGTTGTTTACATAGATCCAAGATTCAATTGGTCAAACATCCCGCCGTCAATTAGAGGCACTGGGAAAGAAACGTACAACTGCCAAAGCTACCGCTGCCGTTTTCACGAGAAGATCACATGGCAACACCCGAAATCTCAGGGGACGAAGAAACCAAAAATCCCCCGAACCCCAACATTCAGACAATTCGAACGATGCCGACAACAATGACGGACGAAACAATTCGTCTTCTGATAATGAGCCACGTTCAGGACTAATAAGACCAAAGAGACAAAAGAGAGCTCGATCTTCTCAGCCTTCACTACCCTCGAGTAGTGATGAGGTGGAAACGGGTCGAGAAATTACGGGCAGGCTTATTATTGGTAGTTCAGATATTTTAACGTGGGGCCGAGGTGGTATGAGAAGTAACACACGGCATGGTAGTTTAAGTAATAGTGTTGGTAAGAGTTTTAGAAATAGTAGGGTGTTTAAACAGATGGATCATCTTCGAAAAATGCAGCTAAATACTACTGACAAGGTTAGTGTGAACTATATATAATATTGTGAAGCATGTTTTGTTAGTTATATATGTTAAGGTCAAAGTGAGTTAGAATAAACTGGGTAGCATATTTTGTTTAAACTTTTATCTTATATATAGGGTCAGATATAACTAAAAAAATATTTTAGATAGTTATAAGCTAATTTTAGATAAAAAGATGCAAGAGTTTTACTCATATTCTATTTTTTACAGATAAAACATAACCTAGATTGACTGACTGGTTCAAAAGTACCTTTACTGCGTATAGAAACTTCTATTTTATTATTGTTATTTATTTATGTCGTTCCTTCTCGTCAGTTGTGAACTTGTGATGCAAGTTATGCAACCAACCATATTAGAGTTGTAACGTATATATTTTTCTTGCAAATGGAGAACAGCTACATATTAAACAAATGTATATTGATAGTTATCCTGACGTAATAAACGCTATGACACTATTATTCTAGAGTGATGAACAAAATCTCTAATTGTCATGATTTTTGTGTGTGTGTGTGTGTGTGTATGTGTGTGTGTGTTATCATCAACTTAGGCTGAAGGAGAGGTTTTATTTTCAGTCTTACTTGTTTAATTTTCTAAAAGAAGTGACATCCAAGAGTTGATCTTGTGTTTCTTGATGGCCAGAATTAGTTCCTATTGAATATACAAAGTTCTACACCTAAGAACATGAATACATGTAGTTGGATTGAATTAAGTACATTCTAAAGTGCACTCTTCATGATTACATGCTAATTTTCCAGCTGGATATTCATATCAAGCTCATCTCTTTAGATAAGCAATATGTACCAAATCTGCAACATCTACACCTTTGCTGCAGCCCAACCATGCCAATTGTACATGTAGGCGAGGTAATACGCGCTTCATATTTTCAAAAAAAAAATTTACCATGTTACAGTAGTGGCTTTTCTTCAATTGGTAACTGAAGAATGTTTTGTACCGTGTGTTTCTGTTCAGTATGTTGCTCTTGAGAAAGGTTTGAAAGATGATGAAATTGAACTGCTGTTGGTGAAAGGGGATTACTCAAATGTTCCTGCTGGCGAACAGTCTGAGACTGTTGTTATAAATCCTTCGACAGATGATCTGCAAATGTTGGAAAAAAGTCAAACCTTGTTGGATGTTGCGAAAAGTTCTGCTGAGAGAGATTTGGTATGAACTCTTAACATTACAAAACTTTCTTATAGTCTGCCCCAAGTATGTATAGTTTTCCGTTAGATGACTTTAAGGATTGTTTTTGTAAGGATCGCATAACCCAAACACAATGTCCTGCAATATAAGCCCAAGAGTCCATCGTTTTCTAAAACTAATTGGTGATAGAGGGACTTCCCCTTAGACTTATATACATACATTTGTTTTGTCCTATGACCGATGTGGGACTTTGGTTTGCACCTCCAACAGTTTTCATTCTTATTGTAATGTAATTGTAATCACTCAACAATTATCAAGATATAGTACGTTACACCTCTTCAAAGATACTTCCATCTTCTCGAAAAACCTAAGGTCATTTTCTTCACATAGTATGTTTTTGGCCGAAGTTGATATTAATGACGCAAATTGTGTATTTGGGGTGCCTATATGAAGGTCTGATAGATGGGTGGCCTAGATGTAAAATAGTTAAATAAGTGGGTGGTCTCCACATGCATTATCCAGGGCTTTAATCATAAACTTGATGTCCGAGTATCTTTCCATCATAATTGCTAGATATCTATAGGATTTTTCGTTTGTTATATATAACTTAGTGCATCTTATCATCAACTCTTATTCATGCTCTATATAGACTACTTAATATCAATAGCGGTAGCTCGCTGAATACAGATTCTTTTAATATTGGAGGTGGAAAAATGGTTGGTTCATGCGGTTTGGGTAAAGTGGGCCAGGGACAACATTCTTGTTTTTAAACATTGTTTGTTTTATGTACTTGGTTAAGATGACCCATAAACTTGTGTTTGGTGTGTCCACCAAGTGTCTCTACGAATATATGTGGAATTTATTAAAAGCTTAGGCAATCATCATATGTTGAATTTTTGGTTGTAAATGATAGATCAATCCAAATTCGTTGATTGATAAAGTATTTCTTTGTATAATCGTAAGGATGCAAAGTCAAATTAAAAGTAAGAGAAATTTGCAGTAAATGTTGGAGTCAAGATAAATTATCATAAGAAAGATAATTCTAAACCATTAATTCACCCCTTGTTTTCTTACGTTTGAGTATGTTGTCGATGTGTTTCCAGACTCTTGCTTACAGGAAGAAGTTATCTAACTCTTGATATCACAAAGCATGGGGAAGCTTTCTAGTGGATAATTCAACATTAAGTGAAAATTAATTTAACTTAGGGAAGTACATGAGTAGCTGGTATGTAATTTAATGTAATGTAAAGTAATGTAATGTAATGAGCTTTAAATCTTTTTAGTAGTTCTAAAAGTTATTTGTGAATTATTCAACAATTTGTCGAAATTTTTGTTAACAATTGATATGCGGAATTTTTAAAGTAAAGAAAATGATTTGATTATTGTTGATTGAATTATGAACAAGGAGGTAAATAAACCTTGAGGACTACATTTTGATTATATTGAGTTTTTTCATGTACACTGAAAATAACTCTATTTATAGAGCCTAAAATACAACAGAAAGATTGTAGTCGTTGGGTTGTATCCGTTGAAGCCTGCAGCTTTGTTTGTATCCCTTGAGAGCAGGTGCATGTGACCAACTAGTGTGACATGCCACTTTTGAATATTCATATATTTATTTTATTTTCTAACACTCCCCCTCAAGTTGAATAGTGGGATTTTCACAATTTAACTTGCTCAATACATCGTTGAGGAGTCTTCCGTTGACTAGTCAATCACAAGCTAGTCTTCAATTTTGTTCAATCGATTTCCGACTTGAACTTCTTTGGTTTGCCTCGATCATCAAGCTCCCGACATGAACCTAGTTCAATTTTGAACCTTTACTAGTTCGCCAAGGAGTATTCATTTTCTAGACATGAACCCAGTCTAACTTGGACCTTTATTGGTTCGCCTAGGAATATTCATATTCCAACATGAACCCAGTTCATTTTTGCCCAGTTCATTTTTGAACCTTATTTGGTTCGCTTAGAATATTTAAGTTTCATTTTCCTGACATGAACCCAGTTCAACGTGAACCTTGTTTGGTTCGCCAGAAGTATTTAAGTTTCCCGACATGAACCCAGCTCCACTTGAACCTTGTTTGGCTCGCCCGACATGAACCCAGTATAATCTTGAACCTTGTTTGGCTCGCCTGACATAAACCCAGTTCAACTTTAGCCTTGTTTGGTTCGCCAGAAGTGTCTTGCTTTATTCCGTTAGATGCTTCGTTAATCAACTCACGGTGACGCTAGAATAAATCTCCCCCTCACCCGTGTGTTGAATATGTACATTGAAAAAGGGTCTTGAAGACTTTTGTATTTTCTGAAAGGCCACTTCACACTTGACCACTTTTTTTGTTTTGACTTATCAAGATCTCAAATGGTCATTTGCTGCACACCTCAAAAGTGTTTTTTCACTTTTACAGTCCATTCCCAACCATATTTTTTACTTTTTTTTTTTTTTTTACTTACGGAGTAGAATCCAAGGTGTTTCCACTTCATTGCCTTTTTCAAAGAAAGAGAGTATTTATCACCCTTCTTCCCCCTTGACTGATTGAAATCTGGGTTAAAACTAGACTGGGTTTTGAAGAGTGTTTTTGACACAAAACTAATTTTATCCTTCATTCCAACCTTTTCTTCCCTAAAATCAGTCACCGACTAAATTAGGGTTTATATCTTTCATTCCAACCATTCTCCCATGACGGTTGTAGCTATGAACACAAAATTAAAGGAAAAAGTTTGAGGATTTGAGGTGTTAACTCAAACCCTTCACCTGATTTGCAGATTTTCGAATCCATGAAATCGAAGCATTTCTGGTGTCGTTGCGGGTAGCTTCATGGTTGCCGCCGACTACCACTGCTGCTCCCTTTGCCGCCGGTCAGGTCGTTGTTGTCTTTTCTCTTTTCGGTGCCAGGTAATCCGCCTACGGTCGCCGTTAACTATTGATGGTTGGTGGTGGCAACCGTTGTTGGTAGCCTCTTGGTTACCTACGGCTGCAAATCCTACTTTTCCTCTGTTCTAAAGCTGCAACATACTCACCATGGCAACCACAACTATTATTTGTTGCCTAGTAACCGGTGATTTTGGCCTAGATTTGAGCTACCGTCATTTTGGCCATGGTAGCTTGATTTAAGAGTCTTATTGTTTCGGCAAGCTTAAATCATTACCTAGAAATTAAGCCATGTCATACGACGGTAGCTTAATAACCAATTACCTTGAGGATCCCATTGTTCTCTGCCAATGAGAACTCTTAAGGCAATGTCAAATAAATGAGTGTCAAAAGAGGGGCAATAGAGAACTCGGAAATACTTTTCAAGCTGCCGTCATCTTATGACATGGCAGTTTGTTTAAAGTATTTATGAGTTCTCTATTGCCCCTCTTTTGACACTCATTTATTTGACATTGCCTTAAGAGTTCTCATTGGCAGAGAACAATCAGATCTAAAAGATAATTGGTAATCTGCTCTCGTTGAGCAATTAAATTATAGTTACTTCTGGTATTATTTAACGGGCTTGATTTGTGCTACCGTCTTTGGACATGGCAACACAAATCATGGTAGTGAAATAAGCCTTGAAAGGTTATTGCTATCAACAAACCTTTCAGCTCTTTTTGTTTCCTGAATTTGGTTAGATTTTGGAACTGTTTACTGAGTTACCGTCGATTGACATGACAACCCAGATTTGAGGCAAATGATTGAAGCTGAAAAACGAGTGTCTTGATCCAAGATCGACACCGTAAGCTCTGATACCATGTTAACAATTGATATGCGGAATTTTTAAAGTAAAGAAAATGATTTGATTATTGTTGATTGAATTATGAACAAGGAGGTAAATAAACCTTGAGGACTACATTTTGATTATATTGAGTTTTTTTATGTACACTGAAAATAACTCTATTTATAGAGCCTAAAATACAACAGAAAGATTGTAGCCGTTGGGTTGTATCCGTTGAAGCCTGCAGCTTTGTTTGTATCCCTTGAGAGCAGGTGCATGTGACCAACTAGTCTGACATGCTACTTTTGAATATTCATATATTTATTTTATTTTCTAACAATTTTACCATAGAAGAAAGGCCGCAATGTATTGTCCCAGTATAACTCTAACTTTTATCTGTATTTATTGTACATTTAGATGAAGAAGGAGATGACATTAGCGTCAGAAACCCATTCTTTGATATAACCCTACAAAACTGTTAACAATTTGGCCTGCTAAATTTACCATGTTACCCACGGCTTTTATCAAGTTCCGTACAACTTGTTTTCTAGCAAAAACTTATGAATATCAAGTATTCACATATTTATAATTATTACTAGTCGTGTTGTGGATAGTGATGAGATATAAAAGTACACAAAAGCCCGAAACACCACTTTACAAAAACAGTAAGCTAGCTGGCGAGTTTCACTTGTTAGAGACCTGAAATCAGCGTTTTAAAATAAAACAAGGGAAACGGCTTCGATGGATCACTACAACAAAGATGTTGATTAGTCACGCTTATTTTTTCACACTTGATACAAGCGTGATTTTTTTTAAAATTTTCTCACACTTATGAAAGTGGTTAAGATTGTGAACGTTTTTAAATGTGTATCCATAATTCTTCACACCTATAAGTGCTTGCAAATATTTTCACAGTTAGAACCGTGCAAGTATTTTTTCAACTTCGTTTACGTTTGTAAGTGTGGTAATATACAAGCAATTTTTAATGAATGCAGCCATATACACATGTAGAACCGTGAGTAAAATGAAGTGGGTACACGTGTTGCTTATCTGATATCTGGAATTTTTTTTAAATTATTTTTTTACAGTTCAGTATTCAGTACTGTATAAGATAAGATAAATATAAATATAAATATTAATATAAATATAAATATTAAATGCAAATAAATTAACTAATTAACCAATATAAAGACGATAGCCATGTTATCGATTGGCTTCATGACCTTCATCCGAAACCGAATTCACTAAATTAGGTCTTAATCATCTAATTCACTAGATCGATTGTCAACGATTTCGTTCGTAATGGATTTGAAGCAAATAGTGCTCGTCAAATCGCTCCGTTCAAAATCAGAAACTGTTACGAACAAGTAAACTCGTCATTTTGCTCTTAACATCTTTTCATATGCTCCGATATTTTTGTCAGTTCGTATCAATCATTTAGGGTTTCAATGTTAATTGATGTTGTTAGTCACTTTTTTAGTTGAATAATTTGTGCATTTCTTCCGTTTAGATGTTTATTAACTTATAATTAGGGTTTCAAAGTTAATTCTTACAATTTCTACGTGTAATTCGTATTGAAGTCTCAAATAGACTCATGTGTTGTTTTCCTACTCATATTATGCCAAAAATAGGTTTCAATTAAAGTATCTGTTTGTTTGCTACATAACTTATTGCTATTGTGTTTTAAGTGTTTAAAATTTAAAGCTAACACATTATTGATACTCTATTGAATCAGAAACTTCAAGCTGTGTATGACTAAAATTGTCAGTGTATTAGAATTGTTTGAAGCTACCACGCTATTATTATTGTTATTGTATATTCATACAGATTATGCAGGTCATGTGGTAACTTCTATCATGGTGAGAAATGACTCTTCTGAAAGAAGTTCATCAAGTCTAGATTATTTTCAGTTTGTAGATGAATGCTTAAAATACGAATACACTTTTCTGATGAGATTTAAACATGTATTGATTAATGTGAGTGATGAATAGTTACATTTTAGATTTCTTAGTACATGAAATTCTTATTTGTATCCCAAATCTCGATATTTGGTGGATTTCTGTTAAGTGTTAAATTTTTATGGTAAATAGTATTTAGTATCAACCATCATGATTTTTACTTTAACGAATTGATTCACAAGTTTGGTATTGGGTTTTGTTGTTGTTGTTGTTGTTGTTGTTGTTGTTGTTGTTGTTGTTGTTGTTGTATTCACAAGTTCTTTTAATTAAGGCATAGTTTTACTTTAATGTTCGAGTTTGTCTTATATGATTTTCTTTTAGCTTGTTTGCTAAGATTTGGTTGAGTTTGATTCAAGATACTTATCAGGGCTTCTAATGGCAATATCATCACATCAAGCTCTGTGTAAATTATATGCCATTGATTAATTTTGTCACAATCACTTTAATCATGCTTCGACTTCGTTATCAGTATAATTTTATTTATATCTATCATGTGAAGTTGATATGAGGTGTATATCTTTATCTGCAATGTATCGAATTCAGATTTTTTTTTTTTTTTTTTGTTGTTCCTATTTTAGTAAGAAGATATTGTGATTTTAAGAAATACTAGTAAAGAAAATTAGAAGATAAAACTTGAGAGTTGACTCTTTTCGTTCTTTGTGGCAACTGAATATTATATTTTTTGGCAGGCCGCAACCAAGACTGCAAACAAGGTCTGCAACATTATTAGGAAACGGTTGGCACTTCCAGAGTGCTAAAATTGGAGAGTCCAAACTTGCTTCACTTTGAGCTGATTCTCTTGATGTGGTATTTTGTTTATCATACAATATTTGAGTTTTTTTTACTGTTGGCATGTGCTACAAGTGGCAACATGAGTGGATCAGGCAATTGGTGTTACCGTTACACATTGTTCTTTTTGTGTTGGATAAGTGAAATTAGTTGACGTTAACTCGTATCTTCTTGAAACAATTGCTAGGTATAGTTGACATTTACAACTCTCTTGCTAACCCATACCCATACCCAACTTTGCTTGTGATCACCATTTTTAATTTCTATGATAGAATCTATGAATCTGCTAGTATAGATTTGCTATTGTTGGTACGTATCAGTTTACCAATTTACACATATTCTGCCAATAGAAATTACGTGTGACATATTCCTTAAAATATGCACTATGCTATGTATGTCTGAAAGCATTCAATTTCAATAAGGATATATGCAAGTATGTTCCTTATGGGTCGATTAATACATAGGAGAAAAGATTGCTTTTGCCTTGCAATATGAAAAGTCAAGGTCAATTCTTTAAGTTAATAGATGATTGATGCTCGTCATGTTCGTAACACTTTGTAGTTGACAGATGAAAGAGAAGAGAAAAATATTACTATCACATCTTACTCTAAGTTGGGTGGATATGCTCTAAAGGTACGTCTTTGGTATTTCAGCTGTATAATTATCCTTTGGTTATACATTGGCAAGTTAAATGTATTTTTTTTTTTCTTGAACAAGGTTAAATGTATTGAATTTATTGAAAGTAAATCATCTACATAGCAATTTTAGCTCTGTTGTAGCTGCTGATTGAAGACGCTGATTCGCTTCATGGTACATGGAAATTTTGAGTGATAGGAGTTGTGTGTAGTTGTAACATATTGTATAGGAAAGTGTATATTGGTTCATTAATGTGTATCAGTGTATGATGTGTATGAAAGATACTGAATTGGGTTATGGATTACCTGTACATATATGTACATTTATATAATTAGTGGTTATTAATAATGTTTACTTTTCTAAAACATTTCCATAATATTGAAGCATTTTATATTTGTATTTGTAGGAACAAAATAGCATGCAGTTACATACGTACTATCTATATATACACCTAATTCTTAAATTATGAATAAGTGAATACCTCACACTTACAAGTGTGAAGAATCGGAAAAAGAAAACTGAAAAACGTCACACTTATTAGTGTGAAAAATTATCTTTGCACGTAGAAGTGTGAAAAAATTGATCAACATCACCACATGTATAGGCATGAACTATTTGTAGATATCTTCACACTTTACACTGTGAGCATTATTGAAGAATAGTCACACTTTAACACGTTGATATTTTTGTTGCGCTCAATTTCCTCACACATGGGCCAATTGTGAACTTCAAATTTCTTCACACTTCTAAATGTTGGTGTACGGAGTAATAAGTGTGTATAATCGACTATTTTGTTGTAGTGGATGACTCGTGTGAAGTGGAAACAAGGGTGTTGTGAAAAGTTGGCCTCAGGGATACTGAAAGTATTATCTTTGAAATACGTATATACGTTTTGTGGAATAGGGACTGTAGGAAAGTGATAAAAGGGGTGTTAGAAGAGACTTGATGTATTTGTTGGTCAAGCTGGTTTCAAAAGCTAGGGTGATCCGAGTTACTTGAGCTCGAATTGTTAAAAGATTGATTCGATCCAAGCTTAAACGTGCTCGAGCCTTTTAAGCTTCAGCTTCTTATATAGAGCTCGAACAAACCGGTGAGTCTAAAAGAGTCTTTTTCTATATTACTTTGTTATGAGTATTCCTTTGGACTCATATAAGCATATACATAACTCATAACTCCTATGATGTTCAGTATACACCCATATTTCTTTGTGTTCCACTACATACTTAACTAAGTTCAAAACATCCCAATTAGGGATGGCAATGGATACCCGATCCAGTGGATATCCATCTGATCCACCCGATTATTCGTGGATATGGACGATTTAAATGGATATGGATATGGATGTGGATGAAATTCTTGAGCTCGAATCGTTAAAAGATTGATTCGATCCAAGCTTAAACGTGCTCGAGCCCTTTAAGCTTCAGCTTCTTATATAGAGCTCGAACAAACCGGTGAGTCTAAAAAAGTCTTTTTCTATATTACTTTGTTATGAGTATTCCTTTGGACTCATATAAGCATATACATAACTCATAACTCCTATGATGTTCAGTATACACCCATATTTCTTTGTGTTCCACTACATACTTAACTAAGTTCAAAACATCCCAATTAGGGATGACAATGGATACCCGATCCAGTGGATATCCATCCGATCCACCCGATTATTCGTGGATATGGACGATTTAAATGGATATGGATATGGATGTGGATGAAAAAATTTCATCCATGGATGAACCCGCTTTCACCCGAAATAACTAGATATATAAATTTATCACTCAAATTAGTATCATTTATGTAGTGATATTTCATTAATTATATTCATATTCATCTTTCTTTATATTTTCTCTAAAAATATAACTTTCTTCTTATATTTTGTTTTGTTTAAATAATCAAATGTATTTATCGTGCTTTGGTGGTTCAAATGTGATTCCATGTTACTAAAAGTAAGCAACTTACATGTCGATATCTTTACACGTTTAATATGTTATCTATTGAATATTTGTTATATAGATTAGTAAAATGTGACTTTCGGTCGCATAAACTATTAAAAATATTACTTTTGATCGTATATAGTGTGAACCACCGCTTATAATTGTTAAAAATAAAATAAATTTAAACGGATATGGATAATTATCCATTAACCCGCTTCACCCGACGGATATGAATATGGATGGATGAAAAGTAAAAAAAATAAATGGATATGGATATGGATACGGCCTCACCCGATCCATATCCGATCCATTGCCATCCCTAATCCCAATCACTACCAAAATCTTGTTATCCGTAATTCAGTTCAGTATTTGGTTTTAAAAAGTGGAATAGAATCACACTCCGACTATCGTACTGTAGTGTCTCAATAATATTGTTCAACACAATTACAGACCACATATCAATGTCAATAAGCAGAGCCGGTCACAACTTTTTGATGTCTTGAAAAAAGGCCCCCATTATGTTCTTGTCGACAAATAAGATACTATTTTAAGAGTTCGAAATTTAATCATGTCAACTAATTTTTTCTAGGCTTATTACAAATAATACCTAGTAATAAAGTTGTACTACTTATAGAAGTTAAAGTCTTAATACTAATATAATTCACTAAAAGTTTAAATTGAATGTACGTACTTCATAAAAGTATATAGAAATGGAAATAGCAAAAAACTTGAAAAAAAAAAAAAAAAAGTACCAATATAAAGATTGAAACTTTAGTTGAAAAATACTGTAATTTAATCTTCATTGACTATTGACTATGACAATGTAATTTTTATATTGACCAATGCGTCATACCGAAATTATTCATGGCGGCTATTATAAATTAGGGGCCCACCGTTAAATTATTCAACATGTCCTGTTTAGAATCTTCGTTAATTAATAATAAATGGGCCCAAACAATATACAAATTTATACCTAGTGGGCTGGTGGGTGGCCGGTTCCATTTGATTTATTCATAACTAGTCTAATAGCCCGGTTGCACGACAGTTTTTAAAATTAACTTTTTAAAACGTTAAGTATGAAGACAATTACACAGACGGGTCAAATGATATCACAATTACAATGAAGAATAAACGTTGGTCTTGAAAAACATTAGTATTGAACAAAATTACAATACAACTCTCATCATCCATATCTCAATTTAATTCCTTGTGCGGTTGTTGATGCAGAATTGAATATCAACTCATTTGTTAGACACTTAAGGCCTCTTTACTTTTTACTTAATTATGTATCAATTGTTCGTTCAGTTAGCACAACTTCAAAATAATATTGCCATTATGAAATGTTGCATATATTGACATATTAAACCATAACTGACCAATTAGATCAGATGTTGGGAGTTGAGTTGGTTGCCATACATAAAAATGGAATTAACAAACATATGGGTATCACGTACCTTCTGTGACCAAGAACATACTGTAGGTTTGAAATCAATGATTGTAATTCATGTAGTGGTCAAGATCATGTAACACTATCTTGATTTAACTTAGAACATCATAAACCGAAATTGGCTTCCAGCTATGTGTTTTGAAAAACTGTTCTACATAAATTTTGAGTTTCTCGTCAGTTACTATCACACGATGCAAAATTCAAGTATTAAATTTGCAGTTATGGATTTATTTATGACCTACTATGTACCTATTACAAAAATATATACACGAATATAATAATCAAAGATCCCAAATATCTTATTTCTATTATACAATTAAATGTAAAGCTCAAGAAGTCTATAAAGTTATTAAAAATCCATAAAATTGTACACGATTGGTGGGTCGATGTTGATTAGTGAATACAATAAAAACCATCAAACATAACAATCACAATGATTATATAAAATAGCATAACTGTAATGACGTTGGTATCTTTTCTATACCTTTTTGAACCACTGTAGTAATCAACACAAGCTTGTTTTGACTCTCAAAAGTCAAAACCACAGCTTGTTGATCAATATTTTTGTAACTCTAACTTAGGGGAAATTGATCAAAATACACTTTTTTTAAGGCTTCAAACAAAATACACTTTTTTTTTTAAAAAAATTGTCTTTTTACACCATTCGGTAGACGGGATTTCCGTCTACCACCTTTATCTGTCGTCTACTACCATTTTTACAAAGTAGTCGACGGTGAGATAAAGGTGGTAGACGAATTCCCGTCTACTGGCAGGGTTAGTAGACAGCGACAACAAAGCAGTAGACAGACATTTACAAAGTAGTCGACTGTCTACTGCCTTGTTGTTGCTGTCTACTACCTTGTTAGTGTCTACAAGGCAGTAGACAGCAACAACAAGGCAGTAGACAGCAACAACAAGGTAGTAGACGGTCGACTACTTTGTAAATTCTGTCTACCACCTTTATCTCACCGTCGACTACTTTGTAAAAATGGTAGTAGACGACAGATAAAGGTGGTAGACGGAAATCCCGTCTACCGAATGGTGTAAAAAGACAATTTTTTTTAAAAAAATATATTTTGTTTGAAGCCTTAAAAAAAGTGTATTTTGAACAATTTCCCCTGACTTAGCCTTCAAACCACATGTCAAAACTATTTTCCAACCCATTTCAAACCAATAGACTTCTTCCTATCATTCATTTATTGGCCCAAAATATAAACCAATATGATTAAAGACAATCAAATAAGTAATCTGATACATTCAATATGCCTCCTAACATCCCATATTCCCATTGATCCAGAATGACCCACTTGATCCACTCCAAATTACTTTTGATCCATAACTACTTGATCCACTCCAAATTACTTTTGATCCATATCTACAATATCCAATTATTTGATAGAGTCATCCAATATATAAAAAAAAAAAAAAAGGAAAAAAAAAAATTACAGGTGAAGAGCTTCCATATAACATAATCTGAGACCAAACAGTTTGACCATAAACTTAGGTATACAGTTGGCTATCGCATTTCAAAGTGAAGGTATAACTAAATGGATAAAATATTAGAAAAGATTATTAGGAAATAATTCCACACAAGTTTCATAGCATTCCTTAACAGTATAGAAGTAAATGAATAATGAATTGTTCCTAAAGAAACCAAGAAAAGTGTTACCATCATAAATAAGGACAGTGATAATGGTTTTAACAACGGGTCTTTGTTACTTAGGTTACCTTCACTAAAGAATACAGTCACGAAGTTCAGAATATCATAATGCTATTTCATCAATTTAGTTACAACAGAACCCAACAGCTTTTTAACAACATTAATCAACTCAAAACCACTCACTAATACCTGAAAAGTGCATATGCAGATCTTGTAATCTTCCATGTCATCTTCCTTGGATCAGTAATTGGGTTGTTAGAGTTGAAAGATATAATAATTTGGTTCACCTTAATGGGTGACAAAGATCTTTCAACCCGTTGATGGTCACCGATCCTTCCCAATTATCCTTTTGCACTTCGATTCTTCTACAAATACCAAAAATTATATTATAGTTTGTATTAAAATCAAACTTTAATGTATTTGACCGATATGCACGTAGTTTAAGTAGGTAGAGGTCTAGAAAAAAATAAACAAATATGGGAAAATTAGACTTTTGACTATCAGGACATGTTCTTTAGAAATAGAAAAAGTCGTGGAATAAATTCATATTTTTTAACTTAACTATCCTAAAGATGAAAAAAAAAAAAAAAAGATAGTAGAGTTTATTAACTATGATTTGATTTAAATCGTAAACTTAAAAAACAGCTGTAGTTATGTGGTTAAACTATGATTTGATCATTTTATAAACTATGATTTGATCTTGGCCCCAAAAATAACAGAAAATCACATAAACTACATGAACTTAAGCAGACTTGCTTCAGTTCATTACATACCAGATTGAGTATGTGATTCGTCTTCAAGACTCTAGTAATATTTGTTGAAAACGTAATCTGAAATCGGATCCTAAGGAATCTGCATATTAACCACAAGAAATCTACATACAGCGATTGGAACGCAGTAGTAACATACCATATTGAGCATATGTCTTTTTTCCCCCCTCAAATTCTAAAGGATCATTTAACGAAAGCCTATAACTTTGAATCATTAACGTCCTTAGAGTACTATACAAGATCAGGTAGTGCAGTGACAATAATGACAATTTATAAAACATGGGAATGTTGCATACTTCTGTTGGTAATGAAGCGATGCTTGAAGCAGTTTCTACACATACATCAAGAATCGTAAGTCAGTTTAAATGAAGGAAACCTAATTTTTATTCTTCCATATCTTTCTATTCTTGTTTCTAAAGCAAAAGAACCCCTTCAATGTATAACAATTCTAAGCTAAACAAATATAATTTCAAACAGATATAATAATCAACATCCACCCAATTTACCACATCAATCAATACAATAATCAGACGATCCAAAATCTAATTCCTACAACAGTCATTATAGTATATCTATAATGGTATACACTGCAGAGTTATCAGCTTAGATTGTATATAGCTAATTTATCTAAGTAGTTAGGGTTGTTAGATTTCTGTTAGCACTGTTACATTATTTTAGGGTATATATACTTTTGCTACTCTATTGTATAATTCAGTTGTTCATAATGAAAACTGTGTGTTCAATTCAATTTACCCTCATGGTATCAGAGCGAATCATCAATTGATTCAGTCGATCCGCCATTTTTTCCGGTGATCTAAACATCTCATGTCACTATCTCATTCTTTTCCGATCATCCTCTGATCGATTATCACTCAATCAAACATTCAATTTGTCATCTACTGAACCTAATTCCAAAAACAACACAATTCAGATCTATTTCATTTTAACCCAATTCCTCTTTTACGAACGAATTCAAGATGTCAATTAACTCTTCTACAAATCTGATCACTGCTGAAGACACTAATTCTCCTAATAATCCTCTCTTTCTTCATCAACATGATCATCCAGGTCTGATTCTCATCTCGAAGAAGTTAACTGGTTCAGAAAACTATAGTACCTGGAGAAGATCGATGACTATTGCTCTCAATGCAAAGAACAAACTGCAAATTGTGACTGGAGACTACACTGAACCATCTGCAGATTCAAGAAACAAAGCACTCTGGGATCGTACAAATGACATGATCATCTCTTGGATTCTTAACACCATATCTGATCAAATAGGTAACTCTTTAAGCTTTGTGAATTATGTTGCTGCTTTGTGGAAAGAACTACAAGAGAATTATTCTCAACTTGATGGCCACAGAATTTATCAATTATCTAATGACATAGCTCAATTGAAACAAACTGATTGCAATGTGGAGATATACTATCAGAAACTATTTGGGATGAACTTGATGCTTTAGAATCACCTTATGCTTGTATATGTCAATGCAACTGTGAAAATGGTAGAACTAATGGTGAGAGATATCAAAGAAAACATCTCATGCAATTCTTAATGGGACTAGATGAATGCTATGCCAACATAAGAGGACAATTACTGCTGCTACAACCCCTTCCAACCGTTGCCAAGGCTTATGGGATGATTAGACAAGAAGAGAAACAAAGGGAAAATCATTCCATCAAAGCAACCAACTCAGTAGCTCTTTCAAGCTACACCAACAACAAAAACTACAATTCATCTGCAAACAAATGAAACTCAAACAAGACTGCTAACACATATGAAAGGAGAAGTCCATTCAAGAAAGGCATTTTCTGTAGAAATTGTGGTCTAGAAGACCACAATAAAGAAGAATGCTACAAGATAGTGGGATAGCCTATAGGACATCCTTTACATGGAAAATTCAAGCCTCAACCAAAACCACAATTCTCTAAAACAGTGAACTCAATAACCACAAGTAATGAATCTGCAGACATGGCCATGAGTGCAAGAATGGATCAACTCCAAAATCAATTGAATCAAGTTCTTCTAATGATGCAATCATCTCAAATTACTACTGCAGCTAATGACATGCCTTCTACCTCATCTGCAGGTAATCACAAAGTCATAACATCTCATATTTCTGTGCAGAAATACACGTTCATAGCCAACATTGTTTCTCATTTAACACATGCTTGGGTTGTTGATTGTGGGGCCACTGACCATGTCTCCACCTCCCTTAGCTATATGCACAACATCCAACCTTGTAACACACCAATTTATGTCACACTACCTAATGGCCATAACATCAAAGTAACAAAATGTGGATTTATCACAATAAATTTTGAAATCACTCTACATGATGTTTTCTACATTCCAACCTTCTCATACAATCTGTTATCTGATAGCAAGATGTCTAATCATCTACCACTCTCTGTTCTCTTTACTCCCTTATCTTGCTATTTTCAGGACCACAACAAGAGGATTGCTCATGGCACCCTTTGTAATGGTCTATACTTCATCCAACAAACCACAAGTCCATCTTCTCATTCCATTAATCAAGCTGGCTCAACTCAATCTGTTTCAAACTCTGCTCTTCTGTGGCATTCAAGACTTGGTCACTCCTTATTCAATGTGTTAAAACAAATACAGTCAATTTCTGATATAATAAAGTGTCATAACTCAGTCATACACAACTGTAATATCTGTCCATTAGCTAAACAACATGCTTTACCTTTTTCTACAAGTCATTCACATGCTATCTTACCTTTTGGTCTTTTACATATTGATGTATGGGGACCTTACAAACACACAACCATGAATAAATGCAAATATTTCTTAACAATAGTAGATGATTTCTCTAGAGCCACCTGGACATTTATCATTCCAAGCAAACAACATGTCACTTCACGTATTAAATCATTCCATAACTATATCAAAAATCACTTCAATATCACCATAAAAACCATCAGATCTGACAATGGATCTGAATTCATGAATCAATCTCTCACACAATTCTTTACATCCAATGGTATTCTGCATCAATTGTAACGACCCGACCAAACCCGTTATTGACGGCGCCGTTAACTTAGGTCCCGTTGCGTAGTCGTAGTCCCTATATGAGACTCGTTTGACCAAAATTATGTCGCATTCATTTGAAAGGTACAAGACTTGCAAGTTTAGTTTACAAAACCGTTCGACAACAAGTCTAAGTTTACAAAAGTCATAAAGTATAAATGAAATAACTTGCGACATAATTAGTTTAAAAACACAGTTGCTATAAATAGCGTAAGTATGTAAACAATATGCTTGGATCCCAAGGTGCTATCCCTAGCGTATGCATGCATGGTAGACTCCAATCAAGTAATCAAAGAGTGCGGAAGCATGTATCAAGTAGCCGAGTATGAACCTGAGAAACATATAGAAAACTGTCAACGAAAAACGTTGGTGAAATCATAGGTGTTTGTAAACGTTGTTTTTGAACCACAAGATTTAGTATTCCCATAGTTGATTATCAAAATCGTTTGCATTCCAAAAGTATTGTTCGCGAGCACCCAATTATCAAGACTTAACGTTTCCTCCATTGTATACCCCATCCATAGTGCTAGAACAAACACTGATTCTCGAAAATATATTTCATCCGTAGACGGTAGCGAACCGTCCGTAATGAGGGTTTGTCAAACCCGTATGGCCACACACTATAAGTTCTCGCTTACACCCTGCAAGTGTAACTAATGATAATCGAATTGAGGATTTTTGTTCTAACTCGCTGTGGAATGTTTGTTTTCCTTGTACTTGTGTTCAAAGTATAAAAGTAAGTAGTACAAAATGTAACAAAGTATATGTTTCTCAGCCCACAATTTAAAAGTATAAAAAGTTGTTGAAAAGGTGGGACTATGATCTCACCTCGAGTGCACGAGTATAAATGTACTTCACAAAGTAAACGTGTGCATGAATGTTGCTTAGCCTTGACCTAAACAAGTAAGTTGTATCAATTAACCGGTTACGACACAAGGTCGGGTGAAATGTGTTCAATTAGTCCTATGGCTCGTTACGACTCGATTAAGTATAGCATGTGAATCACGTTGTCAAGTTTCATGCAAGAATCAAGTATAAAAGCATGTTAGAACGATTGTATAAAAGTTTGGTTAAGTTTGACTAAAAGTCAAACTTGGTCAAAGTCAACACGTTCGGGTCGGGTCCCGAACTATTTTTCTATGCTAGTTATTCATATATAAGCATGTTAAAACAAGTTGCATGTAAATTGGAGGTCTAGAACATGTCAAACATTTTTAGTAAAAAGGTCAAGGGAAACAGAATCTGGACGCGGCTTATGTCGCGCCGCGGCCAGGCCTGTCGCGCCGCGACAATGGCCGTGGCCTGGTCCCAGGCCTGTTTCACTTGTTCAAGGCTTGGTAAAATTTCAAACAAACGCAAAACTCAAACCGTAAACAATTAGAAAGCGTATCTTATACCGTTGGAAAGCTCTTTTGACAAGGAACACAACTAAACATATTTCATCAAACAAAAACAACATTTTCCATAACCGATTTCTCGTCAAGTGATCATTTAAAAGTCCATTTTCAAAGTTTCAAGTTCATCAATTGCATTTTAAGTTTCGGGAATCCAATTCACACATATGATATGCCGTTTCGAAGGTAATGAAGCATACATTACTACTAAACACTAACAATTAACATTCCATGGCATTTAAGCATCCAAAAGTTCATGTCAAGAACTATCAAACCCTAGTCAAACATCAAAAGAAATCATTAATCGGGTTTTTGAAGTTTTCTTAATCAACCTACACATCAAAATGTAGCTAATGATACTAGTAACACAATTAAAACATGCACTTTAACAATCTAACAACATTAACTCATCCAAAATCAAGGATTAAGCAAACCCATTTCAAAAACTCAAACTAGTTACTCCAAACCACGAATCGAGCAAACAAAACATATATTCATGTTATACACGAGCCATAGACACTAACTAACACCATTTCAAGTCAAAAACACGAATTTAGAGAAATCAAGAGTTTTAGAAATGTTACCCAAAATCAATGAAGTTAGTATCAAATCGTAGAGGATGATGAGAGGATCAAGAATATGTAGTCGGATTTGTTGTGAGCTTCCAAGATTGAATTTAGATGATGAATGAATGGAATGGGTTTGTGTGTGTGTTCTTGAGATGGAGAGAAAAGGGATGAGGGAGATGATGGAATGGATGAAATGGGTTGACTAGTTGACCTAGTCAACTAGTTTGCCCATTTGGCAACTCCGGTCCCTCGAGTTTCAAAGCGGGTGCGGGATTTAACCGATCGAATATTTTCAAAATGCAAGTTAACGAGAGATGTTATAATTAAATGACGGAATTATTATGAACGTTAGTTGTAAGAATCCGAAACTAATCCTCCCGGACGACGTCTTCAACAGTTGGTCCCATTGCGATGATCGACTTCAAGTAAGGTCTTTAATATGAGCTATTGCACAGCGGAAGACATAATTCGTACCTGAGAATAACATGCTTTAAAAGGTCAACATAAAGTTGGTGAGATATATAGATTTGATGCTAGCAGCGTTATAACTATGGACCATAAGATTTCATATGTAAACATTTTAATAAAAAATATTCTAAGTGGTTGAGCACTTGGTAACCATACTTAACATTTAATCACGTCGCATATTCCCTTTATTATGAAATCTTACTACACCGTACCAAGTGTAGTCACGAAACGAAGTACTGTGCAACCGTTGAATACTGGTCGTCCAGTCCGGTTGGGGTTGTCAGGCCCGATAGATCTATCAACAGGATTCGCGTTTACAATACCGCTGTAAATATTAGTTACCAAGCTACAGGGAAGTATGCCAGTGGTACAACTCAACGTAGAATATATTTTTCAGTTACTTGTGTCCATAATGTAAAACATTTATAAAAACAGCGCATGTATTCTCAGCCCAAAATATTTAAAGTTAAAAAGGGACTATATACTCACCTAATGTATTTTGTAGTAAAAATACATACAACATCATTGAACACGTATAAGGTTGGCCTCGGATTCACGAACCTATATTATTTGTAACTATATTAACACATATAATAACCGAACAAGTTTATATATTATTATTAGTGGTATAACTGTTATACCTAATAATTTATAGGCTTCGTTAAATATAAATATATATATATATTATTTAGATATATAGTTAGTATCAAAAATATTAATATAGTCTTGAAAAGTATAAATATAAATAATTTTTGTTGTAATAATAATAATAATGAAAATGATAATTTTAGTAATATTAGTAATAATAAAATGATAGTTTTTTAAAAAAAAAATAATTTTTACTAATCAAGATAATTTTAGAAATAATGATATTTTTTAATAATAATAAGATTACTAACAATAGTATTAATAGTCACAATTATCGTCATGTTTAAATTGTATCTTAAAATTATAAGCTTAACAGTTCTAATTTATAATTATAATCTTTATCGTACATGTGTTAATATAATTATAACTTTCCTCATAAATCTAACCATATCATCTTTTATTACTTTTAAGAAATGGTTAAGTCTAAATCAATAACATAATAATAATAATATTAATAATTAATAATAATAATAATAATAATAGTAATAATAATCATAATAATATTAAAAAGAAAAAGAAACTACCTCAATCTAATGAGCTTTAAAAATAAATGGACGCCAACGCCCAGGTTCGAACTCCCGACCTCTCAGATAACCGCTAACACATCAAACCAGCTACGCTGGCTTGTCTTTCTGTTTTTATACTCGATAATATAGTTTATAACCCGTTTCTATTTTCTTTAATTTTCTTCTTCTTCTTCCCACAGAACCATCGACCCAAACCCTTTTCAAATATTCACCACATCGATTAAGACTTAACATCCAGTATATAAATACTCGTTTGTGACCAATTGGGTTTTTAAAAAAAAAATAAAAGGGACGAATCCCTGTTGCTGCTGCCGTCGCATATTATGAACAAAAGAAGAATGATTTTTAGCTTTGAATGTGAAATAGACTAAGATTATAACATGAAATAGTTTGTAATTCGTATATAGAAGCTCTTAGCATCGTCATTTGAACTTTAAATATCAAAACAAATTCAAATTTTGCGATATACCAATTAGTTAACTTTTTGAATTTTCAAGTTTGACTTCTCAAATTCGCATTCGATTTTACGATTTGGAACCTGTAAATCTGAGGAAACATTCATGATATAATTTAAGACGCTTCTGCATAATTAGATTTTTTAAAAAAAACTCGATTTCGAATTCTGAACAAAAATGGTTATACGAACAGAAAAAAAATATGCTTGCTCGCCTGTCCAGTTTTTTTTTTTTAAACTTTCTGTTTTTAATTCCTATAATTTCTGTTTATTGTCGATATAAAAAAAAATATACAGATAAAATTGATATTTAGTGGTATTAGGGAAATAACGACATGGGTCTCAAGGATTGATTGGTTAATTTATAACCTGGTTTAATGGATGCATAGTATCGACAACAAAATCACATGGCAACAGAAAAAAAAAAAAACAAATTATGATATCCTTAAATCACGCATGATAATTGATACCTTATAAATTATGTTTTAATTTTAATTAATAAATATATTAAATAATATGTTAATATTATTAATAAAAATGTTTTAAGATAATATTACTTAATCCATAATTAATGAATTTACTAAATTAATAACCAATATTATTAAGTGTTAATGATATACAGTATTAGTCATCATAATAAAAAAAAATAATAATAATAACATCATTAATGATAATAATATTTTTAATAACGTCTAATAACAATAAATGACAAATAATAATATTATAAGTGATAATAATAATAATAACATTAATACTAATGATAATAATAATAACTTTATTGATAATGGTAATACTAATAATAAAAATGATAATAATAATCCTTAATAATAATAATAGGTTATTTCATTTTTTTTTTTTGAAAACAATAATAATATTGATAATAATATCTAATACTAATAATGAGTAATAATAATATATATAATGATAAAAATAATGATAATAATAATAATAATTATATTATATTCCTAATAACAATAATCTAATAATAATAACAATAATAATGCCCCTATTAGTATTTAATATTTATATGTTTTATATATAATACTACATATATTATAGAAGTCACACATATATTTTTATTCAATTCACAATTTAACTATTCTATATATTATTCTACATATTTATTTATAAAAATAATTACATACAAATGCTTACTAACATAAATATATTTATTTATATATATAAACATATATTTATTTACAAACGGTTGTTCGTGAATCGTCGGGCATGGTCAAATGGGTAACTAATCATCCAGATATAGATTTCAGACTTTCTAGACTCAACATTAAGGTTTTTGCTTATCGTGTCGGAAACATATAGAGATTAGGGTTTAAATTTGGTCGGA
The DNA here is from genome assembly GCF_046630445.1 of Rutidosis leptorrhynchoides. Classification (NCBI taxonomy): domain Eukaryota; kingdom Viridiplantae; phylum Streptophyta; class Magnoliopsida; order Asterales; family Asteraceae; genus Rutidosis; species Rutidosis leptorrhynchoides. The sequence goes on from NC_092336.1 coordinate 248,457,294, forward strand.
AATTTCCGGGTCGTTACAGTACCCACCCGTTAAAGAAATTTCGTCCCCGAAATTTAGTAGAGGTTGTCATAAATAACACTAGGAATATTTTCATGACAATTATGAGGTAAATATGGAGTTTTATCATATTTAAGTAATATAATTCGATTATGCGAAGAGTATGAGTGAAGCTATTGCGGGAGAGTGAAATGAGTAAATATGAAATCGTTTTACCCGTTGACGTAGTTATGATTAATTTCCGGAATTTATGGGATTCAAAGAAAATCTTACGTATTAAGATTTGGTTCTTCGGCGATCGGGATCTTCTTAGATTTAATGCGGCAATCTGTTTCGATTTCTTTGTCGGATATTTCACTATAAATTCACCTCTTTCCCTTCCTTACTTCCATACCTCACATCTTCTATTCTTCCTTCTCCAATTCATACCTTTCAAAATACTCCATCCCGTTCTGATTTTTATTATTCTTCTAACCTCCATATCTTTCATTCTTCTCTTTCATCTGCCGCTAGAAGAATCTATTTACTTCTATTATTTTCTCGGAATTATAATGTTTTTAATTCTCCCGTGTCTTTACGTTGCAATACGTATTGATATACACGGTTTGTAAATCCTGGGTGGTCTTCGGCCTTTGTATTCTTCATTATTTTTCAAAGTTTTATGTTTTCGTTTTCTCTTCCCGACTTGAGTCAAGCGAATAATGGTTCGGAATTCGTAGGTATGAAATTCAAAATGAACATAGCTAATGCTCTTAGAAAGAAATAGTCATGGCACGATTTAGACTTGTCAAATTACCAGAATATCCTGAAAAGATTGAATCATCAAGAGAATACTTTCTTGATATGTTTAGAGATTAGATAGAATGTATGAGCCGTGTAACATGGCACATGATGATGGTACTGTGAATTATCACATTCCATTAGAAACTTAACATGACTTATTGTAATATAATGAAGTTGATCAAGTTTCATTATATTATACTAATTCATGTATCAGTTCCCAACACTACTTCAAAACATTCATATTTTAAATTTGGAGATTTCAGAATATAGAAACTAACACAGTTTCTTTTATGTTGTAACGCAGATATTACGGAGAGATAAAGGATCCCAGATAAGAATAGTTGTGAAAATATCTCCAGAAATATGGAGAATATGTATAACGGAAGATTTGAAGATATCTTATAATATCTAAGATAAGATGATGATGAAGAATATCTTTTGAGAAAATCTAGAATAAGGGGTAGGGTTCTTACTAACGGTTTCAGCAGGTACTGAATCATTTGGATTCTTTGAGGGCAGGTTCAGCCCTTGTATTTGTTCTTTGTTTCCTTAACGGTTAGCTCAATCCGTTTTTCAGTACCAAATTTTCTATCGAGCGTTCCTAACACTCCCTGCTTTATCATTAAACTTTTGGCCATTTAGGCCATCAACAATTTTACTGTTTCCTCTGCATTTAATGCAGTCATATCTGAATCGTCGATTATCAATCCGAGGTGTTTTTGGGCGAATTGTGTTTTTAGATGATTAAATGCTGATGATAAAATGGCGGAGTATGAAAGGTTCCCGATAACGATGAGGAAAACCAATCGTATATATCAAAGTTATAATAAGACTTATTCGAATGAAAGGTCGAAGTTGTTCTGCTGAAGCTGTGACAAAATTGGCTACTTTGAAAAGGAATCGTAAGGTTGTTTTTCTAATAAATGCTAAAGAATTCGCCGCGGTACGTGTTAAACTATGACTTTGGGTTCAAGAGTTTTTCATGTGTATAGATCTTTTCTTCTGTAGATGAAGTGCGGTCGGTTCAACTTCTCGATTTAGGTATTTTCAAGAATCCTGATAGGTTTGTACGCGGATTGTAAACGTTGAGATACAAATGAGGTTTAAGATAGAATCAAGTGGCAAGCTTGAAGAATTATTTAGTTTCATATGTTATAATCAATATTTTAATTTAATTCATTTTAATTGTCCAAAGTTAGCAGTCCAATAGTCTGATGGTTCAATGATTTATATATAATTTAATATATAATATTACATAATACGTATCGTGACCCGTGTACCGGTCTCAGTGTCGATCACAACTCAAAGTATATATATATTTTGGAATCAACCTCAACCCTGTATAGCCAACTCCAACATTCACATATAGAGTGTCTATGGTTGTTCCGAAATATATATATAGATGGGTCGATATGATAGGTCGAAACCTTGTGTACGTGTCCCGTTATTTAAAGTGCGTAAAATAAATAACAGAACTTAAATGACAATAAATTAAATGCGTAAAGTAAATAACAGAAATTAAATGACGATAAATAAAATTGCGATAAATTAAATGTTAATCAGTTAGCTGGGAACAGTTAGCCGGAACAGTTAGCGTGAAATCCTATCACAATTCCAATTAATTAATTCGTTTGTTTCTAACACTTTTTATTTTTGTCCAATGTTTTCTTCGTTATGCCACTTGTTGGATTCTGATAGGTCAAAATCCAAATATGAAATTTGAATAGAAATGGTTATTCTGTGGTGAACGGATACGTATATCGGTAGTTGTAAGTAGGATAGAAAATGATTGTTGAATCAGATTCGAAGAATGTACAGTGTAACTTATTAATGTGAAATCTGAATATTTCTCGGGTACTACCCACCCGTTAAAATATTTTCATCATTCACAGTTTGTACGAAAGAATTTTAATTACATTCTTTATGAAAATATACTTGCATATATATTTTCTTCGGATGTAATCATAGATTTAATGAGTCAATAAGATATTATACTCATTTGATTTATTGTTGGCACTTGATTATATGACCTCTAGAACATTAGAGACTACATAATTGCCATGTCGAACGAAAATAAATGTGATAGAACGATAAGTAAAGCGAAGATAATTGATATAAAATGATATGTAAAACGAAGATCATACTCGAGGTACAGATAGTGATATTGAGGTGAGTGATGTTGATATCCGAGGTACAAATTGTGATGTTGAGGTTTACGACGCGGTTGTGGTTGAGGGTGATATGGGTACTGTCGGTGTTGATGATGGTGGTACGGATTATGCTGCTGGTGCTGCTGCTGGTGTTTGTAACCTTCGCACCGTATTCTCCAAAGCCGTCACGCGAGCGCGAAGTTCGTTAACTTCTGCTAGTACACCGGGATGATTGGCGGTTGGGGTGAGCGAATGAACAAGATCCGAAATATGGGATAGGATATAATCGTGACGAGATACTCGAGAAATGAGAGAGAAAATGGTTTCTCGAACAGGTTCGCCAGTAAGTGCTTTAGGTTCGTCGTCAATAGGGCAATTTGGTGGGTGAAAGGGATCACCTTCTTCTTGTCTCCAATAATTTAGCACACTACGAACCCATCCCCAATTCATCCAGAATAGATGATGGGAAATTGGTTGATCCATTCCAGTGACGCTGCCTTCGAAGCCCGAATGAAAATCCATATCAGCGTAGCTGTCGGAGTCGGAGGAATTTGAACTGGACGCGGAGTTCATCTTGTATAGTCGAGGAATGAGTTTTTGGTATGAAATAGATTATAGAAGTTAGATTTGGTACTCTTCTATACATACTTTACATATGTATATATAATACCAAAATCCCGTAAATTACGGAGAATCTTTGAAAAGATGTCAACTAAAGTCCAAAGTAACAGATATGCTAAAATATGAATTTTGTCTATACACTATCGATGCACTAAATGCAGTAAGACGTGTCTAGACTTATGAATGATAAGCAGGCAATTCCCTAAGGATGATAAGCAAATAATTTACGACTAGAAATGATAAGCAAAACTTTTGTCATATAGACACGGTCAAAGTCCAGACTCATTAATGTATTCTAACAACTACTAGTCAGACACACTAATGCAAGACCTGGTTCACTAAGACCACCGCTCTGATACCAACTGTAAGAATCCGAAACTAATCCTCCCGGACGACGTCTTCAACAGTTGGTCCCATTGCGATGATCGACTTCAAGTAAGGTCTTTAATATGAGCTATTGCACAGCGGAAGACATAATTCGTACCTGAGAATAACATGCTTTAAAAGGTCAACATAAAGTTGGTGAGATATATAGATTTGATGCTAGCAGCGTTATAACTATGGACCATAAGATTTCATATGTAAACATTTTAATAAAAAATATTCTAAGTGGTTGAGCACTTGGTAACCATACTTAACATTTAATCACGTCGCATATTCCTTTTATTATGAAATCTTACTACACCGTACCAAGTGTAGTCACGAAACGAAGTACTGTGCAACCGTTGAATACTGGTCGTCCAGTCCGGTTGGGGTTGTCAGGCCCGATAGATCTATCAACAGGATTCGCGTTTACAATACCGCTGTAAATATTAGTTACCAAGCTACAGGGAAGTATGCCAGTGGTACAACTCAACGTAGAATATATTTTTCAGTTACTTGTGTCCATAATGTAAAACATTTATAAAAACAGCGCATGTATTCTCAGCCCAAAATATTTAAAGTTAAAAAGGGACTATATACTCACCTAATGTATTTTGTAGTAAAAATACATACAACATCATTGAACACGTATAAGGTTGGCCTCGGATTCACGAACCTATATTATTTGTAACTATATTAACACATATAATAACCGAACAAGTTTATATATTATTATTAGTGGTATAACTGTTATACCTAATAATTTATAGGCTTCGTTAAATATAAATATATATATATATTATTTAGATATATAGTTAGTATCAAAAATATTAATATAGTCTTGAAAAGTATAAATATAAATAATTTTTGTTGTAATAATAATAATAATGAAAATGATAATTTTAGTAATATTAGTAATAATAAAATGATAGTTTTTTAAAAAAAAAATAATTTTTACTAATCAAGATAATTTTAGAAATAATGATATTTTTTAATAATAATAAGATTACTAACAATAGTATTAATAGTCACAATTATCGTCATGTTTAAATTGTATCTTAAAATTATAAGCTTAACAGTTCTAATTTATAATTATAATCTTTATCGTACATGTGTTAATATAATTATAACTTTCCTCATAAATCTAACCATATCATCTTTTATTACTTTTAAGAAATGGTTAAGTCTAAATCAATAACATAATAATAATAATATTAATAATTAATAATAATAATAATAATAATAGTAATAATAATCATAATAATATTAAAAAGAAAAAGAAACTACCTCAATCTAATGAGCTTTAAAAATAAATGGACGCCAACGCCCAGGTTCGAACTCCCGACCTCTCAGATAACCGCTAACACATCAAACCAGCTACGCTGGCTTGTCTTTCTGTTTTTATACTCGATAATATAGTTTATAACCCGTTTCTATTTTCTTTAATTTTCTTCTTCTTCTTCCCACAGAACCATCGACCCAAACCCTTTTCAAATATTCACCACATCGATTAAGACTTAACATCCAGTATATAAATACTCGTTTGTGACCAATTGGGTTTTTAAAAAAAAAATAAAAGGGACGAATCCCTGTTGCTGCTGCCGTCGCATATTATGAACAAAAGAAGAATGATTTTTAGCTTTGAATGTGAAATAGACTAAGATTATAACATGAAATAGTTTGTAATTCGTATATAGAAGCTCTTAGCATCGTCATTTGAACTTTAAATATCAAAACAAATTCAAATTTTGCGATATACCAATTAGTTAACTTTTTGAATTTTCAAGTTTGACTTCTCAAATTCGCATTCGATTTTACGATTTGGAACCTGTAAATCTGAGGAAACATTCATGATATAATTTAAGACGCTTCTGCATAATTAGATTTTTTAAAAAAAACTCGATTTCGAATTCTGAACAAAAATGGTTATACGAACAGAAAAAAAATATGCTTGCTCGCCTGTCCAGTTTTTTTTTTTAAACTTTCTGTTTTTAATTCCTATAATTTCTGTTTATTGTCGATATAAAAAAAAATATACAGATAAAATTGATATTTAGTGGTATTAGGGAAATAACGACATGGGTCTCAAGGATTGATTGGTTAATTTATAACCTGGTTTAATGGATGCATAGTATCGACAACAAAATCACATGGCAACAGAAAAAAAAAAAAACAAATTATGATATCCTTAAATCACGCATGATAATTGATACCTTATAAATTATGTTTTAATTTTAATTAATAAATATATTAAATAATATGTTAATATTATTAATAAAAATGTTTTAAGATAATATTACTTAATCCATAATTAATGAATTTACTAAATTAATAACCAATATTATTAAGTGTTAATGATATACAGTATTAGTCATCATAATAAAAAAAAATAATAATAATAACATCATTAATGATAATAATATTTTTAATAACGTCTAATAACAATAAATGACAAATAATAATATTATAAGTGATAATAATAATAATAACATTAATACTAATGATAATAATAATAACTTTATTGATAATGGTAATACTAATAATAAAAATGATAATAATAATCCTTAATAATAATAATAGGTTATTTCATTTTTTTTTTTTTGAAAACAATAATAATATTGATAATAATATCTAATACTAATAATGAGTAATAATAATATATATAATGATAAAAATAATGATAATAATAATAATAATTATATTATATTCCTAATAACAATAATCTAATAATAATAACAATAATAATGCCCCTATTAGTATTTAATATTTATATGTTTTATATATAATACTACATATATTATAGAAGTCACACATATATTTTTATTCAATTCACAATTTAACTATTCTATATATTATTCTACATATTTATTTATAAAAATAATTACATACAAATGCTTACTAACATAAATATATTTATTTATATATATAAACATATATTTATTTACAAACGGTTGTTCGTGAATCGTCGGGCATGGTCAAATGGGTAACTAATCATCCAGATATAGATTTCAGACTTTCTAGACTCAACATTAAGGTTTTTGCTTATCGTGTCGGAAACATATAGAGATTAGGGTTTAAATTTGGTCGGAAATTTCCGGGTCGTTACATTAGTCAACGGAAACTACGAATTTAAATAACGAAAGGTATTATTTAAAAGAAAAAGACGGTGTTAAAAATAAATTTAACGGAAAAAGGCGGGATGTTACATCAATCTTCTTGTCCATACACACCCCAACAAAATGCCAGAGTGGAAAGAAAACACAAACAACTTTTAGAAATAGCAAGAGCTATTAGGTTTCAATCTCACATTCCTATTCACTTGTGAGGCTATTGCATTTTAGCTGCCACATACATTATCAATAGACTTCCATCCAAGCCTCTTTATAACCTCAGTCCCTATGAACTACTTTATCATAAACCTCCTGATCTTTCACACCTCAAAGTTATTGGTTGCCAAACAAATGTTCATACACACACTTATGATAAATTTCATCCAAGATCTACTCCTTCTGTTCTTCTAGGATATCCAACCACCCAAAAAGGATATATTCTCTATGATCTGCATACTCACAAAATCATTATCAGCAGATATGTCACTTTCAATGAACATATTTTTCCATTCAAACAACTCAACACTACCCCCACACATCCCACAATGCCCTATGAAATCTCTCCTCCTGTCAATATCACTCATTCCGAAACATATCCACACTCTTATCAATCTACTAAACCTTCTGCCACTCCTACACCAACAACAAACTCCAATCTACACACTCATCCTATTTCTGATCCACCCTTATCCACATCTCACAACACCTCTCCATCTTCTATACCTCAATCAAACCCTGCACCTTCACTTGTCCAATCTATTCAATCCACTACCTTCACACCACCACCTAATAATCAAACACCACAAAGAAAATCACAAAGAACTCGTTTCATTCCAACAAAATTCAAAGAATAGCAACACTCTATACCAACCATCAACTCTGTCTCCAAATACCATTTTACAAAATACATCAATTACTCCAACATAAAAACTCCTACAACAAGACACCTTATCCATTCCATTAACACATCCCTAGAACCACAATCATATACACAGGCATGAAAAAATGAGAAATGGTTAGAGGCTATGAACAAAGAAATTCAGGGTCTTGAAGCAAACAACACTTGACTGATCACCACATTACATCCAAACAAACAAGCCAATGGATGCAAATGGGTCTTCAAAGTCAAACTCAAAGCAGATGGTACCATAGAAAGGTACAAAGCAAGATTGTTTGCTAAGGTTTTCACACAACAAGAGGGTATAGACTATAATGATACTTTTGCCCCAGTTGCAAAAATGGTGGTTGTTAGGGTTTTTCTATCTGTTGATGTTCATAATCAATGGGACATTGCTCAACTAGACATTAACAATGCATTCCTTCATGGTGATATCCATGAGGAGGTTTACATGACCCTACCACTAGGTTACAAGCATAATCATCCACCACATTCTGTCTGCAAACTTCTCAAGTACCTATATGGCTTGAAACAAGCCAACAGACAATGGTTTACAAAACTCACAATTACCTCATAGGTCAAGGTTTCACACAGAGTTATGCTGATACATCCCTGTTAACATGCAACAAAGATTCAACTTTTCTTGCCATCATCATCTATGTAGATGACCTCTTGATTACTGGCAACAATCCAACTATGATACTTCAACTCAAAGACAACCTTCACACAACTTTTAGCATCAAAGACCTTGGTACCATTAATTACTATCTTGGCATCGAATTTCTTAAACACAAAGATGGTATCACCATGTCCCAAAGAAAATATGCATTGGAACTTTTGAACACATCTGACATTTTAGATCAAAAACCCTCAAATGTTCCTCTTGACCTAAACACAAAACTATCAGCAGATGAAGGTACACCACTTGAAGATCCCTCTCTTTATAGGACCTTGGTTGGCAAACTCATTTACCTAACAATTACCAGGCCAGACCTTTCATATGCTGCTCAAGCCCTCATCCAATTTGGTCAAAACCCAAGAACAAGTCATCTCACAGCTCTTTATAAGATCCTAAGATATGTCAAAATTTGTCCAGGTCAAGGGCTTCATTTCCCATTAGATACTCAACTGAAACTCAAGGCATTCTGTGATAGTGACTGGGCAAATTGTCCAACCTCTAGAAGATCAATCACAGGGTATTGTATCTTCCTAGGAAGTTGCCTTATTTCCTGGAAATCCAAAAAGAAAAAAGTGGTTTCTAGATCCTCCACAGAGGATGAGTACAGGGCTCTTGCAGACTGTACATGTGAACTCATGTGGTTACAAAGTTTACTACATGATTTCAAGCTTATCAACTCTTCACCAATTCCCATTTACTATGACAATGCCTCTGCAATTGCTCTGGCATTTAATCCTGTCCAACATGCTCGTACCAAGCACATTGAAACTGATTGTCACTTTGTTCGTGATAAGATAAGGGCTGGTCAAATTGCTACCATCTTCATCCCTTCTCCACATCAGGTTGCAGATGTCCTTACCAAAAGTTTGAGTAAATCTCCACACCACAAGTGTATTTCTAAGTTTGGCATTTGTGATCCTTACACAATGCCACCTTGGGGGGGGGGATAATGGTATACATTGCAGAGTCAACAAAGTCAATGATACAGATACTGGACAAGTCAACAACATATCCAGTCAACATAGCAAACGCAGAAAATATCTCATCAGCTTAGATTGTATATAGCTAATTTATCTAAGTAGTTAGGGTTGTTAGATTTCTGTTAGCACTGTTACATTATTTTAGGGTATATATACTTTTGCTACTCTATTGTATAATTCAGTTGTTCATAATGAAAACGGTGTGTTCAATTCAATTTACTCTCATGGTATCAGAGCGAATCATCAACTGATTCAGTCGATCCGCCATTTTTTTCGGTGACCTAAACATCTCAGGTCACTATCTCATTCTTTTCCGATCATCCTCTGATCGATTATCACTAATCAAACATTCAATTTGTCATCTACTGAAGCTAATTCCAAAAATAATACAATTCATATCTATTTCATTTTAACCTAATTCCTCTTTTACGAACGAATTCAAGATGTCAATTAACTCTTCTACAAATCTGATCACTGCTGAAGACACTAATTCTCCTAATAATCCTCTCTTTCTTCATCAACATGATCATCCAGGTCTGATTCTCATCTCGAAGAAGTTAACTGGTTCAGAAAACTATAGTAACTGGAGAAGATCGATGACTATTGCTCTCAATGCAAAGAACAAACTGCAAATTGTGACTGGAGACTACACTGAACCATCTGAAGATTCAAGAAACAAAGCACTCTGGTATCGTACAAATGACATGATCATCTCTTGGATTCTTAACACCATATCTGATCAAATAGGTAACTCTTTAAGCTTTGTGAATTCTGCTACTGCTTTGTGTAAGGAACTACAAGAGAATTATTCTTAAATAGGTAACTCTTTAAGATCTTAGTTATCCTTGTATTTCATGTGATGAAGTTGTAATGCTTGAAAGCACTTTCTCCGAAACTGAAATCTTCGATGCTCTTAATGAGTGTGGTAGTACAAAGGCCCCCGGTCGGGATGGTTTTAATATGAGATTTTTCAAAAGATTTTGGGATTTAATTAAAGGTGATCTTATTAATGCAATCAATTGGTTTGGGATAAGGGGGAAATTTCGAGGGGGTGTAATGCTTCATTTGTCACCTTGGTTCCTAAAAAGAATGACCCGATGGGTCTTGGCGACTATAGATCGATTTGTCTAATCGGTTGTTATTATAAGATCGTGTCAAAAATTATCTCCAACCGCTTTAGAAAAGTCTTGCCTACACTTGTTGGAATAGAGCAAAGTGCATTTCTAAAAGATAGATTCATTCTAGATGGTGCGTTAATTGCAAATGAGATGGTTGATTTCCTTAATGCAAAGAAAATGAAAAATTTCCTTTTTAAAGTTGATTTCGAAAAGGCGTTTGATAGCCTTAATTGGGACTTTTTACTTGAGGTTATGAAATCCATGGGTTTTGGTTGCAAGTGGCGGAAATGGATCCTTTCATGCCTTTCTTCGGCATCTATTTCTATCCTAGTGAACGGTTCTCCAACTAATGAGTTTTCGCTTGGAAGAGGGGTAAGACAAGGTGATCCTCTTTCCCCTTTTATCTTTATTATTACGGCGGAAGGCCTAAGCATTCTCACTAAGGCGGCAATTGATAATGGTCTTTTCAAGGAGGTAGAAGTTGGGAATGATAATGTGCTAGTCTCGCATCTCCAATATGCGGACGATACTATCTTTTTTGGTGATTGGAGTCGGTTAAATGCGCATAATCTCATGATCCTTCTTAAGTGTTTCGAACTCGCTTCGGGCCTTAAGGTTAACTTTCAAAAGAGTCGTATTTTCTGGATTGATATAGATAGAGTCGAACTAGAAAATATTTCTTTCCATATGGGTTGCCAAATAGGGGAATTCCCTTTCATTTACCTAGGGCTATCCATTGGCACGAAGATGAAGAAGTTGAAGGATTGGAATGTTGTTGTTGATAAATTTAAAAAAAGACTTTCGGATTGGAAGAAAAGATCGATGTCCTTTGGAGGAAGATTAGTGTTGATTAAATCGGTTCTCTCGAGTCTACCATTGTACTATTTCTCACTCTAGCGTGCACCGCCTTGTGTGATTAAATTACTTGAGAGTGTGAGGAGAATTGTTTTTTGGGGGGTTCGGATTCTAAAATTCCTTGGGTCAAATGGGAGTGTGTCATCAATTCTTACGATAATGGGGGGTTAAACATTGGGTCCTTAAATAGCAAAAATCTTGCTTTGTTGGGGAAGTGGTGGTGGAGGTTCAAAACCGAATCCAACTCACTTTGGGTAAAAATTATACGTAGCATTCATGGTTCGTGTGGTGGCCTTGAGTTGGAAGGTGGTTTTTATCACTTTTCAACAAAAGGCGTTTGGTACAATATTGTTCGTGCAGGTAATACAATCGAATAAAGTAATGTTATCTTCAAGAACTCCTTCTCGAAAGTAATTGGTTATGGTGGCTTAACGTCCTTTTGGCATGATCATTGGATTGGCGACAACAAGCTTAGTGTTCTTTTCCCAAGACTCCTAAGGCTCGATAATTCTCCAAATGTTTTGGTTAAAGACAGGTTTCCTAATAATGGCTTGGCATGGAGCTGGAAACGTGTACTTATAGGTCGTGCTTTAGGGGATTTTAACACCCTAATGGGCCTGCTATCGTCTGTTTCCCTTGACAACAGTTCTCGTGATTCTTGGAAGTGGTTAAATGCAACAAATGGGTTGTTCAGTGTTAAAGTTCTATCTCGCAACATCGACGAACAGGTTCTAAGTTCGAGTAATTCTTCATCGGGTACCTTACGAAATAATCTTGCCCCCAAAAAAATTGAAGTTTTCGTTTGGCTGGCGGTTAAAAAATGACTTCCCGTCAAGCTTGAACTTGATAAGAGGGGTATAGATTTACATAGCGTTAGGTGCCCGCTTTGTGATGACGATTTGGAATCCGTTGACCACTCACTCATCTTTTGTAAACATGCTATGGATGTGTGGGAGCGGGTTTTTAAATGGTGGAATATGGGTAACTTCTCTAATTTTAGCATCTCCAAAATCGCAAATGGCAATAGTTCGAGGAATATGACGTGCTTCGGGAAAAAGGTTTGGCAAGCATTGCTTTGGATTAGTTTATATCTCATTTGGAAAAATCGGAATAATAAAGTTTTCCAAGGTAAATATTGGAGCGGTCCGGTGGCTCTCAATGAGATTCAAATGCCGGCGTTCGAGTGGATTTCTAATAGATCGAAGAAGACGAAAATTGATTGGCTCACTTGGCTCTCCAACCCGGATTCTTATCTCTCGCGTACTTAGCCATTTAATCTTGTTTTCTTGAGTTGCAATCTTTGCATCTCAAATCATCTTTTTATGTAATTGTTCGTGTCCTTTGTTGTCGTGCTTTTGTACATGTACTCTTGATTTCGGTTTTAATAAAATCTTGCTGTTGAGAAAAAAAAATGGAACTATATTATTCAATTTTCTTTGTAAAAAAAGTCAATTTATGAATTATGATATTTAAGATGTGACACGTGGTGTTGTTTTATTCAGTTAATGACAATGGGCAGTGAGCAATGTAAATTTTACATGTAGAATTTTTGTTTTTGTTTTATGTTATTTAGAAGATACTAGTGAAATGGCCCGTAAAATCACAGGTTTGTTTAAACGAAACAGTTTAATAATATGTTTTAGGTATTAAGTAAATGTAAATGATAAAGTCATTTAGTTTAATGATACGTGGAACCACGGATTCCGTCTAAGAAACTTGATGACCCAATTATTAAAGTTTATAAAAATGTATATAACAATTAATTATAACGAAAGCGTACCACAATTATTTTGCTCGGAACATATGATCCGAAATAATCAAAGATAAACTACAAACATATTGATGTACTTAACTTGGTCAGAATAAATGAACTACATTTATTCTCCCACCACCCTATTCTAATTTTCATCACAATTATTATTTTCCTTTTCATAAATGCTTACATTGTAAGACTAGTTGTATCGGGGGTGTTACAACCCCGTTGTAGCCGAGGTTGCACCCCAAAAATGCCGAACAAAAGCCATATCACCGCGTTGCTACTTCCCGTTTTCGAAGCGTTTGAGGTGTTCCAATGGCATCTTCAATGGCCGTTGAGGCCACGTGTCTGGTTCCTGTTGGTCTAAAAAATTGATCCGTTGGGGAATTGATCCTTTGGAAAAAAAATTAATTTATTTTTATATTAATCTATATATATATACATACTCTATTAATCAACCTACACACAAAAAAAATCTTTCTTTCTATATTTCTATTATCATTTAAAAAATAACAAACAATGGAAAATGCATACAAAATGTTCAATTTTATCATTGATGATTCCGATGATGAAAAGGTGGTTAATTTTGTTAAGAGTTTAACGGAAGAAGAGGTGGAGGGAGAAGCGAGTAGTTCACGAGTCCCTCGAACACGTGTTTATATTGCAAGGGATCGGGAAGATGCGGCTGTGAGGTTATACAATGTTTATTTTTCGAAAACACCCGTGTATCCGGAAAAAAAATTCAAACGATGTTTTCGAATGAGTCGTGAATTATTTCTTCGAATCATCGAAGGTATATCTAACTTTAATAGTACAAATATTCCCGATTATTTTTTGTATTTTAGGGAACATCCAGATGCAGTTGGTCGTCAAAGTTTGACGATCCTACAAAAGTGCACCGCGGCCATACGTCAAATGGCGTATGGAACTACACCAGATATGTTTGACAAATACATAAAAATTGGTGAGAAAACGGTTGCTTTATGTCTAGATAATTTTTATAGATGTGTATTTCATTTGTTTGCTCCCGTGTATTTGAGAAAACCAACCGCCGATGATATTGCCCGACTTTATAATTTTCACGCACAAAAACATGGTCTACCGGTTATGCTCGGTATTATTGATTGTATGCATTGGCAATGGAGGAATTGTCCAATTGCTTGGCAAGGACAATATACCCGAGGTGATCAAAAAGGCCCATCTATTATGCTTGAAGCAGTGGCTTCTCAAGATTTGTGGATATGACATGCATTCTTTGGTATGGCTGGTGCAAACAACGACATTAATGTTTTAAATTATTCACCGTTGTTTAACACTATAAAAGAGGGCACTGCTCCATCTTCACCGTTTAATGTAAACGGCCATCACTACGAGAGAGGGTATTACCTAGGTGATGGTATATACCCAGATTAGGATATGTTGGTCAAAGTTCCGACAAGATCTATGGACTTCAACAAAATTAGAAGACATATGTACGCTTGTGTTGTATTACATAACATGATTCAAGAAAATAACGATTTTGTGATTTCGAAAAGGGATGTAAAATGATTGCTCACCCAAGTAACCGACCTATTAGATTGGAAAGGAATTTGAGGGATTGAGATGCCAGGATTAAGGAAATCAGAGATAAGCAAGTTCACAATCAGTTGGAGTCAGATTTAATCGAGCACGTTTGGAACTTATCACCTTATTTTCGTAGCGCTAATATTAATATTGATAATTAATAATCTGTTATGTATTTTATTTTTTCATTTAGGAATTTTAAATTGATGTATTGTTTTAGGAATTAATGTACTTTATTTTCATTAATAAAAAGTATCCGTTTATTTCATTCATTCGCAAACATACGATTACATTATTTTCCTAAAAATTGAAAAACAACTTAGTTCCTAAAACGATTACATTATTTTCCTAACGGCTATCTTCAACAAGCACCTTCATCAATCAGATAAGTAATCGCGGATATCATATTGCTGAAATCCGCCATCACTACTCGAAGATGAAGCAACTTCTTTTGGCAATTCAGAAAGAGCGTAGCTTTCATCCCTAAATTTGGTATAAATCGTAATTGCTTGCCTACGTACCAAAGCTTTTCCAATCAAAGTATAATAATCGTGGTCATCTTCAAGTAGCGTGGCGGGAACTCCGGGTTTTTTGAAATACAATACTTGTCTGACTGGGTATGGTATGTCTCGATGGAGAACTTCAAGCAAACTATAAAAATAACGATACTCAGGTACATTAATATAATAATCACGTGTTTCGTGAGATGTATAATTCATCAATTCTCGATCAAATTCACCTCCGTAATGAACTTTTACGCAAACATTCAACGGACTCATTTTGAAATTTGAGAGAAATTATATAGATTTTTAGGAGAAATGAAGTGTGTGTTATAGTTTGTGATGGGTGGATGTTTATATAGGAAAAAATATAGCCATTTGAAAAAAAAAAAATCAAACGGTTGGAAATATAGCCGTTGTATTTAAATAATTTTTTTAAAATATAAATATAATCATATTAATAATAAAAATAAAATAAAACAAATAAATAAAAAAGAAAAATACAAAATTAAATGCCACATCAGCATTCCACTAACATAACACCAACTCACAACACCACCACTACTCCACTCAACAACATAACACGTCATAGTCATCAAAAAAGTGCAAAAAGTCCATAACACGAACCCACAACACGAACTACCACTACAAATAGTCTAACATAAATTATAACAACCATAGAATGCATAAGAACCGATTATCGTATAAAATGCATAAGAACCGATTAGCGTGATAAAGCTACTAACTTTTATTATAAGGTATAATATTTTTTTAATAGAATTTATAATTTTAATGACAATGTAAATATAACTTTTTTTAAACTTAAATAATCCTTATTTATAACATTATAATTATAGAGATTTATTAGATAAAAATAAAAAAGCCCAACATTCATTTGGTACAAAGAGCCTCAATGTTATTATCCTATTAAATTTTAAAACTGTATTTATTTCTAGTCTATATTACATGGGCCTTATTTACGTTGACTTTGCTAATAACCCTCCTCAAATATATGGAGTAGTTTTTTATCCTCCTATAATAATATATATTCTATAATTTATATTTATATTTATATTATATATAGGGAAAAGTATATGAAAATGCACCGAACTTTCACAATATTTCTATTGTATGCATCCAACTATCAAACCTCATATTATATGTATTAAACTTTATGTTTTCTACTATTGTATGCAGTCAATAAGTTAAATATTAGGTTGCCGGTGGGTTTTGCTGATGTGTACAAGTTACCCTATTTTTTATTAATATATTTTATTTATTTAACTGATTCCCTCCCCCCCCCCCTCACTTTTCCCCCAAATTAACAAAACCTAAACCATGCCTTCTTTTTCATCTTCTTCCAAGAACATCACCCCAAATCAAAACCCAAGACTCGAATTCTGTCATTGTGGACATCGATTGTATGAATGTATTTCATGGACAAAAACAAACCCAGTAAGAAGATTCATAAGTTGCCCATCGATTGTAAGTGTTAATTTTGCCCTAATTTGTTTTTTTATCGCAATTCGTTTTTGGTGCACAGGATAAACAAAGAAAATGTAAAGTCTTCACCTTTTTTGATGATGAACTTCCAAATCAACACTACAAAGATCTAATGTATAAAATGCATATGAAGTTAAACTCTGAAAACAATGTGACTGATGCAGCTGCCGATTTGAAAGTATGTTAACAATTGGGAAATATCAAGTGGAAGCTAAGAGTGTATGATAGGTTGTTCTTAGTTATGATAGGAATAATTGTAATGTTAAGTATCACAGTTTGTATCTTGACTTTAAAATGAATGGTTATGTAATGTAATAATGTAACTTTGATGTAATGTGTTTGAATTTGGAATAATAAAGTGTTTGAATTTGGCTTACAATCTGTAAGTGTACAAACCATCACAAACTGTAAATAACAAAGGAAAACTGAAAATGTACAAAAGGGTAATGAAACTGCACAAGTGCAAACCATCATTCATTCATTAACAAACCATCATTGATCATTTGTGCCAATGTTCACAAACTGTACAGATTAGCATAAGCCATTACAAGTTGCAAAATAGTTACAAAATACCTAAGCCATTACAGATTACCATAATAGTTACAAAAGACCATAGCATCAAAAGACTTAAGCCATAACCCATTACAAAAGACACTGTACATAACATTCAAAAGATCATAAATAAAAGGGTTATGGCTCCCAAAAGACTGCAACATCATCCATTTCTTGTTTACTTTCCTTGGCCTCCCAACAGGTTTAGATACCTTTCTAACCTTTTCCTTTGTTTCATTTTTACAACCTCTAACATTGTAACCAACTTCACCACATTTCCCACAAGTCATAGCTGCACTAACCTTTGATATCCTAACTCCAGGAACACTTTCATGAGCTGCTCTTGATCTTTTCTTTTTGGGCTTTTCTGGCATGATTCTTGGTTTTGGTGGTAAGGGTTTGTTCAACTGATTTGGGACCCAAGTTGAGATTCCACCCACTGGTCTAAGATAAGTACTGTATGCCCCTATGTACATTTCCTTTTTAAACCAATCACGGATATAGTCTTCTGGGGACTTATTAAGAGCAACAATTACAGAACAAGCATGGGGGCATGGAATACCAGATAATTGCCATAATCTGCATCTGCAAGTTCTCAATTTTTCATCTACCTTAAAGGCTTCAGTCTTATGTCTTAACTCATACTCAAATCCACCTGCAAAATGTGCCTACCAATATCTACAAGAACAATAAATTAATTATATTATAAACAAGTAAATCAAAGTGAACAAAGTGAAATGTGTATACCTGTGTTGATCCTTCATAACTTCAAGTTTTTTCACAATATTTGGAGCTATATCACCGACCCAATGCTCTGCAAGCATTCTCATAACATTCATCCTTTCCATAATAACCCTAATAGCTTCTAACATTGTTATTATTGGCTTATGTCTACACATAACAATTACAGAGTTAAAACACTCACTGAACCCATTTTTCACTGCCTCACACCCTCTATCAACTTCAAAGAAAGCCCTTGACCAAGACTTAGGATTTCTGTCAGTCAAGTATTTGAAAGAATTTGGATTAGCAGCCTTAATATTTTCCATAATTGTATTATATATAAATATATAATTATATTTATATAATATAATTATGTGGCATATTTTTCTTTTAGATGCTGCCCAAAAGAAATTTCTAAATACTACACCACTGAATTGCTTCCTAAAGTTTTCATAAATATGCCTAGCACATTGTCTATGTTCAGCATGTGGCATTATGTCCTTGACTACTTCTATTAACCTCTTATGTTGATCAGACATTAAAGTGAGACCAACACCACCATCAACTTCTAAATCAGATGCAATTAGTTCAAGAAATCAGGTCCAGTTGTCTTTGTTCTCTACACTTACAACTGCCCATGCCACAGGGAAAAATGTGATTATTCCCATCCCTTCCTATTGTAGTTAATAACTCCCCTTGATTTGGTTTCTTTAACAAACACCCATGTAAAGTTATTATCCTCCTACAACCATTTTTCCAACCTTCTTTAAGTTCATTCAAACAAACATAGAACCTGTCAAAGTACACTTTACCATCAGGGTTATTAGTGACTCCTAATTTAACAGTTGAACATGGGTTACTACGTACAAGTTCATCCCCTTATGACCTTAACAACCCATAATGCTCTTCAATACACTTCTCATAAGTTAATGCCCAAGCCTTTGCATACTTACATTGATTAGGAGATACTGAACACTTATACTTTTTCATCACTAAGTCTGCAATGTCAACTAGCCTTATTGTTGGATTAGACCTAATTTTGTCACCAAATTCCCTTCCTATCAACTTATAATTTATCAAACTACCAAACCTAAAGTTTCTTGTACAAGTATGTTCATCCACCAAGCAAATTACTTAAAAAGAATCCTCATTCTTCATTTTTCTCCCAAAACACCTCCACTTGCAAGTTGGTTCTTCACCCTTAACTACTGTTGGATTTTTCACTTTAGGTGGTCTCTGGCCACACTTTGTAATAACCTCAGTTTCACTACTCCTATGATACCACAGTGGGAAACCATTGGCTAGGGCATAATATGTTAAACAGTCTTTAAATTGTTTTACATTTGTGTACTTCTCACTCAGTATTGGCTTTTTCAATCTCCGTTGAGTTTTCTCATCATGTATTTGTAACGACCCTGGATTTTTCGGCTTATATTATTAATATTTATTATTAATACTTGCGTTGTACTAAATGTATTCTTATACATTTTACTTGTTACCGTATTTGACTTTCCATGTCCCGACTCGTCTTTTCGACACGTGCTTTTCATGAATAATATTTCGAATATTATTTACGTTCATAATTAATTATTATTAATTATTTCTAATTAACTAGTGTAAGTAGTTAATTACTTGGGCTTTTACTAATTTGTTGCTTACTTATATATGGGCTTTTATTAATGGACTTGGACTATTAAGGCCCACCCTAGTTTACTTAATGGACTAACTAGTAAGCCCATCATTTTGCTAATGATTCTTTAAGGTTAAACAAGATTAATTAAGTTAAGTGTTGGAGATAAAGATGTCTCAAGCATGCATGACCACCTTTCCCATGTTTTTAACTTATACATCTTCCTAGCATTCACCATCCTCCCATACATGAAAGAACCACCTTGAATTTCCCTTTTGGAGGCCTAAAGGCCGACGGCTTTGTGAGGGGGGAGGGGGAGTTCAAATTTCTTTTCTTTTTGTTACTTATATGCTAGTTTTGAACCTCATTTACATATACCTTCTTACACCACTTCTTTTACTCTCAACTTTCTCTCTAAATTGTAAGTAATATATCTAATTTCTTTCTTCTTCTTTTTTTTTCCTTTGAAAACCGAATACTATCATCATCATTCCACTTGTTGTTGTTTGTTGTTAAAGATCTAGTTTTCTAGCTTGTATCTTTATGTAATCTTGCTTCTTTCATCCTTTGTTTGATGAGAAGTCAAGAACAAGGATCTAAGCTTGTTAGCTTATGGTTCTACACTTGAAGTATTATAAAGATCTAAAGTTCATAAGCTTTTAGATCTTACTTGTGTTCATGGTTTATAAACTTAAGGTTTATTTTCTTAAGATCCAAGCTTTGGCTTGAATCTTCTTAAGTATGAAACAAATATGAACTTGTTACTTGTAACTTTAGTTGATTACTTTATTTTTTTATTTTAAATTCATGATTGTATAATAATGGTCAAGTATTACTAGTTAAACTTGATCTCATTATTCTTGAAACTAAAGTTTAAACTTTGTAAGTTCAAGAATACGGAAGTTTAACTTTCTAGTTATAACTTCATACACTTATGTTGGATCTAATTTTCTATAGCTTATGGTCTTCCAATTTGTCTAAAATAAAAGCTTATAAGCTTATATACATTTTACAAAATAAAAATCTAAGTTTTATAACTTATGGTTTTATTAAAGTAAAGATCCAAGTTCCATAACTGAGGGTTTAACTTAAGAACACAAGATCAAGACTTTCTAGTCTAGGATCTTCAAGATCTAACTAAGATCTAAGTTCTACAACTTAAGACCTTGTTTATTTAGTTTACTTTCAAGTTTGTAGCTTAATATTACTATTAGCACTCATGTATGTGTCGGATCTAAGATCTTGATGTAACTTTGGTTCATCAACCTACTTGCAACCCTTAAATGAGTTGTGCTACACATCTTAGACATACACTAGTGTCTTGATGGTCAAAACTTGGTAAAGATGATGCAAACACATCAACGAGTTGTACACTTGAAGCTATAAGCATCAAGGATGAGAACCGTGATGAGCATCAAGCACCAAGAATCCACCGGAGCACTTTTCTTACTGCTTTCTGGATCTGATCAGGCTACTGGGCTACTGGAATAGTTGATTTTCAGATTGTTCGGTTCGATTATATGACTTTTTGTTTAAGACTCGTCTTAATCCGACTTACGGTTTAGGATTTATAGCCTTCCGAAAGTCACTACGCCCTTTTAATGTTGTGCTGAAATTTCTGACCTACTCGCACTTAAACTGTCGCCACGGTCAAATGAAGACGAGTTTGGCTCTGAAAATTTGCCAGTGGTTAAAGGACTCACATACGGAGCCAATGCCACTGACTACGCGTCTTTTCGATTTATATAGAGGTCGTAGCAGCTGAACGAAGTCAGCATTTGTTTCGATCTCTATTCTTGATTGAAAACTTACTTTACTTCTTACTTATGTTGTTGATGATGATCATACTTAAGACCTAATTTACATACTTTTAAACCTTTGGGAACGATTTACTGACTTAGTAAGTTTTGACTTAGGTTTAGGAGCTTTCGGACCAACTACTTGCTTACTTATCTCGTACCGACTTTACTACTTTTCACTGTGAGTTATAGCATCCCTTTTTACTTTAACTATTTTGGGAACTGAGAATACATGCGCTTTTTATGTTTTACATACTACGCAAGAGTACTTAAACTTTATATATGTGTAGGTTATACAACGGCATAAACTTTCCCCTTAGCTCGGTAACGTTTAGTCATAGTTGTCTTGCTGTGTAGACTCCCGCTGCTTTTGTTAGAGATGTCTCTGCATGAAATGCTTACCTTGCATTCAAAAACTATGTTACTTTTGAAACAATGAATTTGTAATGACCATTGGGTCTCGCACTTATGTTAATTGCTTCTATTCATAGAAGCCTACTATCATTGTAAAACTTTTGATGTCGGTTATGACGTCACCCTTTCTTATGAATGTAAACTTATTTTAAAACATCATATAGTGTTTGACCTTGTAATGACCCTGTTGTTGATGATACGTACACGTTAATTTTGTACGGGGCATCACATTTGGTATCAGAGCCGGGTTGTAGGGAATTAGGTTGCATTAGTGAGTCAAGACCGGACCGAGTAGGTTTCACTAATAGGACTAATCTACAACTTGCTAGTTTACTTGTTTTTGCGGAACTTGCTGCATGCTGTTGCTTATTTTTATTGCTATATGTCATATACTGATACTTGTTTTCACTACTGCATGATACTATATGCGTTCGATTGCATGATACCTCGGTAGGATTTGTTATTATTGCCATGCTACTTACTGCTATTGATGATCTAGACTGTCGTAGTTACTTTGCCTAATACGTGCTTGCTATATGACTTACTGACATGGAAAAAGTTATTTTTCCTTGTTCAGATGTCGGATATCTCGCCCATCATCATTGACTTGGACATCAACTCAGATTCATCTGCCACCTCGCCTGCTATTGTCGCCGACTCACAGATCCCGTCATCGCTACCCTCCAGTGACTCTGGCGCTTCGTCCTCTGGGGACAGTAGCCACGCACCTGACCTGATGATCATCTCGGACGGAGATGGGGACCCAGAGGAGATTCCAGCTCCACCTAGCCCAGGACTCCCGGAGCCATAACACCATTCCGGTGGTGCTGTGATTCCTGGGGGAAATGGGGACGGTCCTTTCCGTAATGAGCGAGGACATTGGGTCAGACGCCTTGCTGATGGACGTGTCATGCCAATCCCGCCTAGCAGATACTGACTGATGACCACCGATCGAGCAGATCCACCCTCAGATGATTCAGACGACTCATCATCCGATGACTTCAGCAAGGAGGATTCTGACGAGGACCCTGAGGAGACGCCCGTGCAGCCGCCCTCTACCCCGCCGAAGAAGCGGTATCATTTCGATGGTACTGTTATTCCAGGGGTTAACGGAGGTAGACCATTCGTGGACGCACGCGGACAGTTGGTTAGGGTTACCGCTCGTAACCTGGTTGTGCCTTACCCTGCCGATCCATTCGTGCGTAAGGCTTCCCATTACGCACCGTCTACTTTGGGTGCTGGACCGTCTGCACCACCAGCTCCACCAGCATCATCTGCACCACCAGCTCCACCTGTACCATCTGCACCGCCTGCCCCACCAGCATCCCCCATCGTCGAGAAACTGACGAGGGAAGTGCATATCCTCTGTGCTCGGGTAACTGGGCTCGAGGACCAGGTGTCCCACATGATGGACATCCTTTACCCACCGTCACCATAGGGCTATTGTATTAGATTTCATTATGTAATCCCGTTTGTAGTTTCATGTTTTACTCATGTATTGTACGAACCTTATGCGGATGTATGCAACTTTCTAATTTAATGAATGGAACTTGATGTTGTTTAAATTTCTGTACGATGTTCTATTTACGTTACTATATGATGATTTTGTGGTATCTGTATCTAGTTGCATTACTTAATTAACATGCAATGTGTTGATTCCATGTTGGTTACCATATACCGTATTACTATTTATTGAATGCTGGATTTTGACTTAAGTCGAAATTTCTATTTTGAAGATCAATGGCAAATGGGAGATCAACGCCCACAGCAACACAGATTGAGGAGATGATAACTGAACGAGTAGCTGCAGCAATTGCGAATGTCAACCCCCAAGCTCCACCGGTTAACCAGCACAATCATAACGGGTGTACTTATAAGGAATTTCAAAGCTGCAAGCCCCACAATTTCAGTGGTATTGAGGGGCTGGTTGGACTGACAAGGTGGTTTGAGAAATTAGAAGCTGTGTTCCGTGTGAGCAACTGCTCAGAAATGAACAAAACTAAGTATGCCTCATGTACACTGTCAGACAGCGCTTTAACCTGGTGGAACACACTTGCTCAGGTTAAGGGTATTGACGAGGCTTATGCTACACCGTGGGAAGAATTTAAGGGGGCTATGATCGAGGAGTACTGCCCCAGAACGGAGATTCAGAAAATGGAAGCTGAGTTTTGGGAGTTGAGGGTTGTGGTAAACGATCATTAGCTCTAATGTGCCCCACGATGGTTACCCCGAAATTTAAGCGAATGGAACGGTATTTGTGAGGACTTCCCAAGTACATTCAGGAAAATGTCACCTCTTTAAAACCATCTGATGTCCCTGAAGCTATGCGCATGGGGTACACCCTGATGAACCAAATTACCAGCAAAGAACCAGAAAAGGGGAAGTCCGAATCGGGAGCTAGTAATGAGAAACGTAAGTGGGACAGCAACAAGGGAAGGGTCTTTGATCAAAACCCAGCTAAGAGGCATGAAAGTTTCAAGAAAAACAACGACGGAAGGAACCCCAACCCGAACCCTAGCTCAAACCCTAACTACAAGGGTAGTCTTCCGCAGTGGAAGAGATGCTACAAGCATCATACCGGGTACTGCAATGTGTTCTGTGAAAAGTGTAAAAGGACTGGGCATATTGGCAAAGACTGCAAGATCACCACCCCAACTATGAAGACAAACCCTACTGGACCAAGAAAATGCTATGAGTATGGACAACAGGGCCACTTCAGGAATGAATGTCCCAACACGAGAAAGGACGGCGGGCCAGTGCTTGGAAGAGCTTTCAACGTAAACGCAAGGGATGCCCGTGAGAACCCCGACTTGGTTACAGGTATATTCACTATCAACAATCTATTAGCTTCTGTCCTATTTGATACTGGTGTCGATAGGAGTTATGTATTTTGCTCTAAGATAGATTGGTCGTTAGTTCCTTTAAAGGAGAGTATGCTTGTTGAGGTAGCCAATGAAAAACTTAAGAAAGTTGACCAAATTAGCTGAGGAGGTATTATCAACATAGCTGGTGTGGATTTCGAGATTGACTTGATACCTATCAAATTGGGAAGTTTTGATGTGATTATCGGTATGGACTGGTTGACCAAGGTAAGGGCCGACATTATCTGTGGAGATAAAGCTATTTGTATACCACACGGAGATGGTGAGCCACTGATTATTTATGGAGAGAGATGTAACTCGAAGCTGAACCTCATTAGTTGCATGAAAGCACAAAAGATCATGAAGAAAGGACGTCTTGCTGTTTTAGCACATGTGAAAACATTAGAAACTGAGGTGAAGAGCGTGGATGATGTACGAATTGTGAACGAATTTCCCGATGTCTTTCCAGAAGAATTGCCTGGATTACCGCCATCGAGATCAGTGGAGTTTCAGATCGATTTAGTGCCAGAGCTACACCTGTAGCTCGCGCACCTTATCGACTCACACCTTTAGAAATGCAGGAGTTGCAGAATCAACTACAAGAACTGCTAGACCGTGGATTTATCCAACCAAGTTCTTCGCCTTGGGGCGCACCTGTTTTATTTGTGAAGAAGAAGGACGGATATTTCCGCATGTGTATCGATTATCGTGAGCTGAACAAATTGACGATCAAGAATCGGTATCCCCTTCCCAGAATTGACGATCTTTTCGATCAGCTGCAAGGCTCAAGCATTTACTCTAATATTGATTTGGGATCCGATTATCACCAGTTGAGGGTGAAGGAGAGTGATGTGATGAAAACTGCGTTCAGAACCCGTTATGGCCACTATGAGTTTCTCGTGATGCCATTCGGTTTAACCAACGCACCTGCCGTGTTTATGGATCTCATGAATCGTGTATGCAAGCCATACCTGGATAAGTTCGTTATCGTCTTCATAGATGATATGCTCATCTACTCCAAAAGCGAAGAAGATCATGAGCAACATCTTCGACTAGTGCTTGAACTCTTGAGACAAGAGCAACTTTATGCCAAATTCTCCAAGTGTGAGTTTTGGTTGAAGGAAGTCCAATTTCTAGGCCATATTGTGAGCGATCAAGGTATCAAAGTTGATCCCACAAATATCAAAGCTATCAGCAAATGGGAAACTCCCACTACTCCGACTCATATCCGCCAATTTTTAGGTCTCGCCGGTTACTACCGAAGATTTATTGAAGGTTTCTCTCTGATTGTGCGTCCTTTGACCGCGCTGACTCACAAAGGGAAGAAGTTCGTTTGGGAAACCGAACAAGAAATAGCATTTTAAACCTTGAAGCAGAATTTAACCACCGCACCTATCTAATCACTTCTTGAAGGTAGTAACGATTTCGTCGTATATTGTGATGCCTCGAATAATGGTTTTGGTTGCGTATTGATGCAAAGAACGAAGGTCATTGCTTATGCTTCTCGTCAACTGAAGATTCACGAGCGAAACTACACTACTCACGATCTCGAACTTGGAGCCGTTGTTTTTGCGCTCAAATTATGGAGACACTATCTTTATGGAACTAAAAGTACTATCTTCACCGACCACAAAAGCCTCCAACACATATTCGATCAGAAACAACTGAACATGAGACAACGACGATGGATCGAGACGCTGAACGACTATGATTGTGAACTTCGTTACCATCCTGGCAAGGCCAATGTTGTAGCCGACGCTTTGAGCCGAAAGGAGAGGATGGCACCTCTTCGTGTCCGCGCCCTGAACATCACCATTCATTCGAATCACAATAGCCAAATCCGAGTAGCCCAAGATGAGGCTCTCAAAGAGGAGAATATATCCCATGAACACTTGAACATTCTCGTCTCTCGATTCGAGGTTAAGGAGACCGGACTCCGATACTTCGGCGGAAGAATTTGGGTGCCTAGTTATGGGAATTTGCGAAGCCTCATTCTAGACGAAGCCCACAAGTCAAGATATTCGATTCATCCAGGAGCTGGTAAAATGTACCACGATCTTAAGGAACAGTATTGGTGGCCTAATCTTAAGAAGGATGTTACAACTTATGTTGGAAAGTGTTTGACTTGCTCGAAGGTTAAGACCGAACATTAGAGGCCATCTGGGTTACTTCAGTAACCAGAAATCCCGCAATGGAAGTGGGAAAGGATAACGATGGACTTCATCACGAAACTACCAAAGATGGTGGGCGGATACAATACCATCTGGGTTATCGTTGATCGTCTCACTTACTTCTTAGCCATGAAGGAAACGGATACGATGGAGAAACTCGCTCAACTATACAAAAAGGAAATTGTATCTCGTCATGGTGTGCCCTTATCAATTATTTCAGACCGAGATGCCCGTTTTGCTTCCAGATTTTGGTGTTCTTTGCAAGAAGCCTTGGGGACTCGTCTCGATATGAGTACTGCATATCACCCACAGACCGACGGATAAAGCGAACGCACAATTCAGACTTTGGAGGACATGTTGCGTGCTTGTGTTATTGATTTCGGAAAGGCTTGGGAAAGGCATTTTCCGCTAGCCGAATTCTCTTACAACAACAGTTATCATTCGAGTATTAATGCCACACCTTTCGAAGCATTGTATGGCCGAAAATGCCATTCTCCTATTTGTTGGGCCGAAGTAGGCGAAAAGCAAATCACCGGACCCGAGTTAGTCCATGAAACAACTAAGAAGATTGTCCAAATTCAAGCGAGACTCAAGACGGCCCGTGATCGCCAAAAGAGTTATGCCGACCTTAAACGTAAAGACTTCGAATTCAACGTGGGTGACCGTGTAATGTTGAAGGTCGCTCCTTGGAAAGGTGTGATCCGTTTTGGAAAACGTGGGAAGCTCAACCCGTGATACATTGGTCCTTTCGAAATCTTGGAGCGTGTTGGACCCGTTGCTTACCGTCTGGATCTTCCGACTCATTTGAGCTCAGTTCATCCTACCTTCCACGTATCCAATTTGAAGAAGTGTCTTGCCGAACCAGAACTTGTCATACCACTGGAGGAACTTACGATTGATGACAAACTCCACTTCGTGGAACAACCTGTCAAAATTATGGACCGTGAGGTCAAAACTTTGAAACGCAACAAGATTCCGATCGTCCAAGTCCGATGGAATGCCAAACGAGGACCCGAGTTTACCTGGGAACGAGAGGATCAAATGATGCAGAAGTATCCTCACCTTTTTCAACTCCTCCATCTACCTCAGTTTAAAATTTCAGAACGAAATTTTCTTTAACAGTGGGGTAATGTAACGACCCTGGATTTTCCAGCTTATATTATTAATATTTATTATTAATACTTGCGTTGTACTAAATATATTCTTATACATTTTACTTGTTACCGTATTTGACTTTCCATGTCCCGACTCGTCTTTTCGACACGTGCTTTTCATGAATAATATTTCGAATATTATTTACGTTCATAATTAATTATTATTAATTATTTCTAATTAACTAGTGTAAGTAGTTAATTACTAGGGCTTTTTACTAATTTGTTGCTTACTTATACATGGGCTTTTATTAATGGACTTGGACTATTAAGGCCCACCCTACTTTACTTAATGGACTAACTAGTAAGCCCATCATTTTGCTAATGATTCTTTAAGGTTAAACAAGATTAATTAAGTTAAGTGTTGGAGACAAAGATGTCTCAAGCATGCATGATCATCTTTCCCATGTTTTTGACTTATACCTCTTCCTAGCATTCACCATCCTCCCATACATGAAAGAACCACATTGACTTTCCCTTTTGGAGGCCTAAAGGTCGACGACTTTGTGAGGGGGGGGGGAGTTCAATTTTTATTTGTTACTTATATGCTAGTATTGAACCTCATTTACATATACCTTCTTACACCACTTCTTTTACTCTCAACTTTCTCTCTAAATTGTAAGTAATATATCTATTTTCTTTCTTCTTTTTTTTCCTTTGAAAACCGAATACTATCATCATCATTCCACTTGTTGTTGTTTGTTGTTAAAGATCAAGTTTTCTAGCTTGTATCTTCATGTAATCTTGCTTCTTTCATCCTTTGTTTGATGAAAAGTCAAGAACAAGAATCTAATCTTGTTAGGTTATGGTTCTACACTTGAAGTATTATAAAGATCTAAAGTTCACAAGCTTTAAGATCTTACTTGTGTTCATGTTTTGTAAACTTAAGGTTTATTTTCTTAAGATCCAAGCTTTGGCATGAATCTTCTTAAGTATGAAACAAACATGAACTTGTTACTTGTAACTTTAGTTGATTACTTTATTTTTTTGTTTTAAATTCATGATTGTATAATATTGGTCAAGTATTACTAGTTAAACTTGATCTCATTTTTCTTGAAACTAAAGTTTAAACTTTGTAAGTTCAAGAACATGGAAGTTTAACTTTCTAGTTATAAGTTCATACACTTATGTTGGATCTAAGTTTTTATAGCTTATGGTCTTCCAATTTTGTGTAAAACAAAAGCTTATAAGCTTATATACATTTTACAAAATAAAAATCTAAGTTTCATAACTTATGGTTTTATTAAAGTAAAGATCCAAGTTCCATAACTTATGGTTTAACTTAAGAACACTAGATCTAGACTTTCTAGTCTAGGATCTTCAAGGTCTAACTAATATCTAAGTTCTACAACTTAAGACCTTGTTTATTTAGTTTACTTTCAAGTTTGTAGCTTAATATTACTATTAGAACTCATGTATGTGTCGGATCTAAGATCTTGATGTAACTTTGGTTCATCAACCTACTTGCAACCCTTAAATGAGTTGTGCTACATATCTTAGACATACACTAGTGTCATGATGGTCAAAACTTGGTAAAGATGATGCAAACACATCAACGAGTTGTACACTTGAAGCTATAAGCATCAAGGATGAGAACCGTGATGAGCATCAAGCACCAAGAATCCACCGGAGCACTTTGCTTACTGTTTTCTGGATCTGATCAGGCTACTGGAAAAGTTGATTTCCAGATTGTTCGGTTCAGTTAAATGACTTTTCGTTTAAGACTCGTCTTAATCCGACTTACGGTTTAGGATTTATAGCCTTCCGAAAGTCACTACGCCCTTTTAACGTTGTGCTGAAATTTCTGACCTACTCGCACTTAAACCGTCACCACGGTCAAACGAAGACGATTTTGGTTCTGAAAATTGGTCAGTGGTTAAAGGACTCACATACGGAGCCAAAGCCACTGACTACATGTCTTTTCGATTTATATAGAGGTCGTAGCAGCTGAACGAATCAGCCTTTGTTTTGATCTCTATTCTTGATTGAAAACTTACTTTACTTCTTACTTATGTTGTTGATGATGATGATACTTAAGACCTAATTTACATACTTTTAAACCTTTGGGAACAATTTACTTACTTAGTAACTTTTGACTTAGGTTGAGGTCCTTTCGGACCAACTACTTGCTTACTTATCTCGTACCGACTTTACTACTTTTCACTGTGAGTTATAACATCCGTTTTTACTTTAACTATTTTGAGAGCTGAGAATACCTGCACTTTTTACGTTTTACATACTAGGCACGAGTACTTAAACTTTATATATGTGTGGGTTATACAACGGCATAAACTTCCCCTTAGCTCGGTAACGTTTAGTTATTGGTCTTTGAACCGGTGGAAGCGAATATTAGATATGGATCCATAGAGTTTGACATCCCCACTCGGGCTAGTAGCGCTAGCATTTAATGGGTGTTTAATACTTCGTAAACATACGCACTCGCCAAGTGTACTTTTAGTGGGTGATATTTACGTTAAGTTAGTTACCAAGTGCCCACGGTTGAACATATACTTTTCATACGGTTTTAAAATACTGAAATCTCGTGACCTACCTTACATTACTGTTATACTTAAACTATAGCTCACCAACATTCGTGTTGATGTTTTTAAGCACGTTTTCTCAGGTGCTTAGAGGTTTGATGCTTCCGCTGTAGTTGTCTTGCTGTGTAGACTCCCGCTGCTTTTGTTAGAGATGTCTCTGCATGAAACGCTTACCTTGCATTCACAAACTATGTTACTTTTGAAACAATGAATTTGTATTGACCATGGGGTTTCGCACTTATGTTAATTGCTTCTATTCGTAGAAGCCTACTATCATTGTAAAACTTTTGATGTCAGTTATGACATCACCCTTTCTTATGAATGCAAACTTATTTTAAAACAACATATAGTGTTTGACCTTGTAATGATCCTGTTGTTGATGATCAGTACACGTTAATTTTGTACGGGGCATCACAGTATTGGCACATCTTCAACAGCTACAATATCCTTAAAAGGATCACTCACTTCGTCTTCTTTTAACTTCTTCAAAAGATCTTCCATAAACTCCTCATGTTCATCAACTACATCCATCATAGGGTTGCCATTACTTTTTGGAACACTTAACTTTGGCTTTGGGAGTGGTTTTGTTCTTTTTTGGCATTTACTTTTAAAATTCTTAGCTCCTTTAACTCTTCCTCACCCTCTGATAAGTGATCAATAGAAGCAACATCACTCTCAATGTCATTTTCACCTAAATTGAGACGACCCGTCCTAATCCATCTGGACGAATACATTACATTTGGTTACATTGCGAGGTACTTGACCTCTATATGATACATTTTACAAACATTGTATTCGTTTTTAAAAGACAAACTTTCTTTACATCTAAAGTTGATGGCATGCATACCATTTCATAATATATCCAACTATAATTGACCTAGTAATAATCTTGATGAACTCAACGACTCGAATGCAACGTCTTTTGAAATATGTTATGAATGACTCCAATGTAATATCTCTAAAATGAGCAAATGCACAGCGGAAGATTTCTTTCATACATGAGAATAAACATGCTTTCAAGTGTCAACCAAAAGGTTGGTGAGTTTATAGGTTTATCTTAAACAATAAAATTCATCATTTTGATAGACTACAAAATTTAAATGCTGCATGGTACAAATGGACCCGAATCCTATACCCACCTGTAATGTACATGCGATATCTTTTAAATACAGTATACATATCTCGTGTACGAAATCATTTTTCAAAAATCCTTCATAAACGTACACATATCTCGTGTACAAAATATCATACACATAACCTGTGTATAAAATCATTCTCTCGATACATAACATTCACTTTGCTTTCATAGCTTGGCTTGGTAACCGACTTTAACATATAATGCGCATAATAATATCCCCAAAACAGAACATCTCGTCTGTATAATAATCATATAAACTTCGAAGTACTAACACCACGCTCACTAGCCCTTCCGTCTAGTGAACATTCTGGGTGGGTGTGTTAAACCCGGTAGCTACCTTTAGGATTCGCGTCAATTAGGCGTGCACTAATTCTCAAAATTAGTGATGTTCCCTAATTCTTAGGTTACCAAGCAATAATAATCAGGGGAAAAATATTCATATCAATTGTGGCAATTATCACGTCCACATAGTTCAGTGGTGGCAATTATCACGTCCACATAATTCATTCGAGGATTGTTTTGCTTGTGTCTATCTCGTCAAACATTTATAAAAGCATTTCATGTATTCGCAGTTCAAAATGTATTTCAAAAGCATTTAATAAAACAGTTGTAAAAGTAGCGCATGTATTCTCAGTCCCAA
Organism: Rutidosis leptorrhynchoides; assembly: GCF_046630445.1. Classification (NCBI taxonomy): domain Eukaryota; kingdom Viridiplantae; phylum Streptophyta; class Magnoliopsida; order Asterales; family Asteraceae; genus Rutidosis; species Rutidosis leptorrhynchoides. Next base: position 248,489,789 of record NC_092336.1, read on the forward strand.
AAATGTAAAGAGTAAAAGGGAATCAAATGAACTCACCATACAATATTTTGTAATAAAAATATTCATACGACGATACTGAACAACTAAACAATGCAGGGTTGGCCTCGGATTCACGAACCTATATCATTTGTGTATTCATTAATATATAATCGTAATCGAATAAATATATATATTATTATTAGTGATATAATTTTTTGTATTAATAACTTATTTATATATTTTCATTATTTTAATTAAATGTATTCATTTTGTATATACAATATTAATATAGTTAAGTTATGTATATTAAATATACTTTTGTGTAATTACTCTTTTGTTTACAAAATACTAGTTATAATAACTTTAGAATAATTATACTGATAATAATAATAATTTTCATAGTACTAATAATATAAATGATAGTATTAATAATAGTTTTTATAAAAATATAGATTTAAAGTAATGATACTTTTAGTAATAATTATATTAATTTTCAATAATAATAGTACTTGTTAATGATATTCATGTTAACGAATGTGCTAATATTAATAATAATACTTACGTCAACATTGATAATACTAAAAATTTTAAAATGTTACTAATACTATTATTAACGAAAATACTAATAAGTTTTATTATTTTCATAATAGTAATATTATTCATAATAATAATAATGATATCAATACTTAAATGATAATATTATTAATGATAAGCACATTATTAATATTTAATAATAATAATATCATCAATAATGACATTACTTAATAATACTTAATTACAATAATAATAATATTCATAATCTTAATAGTAATAATAATACTAATACTAATAATAACAATAATAATCAAAATCATATTAATAATAATGTTAACAATTATAATAATAATCATTATAACAATAATAATGGTAATAATAATAATTTGTAATAATAATAATAACAATAACATAATAATAAAAATAAATGAAAACTACCTTAAGGAGGTTTCAAAAAAAAAAAACTGCCTTGTACGAGGGTCGAACCCGAGACCTCTCGGTTACACATCACTCAGCCACTCCTCCGACCCATTGTTTCTGATCTATACTCAATACGAAAAAAATTATAACCCATTTTGTATTCATCATCTCCTTCCTAGTAAAAACTGTAAACCAACTCAGACAGTTATCAATCTTCAATACAGGAATTTAAATGTTTCTAAATAATAACCAAACAATATCAAATATTTATATTTAGTTGAAAAGGAAGAGAAAAAATAAAATAAAATTCCTTCGGCTTCTGCTCGTCGCAGTTTAAAAAAAATAAATTTGATTTTTGATTTTATGTTCGATTTAGACTAAGGTTATAACTCAAAATATGTTTCTAATCACTCATAGAAACTTTACAAATCATTAATTGAAACAAAAACATTAGAACAAGCTATAATTTCTCGAAGAACAAATTGTTGACTTTTTATTTAAAAATGTTTGACTCACGAATTCGATCTTGTTTTGAAAAATTGAAAGTTGAGACTTTACAGAAAGTTCAACTAGAGTAATCCTAACACGATGGCATTTATAGATTTTGAGAATTTATACGAATTCAAACTTTTGCTTAAAAAAAATAAGAACAGAGGTATCGTTTTCCTTATTTAGATTTCTGTTTTCATTCTTGGATATTTGTAGTGGAATTTATAGCGTGCTAGTATCTGGTTTATGCAGTAATAATATTTGAACATCAATTGGATTGTGGTGTAATTATTGAGGTTGACAAAAACAAAATTTGAGAGCAGGAGATGAAGAAAAAAAATGAAAGGAGATTGTGACTGATAACTGAATTCGTTGGCTTCCTAATCTGTATTAGACATACAACATAATTAGTAGTACAAATTTTATATAGTTGATAATGATTTGTAACAAACACTTAACTTTCTGATTTCCTTTTAGATTATAAATAAATATAAATAATAATAATAATAATAATAATAATAATAATAATAATAATAATAATAGTAAATAAAAATACTGATTTCCTAATGTATTTATCTGTATATATCGCATATGTTTATATATATTTGTATTTATCTATTTATTTTTATATATCTCTATATTTATATATCTCTTATATTTATTTATTTTTATAGATTATAATTAATCTTAATATTAAATATAACTTTAATAATAATACACTTAATATTAAAATAAGAAAAATTTATAATAATAATATTACTAATGATAATGTTATTAATTATCATAAAATGTATAGCAATGATATTGTTAATATCAATAATATTAATAATACTAATATTGTTAATAATAACAAATATATTAATAATAATGATACATTATCAATCTATATCTATTAAGTTCATATCTATAGATTATTCATAACACTCATATTGATATTAATATTGGAAGTAGTAACAATATTATTATATAAACTATATTTATATTTGTATTATATATCTGTATCATTACTTATATAATATATTATATATTAACTTTCATTACATATTTATTATTTATACATTATATATATGTTACAATTAATTATACATAGACTATATTTATTTATATACAGTTTTATTAATGACAACAATTTATCTTGTGTAATAATTTAAATAAATAACCCATTTGATTAAATTGTATTTTATTATTTCAATTTATATATATATATATATATATATATATATATATATATATATATATATATATATATATATATATATATATATATAACTTATAATTATACATATATATTTATTTACTACTATGGTTCGTGAATCGTCGGGAATAGTCAAAGGTCAAATGTTTACATGAACACGGTTCAAAGTTTTTGAGATTTCAATATTACAGACTTTGCTTATTGTGGTGGAAACATATAAAGATTAAGTTTAAATTTGGTCGAAAATTTCCGGGTCGTCACATAAATAATCACTATCTTCTTCACTTTCATTCCCATCCAACTCATGCTGATCAGTATCTCCTAAAGTACTAACTGCAACATCCAACTTATGCTCTATTTTGTCATCAATCCTTTCTAAAGTATTATCTTCAACATGTTCATCTAATATTAGAAGCATCACTAACATCACCCTAGATTAAAAAGTCACTTAAGTCACCACTAAAATAATCAATACAGACATCCACTTTACCATAGCAATAAGCAAGGTCATACATTACATTCAAATCTGCATCATTTTCTAAAGAAAGTAACCTATTTTTAAGTGAATGACCATAGACATAATAGTATAAAGCATTAAAAACACTACCAGTTTCCCCTTCTAAATAATCAAAGAACTCATCAAACTCAATTTTACCCAGAAACATGGACATAACACTACCATTTTCGTACCTAAGAGAATCAAATCTAAACGTACCATTATAATGTATATAAAAGTCAAAACCACGTGCAAGTGCTGGGCTTCCAACCATCCTGCAAATTCATTCGAGCAGTTAAAAAAGCCCTAATTTTATGCACATCAAAATCAAGTTTTTTTTAGAGAATACAACTTCAAATTGAGTGAATACATACCTGCAGAGACTACGATGGCAGAAGATGTGTGTTAATCTTTTCCCCAATTTTCAGAAAAAATGAGAGTTAGGGTTAGAAGAAAAAAGGGGGTGAATGGGGGGTTATGTTCTTTATGTTTCGCGCTCAATTTCTATTAATGATGTATTTATTAATTTATTTAATACATTAATATCTAACCTGGCACACAAAACCATAAAAATCAACCGGCAACTGAATGTTTAAGTTATTGGCTGCATACAATAGTAGAAAACGTAAGGTTCAATACATATAATAGGAGGTTTGATAGTTTGATGCATACATAGGAATATTGTGAAAGTTAAGTGCATTTTCATATACTTTTCCCTTATATATAATAATAAAGTCACTTTTAGTTAATCATTTATTCAAAAGGCTTAGGCCTTGTTTACTTTTGGATTAATGGGCTGTGGTGAATATATGAATTATTCGGTCACCCAAAATGTTGTTTACTTTTTGATTTAAATTAATGAAATGGATGAGTGAACGCATTATTCGATTAGCTGAAAAATGGCAGTTGTCCCCATATGGACTCTTTTTTCTCAATACTACCCTCTTCGTCTCTCTTCTATTATTTCTTTACTTTAAATATCTCTCTCTATTAATCCTCAACAACTGATATCATAATCTTTTCTTTTAAATTCCTTCAACTGATTTCGTAGCCATGAACTTTATCCTAAAGTCATCATAGGTAACAACAACATAAATTCTTATAACATTTCTAAATCTCTATTTGCCCTAGGTTTTCATAATTCAGTTCAGCACAAATTACACACAAAAAAATCACGAATTGTATGGAAGAAGAGAAAGATCCTCTGACGGCAATGGATATATATGGTAACAAACATACATCCGAGATTTATTTAACTATACCATATCTAATTTTGGGGCGGTTTTATTTGAAGAAGATAGAAGGAGATATATGATTTTGAAGAAGATATAAAGGGATATTTGATGTTATTTCAATGAATCAAGGATAGGGGTTGAACTGATTTGTTTTTGGAATGGAAGGTAATGATTTGGTTAAGGTGGAAATGAATCAAGAAAGTGAATATAAAGAGTTGTGACGACCCAGAAATGTCCGACCAAATTTATGTAACATCCCGCCTTTTTTCGTTTACTTTTTCGTTTAATTATTTAAAGTCCGTTATATGATTATAACATCCCTCGTTAATACGTGTTTTAAAAATATCTCGTTTAGGTAATTCACGCACCTGTAACCGAACTCGAGGGACTAGTTTCGCCAAGGGAGCAAAGATGTGACTAGCTTTTGACTAGTCAACACCCTCCTCCCTTCTTTTTCATTTTCATTTCTCTTTTTTTTCACTACTTCCATATTTTCTTTCAATTATCCATTTTCAAGATTCATCATCTAAATCACATCTAGCAAGCTTCAATCAAAACAAATTACATATTTGGAATCCTTGCAACTTCCTCTTCGATTCCATACCGATTTCATCAAGTTTGGATAACTTTCTAAAATCACTAGATTTTGTGTTCTTGATGTTATTAACTTATAAAGTTGTTAATTAGTGTCTATGGCTCAAGTCTAACATGAATATATGATTTATATGTTCGATTTTGTTATTTGAAGTAACTAGCATGAACATAAACTTTGGTGTGTTTAATTTGGTGATTTGGTTGTTAGAATGATGTTAAATGTTATAAATACATGTATTAAATGTGTTCCTAACATCACTAGCTTCAATTTGATGTGTAGGTTGCTTTAGAAAACTCCATAAACTTGATTAGTGATTTTGGGTTAGGGTTTTGATGAACTTTAAATGCATTTTTGATGTATTGAATGCCATGAATTGTTGTTGGTAAGTGGTTAGTTAGATTGTATGTTTGATTACCTACTAAACGGCGTGTCATATGTATGCATTTCATTCCCGAATCATAAATGTGCATTTATGAATTTGAAGCATTTATGGTGTGTATTGATTGATCATTTAACTTGGAAATTCGATTGTTACAAATGATGTTTTTGGTTGGTGAAATGTATTTAGTTGTGTTCTTTGTCAAATTACCTTTCTAACGATATAAGATACGAGTTCTAAGTGTTAGCGGTTTGTGATTTATGCTTGAAAGAGTTTTGATTTGAGACTTGGACATTTGAGACTGACCAGGTACCAGCACACGTTAAATGCCGCGGCGCGGCAGTCTTGGGTCGCGGCGCGACCTAAGGCGTGTCCAGGTTCTGACCTACATGGTCAAAATTCGAAAAATGTTTGATATGCTACGCACCTCTGATTCACATGTAACTTGTTCTAACCTGCTTATATATGAATAAAAACCTCAGAAAAATAGTTCGGGACCCTACCCGAACGTGTTGACTTTTTCGTTGACTTTGACCTGACCAAAGTTTGACTTTTTGTCAAACTTAACCAAATACTTATACAATCATTCTAACATGCTTTTATACTTGTACCTTGCATAAAAATTGATAATTTGATTCACATGCTATAATGATCGAGTCGTAACGAGCCATAGGACTAACTGAACACTTTGACCTATCGTGTTTACCGATATTGATACAAACCTATTTGTTTAGGTCAAGACTAGCATTCGTTCTTGCACACGTTTACTTGTTGAAGTACTTTTACATACGTGCACTCAAGGTGAGATCATAGTCCCACTTTTACTCTTTTGAACTTACATTTGGGATGAGAAAACATAAACGTTTCTTTTTACTAAGTGAACACAAGTACAGGAAAACAAACATTCTACATACGAGTTTGAACAAAAATCCTCAATTCGATTATCATTAGTTACACTTGCCGGGTGTAAGCGAGAACTTATGTTATATGGCCATATGGGTTTGACAAACCCTCATTCAAACGGTTCGCTACCGTTTACGAATGAAATATATTTTCGAGAAACAGTGTATGTTCTAATACTATTGTGATGGGGTTCTATGGAAGGAATGTTAAGCATTGATAATTGGGTGCTCGTGAATATTAACTTTTAGAATGTATTACTATTATATCAATGTTACAAATCTTGTGGTTCGTTTGTACTTACTTACTTAAACCTATGATTTCACCAACGTTTTCGTTGATAGATTTCTATGTTTTTCTCAGGTCTTTGAATGTTTTGTGATACATGCTTCCGCTCATTACTTTTGATACTTGCTTGGATGTCGAGTATACATGCATACGTGGAGCGTCTTTTGGCTACTTTTAAATTGTGTCACATATGTTTCAATTGTACTTTAAACTTTGTTATGTAACTAGTTGTCGAACTACTTTGTAAACCTCGAAACATCTTTACTTTTGAAAAGAATGCAACATACTTTTGGTCAAACGTTGTTTTAAAGACTTATGACCACGTAACGGGACCTAAGTAGACGGCGCCGTCAATGACGATTTTGTCGGGTCGCTACAGATGGTATTAGAGCCACTCACGTGCCGTTAGGGGTGGTGGGGCAAACCTCATCGAGGACGATGTGTCCCTGAGGGTGGGTGAATGTAACACCCTAGGCAAATCCCACATCGCCCACAGACATGAGTGATCATGGGATTATAAGGTAATACTCACGCTTAAATGACACAATGCGTTTTGGGACCACATGCAGAGCAGATGTGCGAGTACGCTGTAGTTAAGCGTGCTCGGGCGAGAGCACTACTAGGATGGGTGACCTCCTGGGAAAGTGCTTCTCGTGTGTGGTCGCCAAGAAAAAGCCGTGCACCTGCGGACAAAGCAGACAATATTGTGGTCATGTTAAGTTAGGGTGTTACAGAATGGTATCAGAGCCAGGCCCTGAACTAAAACTTGTACAGCGAGGACGTTGTGTCCCATTAGGGGGAGGATTGTAACATCCGTGTTACATCCGTCCCACATCGGTTGGAGAGGGGAACGAAGCATGCCTTATAAGGGTGTGGAGACCTTTCCTAGCATGACGCGTTTTAGGACCACAAGCGCAGCAGATCTCATGAGAACTCTGCAGTTAAGCGTGCTCAGGCGAGATGTAACATCCCGCATTTTTCCGTTAAAATTTATTTTTAACACTGTCTTTTTTTTAATAATATCTTTCGTTATTTAAATTCGTAGTTTCCGTTGGCTAACGTTCATAATATTCCCGTTATTTAATTATAACATCACTCGTTTACTCGAGCGTTTTCAAAATATTCGTTTGGTTAATTCTCGCACCCGCTTTGAAACTTGAGGGACCGAAGTTGCCAAGTGGGCAAACTAGTTGACTAGGTCAACTAGTCAACCCACCTCATCCACCCATTCATTTCCACCCACCTCCTCATCTCTTTCTCTCTTCTTACTTCCATTTTGGAACTTAAACACCCAACTCACAAAATCATCATCTAAATTCGGATCAAGAGGCAAACATCAAAACAAATTATATTTTCGTGATCCTCTCTTCATCATCTACATTTTGGTACCAATTTCTTCACATTTGGGTAACATTTCTTAAACTCTAGATTTTCTTTAAATTCGTGTTTTTGACTTGAAATGATCCTAGTTAGTGTCTATGGCTCGTGTATAACATGAATATATATTTTGTTTGCTCGATTTGTTATTTTGAGTAACTAGTTTGAACATTTGAAATGAGTTTGCTTAATCTTGCATTTTGGATGAGTTAATGTTGTTAAATTGTTAAAGTTCATGTTTTAATTGTGTTACTAGTATCACTAGCTTCGTTTTGATGAGTATGTTGATTAAGAAAACTTCAAAAACATGATTAATGATTTTGTGATTCTTGGTTAGGGTTTGATAGCTCTTAAGATGAACTTTTGATGCTTTGAATGTCGTGAAATGTTATTTGTGAGTGTTTAGTTGTAATGTATGTTTCATTACCTTCAAAACGGCATATCATATGTGTGAATTGGATTCCCGAATCTTAAAATGCATTTTGTAAACTTGAAACGATGATTTTGAACATTTAATGATCACTTGACGAGTTTTCGGTTATTGTAAATGATGTTTTTGCTTGATGAAAAGTGGTTAGTTGTATTCCTTATCAAAATACCTTTCCAACGATATAAGATACTTGTTTTAGATGTTTACGGTTTATGATTTGTGTGTATTTGAAGTTGGGTTCGTACCTTAAGAAAACTACCAGAATTTTCTGATCAGGAAATGGCGCGGCGCGCCATACCCCCCGTGCGGCGCGCCAAAGTGGGCTGACCAACTTGTCACTTATAAGAAAAATGTTTGCTATGCTAGGGACCTCCGATTCACATGAGACTTGTTCTGACATGCTTATATATGATTAAAAACCTCAGAAAATTTGTTCGGGACCCGACCTGAACGTGTTGACTTTTCGTTGACTTTGACCAGACCAAAGTTTGACTTTTTGTCAAACTTAACCAAATGATTTTGCAATCTTTCTAACTTGTCTCTATACTTGTATCTTGCATGAAACTTGACAATTTGATTCACATGCTACATAATCAGTCGTAACGAGCCATAGGACTAATTGAACATCTTTGACCTATCGTGTTTACCGTTATTGATACGACCTACTTGTTTAGGTCAAGACTAAGCAACTTGCATGCACATGTTTACTTTGTGAAGTACATTTATACTCGTGCACTCGAGGTGAGATCATAGTGATGTGGTAGCGTGGGGGTACGTGATAGTACTATATTTTACTACGAAAAGTGATACAAACTACACAAGTTTTAATTATTTATTTACAAAATGGATATACCTAAACCTTGCTACAACACTATAGGCAGTGTACCTAATCGTAGAGTAGTATAGTTTTTAGTAAGTCCGGTTCGTTCCACAGGGAGCGGGCTTATTGCACACTATATTTTTAAACAACTATATTTGTAGAAAATATATAAATATATATATATATATATATATATATATATATATATATATATATATATATATATATATATATATATATATATATATATATATTATAATATATAAAAGGGGGTTTACCGTTTAATGACCGATTTGTCGATTTATATTTTAAGTTACAATTAAAACCTAATGCAAAATATAAATGACGATAATTAAAGTAGCGAAAAATAAATGATAATAAATAAATGACGTTAAATAAAATAGCGAGTAAATAAAAGTACGATGAAAAATACAATAAAACAATTATGCTTATTTAAACTTCCGTAATCATGATGTTTGACGTGTTGATTTTGGTTTTATGCCCATGGGTTAATTGTCCTTTGTCCTGGATTATTTAATATGTCCGTCTGGTTTTTGTCCATAACAGTCCATCAGTCATAAATATAAAGTGCGAGTGTCCTCGTCAAATTATCCTTATACCCGAAGTTAAATATTCCAACTAATTGGGGACTTAAACTGTAACAAGATTTTAATACTTTGTTTAATAATTACACCAGGATGTCGACTGAGTGTAATCCAAGGTTTTAATATTTTGTTATCAATTATACCAAGTGTCCTTGTACATAATTTCACCCCTGTTTTAATTATTCTAGTGGCTATTAATCCATTCCCGTGTCCGGTTAAATGAACGATTATTCGTACATATAAATACCCCGCCCATCGTGTCCGATCGAGTGTATATGGTAATTTATAGGGACGCCCAATTGTAAATCTTTATATTAACATTAACAAACTATCATTTAGTTAAACAAATATAAAGCCCATTAATAGCCCATAGTCTAATTTCCACAAGTGTCGTTCTTTTGTCCAAACCCCAATTATGGTACAAAGCCCAATTACCCAATTTTAATATTTTTAGCCCAACATCATGATTACTTCGTCTTAAATAAGCATAATAATAACTTAAGTACGAGACATTAATTTAAAAAGGATAACATAGCTTACATTGATTATTTATCGCGTAGTGTTACACGGACAGAGCTCCGACTTTAAAACCCGTAAAATAACCTTTACATAACCCGAACTAATCTAATATAACACTAATCTATATTATATATATATTATATATATATATATATATATATATATATATATATTTATTATTATTACATAGGAGTATTATTATTATTATTTTATTTTTACACGCAGAATTCGTGACCTTTTATAGGAGTTTTGATTTCTGACAGATCCGCGAGTCGTGGAGTTTTTAGCCTTCAAACTCCGCGAGTCGCGGAGTTTGAAAATCCAGCTCAGGATCATTTGTCTCATAGCTTGTCGACATAATTTTTAAATATATATAATATATAAATAATTTATATAATTATTTAAATATTATATTATATTCTTGTGCATAGTTGACTTGTAATTTTTGGTCCGTTGCGTCGGGTGTTGATAGTTGACTCATGTCCCGGTTCCGGATTTTCGAACGTCCTTGCGTACAATTTAATATCTTGTACTTTGCGTTTTGTAACTTGTACTCTTATCATTTTTAGACGTTTTTCATCAATAAATTGAACCTTTTAAATTGTATCTTGAACATTTGAGCTTTTTGGACGTTTGTGTCTTCAAATCTTCGTTTTCGCCTTTTGTCTTCGCACTTATTTATTTAAAAAATTACAATGAAAATATAATACAATTACATATGAAAACCTATTATTTAGGAGGGATATTGCTATGAAATATATGTTCCTTTTTAGCCTTATCAAACATCCCCACACTTGAGCGTTGCTTGTCCTCAAGCAATACAGAACTTGAAATAAAAACATACATGAATCACTTTTTTATTCATCACACTTTGTACATCAGTGATTTTGATATGGTGGTATAAACAATGATAGTAACGATAGAACCATGGTTAAAGGTGGGTGTGTCATCCACAGTTGCCTCGGGTTTAGGTCAACGACACTTGCAATCAAATAGCCGATTTACTTTCGGTTTCCAAAGCAAAGTACACATTTGAAAGGCGGTTTACAGTCCCACATGACTTTGAAAATTTAGATCCGTAAGGAAATTGGATCTTTATGAAAACATTTGATCTTTTGAAAATTCAATCTAGTTTTTACCCTAGATAAGTTTTCCGGAATAACCCTTCACCGGTGTTTGCAAATTATTTTTGTGGGTTGTGTGGGTTTCAGATTTGAAAATTTTAGCTCAACACTTGTGGTTTTGTGTTACCCACTTGCTAACCTTGTATTGGGAAAGCAACACGTCCAATATACTTGCTCTGTATATTACCTTTCGGTAAACTACCGCCGGTTGTAAAGGAAAGCGATGAACAAGAAACTGTTAAGGCAATGTCCCGTGACTTGCTTTTGATTATGGTCTATAAACGTGTCGGATGCTATTACTATCCTTTGTAGGAGCAATAGTAAAGATCATCCTATGATTTTTCGGTCTGGCACAAGGTCCTGTCTCCGAACATGCTATGCAACCACCGTTCTTACGGTTGACACCCGATTTGGTTCAGGTGACCTAATGAATTCCAGGTGAATTCCTAGGATTTTACGTTCAAAGGTAATGAACGCATTGAAAATGGGTTTTCAGAAAACAAATCGGTTTTATTTTTGATCAAAATATTTTCTCGTTCAAGCTCGAGTTTAGATATCATTGAATTCCATGAGTTTGTAATTCTCAATCTTTAAGGTCAATCTCAAGGATTGAGTAATATCAGGCTTAAAAGCTGATTTTTGATCTTTAAGGAGATTATCCTTTCTGGGGATCTGATTCATTAGTCTTATCAAGCTAATTTCCACGGTGCCCCCCCATTGTACGAGATAAATCCTTCTCATGGTTAGGATAAATCTGACCACTTGGCGACCCTGTTTGATGCTGAGGTCCGTGGATTTCCTGCTGATTTTAGAGATGACTTTTCTAGATTTTTCGTCAACCTACAGCTGGTCTGGACGACAACTTCATGACCTAAATCAAGAAGCGCGTGTCTTTTTCGGAAGACTTTACTTCCTTTTAATGATGGAATTGATTCATCGTGTAGATCCATCTTTTCTTTCAAATATATTACAGTAAATCGGGTAAAACAATTAATTTAGTCCAAAACAAAAGCACCTGCAATAACTTTACAGAAACATGTGATATATAGTTTTTAATTGAATAACTTGGTACATTCTCCCCACACTTAGTTTCTTTCTTTGCCTTTTTATTCTCCTTTATTCCATTTTAAATGAATTCAATCGTTTTAGGGTGTTTCTCAATTTATGTCCTTTCCGAGGTAACGATAATTTCGGTATTAACACCTAGTTTTCACCATTCATAAATATATATAAACATGATTTTAAATTCATTTAGTTGAAATTTTTTTTAAAATTTTCACAAAATTTGGCAAATAAAACCAAGTGTAAACCCGAGAGAATTTATAACCCTTCCCCACACTTAAGATCATGCAATGCCCTCATTTGCATGAAATCAGACTATAATTATAAATTCATGAGGGTGATTAGTGTAGAAAGTAGTTAAAGATACCATAAAATTGCAGGATGATAGATGGTGCACCTCATCGTTCATTCCTTCTTGTTTTATCACACATGTTTTTCTTCAAAAACGGTTGCTTTTCTGAACTGTTTAATAATTTTTGAAAATGCGTCTTTTACCCTAATCGTGCATTTTTATTAACGAGTTATGCACTAACCCAAACCCCTAATTTAACGTTAAGTGGGGTTAAACTTCCCCACTCTTAGCTGACGACATGTGAAGTTGGTAGAATAAGTTCCACGAATTAGAGTAGTGAGCCAGTTATTTACATCTCGGGTGGTGTATAATATATCAATGGGTTTAAAGTTTAGACTCGCCCGATTGTCACTACTTAATTCTTTTTTAAGTGTAGCTTTTAGTAAATGGATATGTCTCTTTTCTGGTTCTTGGTCAAATGGATCGATAGACATCGACATACATATTTCTATAGGGTGGATAATTCCTAACATTTCCTTTCGTTCATTCTCGGGATCAAAGGTTTCACCTCTATTACCCAATTGGGTGAAATTCGAGGTGTCATTATCTATTAAAGCTCGTAGTTCATCTTAGGTAGATGACTCGTCTATTGAGGATATTGGGTTGGAAGGTTGTGGAATGGTGAATTTCGGGATTGGAGTAGATTCTTCTTCATTAACGGTACTTATTGTTCTCACCATTTTGGTCTCGGGGGTAAAATTTTCAACGTTATCGTTTTCCCAAGAGTACCAATTTGTCACCCTTACTTCTTCTTTATCCATTAATGGATCGATGATTTCGTCGGTAGAGGCTAATGTGTCGATATGTTGTGAAATTGGTAAGACTGAATAAAAAGTATCATCGGGATAGTTGGTGATTTCGGAGCTCTCGAATTCATCAAAATTCGATGATATGAGATTTTCTTGCACACGACTCCTCAGATCAACAGGTGTGTAGTCTGATAGAGTTTCAGCTTGCCGGTTTACAAACTCTCTCATTTGTTCATTTTGAGCATTGAGTTCTTTGAGTTTGATTTTCATATTGTCTAATAAATTTTCAGACACGTAATTTTCCTCGTCGACTGGTTGTTGAGTTTGGATATATTCTTGGGAATAATCCCAATTTGAATTGTATTCTTCATAATCATTCCATTCAGGTTCCGTGGGTGCGTAATTTTTCATAGGAACGTAATAATAACATTCCCATGTTGAGTGATAATCTCCACAGATTTCACAACCAGTTATTGTTTCGTCATTCGTGATCCAAGATTGACCGAACGAATTGTCATCAACACTCGTTTGAGAGTATTGATTTAATTGATTTTGGATATCAAAAAGAGTTTCCATAGCCTTGTTTTCAAAATTTTCCATTTTATTGCGATGGCCAAATTTTAGCTACAATGTGGTGCATTTACTAATTATTCTATTAGTTATAAAAATAGAAAAACTTATATAAGTTGTCCAATTAATAGACTTTTCTGCTTTTGCCCACGTTTCGAATAGCCAAAAGATGCAGCAGGGAGCCAGAACCCTTTAAATCGGAAGCTCACAACTCAGCCACTAACAAATCCAACTATTACTACGAAGCAAAAAATTGTCAACGTCCATTAATTTAACCACTTAAATAATTTTTCTTTCTGTTTGAGATATTAGATAAGAAATAGAGAAAATTTCTAAGTCCTAAAAACTAAAGCGTCTAGAAATAAGAAAGAAAAAGAATGCGCGTCGAAAAACGTCGAAAAATAAAAATAAGAAAATAGCGCGTCGTAACTTAAAAAGGAATTAAAAACTAAGAATTAAAAGTTGCGTCTAAAAATATTAAAGCTTAAAAGAAAAACTATATCCCAAATGGTGATAACTTAAAAAGGTACTAAAATATAAAAACGGCGTCGCAAAATTCTAAAGCACCTAAATCTCAGTCTAAAGAAAAAGCACTTAAGAGATTTTACGGCAAAGCCTAAAAATCTAGAAGTAAAAATAACTATGGCAAAAACTAAGTTTAAAACTAAATATGAGCTAAAAATATAAATATTACGCTAAAACGATTAAAAAGGGACAAAATATAAAAATATACAAAAAGTTGTAAAAGTACAATTTTTATAAAAATATTATTTTTATATTATTTATTTATTAAAACTATTAATTTTACATATAATAAAACTAATTAAAATTTAAAATACAATTTAATTAAAAAAAACTTAAACTAATTATAATAATTAAACTAATTAGGGTTTATTAATAATAATAATAATAAAATCCGTAATTAATGTGAAATTAGGGTTCTGTCACGTGTGTCAGAGTGTCTCCGCGAGTCGCGGTATTTCAAGCAGCAAACCCCGCGAGTCGCGGGGTTCCAAAATTCAACTCTGGTACAGTTTTTAATTCGACCTGTTTTTTTTTTCTGTTTTATATTTTTCTGTTTTAAAATCTAAATATTTATATAATAAAAACTTATATTTAAAAACTAAAATAAAAATAGAACTACTTTATAATTTTATAAATAAAAATCGTAAAACTAGATTTATATATATATTTTATTTTATTTTTTATTTTTTCGGTTTTTTTTTTTTTAAATTTGATATTGTTTTTCTAAAAATATATTTATACAAATATATATTAAAAATATAGCGTTTCGCCAAGTCCCCGGCAGCGGCGCCAAAAACTTGATGTGGTAGCGTGGGGGTACGTGATAGTACTATATTTTACTACGAAAAGTGATACAAACTACACAAGTTTTAATTATTTATTTACAAAATGGATATACCTAAACCTTGCTACAACACTATAGGTAGTGTACCTAATCGTAGAGTAGTATAGTTTTTAGTAAGTCCGGTTCGTTCCACAGGGAGCGGGCTTATTGCACACTATATTTTTAAACAACTATATTTGTAGAAAATATATATATATATATATATATATATATATATATATATATATATATATATATATATATATATATATATATAATATATAAAAGGGGGTTTACCATTTAATGACCGATTTGTCGATTTATATTTTAAGTTACAATTAAAACCTAATGCAAAATATAAATGACGATAATTAAAGTAGCGAAAAATAAATGACAATAAATAAATGACGTTAAATAAAATAGCGAGTAAATAAAAGTACGATGAAAAATACAATAAAACAATTATGCTTATTTAAACTTCCGTAATCATGATGTTTGACGTGTTGATTTTGGTTTTATGCCCATGGGTTAATTGTCCTTTGTCCTGGATTATTTAATATGTCCGTCTGGTTTTTGTCCATAACAGTCCATCAGTCATAAATATAAAGTGTGAGTGTCCTCGTCAAATTATCCTTATACCCGAAGTTAAATATTCCAACTAATTGGGGACTTAAACTGTAACAAGATTTTAATACTTTGTTTAATAATTACACCAGGATGTCGACTGAGTGTAATCCAAGGTTTTAATATTTTGTTATCAATTATACCAAGTGTCCTTGTACATAATTTCACCCCTGTTTTAATTATTCTAGTGGCTATTAATCCATTCCAGTGTCCGGTTAAATGAACGATTATTCGTACATATAAATACCCCGCCCATCGTGTCCGATCGAGTGTATATGGTAATTTATAGGGACGCCCAATTGTAAATCTTTATATTAACATTAACAAACTATCATTTAGTTAAACAAATATAAAGCCCATTAATAGCCCATAGTCTAATTTCCACAAGTGTCGTTCTTTTGTCCAAACCCCAATTATGGTACAAAGCCCAATTACCCAATTTTAATATTTTTAGCCCAACATCATGATTACTTCGTCTTAAATAAGCATAATAATAACTTAAGTACGAGACATTAATTTAAAAAGGATAACATAGCTTACATTGATTATTTATCGCGTAGTGTTACACGGACAGAGCTCCGACTTTAAAACCCGTAAAATAACCTTTACATAACCCGAACTAATCTAATATAACACTAATCTATATTATATATATATAATATATATATATATATTTATTATTATTACATAGGAGTATTATTATTATTATTTTATTTTTACACGCAGAATTCGTGACCTTTTATAGGAGTTTTGATTTCTGACAGATCCGCGAGTCGTGGAGTTTTTAGCCTTCAAACTCCGCGAGTCGCGGAGTTTGAAAATCCAGCTCAGGATCATTTGTCTCATAGCTTGTCGACATAATTTTTAAATATATATAATATATAAATAATTTATATAATTATTTAAATATTATATTATATTCTTGTGCATAGTTGACTTGTAATTTTTGGTCCGTTGCGTCGGGCGTTGATAGTTGACTCATGTCCCGGTTCCGGATTTTCGAACGTCCTTGCGTACAATTTAATATCTTGTACTTTGCGTTTTGTAACTTGTACTCTTGTCATTTTTAGACGTTTTTCATCAATAAATTGAACCTTTTGAATTGTATCTTGAACATTTGAGCTTTTTGGACGTTTATGTCTTCAAATCTTCGTTTTCGCCTTTTGTCTTCGTACTTATTTATTTAAACAATTACAATGAAAATATAATACAATTACGTATAAAAACCTATTATTTAGGAGGGATATTGCTATGAAATATATGTTCCTTTTTAGCCTTATCACATAGTCCCATCTTTCAAACAACTTTTATGCTTTAAACTATGGGATGAGAAACATATACGTATCATACTTTTACACTTTGAACACAAGTACGAAAACGAAAATTACACGTACGGGTTTGAAAAAAAATCCTCAATTCAATTATCATTAGTTACACTTGCAGGGTGTAAACGAGAACTTATATTATGTGATCACATGGGCTTGACGAGCCTCATTCGGACGGTTCGCTACCGTTAGTGGATGAAATATATTTTCGGGGCTAGTGTATGTTCTAACACTACGCAAAGGGTGCAAAACAGTTAAGTTTGATAATTGGGTGCCCGCGATACAAACAACAACTTTGGAATGCAAATGATTTTGATAATCATCTTATATTAAATCTTGTGGTTCAAATACAACGTTTACTAAAACACCTATGATTTCACCAACGTTTTCGTTGACAGTTTTCTATATGTTTCTTAGGTTCATACTTGGCTACTTGATACATGCTTCCGCACACTTTGATTACTTGCTTGGAGTCAAGCATACATGCATACGCTAGTGATAGCACCCTTGGATTCAAACTTAAAGCATACATACTTTCACTATTTATAGCAAACCGTGATTTTAAACTTATTATGTCGCAAGTTGTTTCATTTACACTTCATAACTTTTGTAAACTTAGACTTGTTGTCAATCCATTTGGTAAACTAAACTTTGTAAGTTTTGTACGTTTCAAATGAATGCGACATAATTTTGGTCAAACGTGTCTCATATAGGGACTACGACCACGTAACGGGACCTAAGTTAATGGCGTCGTCAATGACGATTTTGTCAGGTCATTACAGACGGTATCAGAGCGTTGGTTGTAGGGATCTAGGATGTGCATTAGTGTGTCTGACAGAGTCATTTGGACACATTAGTGAATCTAGACTACAACCGGATAGTTAGCCATTGCATTCTGACATACATTCACTATAGATAGCACTTACTTGACTACTTGTGCATTATACTTGAATCATTCTTAGGCAAACTTCTTAATGGTACCAAGCTTTCATCATACGAATCCGTATTATGCCACTTTCTCGTAACACACGTGAATTCATGATTCATACGCGTAAGGATGATGACGACTTCATTAGTCACACTTGTTCGGGAACTCTGTCTCTCAGATTGATATTCGCCACCGTTTCAACTTACTATTGGTGTCACACCGGTGTTCCTTGCTATCTACCACTTCTTGTTACTACTATCACTACTCTAGATGAGTATCGTCATCACAAATTATCACTACGATTACGTACTATTCATTATCATGATTCCTTACTCTTTTCGTGCCTAAAGACATTATTGTTTGACTTGAACCGCATTGACGTGAACAATCATTTATACACTTCCCTCGGGGAACGCTTCTTTAGAGTTGCACAAATTCTTTCGATTCAATACGAGTCACGTTAGTGATGTCACTATACTTTGTACATTTTAAATCTTCATGATTATACGAACTTGAGTCTATGGAGTGATGTGGGAATAGAGGTATGAGTTAGTATAATATAACGACACTCGATCAACGTGGTTATATTATAGTAAGTCATACCAAAGTTCTAATGACACGTGATGGTGGTTGGACTCGATCAACCTAATCACCACCATGTGCCATGTACATGACTTCATTTTTCTTGTTTGAACATCCGACAACTCCGAGAATACTGATAACAACCATACCCGGGACACATCGTCGATTATTATCGAACCATACTTATGCTTCCGAATGAATGACAAATTCTTTCAACTTCAAACATATGTTACACGTGTATACTATCTCATTTTCACACAGTTTTATCGACGAATTACAATATGCTTATTATGCTCACATCGAGAGGGAAGCTTCTCTCGCATCACACTCGTACTTCCATTTAAGGAAATCTTTATTCTAAATTCTCAATGGAGAGAGAGACTCTTCACGTTATACTAGTATTCGCCACGAGGGTGAATAGTCCTAACGAACATTTTCGAAAATCGATAAATCTTCCGCGGCGCAAAATTCTTGAGAAACAAAAACTTGTTCAAAATATATCTTGAGGAGATATACTTCGTTTCTGATCGAGATCCTCGTTTCACTTCTAGATTTCGGAGTGCCTTACAAAAAGCCTCAGGACCACGCTTTAGACATTAGTACAACACATCAACCACAACCCGAAGGACCAAACAAACATACGATTCAAACCTCGGAAACCATAATACGAATTTGCGTTATCAACTTCAAAATTACTTGAGAAAAGTCTTTGCCTTTAACCGAATTCTCTTACAACGATAGTTACCACACGAATATTAACGCCACACATTTCGAAAACTTATATAGCCGCAATTGTCATTTTCTTAATTGTTGGACCGAAGTAGGTGACAAGCAAACCACCGAACCTAAACTCATTCATGAAACAACCGAGAAATTGTTCAAATCCAAAAAGACTCAAAACGACCGTAGTCACCAAAGGAGCTATGCCGATGTTAGACGTAAACCTCTCGAATTCCAAGTGGGTAACCGCGTAACGTTAAAAGTCGCGCCTTGAAAAGGTGTAATCCGTTTTGGGAAACGTAGAAAGCTAGATCCGCGATATTTTAATCCTTTTAAAATCTTGGGGCATTTTGTACCCGTTGCTTACCGTTTCAATCTTCCGACTCGATCGAGTCCCGTTCATCCTACACTCCACGTATCAAACTTACAGAAGTGTCTAGCGAAACAAGAACTTGTTATCCTTTTCGATGAGCTTACTATCGATGACAAACTTCACTTCCTAGGTGAACCGGTTGAAATATTGGATCGTGAAACCAAACTCTAAACAACGTAAAATCTTGATTGTCAAGTTCGTTGAAATGCCCAAGGAAGTACCTTCACTTATTCATAGAATTGGCAACGCAAGATCTCGAGGAAGAAACAACATCTACTACTTCCAACTAAATTTCGGGAAGAAATTTCTTTTAAGGTGTAGGTAATGTAACATCTCGCGTTTTTTCGTTAAAATTTATTTTTAACACTGTCTTTTTTTTAATAATATCTTTCGTTATTTAAATTCGTAGTTTCCATTGGCTAACGTTCATAATATTCCCATTATTTAATTATAAAATCACTCGTTTACTCGAGCGTTTTTAAAATATTCGTTTGGTTAATTCCCGCACCCGCTTTGAAACTTGAGGGACCGAAGTTGCCAAGTGGGCAAACTAGTTGACTAGGTCAACTAGTCAACCCACCTCATCCACCCATTCATTTCCACCCACCTCCTCATCTCTTTCTCTCTTTCTCTCTTTCTCTCTTCTTACTTCCATTTTGGAACTTAAACACCCAACTCACAAAATCATCATCTAAATTCGGATCAAAAGGCAAACATCAAAACAAATTACATTTTCATGATCCTCTCTTCATCATCTACATTTTGGTACCAATTTCTTCACATTTGGGTAACATTTCTAAAACTCTAGATTTTCTTTAAATTCGTGTTTTTTACTTGAAATGGTGTTAGTTAGTGTCTATGGTTAGTGTATAACATGAATATATGTTTTGTTTGCTCGATTTGTTATTTTGAGTAACTAGTTTGAACATTTGAAATGGGTTTGCTTAATCTTGCATTTTGGATGAGTTAATGTTGTTAAATTGTTAAAGTTCATGTTTTAATTGTGTTACTAGTATCACTAGCTTCGTTTTGATGCGTAGGTTGATTAAGAAAACTTCAAAAACATGATTAATGATTTTGTGATTCTTGGTTAGAGTTTGATAGCTCTTAAGATGAACTTTTGATGCTTTGAATGTCGTGAAATGTTATTTGTGAGTGTTTAGTTGTAATGTATGTTTCATTACCTTTAAAACGGAATATCATATGTGTGAATTGGATTCCCGAATCTTAAAATGCATTTTGTAAACTTGAAACGATGATTTTGAACATTTAATGATCACTTGATGAGTTTTCGGTTATTGTAAATGATGTTTTTGCTTGATGAAAAGTGGTTAGTTGTATTCCTTATCAAAATACCTTTCCAACGATATAAGATACTTGTTTTAGATGTTTACGGTTTATGATTTGTGTGTATTTGAAGTTGGGTTCGTACCTTAAGAAAACTGCCAGAATTTTCTGATCAGGAAATGGCGCGGCGCGCCATACCCCCCGCGCGGCGCGCCAAAGTGGGCTGACCAACTTGTCACTTATAAGAAAAATGTTTGCTATGCTAGGGACCTCCGATTCACATGAGACTTGTTCTAACATGCTTATATATGATTAAAAACCTCAGAAAATTTGTTCGGGACCCGACCCGAACGTGTTGACTTTTCGTTGACTTTGACCCGACCAAAGTTTGACTTTTTGTCAAACTTAACCAAATGATTTTGCAATCTTTATAACTTGTTTCTATACTTGTATCTTGCATGAAACTTGACAATTTGATTCACATGCTACATAATCGAGTCGTAACGAGCCATATGACTAATTGAACATCTTTGACCTATCGTGTTTACCGTTATTGATACGACCTATTTGTTTAGGTCAAGACTAAGCAACTTGCATGCACATGTTTACTTTGTGAAGTATATTTATACTCGTGCACTCAAGGTGAGATCATAGTCCCATCTTTCAAACAACTTTTATGCTTTAAACTTTGAGATGAGAAACATATACGTATCATACTTTTACACTTTGAACACAAGTACGAAAACGAAAATTCCACGTACGAGTTTGAAAAAAAATCCTCAATTCAATTATCATTAGTTACACTTGCAGGGTGTAAACGAGAACTTATATTATGTGATCACATGGGCTTGACGAGCCTCATTCGGACGGTTCGCTACCGTTAGCGGATGAAATATATTTTCGGGTCTAGTCTATGTTCTAATACTACGCAAAGGGTGCAAAACAGTTAAGTTTGATAATTGGGTGCCCGCGATACAAACAACAACTTTGGAATGCAAATGATTTTGATAATCATCTTATATTAAATCTTGTGGTTCAAATACAACGTTTACTAAAACACCTATGATTTCACCAACGTTTTCGTTGACAGTTTTCTATATGTTTCTCAGGTTCATACTTGGCTACTTGATACATGCTTCTGCACACTTTGATTACTTGCTTGGAGTCAAGCATACATGCATACGCTAGTGATAGCACCTTTGGATTCAAACTTAAAGCATACATACTTTCGCTATTTATAGCAAACCGCGATTTTAAACTTATTATGTCGCAAGTTGTTTCATTTACACTTCATAACTTTTGTAAACTTAGACTTGTTGTCAATCCGTTTGGTAAACTAAACTTTGTAAGTTTTGTACGTTTCAAATGAATGCGACATAATTTTGGTCAAACGTGTCTCATATAGGGACTACGACCACGTAACGGGACCTAAGTTAACGGCGCCGTCAATGACGATTTTTTCGGGTCGTTACAGATGGTATCAGAGCGTTGGTTGTAGGGATCTAGGATGTGCATTAGTGTGTCTGACAGAGTCGTTAGGACGTATTAGTGAATCTAGACTACAACCGGATAGTTAGCCATTGCATTCTGACATACATTCGCTATAGATAGCACTTACTTGACTACTTGTGCATTATACTTGAATCATTCTTAGGAAAACTTCTTAATGGTACCAAGCTTTCACCATACGAATCCGTATTATGCCACTTTCTCGTAACACACGTGAATTCATGATTCATACGCGTAAGGATGATGACGACTTCATTAGTCACACTTGTTCGGGAACTCTGTCTCCCAGATTGTTATTCGCCACCATTTCAACTTACTATTGGTGTCACACTGGTGTTCCTTGCTATCTACCACTTCTTTTTACTACTATCACTACTCTAGATGAGTATCGTCATCACAAATTATCACTACGATTACGTACTATTCGTTATCATGATTCCTTACTCTTTTCGTGCCTAAAGACATTATTGTTTGACTTGAACCGCATTGACGTGAACAATCATTTATACACTTCCCTCGGGTAACGCTTCTTTAGAGTTGCACAAATTCTTTCGATTCAATACGAGTCACACAAATTCTTTCGATTCAATACGAGTCACGTTAGTGATGTCACTATACTTTGTACATTTTAAATCTTCACGATTATACGAACTTGAGTCTATGGAGTGATGTGGGAATCGAGGTATAAGTTAGTATAATATAACGACACTCGATCAACGTGGTTATATTATAGTAAGTCATACCAAAGTTCTAATGACACGTGATGGTGGTTGGACTCGATCAACCTTATCACCACCATGTGCCATGTACATGACTTCATTTTTCTTGTTTGAACATCCGACAACTCCGAGAATACTGATAACAACCATACCCGGGACACATCGTCGATTATTATCGAACCATACTTATGCTTCCGAATGAATGACAAATTCTTTCAACTTCAAACATATGTTACACATGTATACTATCTCGTTTTCACACAGTTTTATCAATGAATTACAATATGCTTATTATGCTCACATCGAGACGGAAGCTTCTCTCGCATCACACTCGTACTTCCGTTTAAGGAAATCTTTATTCTAAATTCTCAATGAAGAGAGAGACTCTTCACGTTATACTAGTATTCGCCACGAGGGTGAATAGTCCTAACGAACATTTTCGGAAACCGATAAATCTTCCTATGCGCGAAATTCTGGAGAAACAAAAACTTGTTCAAAATATATCTTGAGGAGATATACTTCGTTTCGGATCGAGATCCTCGTTTCACTTCTAGATTTTGGAGTGCCTTACAAAAAGCCTCGGGACCACGCTTTAGACATTAGTACAACACATCAACCACAACCCGAAGGACCAAACAAACATACGATTCAAACCTCGGAAACCATAATACGAATTTGCGTTATCAACTTCAAAATTACTTGAGAAAAGTCTTTGCCTTTAACCGAATTCTCTTACAACGATAGTTACCACACGAATATTAACGCCACACCTTTTGAAAACTTATATAGCCGCAATTGTCGTTTTCTTAATTGTTGGACCGAAGTAGGTGACAAGCAAACCACCGAACCCGAACTCATTCATGAAACAATCGAGAAATTGTTCAAATCCAAAAAGACTCAAAACAACCGTAGTCGCCAAAGGAGCTATGCCGATGTTAGACGTAAACCTCTCGAATTCTAAGTGGGTAACCGCGTAATGTTAAAAGTCGCGCCTTGAAAAGGTGTAATACGTTTCGGGAAACGTAGAAAGCTAGATCCGCGATATTTTAATCCTTTTGAAATCTTGGGGCATTTTGTACCCGTTGCTTACCGTTTCAATCTTCTGACTCGATCGAGTCCCGTTCATCCTACATTCCACGTATCATACTTACAGAAGTGTCTTGCGAAACAAGACCTTGTTATCCTTTTCGATGAGCTTACTATCGATGACAAACTTCACTTCCTAGGAGAACCGGTTGAAATATTGGATCGTGAAACCAAACTCTAAACAACGTAAAATCCTGATTGTCAAGTTCGTTGAAATACCCAAGGAAGTACCTTCACTTATTCGTAGAATTGGCAACGCAAGATCTCGAGGAAGAAACAACATCTACTACTTCCAATTAATTTCGGGATGAAATTTCTTTTAAGGTGTAGGTAATGTAACATCCCGCGTTTTTCCGTTAAAATTTATTTTTAACACTGTCTTTTTTTAATAATATCTTTCGTTATTTAAATTCGTAGTTTTCGTTGGCTAACGTTCATAATATTCCCGTTATTTAATTATAACATCACTCGTTTACTCGAGCATTTTTAAAATATTCGTTTGGTTAATTCCCGCACCCGCTTTGAAACTTGCGGGACCGAAGTTGCCAAGTGGGCAAACTAGTTGACTAGGTCAACTAGTCAACCCACCTCATCCACCTATTCATTTCCACCCACCTCCTCATCTCTTTCTCTCTTTCTCTCTTCTTACTTCTATTTTGGAACTTAAACACCCAACTCACAAAATCATCATCTAAATTCGGATCAAGAGGCAAACATCAAAACAAATTACATTTTCGTGATCCTCTCTCCATCCTCTACATTTTGGTACCAATTTCTTCACATTTGGGTAACATTTCTAAAACTCTAGATTTTCTTTAAATTCGTGTTTTTGACTTGAAATGGTGTTAGTTAGTGTCTATGGCTCGTGTATAACATGAATATATGTTTTGTTTGCTCGATTTGTTATTTTGAGTAACTAGTTTGAACATTTGAAATGGGTTTGCTTAATCTTGCATTTTGGATGAGTTAATATTGTTAAATTATTAAAGTTCATGTTTTAATTGTGTTACTAGTATCACTAGCTTCGTTTTGATGCGTAGGCTGATTATGAAAACTTCAAAAACATGATTAATGATTTTGTGATTCTTGGTTAGGGTTTGATAGCTCTTAAGATGAACTTTTGATGCTTTGAATGTCGTGAAATGTTATTTGTGAGTGTTTAGTTGTAATGTATGTTTCATTACCTTCAAAACGTCATATCATATGTGTGAATTGGATTCCCGAATCTTAAAATGCATTTTGTAAACTTGAAACGATGATTTTGAACATTTAATGATCACTTGACGAGTTTTCAGTTATTGTAAATGATGTTTTTGCTTGATGAAAAGTGGTTAGTTGTATTCCTTATCAAAATACCTTTCCAACGATATAAGATACTTGTTTTAGATGTTTACGGTTTATGATTTGTGTGTATTTGAAGTTGGGTTCGTACCTTAAGAAAACTGCCAGAATTTTCTGATCAGGAAATGGCGCGGCGCGCCAAAGTGGGCTGACCAACTTGTCACTTATAATAAAAATGTTTGCTATGCTAGGGACCTCCGATTCACATGAGACTTGTTCTAACATGCTTATATATGATTAAAAACCTCAGAAAATTTGTTCGGGACCCGACCTGAACGTGTTGACTTTTCGTTGACTTTGACCCGACCAAAGTTTGATTTTTTGTCAAACTTAACCAACTGATTTTGCAATCTTTCTAACTTGTTTCTATACTTGTATCTTGCATGAAACTTGACAATTTGATTCACATGCTACATAATCGAGTCGTAACGAGCCATAGGACTAATTGAACATCTTTGACCTATCGTGTTTACCGTTATTGATACGACCTATTTGTTTAGGTCAAGACTAAGCAACTTGCATGCACATGTTTACTTTTTGAAGTACATTTATACTCGTGCACTCGAGGTGAGATCATAGTCCCATCTTTCAAACAACTTTTATGCTTTAAACTATGGGATGAGAAACATATACGTATCATACTTTTACACTTTGAACATAAGTACGAAAACGAACATTCCACGTACGGGTTTGAACAAAAATCCTCAATTCAATTATCATTAGTTACACTTGCAGGGTGTAAACGAGAACTTATATTATGTGATCACATGGGCTTGACGAGCCTCATTCGGACGGTTCGCTACCATTAGCGGATGAAATATATTTTCGGGTCAAGTGTATGTTCTAACACTACGCAAAGGGTGCAAAACAGTTAAGTTTGATAATTGGGTGCCCGCGATACAAACAACAACTTTGGAATGCAAATGATTTTGATAATCATCTTATATTAAATCATGTGGTTCAAATACAACGTTTACTAAAACACCTATGATTTCACCAACGTTTTCGTTGACAGTTTTCTATATGTTTCTCAGGTTCATACTTGGCTACTTGATACATGCTTCTGCACACTTTGATTACTTGCTTGGAGTCAAGCATACATGCATACGCTAGTGATAGAACCTTTGGATTCAAACTTAAAGCATACATACTTTCGCTATTTATAGCAAACCGTGATTTTAAACTTATTATGTCGCAAGTTGTTTCATTTACACTTCATAACTTTTGTAAACTTAGACTTGTTGTCAATCCGTTTGGTAAACTAAACTTTGTAAGTTTTGTACGTTTCAAATGAATGCGACATAATTTTGGTCAAACATGTCTCATATAGGGACTACGACCATGTAACGGGACCTAAGTTAACGGTGTCGGCAATGACAATTTTGTCGGGTCGTTACACGAGAGCACTACCAGGATGGGTGACCTCCTGGGAAAGTGCTCATCGTGTTTGGTCTCCAAGAAAAATCCGTGCGCCTACGGGCAAAGCGGACAATATCATGCTACGGGGAACGTTTACCTGGGATGTCACATATGGTATCAGAGCATTGGTTGTAGGGATTTAGAGTTCATTGGTGTTAACCCCGAGTCATAGGGTACATTAGTGAGTCTAGACTACAATCGGCATATAGACTTGAAGTAGGAATTACTTGACTACTTGTGCATTATACTCGAACTCTTCTATCATATCTAATTCTTATTCAACCTTAATCTCACGTTACTTGATTTAATTGACGCGCCACCTTGACTATATGAAATAGTGTCGAATGCACATATGAATTAGGGTTATATAATTTCCGGGATTATATTACGGTGACTCATATGAACATTCCGACATTGTGGCATAAAGAATTTAAGGCGAGTCAAGGAAAATTTTTCACTCTATCCTTATTCCATATCATGATTAGTATTATTAAAAATACTAATCAACGGTATTCTTGTGTTTTGAAGGAACAATGCCTCCTCGTCGTGTGCCACGCCATGAGACTCCCGAACAAGCTCTACAACGAATGATAGCCACCGCTGTGGATGCAGCCATGGCCGGTCACTCCTCCAACAACAACAATAACAACAACCACAACAACAACAATCAAGGGACCGGTAACTCAAGAAAAGGGTGCTCCTATAAAGCTTTCATGGGGTGCAAACCTCACACTTTTGATGGGACTGGGGGACCGGTTGTACTCACCCGATGGTTTGATCAAACGGAAGCCGTTTTTAGTATAAGCGGTTGTCGAGATCAAGATAAAGTCAAATATTCCACCCACACCTTTGCCGGTATCGCCCTCACGTGGTGGAACACATATGTACAATCGGTGGGTACCGATGAAGCTCACGCCCTCTCTTGGGCTGACTTAAGGGAAAAGATGATCGTCGAATATTTCCCTTGTGAAGAAACCCGAAGGCTAGAACAAGAGCTAAGGACTTTAAAGGCAGTAGAAAATGATCTCAAGTCCTATAATCAACGATTTTCCGAACTAGCCTTGATGTGCCCAAACCTTGTGAACCCCGAAGCTTTAAGGGTTGAACTTTACATGGATGGTCTTCCAAAGAGCATCAAACACGGGGTAATGTCATCCAAACTCACTAATCATCAAGAAGCTTTGAACATGGCCCGCAAGTTGATAGAAACGGTGGACGAAATCGTAGTGCTGGCACCTAAAGCCAAGGATAAGTCGGGTAACAACAAAAGAAAATGGGAATCCCCTCAATCAAGAAACAACAATTTTGCCAAGAAGCCTTTCACCTCCGACGGCAAGAAGGGTTATGCTGGAAACCTACCTCTTTGCAACAAACATCACTTTGGCGAATGTGGCAAGCTAATTTGCCATCGGTGCCAAGGAGTTAGTCATAAGGCCAATGAGTGTAAAAGTGTCGCCCCCATCGCTCGAAAGGGGCCCAATGCACTAAAAACGGGCACTTGTTACGAATGTGGCCAAACGGGCCATTATAGAAATGCATGCCCGAAGAAGAAAGATAACCCCAATATGCGCGGCTGAGCTTTCAACATCAACACCGAGGAAGCCCGAGATGACAATGAATTAGTCACGAGTACGTTTCTTCTCAACAACACTTATGTTACTTGTTTATTCGATTCGGGTGCAGATAAATGCTTTGTATCCAAGACTTTGATTCATTCTTTTAGCACTCCACCACTCCGACTAGATACCACTTATACCATTGAAGTGGCCAACGGGAAACTATTGAGTGCCGACACATATTACCGAGGGTGTACTTTAAACATTTTGGGTAACGAATTTGAAATTGACTTGATACCCATAGAACTAGGAAGTTTCGATGTAATAATTGGTATGAATTGGATGATCAAAACGAAATCTCACATCCTTTGTGATCTTAACGCAATCCGAATTCCTATCGAGAATGGTGAACCCTTGATTGTTTATGGCGATAAGAGTTGCACCGGACTCAACCTCGTTTCATGCATTAAAGTTAGAAAACTACTCCGTAAGGGTTGTTTTGCGATCCTTGCTCATGTTAAGAAAGTCGAGTCCGATGAGAAGCACATCGATGATGTGCCAATTATTAGTGACTATTTCGATGTATTTCCCGATGAATTGCCGGGTCTTCCACCTCATCGACCGGTTGAATTCCAAATCGATCTTATTCCGGGAGCCGCACCCGTAGCACGTGCACCATATAGACTTGCTCCATCCGAAATGCAAGAATTGCAAAGTCAAATCCAAGAACTACTTGATCGTGGTTTTATCCAACTTAGCCATTCACCTTGGGGCGCTCCGATTTTGTATGTTAAAAAGAAAGATGGGTCCCTACGAATGTGCATTGATTATCGTGAACTAAACAAATTGACGGTTAAGAACCAATATCCTCTTCCTCGCATCGATGACCTCTTTGATCAACTACAAGGGTCTTGTGTATATTCGAAAATCGATCTCCGCTCGGGTTATCATCAATTAAGGGTTAAGGAGGGAGATGTCTCCAAAACCGCTTTACGAACTCGTTATGGTAGTTATGAATTCCTTGGCATGCCATTTGGTCTCACTAACGCACCGGCGGTGTTCATGGATCTTATGAACCGCGTGTGCAAATCGTATCTTGACAAATTTGTTATCGTGTTCATCGATGATATTTTGGTTTATTCTAAAAGCGAAGAAGAACACGAGGAACACCTCTGACTTGTGCTTGAACTTTTAACACAAGAATGACTCTATGCCAAATTCTCCAAGTGTGAATTTTGGTTGAAGGAAGTTCAATTTCTTGGTCATGTTGTAAGTGACCAAGGTATTAAAGTCGATCCATCAAAAATCGAAGCCATTAGTAAATGGGAGACTCCTACTACTCCTACTCACATTCATCAATTCTTGGGTCTCACCGGATACTATTGTAGATTCATCAAAGATTTCTCTTTGGTCGCTCGTCCTTTAACCACGTTAACTCATAAGGGAAGAAAATTCATTTGGGCAACCGAACAAGAATCCGCATTTCAAATCTTGAAAATGAAGCTAACCACCGCTCCTATCTTGTCACTTCCCAAAGGCAACGATGATTTTGTTGTGTATTGCGATGCCTCGAAACATGGTTTTGGGTGTGTGTTGATGCAACGAATGAAAGTCATTTCTTATGCTTCTCGACAACTCAAAATTCATGAACGAAACTACACGACACATGATCTCGAACTCGGAGCCGTTGTCTTTGCACTTAAAATGTGGAGACACTATCTGTATGGAACCAAGAGTACTATCTTTACCGATCACAAAAGTCTCCAACACATCTTCGATCAAAAGCAACTAAACATGAGACAACGAAGGTGGATTTAAACCTTAAACGATTACGATTGCGAGCTTCGTTACCATCCCGGAAAGGCAAATGTAGTAGCCGATGCCTTAAGTCGAAAAGAAAGAGTGGTGCCTCTTCGTGTCCGAGCCTTAAACATCACCATCCACACCAACCTTAATAGCCAAATTCGGGTAGCCCAAGATGAGGCTCTCAACGATGAAAACGTTTCACATGAGCTCTTGAACATTCTTGTCTCTCGGTTCGAAATTAGGGAGATCGGACTCCGTTATTACGCCGAAAGGATTTGGGTGCCTAGATATGGGGACCTACGAAGCCTTATTTTAGATGAAGCCCATAAGTCACGATACTCGATTCATCCCGGTGCCAATAAGATGTACCACGATCTTAAAGAACAATATTAGTGGCCGAACATCAAAAGGGAGGTAGCTACTTATGTTGCCAAGTGTTTGACGTGTTCCAAAGTCAAAGCTGAACACCAAAGACCGTCCGAGTTACTTTAACAACCCGAAATCCTGCAATGGAAGTGGAAAAGAATAACGATGGACTTCATCACCAAGTTACCAAAAACGACGGGCGGTTATGACACGATTTGGGTTATTGTTGACCGTCTCACCAAATCCGCACACTTTCTCGCTATGAAGGAAACGGACAAAATGGAAAAAATTGCACAACTTTACATCAAAGAGATCGTAACCTGTCACGGTGTACCTATATCGATTATTTCCGACCGAGATGGCCGTTTTATTTCTAGATTTTGGCGTACTTTACAAGAAGCGTTGGGAACGTGTTTAGACATGAGCACCGCATATCATCCCCAAACCGATGGGCAAAGCGAACGCACCATTCAAACCTTGGAGGACATGTTACGAGCTTGCGTGGTTGATTTTGGAAAAGCTTGGGACAAGCACTTACCTATCGCCGAGTTCTCTTACAACAATAGTTATCACGCGAGTATTAAAGTGGCACCTTTTGAAGCGCTATATGGCCGAAAATGTCGTTCACCTATTTGTTGGGCCGAGGTAGGTGACGTGCAAATCACTGGACCTGAACTCATTCACGAAACCACCGAGAAGATCGTACAAATTTGAGATAGGCTTCGGACGGCCCGGAGTCGTCAAAAGTGCTACACCGACAAAAGACGCAACGACCTCGAATTTCAAGTCGGTGATCGAGTAATGTTAAAAGTCGCACCTTGAAAAGGTGTAATCCGTTTTGGGAAACGCGGGAAGCTAAATCCGCGGTATATTGGTCCTTTTGAAATCTTGGAGCGTATTGGAATCGTTGCTTATCGTTTAGATCTTCCACCTCAATTGAGCTCCGTTCATCCTACCTTCCATGTATCTAACTTAAAAAAGTGCCTTGCCGAACCCGATATCATCATTCCTCTCGAAGAACTTACTATTGATGACAAACTTCATTTTGTGGAGGAACCGGTTGAAATCATGGACACCTCCGTTAAGACTTTGAAACAAAGCCGAATCCCGATTGTCAAGGTTCGTTGGAATGCCAAAAGAGGACCCGAGTTTACTTGTGAAAGGCAAGATCAAATGCAAAGGAAATACCCTCACTTATTCCCGGTTCCGGAAACGCAAGATTCCGAGGAAGAAACAACGACTACTACGCCTACTTAAATTTCGGGACGAAATTTCTTTTAAGGAGTAGGTAATGTAACATCCCGCCTTTTTCCGTTTACTTTTCTGTTTAATTATTTAAAGTCCGTTATATGATTATAACATCCCTCGTTAATACGCGTTTTAAAAATATCTCGTTTAGGTAATTTACGCACCCGCAACCGAACTCGAGGGACTAGTTACGCCAAGGGAGCAAAGATGTGACTAGCTTTTGACTAGTCAACACCCTCCTCCCTTCTTTTTCATTTTCATTTCTCTTTTCTTTCACTACTTCCATATTTTCTTTCAATTATCCATTTCCAAGATTCATCATCTAAATCAGATCTAGCAAGCTTCAATCAAAACAAATTACATATTTGGAATCCTTGCAACTTCCTCTTTGATTCCATACCGATTTCATCAAGTTTGGGTAACTTTCTAAAATCACTAGATTTTGTGTTCTTGATGTTTTTAACTTATAAAGTTGTTAATTAGTGTCTATGGCTCAAGTCTAACATGAATATATGATTTATATGTTCGATTTTGTTATTTGAAGTAACTAGCATGAACATAAACTTTGGTGTGTTTGATTTGGTGATTTGGTTGTTTGAATGATGTTAAATGTTATAAATGCATGTATTAAATGTGTTCCTAACATCACTAGCTTCAATTTGATGTGTAGGTTGCTTTAGAAAACTTCATAAACTTGATTAGTGATTTTGGTGAATTTGGGTTAGGGTTTTGATGAACTTTAAATGCATTTTTGATGTATTGAATGCCATGAATTGTTGTTGGTAAGTGGTTAGTTAGATTGTATGTTTGATTACCTACGAAACGGCGTGTCATATGTATGCATTTAATTCCCGAATCATAAATGTGCATTTATGAATTTGAAGCATTTATAGTGTGCATTGATTGATCATTTAACTTGGAAAGTCGATTGTTGCAAATGATGTTTTTGGTTGGTGAAATGTATTTAGTTGTGTTCTTTGTCAAATTACCTTTCTAACGATATAAGATACGAGTTCTAAGTGTTAGCGGTTTGTGATTTATGCTTGAAAGAGTTTTGATTTGAGACTTGGACATTTGAGACTGACCAGGTACCAGCACACGTTAAATGCCGCGGCGCGGCAGTCTTGGGTCGCGGCGCGACCTAAGGCGTGTCCAGGTTCTGACCTACATGGTCAAAATTCGAAAAATGTTTGATATGCTACGCACCTCCGATTCACATGTAACTTGTTCTAACATGCTTATATATGAATAAAAACCTCAGAAAAATAGTTCGGGACCCGACCCGAACGTGTTGACTTTTTCGTTGACTTTAACCCGACCAAAGTTTGACTTTTTGTCAAACTTAACCAAATACTTATACAATCATTCTAACATGCATTTATACTTGTACCTTGCATAAAAATTGATAATTTGATTGACATGCTATAATGATCGAGTCGTAACGAGCCATAGGACTAACTGAACACTTTGACCTATCGTGTTTACCGATATTGATACAAACCTATTTGTTTAGGTCAAGACTAGCATTCGTTCTTGCACACGTTTACTTGTTGAAGTACTTTTACATACGTGCACTCAAGGTGAGATCATAGTCCCACTTTTACTCTTTTGAACTTACATTTGGGATGAGAAAACATAAACGTTTCTTTTTACTAAGTGAACACAAGTACAGGAAAACAAACATTCTACATACGAGTTTGAACAAAAATCCTCAATTTAATTATCATTATTTACACTTGCCGGGTGTAAGCGAGAACTTATGTTATATGGCCATATGGGTTTGACAAACCCTCATTCAAACGGTTCGCTACCGTTTACGAATGAAATATATTTTCGAGAAACAGTGTATGTTCTAACACTATTGTGATGGGGTTCTATGGAAGGAATGTTAAGCATTGATAATTGGGTGCTCGTGAATATTAACTTTTGGAATGTATTACTATTATATCAATGTTACAAATCTTGTGGTTCGCTTGTACTTACTTACTTAAACCGATGATTTCACCAACGTTTTCATTGACAGATTTCTATGTTTTTCTCAGGTCTTTGAACATTTTGTGATACATGCTTCCGCTCATTACTTTTGATACTTGCTTGGATGTCGAGTATACATGCATACGTGGAGCGTCTTTTGGCTACTTTTAATTTGTGTCGCATATGTTTCAATTGTACTTTAAACTTTGTTATGTAACTAGTTGTCGAACTACTTTGTAAACCTCAAAACATCTTTACTTTTGAAATGAATGCGACATACTTTTGGTCAAACGTTGTTTTAAAGACTTATGACCATGTAACAGAACCTAAGTAGACGGTGCCGTCAATGATGGTTTTGTCGGGTCGCTACAATTTAAACTTAATCTTTATATGATGTAATGTTTCCAACACGATAAGAAAAGTCTGTAATGTTGAAATCTTAAAAACTTTGAACTGTGTTCATGTATCCATTTACCCTTCCGACACGATAACACTTGTTTATTGATTCGACTGAAAATTAAATATATTAATCAGAACGTTTGAGAAATAAAAATAAACATTGGAGGATAAGGGAATTTTATCAATCTTGTGATAACCTGTCCTAAACCATAAGGACAAATATAATAACATATGATTTCATCGCGAGGTATTGACCTCTATATGTGACATTTTTCAATGAAAACTGCATTCGTTTTTACAATACAAACCATAACTTTTATTAAAATACAAGGTTTAAACCACATAATAATGATTATCGTTTAGCGATAAACTTAGCCTTACAAACATTACATGTGATGATAACAATACGATTTCCAACATATTTTACATTAAAAATCCTTCGATATGCAGTTTTATTTTTGACACAAATATGTATACTCCAGATCTTGCTTAAATTCAACATGATGCAGCGGAAGCTTTTAGTTATCACCTGAGAATAAACATGCTTAAAACGTCAACATAAAGTTGGTGAGATATAGGTTTAATGCCGGCAACGTTATAAATATAGACCACAAGATTTCATATATAAACGTTTTAATAAAAATATTCTAAGTTATTGAGCACTTGATAACCATACTTAACATTTAATCAACGTCGCATATTCCCTTTATTATGAAATCTTACTACACCGTACCAAGTGTAGTCACCGAAACGAAGTACTGTGCAACCGTTGAATACTGATCGTCCAGTCCGGTTGGGGTTGTCAGGCCCGATAGATCTATCAACAGGATTCGCGTTTACAATACCTCATGTAAATAGTAGTTACCAAGTTACAGGGAAGTATTCCAATGGTACAACTCAACGTAGAATATATATTTTCAATCACTTGTGTCCATAACGTAAATCATAAAATGCATGTATTCTCATCCCGAAATATTTAGATTTTAAAAGTGGGACTATATACTCACTTTTGCCTTGAAGGTATTTAACTCGACTTGGTCTCCGATAGATATCACGAACCTAACCATATATATAATATATCAACATATTTTCTTTTCAAGTAATCGTTACATATATATATATATATATATATATATATATATATATATATATATATATATATATATATATATATATATATATATATATATATATATATATATATATACTTATAATACTTTTAATATTTTCTTAGTCCGTAGTTAGCAGTCCGATGTTAGTGGTCCACAATTAGTTGCTCAATAAAATAAATAAAGACCCCTTCGTATTCGTATTGATCAGAATTAATCTCGACCCATGGTACCATGTTGTCAAATGACGTGTTGCGTACATAAAGTACCGTGTTGTCAAATGACGTGTTGCGTACAATCATGAGGTCTTATGATTAATCTTCTCGTGTTGTTTACGGGTGGTCCTGAAATATATAAAATCAAATCATAAGTAATTATATATAAAATATGATATTAATTAGAAAAGATATGATTAATTTACTTTTTCTCCAAATAATTTCGTAACTAAACTAGCTTCGGATACCCAATCTTGTTTTAGTCGTAGTTTCTTCATTACAACTCCGTTTTTGTTGGTTCAACTTGCCACTTCCTTGGATCGAGTCAAATTTTAAGAATATGAACTGTAAATACCTTAGTTTACATTCAGAATCACATGTTATAATTCAAACTTTAGGTGAATCTTATGAAAGTAATCATTTTTGTCATAAAAACAATATCTAGATAAAAATATTTACACTTTGAGTTAAACCATGAAATTTTTATGTGTTAACATATTCATAAGAAATATCATTTTTCCAAGATATGAACTTCCAATTAAAAGTTTAAAATGGTTTTTAATTATCCAACCCAAAACAGCCCCCGGTTGCACTCCGACGACGTAGATTCAGTTTTAAGGTGTTCTTTGTAAAAACAAGTTGTATCTTGTTAAGTTAGCATATCATTATGATATATTACAAGTCTTTAAGTATTTTAAAAGTTAAGTTAGAAGGATCTATTTAGTTTGCGAACAAATTTGAAATCATTCAAACTATGTTCTTATTGTTAAAATTTTTCAACACAAAATAAGATAGCTATATAAATATGAATCGAATAAGGTTATGAACAAGGTTACTACCTCAAGTTACTTGGACAAAGTTACTGCAAAAGATAAGAAATAATCTTGGAATCAAAGAGTGGTGGAGTTAGATCAAAAGGTTGGAAGTAAACTTGTATACTTGGAAGGATTATTGAAGTGTTCTTGAAAGGAATTTCTTATGATGATTTAGGCTTGTTTTGAAGCTAAATCTTCATGGTAACTTGCTGAATTGAAGTAGGTTCATTAAGGCTTGTAAGTAGGTGAATTAGAGATTAATTTAGGAGTAAGAATGGTGAGCTAAACATCGTATGGTGATGGCCTTTAAAAACGTGGCCAAGGGGGGACAAGAATAAAAATGTAGTTTATTATTTTGTATATTTAGTCAAGCTAACTTCCAATTCCTAATTACCTCTCCTTGAGGGCAGTAACAAGGGCTGATTAGGTGTTGATTAGGATGTTGATTTGATGTGTATATACCAATAGTAAATACGTATAGAAGCTGGGTATGATACGGGTGCATATACCCTAGATATACGTATAAAAATCTTGAGAAAACGGAACGAGGATTCAAATATAGCTATCTTTTGTAAATATACTTATATTGTTTTATGTATAAAAGCCCTTTAAAAGTGATTAAATACATATCTATACGATACATGTATAAGCATTATAAGTTATATGTATTTATGTCAAAGAACGTTACGTATAGTTATCGTTTTGAAAACTTAAGTTAGTAGTTTCAAAATATACTTATAACTCATTGTTATTAGTACACAATGAGATGTTAAACCATCCTTAGATCATGTTAAATATATATAAATACATATATATACACAAACGTATAATTATCGTATGTTATATAGTTCGTGATATCATCGGTCAAATTGGACGGTCAAACGTTGTGTAAAACTCTTTTCAAAAACATAAGCCTCAACAATTTAGATTGCTTATCATGTTGGTAAGGTTTAATTTATGTAAATATTAATCTTATAACTATAAAACGATCAGAAAAATCCGGGTCATTACAGTACCTACCCGTTAAATAAATTTCGTCCCGAAATTTTAAAGTTGCACCTATTTTGCGTTCTCGGGAAACAAATGTGGGTACTTTTGTTTCATCTGATCCTCTCATTCCCAAGTAAACTCGGGACCCCTTCGAGCATTCCAACGAACCTTAACGATTGGTATGTTGCTCTGCTTGAGCCGTTTAACTTCACGGTCCATGATTTCGACTGGTTCTTCTATAAATTGTAGTTTCTCGTCGACTTGGATTTCTTTAAGAGGAATGGTGAGGTCTTCCTTTGCAAGACATTTCTTAAGGTTTGAGACATGAAATGTATTATGTACTCCGGCGAGTTGTTGTGGTAACTCGAGTCGATAAGCTACCGGTCCGATGCGTTCGATGATCTTGAACGGGCCTACATACCTTGGGTTCAGTTTACCTCTTTTTCCAAAACGTATTACACCTTTCCAAGGTGACACCTTTAGCATAACCATGTCACCAATCTGTAACCCTAATGGTTTCCTTCGGACATCGGCGTAGCTCTTTTGGCGACTACGGGCTGTTTTCAATCTCTCCTTGATTTGTACTATCTTCTCAGTCGTTTCGTGTATGATCTCAGGACCAGTTAATTATCGATCTCCTACTTCATTCCAACAGATAGGGGATCTACACTTCCTTCCATACAGTGCTTCGAATGGTGCAGCTTTAATGCTCGCATGATAACTATTATTATACGAGAATTCTGCTAATGGTAGATATTTATCCCATCCATTTCCAAAATCGATCACACATGCCCTGAGCATGTCTTCAAGAGTCTGAATTGTTCTTTCACTCTGCCTGTCAGTTTGCGGATGATATGTGGTACTCATATCCAAAGAGTTCCCAGTGCCTCCTGTAGTGATTGCCAGAACTTTGATGTAAATCTACTATCACGATCGGATATATTGGAAATAGGTATTCCATGCCTTGAAACAATTTCCTTTATGTATCACCGTAATAGTTTCTCCATTCTATCCATTTCCTTTATAGGCAAGAAATGTGCAGATTTGGTGAGACGATCAACTATTACCCAAATGGTGTCATAACCCCAGGCAGTCTTAGGTAACTTTGTGATAAAATCTATGGTAATACCATCCCATTTCCATTCTGGGATTTCTGGTTGTTGAAGTAACCCTGATGGCTTTTGGTGTTCTACTTTAACTTTGGAACAAGTTAAACATTCCCCAACATATGTTGC
The DNA here is from genome assembly GCF_046630445.1 of Rutidosis leptorrhynchoides. Lineage (NCBI taxonomy): Eukaryota > Viridiplantae > Streptophyta > Magnoliopsida > Asterales > Asteraceae > Rutidosis > Rutidosis leptorrhynchoides. The sequence goes on from NC_092336.1 coordinate 248,528,881, forward strand.
AACGTCTGCCTTTAAATTAGGACCAATAATGCATCTTAACATCATGGTACATCTTTCCAATTCCAGGATGTATCGAGTATCTTGTCTTATGCGCCTCATTTAATATCAACTTCCTTAATCCACCTAACTTCGGTACCCAAATACGGTTTGCAAAATATCGAATTCCGTCTTCCTGTATAACGAGTTGCTTCTCATACTTCTTCATTATTTCATTTCCTATGTTCTCTTTAGTAAGAGCTTATCGTTGAGCCTCTTTTATTTGTGTGTTAAGATTCATGCGAATTTTTATGTTCATCGCTCGTACTCGAATTGGCTCTCATTCCTTTCTGCTTAGAGCGTTGGCCACTACATCGTTTTCCCTGGATGATAGAGAATCTCACAATCATAGTCGTTTATCAGCTCGACCCACCTACGTTGTCTCATGTTCAGCTGTTTCTGATCGAAAATATGTTGAAGGCTTTTATGATCGGTAAACACAGTGCATTTAACCCCATATAAGTAGTGTCTCCATATCTTCAATGTAAACACTACTGCTCCCAATTCTAGATCATGCGTCGTGTAATTCCGCTCGTGAATCTTCAATTGACGAGATGCATATGCAATAACTTTCTTTCGTTGCATAAGGACGCAACCAAAACCTTGTCGTGAAGCGTCACAATATATCTCAAAATCATCGTTTCCTTCAGGTAACGATAAAATAGGTGCTGTAGTCAACTTCTTCTTCAGTAATTGAAATGCACTCCCCTGCTCAGAAGTCCATTCGTACTTCTTCCCTTTTTGCGTTAACGCTGTTAATGGTTTAGCTATTCTGGAAAAATCTTGAATAAACCTTCTATAATAACCGGCTAAACCCAAAAATTGGCATATCTGCGTTGGTGTCTTAGGAGTCTCCCATTTTTCAATGGCCTCAATTTTAGATGGGTCAACCTGAATTCCTTTGCTACTAACAACGTGGCCAAGAAATTGCACTTCTTTCAACCAAAACTCACACTTAAAAAATTTGGCGTATAACTGTTCTTTTCTTAACAATTCTAATACCAACCTTAAATGCTGTTCATGCTCTTGCTCATTTTTGGAATAGATAAGAATATCGTCAATGAAAACGATAACAAACTTATCTAGATATGGACTACAAACTCGATTCATGAGGTCCATGAATACAGCTGGCGCATTCATCAATCCAAACGGCATGACTAAAAATTCGTAATGACCGTAGCGTGTCCGGAAAGCAGTTTTCCGAATATATTCTTCTTTAACACGTAGTTGATGATAGCCCGATCTTAAGTCGATTTTCGAGTACACACATGATCCTTGCAGTTGATCAAATAAGTCGTCAATTCTCGGTAGTGGATACCGATTCTTGATAGTTAACTTATTTAATTCACGATAATCTATACACATCCTAAAAGATCCATCTTTCTTTTTAACAAATAAAACTGGAGCTCCCCACGGTGAAGTACTTGGTCGTATGAATCCTCGGTCCAGTAATTCTTTTAACTGACTCTGAAGTTCTTTTAACTCGGACAGTGCAAGTCTATATGGAGCACGAGCAACTGTTGCAGCTCCTGGTACAAGATCTATTTGAAATTCTACAGACCTGAAAGGAGGTAGTCCCGGTAATTCTTCCGGAAATACATCGGGAATGTCTCTTACTACATTTACATCGTTAATATTCTTCTCCTTTTCTTCAACTTTCTTTACATGTGCTAGGATGGCATAACATCCTTTTTCTAAGCACTTTCGAGCTTTCAAACAGCTAATGAGATTTAGGTTTGGGTTACCTTTTTCTCTGTAAATCTTTATCATTGATTTATCCTTTCGAGGAATACGAATTGCCTTTTCAGCACACACCACTTCGACTCCTACTTTGGACATCCAGTCCATGCCGATAATTACGTCAAAACTTCCTAATTCTATGGGTATCAAATCAATCTTAAATGTTTCTCCGGCTAAATTTATTTTACAATCACAGCAAATTTTATCGGCTTTAATTAGTTTACCATTAGCTAACTCAATCATGTACTTAGCATCTAGAGGTAATGATGAACAATTCAATTTAGCGTAAAAGTCTCTACACACGTAACTTCTATCGGCACCAGTTTCAAATATAATAGATGCTGATAAGTTATTAATGATAAACGTACCCGTAACAAGCTCCGGGTCTTCACACGCCTCTCTAGCATTAATAATAAATGCTCTTCCACGTGCAGATCCGTTATTCTTCTCTGGATTCGGGCACTGACTCTTATAATGACCCTGTTTCCCACACCCATAACAAGTAACAGTGGCCAAGGCAGTTCTATTTGCATTGGTGGCAGGAGTCTTGGTGCCATTGGTATTTGTAACAGGAATCCTACAATCTTCAGCAAGATGACCCCTTCGATTACAATTATCGCACACCACATTACAATAACCATAGTGATGTTTGTGGCATCTGTTACATAAAGGATTTCGTCCCTTGTAACCTGAGCTTGAACCACTACCTGCACCTTACGCGTTTTCTTGTTTCTTGTTGGATTGTTGATGATTACCTTCCCACTTTCTTTTGTTTTCCGATGTCTTGACATCGGTGTTCTTATCCAGAATAATCTGGTCCATCAACTCGTTTGCCATAGTGATGGCTTCATGAATAGTCTTGGGTTTCGATGCTGTAACATTTGCCTTGACATTTTTAGGCAAACCATCTTTGTACATGAAATGTCCCGTTCTTATTGATTAAAAACGTTCCATATTAATTGATTTCGTTGCGAGATTTTGACCTCTATATGAGACGTTTTTCAAAGACTGCATTCATTTTTAAACAAACCATAACCTTTATTTCATCAATAAAGGTTTAAAAAGCTTTACGTAGATTATCAAATAATGATAATCTAAAATATCCTGTTTACACACGACCATTACATAATGGTTTACAATACAAATATGTTACAACAAAATAAGTTTCTTGAATGCAGTTTTTACACAATATCATACATGCATGGACTCCAAATCTTGTCCTTATTTAAGTATGCGACAGCGGAAGCTCTTAATAATCACCTGAGAATAAACATGCTTAAAACGTCAACAAAAATGTTGGTGAGTTATAGGTTTAACCTATATATATCAAATCGTAACAATAGACTACAAGATTTCATATTTCAATACACATCCCATACATAGAGATAAAAATCATTCATATGGTGAACACCTGGTAACCGACAATAACAAGATGCATATATAAGAATATCCCCATCATTCCGGGACACCCTTCGGATATGATATAAATTTCGAAGTACTAAAGCATCCGGTACTTTGGATGGGGTTTGTTAGGCCCAATAGATCTATCTTTAGGATTCGCGTCAATTAGGGTGTCTGTTCCCTAATTCTTAGATTACCAGACTTAATAAAAAGGGGCATATTCGATTTCGATAATTCAACCATAGAATGTAGTTTCACGTACTTGTGTCTATTTTGTAAATCATTTATAAAACCTGCATGTATTCTCATCCCAAAAATATTAGATTTTAAAAGTGGGACTATAACTCACTTTCACAGATTTTTACTTCGTCGGGAAGTAAGACTTGGCCACTGTTGATTCACGAACCTATAACAATATATACATATATATTAAAGTATGTTCAAAATATATTTACAACACTTTTAATATATTTTGATGTTTTAAGTTTATTAAGTCAGCTGTCCTCGTTAGTAACCTATAACTAGTTGTCCACAGTTAGATGTACAGAAATAAATCGATAAATATTATCTTGAATCAATCCACGACCCAGTGTATACGTATCTCAGTATTGATCACAACTCAAACTATATATATTTTGGAATCAACCTCAACCCTGTATAGCTAACTCCAACATTCACATATAGAGTGTCTATGGTTGTTCCGAAATATATATAGATGTGTCGACATGATAGGTCGAAACATTGTATACGTGTCTATGGTATCTCAAGATTACATAATATACAATACAAGTTGATTAAGTTATGGTTGGAATAGATTTGTTACCAATTTTCACGTAGCTAAAATGAGAAAAATTATCCAATCTTGTTTTACCCATAACTTCTTCATTTTAAATCCGTTTTGAGTGAATCAAATTGCTATGGTTTCATATTGAACTCTATTTTATGAATCTAAACAGAAAAAGTATAGGTTTATAGTCGGAAAAATAAGTTACAAGTCGTTTTTGTAAAGGTAGTCATTTCAGTCGAAAGAACGACGTCTAGATGACCATTTTAGAAAACATACTTCCACTTTGAGTTTAACCATAATTTTTGGATATAGTTTCATGTTCATAATAAAAATCATTTTCTCAGAATAACAACTTTTAAATCAAAGTTTATCATAGTTTTTAATTAACTAACCCAAAACAGCCCGCGGTGTTACTACGACGGCGTAAATCCGGTTTTACGGTGTTTTTCGTGTTTCCAGGTTTTAAGTCATTAAGTTAGTATATCATATAGATATAGAACATGTGTTTAGTTGATTTTAAAAGTCAAGTTAGAAGGATTAACTTTTGTTTGCGAACAAGTTTAGAATTAACTAAACTATGTTCTAGTGATTACAAGTTTAAACCTTCGAATAAGATAGCTTTATATGTATGAATCGAATGATGTTATGAACATCATTACTACCTTAATTTCCTTGGATAAACCTACTGGAAAAGAGAAAAATGGATCTAGCTTCAATGGATCCTTGGATGGCTCGAAGTTCTTGAAGCAGAATCATGACACGAAAACAAGTTCAAGTAAGATCATCACTTGAAATAAAATTGTTATAGTTATAGAAATTGAACCAAAGTTTGAATATGATTATTACCTTGTATTAGAATGATAACCTACTGTAAGAAACAAAGATTTCTTGAGGTTGGATGATCACCTTACAAGATTGGAAGTGAGCTAGCAAACTTGAAAGTATTCTTGATTTTATGAAACTAGAACTTTTGGAATTTATGAAGAACACTTAGAACTTGAAGATAGAACTTGAGAGAGATCAATTAGATGAAGAAAATTGAAGAATGAAAGTGTTTGTAGGTGTTTTTGGTCGTTGGTGTATGGATTAGATATAAAGGATATGTAATTTTGTTTTCATGTAAATAAGTCATGAATGATTACTCATATTTTTGTAATTTTATGAGATATTTCATGCTAGTTGACAAATGATGGTTCCCACATGTGTTAGGTGACTCACATGGGCTGCTAAGAGCTGATCATTGGAGTGTATATACCAATAGTACATACATCTAAAAGCTGTGTATTGTACGAGTACGAATACGGGTGCATACGAGTAGAATTGTTGATGAAACTGAACGAGGATGTAATTGTAAGCATTTTTGTTAAGTAGAAGTATTTTGATAAGTGTATTGAAGTCTTTCAAAAGTGTATAAATACATATTAAAACACTACATGTATATACATTTTAACTGAGTCGTTAAGTCATCGTTAGTCGTTACATGTAAGTGTTGTTTTGAAACCTTTAGGTTAACGATCTTGTTAAATGTTGTTAACCCAATGTTTATAATATCAAATGAGATTTTAAATTATTATATTATCATGATATTATCATGTATGAATATCTCTTAATATGATATATATACATTAAATGTCTTTACAACGATAATCGTTACATATATGTCTCGTTTAAAAATCATTAAGTTAGTAGTCTTGTTTTTACATATGTAGTTCATTGTTAATATACTTTATGATATGTTTTCTTATCATAGTATCATGTTAACTATATATATATATCCATATATATGTCATCATATAGTTTTTACAAGTTTTAACGTTCGTGAATCACCGATCAACTTGGGTGGTCAATTGTCTATATGAAACATATTTCAATTAATCAAGTCTTAACAAGTTTGATTGCTTAACATGTTGGAAACATTTAATCATGTAAATATAAATCTCAATTAATATATATAAACATGGAAAAGTTCGGGTCACTACAGTACCTACCCGTTAAATAAATTTCGTCCCGAAATTTTAAGCTGTTGAAGGTGTTGACGAATCTTCTGGAAATAGATGCGGGTATTTCTTCTTCATCTGATCTTCACGCTCCCAGGTGAACTCAGGTCCTCTACGAGCATTCCATCGAACCTTAACAATTGGTATCTTGTTTTGCTTAAGTCTTTTAACCTCACGATCCATTATTTCGACGGGTTCTTCGATGAATTGAAGTTTTTCGTTGATTTGGATTTCATCTAACGGAATAGTGAGATCTTCTTTAGCAAAACATTTCTTTAAATTCGAGACGTGGAAAGTGTTATGTACAGCCGCGAGTTGTTGAGGTAACTCTAGTCGGTAAGCTACTGGTCCGACACGATCAATAATCTTGAATGGTCCAATATACCTTGGATTTAATTTCCCTCGTTTACCAAATCGAACAACGCCTTTCCAAGGTGCAACTTTAAGCATGACCATCTCTCCAATTTCAAATTCTATATCTTTTCTTTTAATGTCAGCGTAGCTCTTTTGTCGACTTTGGGCGGTTTTCAACCGTTGTTGAATTTGGATGATCTTCTCGGTAGTTTCTTGTATAATCTCCGGACCCGTAATCTGTCTATCCCCCACTTCACTCCAACAAATCGGAGACCTGCACTTTCTACCATAAAGTGCTTCAAACGGCGCCATCTCAATGCTTGAATGGTAGCTGTTGTTGTAGGAAAATTCTGCTAACGGTAGATGTCGATCCCAACTGTTTCCGAAATCAATAACACATGCTCGTAGCATGTCTTCAAGCGTTTGTATCGTCTTTTCGCTCTGCCCATCAGTTTGTGGATGATAGGCAGTACTCATGTCTAGACGAGTTCCTAATGCTTGATGTAATGTCTGCCAGAATCTTGAAATAAATCTGCCATCCCTATCAGAGATAATAGAGATTGGTATTCCATGTCTGGAGACGACTTCCTTCAAATACAGTCATGCTAACTTCTCCATCTTGTCATCTTCTCTTATTGGTAGGAAGTGTGCTGATTTGGTGAGACGATCAACTATTACCCAAATAGTATCAAAACCACTTGCAGTCCTTGGCAATTTAGTGATGAAATCCATGGTAATGTTTTCCCATTTCCATTCCGGGATTTCGGGTTGTTGAAGTAGACCTGATGGTTTCTGATGCTCAGCTTTGACCTTAGAACACGTCAAACATTCTCCTACGTATTTAGCAACATCGGCTTTCATACCCGGCCACCAAAAATGTTTCTTGAGATCCTTGTACATCTTCCCCGTTCCAGGATGTATTGAGTATCTGGTTTTATGAGCTTCTCTAAGTACCATTTCTCTCATATCTCCAAATTTTGGTACCCAAATCCTTTCAGCCCTATACCGGGTTCCGTCTTCCCGAATATTAAGATGCTTCTCCGATCCTTTGGGTATTTCATCCTTTAAATTTCCCTCTTTTAAAACTCCTTGTTGCGCCTCCTTTATTTGAGTAGTAATGTTATTATGAATCATTATATTCATAGATTTTACTCGAATGGGTTCTCTATCCTTCCTGCTCAAGGCATCGGCTACCACATTTGCCTTCCCCGGGTGGTAACGAATCTCAAAATCGTAATCATTCAATAATTCAATCCACCTACGCTGCCTCATATTCAGTTGTTTCTGATTAAATATGTGTTGAAGACTTTTGTGGTCGGTATATATAATACTTTTGACCCCATATAAGTAGTGCCTCCAAGTCTTTAATGCAAAAACAACCGCGCCTAATTCCAAATCATGCGTCGTATAATTTTGTTCGTGAATCTTCAATTGTCTAGACGCATAAGCAATCACCTTCGTTCGTTGCATTAATACACAACCGAGACCTTGCTTTGATGCATCACAATAAATCACAAAATCATCATTCCCTTCAGGCAATGACAATATAGGTGCCGTAGTTAGCTTTTTCTTCAATAACTGAAACGTTTTCTCTTGTTCATCATTCCATTCAAATTTCTTCCCTTTATGCGTTAATGCAGTCAAGGGTTTTGCTATTGTGGAAAAGTCTTGGATGAACCTTCTGTAGTAACCAGCTAGTCCTAAAAACTGGCGTATGTGTTTCGGAGTTTTTGGGGTTTCCCACTTTTCAACAGTTTCTATCTTTGCAGGATCCACCTTAATACCTTCTTTGTTCACTATGTGACCGAGGAATTGAACTTCTTCCAACCAAAATGCACACTTTGAAAACTTAGCGTACAATTCTTCCTTCCTCAATACTTCTAACACCTTTCTCAAATGTTCACCGTGTTCTTGGTCATTCTTTGAGTAAATAAGTATGTCATCAATGAAAACAATGACAAACTTATCAAGGTATGGTCCACACACTCGGTTCATAAGGTCCATGAACACAGCTGGTGCATTAGTTAAACCAAACGGCATGACCATAAACTCGTAATGACCGTAACGTGTTCTGAAAGCAGTCTTTGGAATATCATCTTCTTTCACCCGCATTTGATGATACCCGGAACGTAAGTCAATCTTTGAATAAACAGACGAGCCTTGTAGTTGATCAAATAAGTCGTCGATTCTCGGTAGTGGGTAGCGGTTCTTGATGGTAAGTTTGTTCAACTCTCGGTAGTCGATACACAACCTGAATGTACCATCTTTCTTCTTGACAAACAAAACAGGAGCTCCCCACGGTGATGTGCTTGGTCGAATGAAACCACGCTCTAAAAGTTCTTGTAATTGGCTTTGCAGTTCTTTCATCTCGCTGGGTGCGAGTCTGTAAGGAGCACGAGCTATTGGTGCAGCTCCTGGTACAAGATCTATTTGAAATTCAACGGATCGATGTGGGGGTAATCCCGGTAATTCTTTCGGAAATACATCGGGAAATTCTTTTGCAATGGGAACATCATTGATGCTCTTTTCTTCAGTTTGTACTTTCTCGACGTGTGCTAGAACAGCATAGCAACCTTTTCTTATTAGTTTTTGTGCCTTCAAATTACTAATAAGATGTAGCTTCGTGTTGCCCTTTTCTCCGTACACCATTAAGGGTTTTCCTTTTTCTCGTATAATGCGAATTGCATTTTTGTAACAAACGATCTCCGCTTTCACTTCTTTCAACCAGTCCATACCGATTATCACATCAAAACTCCCTAACTCTACTGGTATCAAATCAATCTTAAATGTTTCGCTAACCAGTTTAATTTCTCGATTCCGACATATATTATCTGCTGAAATTAATTTACCATTTGCTAATTCGAGTAAAAATTTACTATCCAAAGGCGTCAATGGACAACTTAATTTAGCACAAAAATCTCTACTCATATAGCTTCTATCCGCACCCGAATCAAATAAAACGTAAGCAGATTTATTGTCAATAAGAAACGTACCCGTAACAAGCTCCGGGTCTTCCTGTGCCTCTACCGCATTAATATTGAAAACTCTTCCACGGCCTTGTCCATTCGTGTTCTCCTGGTTCGGGCAATTTCTAATAATGTGGCCTGGTTTTCCACATTTATAACAAACTACATTGGCATAACTTGCTCCGACACTACTTGCTCCGCCATTACTCGTTCCGACACCATTTGTTCCTTTCGTTCTATTAACCCCTGGTCCGTAGACCTCACACTTCGCCGCGCTATGACCATTTCTTTTACACTTGTTGCAAAATTTGGTGCAGAACCCCGAGTGATTCTTTTCACACCTTTGGCATAGTTGCTTCTGATTGTTGTTGTTGTTGCGGTTATTATTGTTGTTGGGATGATTGTTGTAGTTGCTGTTGTTGTTGTTGTTGTTGTTGTTGGGCCATTTGTTGTAGTTGCGATTGATGTTGCGATTGTTGGGATAATTGTTGCGATTATTGTTGTAATTGCTGTTGTTGTTGTATTGGTGATTCTTATCACCGTTTTCCTCCCACTTTCTTTTGACTTGCTTCACATTGGCCTCTTCAGCAGTCTGTTCTTTAATTCTTTCTTCAATCTGGTTCACTAGTTTGTGAGCCATTCTACATGCCTGTTGTATGGAGGCGGGCTCGTGTGAACTTATATCTTCTTGGATTCTTTCCGGTAATCCTTTCACAAACGCGTCGATCTTCTCTTCCTCATCTTCGAATGCTCCCGGAAACAATAGGCACAATTCTGTGAATCGTCTTTCGTACGTGGTAATATCAAATCCTTGGGTTCGTAACCCTCTAAGTTCTGTCTTGAGCTTATTGACCTCGGTTCTGGGACGGTACTTCTCGTTCATCAAGTGCTTGAATGCTGACCACGGTAGTGCGTACGCATCATCTTGTCCCACTTGCTCTAGATAGGTATTCCACCATGTTAACGCAGAACCTGTGAAGGTATGCGTAGCGTACTTCACTTTGTCCTCTTCAGTACACTTACTTATGGCAAACACTGATTCAACCTTCTCGGTCCACCGTTTCAATCCGATCGGTCCTTCGGTTCCATCAAATTCCAAAGGTTTGCAGGCAGTGAATTCTTTGTAGGTGCATCCTACACGATTTCCTGTACTGCTAGATCCAAGGTTATTGTTGGTATGTAGCGCAGCCTATACTGCGGCTATGTTTGAAGCTAGAAAAGTACGGAATTCCTCTTCATTCATATTCACGGTGTGTCGAGTAGTCGGTGCCATTTCCTTCAAAATAGTTAAATGGAACAAGTTAATCATACAGAATATTAAGAGTAGTTAATAGTATTTCGTAGCATAATATGAACTCATTTATAAAAGCTTTTTCTTCATATTAGCATTTTATAAGTTTAAATTCGGGTAGTACCTACCCGTTAAGTTCATACTTAGTAGCTAATATACAATTCAACTACTACAATTCTATATGAAAAACTGATTGTAATAATATTTCGCGTTCAAACTTTTATACAATATTTTACAAACTTACAATACCGCTTATTTTACATAAAGCATGAAATATAGCACACCATAACTTTGATACAAGATAGTTGTGAAGACAATTCTAGCTAGTACACAAGTCGTTCGGCAAAGGCAATAAAGACACGTAATTCATACGTCCAGAAACAAGTCATGCATTCTGGTTTTACTAGGACTACTTCCCATCCTTGGTCTTGTGCAACATAACCGTTATGGCCGTTGATAAGACAGCGTGTTGTAACGTCATCAAAGGGACGAGGGTTACGTAATGTCCAACAGTCCCGTAATAATCTAAAAACCTCATTTCTTACCCCAATTACCGACTCCGTCACTTGTGGAAACGTTTTGTTTAATAGTTGTAGCCCGATGTTCTTGTTCTCACTTTGGTGAGAAGCGAACATTACTAATCCGTAAGCATAACATGCTTCTTTATGTTGCATGTTAGCCGCTTTTTCTAAATCACGAAGTCCAATATTCGGATATATTGAGTCAAAATAATTTCTTAACCCGTTGCGTAAAATAGCATTTGGGTTCCCCGCAATATATGCGTCAAAGTAAACACATCGTAACTTATGGGTTTCCCAATGTGATATCCCCCATCTTTCAAACGAAAGTCTCTTATAAACCAAGACATTTTTGGAACGTTCTTCGAATGTCTTACAAACTGATCTCGCCTTAAATAGTTGTGCCGAAGAATTCTGGCCGACTCTAGACAAGATTTCATCAATCATGTCTCCGGGTAGGTCTCTTAAAATATTGGGTTGTCTATCCATTTTGTGTTTTTAAACTGTAAAATAGACAAGAGTTAGATTCATAAAAAAAAATACTTATTAATACAAGCAATTTTTACATATATCATAAAGCATAAGAACACTATATTCCATATATTACACCACACGAATACAACTATCTTATTCCGACTCGCTCGTTTCTTCTTCTTCGGTTTTGGTTCGTTTTGCCAAGTTTCTAGGGATATATGATGTTCCCCTAATACGAGCCGTCGTTGTCCACATTGGTTTAGAAAAACCTGGTGGTTTAGAGGTTCCCGGGTCATTGTTACAACTTAAGGACTTCGGGGGTTGACGATACATATAAAGTTCATCGGGGTTGGAATTAGATTTCTCTATTTTTATGCCCTTTCCCTTATTATTTTCTTTTGCCTTTTTAAATTCAGTTGGGGTAATTTCTATAACATCATCGGAATTCTCATCGAAATCCGATTCATCGGAGAATTGGTAATCCTCCCAATATTTTGCTTCCTTGGCGGAAACACCATTGACCATAATTAACTTTGGTCGGTTGGTTGAGGATTTTCTTTTACTTAACCGTTTTATTATTTCCCCCACCGGTTCTATTTCTTCTTCCGGTTCCGATTCTTCTTCCGGTTCCGACTCTTCTTCCGGTTCCTCTTCGGGAACTTGTGAATCAGTCCACAAATCATTCCAATTTACATTTGACTCTTCATTATTATTAGGTGAGTCAATGGGACTTGTTCTAGAGGTAGACATCTATCACATAATATCAAACACGTTAAGAGATTAATATATCACATAATATTCATATGTTAAAAATATATAGTTTCCAACAAAAATGTTAAGCAATCATTTTTAAAGAAAACACGGTCGAAGTCCAGACTCACTAATGCATCCTAACAAACTCGATAAGACACACTAATGCAAATTTTCTGGTTCTCTAAGACCAACGCTCTGATACCAACTGAAATGTCCCGTTCTTATTGATTAAAAACGTTCCATATTAATTGATTTCGTTGCGAGATTTTGACCTCTATATGAGACGTTTTTCAAAGACTGCATTCATTTTTAAACAAACCATAACCTTTATTTCATCAATAAAGGTTTAAAAAGCTTTACGTAGATTATCAAATAATGATAATCTAAAATATCCTGTTTACACACGACCATTACATAATGGTTTACAATACAAATATGTTACAACAAAATAAGTTTCTTGAATGCAGTTTTTACACAATATCATACATGCATGGACTCCAAATCTTGTCCTTATTTAAGTATGCGACAGCGGAAGCTCTTAATAATCACCTGAGAATAAACATGCTTAAAACGTCAACAAAAATGTTGGTGAGTTATAGGTTTAACCTATATATATCAAATCGTAACAATAGACCACAAGATTTCATATTTCAATACACATCCCATACATAGAGATAAAAATCATTCATATGGTGAACACCTGGTAACCGACAATAACAAGATGCATATATAAGAATATCCCCATCATTCCGGGACACCCTTCGGATATGATATAAATTTCGAAGTACTAAAGCATCCGGTACTTTGGATGGGGTTTGTTAGGCCCAATAGATCTATCTTTAGGATTCGCGTCAATTAGGGTGTCTGTTCCCTAATTCTTAGATTACCAGACTTAATAAAAAGGGGCATATTCGATTTCGATAATTCAACCATAGAATGTAGTTTCACGTACTTGTGTCTATTTTGTAAATCATTTATAAAACCTGCATGTATTCTCATCCCAAAAATATTAGATTTTAAAAGTGGGACTATAACTCACTTTCACAGATTTTTACTTCGTCGGGAAGTAAGACTTGGCCACTGTTGATTCACGAACCTATAACAATATATATATATATATATTAAAGTATGTTCAAAATATATTTACAACACTTTTAATATATTTTGATGTTTTAAGTTTATTAAGTCAGCTGTCCTCGTTAGTAACCTATAACTAGTTGTCCACAGTTAGATGTACAGAAATAAATCGATAAATATTATCTTGAATCAATCCACGACCCAGTGTATACGTATCTCAGTATTGATCACAACTCAAACTATATATATTTTGGAATCAACCTCAACCCTGTATAGCTAACTCCAACATTCACATATAGAGTGTCTATGGTTGTTCCGAAATATATATAGATGTGTCGACATGATAGGTCGAAACATTGTATACGTGTCTATGGTATCTCAAGATTACATAATATACAATACAAGTTGATTAAGTTATGGTTGGAATAGATTTGTTACCAATTTTCACGTAGCTAAAATGAGAAAAATTATCCAATCTTGTTTTACCCATAACTTCTTCATTTTAAATCCGTTTTGAGTGAATCAAATTGCTATGGTTTCATATTGAACTCTATTTTATGAATCTAAACAGAAAAAGTATAGGTTTATAGTCGGAAAAATAAGTTACAAGTCGTTTTTGTAAAGGTAGTCATTTCAGTCGAAAGAACGACGTCTAGATGACCATTTTAGAAAACATACTTCCACTTTGAGTTTAACCATAATTTTTGGATATAGTTTCATGTTCATAATAAAAATCATTTTCTCAGAATAACAACTTTTAAATCAAAGTTTATCATAGTTTTTAATTAACTAACCCAAAACAGCCCGCGGTGTTACTACGACGGCGTAAATCCGGTTTTACGGTGTTTTTCGTGTTTCCAGGTTTTAAGTCATTAAGTTAGTATATCATATAGATATAGAACATGTGTTTAGTTGATTTTAAAAGTCAAGTTAGAAGGATTAACTTTTGTTTGCGAACAAGTTTAGAATTAACTAAACTATGTTCTAGTGATTACAAGTTTAAACCTTCGAATAAGATAGCTTTATATGTATGAATCGAATGATGTTATGAACATCATTACTACCTTAATTTCCTTGGATAAACCTACTGGAAAAGAGAAAAATGGATCTAGCTTCAATGGATCCTTGGATGGCTCGAAGTTCTTGAAGCAGAATCATGACACGAAAACAAGTTCAAGTAAGATCATCACTTGAAATAAAATTGTTATAGTTATAGAAATTGAACCAAAGTTTGAATATGATTATTACCTTGTATTAGAATGATAACCTACTGTAAGAAACAAAGATTTCTTGAGGTTGGATGATCACCTTACAAGATTGGAAGTGAGCTAGCAAACTTGAAAGTATTCTTGATTTTATGAAACTAGAACTTTTGGAATTTATGAAGAACACTTAGAACTTGAAGATAGAACTTGAGAGAGATCAATTAGATGAAGAAAATTGAAGAATGAAAGTGTTTGTAGGTGTTTTTGGTCGTTGGTGTATGGATTAGATATAAAGGATATGTAATTTTGTTTTCATGTAAATAAGTCATGAATGATTACTCATATTTTTGTAATTTTATGAGATATTTCATGCTAGTTGACAAATGATGGTTCCCACATGTGTTAGGTGACTCACATGGGCTGCTAAGAGCTGATCATTGGAGTGTATATACCAATAGTACATACATCTAAAAGCTGTGTATTGTACGAGTACGAATACGGGTGCATACGAGTAGAATTGTTGATGAAACTGAACGAGGATGTAATTGTAAGCATTTTTGTTAAGTAGAAGTATTTTGATAAGTGTATTGAAGTCTTTCAAAAGTGTATAAATACATATTAAAACACTACATGTATATACATTTTAACTGAGTCGTTAAGTCATCGTTAGTCGTTACATGTAAGTGTTGTTTTGAAACCTTTAGGTTAACGATCTTGTTAAATGTTGTTAACCCAATGTTTATAATATCAAATGAGATTTTAAATTATTATATTATCATGATATTATCATGTATGAATATCTCTTAATATGATATATATACATTAAATGTCTTTACAACGATAATCGTTACATATATGTCTCGTTTAAAAATCATTAAGTTAGTAGTCTTGTTTTTACATATGTAGTTCATTGTTAATATACTTTATGATATGTTTTCTTATCATAGTATCATGTTAACTATATATATATATCCATATATATGTCATCATATAGTTTTTACAAGTTTTAACGTTCGTGAATCACCGATCAACTTGGGTGGTCAATTGTCTATATGAAACATATTTCAATTAATCAAGTCTTAACAAGTTTGATTGCTTAACATGTTGGAAACATTTAATCATGTAAATATAAATCTCAATTAATATATATAAACATGGAAAAGTTCGGGTCACTACAGTACAGTTCTATCTTCCGTTTTTCGGTTGGTACCAATTCGGGACATAGCAAAGCTAATTCCATGAATCGCTGATTGTAGTTGGTGAGTTCAGTACCAACAACTTTCAGGCTTCGTAATTTAGCTTCCAACTTCCTAACCTCGTTCCTTGGACAATACTCATTGATTAGCATTGTTTTGAATTCTTCCCAGGGAGTATCATAAGCTACATCTCCTCCTACGGCCTTCACATAGTTTTTTCACCACGTGAGTGCACTATCTTGTAAGGTGCACGATGCATACTTAGTCATGTCCTTCTCAATACAACCACTGATTTTAAACACAGACTCAATCTTTTCGATCCACCGGGTTAAACCGATCGGTCCTTCTGTTCCACTGAATGATGAGGGCTTGCAACCTTGAAAAGTTTTGTAAGTACATCCCATACGAGGATTTGGGTTAACTGCAGCACCTCTCGCAGCCTCGACCCATAACATTCTGTCGTTCACTCGCTGATTGATGAGTTCCTCGATTTCTTGTTCCGTCATTCGGTTCAATCGCGCCATAATCTTCAATAAGAATGAAAAAAATAATTATTCACATGGAATATTATAGATGTAGTATGTATTTACAGTACATCATAGCTTATTAATAATATAAACCAGTTATTATTATAAAAGCCTTTTCTTCTTATTAGCGTTTTATAATTATATCTAGGGTAGTACCTACCCATTAAAGTTCATACTTAATAGCTTAGTACAAAAATCAATTACTACCACCCAAATAATACTCAACCATGGAAAATTATTGCATTTCACACTTCACTATTTTACATATGCTTATCTTACATCAAACATTAAACAAACCACACTAGTAATATTATACAAAACGTTATATGATCCCATGGTTTAAAACAACAGCGCATCATTTAACCTAAAACGTTTGTGTTCAAAGAAATCGCTTAAAGGTTATCTTGACTGTCTCCCTGCGTTTTGGCTGAGGGGCTGAAGAACTGGATGTCGGGATAGAACTAATAAGAATAGCGGGAATAGGGGTGGAAGTGTCTGGTGGAGTTGGTGCCACAACATCCTCACTGAACTCGGGATTTGGATTTTCCACTTCGGTAGCCTTTCGTTTCTTTCCTCTTTCGAACTTATCTTTCGTAATTTCCTGTATTTCTTCCTCCTCATGATCACTTTTAGGTTCCTCTTCAATTGATTCATCCGAAAATTGTGAGTCTTCCCCAAAGGTGTCGTTTTCATCATCGGATAAGTTAATGACTGGAACACCATCTGAAGATTCTGGTTCGGAGTCGCTGAATGTGATAATAAGTTCTAAGCCAGACATCTATCACATAACAACTAGCACGTTAATACCACATAATATTTACATATTAATTTTTAACCAACAAGGATAAGCAATAGTTTTCAAAATCAAACACGGTCAAAGTCCAGACTCACTAATGCATCCTAACAAACTCGATAAGACACACTAATGCAAATTTTCTGGTTCTCTAAGACCAACGCTCTGATACCACATGTCATAACCCGTCCTAAACCATAAGTACAAATATAATAACATATGATTTCATCGCGAGGTATTGACCTCTATATGCGACATTTTTCAATGAAAACTGCATTCGTTTTTACAATACAAACCATAACTTTTATTAAAATACAAGGTTTAAACCACATAATAATGATTATCGTTTAGTGATAATCTTAGCCTTACAAACATTACGTGTGATGATAACAATACGATTTCCAACATATTTTACGTTACAAATCCTCCGATATGCAGTTTTATTTTTGACACAAATATGCATACTCCAGATCTTGCTTAAATTCAACGTGATGCAGCGGAAGCTTTTAGTTATCACCTGAGAATAAACATGCTTAAAACGTCAACATAAAGTTGGTGAGATATAGGTTTAATGCCGGCAGTGTTATAAATATAGACCACAAGATTTCATATATAAACGTTTTAATAAAAATATTCTAAGTTGTTGAGCACTTGATAACCATACTTAACATTTAATCAACGTCGCATATGTAGTGACCTGAACTTTTCCATGTTTATATATATATTAAATGAAATTCTTATTTACATGATTAAGTGTTTCCAACATGTTAAGCAATCAAACTTTTTAAGACTTGATTAATTGAAATAGGTTTCATATAGACAATTGACCACCCAAGTTGACCGGTGATTCACGAACGTTAAAACTTGTAAAAACTATACGATGACATATATATGATTATATATATAGTTAACATGATTTTATTATAAGTATGTATCTCATTAGGTATTTTAACAATGAGTTATATACATAAAAAATGAGACTATTAATTTAAGAAACTCGAAAACGATATATATAACTATTATCTTTATAACAACGTCTTACTAGGTACATATGAATCATATTAAGATATTGATACACTTGGTTAATTATGTTAAATGATAAGTAAATATATTATTAAGTGTATTAACAATTAAATACATATGTAAAAATAAGACTACTAACTTAATGATTTCGAAACGAGACATATATGTAACAATTATCGTTGTAACGACATTTAACTGTATATATATCATACTAAGATATATTATATATCATAATATCATGATAATATAACAATTTAACATCTAATTTGTTATAATAAATAATGGGTTAACAACATTCAACAAGATCGTTAACCTAAAGGTTTCAAAACAACATTTACATGTAACGACTAACGATGACTTAACGACTCAGTTAAAATGTATATATATGTAGTGTTTTAATATGTATTCATACACTTTTGAAAGACTTTAAGACACTTAATAAAATACTTCTACTTAACAAAAATGCTTACAATTACATCCTCGTTCAGTTTCATCAACAATTCTACTCGTATGCACCCGTATTCGTGCTCGTACAATACACAGCTTTTAGATGTATGTACTATTGATATATACACTCCAATGATCCGCTCTTAGCGGCCCATGTGAGTCACCTAACACATGTGGGAACCATCATTTGGCAACTAGCATGAAATATCTCATAAAATTACAAAAAATATGAGTAATCATTCATGACTTATTTACATGAAAACAAAATTGCATATCCTTTATATCTAATCCATACACCAACGACCAAAAACACCTACAAACACTTTCATTCTTCAATTTTCTTCATCTAATTGATCTCTCTCAAGTTCTATCTTCAAGTTCTAAGTGTTCTTCATAAATTTCAAAAGTTCTAGTTTCATAAAATCAAGAATACTTCCAAGATTGCAAGTTTACTTCCAAGTTTTCTAAATCCATTCCAAGTAATCATCCAAGATCAAGAAACCTCTGTTACTTACAATAGGTTATCTTTCTAATACAAGGTAATAATCATATTCAAACTTTAATTCAATTTCTATAACTATAACAATCTTATTTCGAGTGGAAATCTTACTTGAAATTATTTTCATGTCATGATTCTGCTTCAAGAACTTTCAAGCCATCCAAGGATCCTTTGAAGCTAGATCTATTTTTCTCATTTCCAGTAGGTTTATCCAAGGAACTTGAGGTAGTAATGATGTTCATAACATCATTCAATTCATACATATAAAGCTATCTTATTCGAAGGTTTAAACTTGTAATCACTAGAACATAGTTTAGTTAATTCTAAACTTGTTCGCAAATAAAAGTTAATCCTTCTAACTTGACTTTTAAAATCAACTAAACACATGTTCTATATCTATATGATATGCTAACTTAATGATTTAAAACCTGGAAACACGAAAAACACCGTAAAACCGGATTTACGCCGTCGTAGTAACACCGCGGGCTGTTTTGGGTTAGTTAATTAAAAACTATGATAAACTTTGATTTAAAAGTTGTTATTCTGGGAAAATGATTTTTATTATGAACATGAAACTATATCCAAAAATTATGGTTAAACTCAAAGTGGAAGTATGTTTTCTAAAATGGTCATCTAGACGTCGTTCTTTCGACTGAAATGACTACCTTTACAAAAATGACTTGTAACTTATTTTTCCGACTATAAACCTATACTTTTTATGTTTAGATTCATAAAATATAGTTCAATATGAAACCATAGCAATTTGATTCACTCAAAACGGATTTAAAATGAAGAAGTTATGGGTAAAACAAGATTGGATAATTTTTCTCATTTTAGCTACGTGAAAATTGGTAACAAATCTATTCCAACCATAACTTAATCAGCTTGTATTGTATATTATGTAATCTTGAGATACCATAGACACGTATACAATGTTTCGACCTATCATGTCGACACATCTATATATATTTCGGAACAACCATAGACACTCTATATGTGAATGTTGGAGTTAGCTATACAGGGTTGAGGTTGATTCCAAAATATATATAGTTTGAGTTGTGATCAATTCTGAGATACGTATACACTGGGTCGTGGATTGATTCAAGATAATATTTATCGATTTATTTATGTGCATCTAACTGTGGACAACTAGTTGTAGGTTACTAACGAGGACAGCTGACTTAATAAACTTAAAACATCAAAATATATTAAAAGTGTTGTAAATATATTTTGAACATACTTTGATATATATGTATATATTGTTATAGGTTCGTGAATCAACCAGTGGCCAAGTCTTACTTCCCGATGAAGTAAAAATATGTGAAAGTGAGTTATAGTCCCACTTTTAAAATCTAATATTTTTGGGATGAGAATACATGCAGGTTTTATAAATGATTTACAAAATAGACACAAGTACGTGAAACTACATTCTATGGTTGAATTATCGAAATCGAATATGCCCCTTTTTATTAAGTCTGGTAATCTAAGAATTAGGGAACAGACACCCTAATTGACGCGAATCCTAAAGATAGATCTATTGGGCCTAACAAACCCCATCCAAAGTACCGGATGCTTTAGTACTTCGAAATTTATATCATATCCGAAGGGTGTCCCGGAATGATGGGGATATTCTTATATATGCATCTTGTTAATGTCGGTTACCAGGTGTTCACCATATGAATGATTTTTATCTCTATGTATGGGATGTGTATTGAAATATGAAATCTTGTGGTCTATTGTTACGATTTGATATATATAGGTTAAACCTATAACTCACCAACATTTTTGTTGACGTTTAAAGCATGTTTATTCTCAGGTGAATACTAAGAGCTTCCGCTGTTGCATACTAAAATAAGGACAACATTTGGAGTCCATGTTTGTATGATATTGTGTAAAAACTGCATTCAAGAAACTGATTTTGATGTAACATATTTGTATTGTAAACCATTATGTAATGGTCGTGTGTAAACAGGATATTTTAGATTATAATTATTTGATAATCTACGTAAAGCTTTTTAAACCCTTATTTATGAAATAAAGGTTATGGTTTGTTTTAAAAATGAATGCAGTCTTTGAAAAACGTCTCATATAGAGGTCAAAACCTCGCAACGAAATCAATTAATATGGAACGTTTTTAATCAATAAGAACGAGACATTTCAGTTGGTATCCGAGCGTTGGTCTTAGAGAACCAGAAAATTTGCATTAGTGTGTTATATCGAGTTTGTTAGGATGCATTAGTGAGTCTGGACTTCGACCGTGTTTTCTTTAAAAATGATTGCTTAACATTTTTTTTGGAAACTATATATTATTAACATATATATATTATGTGATATATTAATCTCTTAACATGTTTGATATTGTGTGATAGATGTCTACCTCTAGCACAAATCCCATTGACTCACCTAATAATAACGAAGAGTCGAATATATATTGGACTGATTCACAAGTTCCCGAAGAAGAACCGAAAGAAGAATCAGAACCGGAAGAAGAATCAGAACCGGAAGAGGAGGAACCGAAGGAGGAAATAGAACCGGTGGGGGAAATAATAAAACGGTTAAGTAAAAGAAAATCCTCAACCAACCGACCAAGGTTAATTATGGTCAATGGTGTTTCCGCCAAGGAAGCAAAATATTGGGAGGATTACCAATTCTCCGATGAATCGGATTCCGACGAGAATTCCGATGATGTTATAGAAATTACCCCAACTGAATTTAAAAAGGCAAAAGAAAATAATAAGAGAAAGGGCATAAAAATAGAGAAATCTAATTCCAACCCCGATGAACTTTATATGTATCGTCAACCCCCGAAGCCCTTAAGTTGTAACAATGACCCGGGAACCTCTAAACCACCAGGTTTTTCTAAACCGTTGTGGAAAACGACAGCTCGTATTAGGGGAACATCATATATCCCTAGAAACTTGGCAAAACGAACCAAAACCGAAGAAGAAGAAATGAGCGAGTCGGAATAAGATAGTTGTATTCGTGTGGTGTAATATATGTAATATAGTGTGCTTATGCTTTATGATATATGTAAAAATTGCTTGTATTAATATGTATTTTTTTTTTATGAATCTAACTCTTGTCTATTTTACAGTATAAAAACACAAAATGGATGAAAACCCAATATTTTAAGAGACCTACCCGGAGACATGATTGATGAAATCTTGTCTAGAGTCGGTCAGAATTCTTCGGCACAACTATTTACGGCGAAATCAGTTTGTAAGACATTCGAAGAACGTTCCAAGAATGCCTTGATTTATAAAAGGCTTTCGTTCGAAAGATGGGGGATATCACATTGGGAAACCCATAAGTTACGATGTGTTTACTTTGACGCATATATTGCGGGGAACCCAAATGCTATTTTACGCAACGGGTTAAGAAATTATTTTGACTCAATATATCCGAATATAGGACTTCGTGATTTAGAAAACGCGGCTAACATGCAACATAAAGAAGCATGTTATGCTTACGGGTTAGTACTGTTCGCTTCTCACCAAAGTGAGAACAAGAACATCGGGCTACAACTATTAAACAAAACGTTCCCACAAGTGACGGAGTCGGTAATTGGGGTAAGAAATGAGGTTTTTTACGAGACTGTTGGTCATTACGTAACCCTCGTCCCTTTGACGACGTTACAACACGCTGTCTTATCAACGGCCATAACGGTTATGTTCCACAAGACCAAGGATGGGAAGTAGTCCTAGTAAAACCAGAATGCATGACTTGTTTCTGGACGTATGAATTACGTGTCTTTATTGCCTTTGCTGAACGACTTGTGTACTAGCTAGAATTATCTTCACAACTATCTTGTATTAAAGTTATTGTGTGCTATATTTCATGCTTTATGTAAAATAAGCGGTATCGTAAGTTTGTAAAATATTGTATAAAAGTTTGAACGCGAAATATTATTATAATCAGTTTTTCATATAGAATTGTAGTAGTTGAATTGTATATTAGCTACTAAGTATGAACTTAACGGGTAGGTACTACCCGAATTTAAACTTATAAAACGCTAATATGAAGAAAAAGCTTTTATAAATGAGTTCATATTATGCTACGAAATACTATTAACTACTCTTAATATTCTGTATGATTAACTTGTTCCATTTGACTATTTTGAAGGAAATGGCACCGACTACTCGACACACCGTGAATATGAATGAAGAGGAATTCCGTACTTTTCTAGCTTCAAACATAGCCGCAGTACAGGCTGCGCTACATACCAACAATAACCTTGGATCTAGCAGTACAAGAAATCGTGTAGGATGCACCTACAAAGAATTCACTGCCTGCAAACCTTTGGAATTTGATGGAACCGAAGGACCGATCGGATTGAAACGGTGGACCGAGAAGGTCGAATCGGTGTTTGCCATAAGTAAGTGTACTGAAGAGGACAAAGTGAAGTACGCTACGCATACCTTCACAAGTTCTGCGTTAACATGGTGGAATACCTATCTAGAGCAAGTGGGACAAGATGATGCGTACGCACTACCGTGGTCAGCATTCAAGCACTTGATGAACGAGAAGTACCGTCCCAGAACCGAGGTCAATAAGCTCAAGACAGAACTTAGAGGGTTACGAACCCAAGGATTTGATATTACCACGTACGAAAGACGATTCACAGAATTGTGCCTATTGTGTCCGGGAGCGTTCGAAGATGAGGAAGAGAAGATCGACGCGTTTGTGAAAGGATTACCGGAAAGAATCCAAGAAGATATAAGTTCACACGAGCCCGTCTCCATACAACAGGCATGTAGAATGGCTCACAAACTAGTGAACCAGATTGAGGAAAGAATTAAAGAACAGACGGCTGAAGAGGCCAATGTGAAGCAAGTCAAAAGAAAGTGGGAGGAAAATGGTGATAAGAATCACCAATACAACAACAACAGCAATTGCAATAATAATCGCAACAATTATCCCAACAATCGCAACATCAATCGCAACTACAACAAACGGCCCAACAACAACAACAACAACAACAACAACAACAGCAACTACAACAATCATCCCAGCAACAATAACAACCGCAACAATAACAACAATCAGAAGCAGCTATGCCAAAGGTGTGAAAAGTATCACTCGGGGTTCTGCACCAAATTTTGCAACAAGTGTAAAAGAAATGGTCATAGCGCGGCGAAGTGTGAGGTCTACGGACCAGGGGTTAACAGAATGAAAGGAACAAATGGTGTCGGAACGAGTAATGGCGGAGCAAGTAGTGTCGGAGCAAGTTATGCCAATGTAGTTTGTTATAAATGTGGAAAACCGGGCCACATTATTAGAAATTGCCCGAACCAGGAGAACACGAATGGACAAGGTCGCGGAAGAGTTTTCAATATTAATGCGGCAGAGGCACAGGAAGACCCGGAGCTTGTTACGGGTACGTTTCTTATTGACAATAAATCTGCTTACGTTTTATTTGATTCGGGTGCGGATAGGAGCTATATGAGTAGAGATTTTTGTGCTAAATTAAGTTGTCCATTGACTCCGTTGGATAGTAAATTTTTACTCGAATTAGCAAACGGTAAATTAATTTCAGCAGATAATATATGCCGGAAGCGAGAAATTAAACTGGGTAGCGAAATATTTAAGATTGATTTGATACCAGTAGAGTTAGGGAGTTTTGATGTAATAGTTGGCATGGACTGGCTGAAGAAGGTGAAAGCAGAGATCGTATGTTATAAAAATGCAATTCGCATTGTACGAGAAGAAGGAGAACCCTTAATGGTGTACGGAGAAAAGGGCAACATGAAGCTACATCTTATTAGTAATTTGAAGGCACAAAAACTAATAAGAAAAGGTTGCTATGCTATTCTAGCACACGTCGAGAGAGTACAAACCGAAGAAAAGAGCATCAATGATGTTCCCGTCGCAAAAGAATTTCCCGATGTATTTCCGAAAGAATTACCGGGACTACCTCCACATCGATCTGTTGAATTTCAAATAGATCTTGTACCAGGAGCTTCACCAATAGCTCGTGCTCCTTACAGACTCGCACCCAGCGAGATGAAAGAACTGCAAAGCCAATTACAAGAACTTTTAGAGCGTGGTTTCATTCGACCAAGCACATCACCGTGGGGAGCTCCTATTTTGTTTGTCAAGAAGAAAGATGGTACATTCAGGTTGTGTATCGACTACCGAGAGTTGAACAAACTTACCATCAAGAACCGCTACCCACTACCGAGAATCGACGACTTATTTGATCAACTACAAGGCTCGTCTGTTTATTCAAAGATTGACTTACGTTCCGGGTATCATCAAATGCGGGTGAAAGAAGATGATATTCCAAAGACTGCTTTCAGAACACGTTACGGTCATTACGAGTTTATGGTCATGCCGTTTGGTTTAACTAATGCACCAGCTATGTTCATGGACCTTATGAACCGAGTGTGTGGACCATACCTTGACAAGTTTGTCATAGTTTTCATTGATGACATACTTATTTACTCAAAGAATGACTAAGAACACGGTGAACATTTGAGAAAGGTGTTAGAAGTATTGAGGAAGGAAGAATTGTACGCTAAATTTTCAAAGTGTGCATTTTGGTTGGAAGAAGTTCAATTCCTCGGTCACATAGTGAACAAAGAAGGTATTAAGGTGGATCCGGCAAAGATAGAAACTGTTGAAAAGTGGGAAACCCCGAAAACTCCGAAACACATACGCCAGTTTTTAGGACTAGCTGGTTACTACAGAAGGTTCATCCAAGACTTTTCCAAAATAGCAAAACCCTTGACTGCATTAACGCATAAAGGGAAGAAATTTGAATGGAAGGATGAACAAGAGAAAGCGTTTCAGTTATTAAATAAAAAGCTAACTACGGCACCTATATTGTCATTGCCTGAAGGGAATGATGATTTTGTGATTTATTGTGACGCATCAAAGCAAGGTCTCGGTTGTGTATTAATGCAACGAACGAAGGTGATTGCTTATGCGTCTAGACAATTGAAGATTCACGAGCAAAATTATACGACGCATGATTTGGAATTAGGCGCGGTTATTTTTGCATTAAAGACTTGCAGGCACTACTTATATGGGGTCAAAAGTATTATATATACCGACCACAAAAGTCTTCAACACATATTTAATCAGAAACAACTGAATATGAGGCAGCGTAGGTGGATTGAATTGTTGAATGATTACGACTTTGAGATTCGTTACCACCCGGGGAAGGCAAATGTGGTAGCCGACGCCTTGAGCAGGAAGGACAGAGAACCTATTCGAGTAAAATCTATGAATATAATGATTCACAATAACCTTACTACTCAAATAAAGGAGGCGCAACAAGGAGTTTTAAAAGAGGGAAATTTAAAGGATGAAATACCCAAAGGATTGGAGAAGCATATTAATATTTGGGAAGACGGAACCCGGTATAGGGTTGAAAGAATTTGAGTACCAAAATTTGGAGATATGAGAGAAATGGTACTTAGAGAAGCTCATAAAACCAGATACTCAATACATCCTGGAACGGGGAAGATGTACAAGGATCTTACGAAACATTTTTGGTGGCCAGGTATGAAAGCCGATATTGCTAAATATGTAGGAGAATGTTTGACGTGTTCTAAGGTCAAAGCTGAATATCAAAAACCATCAGGTCTACTACAACAACCTGAAATCCCGGAATGGAAATGGGAAAACATTACCATGGATTTCATTACTAAATTGCCAAGGACTGCAAGTGGTTATGATACTATTTGGGTAATAGTTGATCGTCTCACCAAGTCAGCACACTTCCTGCCAATAAGAGAAGATGACAAGATGGAGAAGTTAGCACGACTGTATTTGAAGGAAGTCACCTCCAGACATGGAATACCAATCTCTATTATCTCTGATAGGGATGACAGATTTATTTCAAGATTCTGGCAGACATTACAGCAAGCATTGGGAACTCGTCTAGACATGAGTACTGCCTATCATCCACAATCTGATGGGCAGAGCGAAAGGACGATACAAACGCTTGAAGATATGCTACGAGCTTGTGTTATTGATTTCGGAAACAGTTGGGATCGACATCTACCGTTAGTAGAATTTTCCTACAACAACAGCTACCATTCAAGCATTGAGATGGCGCCGTTTGAAGCACTTTATGGTAGAAAGTGCAGGTCTCCGATTTGTTGGAGTGAAGTGGGGGATAGACAGATTACGGGTCCGGAGATAATACAAGAAACTACCGAGAAAATCATCCAAATTCAACAAAGATTGAAAACCGTCCAGAGTCGACAAAAGAGCTACGCGGACAGTAAAAGAAAAGATATAGAGTTTGAAATTGGAGAAATGGTCATGCTTAAGGTTTCACCTTGGAAAGGCGTTGTTCGATTTGGTAAACGGGGGAAACTAAATCCAAGGTACATTGGACCATTCAAGATTATAGATCGTGTCGGACCAGTAGCTTACCAACTGGAGCTACCTCAACAACTCGCGGCTGTAAATAACACTTTTCACGTCTCAAATTTGAAGAAATTTTTTGCTAAAGAAGATCTCACTATTCCGTTGGACGAAATCCAAATCAATGAAAAACTTCAATTCATTGAAGAACCCGTCAAAATAATGGATCGTGAGGTTAAGAGACTTAAACAAAACAAGATACCAATTGTTAAGGTTCGATGGAATGCTCGTAGAGGACCTGAGTTCACCTGGGAGCGTGAAGATCAGATGAAGAAGAAATACCCGCATTTATTTCCAGAAGATACGTCAACACCTCCAACTGCTTAAAATTTCGGGACGAAATTTATTTAACGGGTAGGTACTGTAGTGACCTGAACTTTTCCATGTTTATATATATATTAAATGAAATTCTTATTTACATAATTAAGTGTTTCCAACATGTTAAGCAATCAAACTTGTTAAGACTTGATTAATTGAAATAGGTTTCATATAGACAATTGACCACCCAAGTTGACCGGTGATTCACGAACGTTAAAACTTGTAAAAACTATATGATGACATATATATGATTATATATATAGTTAACATGATTTTATTATAAGTATGTATCTCATTAGGTATTTTAACAATGAGTTATATACATAAAAAATGGGACTATTAATTTAAGAAACTCGAAAACGATATATATAACTATTATCTTTATAACAACGTCTTACTAGGTACATATTAAGATATTGATACACTTGGTTAATTATGTTAAATGATAAGTAAATATATTATTAAATGTATTAACAATGAAATACATATGTAAAAATAAGACTACTAACTTAATGATTTCGAAACGAGACATATATGTAACGATTATCGTTGTAACGACATTTAACTGTATATATATCATACTAAGATATATTATATATCATAATATCATGATAATATAACAATTTAACATCTCATTTGTTATAATAAACAATGGGTTAACAACATTCAACAAGATCGTTAACCTAAAGGTTTCAAAACAACATTTACAAGTAACGACTAACGATGCCTTAACGACTCAGTTAAAATGTATATACATGTAGTGTTTTAATATGTATTCATACATTTTTGAAAGACTTCAAGACACTTATCAAAATACTTCTACTTAACAAAAATTCTTACAATTACATCCTCGTTCAGTTTCATCAACAATTCTACTCGTATGCACCTGTATTCGTACTCGTACAATACACAGCTTTTAGATGTATGTACTATTGGTATATACACTCCAATGATCAGATCTTAGCAGCCCATGTGAGTCACTTAACACAAGTGGGAACCATCATTTGGCAACTAGCATGATATATCTCATAAAATTACAAAAATATGAGTAATCATTCATGACTTATTTACATGAAAACAAAATTACATATCCTTTATATCTAATCCATACACCAACGAACAAAAACACCTACAAATACTTTCATTCTTCAATTTTCTTCATCTAATTGATCTCTCTCAAGTTCTATCTTCAAGTTCTAAGTGTTCTTCATAAATTCTAAAAGTTCTAGTTTCATAAAATCAAGAATACTTCCAAGATTGCAAGTTTACTTCCAAGTTTTCTAAATCCATTCCAAGTAATCATCCAAGATCAAGAAACCTTTGTTACTTACAGTAGGTTATCTTTCTAATACAAGGTAATAATCATATTCAAACTTTAATTCAATTTCTATAACTATAACAATCTTATTTCGAGTGAAAATCTTACTTGAAATTGTTTTCGTGTCATGATTCTGCTTCAAGAACTTTCAAGCCATCCAAGGATCCTTTGAAGCTAGATCTATTTTTCTCATTTCCAGTAGGTTTATCCAAGGAACTTGAGGTAGTAATGATGTTCATAACATCATTCAATTCATACATATAAAGCTATCTTATTCGAAGGTTTAAACTTGTAATCACTAGAACATAGTTTAGTTAATTCTAAACTTGTTCGCAAATAAAAGTTAATCCTTCTAACTTGACTTTTAAAATCAACTAAACACATATTCTATATCTATATGATATGCTAACTTAATGATTTAAAACCTGGAAACACGAAAAACACCGTAAAACCGGATTTACGCCGTCGTAGTAACACCGCGGGCTGTTTTGGGTTAGTTAATTAAAAACTATGATAAACTTTGATTTAAAAGTTGTTATTCTGGGAAAATGATTTTTATTATGAACATGAAACTATATCCAAAAATTATGGTTAAACTCAAAGTGAAAGTATGTTTTCTAAAATGGTCATCTAGACGTCGTTCTTTCGACTGAAATGACTACCTTTACAAAAATGACTTGTAACTTATTTTTCCTACTATAAACCTATACTTTTTCTGTTTAGATTCATAAAATAGAGTTCAATATGAAACCATAGCAATTTGATTCACTCAAAACGGATTTAAAATGAAGAAGTTATGGGTAAAACAAGATTGGATAATTTTTCTCATTTTAGCTACGTGAAAATTGGTAACAAATCTATTCCAACCATAACTTAATCAACTTGTATTGTATATTATGTAATCTTGAGATACCATAGACACGTATACAATGTTTTGACCTATCATGTCGACACATCTATATATATCTCGGAACAACCATAGACACTCTATATGTGAATGTTGGAGTTAGCTATACAGGGTTGAGGTTGATTCCAAAATATATATAGTTTGAGTTGTGATTAATACTGAGATACGTATACACTGGGTCGTGGATTGATTCAAGATAATATTTATCAATTTATTTATGTACATCGAACTGTGGACAACTAGTTGTAGGTTACTAACGAGGACAGCTGACTTAATAAACTTAAAACATCAAAATATATTAAAAGTGTTGTAAATATATTTTGAACATACTTTGATATATATGTATATATTGTTATAGGTTCGTGAATCAACCAGTGGCCAAGTCTTACTTCTCGACGAAGTAAAAATCTTTGAAAGTGAGTTATAGTCCCACTTTTAAAATCTAATATTTTTGGGATGAGAATACATGCAGGTTTTATAAATGATTTACAAAATAGACACAAGTACGTGAAACTACATTCTATGGTTGAATTATCGAAATCGAATATGCCCCTTTTTATTAAGTCTGGTAATCTAAGAATTAGGGAACAGACACCCTAATTGACGCGAATCCTAAAGATAGATCTATTGGGCCTAACAAACCTCATCCAAAGTACCGGATGCTTTAGTACTTTGAAATTTATATCATATCCAAATGGTGTCCCGGAATGATGGGGATATTCTTATATATGCATCTTGTTAATGTCGGTTACCAAGTGTTCACCATATGAATGATTTTTATCTCTATGTATGGGATGTGTATTGAAATATGAAATCTTGTGGTCTATTGTTACGATTTGATATATATAGGTTAAACCTATAACTCACCAACATTTTTGTTGATGTTTAAAGCATGTTTATTCTCAGGTGAATACTAAGAGCTTCTGCTGTTGCATACTAAAATAAGGACAAGATTTGGAGTCCATGTTTGTATGATATTGTGTAAAAACTGCATTCAAGAAACTGATTTTGATGTAACATATTTGTATTGTAAACCATTATGTAATGGTCGTGTGTAAACAGGATATTTTAGATTATCATTATTTGATAATCTACGTAAAGCTTTTTAAACCTTTATTTATGAAATAAAGGTTATGGTTTGTTTTAAAAATGAATGCAGTCTTTGAAAAACGTCTCATATAGAGGTCAAAACCTCGCAACGAAATCAATTAATATGGAACGTTTTTAATCAATAAGAACGGGAGATTTCAGCATATTCCCTTTATTATGAAATCTTACTACACCGTACCAAGTGTAGTCACCGAAACGAAGTACTATGCAACCGTTGAATACTGGTCGTCCGGTCCGGTTGGGGTTGTCAGGCCCGATAGATCTATCAACAGGATTCGCGTTTACAATACCTTATGTAAATAGTAGTTACCAAGTTACAGGGAAGTATGCCAGTGGTACAACTCAACGTAGAATATATATTTTCAATCACTTGTGTCCATAACGTAAATCATAAAATGCATGTATTCTCATCCCGAAATATTTAGAGTTTAAAAGTGGGACTATATACTCACTTTTGCCTTGAAGGTATTTAACTCGACTTGGTCTCCGATAGATATCACGAACCTAACCATATATATAATATATCAACATATTTTATATATATGTATATATATATATATATATATATGTGTATATATATATATATATATATATACATATATATATATATATATACTTATAATACTTTTAATATTTTCTTAGTCCGTAGTTAGCAGTCCGATGTTAGTGGTCCACAATTAGTTGCTCAATAAAATAAATAAAGACCCCATCGTATTCGTATTGATCAGAATTAATCTCGACCCATGGTACCATGTTGTCAAATGACGTGTTGCGTACATAAAGTACCGTGTTGTCAAATGACGTGTTGCGTACAATCATGAGGTCTTATGATTAATCTTTTCGTGTTGTTTACGGGTGGTCCTGAAATATATAAAATCAAATCATAAGTATTTATATATAAAATATCATATTAATTAAAAAAGATATGATTAATTTACTTTTTCTCCAAATATTTTCGTAGCTAAACTAGCTTCGGATACCCAATCTTGTTTTAGTCGTAGTTTCTTCATTACAACTCCGTTTTTGTTGGTTCAACTTGCCACTTCCTTGGATCGAGTCAAATTTTAAGAATATGAACTGTAAATACCTTGGTTTACATTCAGAATCACGGGTTATAGTTCAAACTTTAGGTAAATCTTATGAAAGTAATCATTGTCATAAAAACAATATCTAGATAAAAATATTTACACTTTGAGTTAAACCATGAAATTTTTATGTGTTAACATATTCATAAGAAATATCATTTTTCCAAGATATGAACTTCAAATTCAAAGTTTAAAATGGTTTTTAATTATCCAACCCAAAACAGCCCCCGGTTGCACTCCGACGACGTAGATTCAGTTTTAAGGTGTTCTTTGTAAAAAGAAGTTGTAACTTGTTAAGTTAGCATATCATTATGATATATTACAAGTCTTGAAGTGTTTTAAAAGTTAAGTTAGAAGGATCTATTTAGTTTGCGAACAAATTTGAAATCATTCAAACTATGTTTTTGTTGTTAAAATTTTACAACACAAAATAAGATAGCTATATAAATATGAATCGAATAAGGTTATGAACAAGGTTACTACCTCAAGTTACTTGAACAAAGTTACTGCAAAAGATAGGAAATAATCTTGGAATCAAAGAGTGGTGGAGTTAGATCAAAAGGTTGGAAGTAAACTTGTATACTTGGAAGGATTATTGAAGTGTTCTTGAAAGGAGTTTCTTATGATGATTAAGGCTTGTTTTGAAGCTAAATCTTCATGGTAACTTGCTGAATTGAAGTAGGTTCATTAAGGCTTGTAAGTAGGTGAATTAAAGAGTAATTTAGGAGTAAGAATGGTGAGCTAAACATCGTATGGTGATGGCCTTTAAAAACGTGGCCAGGGGGACAAGAACAAAAATGTAGTTTGTTATTTTGTATATTTAGTCAAGCTAACTTCCAATTCCTAATTACCTCTCCTTGAGGGCAGCAACAAGGGCTAATTAGGTGTTGATTAGGATGTTGATTTGATGTGTATATACCAATAGTAAATACGTATAGAAGCTGGGTATGATACGGGTGCATATACCCTAGATATACGTATAAAAATCTTGAGAAAACGGAACGAGGATTCAAATATAGCTATCTTTTGTAAATATACTTATATTGTTTTATGTATAAAAGCCCTTTAAAAGTGATTAAATACATATCTATACGATACATGTATAAGCATTATAAGTTATATGTATTTATGTCAAAGAACGTTATGTATAGTTATCGTTTTGAAAACTTAAGTTAGTAGTTTCAAAATATACTTATAACTCATTGTTATTAGTACACAATGAGATGTTAAACCATCCTTAGATCATGTTAAATATATATAAATACATATATATACACAAACGTATAATTATCGTATGTTATATAGTTCGTGATATCATCGGTCAAATTGGACGGTCAAACGTTGTGTAAAACTCTTTTCAAAAACATAAGTCTCAACAATTTAGATTGCTTATCATGTTGGTAAGGTTTAATTTATGTAAATATTAATCTTATAAGTATAGAATGATCGGAAAAATCCGGGTCATTACAAATCTAAGCTTTAAAGTGTAAACGTGACGTGTTATAATAATTTCTATTATTTAAACGATTTTAAATAAACTTTAAAATATAATTGATTTTAAAAAACTAAATATATATTTCAATCATAGTATATACAAATTTATTTCTAAATGAAAACATATTTATATCTTACAAAGTATAATATTAACTTAGTCATAAAACGTTTGATTTAAAATTATATATTTTGATAAACAACGAGACACTGATTTATAGAAGCAAATGACCACAACACTCAAATGTAAAGGTTATACTTTGGGTAAAATAATTTATCGTTGGTTAAGTCTAATTATTGATAAAGATACGTGTCGCGAAATGTAAAGTACAAGTTTTCTAAGTGTACGAAAGGACGTTCGAAAAACCGGAACCGGTACGTAAGTCGAGCGTCAATGTACAATTCATCGGTGCTAAAATTACAAATCAACTATGCACGAGAAGATAATATAATATTTAATTAATTCTAAAGATTAAATATATTATATATTAAATAATATTTATATATGTGTCGGCAACATGTTTAAATCATTTGTGAACTATAATTGGGACTCATGCACTCGCATGAGATCCCTCTCACAAACTCATGCGAGTGCATGAGGGGGTAGGTGAGATTACACTCCTTTAAAAGTCGAACGATTTCGTTTATGAATTCATTTTTTTTCATTCATCTATCTCCTGAATTCTCTATATACATATATATATATTTATATTATTATTAATATTATTAAGATTAATATTATTAATCTTATAATTATAATTAGTAGTATTAATATTATTATTAGTATTACTACATAAAATACTACGACGAGGTTATAAGTGAGTAATTTCAAACGTGTTTTATGAGCGGGATAGAGCTAAGGAGATTATGGGTTATAGCTATGGAGGTTATGGGTGATGTTCGGGGGTATAGCTCGTGAGGTCAAACTAGTGTTTATCATTTCTGTTGCGTCTACGTACTTTCCTGCAATATTGAATCACAATATTGATACGTGAGCATTCATATCTTATCTTTTATATATTAATAGTGTATCCCTGACTAGTGCTCGAGTATATAGGATTATGCATGCTTGTATGCTTAACATTGTCGTTAGATAGTTTATGATGAATCATGAATTTAATACATATGCTACTGAGATAAGGTATATGATATGCATGTCGTTGGAAAGCTGGCGAAAAATTAATAACTTTTCATTTAGAAAGCGTATGATTTCGATGAACGGATTAAAAGATATCGTAAACTGAATTTTATCATTAATTTTTGTATTATTATTAAAAATGATTGTTATTATTATTATTGTTGTTATTATCGTCGTTATTATTATCTAATATTATTTATAAATATTATCATTAAAAATTGTTATTGTTAATATTATTACTATCGTTATTATCACTAAGGTTATTATTATTAATATTACTATTATTATTATTAGTATTATCATTATAATAATTATTAGTATTATCATTAGTATTATTATTAGTATCATTATCATTAAAACTAATATTAGTATTATCTAATTATTATGATTACTATTATTATCATTATTATGAATGCGATATAAAAGAGGACTAAAAGCTATTAAATAAATCGATTTAGGAAATAATGAGTATAAGTATCATGATAAAATTAAAATATTGTAAGATACTGATTCAAAAAAAAATATCGTTTTCATTATTATTATTATTATTATTATTAAAAGTATCATTAATATTAAAACTATCATTTTTATTAAAATTATCATTTTTAATAGAAATATCATTGTTATTATAAAATATCATTATTATTATCATTTTAGTATTATTATTATTAAAAATTATCATTTTGAATAGAATTATTATTTTATATAAAATATTATTATTATTACAGTAATATTAAAAAGTATCATTATTATTAAAACCGTCATGATTAGAATTATCATTTTATCATAATTAATATCATCATTAGTAAAAATAAATATTTTTATTATTATTAGAATAATAATAATAATTATTATTATTATTACAAAATAATACAACTTTTACTCATTAGTATTATTATCAATATTATATTATTTAATCAAATAAATATTTGATACAAATATATATTTATTAAATGTAATACAATTATGTTAATAATACATACCGCTATATTTTTATAATATTAAGTGAACTTTATAAATTTTATTACTTTAATATATATAAAAGTATATTTTTATTACATATAAATTTTAATATAAATTTTTATTTATTAATAAATGACTTATATTATTTACTCTAATAAAATCTGTTAAATATATTTAAAACGACTATATTTAAGTTATATAATAATCATGTATAGATTTTGGAAGTCAGTTTGGGTCAAGTTGACTTTTGTTGACTTTTGCATATTAGTCTCGAGCATTAGGATTGTGATACACTATGACTTGACCTAAATTGTTAGACAGATATTGACCAACATATAAATATATATAATTAATATAGGTTCATGAATCCGAGGCCAACCTTGCACTTGTTCAATGACGTCATATGTATTTTTACTACGAAATACAGTGTTGTGAGTTTCATTACTCCCCTTTTAAAGGCTTTTGCAATATATATTTTTGGGACTGAGAATACATGCGCTTTTATAAATGTTTGACGAAATAGACACAAGTAATCGAAAACTACATTATATGGTTGGATTATCGAAATCGAATATCGCCCTTCAAGTCTGGTAACCTAAGAATTAGGGAAATGACCCCTAATTAACGCGAATCCTAAAGATAGATCTATTGGGCCTAACAACCCCCATTCATGTTTATGGATGGCTTTAGTACTTCGAGATTATTATTATACAGACGAGATGTCTGTGGGGATATTCTATGCATTAAGGTTAATGTCGGTTACCAGGTGTTCAATTCGTATGAATGATTTTTACGCAGATGGCTATATGCATGCATGATGTTTATGAGAAATGAAAATATGAAATCTTGTAGTCTATTAAAATTATGGAAATGATTGATCACGATAAACTAATGAACTCACTAACCTTTTGGTTGACACTTTTAAGCATGTTTATTCTCAGGATTGAAAGAAATCTTCCGCTGTGCATTTGCTCATTTTAAAGATATTACTTGGAGTCATTCATGGCACATTTCAAAAGACGTTGCATTCAAGTCGTTGGGTTCAATAAAGAATATTATTAAGTAAATGACAGATTAGGTCATTTATAGTTTGGATATTATAAAATGGTATGCACGCCTGTCAACTTTCGATGAAATGAAAGTTTGTCTTTTAGAACGAATGCAATGTTTGTAAAATGTATCATATAGAGGTCAAATACCTCGTAATGTAACTATATGTTATTGTATTCGTCCTTATGGATTAGGACGGGTCGTCTCAATAGTAAAGAGAATTAGGTTGTTGATTTGAGAAATGAATTGGTGTAAGAATTGGTATTCGATTTTTCTTTGATTTGGAATTGAAATTGTTTTTTCTTTGATTTTGTAATTGATGAATTGGCGTAAGAATTGGTATTCTTCGTTCCACAAGAATTGATATTAAAATAATGTATCAGTGCTAATCGGTAATATTTTCATTTATAATTCACAGTAGTAGTAAATAGTTAGTATTAAAAATAATTAGAGTATTAACTTAATCTAATTTGGAAAACATTTGTAGGGTAAAATAGTCATTTTTAACATTCAGCCGGTTTGTTCAATACAAAAAGTAAACAACATTATTATTTAATTGATTATTTCATACTGCCATCTATATTATACCTATATATCTAAAAGACATACTTAGAATGAATAGTTAACTTTTCAAACTTCACAAACACACACCAAATTTTTACTTTCTTATAATTCAACCACCAAACCTTTTACTTTTTTACAATTCAACCACACCTTTATAATAATTAACTTTATATATCTAAAAGACATACTTAAAATGAATAGTTAACTTTTCAAACTTCACAAACACACACCAAATTTTTACTTTTTTATAATTCAACCACCAAACCTTTTACTTTTTTATAATTCAACCACACCTTTATAATAATTAACTTTATAACTTTTATAAACTTACCACAAACTTTTCACATTTCATAAATTCACCATTACACTTCTCATCCATTATAAATCGACCACATACTTTTTACTATCTAATAACTATTCATTATTTTTGTTATTAGTACTGCTATTATTTATATTTATATTTATATTTATATTATACCTTATATCTAATTGAGATAGTCCAAATGAATAGTACTATTTGGACTATCTCAATCTCACACTAAGTCCCTCAAACTTTATTCAACGTACGAATAAGCCCCCTCCCCAATACTACTATTTGGACTATCTTAATCTCACCCTAAGGACCCCAAACTTTATCCAAAGTACGAATATGCCCCTCCCCAATTTTTCTAAAAAAACTCACACCCCCGAGAAAATACAAAACACCCCCAACCCTACCCCCTTACCCCGACCTGACTCGCCTCCCCGTTATTATAACTATAATAATATTATATAATATATTTCGTCCTTTCACCTTTTTTAAATTTTTTTTTATTTTTTTTTTGTTTTCACCTTTTTTTTCCTTTTTCCAAAAAAACCCCAGTCTTTGTTCAAAAATTAAAACCGCCCCCCAAACAGGGGAGTAAAGTGTCAAATAACTATTTTCATAAAAAAATCTTAACTAAACTCTACCCAAATATTCAACGGATCATATCTTCTCGCTCGCAACGAGTTAAATTTTTCCGACACCATCGTTAAATTCGAAATAATTTTAGGAACACAATGTCACTAACTATACGCAAAATGGAATCTTTTTAAAAAAACGCTAAATATTTGAGGTACTTTTCATACACGTTGATTTTGCGTTAAATTTTTAAAAGTCGACAATTCCGTAGCGAAACGCGGAGATGCACATAGCGCATATATTGTTAATTTAAAATAACATTTAAATCTTTCACGGATTATACCTTTTAGTTCGACTCGAGTTGCGTTTCAACGACATCATCGTTAGTCACGAAATAATTTTACAAACTAAACTCACTAAAATACATTGAAAACCAAACCCCCGGCGCGAATCGAGGGTTCGTAAACTAGTTTTATACTAATAGACAAAACACTATTTCATTATTCACCAATAGTAACTAAGGGTATTTTCGTCATTTACCATTTTTTTGGTCCCCAACGACAAAATAAGCAACTTTCGTAAAAGAATCAACCATTCAATGTTACCAAAAGATGTCGGAAAAAATATTTTTTTACAAAAAAATCAACTAACTTTTTTTTCTCTCTCTCTTTTCTTCCTCAACGATAAAAGAGGCAACTTTCATAAAATGAACAACGCTTCAATGCTACCAAAAGATGTCAAAAAACATTCCTTTTTACAATTTTTTTTTTGTCCCCAACGATAAAATAAGCAACTTTCGTAAAAGAACCAACCCTTCAATGTTAACAAAAGATGTCGAAAAAAATACTTTTTTACAAAAAAAGCAACTAATTTTTTTTTTTTTTCTCTTTTCTTCCTCAACGATAAAAGAATCAACTTTCACAAAAGGAACAACCCTTCAATGTTAGATGTCGAATTTTTATTTTTTTTTACAAAATAGATCTAGACTTTTTTTTAACTCGCATTCAAAACGGAGCCCCCGGCGCGAAGCGAGAGCTCCACAACTAGTTCATACTGATAAAAAAAAAAAAGAAGGTAAACAGCCCTTAGTTGGCAAAGTAGTGACCCTTAGATGCAATCTTATCTTTAATCTTAAACATTGATTACCTTGATTAGCAAACAATTGTCTCTCTCTTCCATTACCCCATTTGTTTATTGACAATAATGCCCAACCTCATCCGCTGAAAATAAAAAACACGGGTTTGTTATAATTCAGTAGGCTTATAACTACCTTTAGTGGTTTGATTCTTGATGTTATAATTCAGTAGGCTTATAACTACCTTTAGTGGTTTGATTCTTGATGTTATAATTCAGTAGGCTTATAACTACCTTTAGTGATTTGATTCTTGATTTAGAATACTAATAATGAAGTGTAAGAACAAAGATGATAATGGAAAGAAAGAAAGAAACACTTTGTAAGTGTGAGAAAATGGTGCAAGTTTAATGCTTGCATTCATGAGTATTTATAGCCTAAAATCTCAATATAAAAATACATACTTTGTGTACCAAAATTGACTATATGTATACACCAAAATTGACTATCCATATCTATATTATTATTATTATTATAACACTCCCCCTTGGATAGCAATTTTATTTTGTTGAAGATCAACTATAAATTACTGCCTCGTTAAAAACCTTGCTAAAGAAAACCCAGTGGGAAAAAACTTTAGCTAAGGGAAAAAGAGTGCAGCATGGAGTTGACTCCCCCTCAAGTAGACATCGCTTCAGCTGTTACATCTTTTGAACATGTCTCATGCCAATGTTATGAACGTGTGTTCTGAAAATAGCAGTTGGAAGTGCTTTCGTGAAAAGATCAGCAGAGTTTTTGCTAGATTGCACATATCTCATTTCAATCTGGTTGTCCTTAATGAGATTTTGAGTGTATGAGAAGAATCTAGGTGGTATGTGTTTTGTTCGGTCACTTTTGATATACCCTTCTTTCATCTGTGCTATGCAAGCTGCATTATCTTCATAGATAGTTGTTGGACTTTTATCGCGTTCTAGTCCACAAGAATCAGTAATGAGTTGTGTCATTGATCTCAACCAAAAACATTCTCGAGTAGCTTCATGTAATGCAATCACTTCGGCATGATTTGACGATGTAGCAACAAGTGTTTGTTTTTGAGAACGCCATGATATTGCAGTACCTCCATTTAGGAATACATATCCAGTTTGAGATTTAGCTTTATGTGGATCAGATAAATAACCTGCATCTGCATAACCAACCAAATCTTGTTTTGATTCGTTAGAATAAAATAATCCTAAATCAGTAGTTCCTCGAAGGTATCGAAATATGTGTTTGATCCCATTCCAGTATCTTTTGGTAGGAGCAGAGCTGAACCTTGCCAACAAATTAACTGCAAAAGAAATGTCAGGTCTTGTACAATTTGTAAGATACATAAGAGCTCCAATTGCACTAAGATATGGTACTTCTGGTCCAAGAATGTCTTCTTGATCTTCACATGGACGAAATGGATCAGCTTCAACATTGAGTGATCTAACAACCATAGGAGTACTTAATGGTTTTGCCTTGTCCATATTGAAACGTTTCAAAATCTTTTCAGTATATGTTGTTTGATGTACAAGTAAACCATTAGGCATATGCTCAATTTGTAAACCAAGGCAATACTTGGTTTTTCCGAGATCTTTCATTTCAAATTCTTTCTTTAGAAGTTGAATGGCTTCATGGATCTCTTTATTTGTACCTATGATGTTAAGATCATCAACATAAACAGCTATGATCACATATCCGGATGTTGTTTTCTTAATGAAAACACAAGGGCAAGTAAGATTATTTGTATACCCTTTGCTTATCAAGTAATCACTTAATCGGTTATACCACATACGTCCCGATTGTTTTAACCCATATAAAGATCTTTGTAATTTAATCGAATACATTTCTTTGGGTTTTGCATTTGATGCTTCTGGTACCTTAAATCCTTCAGGTATCTTCATATATATATCACTATCAAGTGATCCATATAGATAAGCAGTCACAACATCCATGAGATGCATTTCTAAATTTTTAGAAACTGCCAGACTGATTAAGTACCTAAAAGTAATTGCATCCATAACAGGAGAATAAGTTTCTTCATAATCAATTCCCGGTCTTTGAGAAAAACCTTGAGCTACAAGTCTAGCTTTATACCTTGTAACTTCATTTTTCTCATTTCTTTTTCGGACAAAAATCCATCTGTATCCTACAGGTTTCACATCTTTAGGAGTGAGAATGATGGATCCGAAAACTTTTCTTTTATTGAGTGATTCTAATTCAGCTCGTATTGCTTCTTTCCATTGAGCCCAATCATGTCTATTTTGACATTCAACCATAGATGTTGGTTCTGGATCATCATCATTATTCATGATGTCATATGCAACATTAAATGAAAATTTCTCATCAAGATTTTTCATTTCATTTCGGTTCCATAATATTTTTGAATATGCATAATTGATTGCAATTTCTGTATTGACATCATCAATCTCCTCTGCAGTAGGAGTACTGATTTGTGGTTCTTCTTGAACACTTTCTTTTACTTCATTATCAGCTGATTTTCTTTTTCGAGGATTTTTATCCTTTGAACCGATTGGTCTTCCACGTTTCTGACGTGGCAAAGATTCATGAGTGACGTTATTGCCAGCTTTTGGAATTTCAATTCGAGCTGGAGTATTTACTGCTGGTATATATGATTTTGTCACCGTTTTTGTATCTGTAAATGCATCAGGCAATTGATTTGCAAGTTCTTGTATATGCATTATCTTTTGAACTTCTGTCTCGCATTCTTTTGTGCGAGGATCAAGATACTTTAATTGAGGTTCACACCATGAAACATCATTTTCTTTATTTTTCATTTCTCCCCCTAATCTAGGGAACAATGTTTCATTAAAATGACAATCAGCAAAACGTGCTGTAAAAACGTCACCTGTCATAGGTTCAATATACCTTAATATTGAAGATGTTTCATATCCAACATATATTCCCAACCTCCTTTGAGGACCCATTTTTGTACGTTGTGGTGTCGCAATTGGAACATACACTGCACAACCAAATGTTCTAAGATGG
Organism: Rutidosis leptorrhynchoides; assembly: GCF_046630445.1. NCBI lineage: Eukaryota > Viridiplantae > Streptophyta > Magnoliopsida > Asterales > Asteraceae > Rutidosis > Rutidosis leptorrhynchoides. Next base: position 248,571,273 of record NC_092336.1, read on the forward strand.
GAAATATTTGGCTCTTGACCAAAAGCAAGTTGTAGGGGGGAATATTTATGACTTGCACTTGGTCTGATGCGAATCAATGCAGCAGCATGTAAAATTGCATGACCCCATATAGATACAGGGAGTTTTGTTCTCATTATCAATGGTCTAGCGATTAACTGTAAACGTTTAATCAATGACTCGGCTAAACCATTTTGTGTATGCACATGAGCAACAGAATGTTCAACAACAATTCCTATAGACATGCAATAGTCATTAAATGCTTGAGATGTAAATTCACCAGCATTATCAAGTCTCACCCTTTTAATGGTGTAATCAGGAAAATGAGCTCTCAATTTAATAATTTGGGCAAGAAATTTTGCAAATGCCACATTACGGCTTGATAACAGACAAACATGAGACCATCTGCTAGATGCGTCTATTAGAACCATGAAATATCTAAATGGTCCACATGGTGGATGAATTGGTCCACATATATCACCTTGAATTCTTTCAAGAAACATTGGTGATTCTTTCTCAACCTTAAGTGGTGAGGGTCTAGTTATCAATTTTCCAAGAGAGCAAGATGTACATGGAACCATTGTATCATGATGGATTTTTCTATCCTTTAGTGGATGTCCATGAGTACATTCAATAATCCTTTTCATCATTGTTGATCCTGGATGGCCTAATCTGTTATGCCATAAACTGAATACACCAGGATCAATATATTTTTCGTTAACTACCATATGTATTTCTGGTACATTTATATGTGTATAATGTAATCCAGAACTAAGTCTTGGCAGTTTTTCAACCACATGACTCTTGTCAGTGATACTTAAATATTTCTCATTTTCTGTTGTCACTGACTGATAATCATACCCGTTAAGGTATATGTCGGAGAAACTCAATAAATTTCTGCTTGACTTGGGAGAAAATAAGGCATCATTTATTAAAAATTTTGTACCATTTGGTAGTATGAAATTTGCCTTTCCTATCCCTTTTATCAAGTTAGCAGGTCCTGATATTGTATGTATAGTTCCTTCCGTTGGTTTTAGATCAATAAAATATTTCTCGGATTTAAGTATAGTGTGTGTAGTTCCACTGTCTGCTATACAGAGATCTCCACCACTTGATTGATGTTGTATTCCAGCAAAATTCATATTGAACTTCATATATAAGAAATAAATAGTGAGTACATTAATATTACACAATATTTTAAACGCAAATAGATAGTACTGAAACATTTAGCAAACATAATGACAAAGACAGACGATATTAAATCGTTTATTTTTCAAAAGACACACAACTTAAACATTCAAGAAATCTTCATATAAATCAGATGGTTTCTCAGTAACTGTTGGATCAATATTATCCACAAAATTTACTTCCTTTTCTTTACCTTTCAGCGAATCCTGATACATCTTAACAAGATGTTTAGATGTTCGGCAAGTATTAGCCCAGTGGCCCATTCTACCACATCTGTAGCAAGATTCTTCAGAATTTTTAGAAGAATTTTCTTCAACATCTTGTTTAATGGGCTTGTTTTGTGGTTGATATTTATATTTTCGTGGATTACTATTTCTTTGACCACCACGGCCACGACCACGACCACGTCCACGCCCATTACCATTACCATAAGGATGGTTTCTACCATAGTTATGGCTTTTGGCATGATGATGGTGATGGTTATTATAACCACGACCTTGCCCGCGTCCTTGTCCCTGTTTATAATTATTTGCAGTATTTGCTTCAGGGATTGCAAGTGTACCAGTAGGACGGGATTGCTGATTTTTCATTAATAGCTCATCATTTTGCTCTGCAACTAAGAGATATGAATTAAGTTCAGGATATGTTTTGAACTTTAGCATTCTCAAATTTCTTTGCACTGTGATGTTTGCAGCATTCATTGTGGAGAAAGTTTTCTCCATCATGTCTGCATCACTAATTTCATGTCCACAGAATTTAAGTTGTGAACATGTATTATACAGAGCTGAGCTGTATTCATTTACTTTCTTAAAGTCTTGGAACCTTAATGTTCTCCATTGTTCCATTGCAGCTGGAAGTAAAATTTCTCTTTGATTATTGAATCTGCTTTTGAGACCTTCCCATAAAACATGGGGATCTTCTACAGTCACATAATTATTTTGTAAGCATTCATCAATATGTTGATGAATAAAGCAACATGCCGTAGCTTGTTCTTTTTCAGAACAAGTGTTGTTTTCATTTATGGTTTCAAGAATGCCCATTGATTTAAGATGCATTTTTACTTTTATAACCCATGGCATGTAGTTGTTTCCAGTTGATTCTAAAGGAGTAAATTTAAGCTTTTCCAGATTCGACATTTTCTATTATCAAAAATTAAAACAAACATCATGATAAATTAGAGTCAATTTATATTCATAAGTATATAAACATTAAACATAAATTTAATATAACATAAATGATAAGTAGGTGACAGTGTCGACCATGTGTAAGCAATCATAAATAAATGTTATATAACAAAAATATAAATATTAGTAAACATAAATGAAAATTTGGCGACAGTGTCGACCATATATTTTTTCAGGTGGTATAACCGACCTATATCATTCTGGTGGTATAACCGACCATATATCATTTTGGTGGTATAACCGACCATATATCATTTTGGTGGTATAACCGACCATATATCATTTTGGTGGCAGAGCCAACCATATTTAGTATTAAGATTATCGTGCTGATAACGTGTTATAATTCAGTAGGCTTATAACTACCTTTAGTGGTTTGATTCTTGATGTTATAATTCAGTAGGCTTATAACTACCTTTAGTGGTTTGATTCTTGATGTTATAATTCAGTAGGCTTATAACTACCTTTAGTGATTTGATTCTTGATTTAGAATACTAATAATGAAGTGTAAGAACAAAGATGATAATGGAAAGAAAGAAAGAAACACTTTGTAAGTGTGAGAAAATGGTGCAAGTTTAATGCTTGCATTCATGAGTATTTATAGCCTAAAATCTCAATATAAAAATACATACTTTGTGTACCAAAATTGACTATATGTATACACCAAAATTGACTATCCATATCTATATTATTATTATTATTATAACAGGGTTCAGTTTTTCCATTCCATTATTCAATTTCAAAAATTACAGTGAACCATAAGCCACACATGATCGTTCCCGTATGGGTTCTTGGATGAGATGCAGATCGATCCTTATAATTATTGTTGATGAACAAATATGTTATTTCTGATAATTAAAATAAACTACGAAGCACGAAAGCTGCGTTCCCGTATCAAATAAAAATTAGGGTTTCATACTTCAATAATAATTGTAAGTAATTATTCAATTCCTGCCTGTATTTAAGGTATCTGATATCTTTCTTTATTGTTGTTGAACTAACTATATAACACTTGTCATGATGCTTCAATATAATACTTACTCCGTATTAGTTAATAGTTAATTATGTTTCGTTATTGTTCACATATTGATTATATGAAGAATTGAATCTGTAAAACGAATGAAGAAGATGAGATGTCAAACTTTGATGTTGGAGGACTGTGGTATGAAATACCTTCCATCAAGATCACCTTTCTCCAGCAGGTTATTGCTTAAACTTTGATGTTGTTTTAGTTAAATCCATATAGATAACTGTTTTAGAATCATACATCAAGAACTCTTATGTTGTTCGGTATTTTGTGTAAATGAACTTTCTTTTTATCGATTTAAGTTTTTGTATCGAGTCATATCAGATTTTTTCATGTTAGATCTTTATTGTGTTGTTTTGTGTGTGCAGGTGGACTAGATGGATTAGTGGGTTGAGTAGTGTAACTTGATGTTACTATTAATGGAAGTATGGAACGGTTCATACAGGTACAAAATCTACCTCATTATAATGCAATATGCAGGTTATTTTTCAATTTTTTGTTTTTGGTTTTATAGTTAGAGTTCAATTTTTATGTATAAAAGTTATAACTATGAAGCAAGTGAGATGCAAGAGAAGTAATCAAGTAACTATTTGCTCTGTTGCTACAGGGTTTAATGTCTTTTGGAGTCCACTAATGCAGCGATACAGCTACCAGAACAAGTAAGGAATTTACAATTTTTGTGTGTGTGTGTGTGTGTGGGCATTATGCGCATAACGATTCTAATATGGTCATTTGTGGATTGCAGGGAATTTCAACAACATTCTCTTGATAAACTCACTAAAATGGCTTATCAGAAGTTTGTTGTATGTTAATTGATTCCTATCTTGAAGCACACATTGTGTGTTTAATTGTAGTGATGTAGTCAACCACCATGAGAGGTATAAGTTTATCATTAGATTTATCGTCCTTTGTATATACGAGTAATATAGTTATGGATTGTAGTTGTTGAAATTGGTGAGATTGATAAAACCAAATCAACATTTGTGTGTACATGTGTTTATGATTTTTTGTGGTTACATTTGTTAATTGAGATGATATTTGTTGTTTAGGAATAACAATAGGTCCAGAATCTCAACACAAGTTTTGCACATTAGAGAGATCATGTGACGACTCGGAAATTTCCGACCAATTTAAATTTAATCTTTATATGTTCCGACACGATAAGCAAAGTCAGTAATATTGAAGTCTCAAAAATTTTGAACTGTGTTCATGTATTCAATTACCCTTCAACTGCTCTCGACGATTCACGAACAATTATGTGTAAATAGATATGTATGAATATATATATATATATATATATATATATATATATATATATATATATATATATATATATATATATATATATATATATATATATATATATATATATATATATATATATATATATATATATATATATGGGTGAATATTAAATTGAGAAATACTAACAAAACATTTAACGGTTTGGTTGATATGAAAATAAGTTATGAAATTTATTATATGACTTGAAAACGTTAACAAAGTATTAAATGTATAATACTTTACATGGAACGTATTTATTTCAATATATGTTTAATATATTTATCGACAGAATTAAAAGGTAACATCAAACGATTTAATTAACAGATATATTATTATAAGTCTCGATTGTGAGGTCCACGTTGATTTGAGAAATCTTTTCATTTTAACGATATTCGGAATAATTGGTAAAGTAATCTATAAGTGAGAACAAAGTGTCAAATAACGATAGTTAGACAAAAGTTAGTGGAGAACTAAAGTTCATAATATTCAATTGATTTAGTTTCAAATGTGTGGAAACATTTTTCGATTCAATCGAATTTGATTATTAAAATGTTTTGTTTAAATAACACAATTTGAATATATACAATTTGATATTAATTATTAGAATTAAATATATAAATAACTCGCAATGTGTAATTAAAAAGGTGTTCATATATATTTTGAATTATTTAATAAACAATATTAGTAGTCGATTAGTGACTCGATTGATATTTAAATAAGTTAATTAGAATATTTGAGAAGTCAGAGTAAATGCTAGTACATAAATAATTCAAATCAAATTATGTTATATAGTATAATTAATAAATAAATATTACAAAATTAACAATATGTAATATTAATAGATTAAAGATAATTACAAGTTAAGAATATAGTTGCTATGGTAATATTATTATTACTTTCATTAAAATAAATAATAATATCAGTATTATTAATACTATTAAAATTATAATATATAGATATAAAGTTTGATACATGTAAATTGTTACATTATTATTATTATTATTATTATTATTATTATTATTATTATTATTATTATTATACTTTGTATAGCTATTATAACTATTATCATTAAAAATCATCATTTTTATTATTATTATAGTTATTATTACTATTAATTATCATTAAACTTATTATTTTTTATTATCATTATTGTTATTATTAATATGTCATATTATTATTTTTATCATTTATTATTATTTGTAAAATTATTATTAATAAGTATTATTAATATTATTAGTATTATTATTATATTATTGTTATTAATAATATTATTATTGTTATTAGTATTTTTAGTATTATTAATAATAATATCAATATATTTATTAATTTAATTATTAATATTAATTAAAAATGAATTATAAAGATATAATGTTACCAAATTAGTTTTACACTTTTACATCCCTATCACTTCTATTTTTTTCCTTTAAGTTCCAATTCTATATCTGATACTTGTCGACCACATCACAACCTTACAAACTCGATCACATCATTCTTCTGTTTCAATTATTTGATGTACAATATTTTCATCGTTTATATACTGCATTTGGTTGTTGCTAAATGGAAAATAAAACTGAAAAATTAGAAAAATAGCTCCCTGCTCTGTTTGCAATATCTTTAAATCAAAAGCTCTAATTCGAATCCAATTTTAAAAACTGGAAATGCAGAGTTGTTAGGAATCATTTATGTAAACTATCTGTAAGTTTTCAATCCTCAATTCTTTCTATTAATTTTGAATTTTCGAGTCAAACTGTAAAATTAAAAAGTCAACCTTTTTGTTCATTAAGAAATTCGTAATAGTTTTAATGTTTTTGGATAAATTAATGATCCCTGAAGTTTCTAAGAGTTATTTACAACCTATTTCATGAAGTAATTATCATCTAAAACGGCCTTAAATTCATAATCAATATTTGAGTTCATGGTGTTCTTGACCGTGGTATGCAACAGTTCAAATTCGAATAAATTTTTAAAATGTAAAAATGTAGAAATATTAGTAATCGACTAGCCAAACTACCTGTAAAATATCAGCCTTCAATTCTTTCAAACGAGTTCGAATTTTGGAGTCAAAGTTTAAAAGTAAAAAGTCAACTGTCGTGTTCTTGAAGAAATTCGAAGTCAGGTTTATGTTTCTGGTTAAATTAATGGATGATGAGTGTTATGTAGGCCATTTATAACATCTTTCATAAAGGAACTAGGGTCTAAAAACAATTGGAAAATGAAATTGTAATTTGATTTTTTTTTCCGAACGAACAGACCACTGTTCTTTATATATACATATATTTTTTTCTTTCGTGTCAGTTAAATTAAAAACACATTTATATGTCGTTTTCTGTTTCAATTATAGAACTTAAATTGTTTGTCTTGATAGTTGTTTGGTACTCCCGTCGATTTGGATTGATGAAGAAGAGGAGAAACAGAGATAATAGGTTAAATATAAATAAGTTTCGTATTATCACAGATAAACAGAAACAACAGAATGGTTAAGGAAGATCGTGGGTTAGAGGGAGGTCTCGGGTTCGAACCCAGGAAGGGGCGTTTATTTTTATAAAGGGTTGTTTCGTTAAGGTAGCCTTTCTAATATTTTTATTTTTATTATTATTATGATTATTATATTATTATTATTATTATTGTTATTATTAGTATTATAATAATTATTATAATTATAAGTATTATTAATATTATTATTATTAATGTTATCCTTTTAGTATCATTATCATTATTATGATTATGATAATTATTATAAATATGAAAACAATAAAATTTATTATTTTTATATTAATAGTTAGTATCATTTTATAATTATTAGTATTGTTATTATCATTATTAGCATTAGTAATAAAAGTGTTATTTTTAGAATTATTATTATTATCATTATTATTATTAGTATTAATTCTAGAGACACTATTATAATTTTTATCACTATTATTATTATTACTATTATTATTATTATTATTATTATTATTATTATTATTATTATTATTATTATTATTATTATTATTATTATTATTATTATTATTATTATTATCAGTATTACTATTAATATTATCCTTATAATCAAATACAAATTTCATTACTATTATTGATATAAAAATATACTTATAGTAATATTACATATAAGAATGTATTAATCATATTAACATTTTTATATAAATATTCATATATAACAAATTATGTATTTTTCTAATATAATACTAATCAAACACACACACACACACACACACACACACACATATATATATATATATATATATATATATATATATATATATATATATATATATATATATATATATATATATATATATATATATATATATATATATATATATATTAATCATATATATATATAATTATAAATATTATAATCATTTTAAATATAATTATATAAATATTAATCATTTTAAAATATACACAAATATATATTAATCATATATATATATAAATATAATTATATAAATATTAATCATTTTAAAATATACACAAATTAAACATATATATATATATATATATATATATATATATATATAACATAATCTAAAATATAATATATAATTGTTCAATTACAATTATATGTTTTAATATATGTAATTAATATAGGTTCGTGAGTCCAAGGCCAACCCTGCACTTGTTCAGTGCCGTCATTTGCTTTATTGCTATGAAATACAGTATCGTGAGTTTTATTTGCCCCCTTTTTAAATGCTTTTGCAATATATATTTTTGGGACTGAGAATACATGCGCTGATTTTATAAATGTTTTACAAAATAGACACAAGTAATCGAAACTACATTCTATGGTTGGATTATCAAATCGAATATTTCTCTTTTTAGCTTGGTAGCCTAAGAATTAGGGAAATGGCCCCTAGTTGACGCGAATCCTAAAGATAGATCTATGGACCTTGACACGTCCCATTCGGGTTACGAATGCTTTAGTACTTCGATTATCATATCCGATGAGAGTCCCGGAATGATGGGGATATTCTATATGCATCCTGTTAGTTCGGTTATCAAGCGTTCACCATATGAATTATTTTTAATTCGCGGGTTACGCGTATTATTTTTTACTCGGGTTACGTGTACAATTAAATATCTGAAAATCTTGTGGTCTATTAAAATGATCGAAATGAATGTTTATGATAAACTAATGAACTCACCAACCTTTTGGTTGACACTTGAAAGCGTGTTTATTTTCAGGTATTAAAGAAATCTTTCGCTGTGCATTTGCTCATTTTAAAGATATTACTTGGAGTCATTCCTGACATATTTCAAAAAACGTTGCATTCAAAACGTTGAGTTCAATAAAGATTATTATTGAGCAAATGACAGATTAGGTCATTTATAGTTTGGATACTATGAAACGGTATGCATGCCTATCAACTTTTGAAGTAATGAAAGGTTATCTTTTAAAAGCGAATGCAATGTTTGTAAAATGTATCATATAGAGGTAAAATACCTCGCAATGTAACCATATGTTATTGTATTCGTCCTTATGGATTAGGACGGGTCATCTCATGTGGTATCAGAGCGGTGGTCTTAGCGAACCAGGTCTTGCATTAGTGTGTCTAACTAATAGTTGTTAGGATGCATTAATGAGTCTGGACTTCGACCTAGTAGTTGTTAGAATACATTAATAAGTCCGGACTTGAACCTGGTCTGCATGTCAAAAGTTTTGCTTACCGTTCTTTGTCGAAAAATATCTACCTATCATTTTCAGTCTCAACACGTTTTCCTGCATTTATTGCATAGATAGTGTACAGACGAATTCATATCTTAGCATATCTATTACTGTAAACTTTTCTTGATATCTTCTAAAGATTTCCTCCGTGATTTATGGAAATTTGGTATTATATATACATATGTAAAATATGTATTGAAGAATACCAATCTAAATTCTATAATCTATCTCATATCAAAAATCATTCCCTTGATTATACAAGATGGATCAAGTATGTAGTTCAAATTCTTTAGATTCCGACAACTATTCTGATATGCAGTTTCACTCGAGCTCCGAAAGCAGTGTGACTGGAATGGATCAACCAATTAGCCATCATCTATTCTGGATGAATTGGGGATGGGTTCGTAGCCTACTTAATCATTGGAGACAAGAAGAAGGTGATTCATTCCATCCACCACATTTTCCTCTTGGCGAATAACCTGAAGCACTTACCGGCGAACCTGTTCGTAACACCATTTTCTCTCTCATTTCCAGAGTATCTCGTCATGACTATATACTATCTCAAATTTTAGATCTTATTCATCCGCTCGTCTGAACCGACAATCACCCCGGTGTAATAGAAGAAGTTAAAGAGCTTCGCGCTCGGGTAGTGGCTTTGGAGAATATGGTGCAAAGGTTATAAACACCAGCAGCATCACCGGCATTAACAGTACCACCATCATCAACACCAACAATACCACTACCACCACCAACAACAACATCTGCATCCCACACCTCAACATCACAATCCATACCTCGAGCAATCAACGTCATACGCATCATAGATACCAAGAAGTACCAACAACAATAACCAATGAAGTATTGATTCATAAGTTCATTGGAGCAACATTCTGCGGTGATTATGTAATCTCTAAAGTCTTAGAGATTATCTATTCTAGCCTTAACCATAAATCAGATGAGTGGACCGAAATGATAGAAGGAAGAGTAGAAACCCTGATAGGATGGTGCGCGATTTACAAGTTATACTTGTTATACAAGCAGCAACACCAGCGTCGTCAGTACCGTCAGCATCGACAGCACCAACATCATCGTCAGTATCGCCAACACCAATAACACCTGTAGCACCACAAGTTACACCAACTCCATAACCATTAACGATATAGACATCAAAATCATCAATGGATATATTAAAATAACGAGTTATGAAGCATTAACCCATTTCCACTAAAGAATTTATATGTATATCTTATATATATAAATTTTGAAACTATAATATATCTTTTCGTACTAAGCTATTATGTATGAATTTAAAAAAGGTAGATACTACTCGGTTAATTCATATCACTAATATGCTATGATGTACATCTTTCGATTAACGACTTAATCATCGTTAATTACAATCTCTGTTTCAACTCAAGGAATTCCGTTTCATAATAAACTAAGTGTATTATTCAATTTTATGTTTGATTTTACACTTCAATTTCGATGTACCCTAAACTTTCTCGAAAACATTAGCCATATCTTGCGAAGATCACAAGAATCCCACACCAACATCATTCACCAAGGAATATCAATAAGGATAAATAATGAAGTATTGATCACATTAGTGTAATACTCCGCGAAGATTATGTAATCTCTAATGTTAGAGATTATTCATTTCTAGTTCCAGCCGAAAATCAAATGAGTTTAATTTAATATTAACTCAATAAATCTGTATTACATCCGAAGAAAATATACATATATTTTCATAAAGACTGTGATAAAATTCTCTTGTACAAAATATTATTTGTGAAAATTTTATTAACGGGTAGGTAATACCCGGAAAATATATAAATTCACAATTAATATGTTACATTCTTCAATTCTGATTCAGCAAATCATCAACTATACTCATTATTTTCTCAACGATATACATTCTTTCATGGAAATCAAAACAACCATTCGCATTCAAATTTGATTACATATTCTGATTTTGACAAATCAGAATTCAAGTCAATATTTAACAGAGAACATCACTCTTAGATTCTTACATCTTTCAAAGCCATACTTTGAATTCAAAACTGTGCTAGAACATCACATTTATTCATAAAACCTAGAAAGATATTAAAATCATTCAAGATTCATGACGATTTCATCATTTGAATATTGACGATGACAATCTGCGTTCAAACTCTTCAAAATTCCTGAAGAAACCTCAATTAATGAACAATCGAGAAGATGATCCAACTAAACGTTACCTACGAAAAGAAATACTTATGCATAGTCATACACCTGGGAAACTCCCAGAACCTAAGTGAAAGTTTAACACGTATCTGTGTCAGACCCTTTGGCAATAAAAATAACCTTGCAATCCCTTTCCAAAGTATCCAGTTTTGTCACAGCTCCAGCAAGTCAACTTCGACTTTTCAGTAGAAACAGGCTAATTATAACCTTGATATATATGTTTACCCCTTCGTTGTCATTACCGGGGAACCGTTTATATCTCATCACATTAGCAGTAAACTTACCAGCAACTTCATTACTCATTAGCTTAAGTCTCTCAGAAAAACCATTATATTTGTTCATTAAAACCCTATCATATACTCATCCGCATTTTGTAACAAGAATTGCCATACCAAATACCGGGAAATCAACAATCAGTATTTTGAATCTTGCAACGTTTCTACATCGATAGTTATATGTATACATATAACATTCATCTCTTAGAATTATGATCTTTCATTCGGAAATTCTGAAAAGTACCCAGTCTACGAATCAATATTCTGAATGTTGAAAACGTTGGATGAAGCAGCAAAAATTGTAAACGACCTTAACAGTCAAAAGTTTGATGATGAAGAATAGTGTATTGGCAAAGCTAAGAAAAAGAGAAGGTTTGGAACTGGAACACGGATTGAGCAAACTATGAAGGAGGTTATGGACAAATCACAAGGATTAAACGTACCTTCAAAGAATCTAAATGATTCAGTGTCTGCTAAAGTCTTTAACAAATACCTTGCTCCTGACTCTAAACCTTTACGGACAAATCTTCTTCATCATCTTTTGATATTAGAAATTCTAAGATATCATCGTGTCTTTCATCATAAATATCCTCGATATTTTTGAAGATATTTTCATAACTATTATTATCTAAAATCATTTATCTCTTCACGCTATCAGTGTTACATCATAAAGGAAACTGTGGTAGTTTCTAAAATCTGAAAAATTCGAATTTAAAATATGAATGTTTTTGAAGTAGTGTTGGGAACTGAAGCATGAGTTAGTATAATATAATGACACTTGATCAACGTGATTATATTACAGTAAGTCATGCTGAGTTTCTAATGAAACGTGATGATTCACAGATCATAACGTCATCATATGCCATGTTACATGACTCTTACATTCTACTTAATCTCCAAATATATCGAGAACATATCTTCTTGATAGTTCTATCTTTTCTCTTGAATTCTGGTAATTTAACCAATCAAGATCGTGCTATTACAATTCCTCTCTCAGGACATCAGTTATGTTCATTCCAAAATACGTACCTACGAATTCTGGATCATTACTTGCGGTACTTAATGACAAGAAGAGAAAACAAAAGAATGAAGCTCTGAAATAGAAATGGGAGTTTAAATCGCAGCAAATAGGAGAAAGCATTAACTGTGGATGTCAATGATTATAGAAAGACAGAAGCAGAGACATCGAAATATAAGGGAAAATATAAAACCCAACAACAACCCAGAAATTACAAACCGTATATATCGATGCATATAGCAACATAAAGACACGGGAGAACTAAAAACACTATAAAATCAAGAGTATAGTAGAAGTGAATAGATTCTTCTGGCGACAGATGAAAAAGAAGGATGACGGATATGAAAGTTAGGAGTATATCAAGAATCAGAACTGGATGGAGCATATTGATAAATGCTTTAAAGTATGAATTGAGGGAGAAAGAATAGAAGGTGTGAGCTGTGGAAATAAGGAAACAAAGAGCGTGGATTTATAGTGATGTATCAGACAGAGCAATCGAGACAGATCATCGCATTTAACCAAAGAAGATTCTAATTTCCTTAATTACCGAAGAATCAAATCTTATTACGAAGATTTTCTCTAAATCCCTTGAACTCCGGAAATCAACCCTATCTACGTCAAAAGATATGACGAAACTTTATTTTCTCATTTCACTCTTTTGCGATAGTTTCACTCGTACTCTTCACATAAACGAATTATTTTGTCCATATTACTCAATGATGATAAAACTCTAATTTTCAACTCGTATGAGTCATGAAAACATACTTATTGTCAGCCATGACCATCCCAATCAAATTTCGGGACGAAATTTCTTTAACGGGTAGGTACTGTGACGACCCAAAAATTTCTGACCAAATTTAAATTTAATCTTTATATGTCCTGACACGATAAGCAAAGTCAGTAATATTGAAGTCTCAAAAATCTTGAACTGTGTTCATGTATTCAATTACCCTTCAACTACTTTCGACGATTCACGAACAATTATGTGTAAATAGATATGTATGTATGTATGTGTGTATATATATATATATATATATATATATATATATATATATATATATATATATATATATATATATATATATATATATGGGTGAATATTAAATTGAGAAATACTATCAAAACATTTAACGGTTTGGTTGATATGAAAGTAAGTTATGAAATTTATTATATGACTTGAAAACGTTAACAAAGTATTAAATGTATTATACTTTACATGGAATGTATTTATTTCAATATATGTTTAATATATTTATCGACAGAATTAAAAGGTAACATCAAACAATTTAATTAACGAATATATTATTATAAGTCTCGATTGTGAGGTCCACGTTGATTTGAGAAATCTTTTCATGTTAACGATATTCGGAATAATTGGTAAAGTAATCTATAAGTGAGAACAAAGTGTCAAATAACAATAGTTAGACAAAAGTTAGTGGAGAACTAAAGTTCATAATATTCAATTGATTTAGTTTCAAATGTGCGGAAACATTTTTCGATTCAATCGAATTTGATTATTAAAATGTTTTGTTTAAATAACACAATTTGAATATATACAATATGTTATTAATTATTAGAATTAAATATATAGATAACTCGCAATGTGTAATTAAAAAGGTGTTCATATATATTTTGAATTATTTAATAAACGATATTAGTAGTCGATTAATGACTCGATTGATATTTAAATAAGTTATAGAATATTTGAGAAGTCAGAGTAAACGCTAGTGCATAAATAATTCATATCAAATTATGTTATATAGTATAATTAATAAATATTACAAAATTAACAATATGTAATATTAATAGATTAAAGATAATTACAAGTTAAGAATATAGTTGGTATGGTAATATTATTATTACTTTTATTAAAATAAATAATAATATCAGTATCATTAATACTATTAAAATTATAATATATAGATATAAATTTTGATACATGTAAATTGTTACATTATTATTATACTTTGTATAGCTATTATAACTATTATCATTAAAAATCATCATTTTTATTTTTATTATAGTTATTATTACTATTAATTATCAATAAACTTATTATTTTTTATTATCATTATTGTTATTATTAATATATCATACTATTATTTTAATCATTTATTATTATTTGTAAAATTATTATTAATAAGTATTATTAATATTATTAGTATTATTATTATATTATTGTTATTAATAATATTATTATTTTTATTATTATTGTTATTAGTATTTTTAGTATTATTAATAATAATATCAATATATTTATTAATTTAATTATTAATATTAATTAAAAATGAATTATAAAGATATAATGTTACCAAATCAGTTTTACACTTTTACATCCCTATCACTTCTATTTTTTTCCTTTAAGTTCCAATTCTATATCTGAAACTTGTCGACCACATCACAACCTTATAAACTCGATCACATCATTCTTCTGTTTCAATTATTTGATGTACAATATTTTCATCGTTTATATACTGCATTTGGTTGTTGCTAAATGGAAAATAAAACTGAAAAATTAGAAAAATAGCTCCCTGCTCTGTTTGCAATATCTTTAAATCAAAAGCTCTAATTCGAATCTAATTTCAAAAACTGGAAATGCAGATTTGTTAGGAATCATTAATGTAAACTATCTGTAAGTTTTTAATCCTCAATTCTTTCTATTAATTTTGAATTTTCGAGTCAAACTGTAAAATTGAAAAGTCAACCTTTTTGTTCATTAAGAAATTCGTAATAGTTTTAATGTTTTTGGATAAATTAAGGATCCCTGAAGTTTCTAAGAGTTATTTACAACCTATTTCATGAAGTAATTATCATCTAAAACAGCCTTAAATTCATAATCAATATTTGAGTTCATGGTGTTCTTGACCGTGGTATGCAACAGTTCAAATTCGAATAAATTTTTAAAATGTAAAAATGTAGAAATATTAGTAATCGACTAGCCAAACTACCTGTAAAATATCAGCCTTCAATTCTTTCAAACGAGTTCGAATTTTGGAGTCAAGGTTTAAAAGTAAAAAGTCAACTGTCGTGTTCTTGAAGAAATTCGAAGTCAGGTTTATGTTTTTGGTTAAATTAATGGATGATGAGTGTTATGTAGGCCATTTATAACATCTTTCATAAAGGAACTAGGGTCTAAAAACAATTGGAAAATGAAATCGTAATTTGATTTTTTTTCGAACGAACAGACCACTGTTCTTTATATATACATATATTTTTTTTCTTTCGTGTTAGTTAAATTAAAAACACATTTATATGTCATTTTTTGTTTCAATTATAGAACTTAAATTGTTTGTCTTGATAGTTGTTTGGTACTCCCGTCGATTTGGATTGATGAAGAAGAGGAGAAACAGAGATAATAGGTTAAATATAAATAAGTTTCGTATTATCACAGATAAACAGAAACAGCAGAATGGTTAAGGAAGATCGTGGGTTAGAGGGAGGTCTCGGGTTCGAACCCAGGCAGGGGTGTTTATTTTTATAAAGGCTTATTTCGTTAAGGTAGCCTTTCTAATATTTTTATTTTTATTATTATTATGATTATTATATTATTCTTATTATTGTTATTATTAGTATTATAATAATTATTATTATTATAAGTATTATTAATATTATTGAGATGACCCGGAAACTTCTGATCAAATTTAAACTTAATCTTTGTATGATCAACATTTCTGACGCGATAAGCAAAGTCTGTAAAACTGAATCTCAAAATTTTTGAACTACTTTCATATATTCAAATATCTTTCGGTTGTTCTCGACGATTCATGAACAATTATATGTATATATATATATATATATATATATATATATATATATATATATATATATATATATATATATATATATATATATATATATATATATATACAAGTAAAAACGACTTTCCTACAGTAAAACACTATTTGCTACAGTAAAAATAACTTTGCTACAGTAAAATACTATTTGCTACAGTAAAACACGATTTTGCTACAGTGAAACCGTACTTTGCTACAGTGCTACAGTGAAACACTATTTGCTACAGTGAAACACTATTTGCTACAGTAACACGCTTTTGCTACAGTACACACTATTTGATGTCGACGAACTAGCAAACAAAAACGGATAAGGCGGCCATGCGATCGCATGGCAAAAACACTGAAAACTCATGCGATCGCATGAGGTACTGTAGCAGGCCACATACTATAAAAACTCGATTTCGTTCAGTTTGTTTCCTCAATCATTTTACTCCGTATATATTTAAATTATATATTATTATTATTATTATTATTATTATTATTATTATTATTATTATTATTATTATTATTATATTATTATTATTATTATTATTATTATTATTAATATTAAGATTAATATTATTATTAATCTTATCATTATTAGTAGTACTAGTATTATTATTATTATTTATACATAAAATACTACGACGAGGTCATGAGCGTGTCACTTTCAAAATGGGTTTTCAAACGGGATAGAGCTAAGGAAATTATGTGTTATAACTATGGAAGTTATGGGTAATATTCATGGGTATTATTCGCAAGACAAACCTAGTGTTTATCATCTCTGTTGCGTCTACGTACTTTTCTGCAATATTGGATCACAATATTGATACGTGAGCATTCATATCTTATCTTTTATATATTAATTGTGTATCCATGTCTAGTGCTCGAGTATATATATTTATGCATGCTTGTATTCTAAATTTTATCGTTAAACAGTTATGATGAATCACCAAGTAAATACATATATTACTGATAAAAGGTATATGATATGCATGTTTTTGGAAAGCTGGCGAAAAATCAATAACTTTTCATTTAGAAATCGCGTAATTTCGGTGAACGAATTAAAAGATATGATCAACTGAATTATGATTGACATTGATTGAAATTGCTTTTGAAACTTGTTTGTAAGATTGATAAATTGGATTTTTGAATATTACCAGCCAAGTAAATGAATCCATATATAAGACACGTCTCGTTTTGTTGAATTATTGTCAAAATTGACTTTTTGAAACGACTCTGGATAACTTTTGTATGTCGATCTCGAGCATTAGGATTGTTATACACTATGACCTGACCTAGCTTGATAGACATTTATTGACCAACATATGTTCTCTAGGTTGAGATCTACGATTATTTGGTAATCCGAGTTTCAGTCACATTTTGGTGAACGACTTTATATGCTACTAAGGTGAGTTTCATTTGCTCCCTTTTTAAATGCTTTTGCAATATATATTTTTAGGCTGAGAATACATGCACTTTATTTTAAACAATGGACACAAGTACATACTAAAATCTACACTGAGTTTGAACCGAAAATCCCTTAGCTTTGGTAACTAGTAACTGCCAGTTATAAGAACTGGTGGGCGCGAGTAGTAGTATATGGATCCATAGGGCTTGATATCCCCGTCCGAGCTAGAGCACTAGCCTTTTAACGGAAGTATGCTATTTGAGAAGCGTACACGTTGGTTTGCGTGTATTATTAAGATGATTATACAAAGGGTACAAATTATATATACGTTAAGTTTAGTTACCAGGGTGCTCAATCTTATAGAATATTATGATAAACGTTTCTGGATGAAACAACTGAAATCTTGTGATCCACTTTTATATACAGATTATACGAAACACTAAAACTATGAACTCACCAACCTTTGTGTTGACACTTGTTAGCATGTTTATTCTCAGGTTCCTAGAAGCCTTCCGCTGTTTGCTTATATGTTAGACAAGCTATGTGCATGGAGTCTTACATGACATACTTTATTCAAGGAAACGTTGCATTCACCAAATCATCAACATGTATCTTATTTTGACTGCATTGTCAACGAAAGTATTATTGTAAACCATTATTTACGATGATTGTCTATATGTAGAAATCATCAGATATTGAAAACTTTGAATTTAAATATTCATTTATGATATACCTTTTCAAAACGAATGCAATGTTTATAAAACGTATCATATAGAGGTCAAATACCTCGAAATGAAATCGATGAATGACGTGTTCGTCCATATGGATTTGGAGCGATCGTCACAGTTGGTATCAGAGCGTTGGTCCTAGTGAACCAGGTCTTGCATGAGTGTGTCTAACTGGTTATTGTTAGGATGCATTAGTGAGTCTGAACTATGACCGTATATGTTTTTACCAAGTTTTGCTTACCATTTATCGTCGAAAATTACTTGCTTATCATTCCTAAGTCTAGACATGTCTTACTGCATTTACTGCATAGATAGTGTATCGACAAAATTCATATCTTAGCATATCTGTTACTGTAAACTTTTCCTGACATTTTCCGAAAATTTCTCCGTAATTTACGGGATTTTGGTATTATATATACATATGTAAATTATGTATTGAGGAGTAACAATCTAAATTCTATAATCTATCTTATATCAAAAATCAATTCCCTGATTATACAAGATGGATCACGTATCTAGTTCAAATTCCTTAAATTCCGACAGCTATTCCGATATAGATATTCACCTGAACTCCGAAGATAGTGTAACCGGAATGGATTAACCAATTAGACATCATCTATTCTGGATGAATTGGGGATGGGTTCGTAGCTTACTTAGTCATTGGAGACAAGAAGAAGGCGATCCCTTCCATCCACCACATTGCCCTCTTGGCGAAGAACCTGAAGCACTTACCGGCGAACCTGTTCGTAATACCATTTTCTCTCTCATTTCCAGAGTATCTAGTCATGATTATATACTATCTCACATTCTAAATCTTATTTGTCTGCTCGTCCGAACCACCGATCATCCCGGTATAATAGAAGAAGTCAACGAACTTCGCGCTCGGGTAGTGGCTTTGGAGAATATGGTGCGAAGGTTACAAACACCAGCAGCATCACCAGCAGCATAACCAGTACCACCATCATCAACAACAACAGTACCATTACCACCACTAACAACCACATCCGCATCCCACACCTCAATATCACATCTAAAAACTGTACTTCGGATATCAACATCATACGCACCGTAGATACCAAGGAGTGCCAACAACAATAAATGATGAAGTACCGATTCATAACTTCATCGAATAAATATTCTACGGTGATTATGTAATCTCTAAAATCTTAGAGATTATTTATCCCAGTTCTAACCGTAAATCAGATAAATAGAAGGAAGAATAGAAACCCTGACAAGAATGATGCGTAAGGTACAAGCTAGACTTGTTTTACCAACAGCATCAATAGTACCCTTAGCCTCACCAGCACAGTTAGTGCTGTCAACATCATTAGAATCATCAGCACCTCTAACATCACAAGCTCCGCCAGTTCTAGAAAGCACCGTGGATATTATTACAAGTCAACAACGCGTATATTTGTATCAACGAGTTATGAAATATTAACTCATTTCCTCTGAAGAATTTATATGTATATCTTATATATATTTTAAAACCATCATAAATCTTTTCGTACTAAGCTATTAAGTATGAATTGAAAAAGGGTAAATACTACTCGGTTAAATTCATATTACTAATATGCTATGATGTACATCCTTCGTTAACTACAATCTCTATTTCAATCCAAAGAATTCCGTTTCATAATAAAACAAGTGTATTATTCAATAATATGGTTGATTTTACACTTTCATCTTCGATGCACTCGAAACTTTCTAGAAAACATCATTTGCACCTTGCGAAGTTTGCAAGAATTCCACGAATATCAACACCCTTCACCAAGGAATATCAATAAGAATAAATAATGAAGTATTGATTTCATTAGCGAAATACTCAGCAAAGATTATCTAATCTTTAATATTTTAGAGATAATTCATTTCTAATTCAAGCCCAAAATAAATTGAGCTTAATATGATATTAACTCATTAAATCTGTATTACATCTGAAGAAAATATACATACATATATTTTCATAAAAACGGTAATAAAAATTCTTTTGTACAAAGTATTAATTGTGAAATCTTTAACAGGTAGGTAATACTCGGGAAATATATAAGTTCACAATTAATATGTTATACTGTACATTCTTCAACTTTGATTCAAAAATTATTAACAATGCTCACAATGATATACAATCGTTTTCATACAAATTCGATTACATATTGACGGATCAGAATCCAAGTCATAACTCTGAACCGGTGACATCATTCTTAGATCTCGACATCTTTCAAAGCTATATTTTGACTTCAAAACTGTGCAAGATCCTTTAGCGTTGTTTTTACCGAAAATAATCTTGCAATCCTTTTCAAAGTATCCAGTTTTATCACACTTCCAACCAACTTCGACTTTTCATATTAGCCTTATTGTGACTTTGATATATACGTTCTTGTTAATAGGAAACCTTTCATGTTCCACCACATTAGCAGTAAATTTACCAACAACTCGATTGATCTTTGACCTTCCAAAAAATCATAATATTCATTGAAACCCTATCATGTACTCATCTACATCTTGTAACAATAATTGCCATATCAACTACCAGGAATTAGCAATCAGTATTTCGAATATCGCAGCAATTCTACGTCAACAGTTATATATACATATAATTTCTATCTTCTAGACTTACATACTTCGAATGTGAAGTTTCTGAAAAACATCCCAAACTATGAACTAGTTCTCTGAAATTGGAACAATGCTGATGAAGCAGCAAAAACTGTAAAAGACCTTAACAGTCAAAAGTTTAATGATAAAGAATAGTATGGTGGTAAAGCTGAGAAAAAGAGAAGGTTTGGAACTGGAAAACGGATTGAGCAAAGTATGAAGGAGGCTGTGGATAAATCATAAAGACTGAACCTGCCTTCAAAGAATCCAAATGATTCAGTGTCTGCTAAAATCCTTAGTAAATACCTTGCTCTTTACTCTAAAACCTTTGCGGACAATATTCTTCATCATCATCATTATCTTAAATATTCTAAGATATCATCATATCTTTCATTATAAATATCCTAGATATTTCTGAAGATATTTTCATAACCATTCTTATTTGAAATCATTCATATCTTCGCGCTATCTGTGTTATAACATAAAAGAAACTATTTTAGTTTCTAACATCTGAAAAATTCGAAAAAATTTAATGTTTTGAAGTAGTGTTGGGAACTGAAGCATGAATTAGTATAATATAATGACACTTGATCAACGTGATTATATTACAGTAAGTCATGCTGAGTTTCTAATGGAATGTGATAAGGGTTCACAGATTCCACCCTCATCATGTGCCATGTTACACGACTCTTACATTCTAATCTCTAAACATATCAAGAAAATATTTTTCTTGATGATTCAGTCTTTTCCAGATATTCTGGTAATTTGACAAATCAAGATCGTGCCATTACAATTTCTTTCTTAGAACGTTAGTATTGTTTATCCAAAATTTCATACCTACGAATTCTGAACCATTATTCGCTTGACTTAAAGTCGGGAAGAGAAAACGAAAGCATGAAGCTCCGAAATATAAAGGAGAATATAAGCCCGATAACAACCTCGAAATTTACAAACCGTGTATATCAATGCGTATAGCAATATAAAGACACGGGAGAATGAAAAACACTATAACCCCAAGGTAATGGTAGAAGAAAATAACTTCCTCCGGTAGTAGATGAAAAAGAAGAATGACAGATATGAAAGTTAGGAGTATATCAAGAATCAGAACTGGATGAAGCATTTTCACAATCTTTTGAAAGTATGAATTAAGGAAGAAGATGTAGGAGTGATGAAAATAATGAAACGGAAGTGGTTAATTTATAGCAAAATATCAGACATAGCAATCGAGGCAGATTACGCATTTAATCAAAGGAAATCTTAATTTCCTTAAAATTGGAAGAATCAAATCTTATTTAGATTATGAAGATTTTCTATTAATTAAATTCTGGAAATCAATCGTTACTACGTCAAGAGATAAGACGCATCTCTATTCTCCATTTCACTCGATTACGATAACTTCTCTCATACGCTTCGAGTAATTGGATTGCTTTATCCATATTATTCAACGGTGATAAAACTCTATTTATCGACTCATATACGTCATGAAAACATTTTTATTGTTAGCCATGACGACCTCACTCAAATTTCGGGACGAAATTTCTTTAACGGGTAGGTACTGTGATGACCCGGAAATTTCTGATCAAATTTAAACTTAATCTTTGTATGATCAACATTTCTGACGCGAAAAGCAAAGTCTGTAAAACTGAATCTCAAAATTTTTGAACTACTTTCATATATTCAAATACCTTTCGGTTGTTCTCGACGATTCATGAACAATTATATGTATGTGTATATATATATGTACAAGTAAAAACGACTTTTCTACAGTAAAACACTATTTGCTACAGTAAAAATGACTTTGCTACAGTAAAATACTATTTGCTACAGTAAAACACTATTTTGCTACAGTGAAACCGTACTTTGCTACAGTGCTACAGTTAACACTGTTTGCTACAGTAAACACTATTTGATGTCGACGAACTAGCAAACAAAAACGGATAAGGCGGCCATGCGATCGCATGGCAAAAACACTGAAAACTCATGCGATCGCATGGGGTACTGTAGCAGGCCACATACTATAAAAACTCGATTTCGTTCAGTTTGTTTCCTCAATCATTTTACTCCGTATATATTTAAATTATATTATTATTATTATTATTATTATTATTATTATTATTATTATTATTATTATTATTATTATTATTATTATTATTATTATTAAGATTAATATTATTATTAATCTTATCATTATTAGTAGTATTAGTATTATTATTATTATTTATACATAAAATACTACGACGAGGTCATGAGCGTGTCACTTTCAAAATGGGTTTTCAAACGGGATAGAGCTAAGGAAATTATGGGTTATAACTATGGAAGTTATGGGTAATATTCATGGGTATTATTCGCAAGACAAACCTAGTGTTTATCATCTCTGTTGCGTCTACGTACTTTCCTGCAATATTGGATCACAATATTGATACGTGAGCATTCATATCTTATCTTTTATATATTAATTGTGTATCCATGTCTAGTGCTCGAGTATATATATTTATGCATGCTTGTATGCTAAATTTTGTCGTTAAACAGTTATGATGAATCACCAAGTAAATACATATATTACTGATAAAAGGTATATGATATGCATGTTTTTGGAAAGCTGGCGAAAAATCAATAACTTTTCATTTAGAAATCGCGTAATTTCGGTGAACGAATTAAAAGATATGATCAACTGAATTATGATTTACATTGATTGAAATTGCTTATGAAACTTGTTTGTAAGATTGATAAATTGGATTTTTGAATATTACCAGCCAAGTAAATGAATCCATATATAAGACACGTCTCGTTTTGTTGAATTATTGTCAAAATTGACTTTTTGAAACGACTTTGGATAACTTTTGTATGTCGATCTCGAGCAATAGGATTGTTATACACTATGACCTGGCCTAGCTTGATAGACATTTATTGACCAACATATGTTCTCTAGGTTGAGATCTACGATTATTTGGTAATCCGAGTTTCAGTCACATTTTGGTGAACGACTTTATATGCTGCTAAGGTGAGTTTCATTTGCTCCCTTTTTAAATGCTTTTGCAATATATATTTTTAGACTGAGAATACATGCACTTTATTTTAAACAATGGACACAAGTACATACTAAATTCTACACTGAGTTTGAACCGAAAATCCCTTAGCTTTGGTAACTAGTAACTGCCAGTTATAAGAACTGGTGGGCGCGAGTAGTAGTATATGGATCCATATTGCTTGATATCCCCGTCCGAGCTAGAGCACTAGCCTTTTAACGGAAGTATGCTATTTGAGAAGCGTACACGTTGGTTTGCGTGTATTATTAAGATGATTATACAAAGGGTACAAATTATATATACGTTAAGTTTAGTTACCAGGGTGCTCAATCTTGTAGAATATTATGATAAACGTTTCTGGATGAAACAACTGAAATCTTGTGATCCACTTTTATATACAGATTATACGAAACACTAAAACTATGAACTCACCAACCTTTGAGTTGACACTTGTTAGCATGTTTATTCTCAGGTTCCTAGAAGCCTTCCGCTGTTTGCTTATATGTCAGACAAGCTATGTGCATGGAGTCTTACATGACATACTTTATTCAAGGAAATGTTGCATTCACCAAATCATCACCATGTATCTTATTTTGACTGCATTGTCAACGAAAGTATTATTGTAAACCATTATTTACGATGATTGTCTATATGTAGAAATCATCAGATGTTGAAAACTTTGAATTTAAGTATTCATTTATGATATACCTTTTCAAAACGAATGCAATGTTTATAAAACGTATCATATAGAGGTCAAATACCTCGCAATGAAATCGATGAATGACATGTTCGTCCATATGGATTTGGAGCGATCGTCACAGTTGGTATCAGAGCGTTGGTCCTAGTGAACCAGGTCTTGCATGAGTGTGTCTAACTGGTTATTGTTAGGATGCATTAGTGTGTCTGGACTATGACCGTATATGTTTTTACCAAATTTTGCTTACCATTTATCGTCGGAAATTACTTGCTTATCATTCCTAAGTCTAGACACGTCTTACTGCATTTACTGCATAGATAGTGTACCGACAAAATTCATATCTTAGCATATCTGTTACTGTAAACTTTTCCTGACATTTTCCGAAAATTTCTCCGTAATTTACGGAATTTTGGTATTATATATACATATGTAAATTATGTATTGAGGAGTAACAATCTAAATTCTATAATCTATCTTATATCAAAAATCAATTCCCTGATTATACAAGATGGATCACGTATCTAGTTCAAATTCCTTAAATTCCGACAGCTATTCCGATATAGATATTCACCTGAACTCCGAAGATAGTGTAACCGGAATGGATTAACCAATTAGCCATCATCTATTCTGGATGAATTGGGGATGGGTTCGTAGCTTACTTAGTCATTGGAGACAAGAAGAAGGCGATCCCTTCCATCCACCACATTGCCCTCTTGGCGAAGAACCTGAAGCACTTACCGGCAACCTGTTCGTAATACCATTTTCTCTCTCATTTCTAGAGTATCTAGTCATGATTATATACTATCTCACATTCTAAATCTTATTTGTCCGCTCGTTCGAACCACCGATCATCCCGGTATAATAGAAAAAGTCAACGAGCTTTGCGCTCGGGTAGTGGCTTTGGAGAATATGGTGCGAAGGTTACAAACACCAGCAGCATCACCAGCAGCATAACCAGTACCACCATCATCAACAACAACAGTACCATTACCACCACTAACAACCACATCCGCATCTCACACCTCAATATCACATCTAAAAACTGTACTTCGGATATCAACATCATACGCACCGTAGATACCAAGGAGTGCCAACAACAATAACTGATGAAGTACCGATTCATAACTTCATTGAATAAATATTCTACGGTGATTATGTAATCTCTAAAATCTTAGAGATTATTTATCCCAGTTCTAACTGTAAATCAGATAAATAGAAGGAAGAATATAAACCCTGACAAGAATGATGCGTAAGGTACAAGCTAGACTTGTTTTACCAACAGCATCAATAGTACCCTTAGCCTCACCAGCACAGTTAGTGCTGTCCACATCATTAGAATCATCAGCACCTCTAACATCACAAGCTCCGCCAGTTCAAGAAAGCACCGTGGATATTATTACGAGTTAACAACGCGTATATTTGTATCAACGAGTTATGAAATATTAACTCATTCCCTCTGAAGAATTTATATGTATATCTTATATATATTTTAAAACCATCATAAATCTTTTCGTACTAAGCTATTAAGTATGAATTGAAAAAGGGTAAATACTACTCGGTTAAATTCATATTACTAATATGCTATGATGTACATCCTTCGTTAACTACAATCTCTGTTTCAATCCAAAGAATTCCGTTTCATAATAAACCAAGTGTATTATTCAATAATATGGTTGATTTTACACTTTCATCTTCGATGCACTCGAAACTTTCTAGAAAACATCATTTGCACCTTGCGAAGTTTGCAAGAATTCCACGAATATCAACACCCTTCACCAAGGAATATCAATAAGAATAAATAATGAAGTATTGATTTCATTAGCGAAATACTCCGCAAAGATTATGTAATCTTTAATATTTTAGAGATAATTCATTTCTAATTCAAGCCGAAAATCAAATGAGCTTAATATGATATTAACTGATTAAATCTGTATTACATCTGAAGAAAATATACATACATATATTTTTATAAAAACGGTAATAAAAATTCTTTTGTACAAAGTATTAATTGTGAAATCTTTAACGGGTAGGTAATACTCGGGAAATATATAAGTTTACAATTAATATGTTATACTGTACATTCTTCAACTTTGATTCAAAAATTATTAACAATGCTCACAATGATATACAATCGTTTTCATACAAATTCGATTACATATTGACGGATCAGAATCCAAGTCATAACTCTGAACCGGTGACATCATTCTTAGATCTCGACATCTTTCAAAGCTATATTTTGACTTCAAAACTGTGCAAGATCCTTTAGCGTTGTTTTTACCGAAAATAATCTTGCAATCCTTTTTAAAGTATCCAGTTTTATCACACTTCCAACCAACTTCGACTTTTCATATTAGCCTTATTGTGACTTTGATATATACATTCTTGTTACTGGGAAACCTTTCATGTTCCACCACATTAGCAGTAAATTTACCAACAACTCCATTGATCTTTGACCTTCTGAAAAATCATAATATTCATTGAAACCCTATCATGTACTCATCTACATCTTGTAAAAATAATTGCCATATCAACTACCGGGAATTAGCAATCAGTATTTCGAATATCGCAGCAATTCTACGTCAACAGTTGTATATACATATAATTTCTATCTTCTAGACTTACATACTTCGAATGTGAAGTTTATGAAAAACATCCCAAACTATGAACTAGTTCTCTGAAATTGGAACAATGCTGATGAAGCAGCAAAAACTGTAAAAGACCTTAACAGTCAAAAGTTTAATGATAAAGAATAGTATGGTGGTAAAGCTGAGAAAAAGAGAAGGTTTGGAACTGGAAAACGGATTGAGCAAAGTATGAAGGAGGCTGTGGATAAATCACAAAGACTGAACCTGCCTTCAAAGAATCCAAATGATTCAGTGTCTGCTGAAATCCTTAGTAAATACCTTGCTCTTTACTCTAAAACCGTTGCGGACAATATTCTTCATCATCATCATTATCTTAAATATTCTAAGATATCATCATATCTTTCATTATAAATATCCTCGATATTTCTGAAGATATTTTCATAACCATTCTTATTTGAAATCATTCATCTCTTCGCGCTATCTGTGTTATAAAATAAAAGAAACTATTTTAGTTTCTAACATCTGAAAAATTCGAAAAAATTTAATGTTTTGAAGTAGTGTTGGGAACTGAAGCATGAATTAGTATAATATAATGACACTTGATCAACGTGATTATATTACAGTAAGTCATGCTGAGTTTCTAATGGAACGTGATAAGGGTTCACAGATTCCACCCTCATCATGTGCCATGTTACACGACTCTTACATTCTAATCTCTAAACATATCAAGAAAATATTTTTCTTGATGATTCGGTCTTTTCCAGATATTCTGGTAATTTGACAAATCAAGATCGTGCCATTACAATTTCTTTCTTAGAACGTTAGCATTGTTTATCCAAAATTTCATACCTACGAATTCTGAACCATTATTCGCTTAACTTAAAGTCGGGATGAGAAAACGAAAGCATGAAGCTCCGAAATATAAAGGAGAATATAAGCCCGATAACAACCCCGAAATTTACAAACCGTGTATATCAATGCGTATAGCAATATAAAGACACGGGAGAATGAAAAACACTATAACCCCAAGGTAATGGTAGAAGAAAATAACTTCCTCCGGTAGTAGATGAAAAAGAAGAATGACAGATATGAAAGTTAGGAGTATATCAAGAATCAGAACTGGATGAAGCATTTTCATAATCTTTTAAAAGTATGAATTAAGGAAGAAGATGTAGGAGTGATGAAAATAATGAAACGGAAGTGGTTAATTTATAGCAAAATATCAGACATAGCAATCGAGGCAGATTACGCATTTAATCAAAGGAAATCTTAATTTCCTTAAAATCCGAAGAATCAAATCTTATTTAGATTATGAAGATTTTCTATTCCTTAAATTCCGAAAATCAATCGTTACTACGTCAAGAGATAAGACGCATCTCTATTCTCCATTTCACTCGATTACGATAACTTCTCTCATATGCTTCGAGTAATTGGATTGCTTTATCCATATTATTCAACGGTGATAAAACTCTATTTATCGACTCATATACGTCATGAAAACATTTTTATTGTTAGCCATGACGACCTCACTCAAATTTCGGGACGAAATTTCTTTAACGGGTAGGTACTGTGATGACTCGGAAATTTCTGATCAAATTTAAACTTAATCTTTGTATGATCAACATTTCTGACGCGATAAGCAAAGTCTGTAAAACTGAATCTCAAAATTTTTGAACTAATTTCATATATTCAAATACCTTTCGGTTGTTCTCGACGATTCATGAACAATTATACGTATGTGTATATATATATATATATATATATATATATATATATATATATATATATATATATATATATATATATATATATATATATATATATATATATATGTACAAGTAAAAACGACTTTCCTACAGTAAAATACTATTTGCTACAGTAAACACTATTTTGCTACAGTGAAACCGTACTTTGCTACAGTGCTACAGTGAATCACTATTTGCTACAGTAAAACACTATTGCTACAGTAAACACTATTTGCTACAGTAAAACACTGTTTGCTACAGTAAACACTATTTGATGTCGACGAACTAGCAAACAAAAACGGATAAGGCGGCCATGCGATCGCATGGCAAAAACACTGAAAACTCATGCGATCGCATGGGGTACTGTAGCAGGCCATATACTATAAAAACTCGATTTCGTTCAGTTTGTTTCCTCAATCATTTTACTCCGTATATATTTAAATTATATATTATTATTATTATTATTATTATTATTATTATTATTATTATTATTAATATTATTATTATTATTATTATTATTATTAAGATTAATATTATTATTAATCTTATCATTATTAGTAGTATTAGTATTATTATTATTATTTATACATAAAATACTACGACGAGGTCATGAGCGTGTCACTTTCAAAATGGGTTTTCAAACGGGATAGAGCTAAGGAAATTATGGGTTATAACTATGGAAGTTATGGGTAATATTCATAGGTATTATTCGCAAGACAAACCTAGTGTTTATCATCTCTGTTGCGTCTACGTACTTTCCTGCAATATTGGATCACCATATTGATACGTGAGCATTCATATCTTATCTTTTATATATTAATTGTGTATCCATGTCTAGTGCTCGAGTATATATATTTATGCATGCTTGTATGCTAAATTTTGTCGTTAAACAGTTATGATGAATCACCAAGTAAATACATATATTACTGATAAAAGGTATATGATATGCATGTTTTTGGAAAGCTGGCGAAAAATCAATAACTTTTCATTTAGAAATCGTGTAATTTCGGTAAACGAATTAAAAGATATGATCAACTGAATTATGATTGACATTGATTGAAATTGCTTTTGAAACTTGTTTGTAAGATTGATAAATTGGATTTTTGAATATTACCAGCCAAGTAAATGAATCCATATATAAGACACGTCTCGTTTTGTTGAATTATTGTCAAAATTGACTTTTTGAAACGACTTTGGATAACTTTTGTATGTCGATCTCGAGCAATAGGATTGTTATACACTATGACCTGACCTAGCTTGATAGACATTTATTGACCAACATATGTTCTCTAGGTTGAGATCTACGATTATTTGGTAATCCGAGTTTCAGTCACATTTTGGTGAACGACTTTATATGCTGCTAAGGTGAGTTTCATTTGCTCCCTTTTTAAATGCTTTTGCAATATATATTTTTAGGCTGAGAATACATGCACTTTATTTTAAACAATGGACACAAGTACATACTACATTCTACACTGAGTTTGAACCGAAAATCCCTTAGCTTTGGTAACTAGTAACTGCCAGTTATAAGAACTGGTGGGCGCGAGTAGTAGTATATGGATCCATAGTGTAGTGTCCCGAACTTTTCCATGTTTATATATATTAATTGAGATTGATATTTACATGATTAAATGTTTCCAACATGTTAAGCAATCAAACTTGTTAAGACTTGATTAATTGAAATATGTTTCATATAGACAATTGACCACCCAAGTTGACCGGTGATTCACGAACGTTAAAACTTGTAAAAACTATATGATGACATATATATGGATATATATATATATAGTTAACATGATACTATGATAAGTAAACATATCATTAAGTATATTAACAATGAACTACATATGTAAAAACAAGACTACTAAATTAATGATTTTTAAACGAGACATATATGTAACGATTATCGTTGTAAAGACATTTAATGTATATATATCATATTAAGAGATATTCATACATGATAATATCATGATAATATAATAATTTAAAATCTCATTTGATATTATAAACATTGGGTTAACAACATTTAACAAGATCGTTAACCTAAAGGTTTCAAAACAACACTTACATGTAACGACTAACGATGACTTAACGACTCAGTTAAAATGTATATACATGTAGTGTTTTAATATGTATTTATACACTTTTGAAAGACTTCAATACACTTATCAAAATACTTCTACTTAACAAAAATGCTTACAATTACATCCTCGTTCAGTTTTATCAACAATTCTACTCGTATGCACCCGTATTCGTACTCGTACAATACACAGCTTTTAGATGTATGTACTATTGGTATATACACTCCAATGATCAGCTATTAGTAGCCCATGTGAGTCACCTAACACATGTGGGAACCATCATTTGGCAACTAGCATGAAATATCTCATAAAATTACAAAAATATGAGTAATCATTCATGACTTATTTACATGAAAACAAAATTACATATCCTTTATATCTAATCCATACACCAACGACCAAAAACACCTACAAACACTTTCATTCTTCAATTTTCTTCATCTAATTGATCTCTCTCAAGTTCTATCTTCAAGTTCTAAGTGTTCTTCATAAATTCTACAAGTTCTAGTTACATAAAATCAAGAATACTTTCAAGTTTGCTAGCTCACTTCCAATCTTGTAAGGTGATCATCCAACCTCACGAAATCTTTGTTTCTTATAGTAGGTTATCATTCTAATACAAGGTAATAATCATATTCAAACTTTGGTTCAATTTTTATAACTATAACAATCTTATTTCAAGTGATGATCTTACTTGAACTTGTTTTCGTGTCATGATTCTGCTTCAAGAACTTCGAGCCATCCAAGGATCCGTTGAAGCTAGATCCATTTTTATCTTTTCCAGTAGGTTTATCCAAGGAACTTAAGGTAGTAATGATGTTCATAACATCATTCGATTCATACATATAAAGCTATCTTATTCGAAGGTTTAAACTTGTAATCACTAGAACATAGTTTAGTTAATTCTAAACTTGTTCGCAAACAAAAGTTAATCCTTCTAACTTGACTTTTAAAATCAACTAAACACATGTTCTATATCTATATGATATGCTAACTTAATGATTTAAAACCTGGAAACACGAAAAACACCGTAAAACTGGATTTACGCCGTCGTAGTAACACCGCGGGCTGTTTTGGGTTAGTTAATTAAAAACTATGATAAAATTTGATTTAAAAGTTGTTATTCTGAGAAAATGATTTTTATTATGAACATGAAACTATATCCAAAAATTATGGTTAAACTCAAAGTGGAAGTATGTTTTCTAAAATGGTCATCTAGACGTCGTTCTTTCGACTGAAATGTCTACCTTTACAAAATTGACTTGTAACTTATTTTTCCGACTATAAACCTATACTTTTTCTGTTTAGATTCATAAAATAGAGTTCAATATAAAACCATAGTAATTTGATTCACTCAAAACGGATTTAAAATGAAGAAGTTATAGGTAAAACAAGATTGGATAATTTTTCTCATTTTAGCTACGTGAAAATTGGTAACAAATCTATTCCAATCATAACTTAATCAACTTGTATTGTATATTATGTAATCTTGAGATACTATAAACACGTATACAATGTTTCGACCTATCATGTCGACACATCTATATATATTTCGGAACAACCATAGACACTCTATATGTGAATGTTGGAGTTAGCTATACAGGGTTGAGGTTGATTCCAAAATATATATAGTTTGAGTTGTGATCAATACTGAGATACGTATACACTGGGTCGTGGATTGATTCAAGATAATATTTATCGATTTATTTCTGTACATCTAACTGTGGACAACTAGTTGTAGGTTACTAACGAGGACAGCTGACTTAATAAACTTAATACATCAAAATATATTAAAAGTGTTGTAAATATATGTTGAACATACTTTGATATATATGTATATATTGTTATAGGTTCGTGAATCAACCAGTGGCCAAGTCTTACTTCCCGACGAAGTAAAAATCTGTGAAAGTGAGTTATAGTCCCACTTTTAAAATCTAATATTTTTGAGATGAGAATACATGCAGGTTTTATAAATGATTTACAAAATAGACACAAGTACGTGAAACTACATTCTATGGTTGAATTATCGAAATCGAATATGCACCTTTTTATTAAGTCTGGTAATCTAAGAATTAGGGAACAGACACCCTAATTGACGCGAATCCTAAAGATAGATCTATTGGGCCTAACAAACCCCATCCAAAGTACCGGATGCTTTAGTACTTCGAAATTTATATCATATCCGAAGGGTGTCCCAGAATGATGGGGATATTCTTATATTATGCATCTTGTTAATGTCTGTAACGACCCGCACTTTTTCGATCATTCTATACTTATAAGATTAATATTTACATAAATTAAACCTTACCAACATGATAAGCAATCCAAATTGTTGAGACTTATGTTTCCGAAAAGAGTTTTACACAACGTTTGACCGTCTAGTTTGACCGATGATATCACGAACTATACAATATATGATAATTATACGTTTGTGTATATATATGTATATATACATATTTAACATGATCTAATAATGTTTTAATATCTCATTTTGTATTAATAACAACAAGTTATAAGTATATTTTGAAACTACTAACTTAAGTTTTCAAAACGATATCCATACGTAACGTTATTTGACATAAATACTTATGACTTATAATGTTTATACATATATCGTATAAGTAATGTATTTAATCACTTTTAAGAACTTAAATACATAAAACCATATAAGTGTATTCACAAAAGATAGCTATATTTGAATCCTCATTCCATTTTTCACAAAATTTCTATACGTATACCTAGAGTATTTGTACTCGTATCATACCTAGCTTCTATACGTATTTACTATTGGTATATACACATCAAATCACCACCTAACCAACCCTTGTTACTGCCCTTAGAGCTAGGTAATTAGAATTTGGAGGATAGCTTGACTAATTGCATAAAATTACAACTTGGAATTTTGTTTTGTCTCCCCCTTGGTCACGTTTTTATAGCCCTCCCCATATCAAACTTTTGATCACCATTTTCACTTCAAAATTACTCTCTAACTCTCTTACTTGAAAGCTCTAAGAACTCCATAACAATTCAGCAAAGTTCCAAGAAGATCTAGCTTCAAAAACACTACTTAATCACCATAAGAAAACTCTTACAACAACACTTCAAGAATCCTTTCCAAGAACACAAACTTACTTCCAATCTTTCATCCACTTCCATCACCCTTTTGATTCTAGCTTTTTACTTCTCTTTTACAGCAACCTTGTCCAAGGAACTTGAGGTAGAATCTATGTTCATAACCTTATTCGATTCATATATATATAGCTATCTTATTTTGTGGTATAAAAATTTAACAACAAGAACATAGTTTGAAAGTTTTCAAACTTGTTTGCAAACTAAATAGATCCTTCTAACTTAACTTTTAAAATACTTCAAGACCTGTAATATAACTTAAATATATGCTAACTTAACAAGGTAAAACTTGGTTTTTCAAAGAATACCTTAAAAACTGTTTTTACGACGTCGGAGTGCAACCGGGGACTGTTTTGGGTTGGATAATTAAAAACCATCTTAAACTTTGAATTGAAGGTTTATGTTCTGGAAAAATGATTTTTACTATGAATATGATAACACATAAAAATTTCATGATTTAATTCAAAGTATAAGTATTTTTAGAAAAATAATCATTTAAGGTTGTTTACATAAAGGAAAATGTTTAACTTCATAAGTTTCACTAAAGTTTCACCTATGCCGTGTGATTTTGAATACAAACCAAGGTATTTTCAGTTCATAGTCTTAAAGAGGGACTCGATCCAAGGAGATGGCAAGTTGAATCAACGAAAACGGATTTGTAACGAAGAAACTATGACCGAAACAAAATTGGTTATCCTAGACTTGTTTAACTTCGGGATTAATTGGGAAAAATTAAATAAAATCACATATTTCTAAGATAACATGATATTTTATATATATGTACTTATAATTCAATTTTATATGGTTCAGGATCACCCGCAAACAACACGAGAAGATTAATCATAAGATCCCATGTTTGTACGCAACACGTCATTTGACAACACCGGTACTTTATGTACGCAACACGTCATTTGACAACACCGGTACCGTGGGTCAAGATTAATCTCGACCAATACATATACGATGGGGTTTTATTTATTTCGTTAGGGGGTTTTATTTATTTCATTGCGGGTATATTAAACATCTAAAAATGAACCATTAAAATTGAATTACTAACAACGAACTGCTAACTACGGACTAAGGAATTATTCAAAGTATTAAAAGTATAACAAGTATATATATGTGACGTTTGTTTAAAAAGAAAAGGTATTGATATATTATATATGGATAGGTTCGTGATATCAATCGGAGACCAAGTCAAATTATATATATCTTCAAGACAACAGTGAGTATATAGTCCCACTTTTAAAATCTAAATATTTCGGGATGAGAATACATGTATTTTATGTTTTACGATATGGACACAAGTAACTGAAAAATATATTCTACGTTGAGTTGTACCACTGGCATACTTCCCTGTAGCTTGGTAACTAATATTTACAGCGGTATTGTAAACGCGAATCCTGTTGATAGATCTATCGGGCCTGACAACCCCAACCGGACTGGACGACCAGTATTCAACGGTTGCACAGTACTTCGTTTCGTGACTACACTTGGTACAGTGTAGTAAGATTTCATATTAAAGGGAATATGCGACGTGATTAATTGTTAAGTATGGTTACCAAGTGCTCAACCACTTAGAATATTTTTATTAAACTGTTTATATATGAAATCTTGTGGTCTATATATATATATATTGCTGCCGGCATTAAACCTATATCTCACCAACTTTATGTTGACCTTTTTAAAACATGTCTATTCTCAGGTGATTTCTAAAAGCTTCCGCTGCATCATGTTGAATCTAAGCAGGATCTTGCGTACGCATATTTGTGTCAAAAATGAGACTGCATATCCAAGAACTTGTGTTGTAAAATATGCTAGAAATCGGGTTGTTATTATTATTTGTAAAGTTTGTAAGTCGAAGATTATCGCTAAACGATAATCATCTTTATTTTGTCCAAAGCTTGTATCAAAAATAAGGATCATGGTTTGTAATGTATAATATATGCAGTTTTTCTTTTAAAAATGTCGCATATAGAGGTCAATATCTCGCAATGAAATCATACGTTATCTAACACGTTCTTATGGTTAAGGACGGGTTATGACATGTGGTATCAGAGCGGTGGTCTTAGCGAACCAGGTTTGCATTAGTGTGTCTAACCGAGAAGTCGTTAGGATACATTAGTAAGTCTGGACTTTGACCGGGTCTGATTTTGAAAACCATTGCTTATCACTGTTGGTTAAAATTTATATGTAAATATTATGTAGTACTAATGGGTTAGTTGTTATGTGATAGATGTCGGGCTCGAAACTTATTATCACATTCAGCGACTCCGAATCAGAATCTTCATATGGTGTTCCAGTCATTAACCTATCCGATGACGAAAGTAGTATCTTTGGGGAAGACTCACAAATTCCGGATGAACCAACTATAGAAAAACCGGAAAGTGAACCCGAAGAGGAAAGTGAACCTGAAGAGGAAAGTGAACCCGAGGAAGAAATACAGGAAATTACGAAAGAAAAGTTCGATCAAGGAAAGAAACGAAAAGCTAATGAAATAGAAAATTCAAATCCCGAGTTTAGGGAGGATGATGTGGCACCAATTCCATTAGACACTACCACCCCTATTCCCGCTATTCCTATTAGTGCTATTCCGGCATCCAGTTCTTCAGCCCCACCTCCAAAATATAGGCAGACAGCTAGGATAAGTGTTAGGCCATTCATTGGAACTAAACGTCCTAGGAAATAGACCAAACGATGCGCTGCCGTATTAAACCATGGGATCATATAATGTTTTGTATAATATTATTAGTGTGATTTGCTTAATGTTCGATGTAAGATAAGCATATGTAAAATAGTGAAGTATGAAATGCAATAATTTTCCATGGTTAAGTATTATTTAGATTGTAGTAATTGGTTCTGTACTAAGCTATTAAGTATGAACATTAACGGGTAGGTACTACCCTAGATATAATTATAAAACGCTAATAAGAAGAAAAGGCTTTTATAATAATACCTGGTTCATATTTTTAACAAGCTATAATGTACTATAAATACACACTACATCTATAATAATCCATGAGAATAATTATTTTCTTTCATTAGGAAATGGCGCGATTGAATCGAATGACGGAACAAGAAGCCGAGGACTTCATCA
This sequence comes from Rutidosis leptorrhynchoides, assembly GCF_046630445.1. Taxonomy (NCBI): domain Eukaryota; kingdom Viridiplantae; phylum Streptophyta; class Magnoliopsida; order Asterales; family Asteraceae; genus Rutidosis; species Rutidosis leptorrhynchoides. Next base: position 248,608,999 of record NC_092336.1, read on the forward strand.
ACCAGCGAGTCAACGACAGAATGTTATGGGTCGAAGCTGCAAGAGCTGCTGCAGTTAACCCAACTCCTCGTGTAGGATGCACCTACAAGACGTTTCAAGCTTGCAAGCCATCATCATTCAGTGGAACGGAAGGACCGATCAGTTTAACCCGATGGATAGAAAAGATGGAGACTGTGTTCAAAATCAGTGGTTGTGATGAAAAAGACATGACCAAGTATGCATCGTGCACTTTACAAGATAGTGCACTCACGTGGTGGAAAAACTATGTGAAGGCGGTAGGAGGAGATGTAGCTTATAATACTCCATGGGAAGAATTCAAAACGATGTTAATCAACGAGTATTGTCCAAGGAACGAGGTTAGGAAGTTAGAAGATGAGTTACGAAGTTTGAAGGTGGTTGGTACTGAAATCACCAACTACAATCAGCGATTCATGGAATTAGTTTTGCTATGTCCTGAATTGGTTCCAACCGAAGCACGGAAGATTGAAATGTACAAAGATGGTTTGCCCTCAAAGGTTAAGGCAAACGTTACAGCATCAAAACCTAGGACAATTCATGAAGCTATAACCATGGCGAACGAGCTAATGGATCAGGTCATCTTGGATAAGAAAGCATTCACTACTGATGTGAAGGTATCGAGTAACAAAAGAAAGTGGAACGGAAATTATGATCGAGGTTACCAACAACAATCTTTTAAGAAACCAGAAACCCCAAAAGGTGCGGGTAGTGGTTCAGGCTTTGGTTACAAAGGACAAAGTCCTTTATGCAACCGATGTCACAAACATCACTTTGGTTACTGTAGTGTGTTGTGCACCAAATGTAATCAACAGGGTCATCTTGCTGAAGATTGTAAGGCTCTCGTTACAAATGGTAACAAGACTCCTGCAACCAACGCAAATAGAACTGCTTTGGCTACCGTTACTTGTTTTGGGTGTGGAAAACAAGGTCACTATAAGAGTCAGTGCCCGAATTCAGAGAAGAATGTCAGACCTGCACGTAGGAGAGCATTTGTTATTAATGCTAGAGAGGCACGTGAAGACCCGGAGCTTGTTACGGGTACGTTTACCATTAATAACTTATCAGCATCTATTTTATTTGATACTGGCGCCGATAGAAGTTATGTGTGTAGAAATTTTTACACTAAATTGAATTGTTCATCATTACCTCTAGATGCTAAGTACATGATTGAGTTAGCCAATGGTAAACTAATTAAAGCCGATAAAATTTGTCATGATTGTGAAATAAATTTAGCCGAAGAAACGTTTAAAATTGACTTGATACCCGTAGAATTAGGAAGTTTTGATGTAATAGTCGGCATGGACTGGATGTCCAAGGTAGGAGTTGAAGTTGTGTGTGCCAAGAAGGCAATTCGTATTCCTTGTAAGGATAAAATGCCGGTGATGATTTATGGAGAGAAGGGTGATTCAAAGCTAAAACTCATTAGCTGTTTGAAAGACAAAAAGTGTTTAGAAAAGGGATGTTATGCTATTCTAGCACATGTTAATAAAGTCGAAAAGAAAGAGAAGTGCATCAACGACGTGCCTGTGGCAAGAGATTTTCCTGAAGTGTTTCCGGAAGAATTGCCGGGATTACCTCCATTTAGATCTGTAGAATTTCAAATAGATTTAGTACCAGGAGCTGCACCAGTGGCTCGTGCGCCATATAGACTTGCACCGTCCGAACTAAAAGAACTTCAAAGTCAGTTAAAAGAATTACTGGACCGTGGATTCATACGACCAAGTACTTCACCGTGGGGAGCTCCAATTTTGTTTGTTAAGAAGAAAGATGGATCTTTTAGGATGTGTATAGATTATCGTGAATTAAATAAGTTAACTATCAAGAATCGGTATCCACTACCAAGAATTGATGACTTATTTGATCAACTGCAAGGATCATGTGTTTATTCAAAAATCGACCTAAGATCGGGTTATCATCAACTACGCGTCAAAGAAGAAGATATTCCGAAAACTGCTTTTCGGACACGTTATGGTCATTACGAATTTTTGGTCATGCCGTTTGGGTTGACAAATGCGCCAGCTGTATTCATGGACCTCATGAATCGAGTTTGTAGTCCGTATTTAGATAAGTTTGTTATCGTTTTCATTGATGATATTCTTATCTATTCCAAGAGTGAGCAAGAGCATGAAGAGCATTTAAGGTTGATATTAGAGTTGTTGAGAAAAGAAAAACTATATGCTAAATTTTCTAAATGTGCTTTCTGGTTGAAAGAAGTGAAATTTCTTGGCCATGTTGTTAGTAGCAAAGAAATTCAGGTTGATCCAGCAAAAACTGAAGCCATTGAAAAATGGGAGACTCCTAAGACTCCAACGCAGATACGCCAATTTTTGGGTTTAGCCGATTATTATAGAAGGTTTATTCAAGATTTTTCCCGAATAGCTAAGCCGTTGACAGCGTTAACGCAAAAAGGGAAGAAATATGAATGGACCTCGGAGCAGGAGAACGCATTTCAAATACTAAAGAAGAAGTTAACTACGGCGCCTATTTTATCGTTACCAGAAGGGAACGATGATTTTGAAATATATTGTGACGCTTCGCGACAAGGTTTTGGTTGCGTTCTTATGCAACGGAAGAAAGTTATTGCATATGCGTCCCGACAATTGAAGATTCACGAGCGAAATTATACGACGCATGATCTAGAATTGGGAGCAGTCGTGTTTGCATTGAAGATGTGGAGACACTACTTGTATGGGGTTAAATTCACTGTGTTTACTGATCATAAAAGCCTTCAACATATTTTTGATCAGAAACAATTGAACATGAGGCAACGTAGGTGGGTCGAGTTAATAAATGACTATGATTGTGAGATTCGTTATCATCCCGGGAAGGCGAACGTGGTGGCCGATGCTTTAAGCAGAAAGGAACGAGAACCAATTCGAGTTCGAGCAATGAACATAAAAATTCGCATGAATCTCAACTCACAAATCAAAGAAGTTCAACGAGAAGCACTTACTAAAGAAAACATAAGAAGTGAAATAATGAAGAAGTATGAGAAGCAACTCGTTATACGGGAGGATGGAATTCGATATTTTGCAAACCGTATTTGGGTACCGAAGTTGGGTGGATTAAGGAAGTTGATATTGAACGAGGCACATAAGACAAGATACTCGATACATCCTGGAGTCGGAAAGATGTATCAAGATCTTAAGACACGTTATTGGTAGCCTAACTTAAAGACAGACGTTGCAACATATGTTGGGGAATGTTTAACTTGTTCCAAGGTCAAAGCAGAACACCAAAAGCCGTCAGGGTTACTTCAACAACCAGAAATCCCAGAATGGAAATGGGATGGTATTACTATGGATTTCATCACGAAGTTACCAAAGACTGCCTGGGGATACGACACCATTTGGGTGATTGTTGATCGTCTCACCAAGTCTGCACACTTCTTGCCTATAAAGGAAACGGATAGAATGGAGAAATTATTACGATTATATATAAAGGAAATTGTTTCAAGGCATGGAATACCTATTTCCATTATATCCGATCGTGATAGTAGATTTACCTCAAAGTTCTGGCAATCACTACAGGAGGCCCTAGGAACTCGTTTGGATATGAGCACCGCATATCATCCGCAAACCGACGGGCAGAGTGAAAGAACGATTCAGACTCTTGAAGACATGCTCAGGGCATGTGTGATCGATTTTGGAAACGGATGGGATAAATATCTACCGTTAGCAGAATTCTCGTATAATAATAGTTATCATGCGAGCATTGGAGCTGCGCCATTCGAAGCATTGTATGGAAGGAAGTGTAGATCTCCTATCTGTTGGAATGAAGTAGGAGATCGACAATTAACGGGTCCCGAGATCATACACGAAACGACTGAGAAGATTGTACAAATTAAGGAGAGATTGAAAACAGCCCGTAGTCGCCAAAAGAGCTACGCCGATGTCCGAAGGAAACCATTAGAGTTTCAGATCGGTGACATGGTTATGCTAAAGGTGTCACCTTGGAAAGGTGTAATACGTTTTGGAAAAAGGGGTAAACTAAACCCAAGATATGTAGGTCCGTTCAAGATCATCGAACGCATTGGACCGGTAGCTTATAGACTCGAGTTACCGCAACAACTCGCCGGAGTACATAATACCTTTCACGTCTCGAACCTTAAGAAGTGTCTTGCAAAGGAAGACCTCACCATTCCTCTTGAAGAAATCCATGTCGACGAGAAACTACAATTCATCGAAGAACCAATCGAAATCATGGACCGTGAAGTTAAACAGCTCAAGCAGAGCAACATACCGATTGTGAAGGTTCGTTGGAATGCTCGAAGAGGTCCCGAGTTTACTTGGGAATGAGAGGATCAGATGAAACAAAAGTATCCACACTTGTTTCTCGATGACGCAAAATAGGTACAATTTTAAAATTTCGGGACGAAATTTATTTAACGGGGAGGTAATGTAACGACCCGCACTTTTTCGATCATTCTATACTTATAAGATTAATATTTACATAAATTAAACCTTACCAACATGATAAGCAATCCAAATTGTTGAGACTTATGTTTCCGAAAAGAGTTTTACACAACGTTTGACCGTCTAGTTTGACCGATGATATCACGAACTATACAATATATGATAATTATACGTTTGTGTATATATATGTATATATACATATTTAACATGATCTAAGAATGTTTTAATATCTCATTTTGTATTAATAACAACAAGTTATAAGTATATTTTGAAACTACTAACTTAAGTTTTCAAAACGATAACCATACGTAACGTTATTTGACATAAATACTTATGACTTATAATGTTTATACATATATCGTATAAGTAATGTATTTAATCACTTTTAAGAACTTAAATACATAAAACCATATAAGTGTATTCACAAAAGATAGCTATATTTGAATCCTCATTCCATTTTTAACAAAATTTCTATACGTATACCTAGAGTATTTGTACTCGTATCATACCTAGCTTCTATACGTATTTACTATTGGTATATACACATCAAATCACCACCTAACCAACCCTTGTTACTGCCCTTAGAGCTAGGTAATTAGAATTTGGAGGATAGCTTGACTAATTGCATAAAATTACAACTTGGAATTTTGTTTTGTCTCCCCCTTGGTCACGTTTTTATAGCCCTCCCCATATCAAACTTTTGATCACCATTTTCACTTCAAAATTACTCTCTAACTCTCTTACTTGAAAGCTCTAAGAACTTCATAACAATTCAGCAAAGTTCCAAGAAGATCTAGCTTCAAAAACACTACTTAATCACCATAAGAAAACTCTTACAACAACACTTCAAGAATCCTTTCCAAGAACACAAACTTACTTCCAATCTTTCATCCACTTCCATCACCCTTTTGATTCTAGCTTTTTACTTCTCTTTTATAGCAACCTTGTCCAAGGAACTTGAGGTAGAATCTATGTTCATAACCTTATTCGATTCATATATATATAGCTATCTTATTTTGTGGTATAAAAATTTAACAACAAGAACATAGTTTGAAAGTTTTCAAACTTGTTTGCAAACTAAATAGATCCTTCTAACTTAACTTTTAAAATACTTCAAGACCTGTAATATAACTTAAATATATGCTAACTTAACAAGGTAAAACTTGGTTTTTCAAAGAATACCTTAAAAACTGTTTTTACGACGTCGGAGTGCAACCGGGGACTGTTTTGGGTTGGATAATTAAAAACCATCTTAAACTTTGAATTGAAGGTTTATGTTCTGGAAAAATGATTTTTACTATGAATATGATAACACATAAAAATTTCATGATTTAATTCAAAGTATAAGTATTTTTAGAAAAATAATCATTTAAGGTTGTTTACATAAAGGAAAATGTTTAACTTCATAAGTTTCACTAAAGTTTCACCTATGCCGTGTGATTTTGAATACAAACCAAGGTATTTTCAGTTCATAGTCTTAAAGAGGGACTCGATCCAAGGAGATGGCAAGTTGAATCAACAAAAACGGATTTGTAACGAAGAAACTATGACCGAAACAAAATTGGTTATCCTAGACTTGTTTAACTTCGGGATTAATTGGGAAAAATTAAATAAAATCACATATTTCTAAGATAACATGATATTTTATATATATGTACTTATAATTCAATTTTATATGGTTCAGGATCACCCGCAAACAACACGAGAAGATTAATCATAAGATCCCATGTTTGTACGCAACACGTCATTTGACAACACCGGTACTTTATGTACGCAACACGTCATTTGACAACACCGGTACCGTGGGTCAAGATTAATCTCGACCAATACATATACGATGGGGTTTTATTTATTTCGTTAGGGGGTTTTATTTATTTCATTGCGGGTATATAAAACATCTAAAAATGAACCATTAAAATTGAATTACTAACAACGAACTGCTAACTACGGACTAAGGAATTATTCAAAGTATTAAAAGTATAACAAGTATATATATGTGACGTTTGTTTAAAAAGAAAAGGTATTGATATATTATATATGGATAGGTTCGTGATATCAACCGGAGACCAAGTCAAATTATATATATCTTCAAGACAACAGTGAGTATATAGTCCCACTTTTAAAATCTAAATATTTCGGGATGAGAATACATGTATTTTATGTTTTACGATATGGACACAAGTAACTGAAAAATATATTCTACGTTGAGTTGTACCACTGGCATACTTCCCTGTAGCTTGGTAACTAATATTTACAGCGGTATTGTAAACGCGAATCCTGTTGATAGATCTATCGGGCCTGACAACCCCAACCGGACTGGACGACCAGTATTCAACGGTTGCACAGTACTTCGTTTCGTGACTACACTTGGTACAGTGTAGTAAGATTTCATATTAAAGGGAATATGCGACGTGATTAATTGTTAAGTATGGTTACCAAGTGCTCAACCACTTAGAATATTTTTATTAAACTGTTTATATACGAAATCTTGTGGTCTATATATATATATTGCTGCCGGCATTAAACCTATATCTCACCAACTTTATGTTGACCTTTTTAAAACATGTCTATTCTCAGGTGATTTCTAAAAGCTTCCGCTGCATCATGTTGAATCTAAGCAGGATCTTGCGTACGCATATTTGTGTCAAAAATGAGACTGCATATCCAAGAACTTGTGTTGTAAAATATGCTAGAAATCGGGTTGTTATTATCATTTGTAAAGTTTGTAAGTCGAAGATTATCGCTAAACGATAATCATCTTTATTTTGTCCAAAGCTTGTATCAAAAATAAGGATCATGGTTTGTAATGTATAATATATGCAGTTTTTCTTTTAAAAATGTCGCATATAGAGGTCAATACCTCGCAATGAAATCATACGTTATCTAACACGTTCTTATGGTTAAGGACGGGTTATGACAATGTCGGTTACCAGATGTTCACCATATGAATGATTTTTATCTCTATGTATGGGATGTGTATTGAAATATGAAATCTTGTGGTCTATTATTATGATTTGATATATATAGGTTAAACCTATAACTCACCAACATTTTTGTTGACGTTTTAAGCATGTTTATTCTCAGGTGATTATTAAGAGCTTCCGCTGTCGCATACTTAAATAAGGACGAGATTTGGAGTCCATGCTTGTATGATATTGTGTAAAAACTGCATTCAAGAAACTTATTTTGTTGTAACATATTTGTATTGTAAACCATTATGTAATGGTCGTGTGTAAACAGGATATTTTAGATTATCATTATTTGATAATCTACGTAAAGCTTTTTAAACCTTTATTGATGAAATAAAGGTTATGGTTTGTTTTAAAATGAATGCAGTCTTTGAAAAACGTCTCATATAGAGGTCAAAACCTCGCAACGAAATCAATTAATATGGAACGTTTTTAATCAATAAGAACGGGACATTTCAGTTGGTATCCGAGCGTTGGTCTTAGAGAACCAGAATTTTGCATTATTGTGTCTTATCGAGTTTGTTAGGATGCATTAGTGAGTCTAGACTTCGACCGTGTTTACTTGAAAAATGATTGCTTAACAAATTTTGTTGGAAACTATATATTTTTAACATGTGAATATTATGTGATATATTAATCTCTTAACGCGTTTGATATTATGTGATAGATGTCTACCTCTAGAACAAGTCTTATTGACTCACCTAATAATAATGAAGAGTCAAATGTAAATTGGAATGATTCGTGGACTAATTCACAAGTTCCCGAAGAGGAACCGGAAGAAGAGTCGGAACCGGAAGAAGAATCGGAACCGGAAGATGAATCGGAACCGGATGAAGAAATAGAACCGGTGGGGGAAATAATAAAACGGTTAAGTAAAAGAAAATCCTCAACCAACCGACCAAGGTTAATTATGGTCAATGGTGTTTCCGCCAAGGAAGCAAAATATTGGGAGGATTACCAATTCTCCGATGAATCGGATTCTGACGAGAATTCCGATGATGTTATAGAAATTACCCCAACTGAATTTAAAAAGGCAAAAGAAAATAATAAGGGAAAGGGCATAAAAATAGAGAAATCTAATTCCAACCCCGATGAACTTTATATGTATCATCAACCCCCGAAGTCCTTAAGTTGTAACAATGACCCGAGAACCTCTAAACCACCAGGTTTTTCTAAACCAATGTGGAAAACGACGGCTCGTATTAGGGGAACATCATATATCCCTAGAAACTTGGCAAAACGAACCAAAACCGAAGAAGAAGAAACAAACGAGTCGGAATAAGATAGTTGTATTCGTGTGGTGTAATATATGTAATATAGTGTGCTTATGCTTTATGATATATGTAAAAATTGCTTGTATTAATAAGTATTTTTTTTTATGAATCTAACTCTTGTCTATTTTACAGTATAAAAACACAAAATGGATAGACAACCCAATATTTTAAGAGACCTACCCGGAGACATGATTGATGAAATCTTGTCTAGAGTTGGTCAGAATTCTTCGGCACAACTATTTAAGGCGAGGTCAGTTTGTAAGACATTCGAAGAACGTTCCAAGAATGCCTTCGTTTATAAAAGGCTTTCGTTCGAAAGATGGGGGATATCACATTGGGAAATCCATAAGTTACGATGTGTTTACTTTGACGCATATATTGCGGGGAACCCAAATGCTATTTTACGCAATGGGTTAAGAAATTATTTTGACTCAATATATCCGAATATTGGACTTCGTGATTTAGAAAAAGCGGCTAACATGCAACATAAAGAAGCATGTTATGCTTACGGATTAGTAATGTTCGCTTCTCACCAAAGTGAGAACAAGAACATCGGGCTACAACTATTAAACAAAACGTTCCCACAAGTGACGGAGTCGGTAATTGGGGTAAGAAATGAGGTTTTTAGATTGTTACGGGACTGTTGGACATTACGTAACCCTCGTCCCTTTGACGACGTTACAACACGCTGTCTTATCAACGGCCATAACGGTTATGTTCCACAAGACCAAGGATGGGAAGTAATCCTAGTAAAACCAGAATGCATGACTTGTTTCTAGACGTATGAATTACGTGTCTTTATTGCCTTTGCTGAACGACTTGTGTACTAGCTAGAATTATCTTCACAACCATCTTGTATCAAATTTATTGTGTGCTATATTTCATGCTATATGTAAAATAAGCGGTATTGTAAGTTTGTAAAATATTGTGTAAAAGTTTGAACGCGAAATATTATTATAATCAGTTTTTCATATAGAATTGTAGTAGTTGAATTGTATATTAGCTACTAAGTATGAACTTAACGGGTAGGTACTACCCGAATTTAAACTTATAAAACGCTAATATGAAGAAAAAGCTTTTATAAATGAGTTCATATTGTAGTGACCTGAACTTTTCCATGTTTATATATATTAATTGAGATTGATATTTACATGATTAAATGTTTCCAACATGTTAAGCAATCAAACTTGTTAAGACTTGATTAATTAAAATATGTTTCATATAGACAATTGACCACCCAAGTTGACCGGTGATTCACGAACGTTAAAACTTGTAAAAACTATATGATGACATATATATGGATATATATATATATATATATATATAGTTAACATGATACTATGATAAGTAAACATATCATTAAGGATATTAACAATGAACTACATATGTAAAAACAAGACTACTAACTTAATGATTTTTAAACGAGACATATATGTAACGATTATCGTTGTAAAGACATTTAATGTATATATATCATATTAGAGATATTCATACATGATAATATCATGATAATATAATAATTTAAAATCTCATTTGATATTATAAACATTGGGTTAACAACATTTAACAAGATCGTTAACCTAAAGGTTTCAAAACAACACTTACATGTAACGACTAACGATGACTTAACGACTCAGTTAAAATGTATATACATGTAGTGTTTTAATATGTATTTATACACTTTTTAAAGACTTCAATACACTTATCAAAATACTTCTACTTAACAAAAATGCTTACAATTACATCCTCGTTCAGTTTCATCAACAATTCTACTCGTATGCACCCGTATTCGTACTCGTACAATACACAACTTTTAGATGTATGTACTATTGGTATATACACTAAAATGATCAGCTCTTAGCAGCCCATGTGAGTCACCTAACACATGTGGGAACCATCATTTGGCAACTAGCATGAAATATCTCATAAAATTACAAAAATATGAGTAATCATTCATGACTTATTTACATGAAAACAAAATTACATATCCTTTATATCTAATCCATACACCAACGACCAAAAACACCTACAAACACTTTCATTCTTCAATTTTCTTCATCTAATTGATCTCTCTCAAGTTCTATCTTCAAGTTCTAAGTGTTCTTCATATATTCTACAAGTTCTAGTTACATAAAATCAAGAATACTTTCAAGTTTGCTAGCTCACTTTCAAACTTGTAAGGTGATCATCCAACCTCAAGAAATCTTTGTTTCTTACAGTAGGTTATCATTCTAATACAAGGTAATAATCATATTCAAACTTTGGTTCAATTTCTATAACTATAACAATCTTATTTCAAGTGATGATCTTACTTGAACTTGTTTTCGTGTCATGATTCTGCTTCAAGAACTTCGAGCCATCCAAGGATCCGTTGAAGCTAGATCCATTTTTCTCTTTTCCAGTAGGTTTATCCAAGGAACTTAAGGTAGTAATGAATATCATAACATCATTCGATTCATACATATAAAGCTATCTTATTCGAAGGTTTAAACTTGTAATCACTAGAACATGGTTTAGTTAATTCTAAACTTGTTCGCAAACAAAAGTTAATCCTTCTAACTTAACTTTTAAAATCAACTAAACACATGTTCTATATCTATATGATATGCTAACTTAATGATTTAAAACCTGGAAACACGAAAAACACCGTAAAACCGGATTTACGCCGTCGTAGTAACACCGCGGGCTGTTTTGGGTTAGTTAATTAAAAACTATGATAAACTCTGATTTAAAAGTTGTTATTCTGAGAAAATGATTTTTATTATGAACATGAAACTATATCCAAAAATTATGGTTAAACTCAAAGTGGAAGTATGTTTTCTAAAATGGTCATCTAGACGTCGTTCTTTCGACTGAAATGACTACCTTTACAAAAACGACTTGTAACTTATTTTTCCGATGATAAACCTATACTTTTTCTGTTTAGATTCATAAAATAGGGTTCAATATAAAACCATAGCAATTTGATTCACTCAAAACGGATTTAAAATGAAGAAGTTATGGGTAAAACAAGATTGGATAATTTTTCTCATTTTAGCTACGTGAAAATTGGTAACAAATCTATTCCAACCATAACTTAATCAATTTGTATTGTATATTATGTTATCTTGAGATACCATAGACAAGTATACAATGTTTCGACCTATCATGTCGACACATCTATATATATTTCGAAACAACCATAGACACTCTATATGTGAATGTTGGAGTTAGCTATACAGGGTTGAGGTTGATTCCAAAATATATATAGTTTGAGTTGTGATCAATACTGAGATACGTATACACTGGGTCGTGGATTGATTCAAGATAATATTTATCGATTTATTTCTGTACATCTAACTGTGGACAACTAGTTGTAGGTTACTAACGAGGACAGCTGACTTAATAAACTTAAAACATCAAAATATATTAAAAGTGTTGTAAATATATTTTGAACATACTTTGATATATATGTATATATTGTTATAGGTTCGTGAATCAACCAGTGGCCAAGTCTTACTTCCCGACGAAGTAAAAATCTGTGAAAGTGAGTTATAGTCCCACTTTTAAAATCTAATATTTTTGGGATGAGAATACATGCAGGTTTTATAAATGATTTACAAAATAGACACAAGTACGTGAAACTACATTCTATGGTTGAATGATCGAAACTGAATATGCCCCTTTTTATTAATTCTGGTAATCTAAGAATTAGAGAACAGACACCCTAATTGACGCGAACTCTAAAGATAGATCTATTGGGCCTAACAAACCCCATCCAAAGTACCGGATGCTTTAGTTTCGAAATTTATATCATATCCGAAGGGTGTCCCGGAATGATGGGGATATTCTTATATATGCATCTTGTTAATGTCGGTTACCAGGTGTTCACCATATGAATGATTTTTATCTCTATGTATGGGATGTGTATTGAAATATGAAATCTTGTGGTCTATTATTATGATTTGATATATATAGGTTAAACCTATAACTCACCAACATTTTTGTTGACGTTTTAAGCATGTTTATTCTCAGGTGATTATTAAGAGCTTCCGCTGTGGCATACTTAAATAAGGACGAGATTTGGAGTCCATGCTTGTATGATATTGTGTAAAAACTGCATTCAAGAAACTTATTTTGTTGTAACATATTTGTATTGTAAACCATTATGTAATGGTCGTGTGTAAACAGGATATTTTAGATTATCATTATTTGATAATCTACGTAAAGCTTTTTAAACCTTTATTGATGAAATAAAGGTTATGGTTTGTTTTAAAATGAATGCAGTCTTTGAAAAACGTCTCATATAGAGGTCAAAACCTCGCAACGAAATCAATTAATATGGAACGTTTTTAATCAATAAGAACGGGACATTTCAGTTTGTATCCGAGCGTTGGTCTTAGAGAACCAGAATTTTGCATTAGTGTGTCTTATCGAGTTTGTTAGGATGCATTAGTGAGTCTGGACTTCGACCGTGTTTACTTGAAAAATGATTGCTTAACAAATTTTGTTGGAAACTATATATTTTTAACATGTGAATATTATGTGATATATTAATCTCTTAACGCGTTTGATATTATGTGATAGATGTCTACTTCTAGAACAAGTCCCATTGACTCACCTAATAATAATGAAGAGTCAAATGTAAATTGGAATGATTCGTGGACTGATTCACAAGTTCCCGAAGAGGAACCGGAAGAAGAGTCGGAACCGGAAGAAGAATCAGAACCGGAAGAGGAGGAACCGGATGAAGAAATAGAACCGGTGGGGGAAATAATAAAACGGTTAAGTAAAAGAAAATCCTCAACCAACCTACCAAGGTTAATTATGGTCAATGGTGTTTTCGCCAAGGAAGCAAAATATTGGGAGGATTACCAATTCTCCGATGAATCGGATTCCGACGAGAATTCCGATGATGTTATAGAAATTACCCCAACTGAATTTAAAAAGGCAAAAGAAAATAATAAGGGAAAGGGCATAAAAATAGAGAAATCTAATTCCAACCCCGATGAACTTTATATGTATCGTCAACCCCCGAAGTCCTTAAGTTGTAACAATGACCCGGGAACCTCTAAACCACCAGGTTTTTCTAAACCAATGTGGAAAATTACGGCTCGTATTAGGGGAACATCATATATCCCTAGAAACTTGGCAAAACGAACCAAAACCGAAGAAGAAGAAGAAACAAGCGAGTCGGAATAAGATAGTTGTATTCGTGTGGTGTAATATATGTAATATAGTGTGCTTATGCTTTATGATATATGTAAAAATTGCTTGTATTAATAAGTATTTTTTTTTATGAATCTAACTCTTGTCTATTTTACAGTATAAAAACACAAAATGGATAGACAACCCAATATTTTAAGAGACCTATCCGGAGACATGATTGATGAAATCTTGTCTAGAGTCGGTCAGAATTCTTCGGCACAACTATTTAAGGCGAGATCAGTTTGTAAGACATTCGAAGAACGTTCCAAGAATGCCTTGGTTTATAAAAGGCTTTCGTTCGAAAAATGGGGGATATCACATTGGGAAATCCATAAGTTACGATGTGTTTACTTTGACGCATATATTGCGGGGAACCCAAATGCTATTTTACGCAATGGGTTAAGAAATTATTTTGACTCAATATATCCGAATATTGGACTTCGTGATTTAGAAAAAGCGGCTAACATGCAACATAAAGAAGCATGTTATGCTTACGGATTAGTAATGTTCGCTTCTCACCAAAGTGAGAACAAGAACATCGGGCTACAACTATTAAACAAAACGTTCCCACAAGTGACGGAGTCGGTAAAAGGGGTAAGAAATGAGGTTTTTAGATTGTTACGGGACTGTTGGACATTACGTAACCCTCGTCCCTTTGACGACGTTACAACACGCTGTCTTATCAATGGCCATAACGGTTATGTTCCACAAGACCAAGGATGGGAAGTAATCCTAGTAAAACCAGAATGCATGACTTGTTTCTGGACGTATGAATTACGTGTCTTTATTGCCTTTGCTGAACGACTTGTGTACTAGCTAGAATTATCTTCACAACCATCTTGTATCAAATTTATTGTGTGCTATATTTCATGCTATATGTAAAATAAGCGGTATTGTAAGTTTGTAAAATATTGTGTAAAAGTTTGAACGCGAAATATTATTATAATCAGTTTTTCATATAGAATTGTAGTAGTTGAATTGTATATTAGCTACTAAGTATGAACTTAACGGGTAGGTACTACCTGAATTTAAACTTATAAAACGCTAATATGAAGAAAAAGCTTTTATAAATGAGTTCATATTATGCTACGAAATACTATTAACTACTCTTAATATTCTGTATGATTAACTTGTTCCATTTGACTATTTTGAAGGAAATGGCACCGACTACTCGACACACCGTGAATATGAATGAAGAGGAATTCCGTACTTTTCTAGCTTCAAACATAGCCGCAGTACAGGCTGCGCTACATACCAACAATAACCTTGGATCTAGCAGTACAGGAAATCGTGTAGGATGCACCTACAAAGAATTCACTGCCTGCAAACCTTTGGAATATGATGGAACCGAAGGACCGATCGGATTGAAACGGTGGACCGAGAAGGTCGAATCGGTGTTTGCCATAAGTAAGTGTACTGAAGAGGACAAAGTGAAGTACGCTACACATACCTTCACAGGTTCTGCGTTAACATGGTGGAATACCTATCTAGAGCAAGTGGGACAAGACGATGCGTACGCACTACCGTGGTCAGCATTCAAGCACTTGATGAACGAGAAGTACCGTCCCAGAACCGAGGTCAATAAGCTCAAGACAGAACTTAGAGGGTTACGAACCCAAGGATTTGATATTACCACGTACAAAAGACGATTCACAGAATTGTGCCTATTGTGTCCGGGAGCATTCGAAGATGAGGAAGAGAAGATTGACGCGTTTGTGAAAGGATTACCGGAAAGAATCCAAGAAGATATAAGTTCACACGAGCCCGCCTCCATACAACAGGCATGTAGAATGGCTCACAAACTAGTGAACCAGATGGAAGAAAGAATTAAAGAACAGACTGCTGAAGAGACCAATGTGAAGCAAGTCAAAAGAAAGTGGGAGGAAAACGGTGATAAGAATCACCAATATAACAACAACAGCAATTACAACAATAATCGCAACAATTATCCCAGCAATCGCATAATCAATCGCAACTACAACAAACGGCCCAATGTGATGACCCAAAAATTTCTGACCAAATTTAAACTTAATCTTTGTATGATTAACATTTCCGACACGATAAACAAAGTCTGTAATATTGAGTCACGACAGTTTTGGAACTATATTCATATAATCAATTATTCTTTGACTGTTCCCTATGATTCACGAACAATATATATATAACTTAATGTGCATATATATATATGATTTCAAGTTATTTAGTAAACGATAGTAACATTCGTTTGTTAATTCGATTGATATTTAGATAAGTGAACTAAAACGTTTAAAATAAACAAGTAAAACACTAATTTGCTACAGTGTTTTCAAATTGCCACATTACTCAAAATGCTACAGTGTTTTCGAAAATCACTATTTGCTACAGTGAAATTGACTTTGCTACAGTGAATTGCTACAGTAAATTAGTTAGTATGGATGTTTTGCTACAGTGAATTGCTACAGTGAAAGATCCTTTAGCATTGTTATTACTGAAAATAACCATGCAATTTCTTTTCAAAGTATCCAGTATTATCAACCGTTCAACCAGTCAACGACGACCTTTCAGACTTGTAACTTTGGCATATACATTTTTGTTATCGGGGAATCTTTCATGTTCCACCACATTAGCAGTAAATTTACCAACAACTTCATTGATCTTTGACCTTCCGAAAAATCCTTATACTCATTGAAACTGTATCATGTACTCATCCACATCTTGTAACGGCAATTGCCATACCAACTATCGGGAATTAGCAATCAGTATCTTGAAATCTTGTAGCACGTCTACGCCAACAGTTATATGTGTACATATAACGTCTACCTCCTGGACTTACATACTTCGAATGTGAAGTTTCCGAAAAACACCCCAAACTACGAAACTAGTTCTCCGAATTTTGGAAAAATGTTGATGAAGCAGCAAAAACTGTAAACGACCTTAACAGTCAAAAGTTTGATGATAAAGAATAGTATGGTGGTAAAGCAGAGAAAAAGAGAAGGTTTGGAATTGAAAAACGGATTGAGCAGACCATGAAGGAGGCTGTGGACAAATCACAAAGACTAAATCTACCTTCAAAGAATCCAAATGATTCAGAGTCTGCTAAAATCATTAACGAATACCTTGCTCCTTACACTAAAACCTTTGCGGACAATATTCTTCATCATCATCTTATCTTAAATATTCTAAGATATCATCGTATCTCCCATTATAAATATCCTCCATATTTCTGAAAATATTTTTTGAAACCATTCTTATCTGAAATCATTACCTCTTCGCGCTATCTGTGTTACATCATAAAAGAAACTATTTTAATTTCTAAAATCTGAAAAATTCGAAAAAAATGGATGTTTTGAAGTAATGTTAGGAACTGAAGCATGAGTTAGTATAATATAATGACACTTGATCAACGTGATTATATTACAGTAAGTCATGTTGAGTTTCTAATGGAACGTGACAAAGGTTCACAGATCACACCCTCATCATAAACCATGTTACATAACTCTTTCATTCTATATAATCTCCAAATATATCAAGAAAATATATTTCTTGATGATTCGGTCTTTTTCGGATATTCTGGTAATTTGACAAGTCAGATTGTGCCATTACCGTTTCTTTCTTAGAACATTAATTATGTTTATTCTGAAATTCATACCTACGAATTCTGGACCATTATTCGCTTGACTTAAGGTCGGGAAGAAAAAAAAACGAAAGCATGAAGCTCCGAAATATAATGGAGAACATAAAGCCCGATAACAACCCCGAAATTACAAACCGTGTATATCAATGCGTATAGCAATATAAAGACAAGGGAGAATGAAAAACACTATAACCCCAAAGTAATAGTAGAAGAAAATAACTTCCTCTGGTGGTAGATGAAAAAGAAGAATGACAGATATGAAAGTTAGGAGTATATCAAGAATCAGAACTGGATGAAGCATTTCACAATCTTTTGAAAGTATGAAATGAGGAAGAAGATGTAGGAGTAGTGAAAACAATGAAATGGAAGAGGTCAATTTATAGCAAAATATCGGACGCAGCAATAGAGGCAGATTACGCATTTAATCAAAGAAAATCCTAATTTCCGCAAATTTCGAAAAATCAAATCTTATTTAAATTATGAAGATTTTTTATTCCTTAAAATCCAGAAATCAATCGTTACTACATCAAGAGATAAGACACATCTCTATTCTCCATTTCACTTGATTACGATAACTTCTCTCATACGCTTCGAGTAATTGGATTATTTTATCCATATTATTCAAACATAGATAAAACTCTATTATCAACTCATATTCGTCATTAAAACATTTTTATTGATAGCCATGACGACCTCACTCAAATTTCGGGACGAAATTTCTTTAACGGGTAGGTACTGTGATGACCCGAAAATTTCTGACCAAATTTAAACTTAATCTTTGTATGATTAACATTTCTGACACGATAAACAAAGTCTGTAATATTGAGTCACGACAGTTTTGGAACTATATTCATATAATCAATTATTCTTTGACTGTTCCCTATGATTCACGAACAATATATATATAACTTAATGTGCATATATATATATGATTTCAAGTTATTTAGTAAACGATAGTAACATTCGTTTGTTAATTCGATTGATATTTAGATAAGTGAACTAAAACGTTTAAAATAAACAAGTAAAACACTAATTTGCTACAGTGTTTTCAAATTGCCACATTACTCAAAATGCTACAGTGTTTTCGAAAATAACTATTTGCTACAGTGAAATTGACTTTGCTACAGTGAATTGCTACAGTAAAAATTGACTTTGCTACAGTGAATTGCTACACTATTTTAAAATGTATTTTAACAAATAGCGAGACGATGATTTATAGAAGTAAATGACCAAAACACTCAAATGTATAAGTTATAATTTGAGTGATATAATTTAGGGATAATTTAGGGCTATATTTTGACAAATGTATGTGACACGAAACGTAAAATGCAAGTTTTCTCAGCGTACAAAAGGACATTTGAAAAACCGGAATCGGGACATAAGTTGAGTGATGACGTACGACTTATCGGAACTAAAATTACAAATCAACTATGCATGTGAATTTAATATAATATATAATTAATTATTTAAATTATATATATTATATATTTATTTATTCATGTCGACAAACAAAAAACAAAAGAAATGTGAGCTGTAATTGGAGGCCATGCGATCGCATGGCCATATAGAAGAAACCCCATGCGATCGCATGGGGATAGATTTCAGCTCTGATTGCTATAAATTGCTCGTTTTGCTCGATGATAATCACACACAAACACACACACAGATATTTATTTTTACTCCGTATTTATTTTTTATTATTATTATTATTATTATTATTATTATTATTATTATTATTATTATTATTATTATTATTATTATTATTATTATTATTATTAATAATAAGATTATTATTAATCTTATTATTTTTATTATTAGTATTATTATTTTTGCGATACAAAAAAAAAATGTACCTAAAATATTACGACGGAGTGCTGTCCAAGTAACTTTCAAAATGGTTTCCAAGCGAGCTAGAGCTAAGGAAATTATGGGTTATTGCCAAGGAAATTATGGGTAATGTTCGGGGGTATTTTTGTGAATCAAACCTCGTGTTTATCATCTCCGATGCGTCTACGTGCTTTCCTACAATATTGTATACCAATATTAAACAGTGAGTTCATTTGATCCCTTTTTACATATATTTTTGGGCTGAGAATACATGCGCAGTTTTATAAACTGTTTTACTAAATGGATACAAATACTAAAACTGATTTTGTGTGAGTTCATTTGATCCCTTTTTACATATATTTTTGGGCTGAGAATACATGCGACTGTTTATAAATACTGAAAATACTAGATTTATATGTGTGAGTTTCATTTGCTCCCTTTTTAATTGCTTTTGCAATATACATTTTTGGGCTGAGAATACATGCAATTTATTTTAAACGCAATGGATACAAGTACATACTAAATTCTACACTGAGTTTGAACCGAAAATCCCTTAGTTTGGTAACTGTTAACTGCCAGTTATAAGAACTGGTGGGCGCGAGTAGTAGTATATGGATCCATAGGGCTTGATATCCCCGTCCGAGCTAGAGCACTAGCCTTTTAACGGACGTATGCTATTTGAGAAGCGTACACGTTGGTTTACGTGTATTATTAAGATGATTATACAAAGGGTACAAATTATATATACGTTAAGTTTAGTTACCAGGGTGCTCAATTTCGTAGAATATTTTGATAAACGTTTCTGGATGAAACAACTGAAATCTTGTTATCCACTTTTATATGCAGATTATGCGAAAAACTAAAACTATGAACTCACCAACCTTTGTGTTGACACTTGTTAGCATGTTTATTCTCAGGTTCCCTAGAAGTCTTCCGCTGTTTGCTTATATGATAGACAAGCTATGTGCATGGAGTCTTACATGGCATATTTTTCAAGAAAACGTTGCATTCACCAATTCATCACCATGTACCTTATTTAGACTGCATTGTCAACGGAAGTACTGTTGTAAACTATTATATAAGGTGATTGTTTATATGTAGAAATCATCAGATGTCGAAAACCTTTGATTAATATTCATTTATGGTGTGCCTTTTCAAAAGAATGCAATGTTTATAAAGCGTATCATATAGAGG
Source organism: Rutidosis leptorrhynchoides (assembly GCF_046630445.1). NCBI lineage: Eukaryota > Viridiplantae > Streptophyta > Magnoliopsida > Asterales > Asteraceae > Rutidosis > Rutidosis leptorrhynchoides. The sequence continues at coordinate 248,629,496 of NC_092336.1, forward strand.
TCAAATACCTCGTAATGAAATCAATGAATGACGTATTCGGCCAAATGGATTTGGAGCGATCGTCACACCCAACAACAACAACAACAACAACAGCAGCAACTACAACAATCATCCCAACAACAATAATAACCGCAACAACAACAACAATCAGAAGCAGCTATGCCAAAGGTGTGAAAAGTATCACTCGGGGTTCTGCACCAAATTTTGCAACAAGTGTAAAAGAAATGGTCATAGCGCGGCGAAGTGTGAGGTCTACGGACCAGGGGTTAATAGAACGAAAGGAACAAATGGTGTCGAAACGAGTAATGGCGGAGCAAGTAGTGTCGGAGCAAGTTATGCCAATGTAGTTTTTTATAAATGTGGAAAACCGGGCCACATTATTAGAAATTGCCCGAACCAGGAGAACACGAATGGACAAGGCCGCGAAAGAGTTTTCAATATTAATGCGGCAGAGGCACAGGAAGACCCGGAGCTTGTTACGGGTACATTTCTTATTGACAATAAATCTGCTTACGTTATATTTGATTCGGGTGCGGATAGAAGCTATATGAGTAGAGATTTTTGTGCTAAATTAAGTTGTCCATTGACGCCTTTGGATAGAAAATTTTTACTCGAATTAGCAAATGGTAAATTAATTTCAGCAGATAATATATGTCGAAATCGAGAAATTAAACTGGTTAGCGAAACATTTAAGATTGATTTGATACCAGTAGAGTTAGGGAGTTTTGATGTGATAATCGGTATGGACTGGTTGAAAGAAGTGAAAGCAGAGATCGTTTGTTACAAAAATGCAATTCGCATTATACGAGAAAAAGGAAAACCCTTAATGGTGTACGGAGAAAAGGGCAACACGAAGCTACATCTTATTAGTAATTTGAAGGCACAAAAACTAATAAGAAAAGGTTGCTATGCTGTTCTAGCACACGTCGAGAAAGTAAAAACTGAAGAAAAGAGCATCAATGATGTTCCCATTGGAAAAGAATTTCCCGATGTATTTCTGAAAGAATTACCGGGATTACCCCCACATCGATCCGTTGAATTTCAAATAGATCTTGTACCAGGAGCTGCACCAATAGCTCGTGCTCCTTACAGACTCGCACCCAGCGAGATGAAACAACTGCAAAGCCAATTACAAGAACTTTTAGAGCGTGGTTTCATTCGACCAAGCACATCACCGTGGGGAGCTCCTGTTTTGTTTGTCAAGAAGAAAGATGGTACATTCAGGTTGTGTATCGACTACCGAGAGTTGAAAAAACTTACCATCAAGAACCGCTACCCACTACCGAGAATCAACGACTTATTTGATCAACTACAAGGCTCGTCTGTTTATTCAAAGATTGACTTACATTCCGGGTATCATCAAATGCGGGTGAAAGAAGATGATATTCCAAAGACTGCTTTCAGAACACGTTACGGTCATTACGAGTTTATGGTCATGCCGTTTGGTTTAACTAATGCACCAGCTGTGTTCATGGACCTTATGAACCGAGTGTGTGGACCATACCTTGACAAGTTTGTCATTGTTTTCATTGATGACATACTTATTTACTCAAAGAATGACCAAGAACACGGTGAACATTTGATAAAGGTGTTAGAAGTATTGAGGAAGGAAGAATTGTACGCTAAGTTTTCAAAGTGTGCATTTTGGTTGGAAGAAGTTCAATTCCTCGGTCACATAGTGAACAAAGAAGGTATTAAGGTGGATCCGGCAAAGATAGAAACTGTTGAAAAGTGGGAAACCCCGAAAACTCCGAAACACATACGCCAATTTTTAGGACTAGCTGGTTACTACAGAAGGTTCATTCAAGACTTTTCCAGAATAGCAAAACCCTTGACTGCATTAACGCATAAAGGGAAGAAATTTGAATGGAATGATGAACAAGAGAAAGCGTTTCAGTTATTGAAGAAAAAGCTAACTACGGCACCTATATTGTCATTGCCTGAAGGGAATGATGATTTTGTGATTTATTGTGATGCATCAAAGCAAGGTCTCGGTTGTGTATTAATGCAACGAACGAAGGTGATTGCTTATGCGTCTAGACAATTGAAGATTCACGAACAAAATTATACGACGCATGATTTGGAATTAGGCGCGGTTGTTTTTGCATTAAAGACTTGGAGGCACTACTTATATGGGGTCAAAAGTATTATATATACCGACCACAAAAGTCTTCAACACATATTTAATCAGAAACAACTGAATATGAGGCAGCGTAGGTGGATTGAATTATTGAATGATTACGACTTTGAGATTCGTTACCACCCGGGGAAGGCAAATGTGGTAGCCGATGCCTTGAGCAGGAAGGACAGAGAACCCATTCGAGTAAAATCTATGAATATAATGATTCATAATAACCTTACTACTCAAATAAAGGAGGCGCAACAAGGAGTTTTAAAAGAGGGAATTTTAAAGGATGAAATACCCAAAGGATCGGAGAAGCATCTTAATATTCGGGAAGACGGAACCCGGTATAGGGCTGAAAGGATTTGGGTACCAAAATTTGGAGATATGAGAGAAATGGTACATAGAGAAGCTCATAAAACCAGATACTCAATACATCCTGGAACGGGGAAGATGTACAAGGATCTCAAGAAATATTTTTGGTGGCCGGGTATGAAAGCCGATGTTGCTAAATACGTAGGAGAATGTTTGACGTGTTCTAAGGTCAAAGCTGAGCATCAGAAACCATCAGGTCTACTTCAACAACCCGAAATCCCAGAATGGAAATGGGAAAACATTACCATGGATTTCATCACTAAATTGCCAAGGACTGCAAATGGTTTTGATACTATTTGGGTAATAGTTGATCATCTCACCAAATCAGCACACTTCCTGCCAATAAGAGAAGATGACAAGATGGAGAAGTTAGCACGACTGTATTTGAAGGAAGTCGTCTCCAGACATGGAATACCAATCTCTATTATCTCTGATAGGGATGGCAGATTTATTTCAAGATTCTGGCAGACATTACAGCAAGCATTAGGAACTCGTCTAGACATGAGTACTGCCTATCATCCACAAACTGATGGGCAGAGCGAAAGGACGATACAAACGCTTGAAGACATGCTACGAGCATGTGTTATTGATTTCGGAAGCAGTTGGGATCGACATCTACCGTTAGCAGAATTTTCGTACAACAACAGCTACCATTCAAGCATTGAGATGGCGCCGTTTGAAGCACTTTATGGTAGAAAGTGCAGGTCTCCGATTTGTTGGAGTGAAGTGGGGGATAGACAGATTACGGGTCCGGAGATTATACAAGAAACTACCGAGAAGATCATCCAAATTCAACAACGGTTGAAAACCGCCCAAAGTCGACAAAAGAGCTACGCTGACATTAAAAGAAAAGATATAGAATTTGAAATTGGAGAGATGGTCATGCTTAAAGTTGCACCTTGGAAAGGCGTTGTTCGATTTGGTAAATGAGGGAAATTAAATCCAAGGTATATTGGACCATTCAAGATTATTGATCGTGTCGGACCAGTAGCTTACCGACTTGAGTTACCTCAACAACTCGCGGCTGTACATAACACTTTTCACGTCTCGAATTTGAAGAAATGTTTTGCTAAAGAAGATCTCACTATTCCGTTAGATGAAATCCAAATCAACGAAAAACTTCAATTCATCTAAGAACCCGTCGAAATAATGGATCGTGAGGTTAAAAGACTTAAGCAAAACAAGATACCAATTGTTAAGGTTCGATGGAATGCTCGTAGAGGACCCGAGTTCACCTGGGAGCATGAAGATCAGATGAAGAAGAAATACCCGCATCTATTTCCAGAAGATTCGTCAACACCTTCAACAGCTTAAAATTTCGGGACGAAATTTATTTAACGGGTAGGTACTGTAGTGACCTGAACTTTTCCATGTTTATATATATTAATTGAGATTGATATTTACATGATTAAATGTTTCCAACATGTTAAGCAATCAAACTTGTTAAGACTTGATTAATTGAAATATGTTTCATATAGACAATTGACCACCCAAGTTGACCGGTGATTCACGAACGTTAAAACTTGTAAAAACTATATGATGACATATATATGGATATATATATATATAGTTAACATGATACTATGATAAGTAAACATATCATTAAGGATATTAACAATGAACTACATATGTAAAAACAAGACTACTAACTTAATGATTTTTAAACGAGACATATATGTAACGATTATCGTTGTAAAGACATTTAATGTATATATATCATATTAAGAGATATTCATACATGATAATATCATGATAATATAATAATTTAAAATCTCATTTGATATTATAAACATTGGGTTAACAACATTTAACAAGATCGTTAACCTAAAGGTTTCAAAACAACACTTACATGTAACGACTAACGATGACTTAACGACTCAGTTAAAATGTATATACATGTAGTGTTTTAATATGTATTTATACACTTTTGAAAGACTTCAATACACTTATCAAAATACTTCTACTTAACAAAAATGCTTACAATTACATCCTCGTTCAGTTTCATCAACAATTCTACTCGTATGCACCCGTATTCGTACTCAGACAATACACAACTTTTAGATGTATGTACTATTGGTATATACACTCCAATGATCAGCTCTTAGCAGCCCATGTGAGTCACCTAACACATGTGGGAACCATCATTTGGCAACTAGCATGAAATATCTCATAAAATTACAAAAATATGAGTAATCATTCATGACTTATTTACATGAAAACAAAATTACATATCCTTTATATCTAATCCATACACCAACGACCAAAAACACCTACAAACACTTTCATTCTTCAATTTTCTTCATCTAATTGATCTCTCTCAAGTTCTATCTTCAAGTTCTAAGTGTTCTTCATATATTCTACAAGTTCTAGTTACATAAAATCAAGAATACTTTCAAGTTTGCTAGCTCACTTTCAATCTTGTAAGGTGATCATCCAACCTCAAGAAATCTTTGTTTCTTACAGTAGGTTATCATTCTAATACAAGGTAATAATCATATTCAAACTTTGGTTCAATTTCTATAACTATAACAATCTTATTTCAAGTGATGATCTTACTTGAACTTGTTTTCGTGTCATGATTCTGCTTCAAGAACTTCGAGCCATCCAAGGATCCGTTGAAGCTAGATCTATTTTTCTATTTTCCAGTAGGTTTATCCAAGGAACTTAAGGTAGTAATGATGTTCATAACATCATTCGATTCATACATATAAAGCTATCTTATTCGAAGGTTTAAACTTGTAATCACTAGAACATGGTTTAGTTAATTCTAAACTTGTTCGCAAACAAAAGTTAATCCTTCTAACTTGACTTTTAAAATCAACTAAACACATGTTCTATATCTATATGATATGCTAACTTAATGATTTAAAACCTGGAAACACGAAAAACACCGTAAAACTGGATTTACGCCGTCGTAGTAACACCGCGGGCTATTTTGGGTTAGTTAATTAAAAACTATGATAAACTTTGATTTAAAAGTTGTTATTCTGAGAAAATGATTTTTATTATGAACATGAAACTATATCCAAAAATTATGGTTAAACTCAAAGTGAAAGTATGTTTTCTAAAATGGTCATCTAGACGTCGTTCTTTCGACTGAAATGACTACCTTTACAAAAATGACTTGTAACTTATTTTTCTGACTATAAACCTATACTTTTTCTATTTAGATTCATAAAATAGGGTTCAATATGAAACCATAGCAATTTGATTCACTCAAAACGGATTTAAAATGAAGAAGTTATGGGTAAAACAAGATTGGATAATTTTTCTCATTTTAGCTACGTGAAAATTGGTAACAAATCTATTCCAACCATAACTTAATCAACATGTATTGTATATTATGTTATCTGGAGATACCATAGACACGTATACAATGTTTCGACCTATCATGTCGGCACATCTATATATATTTCGAAACAACCATAGACACTCTATATGTGAATGTTGGAGTTAGCTATACAGGGTTGAGGTTGATTCCAAAATATATATAGTTTGAGTTGTGATCAATACTGAGATACGTATACACTGGGTTGTGGATTGATTCAAGATAATATTTATCGATTTATTTCTGTACATCTAACTGTGGACAACTAGTTGTAGGTTACTAACGAGGACAGCTGACTTAATAAACTTAAAACATCAAAATATATTAAAAGTGTTGTAAATATATTTTGAACATACTTTGATATATATGTATATATTGTTATAGTTTCGTGAATCAACCAGTGGCCAAGTCTTACTTCCCGACGAAGTAAAAATCTGTGAAAGTGAGTTATAGTCCCACTTTTAAAATCTAATATTTTTGGGATGAGAATACATGCAGGTTTTATAAATGATTTACAAAATAGACACAAGTACGTGAAACTACATTCTATGGTTGAATGATCGAAATCGAATATGCCCCTTTTTATTAAGTCTGGTAATCTAAGAATTAGGGAACAGACACCCTAATTGATGTGAATCCTAAAGATAGATCTATTGGGCCTAACAAACCCCATCCAAAGTACCGGATGCTTTAGTACTTCAAAATTTATATCATATCCGAAGGGTGTCCCGGAATGATGGGGATATTCTTATATTATGCATCTTGTTAATGTCGGTTACCAGGTATTCACCATATGAATGATTTTTATCTCTATATATGGGATGTGTATTGAAATATGAAATCTTGTGGTCTATTATTATGATTTGATATATATAGGTTAAACCTATAACTCACCAACATTTTTGTTGACGTTTTAAGCATGTTTATTCTTAGGTGATTATTAAGAGCTTCCGCTGTCGCATACTTAAATAAGGACGAGATTTGGAGTCCATGCTTATATGATATTGTGTAAAAACTGCATTCAAGAAACTTATTTTGTTGTAACATATTTGTATTGTAAACCATTATGTAATGGTCGTGTGTAAACAGGATATTTTAGATTATCATTATTTGATAATCTACGTAAAGCTTTTTAAACCTTTATTGATGAAATAAAGGTTATGGTTTGTTTTAAAATGAATGCATTCTTTGAAAAACGTCTCATATAGAGGTCAAAACCTCGCAACGAAATCAATTAATATGGAACGTTTTTAATCAATAAGAACGGGACATTTCACATATTATGCTACGAAATACTATTAACTACTCTTAATATTCTGTATGATTAACTTGTTCCATTTGACTATTTTGAAGGAAATGGCACCGACTACTCGACACACCGTGAATATGAATGAAGAGGAATTCCGTACTTTTCTAGCTTCAAACATAGCCGCAGTACAGGCTGCGCTACATACCAACAATAACCTTGGATCTAGCAGTACAGGAAATCGTGTAGGATGCACCTACAAAGAATTCACTGCCTGCAAACCTTTGGAATTTAATGGAACCGAAGGACCGATCGGATTGAAACGGTGGACCGAGAAGGTCGAATCGGTGTTTGCCATAAGTAAGTGTACTGAAGAGGACAAAGTGAAGTACGCTATGCATACCTTCACAGGTTCTGCGTTAACATGGTGGAATACCTATCTAGAGCAAGTGGGACAAGACGATGCGTATGCACTACCGTGGTCAGCATTCAAGCACTTGATGAATGAGAAGTACCGTCCCAGAACCGAGGTCAATAAGCTCAAGACAGAACTTAGAGGGTTACGAACCCAAGGATTTGATATTACCACGTACGAAAGACGATTCACAGAATTGTGCCTATTGTGTCCGGGAGCATTCGAAGATGAGGAAGAGAAGATCGACGCGTTTGTGAAAGGATTACCGGAAAGAATCCAAGAAGATATAAGTTCACACGAGCCCGCCTCCATACAACAGGCATGTAGAATGGCTCACAAACTAGTGAACCAGATTGAAGAAAGAATTAAAGAATAGACTGCTGAAGAGGCCAATGTGAAGCAAGTCAAAAGAAAGTGGGAGGAAAACGGTGATAAGAATCACCAATACAACAACAACAGCAATTACAACAATAATCGTAACAATTATCCCAACAATCGCAACATCAATCGCAACTACAACAAACGGCTCAACAACAACAACAACAACAACAGCAACTACAACAATCATCCCAACAATAATAATAACCGCAACAACAACAACAATCAGAAGCAGCTATGCCAAAGGTGTGAAAAGTATCACTCGGGGTTCTGCACCAAATTTTGCAACAAGTGTAAAAGAAATGGTCATAGCGCGGCGAAGTGTGAGGTCTACGGACCAGGGGTTAATAGAACGAAAGGAACAAATAGTGTCGGAACGAGTAATGGCGGAGCAAGTAGTGTTGGAGCAAGTTATGCCAATGTAGTTTGTTATAAATGTGGAAAACCGGGCCACATTATTAGAAATTGCCCGAACCAGGAGAACACGAATGGACAAGGTCGCGGAAGAGTTTTCAATATTAATGCGGCAGAGGCACAGGAAGACCCGGAGCTTGTTACGGGTACGTTTCTTATTGACAATAAATCTGCTTACGTTTTATTTGATTCGGGTGCGGATAGAAGCTATATGAGTAGAGATTTTTGTGCTAAATTAAGTTGTCCATTGACGCCTTTGGATAGTAAATTTTTACTCGAATTAGCAAATGGTAAATTAATTTCAGCAGATAATATATGTCGGAATCGAGAAATTAAACTGGTTAGTGAAACATTTAAGATTGATTTGATACCAGTAGAGTTAGGGAGTTTTGATGTGATAATCGGTATGGACTAGTTGAAAGAAGTGAAAGCAGAGATCGTTTGTTACAAAAATGCAATTCGCATTATACGAGAAAAAGGAAAACCCTTAATGGTGTACGGAGAAAAGGGCAACACGAAGCTACATCTTATTAGTAATTTGAAGGCACAAAAACTAATAAGAAAAGGTTGTTATGCTGTTCTAGCACACGTCGAGAAAGTACAAACTGAAGAAAAGATCATCAATGATGTTCCCATTGCAAAAGAATTTCCCGATGTATTTCCGAAAGAATTACCGGGATTACCCCCATATCGATCCGTTGAATTTCAAATAGATCTTGTACCAGGAGCTGCACCAATAGCTCGTGCTCCTTACAGACTCGCACCCAGCGAGATGAAAGAACTGCAAAGCCAATTACAAGAACTTTTAGAGCGTGGTTTCATTCAACCAAGTACATCACCGTGGGGAGCTCCTATTTTGTTTGTCAAGAAGAAAGATGGTACATTCAGGTTGTGTATCGACTACCGAGAGTTGAACAAACTTACCATTAAGAACCGCTACCCACTACCGAGAATCGACGACTTATTTGATCAACTACAAGGCTCGTCTGTTTATTCAAAGATTGACTTATGTTCCGGGTATCATCAAATGCGGGTGAAAGAAGATGATATTCCAAAGACTGCTTTCAGAACACGTTACGGTCATTACGAGTTTATGGTCATGCCGTTTGGTTTAACTAATGCACCAGCTGTGTTCATGGACCTTATGAACCGAGTGTGTGGACCATACCTTGACAAGTTTGTCATTGTTTTCATTGATGACATACTTATTTACTCAAAGAATGACCAAGAACACGGTGAACATTTGAGAAAGGTGTTAGAAGTATTGAGGAAGGAAGAATTGTACGCTAAGTTTTCAAAGTGTGCATTTTGGTTGGAAGAAGTTCAATTCCTCGGTCACATAGTGAACAAAGAAGGTATTAAGGTGGATCCGGCAAAGATAGAAACTGTTGAAAAGTGGGAAACCCCGAAAACTCTGAAACACATACGCCAGTTTTTAGGACTAGCTGGTTACTACAGAAGGTTCATCCAAGACTTTTCCAGAATAGCAAAACCCTTGACTGCATTAACGCATAAAGGGAAGAAATTTGAATGGAATGATGAACAAGAGAAAGCGTTTCAGTTATTGAAGAAAAAGCTAACTATGTCACCTATATTGTCATTACCTGAAGGGAATGATGATTTTCTGATTTATTGTGACGCATCAAAGCAAGGTCTTGGTTGTGTATTAATGCAACGAATGAAGGTGATTGCTTATGCGTCTAGACAATTGAAGATTCACGAACAAAATTATACGACGCATGATTTGGAATTAGGCGCGGTTGTTTTTGCATTAAAGACTTGGAGGCACTACTTATATGGGGTCAAAAGTATTATATATACCGACCACAAAAGTCTTCAACACATATTTAATCAGAAACAACTGAATATGAGGCAGCGTAGGTGGATTGAATTATTGAATGATTACGACTTTGAGATTCGTTACCACCCGGGGAAGGCAAATGTGGTAGCCGATGCCTTGAGCAGGAAGGACAGAGAACCCATTCGAGTAAAATCTATGAATATAATGATTCATAATAACCTTACTACTCAAATAAAGGAGGCGCAACAAGGAGTTTTAAAAGAGGAAAATTTAAAGGATGAAATACCCAAAGGATCGGAGAAGCATCTTAATATTCGGGAAGACGGAACCCGGTATAGGGCTGAAAGGATTTGGGTACCAAAATTTGGAGATATGAGAGAAATGGTATTTAGAAAAGCTCATAAAACCAGATACTCAATACATCCTGGAACGGGGAAGATGTACAAGGATCTCAAGAAACAATTTTGGTGGCCGGGTATGAAAGCCGATGTTGCTAAATACGTAGGAGAATGTTTGACATGTTCTAAGGTCAAAGCTGAGCATCAGAAACCATCAGGTCTACTTCAACAACCCGAAATCCCGGAATGGAAATGGGAAAACATTACCATGGATTTCATCACTAAATTGCCAAGGACTGCAAGTGGTTTTGATACTATTTGGGTAATAGTTGATCGTCTCACCAAATCAGCACATTTCCTGCCAATAAGAGAAGATGACAAGATGGAGAAGTTAGCACGACTGTATTTGAAGGAAGTCGTCTCCAGACATGGAATACCAATCTCTATTATCTCTGATAGGGATGGCAGATTTATTTCAAGATTCTGGCAGACATTACAGCAAGCATTAGGAACTCGTCTAGACATGAGTACTGCCTATCATCCACAAACTGATGGGCAGAGCGAAAGGACGATACAAACGCTTGAAGACATGCTACGAGCATGTGTTATTGATTTCGGAAACAGTTGGGATCGACATCTACCGTTAGCAGAATTTTCCTACAACAACAGCTACCATTCAAGCATTGAGATGGCGCCATTTGAAGCACTTTATGTAGGTCTCTAATTTGTTGGAGTGAAGTGGGGGATAGACAGATTACGGGTCCGGAGATTATACAAGAAACTACCGAGAAGATCATCCAAATTCAACAACGGTTGAAAACCGCCCAAAGTCGACAAAAGAGCTACGCTGACATTAAAAGAAAAGATATAGAATTTGAAATTGGAGAGATGGTCATGCTTAAAGTTGCACCTTGGAAAGGCGTTGTTCGATTTGGTAAACGAGGGAAATTAAATCCAAGGTATATTGGACCATTCAAGATTATTGATCGTGTCGGACCAGTAGCTTACCGACTTGAGTTACCTCAACAACTCGCGGCTGTACATAACACTTTCCACGTCTCGAATTTGAAGAAATGTTTTGCTAAAGAAGATCTCACTATTTCGTTAGATGAAATCCAAATCAACGAAAAACTTCAATTCATCGAAGAACCCGTCGAAATAATGGATCGTGAGGTTAAAAGACTTAAGCAAAACAAGATACCAATTGTTAAGGTTCGATGGAATGCTCGTAGAGGACCCGAGTTCACCTGGGAGCGTGAAGATCAGATGAAGAAGAAATACCCACATCTATTTCCAGAAGATTCGTCAACACCTTCAACAGCTTAAAATTTCGGGACGAAATTTATTTAACGGGTAGGTACTGTAGTGTCCCGAACTTTTCCATGTTTATATATATTAATTGAGATTGATATTTACATGATTAAATGTTTCCAACATGTTAAGCAATCAAACTTTTTAAGACTTGATTAATTGAAATATGTTTCATATAGACAATTGACCACCCAAGTTGACCGGTGATTCACGAACGTTAAAAATTGTAAAAACTATATGATGACATATATATGGATATATATATAGTTAACATGATACTATGATAAGTAAACATATCATTAAGTATATTAACAATGAACTACATATGTAAAAACAAGACTACTAACTTAATGATTTTTAAACGAGACATATCTGTAACGATTATCGTTGTAAAGACATTTAATGTATATATATATCATATTAAGAGATATTCATACATGATAATATCATGATAATATAATAATTTAAAATCTCATTTGATATTATAAACATTGGGTTAACAACATTTAACAAGATCGTTAACCTAAAGGTTTCAAAACAACACTTACATGTAACGACTAACGATGACTTAACGACTCAGTTAAAATGTATATACATGTAGTGTTTTAATATGTATTTATACACTTTTGAAAGACTTCAATACACTTATCAAAATACTTCTACTTAACAAAAATGCTTACAATTACATCCTCGTTCAGTTTCATCAACAATTCTACTCGTATGCACCCGTATTCGTACTCGTACAATACACAGCTTTTAGATGTATGTACTATTGGTATATACACTCCAATGATCAGCTCTTAGTAGCCCATGTGAGTCACCTAATACATGTGAGAACCATCATTTGGCAACTAGCATGAAATATCTCATAAAATTACAAAAATATGAGTAATCATTCATGACTTATTTACATGAAAACAAAATTACATATCCTTTATATCTAATCCATACACCAACGACCAAAAACACCTACAAACACTTTCATTCTTCAATTTTCTTCATCTAATTGATCTCTCTCAATTTCTATCTTCAAGTTCTAAGTGTTCTTCATAAATTCTACAAGTTCTAGTTACATAAAATCAAGAATACTTTCAAGTTTGCTAGCTCACTTCCAATCTTGTAAGGTGATCATCCAACCTCACGAAATCTTTATTTATTATAGTAGGTTATCATTCTAATACAAGGTAATAATCATATTCAAACTTTGGTTCAATTTTTATAACTATAACAATCTTATTTCAAGTGATGATCTTACTTGAACTTGTTTTCGTGTCATGATTCTGCTTCAAGAACTTCGAGCCATCCAAGGATCCGTTGAAGCTAGATCCATTTTTCTCTTTTCCAGTAGGTTTATCCAAGGAACTTAAGGTAGTAATGATGTTCATAACTTCATTCGATTCATACATATAAAGCTATCTTATTCGAAGGTTTAAACTTGTAATCACTAGAACATAGTTTAGTTAATTCTAAACTTGTTCGCAAACAAAAGTTAATCCTTCTAACTTGACTTTTAAAATCAACTAAACACATGTTCTATATCTATATGATATGCTAACTTAATGATTTAAAACCTGGAAGCACGAAAAACACCGTAAAACCGGATTTACGCCGTCGTAGTAACACCGCGGGCTGTTTTGGGTTAGTTAATTAAAAACTATGATAAACTTTGATTTAAAAGTTGTTATTCTGAGAAAATGATTTTTATTATGAACATGAAACTATATCCAAAAATTATGGTTAAACTCAAAGTGGAAGTATGTTTTCTAAAATGGTCATCTAGACGTCGTTCTTTCGACTGAAATGACTACCTTTACAAAAATGACTTGTAACTTATTTTTCCAACTATAAACCTATACTTTTTCTGTTTAGATTCATAAAATAGAGTTCAATATGAAACCATAGTAATTTGATTCACTCAAAACGGATTTAAAATGAAGAAGTTATGGGTAAAACAAGATTGGATAATTTTTCTCATTTTAGCTACGTGAAAATTGGTAACAAATCTATTCCAACCATAACTTAATCAACTTGTATTGTATATTATGTAATCTTGAGATACCATAAACACGTATACAATGTTTCGACCTATCATGTCGACACATCTATATATATTTCGAAACAACCATAGACACTCTATATGTGAATGTTGGAGTTAGCTATACAGGGTTGAGGTTGATTCCAAAATATATATAGTTTGAGTTGTGATCAATACTGAGATACGTATACACTGGGTCGTGGATTGATTCAAGATAATATTTATCGATTTATTTCTGTACATCTAACTGTGGACAACTAGTTGTAGGTTACTAACGAGGACAGCTGACTTAATAAACTTAAAACATCAAAATATATTAAAAGTGTTGTAAATATATTTTGAACATACTTTGATATATATGTATATATTGTTATAGGTTCGTGAATCAACCAGTGGCCAAGTCTTACTTCTCGACGAAGTAAAAATCTGTGAAAGTGAGTTATAGTCCCACTTTTAAAATCTAATATTTTTGGGATGAGAATACATGCAGGTTTTATAAATGATTTACAAAATAGACACAAGTACGTGAAACTACATTCTATGGTTGAATTATCGAAATCGAATATGCCCCTTTTTATTAAGTCTGGTAATCTAAGAATTAGGGAACAGACACCCTAATTGATGCGAATCCTAAAGATAGATCTATTGGGCCTAACAAACCCCATCCAAACTACCGGATGCTTTAGTACTTCAAAATTTATATCATATTCGAAGGGTGTCCCGGAATGATGGGGATATTCTTATATTATGCATCTTGTTAATGTCGGTTACCAGGTGTTCACCATATGAATGATTTTTATCTCTATGTATGGGATGTGTATTGAAATATGAAATTTTGTGGTCTATTATTATGATTTGATATATATAGGTTAAACCTATAACTCACCAACATTTTTGTTGACGTTTTAAGCATGTTTATTCTCAGGTGATTATTAAGAGCTTCCGCTGTCGCATACTTAAATAAGGACGAGATTTGGAGTCCATGCTTATATGATATTGTGTAAAAACTGCATTCAAGAAACTTATTTTGTTGTAACATATTTGTATTGTAAACCATTATGTAATGGTCGTGTGTAAACAGGATATTTTAGATTATCATTATTTGATAATCTACGTAAAGCTTTTTAAACCTTTATTGATGAAATAAAGGTTATGGTTTGTTTTAATATGAATGCAGTCTTTGAAAAACGTCTCATATAGAGGTCAAAACCTCGCAACGAAATCAATTAATATGGAACGTTTTTAATCAATAAGAACGGGACATTTCACATAGGGCTTGATATCCCCGTCCGAGCTAGAGCACTAGCCTTTTAACGGACGTATGCTATTTGAGAAGCGTACACATTGGTTTGCGTGTATTATTAAGATGATTATACAAAGGGTACAAATTATATATACGTTAAGTTTAGTTACCAGGGTGCTCAATCTTGTAGAATATTATGATAAACGTTTCTGGATGAAACAACTGAAATCTTGTGATCCACTTTTATATACAGATTATACGAAACACTAAAACTATGAACTCACCAACCTTTGTGTTGACACTTGTTAGCATGTTTATTCTCAGGTTCCTAGAAGCCTTTCGCTGTTTGCTTATATGTTAGACAAGCTATGTGCATGGAGTCTTACATGACATACTTTATTCAAGGAAACGTTGCATTCACCAAATCATCACCATGTATCTTATTTTGACTGCATTGTCAACGAAAGTATTATTGTAAACCATTATTTACGATGATTTGTATATGTAGAAATCATCAGATGTTGAAAACTTTGAATTTAAATATTCATTTATGATATACCTTTTCAAAACGAATGCAATGTTTATAAAACGTATCATATAGAGGTCAAATACCTCGCAATGAAATCGATGAATGACGTGTTCGTCCATATGGATTTGGAGCGATCGTCACAATTATTATTATTAATGTTATCATTTTAGTATCATTATCATTATTATGATTATCATAATTATTATTATTATTATAAATATGAAAACAATAAAATTTATTATTTTTATATTAAGAGTTAGTATTATTTTATAATTATTAGTATTGTTATTATCATTATTAGCATTAGTAATAAAAGTGTTATTTTTAGAATTATTATTATTATCATTATTATTAGTATTAATTCTAGAGACACTATTATTATTTTTATCACTATTATTATTATTATTATTACTATAATTATAATTATTATTATTATTATTATTATTATTATTATTATTATTATTATTATTATTATTATTATTATTATTATTACTATTAATATTATCATTATAATCAAATACAACTTTCATTACTATTATTGATATAAAAATATACTTATAGTAATATTACATATAAGAATGTATTAATCATATTAACATTTTTATATAAATATTCATATATAAGAAATTAGGTATTTTTCTAATATAATACTAATCACACTCACACACACACACACACACACACACACACACACACACACACACACATATATATATATATATATATATATATATATATATATATATATATATATATATATATATATATATATCATTTTAAAATATACACAAATTAAATATATATATATATATATATATATATATAAAATACATAATCTAAAATATAATATATATATATATATATATATATATATATATATATATATATATATATATACATAATCTAAAATATAATATATAATTGTTCAATTACAATTATATCTTTTAATATATGTAATTAATATAGGTTCGTGAGTCCGAGGCCAACCCTGCACTTGTTCAGTGCCGTCATTTGCTTTATTGCTACGAAATACAGTATCGTGAGTTTCATTTGCTCCCTTTTTAAATGCTTTTGCAATATATATTTTTGGGACTGAGAATACATGCGCTGATTTTATAAATGTTTTACGAAATAGACACAAGTAATCGGAACTATATTTTATGGTTGGATTATCGAATCGAATATGCCCCTTTTTAGCTTGGTAGCCTAAGAATTAGGAAAATGGCCCCTAGTTGACGCGAATCCTAAAGATAGATCTATGGACCTTGACACGTTCCATTCGGGTTACGAATGCTTTAGTACTTCGATTATCATATCCGATGAGAGTCCCAGAATGATGGGGATATTCTATATGCATCCTGTTAGTTCGGTTATCAAGCGTTCACCATATGAATGATTTTTAATTTGCGGGTTACGCGTATTATTTTGTACTCGGGTTACGTGTACAATTAAATATCTGAAAATCATGTGGTCTATTAAAATGATCGAAATGAATGTTTATGATAAACTAATGAACTCACCAACCTTTTGGTTGACACTTGAAAGCATGTTTATTTTCAGGTATTAAAGAAATCTTCCGCTGTGCATTTGCTCATTTTAAAGATATTACTTGGAGTCATTCCTGGCATATTTCAAAAGACGTTGTATTCCAAACATTGAGTTCAATAAAGATTATTATTAAGCAAATGACAGATTAGGTCATTTATAGTTTGGATATTATGAAACGGTATGCATGCCTGTCAACTTTCGAAGTAATGAAAGGTTGTCTTTTAAAAGCGAATGCAATGTTTGTAAAATGTATCATATAAAGGTCAAATACCTCGCAATGTAACCATATGTTATTGTATTCGTCCTTATGGATTAGGACGGGTCATCTCAGATCACAACAACACTACTTGAGAAATGGGAGCGGTCAAAATATGCGAAAAGGTGCATTTGAAAATGAAACAAATACATCGTTAGTAAGTATCCTTTAACTTCAAATTTTCCAGAGTGCTAAACTCTAGAAGTAGATAAAGTCTGCATTTTCAGGAGCCTAAATCTGTTTGTTGTTTGTTTTCGATATACAATGGGCCTCAGAAAATCACGATTGAATTTATTAAAGTTGGGTGATGGTCTGGTGGAGGCAAATCACTACATTGATGTATAGATCATCTACATCTTTCATGATATGGTACAGGTAATTCGTTACTCATTAATATCATACTGCTCAAACTATTACTTCCTGGATGTTACTACGAGGTATGTAATTATCTACCACAAGATAGAATAATTAGAATTCCTTTAATGATACACTATCAGGAAATAATCAGAATTTCCGGGTGGAGTGAGTGACAGCGTCTATGCATTAATGGTGAGGGAATTTCGGTCTCACTATTTTCTTTCTTCGACCCGTTTGACCTATCTCATTTCTCAATACCGTTGTGCGTCTTACCCGTTGTACGAGAAAATATCGCGCGGAATTGACCTTTTATCATAAGTTCAATGGGTCGATATTGCCACCTCTTTGTTTCCACTTTGTGTTATGCTGCATATATAAGATTCAAGAAAGATTGTATATTATTTTAAATGTACTATTTTAGTAAGTTATGGTGTTTAGACCCCTTATCCTTAATTACATTCAGTACAACTTACTACATTTGACATAAAACATATTATTTCCAAATAAACAATTTATGTATTACATTATTCTCATTCTCATTTTTTGCTTCACATCATTGGTTTTCTTATTAGCACAAAATATTTGACAAATAGTTATTTGAAAAATTCGAAATAAACAAATGAATTTTTACTAATTTATGGTGCATTTCGATTGTCCAACCAGCTTTTTAGTGTATTGGGGCATTTTTCCTATGTGTATGCTGAACACATAAGGTTTCCAAATCGATGGATTTGGGTAAGGTAGTAGTTATAATAATGTTCACTTCTATTCTTAGTGATGCATGAAACAATATTTTGTTGGATAAAAAATTACCACGGTTCTTTTTGTTTGGTATAACTTATGATCTAAATGGATTTCTACTTATGGAGGTCGACAATAATTCTTGAACAATTGTGCATGTTGTCAGAGCTGGGACAATTAAGACATCACTTAAGATAATTTCATTACTCATACTTATCGATTATTATGATGTTTGGAATGTTCTAAATATTTGATTGTTGCCACACCTCCAAATAGGGCTAGGGGTATTTGTGACCAATTTTATCAAAACAAGTATTGTACATAAACGAGAACGACTCTATATGAGACATTTTATAAAATAAACTTCTTTATTTGCAGCGGAAGTAAATATTGTCTTTACATTGAAATAACAATGTATGAAACTAAAATGAATGTTTTATGATGATAATATGTAACGACCCGTCAAAATCGCTATTGACGCAGCACGTTAATCATTGATTCCACAGTGAGGTTTTGACCTCTATATGATACGTTTTGATAAAATATTACATTCATTAAAATAAGTGACTTTCTAAACATAGAAAGTTATAAACATGTGGGCGAGTGCTTAGGTATAAGCAAAACCCCAAAATATATAAGTCTTTAATTTACAGGTTGACTTCACAGTCCAATTATTTATTACACAACGCAGTTTTATTTTGAATGCAATAAACTTTGTACAAAGCACGAGAGACTCCATGCAGGCAACAAGCACATCACAGCAGAAGCATTCTAAGGACCTGAGAATAAAACATGCTAAAAAGTCAACACGAATGTTGGTGAGTTATAGGTTTAATTGCTCGAGTCATAAACATATATAAAGATAGACCACAAGATTTCATCAAAAGTTTATCAATAGATTCTACGTAACAGAGCACCCTGGTAACTAAACTTAACGCTATAGTGATAATTACCCCATTCGTTTTAATACACGCAAACCAACGTGTCTTAAACTCAAATAACATACGTCCGTTAAAAGGCTAGCGCTCTAGCTCGGACGGGGATGTCAAGCCCTATGGATCCATATACAATTATTCGCGCCCACCAGTCCATATCCTATGTACTGGCAGCTACTAGTTACCAAAGCTAAGGGATTTTCGGTTTAACTCAGTGTAGAATTTTGTATGTACTTGTGTCTTATTGCGTTTAAAATAAATTGCATGTATTCTCAGCCCAAAAATATTTAAAGTATTTAAAAAGGGAGACTATAACTCACAGTTCAATATTGCGATTCAATATTGTAGGCAAATTGCATAGACGTAATGATGGTAGACGACTGTATGGTTGGCCTTGGATTCAAGAACAATACCCCGAACAATACCCAATATTTCCTTAGCTTAAAGCGGTTTGAAACCCGAATTAAAACTGTAATGACCCGGACTTTTTCGATCGATCTATACTTATAAGATTAATATTTACATAAATTAAACCTTACCAACATGATAAGCAATCCAAATTGTTGAGACTTATGTTTTTAAAAAGAGTTTTACACAACGTTTGACCGTCTAGTTGACCGATGATATCACGAACTATATAACATATGATAATTATACGTTTGTGTATATATATGTATAAATACATATTTAACATGATCTAAGAATGTTGTAATACCTCATTTTGTATTAATAACAATAAGTTATAAGTATATTTTGAAACTACTAACTTAAGTTTTCAAAACAATAACCATACGTAACGTTCTTTGATATAAATACTTATAACCTATAATGTTTATACATATATCGTATATGTAATGTATTTAATAACTTTTTAAGGACTTAAATACATAAAACAATACAAGTATATTCACAAAAGATAATTAGATTTGAATCCTCGTTCCGTTTTCACAAGATTTCTATACGTATATTTAGAGTATATGTACTCGTATCATACCTAGCTTCTATACGTATTTACTATTGGTATATACACATCAAATCACCACCAACCAGCCCTTGTTCATGCCTTATGTATAAGGTAACTCTCTTGTTCATGCCTTATGTATAAGGTAATTACTTTTGTATGATTGTATGACTAATTAACAAGATTACAAGCTTGAAACTTGTCTTTGTCTCCCCCCCCCCATTCACGTTTTTAATGGGCTAGGAGTACTCCATTCTTGATTCATTTTTACTTCAATTTTCTAGCCAAAACACACACATACTTAGAAGCCTTAAACCCCTTAACCATCTCAGCTCACAACCATGAAGATCTAGTTTCAAAAACATCACTTAATCACCATAAGAAAACCCTTACAAAAACACTTCAAGAATCCTTCCAAGAACACAAGTTTACTTCCAATCTTTCATCCAACTCCACCACTCTTTTGGTTCTAGGTTTTTACTCCTCTTTTACAGCAATCTTGTCCAAGTAACTTGAGGTAGTAACTTTGTTCATAACCTTATTCGATTCATATATATATAGTTATCTTATTTTATGGTATACAATTTTAACAACAAGAACATAGTTTGAATGATTTCAAACTTGTTTGCAAACTAAATAGATCCTTCTAACTTAACTTTTAAAATACTTCAAGACCTGTAATATATCATAAGGATATGCTAACTTAACAAGGTATAACTTAGTTTTTCAAAGAACACCTTAAAAACTGAATTTACGACGTCGGAGTGCAACCGGGGGCTGTTTTGGGTTGGATAATTAAAAACTATTTTGAACCTTGAATTGGAGGTTTATTTTCTGGAAAAATAATATTTACTATGAATATGATAACACATAAAAATTTCATGATTTAACTCAAAGTATAAGTATTTTTAGAAAAATAATCATTTAATGTTGTTTGCATAAGGGAAAATGATTAACTTCATAAGTTTCACCAAAATTTGACCTATGACCTGTGATTTCGAATACAAACTAAGGTATTTACAGTTCATATTCTTAAAGAAGGACTCGATCCAAGGAAGTGGCAAGTTGAACCAACGAAAACGGAGTTGTAACGAAGAAACTATGACCAAAACAAAATCGGATATCCAAAACTAGTTTAGCCACGAAAATAATTGGAGAAAAATTAAATAAATCACATCTTTTTAAAATAACATGATATTTTATATATATGTACTCATAATTTAATTTTATATATTTCAGGATCACCCGTAAACAATACGAGAAGATTAATCATAAGATCCCATGATTGTACGCAATACGTCTTCTAGACAATATAGGTACCATGGGTCAAGATTAATCCCGACCAATACGAATACGATGGGGGTTTTATTTATTTATTAAACACCTAAATATGAACCATTAAAATTGAATTGCTAACTACGGACTAAGAAGACATTAAAAGTATTATAAGTATATATACGTGACGATTGTTTAAAATGAACATATATTGATATATTATATATGGATAGGTTCGTGATATCAACCGGAGACCAAGTCAAAATATATATATCTTCAAGGCAAAAGTGAGTATATAGTCCCACTTTTAAACTCTAAGTATTTCGGGATGAGAATACATGTATTTTATGTTTTACGTTATGGACACAAGTAACTGAAAAATATATTCTACGTTGAGTTGTACCACTGGCATACTTCCCTGTAGCTTGGTAACTACTATTTACAGCGGTATTGTAAACGCGAATCCTGTTGATAGATCTATCGGGCCTGACAACCCCAACCGGACTGGATGACCAGTATTCAACGGTTGCACAGTACTTCGTTTCGTGACTACACTTGGTACGGTGTAGTAAGATTTCATAATAAAGGGAATATGCGACGTGATTAAATGTTAAGTATGGTTACCAAGTGCTCAACCACTTAGAATATTTTTATTAAAATGTTTACATATGAAATCTTGTGGTCTATATTTATATCGCTGCCGGCATTAAACCTATATCTCACCAACTTTATGTTGACGTTTTAAACATGTCTATTCTCAGGTGATAACTAAAAGCTTCCGCTGCAACATGTTGAATTTAAGCAAGATCTTGCGTACGCATATTTGTGTCAAAAACAAAACTGCATATTCGAGGAGTTGTAATGTAAAATATGCTAGAAATCGTATTGTTATCATCACATGTAAAGTTTGTAAGTCTAAGATTATCGCTAAACGATAATCATCTTTATATTGTCTAAAGCTTGTATTATCATAAGAGTTATGGTTTGTAATGTAAAATAAATGCAGTTGTTCTTTTAAAAATGTCGCATATAGAGGTCAATACCACGCAATGAAATCATACGTTATCTAACTCGTTCTTATGGTTAAGGACGGGTTATGACATGTGGTATCAGAGCGGTGGTCTTAGCGAACCAGGTTTGCATTATTGTGTCTAACTGATAAGTCATTAGGATACATTAGTAAGTCTGGACTTTGACCGGGTCTGATTTTAAAAACCATTGCTTATCATTGTTGGTTAAAATTTATATGTAAATATTATGTAGTACTAATGGGTTAGTTGTTGTGTGATAGATGTCGGGCTCAAAACTTATTATCACATTCAGCGACTCCGAACCAGAATCTTCAGATGGTGTTCCAGTCATTAACCTATCCGATGACGAAAATAATATCTTTGGGGAAGACTCACAAATTCCGGATGAACCAACTATAGAGAACCCGGAAAGTGAACCCGAGGAGGAAAGTGAACCCGAGGAGGAAAGTGAACCCGAGGAGGAAGATATACAGGAAATTACGGAAGACAAGTTTGAACGAGGAAAGAAACGAAAGGCTAATGAATTAGAAAATCCAAATCCCGAGTTTAGCGAGGATGATGTAGCACCAACTCCACTAGACACTACCACCCCTATTCCCGCTATCCCTATTCGTTCTATCCCGGCATCTAGTTCTTCGGCCCCTCAGCCAAAATATAGGGAGACACCGCCAAAATATAGGCAGACAGCCAGGATAAGCGTTAAGCGATTCTTTGAACCTAAACGTCCTAGAAAATAGACCAAACGATGCGCTGCCGTATTAAACCATGGGATCATATAATATTTTGTATAATATTATTAGTGTGGTTTGCTTAATGTTCGATGTAATATAAGCATATGTAAAATAGTGAAGTATGAAATGCAATAATTTTCCATGGTTAAGTATTATTTAGATGGTAGTAATTGGTTCTGTACTAAGCTATTAATTATGGACATTAACGGGTAGGTACTACCCTAGATATAATTATAAAACGCTAATAAGAAGAAAAGGCTTTTATAATAATACCTGGTTCATATTATTAATAAGCTATAATGTACTGTAAATATACACTACATCTATAATATTCCATGTGAATAATTATTTTCTTTTCATTCTTATAGAAGAATATGGCGAGATTGAATCGAATGACGGAACAAGAAGTCGAGGAATTCATCAACCAGTGAGTGAACGACAGAATGTTATGGGTCGAGGCTGCAAGAGCTGCTGCAGTTAACCTAAATCCTCGTGTAGGATGCACCTACAAAACTTTTCAAGCTTGCAAGCCCTCATCATTCAGTGGAACAGAAGGACCGATCGGTTTAACCCGGTGGATAGAAAAGATGGAGACTGTGTTTAAAATCAGTGGTTGTGTTGAAAAGGACATGACCAAGTATGCATCGTGCACTTTACAAGATAGTGCACTCACGTGGTGGAAAAATTATGTGAAGGCTGTAGGAGGAGATGTAGCTTATGATACTCCATGGGAAGAATTCAAAATAATGTTAATCAACGAGTATTGTCCAAGGAACGAGGTGAAGAAGCTGGAAGATGAATTACGAAGCCTGAAGGTTGTTGGTACTGAAATCACCAACTACAATCAGCGATTCATGGAATTAGTTTTGCTATGTCCTGAATTGGTTCCAACCGAAGAACGGAAGATTGAAATGTACAAAGATGGTTTGCCCAAAAAGGTCAAGGCAAATGTTACAGCATCGAAACCTAAGACAATTCATGAAGCTGTAACCATGGCAAACGAGCTAATGGATCAGGTCATCATGGATAAGAAAGTATCCAATACTGATGTGAAGGTATCAGGTAACAAAAGAAAGTGGAATGGAAATTATGATCGAGGTAACCAACAACAATCTTTTAAGAAACAAGAAATCACGCAAGGTGCGGGTAGTGGTTTAAGCTTTGGTTACAAAGGACAAAATCCTTTATGTAACCGATGCCACAAACATCACTCTGGCTACTGTAATGTGGTATGCAACAAATGTAATCGAAAGGGTCGTCTTACTGAAGATTGTAGGGCTCTCGTTACAAATACAAATGGTACCAAGACTCCTGCCACCAATGCAAATAGAACTGCTTTGGCTACCATTACTTGTTATGGGTGTGGAAAACAAGGTCACTATAAGAGCCAGTGCCCGAATCCAGAGAAGAATATCGGACCTGCACGTGGGAGAGCATTTATTATTAATGCTAGAGAGGCATGTGAAGACCCGGAGCTTGTTACGGGTACGTTTACCATTAATAACTTATCAGCATCTATTATATTTGATACTGGTGCCGATAGAAGTTACGTGTGTAGAAATTTTTACACTAAATTGAATTGTTCATCATTACCTCTAGATGCTAAGTACATGATTGAGTTAGCTAATGGTAAACTAATTAAAGCCGATAAAATTTGTCGTGATTGTAAAATAAATTTAGCCGGTGAAACGTTTAAAATTGACTTGATACCCGTAGAATTAGGAAGTTTTGATGTAATAGTCGGCATGGACTGGATGTCCAAAGTAGGAGCTGAAGTTGTGTGTGCCAAAAAGGCAATTCGCATTCCTTGTAAGGATAAAATGCCGGTGATGATTTATGGAGAGAAGGGTAACTCAAAGCTAAAACTCATTAGCTGTTTGAAAGCCAAGAAGTGTTTAGAAAAGGGATGTTATGCTATTCTAGCACATGTTAATAAAGTCGAAAAGAAAGAAAAAGAGAAGTGCATCAACGACGTGCCTGTGGCAAGAGATTTTCCTGAAGTTTTTCCGGAAGAGTTGCTGGGATTACCTCCATTTAGATCTGTAGAATTTCAAATAGATTTAGTACCAGGAGCTGCACCAGTTGCCCGTGCTCCATATAGACTTGCACCGTCCGAGTTAAAAGAACTTCAGAGTCAGTTAAAAGAATTACTGGATCGTGGATTCATACGACCAAGTACTTCACCGTGGGGAGCTCCGATTCTATTTGTTAAAAAGAAAGATGGATCTTTTAGGATGTGTATAGATTATCGTGAATTAAATAAGTTAACTATCAAGAATCGGTATCCACTACCGAGAATTGACGACTTATTTGATCAACTGCAAGGATCATGTGTGTACTCGAAAATTGACCTAAGGTCGGGCTATCATCAATTACGTGTCAAAGAAGAGGACATTCCGAAAACTGCTTTTCGGACACGTTATGGTCATTACGAATTTTTGGTCATGCCGTTTGGGTTGAAAAATACGCCAGCTGTATTCATGGACCTCATGAATCGAGTTTGTAGTCCGTATTTAGATAAGTTTGTTATCGTTTTCATTGATGATATTCTTATCTATTCCAAGAGTGAGCAAGAGCATGAGCAGCATTTAAGGTTGATATTAGAGTTGTTGAGAAAAGAACATCTATATGCTAAATTTTCTAAATGTGCTTTCTGGTTGAAAGAAGTGCAATTTCTTGGCCACGTTGTTAGTAGCAAAGGAATTCAGGTTGATCCAGCAAAAATTGAAGCCATTGAAAAATGGGAGACTCCTAAGACACCAATGCAGATACGCCAATTTTTGGGTTTAGCCGGTTATTATAGAAGGTTTATTCAAGATTTTTCCCGAATAGCTAAGCCGTTGACAGCGTTAACGCAAAAAGGGAAGAAATATGAATGGACCTCTGAGCAGGAGAGTGCATTTCAATTACTGAAAAAGAAGTTGACTACGGCGCCTATTTTATCGTTACCAGAAGGGAACGATGATTTTGAAATATATTGTGACGCTTCGCGACAAGGTTTTGGTTGCGTTCTTATGCAACGGAAGAAAGTTATTGCATACGCATCCCGACAATTGAAGATTCACGAGCGGAATTATACGACGCATGATCTAGAACTGGGAGTAGTCGTGTTTGCATTAAAGATATGGAGACACTACTTGTATGGAGTTAAATGCACTGTGTTTACTGATCATAAAAGCCTTCAACATATTTTTGATCAGAAACAGCTGAACATGAGGCAACGTAGGTGGGTCGAGTTAATAAACGACTATGATTGTGAAATTCGTTATCATCCCGGGAAAGCGAATGTGGTGGCTGACGCACTAAGGAGAAAGGAACGAGAACCAATTCGAGTACGAGCAATGAACATAAAAATTCGCATGAATCTCAACTCACAAATCAAAGAGGCTCAACGAGAAGCACTTACTAAAGAAAATATAGGAAATGAAATAATGAAGAAGTATGAGAAGCAACTCGTTATACGGGAAGATGGAACTCGATATTTTGCAAATCGTGTTTGGGTACCGAAGTTGGGTGGATTAAGGAAGTTGATATTGAACGAGGCACATAAGACAAGATACTCGATACATCCTGGAGTTGGAAAGATGTATCAAGATCTTAAGATGCATTATTGGTGGCCTAATTTAAAGACAGACGTTGCAACATATGTTGGGGAATGTTTAACTTGTTCCAAAGTCAAAGCAGAACACCAGAAGCCATCAGGGTTACTTCAACAACCAGAAATCCCAGAATGGAAATGGGACGGTATTACCATGGATTTCATCACGAAGTTACCAAAGACTGCCTGGGGATACGACACCATTTGGGTGATTGTTGATTGTCTCACCAAGTCTGCACATTTCTTGCCTATAAAGGAAACGGATAGAATGGAGAAACTATTACGATTGTATATAAAGGAAATTGTTTCAAGGCATGGAATACCTATTTCCATTATATCCGATCGTGATAGTAGATTTACATCAAAGTTCTGTCAATCACTACATGAGGCCCTAGGAACTCGTTTGGATATGAGCACCGCATATCATCCGCAAACTGACGGGCAGAGTGAAAGAACAATTCAGACTCTTGAAGACATGCTCAGGGCATGTGTGATCGATTTTGGAAACGGATGGGATAAGTATTTACCGTTAGCAGAATTCTCGTATAATAATAGTTATCATGCGAGCATTAAAGCTGCACCATTCGAAGCACTGTATGGAAGGAAGTGTAGATCTCCTATCTGTTGGAATGAAGTAGGAGATCGACAATTAACTGGTCCCGAGATCATACATGAAACTACTGAAAAGATAGTACAAATCAAGGAGAGATTGAGAACGGCCCGTAGTCGCCAAAAGAGCTACGCCGATGTCCGAAGGAAACCATTAGAGTTTCAGATCGGTGACATGGTTATGCTAAAGGTGTCACCTTGGAAAGGTGTAATACGTTTTGGAAAAAGGGGTAAACTAAACCCAAGGTATGTAGGCCCGTTCAAGATTATTGAACGCATCGGACCGGTAGCTTATCGACTCGAGTTACATAATACATTTCACGTCTCGAACCTTAAAAAGTGTCTAGCAAAGGAAGACCTCACCATTCCTCTTGAAGAAATTCAAGTTGACGAGAAACTGCAATTCATAGAAGAACCAGTCGAGATCATGGACCGTGAAGTTAAACGGCTCAAGCAAAGCAACATACCGATTGTTAAAGTTTGTTGGAATGCACGAAGAGGTCTCGAGTTTACTTGGGAGTGAGAGGATCAAATGAAACAAAATTACCCGCATTTGTTTCCCGATGACGCAAAATAGGTACGATTTTAAAATTTCGGGACGAAATTTATTTAACGGGTAGGTACTGTAATGACCCGGACTTTTTCGATCGATCTATACTTATAAGATTAATATTTACATAAATTAAACCTTACCAACATGATAAGCAATCCAAATTGTTGAGACTTATGTTTTTAAAAAGAGTTTTACACAACGTTTGACCGTCTAGTTGACCGATGATATCACGAACTATATAACATATGATAATTATACGTTTGTGTATATATATGTATAAATACATATTTAACATGATCTAAGAATGTTGTAATACCTCATTTTGTATTAAAAACAATAAGTTATAAGTATATTTTGAAACTACTAACTTAAGTTTTCAAAACAATAACCATACGTAACGTTCTTTGATATAAATACTTATAACCTATAATGTTTATACATATATCGTATATGTAATGTATTTAATCACTTTTTAAGGACTTAAATACATAAAACAATATAAGTATATTCACAAAAGATAATTATATTTGAATCCTCGTTCCGTTTTCACAAGATTTCTATACGTATATTTAGAGTATATGTACTCGTATCATACCTAGCTTCTATATGTATTTACTATTGGTATATACATATCAAATCACCACCAACCAGCCCTTATTCATGCCTTATGTATAAGGTAACTCTCTTGTTCATGCCTTATGTATAAGGTAATTACTTTTGTATGATTGTATGACTAATTAACAAGATTACAAGCTTGAAACTTGTCTTTGTCTCCCCCCCCCCCATTCACGTTTTTAATGGGCTAGGAGTACTCCATTCTTGATTCATTTTTACTTCAATTTTCTAGCCAAAACACACACATACTTAGAAGCCTTAAACCCCTTAACCATCTCAGCTCACAACCATGAAGTTCTAGTTTCAAAAACATCACTTAATCACCATAAGAAAACCCTTACAAAAACACTTCAAGAATCCTTCCAAGAACACAAGTTTACTTCCAATCTTTCATCCAACTCCACCACTCTTTTGGTTCTAGGTTTTTACTCCTCTTTTACAGCAATCTTGTCCAAGTAACTTGAGGTAGTAACTTTGTTCATAACCTTATTCGATTCATATATATATAGTTATCTTATTTTATGGTATACAATTTTAACAACAAGAACATAGTTTGAATGATTTCAAACTTGTTTGCAAACTAAATAGATCATTCTAACTTAACTTTTAAAATACTTCAAGACCTGTAATATATCATAAGGATATGCTAACTTAACAAGGTATAACTTGGTTTTTCAAAGAACACCTTAAAAACTGAATTTACGACGTCGGAGTGCAACCGGGGGCTGTTTTGGGTTGGATAATTAAAAACTATTTTGAACCTTGAATTGGAGGTTTATTTTCTGGAAAATTAATATTTACTATGAATATGATAACACATAAAAATTTCATGATTTAACTCAAAATATAATTATTTTTAGAAAAATAATCATTTAATGTTGTTTGCATAAGGGAAAATGATTAACTTCATAAGTTTCACCAAAATTTGACCTATGACCTGTGATTTCGAATACAAACTAAGGTATTTGCAGTTCATATTCTTAAAGAAGGACTCGATCCAAGGAAGTGGCAAGTTGAACCAACTAAAACGGAGTTGTAACGAAGAAACTATGACCAAAACAAAATCGGATATCCAAAACTAGTTTAGCCACGAAAATAATTGGAGAAAAATTAAATAAATCACATCTTTTTAAAATAACATGATATTTTATATATATGTACTCATAATTTAATTTTATATATTTCAGGATCACCCGTAAACAATACGAGAAGATTAATCATAAGATCCCATGATTGTACGCAATACGTCTTCTAGACAATATAGGTACCATGGGTCAAGATTAATCCCGACCAATACGAATACGATGGGGGTTTTATTTATTTATTAAACACCTAAATATGAACCATTAAAATTGAATTGCTAACTACGGACTAAGAAGACATTAAAAGTATTATAAGTATATATACGTGACGATTGTTTAAAATGAACATATATTGATATATTATATATGGATAGGTTCGTGATATCAACCGGAGACCAAGTCAAAATATATATATCTTCAAGGAAAAAGTGAGTATATAGTCCCACTTTTAAACTCTAAGTATTTAGGGATGAGAATACATGTATTTTATGTTTTACGTTATGGACACAAGTAACTGAAAAATATATTCTACGTTGAGTTGTACCACTGGCATACTTCCCTGTAGCTTGGTAACTACTATTTACAGCGGTATTGTAAACGCGAATCCTGTTGATAGATCTATCGGGCCTGACAACCCCAACCGGACTGGACGACCAGTATTCAACGGTTGCACAGTACTTCGTTTCGTGACTACACTTGGTACGGTGTAGTAAGATTTCATAATAAAGGGAATATGCGACGTGATTAAATGTTAAGTATGGTTACCAAGTGCTCAACCACTTAGAATATTTTTATTAAAATGTTTACATATGAAATCTTGTGGTCTATATTTATATCGCTGCCGGCATTAAACCTATATCTCACCAACTTTATGTTGACGTTTTAAACATGTCTATTCTCAGGTGATAACTAAAAGCTTCCGCTGCAACATGTTGAATTTAAGCAAGATCTTGCGTACGCATATTTGTGTCAAAAACAAAACTGCATATCCGAGGAGTTGTAATGTAAAATATGCTAGAAATCGTATTGTTATCATCACATGTAAAGTTTGTAAGTCTAAGATTATCGCTAAACGATAATCATCTTTATATTGTCTAAAGCTTGTATTATCATAAGAGTTATGGTTTGTAATGTAAAATAAATGCAGTTGTTCTTTTAAAAATGTCGCATATAGAGGTCAATACCACGCAATGAAATCATACGTTATCTAACTCGTTCTTATGGTTAAGGACGGGTTATGACATGTGGTATCAGAGCGGTGGTCTTAGCGAACCAGGTTTGCATTATTGTGTCTAACTGATAAGTCGTTAGGATACATTAGTAAGTCTGGACTTTGACCGGGTCTGATTTTAAAAACCATTGCTTATCATTGTTGGTTAAAATTTATATGTAAATATTATGTAGTACTAATGGGTTAGTTGTTGTGTGATAGATGTCGGGCTCAAAACTTATTATCACATTCAGCGACTCCGAACCAGAATCTTCAGATGGTGTTCCAGTCATTAACCTATCCGATGACGAAAATAGTGTTTTACTGTAGCAAATAGTGTTTTACTGTAGCAAATAGGGTTTTACTGTAGAAAACTCGTTTTTACTTGTACATATATATATACATACATATAATTGTTCATGAATCGTCGAGAGTAGTCAAAGGTAATTGTATATATGAAACAGTTTTAAAATTTTGAGACTCAATCTAACAGACTTTGTTTAACGTGTTAAAATAATAAATCGTATAGAGAATTGGTTTAAATAAGTCAAAAAATTTCGGGTCATCACAGTACCTCCCCGTTTAAGAAAATTTCGTCCCGAAATTTTGAGTAGTACCTGTTTCATGAGCGATATCAGTGAACAAATGTGGATACTTTTGCTTCATTTGATCCTCACGTTTCCAAGTAAACTCGGATCCTCGTCTAGCATTCCAACGAACTCTAACTATCGGTATTTTGCTTTGTTTTAATTGTTTGACCTCACGGTCCATGATTTCAACAGGTTCTTCAACAAAATGGAGTTTATCATTGATTCGTATTTCGTCAAGAGGAATTACGACATCCTCTTCAGCTAAACATTTCTTCAAATTTGACACGTAAAATGTGTCGTGAACACTACTAAGTTCTTGCGGTAGCTTTAATCGATAAGCAACTGCTCCAACTCTTTCGGTGATTTCAAAGGGTCCTACGTACCTAGGACTTAACTTTCCTCGTTTACCGAATCGTACTACGCCTTTCCAGGGTGACACTTTCCACATGACTTTGTCGCCCACTTGAAATTCTAGCGGTTTTCTTCTTACATCAGCATAACTCTTTTGGCGACTCATGGCCGTTTTCAATCACTGTTGTATTTGAATGATCTTTTCGGTGGTTTCATGAATAATTTCTGGTCCAGTAAGTTGTCTTTCTCCTACTTCACTCCAACTGATAGGAGATCTGCACTTTCTACCGTAAAGTGCTTCAAATGGCGCTACGTTGATGCTCGTATGATAGCTGTTATTGTATGAAAATTCTGCCAACGGTAAGTGTCGATCCCAACTGGTTCCAAAGTCAATCACGCATGCCCGTAACATGTCTTCTAATGTTTGTATTGTTCTTTCACTTTGACCATCTGTCTGTGGGTGATAAGCGGTGCTCATATCTAATCGAGTTCCCAATGCTTTTTGTAATGACTGCCAGAAACGTGATGTGAATCGGGTGTCGCGATCAGATATGATAGAGATGGGTACACCATGCCTGGAAACTACTTCCTTCAAATATAGGCGTGCTAATTTCTCCATACTGTCTGTCTCCTTTATTGGTAGAAAGACTGCTGATTTAGTTAGATGATCAACTATCACCCAAATAGTATCATGACTACTTGCAGTCCTTGGCAATTTCGTAATGAAATCCATAGTTATTCTTTCCCATTTCCAATGCGGAATTTCTGGTTGTTGCAGTAATCCTGACGGCTTTTGGTGCTCAGCTTTGACCTTTGCACACGTTAAACATTTGCTTACATAAGTAGCAATTTCTGTTTTCATATTAGGCCACCAATAAAACTTCTTGAGATCGTGGTACATTTTTCCGTTTCCTGGGTGAATTGAGTACCTCGTTTTGTGTGCTTCATCCAGTACTAGTTGCCTTAGGTTACCATGTTTTGGTACCCATATCCTACCAGCAAAATACAGGGTTCCATCGGCTTTTTCTTCAAGTTGTTTTTCTAACCCTTTGCTTATTTCGCCTTTTTCGTTTTCTTCTTTTAAAGCTTCTAACTGTGCTGCTTGAATTTGCTTTGTGAGATCAGTACGAATTGTAATATTCAATGCTCGGACCCTAAGAGGTTTTACTCTTTCTTTTCGACTTAGGGCATCAGCTACAACATTAGCCTTGGGTGGTAACGGATTTCACAATCGTAATCGTTTAACAACTCTACCCAGCGACGTTGCCTCATATTGAGTTGTTTTTGATCAAAAATATGTTGAAGACTCTTATGGTTGGTGTACACTGTACACTTGGTGCCATATAGATAGTGTCTCCATATTTTGAGTGCAAAAACTACTGCTCCAAGTTCTAAATCGTGCGTCGTATAGTTCTTTTCATGAATTTTTAGTTGTCGTGAGGCATATGCGATAACTTTTGTGCGTTGCATTAATACACATCCTAAACCTTGGCGCGAAGCATCACAATAGATCACGAAATCATCATTTCCTTCTGGTAATGACAAAATGGGTGCAGACATTAACTTCTTTTTTAATAACTGGAATGAGGATTCCTGTTCCGTGGACCAATCATACTTCTTTCCCTTTTGAGTCAATGCAGTTAAGGGTTTGGCGATTCTAGAGAAATCTTGAATGAATCTTCGGTAGTAACCAGCAAGACCTAAGAATTGGCGAATTTGTGTTGGAGTCTTCGGGGTTTCCCATTTACTAATGGCTTCGATCTTGGCGGGGTCAACTTTAATTCCATGTTTACTGACAACATTGCCCAAAAATTGTACTTCTTGTAACCAAAAATCACACTTCGAAAATTTTGCGTACAATTCTTCTTTCTTGAGTATCTCCAGTACCAGTCTTAAGTGTTGCTCATGTTCTTCCTTGTTCTTCGAGTAAATCAATATGTCGTCGATAAAAACAATGACAAATTTGTCTAAATACGGTCTACAGATGTGATTCATTAGATCCATGAATACTGCTGGAGCATTAGTTAATCCAAAAGGCATGACTAGAAACTCATAGTGACCGTAACGGGTTCTGAACGCGGTTTTAGGAACATCTTCTTCCTTCACTCTCAGCTGATGATATCCGAAGCGTAGATCAATCTTAGAATAAACACTTGATCCTTGCAATTGATCAAACAAATCATCAATCCTCGGTAATGGGTACCGATTCTTGATCGTTAATTTGTTTAATTCTCGGTAATCTATGCACATTCTCATAGATCCATCCTTCTTCTTGACGAACAGAATAGGAGCACCCCAAGGTGAAAAACTAGGACGAATAAATCTACGGTCGGATAATTCTTGCAACTGGTCTTGTAATTCTTGCATTTCTGAAGGTGCAAGTCTATATGGAGATCGGGCTACAGGTGCGGCTCCTGGTATGAGATCAATCTGGAATTCTACACATCTGTGTGGAGGTAGCCCCGGTAATTCTTCTGGAAATACTCCAGGATATTCTCTTACAACCGGCATGTCATCAATGCTTCTTTCTTCAGTATCAATCTTCTTTACGTGTGCCAGAATAGCATAACAACCTTTTCTTATAAGTTTCTGAGCCTTCATACAGCTGATAAGGTTCAGCTTCGAGTTGCTCTTCTCCCCATAAATCATTAATGACGTTTCATCCTTTCGAGGGATGCGGATCGCTTTCTCAGCGCAAACAACTTCCGCTCTTGTTTTGGACATCCATTCCACGCCAACGATTACGTCAAAACTTCCTAATTCTATGGGTATCAAATCGATTTTGAAGGTTTCACCAGCGAGATTTATTTCGCAACCATGGCAAATTTTATCGGCTTTTATCAGTTTACCATTAGCTAATTCAATAGTATATTTATCGTCTAGAGGTAATGATGCACATTTTAGTTTAGAACTAAAGTCTTTACACATATAACTTCTATCAGCACCCGTATCAAACATAATAGAAGCTAGTTGATTATTAACGGTAAACGTACCCGTGACAATATTAGGATCCTCACGTGCTTCACTGGTACTAACATTAAATGCCCTTCCACGTTCGGGTTATTTGTTCTTCTCCTTATCAGGGCATTGATTTATAAAGTGACCAGACTTCCCACATCCAAAACATTTCTTGACATCGGTCGGTTTTGTCTTTACTTCAGAAACGGTGGCATAACAATCTTTCGCCACATGTCCTTTCTTGTTGCACTTATCACAGACCACTTAGCAATAACCTGCATGATGTGTGTAACATCTTTTGCAGAACGGATGGGGTCCCTTATAGTTTGGACTTGCAGTTGCCCCATCTTGTTTACCTTTAAAAGTTTCTTGTTTCTTCAGGAGAGTACTTTTGCCCTTATAGTCTTCCCATTTTCTCTTTCCTTCAGTTGTCTTAACTTCGGTAATTGGTGCCTTAATCGAACTCTCTGTGATCTGGTCCATGAGTTGGTGTGCCATTGTCATGGCTTCCTGCATCGTATTCAGTTTGGACGATGTAACATTTCCTTTGATATTGATCGATAAACCGTCAATATACATTTCTATCTTTCGTTTCACGTTTGGCACCAATTCGGGACACAACAAGGCTAGTTCCATGAAACGCTTTTCATAGTTATTGAGATTCGCGCCGATAACCTTCAGATTACGTAACTCAGATTCCATTTTTCTGATCTCGTTTCTAGGACAGTACTCCTCGATTAGCATCTTTTTCAGTTCTTCCCAAGAGATATCATATGCCGTATCTATTCCTTCTGCTTTAGCATAATTGTTCCACCAAGTAAGTGCACCGTTTTGCAATGTGCACGAAGCATATTTTGACTTGTCTCCATTCGCACAATTACTGATTTTGAAAACGGACTCCATCTTTTCAAACCATCGGGTTAGACCGACTGGTCCCTCGGTTCCACTAAACGTCCGTGGTTTGCATCCTTGAAAAGTTTTGTATGAGCATCCGTTTCGTGAGTTTGTGTTTACGGCTGCTGCTTTGGCTGCTGCTTCGGCTGTTGCTTTTGCTGCCTCGGCTGCAGCAATTATTTCATTCACACGTTTCTCGACTAGGTGCTCAAACTCAGCATCCGACATTTGAGACATGTTTCTTCAATAAACACAACAGAGATAATTTAATCATATAGAATATTATAGGTAAAATGAGTTGTCAATAGTTAATCGTAGCATATTAATAATATGAACCAATTATTATAAAAGCCTTTTCTTCTTATTAGCATTTTATAATTATTTCTAGGGTATTACCTACCCGTTAAGTTCATACATAATAGCTAGTACAAGGAATTAACTACTAAAATCCTAATAATATTCCACTATGAAAAATTATAGCGAGTTACTACATTATTATGTAATAATAATAATAATAATAAGTAGTAATAATACAAATAATCATTCCATGCATTTATTATTAATAAACCAAAATAATACAATACCATACAATACTGATATTTTACATATGCTTATTTTACATAACAAGATAGAGTAGCACACATAAGCAATAAAATAGCGCATGGAAGATTTATGGTTGCGAGTTCGTTTATTCAGAACTATCAGAAACTTCTTCCCATTTGGTTCTCTCTGCCAATTGTTTGTATGCACATGGTCCGACAGACATTCTGGCAGTGTATTTTATTTTTGGTTGGGGTTTTGAGGTACCCGTTTCCTCAGTGGGTTTAATACAATAAGGGTGGTTACGGATCGAATGGTCATGTTCCTTTTTAATAATTAAGGACTTTTTATTATTGTGGTTGTTTTTATTATCTATAGCAAGTTGGAATTTCTCCTTAGTGATCTCTTTTATTTCATTAGCGAAATCCTCCTCCTTACTAATCTCGTCTGATGACGAACTGTCTGAGTCATGTGTAGGAGAATATGATGACGAACTGCGAGAATATGTACCGGTGGTCATGAACCGAAATCTGCCAGGCGTAATCGGTACAACCCGCCCGTCGGCGGTATATCTGGACCAATGTCCATATTTGTTTAGAAATGGACGATCCTCGTTTACTCCAGGGATCATGGGTCCATGCCAACGATACTGTGGCTCCGGAAAACTAAAGCTGGGTGGAGCTGGAACCTCCTCTGGGTTTACCGGGAGTTGAGATTCCCCGGCTAACACAATTTCTTCTTTAATAGGTATTGGAACGCCCTTTTCAGTTGTGGATAGAATAGATTCAGTGTCCGATTCTGAGTCGTACAAAATGATAGGATT
Organism: Rutidosis leptorrhynchoides; assembly: GCF_046630445.1. Lineage (NCBI taxonomy): Eukaryota > Viridiplantae > Streptophyta > Magnoliopsida > Asterales > Asteraceae > Rutidosis > Rutidosis leptorrhynchoides. Next base: position 248,666,689 of record NC_092336.1, read on the forward strand.
AGAAGAAGTCATCTATCACATAATTGAAACAACAATTATGTTAGCATATAAATATATCACATATAATGTTTTTGACCAAATGATAAGCAAAAATCAGTAAAAACAGATATGGTCATAGTCCAGACTCACTAATGCATCCTAACAGTTACCAATTAAACACACTAATGTAATTTCTGGTTCCCTATGACCTCAAGCTCGGATACCAACTGTAACGACCCGTCAAAATCGCTATTGACGCAGCACGTTAATCATTGATTCCACAGTGAGGTTTTGACCTCTATATGATACGTTTTGATAAAATATTGCATTCATTAAAATAAGTGACTTTCTAAACATAGAAAGTTATAAACATGTGGGCGAGTGCTTAGGTATAAGCAAAACCCCAAAATACATAAGTCTTTAATTTACAGGTTGACTTCACAGTCCAATTATTTATTACACAACGCAGTTTTATTTTGAATGCAATAAACTTTGTACAAAGCACGAGAGACTCCATGCAGGCAACAAGCACATCACAGCGGAAGCATTCTAAGGACCTGAGAATAAAACATGCTAAAAAGTCAACACGAATGTTGGTGAGTTATAGGTTTAATTGCTCGAGTCATAAACATATATAAAGATAGACCACAAGATTTCATCAAAAGTTTATCAATAGATTCTACGTAACAGAGCACCCTGGTAACTAAACTTAACGCTATAGTGATAATTACCCCATTCGTTTTAATACACGCAAACCAACGTGTCTTAAACTCAAATAACATACGTCCGTTAAAAGGCTAGCGCTCTAGCTCGGACGGGGATGTCAAGCCCTATGGATTCATATACAATTATTCGCGCCCACCAGTCCATATCCTATGTACTGGCAGCTACTAGTTACCAAAGCTAAGGGATTTTCGGTTTAACTCAGTGTAGAATTTTGTATGTACTTGTGTCTTATTGCGTTTAAAATAAATTGCATGTATTCTCAGCCCAAAAATATTTAAAGTATTTAAAAAGAGAGACTATAACTCACAGTTCAATATTGCGATTCAATATTGTAGGCAAATTGCGTAGACGTAATGATGGTAGACGACTGTATGGTTGGCCTTGGATTCAAGAACAATACCCCGAACAATACCCAATATTTCCTTAGCTTAAAGCGGTTTGAAACCCGAATTAAAACACCCTCGAATATACTTTATTATTATTAAACTTAAATTAAAATTATAATTATAATTATAAATATAAAAATTGATTAAAGAAAATTAAAGTGTGAAGAGTTCGTGCAGGAATCTGGCGTATTTATAATACTTTTCGATTTACTGTAGCTCATGCGATCGCATGAGTTTTCAGTGTTTTTGCCATGCGATCGCATGGCCGCCTTTTCCGTTTTTGTTTGCTAGTTCGTCGACATCAAATAGTGATTTACTGTAGCAAATAGTGTTTACTGTAGCAAATCACTGTAGCAAGTCGTTTTAACTGTAGCACTGTAGCAAAATACGGTTTCACTGTAGCAAATAGTGTTTCACTGTAGCAAATAGTGTTTTACTGTAGCAAAGTAATTTTTACTGTAGCAAATAGGGTTTTACTGTAGAAAAGTCGTTTTTACTTGTACATATATATATACATACATATAATTGTTCATGAAACGTCGAGAGTAGTCAAAGGTAATTGTATATATGAAACAGTTCTAAAATTTTGAGACTCAATCTAACAGACTTTGTTTAACGTGTTAAAATAATAAATCGTATAGAGAATTGGTTTAAATAAGTCAAAAATTTTCGAGTCATCACATGTTACTTTTAATAACAATACTAATTATTAATGAAGATTTTGATAATAACAATAATCTTAATAATAATGATAATAATACTAAAAAAATGATTTAATCATAATGGTATTATATTTTAACCTTAATGATAATACTAATAATAATAATACTAATAATAATAATAATAATAATAATAGTACTTATAATAATAATAACTAAAATAATAATTTTACTGCTAGTTATAGTTATGATAATAATATTAGTAATAACAATAATAATCGTAATCATAATTGTGATTATAATCATGATAATACTAATAACTGATAACTAATACATATTTTTGTAACAATAATAACAATTATAATACTAAATGATAATACTAATAATAACAATATTGATAATATTGTTAATTGGATTAATGATAATAATGATCATTTTATTATTGTTTGTAATAGTAATAATTAACATAATAATAATAATAATAATAATAATAATAATAATAATAATAATAATAATAATAATAATAATAATAATAATAATAATAATAATAATAATAATAATAATAATAATGAATAATAATAATGATAGAATTAAAAATAAATGTATACCCTTTCAAAAGCTTTATCTAAAAAGAAATGCCCTGGACCGGACTCGAACCCGTGACCTCCCGCTCACCCGAATCACCTCTTAACCATTGCTCCATTACTGTCGTTCTTATTATTACCCGTTCCTAATTTTATTTATCCTATTTTTTCGTTTCTCCCCTTTCTTCTTCATCTTCATAATCAATTTCAATTCAACAAGCATCAATTTAAGTTACTAGATTAATCTAAGTTCTAAAATAGAAACAGAAACATTTAGAAAGTGATTACGTTAATTTGCAAACGTTTTGAAAAAAAAAATTAAAATTACACAGCCTTCTTGTTCAACGCTGTTGGAATGAAAAAAGAAAAAATTGATTTCGTTTTTAAGAATATTTTAGACGAAGGTTATAACACGAAATATATTGCAAATCGATCCTAGTGTAGTGACCCGAAAAATTTAGACTAATTTTAAAACAAACTCTCGATACGATTTAATATCTTTGACACGATAAGCAAAGTCTGTTATAGTTAAGTCTCAAAAAAAAAAAAATTGAACTGTTTCATATATTGACCTTCTGTAGTGACCCGAACTTTTTCATGTTTATATATATTAATTGAGATTGATATTTACATGATTAAATGTTTCCAACATGTTAAGCAATCAAACTTGTTAAGACTTGATTAATTGAAATATGTTTCATATAGACAATTGACCACCCAAGTTGACCGGTGATTCACGAACGTTAAAACTTGTAAAAACTATATGATGACATATATATGGATATATACATAGTTAACATGATACTATGATAAGTAAACATATCATTAAGTATATTAACAATGAACTACATATGTAAAAACAAGACTACTAACTTAATGATTTTTAAACGAGACATATATGTAACGATTATCATTGTAAAGACATTTAATGTATATATATCATATTAAGAGATATTCATACATGATAATATCATGATAATATAATAATTTAAAATCTCATTTGATATTATAAACATTGGGTTAACAACATTTAACAAGATCGTTAACCTAAAGGTTTCAAAACAACACTTACATGTAACGACTAACGATGACTTAACGACTCAGTTAAAATGTATATACATGTAGTGTTTTAATATGTATTTATACACTTTTGAAAGACTTCAATACACTTATCAAAATACTTCTACTTAACAAAAATGCTTACAATTACATCCTCGTTCAGTTTCATCAACAATTTTACTCGTATGCACCCGTATTCGTACTCGTACAATACACAGCTTTTAGATGTATGTACTATTGGTATATACACTCCAATGATCAGCTCTTAGCAGCCCATGTGAGTCACCTAACACATGTGGGAACCATCATTTGGCAACTAGCATGAAATATCTCATAAAATTACAAAAATATGAGTAATCATTCACGACTTATTTACATGAAAACAAAATTACATATCCTTTATATCTAATCCATACACCAACGACCAAAAACACCTACAAACACTTTCATTCTTCAATTTTCTTCATCTAATTGATCTCTCTCAAGTTCTATCTTCAAGTTCTAAGTGTTCTTCATATATTCTACAAGTTCTAGTTACATAAAATCAAGAATACTTTCAAGTTTGCTAGCTCACTTCCAATCTTGTAAGGTGATCATCCAACCTCAAGAAATCTTTGTTTCTTACAGTAGGTTATCATTCTAATACAAGGTAATAATCATATTCAAACTTTGGTTCAATTTCTATAACTATAACAATCTTATTTCAAGTGATGATCTTACTTGAACTTGTTTTCGTGTCATGATTCTGCTTCAAGAACTTCGAGCCATCCAAGGATCCGTTGAAGCTAGATCCATTTTTCTCTTTTCCAGTAGGTTTATCCAAGGAACTTAAGGTAGTAATGATGTTCATAACATCATTCAATTCATACATATAAAGCTATATTATTCGAAGGTTTAAACTTGTAATCACTAGAACATAGTTTAGTTAATTCTAAACTTGTTCGCAAACAAAAGTTAATCCTTCTAACTTGACTTTTAAAATCAACTAAACACATGTTCTATATCTATATGATATGCTAACTTAATGATTTAAAACCTGGAAACACGAAAAACACCGTAAAACCGGATTTACGCCGTCGTAGTAACACCGCGGGCTGTTTTGGGTTAGTTAATTAAAAACTATGATAAACTTTGATTTAAAAGTTGTTATTCTGAGAAAATGATTTTTATTATGAACATGAAACTATATCCAAAAATTATAGTTAAACTCAAAGTGGAAGTATGTTTTCTAAAATGGTCATCTAGACGTCGTTCTTTCGACTGAAATATGACTACCTTTACAAAAATGACTTGTAACTTATTTTTCCGTCTATAAACCTATACTTTTTCTGTTTAGATTCATAAAATAGAGTTCAATATGAAATCATAGCAATTTGATTCACTCAAAACGGATTTAAAATGAAGAAGTTATGGGTAAAACAAGATTGGATAATTTTTCTCATTTTAGCTACGTGAAAACTGGTAACAAATCTATTCCAACCATAACTTAATCAACTTGTATTGTATATTATGTAATCTTGAGATACCATAGACACGTATACAATGTTTCGACCTATCATGTCGACACATCTATATATATTTCGGAACAACCATAGACACTCTATATGTGAATGTTGGAGTTAGCTATACAGGGTTGAGGTTGATTCCAAAATATATATAGTTTGAGTTGTGATCAATACTGAGATACGTATACACTGAGTCGTGGATTGATTCAAGATAATATTTATCGATTTATTTCTGTACATCTAACTGTGGACAACTAGTTGTAGGTTACTAACGAGGACAGCTGACTTAATAAACTTAAAACATCAAAATATATTAAAAGTGTTGTAAATATATTTTGAACATACTTTGATATATATGTATATATTGTTATAGGTTCGTGAATCAACCAGTGGCCAAGTCTTACTTCCCGACGAAGTAAAAATCTGTGAAAGTGAGTTATAGTCCCACTTTTAAAATCTAATATTTTTGGGATGAGAATACATGCAGGTTTTATAAATGATTTACAAAATAGACACAAGTACGTGAAACTACATTCTATGGTTGAATTATCGAAATCGAATATGCCCCTTTTTATTAAGTCTGGTAATCTAAGAATTAGGGAACAGACACCCTAATTGACGCGAATCCTAAAGATAGATCTATCGGGCCCAACAAGCCCCATCCAAAGTACCGGATGCTTTAGTACTTCGAAATTTATATCATATTCGAAGGGTGTCCCGGAATGATGGGGATATTCTTATATATGCATCTTGTTAATGTCGGTTACCAGGTGTTCACCATATGAATGATTTTTATCTCTATGTATGGGATGTGTATTGAAATATAAAATCTTGTGGTCTATTATTATGATTTGATATATATAGGTTAAACCTATAACTCACCAACATTTTTGTTGACATTTTAAGCATGTATTTATTCTCAGGTGATTATTAAGAGCTTCCGCTGTCGCATACTTAAATAAGGACGAGATTTGGAGTTCATGCTTGTATGATATTGTGTAAAAACTGCATTCAAGAAACTTATTTTGTTGTAACATATTTGTATTGTAAACCATTATGTAATGGTCGTGTGTAAACAGGATATTTTAGATTATCATTATTTGATAATCTACGTAAAGCTTTTTAAACCTTTATTGATGAAATAAAGGTTATGGTTTGTTTTAAAATGAATGCAATCTTTGAAAAACGTCTCATATAGAGGTCAAAACCTCGCAACGAAATCAATTAATATGGAACGTTTTTAATCAATAAGAACGGGACATTTCAGTTGGTATCCGAGCGTTGGTCTTAGAGAACCAGAATTTTGCATTAGTGTGTCTTATCGAGTTTGTTAGGATGCATTAGTGAGTCTGGACTTCGACCGTGTTTACTTGAAAAATGATTGCTTAACAAATTTTGTTGGAAACTATATATTTTTAACATGTGAATATTATGTGATATATTAATCTCTTAACGCGTTTGATATTATGTGATAGATGTCTACCTCTAGAAAAAGTCCCATTGACTCACCTAATAATAATGAAGAGTCAAATGTAAATTGGAATGATACGTGGACTGATTCACAAGTTCCCGAAGAGGAACCGGAAGAAGAGTCGGAACCAGAAGAAAAATCGGAACCGGAAGAAGAATCGGAACCGGATGAAGAAATAGAACCGGTGGGGGAAATAATAAAACGGCTAAGTAAAAGAAAATCCTCAACCAACCGACCAAGGTTAATTATGGTCAATGGTGTTTCCGCCAAGGAAGCAAAATATTGGGAGGATTACCAATTCTCCGATGAATCGGATTCCGACGAGAATTCCGATGATGTTATAGAAATTACCCCAACTGAATTTAAAAAGGCAAAAGAAAATAATAAGGAAAAGGGCATAAAAATAGAGAAATCTAATTCCAACTCCGATGAACTTTATATGTATCATCAACCCCCGAAGTCCTTAAGTTGTAACAATGACCCGGGAACCTCTAAACCACCAGGTTTTTCTAAACCAATGTGGATAACGACGGCTCGTATTAGGGGAACATCATATATCCCTAGAAACTTGGTAAAACGAACCAAAACCGAAGAAGAAGAAATAAGCGAGTCGGAATAAGATAGCTGTATTCGTGTGGTGTAATATATGTAATATAGTGTGCTTATGCTCTATGATATATGTAAAAATTACTTGTATTAATAAGTATTTTTTTTTATGAATCTAACTCTTGTCTATTTTACAGTATAAAAACACAAAATGGATAGACAACCCAATATTTTAAGAGACCTACCCGGAAACATGATTGATGAAATCTTGTCTAGAGTCGGTCAGAATTCTTCGGCACAACTATTTAAGGCGAGATCAGTTTGTAAGACATTCGAAGAACGTTCCAAGAATGCCTTGGTTTATAAAAGGCTTTCGTTCGAAAGATGGGGGATATCACATTGGGAAATCCATAAGTTACGATGTGTTTACTTTGACGCATATATTGCGGGGAACCCAAATGCTATTTTACGCAATGGGTTAAGAAATTATTTTGACTCAATATATCCGAATATTGGACTTCGTGATTTAGAAAAAGCGGCTAACATGCAACATAAAGAAGCATGTTATGCTTACGGATTAGTAATGTTCGCTTCTCACCAAAGTGAGAACAAGAACATCGGCCTACAACTATTAAACAAAACGTTCCCACAAGTGACGGAGTCGGTAATTGGGGTAAGAAATGAGGTTTTTAGATTGTAACGGGACTGTTGGACATTACGTAACCCTCGTCCCTTTGACGACATTACAACACGCTGTCTTATCAACGGCCATAACGGTTATGTTCCACAAGACCAAGGATGGGAAGTAATCCTAGTAAAACCAGAATGCATGACTTGTTTCTGGACGTATGAATTACGTGTCTTTATTGCCTTTGCTGAACGACTTGTGTACTAGCTAGAATTATCTTCACAACCATCTTGTATCAAATTTATTGTGTGCTATATTTCATGCTATATGTAAAATAAGCGGTATTGTAAGTTTGTAAAATATTGTGTAAAAGTTTGAACGCGAAATATTATTATAATCAGTTTTTCATATAGAATTGTAGTAGTTGAATGGTATATTAGCTACTAAGTATGAACTTAACGGGTAGGTACTACCCGAATTTAAACTTATAAAACGCTAATATGAAGAAAAAGCTTTTATAAATGAGTTCATATTATGCTACGAAATACTATTAACTACTCTTAATATTCTGTATGATTAACTTGTTCCATTTGACTATTTTGAAGGAAATGGCACCGACTACTCGACACATCGTGAATATGAATGAAGAGGAATTCCGTACTTTTCTAGCTTCAAACATAGCCGCAGTACAGGCTGCGCTACATACCAACAATAACCTTGGATCTAGCAGTACAGGAAATCGTGTAGGATGCACCTACAAAGAATTCACTGCCTGCAAACCTTTGGAATTTGATGGAACCGAAGGACCGATCGGATTGAAACGGTGGACCGAGAAGGTCGAATTGGTGTTTGCCATAAGTAAGTGTACTGAAGAGGACAAAGTGAAGTACGCTACGCATACCTTCACAGGTTCTGCGTTAACATGGTGGAATACTTATCTAGAGCAAGTGGGACAAGACGATGCGTACGCACTACCTTGGTCAGCATTCAAGCACTTGATGAACGATAAGTACCGTCCCAGAACCGAGGTCAATAAGCTCAAGACAGAACTTAGAGGGTTACGAACCCAAGGATTTGATATTACCACGTACGAAAGACGATTCACAGAATTATGCCTATTGTGTCCGGGAGCGTTCGAAGATGAGGAAGAGAAGATCGACGCGTTTGTGAAAGGATTACCGGAAAGAATCCAAGAAGATATAAGTTCACACAAGCCCGCCTCTATACAACAGGCATGTAGAATGGCTCACAAACTAGTGAACCAGATTGAAGAAAGAATTAAAGAACAGACTGCTGAAGAGGCCAATGTGAAGCAAGTCAAAAGAAAGTGGGAGGAAAACGGTGATCAGAATCACCAATACAACAACAACAGCAATTACAACAATAATCGCAACAATCATCCCAACAATCGCAACATCAATCGCAACTACAACAAACGGCCCAACAACAACAACAACAACAACAGCAACTACAACAATCATCCCAACAACAATAATAACCGCAACAATAACAACAATCAGAAGCAGCTATGCCAAAGGTGTGAAAAGTATCACTCGGGGTTCTGCACCAAATTTTGCAACAAGTGTAAAAGAAATGGTCATAGCGCGGCGAAGTGTGAGGTCTACGGACCAGGGGTTAATAGAACGAAAGGAACAAATGGTGTCGGAACGAGTAATGGCGGAGCAAGTAGTGTCGGAGCAAGTTATGCCAATGTAGTTTGTTATAAATGTGGAAAATCGGGCCACATTATTAGAAATTGCCCGAACCAGGAGAACAAGAATGGACAAGGCCTTGGAAGAGTTTTCAATATTAATGCGGCAGAGGCACAGGAAGACCCGGAGCTTGTTACGGGTACGTTTCTTATTGACAATAAATCTGCTTACGTTTTATTTGATTCGGGTGCGGATAGAAGCTATATGAGTAGAGATTTTTGTGCTAAATTAAGTTGTCCATTGACGCCTTTGGATAGTAAATTTTTACTCGAATTAGCAAATGGTAAATTAATTTCAGCAGATAATATATGTCGGAATCGAGAAATTAAACTGGTTAGTGAAACATTTAAGATTGATTTGATACCAGTAGAGTTAGGGAGTTTTGATGTGATAATCGGTATGGACTGGTTGAAAGAAGTGAAAGCAGAGATCGTTTGTTACAAAAATGCAATTCGCATTATACGAGAAAAAGGAAAACCCTTAATGGTGTACGGAGAAAAGGGCAACACGAAGCTACATCTTATTAGTAATTTGAAGGCACAAAAACTAATAAGAAAAGGTTGCTATGCTGTTCTAGCACACGTCGAGAAAGTACAAACTAAAGAAAAGAGCATCAATGATGTTCCCATTGCAAAAGAATTTCCCGATGTATTTCCGAAAGAATTACCGGGATTACCCCCACATCGATCCGTTGAATTTCAAATAGATCTTGTACCAGGAGCTGCACCAATAGCTCGTGCTCCTTACAGACTCGCACCCAGCGAGATGAAAGAACTGCAAAGCCAATTACAAGAACTTTTAGAGCGTGGTTTCATTCGACCAAGCACATCACCGTGGGGAGCTCCTGTTTTGTTTGTCAAGAAGAAAGATGGAACATTCAGGTTGTGTATCGACTACCGAGAGTTGAACAAACTTACCATCAAGAACCGCTACCCACTACCGCGAATCGATGACTTATTTGATCAACTACAAGGCTCGTCTGTTTATTCAAAGATTGACTTACGTTCCGGGTATCATCAAATGCTGGTGAAAGAAGATGATATTCCAAAGACTGCTTTCAGAACACGTTACGGTCATTACGAGTTTATGGTCATGCCGTTTGGTTTAACTAATGCACCAGCTATGTTCATGGACCTTATGAACCGAGTGTGTGGACCATACCTTGACAAGTTTGTCATTGTTTTCATTGATGACATACTTATTTACTCAAAGAATGACCAAGAACACGGTGAACATTTGAGAAAGGTGTTAGAAGTATTGAGGAAGGAAGAATTGTACGCTAAGTTTTCAAAGTGTGTATTTTGGTTGGAAGAAGTTCAATTCCTCGGTCACATAGTGAACAAAGAAGGTATTAAGGTGGATCCGGCAAAGATAGAAACTGTTGAAAAGTGGGAAACCCCGAAAACTCCGAAACACATACGCCAGTTTTTAGGACTAGCTGGTTACTACAGAAGGTTCATCCAAGACTTTTCCAGAATAGCAAAACCCTTAACTGCATTAACGCATAAAGGGAAGAAATTTGAATGGAATGATGAACAAGAGAAAGCGTTTCAGTTATTGAAGAAAAAGCTAACTACGGCACCTATATTGTCATTGCCTGAAGGGAATGATGATTTTGTGATTTATTGTGACGCATCAAAGCAAGGTCTCGGTTGTGTATTAATGCAACGAACGAAGGTGATTGCTTATGCGTCTAGACAATTGAAGATTCACGAACAAAATTATACGACACATGATTTGGAATTAGGCGCGGTTGTTTTTGCATTAAAGACTTGGAGGCACTACTTATATGGGGTCAAAAGTATTATATATACCGACCACAAAAGTCTTCAACACATATTTAATCAAAAACAACTGAATATGAGGCAGCGTAGGTGGATTGAATTATTGAATGATTACGACTTTGAGATTCGTTACCACCCGGGGAAGGCAAATGTGGTAGTCGATGCCTTGAGTAGGAAGGACAGAGAACCCATTCGAGTAAAATCTATAAATATAATGATTCATAATAACCTTACTACTCAAATAAAGGAGGCGCAACAAGGAGTTTTAAAAGAGGGAAATTTAAAGGATGAAATACCTAAAGGATCGGAGAAGCATCTTAATATTCGGGAAGACGGAACCCGGTATAGGGCTGAAAGGATTTGGGTACCAAAATTTGGAGATATGAGAGAAATGGTACTTAGAGAAGCTCATAAAACCAGATACTCAATACATCCTGGAACGGGGAAGATGTACAAGGATCTCAAGAAACATTTTTGGTGGCCGGGTATGAAAGCCGATGTTGCTAAATATGTAGGAGAATGTTTGACGTGTTCTAAGGTCAAAGCTGAGCATCAGAAACCATCAGGTCTACTTCAACAACCCGAAATCCCGGAATGGAAATGGGAAAACATTACCATGGATTTCATCACTAAATTGCCAAGGACTGCAAGTGGTTTTGATACTATTTGGGTAATAGTTGATCGTCTCACCAAATCAGCACACTTCCTGCCAATAAGAGAAGATGACAAGATGGAGAAGTTAGCACGACTGTATTTGAAGGAAGTCGTCTCCAGACATGGAATACCAATCTCTATTATCTCTGATAGGGATGGTAGATTTATTTCAAGATTCTAGCAGACATTACAGCAAGCATTAGGAACTCGTCTAGACATGAGTACTGCCTATCATCCACAAACTGATGGGCAGAGCGAAAGGACGATACAAACGCTTGAAGACATGCTACGAGCATGTGTTATTGATTTCGGAAACAGTTGGGATCGACATCTACCGTTAGCAGAATTTTCCTACAACAACAGCTACCATTCAAGCATTGAGATGGCGCCGTTTGAAGCACTTTATGGTAGAAAGTGCAGGTCTCCGATTTGTTGGAGTGAAGTGGGGGATAGACAGATTACGGGTCCGGAGATTATACAAGAAACTACCGAGAAGATCATCCAAATTCAACAACGGTTGAAAACTGCCCAAAGTCGACAAAAGAGCTACGCTGACATTAAAAGAAAAGATATAGAATTTGAAATTGGAGAGATGGTCATGCTTAAAGTTTCACCTTGGAAAGGCGTTGTTCGATTTGGTAAATGAGGGAAATTAAATCCAAGGTATATTGGACCATTCAAGATTATTGATCGTGTCGGACCAGTAGCTTACCGACTTGAGTTACCTCAACAACTCGCGACTGTACATAATACTTTCCACGTCTCAAATTTGAAGAAATGTTTTGCTAAAGAAGATCTCACTATTCCGTTAGATGAAATCCAAATCAACGAAAAACTTCAATTCATCGAAGAACCCGTCGAAATAATGGATCGTGAGGTTAAGAGACTTAAACAAAACAAGATACCGATTGTTAAGGTTCGATGGAATGCTCGTAGAGGACCCGAGTTCACCTGGGAGCGTGAAGATCAGATAAAGAAGAAATACCCGCATCTATTTCCAGAAGATTCGTCAACACCTTCAACATCTTAAAATTTCGGGACGAAATTTATTTAACGGGTAGGTACTGTAGTGACCCGAACTTTTCCATGTTTATATATATTAATTGAGATTGATATTTACATGATTAAATGTTTCCAACATGTTAAGCAATCAAACTTGTTAAGACTTGATTAATTGAAATATGTTTCATATAGACAATTGACCACCCAAGTTGACCGGTGATTCACGAACGTTAAAACTTGTAAAAACTATATGATGACATATATATGGATATATACATAGTTAACATGATACTATGATAAGTAAACATATCATTAAGTATATTAACAATGAACTACATATGTAAAAACAAGACTACTAACTTAATGATTTTTAAACGAGACATATATGTAACGATTATCATTGTAAAGACATTTAATGTATATATATCATATTAAGAGATATTCATACATGATAATATCATTATAATATAATAATTTAAAATCTCATTTGATATTATAAACATTGGGTTAACAACATTTAACAAGATCGTTAACCTAAAGGTTTCAAAACAACACTTACATGTAACGACTAACGATGACTTAACGACTCAGTTAAAATGTATATACATGTAGTGTTTTAATATGTATTTATACACTTTTGAAAGACTTCAATACACTTATCAAAATACTTCTACTTAACAAAAATGCTTACAATTACATCCTCGTTCAGTTTCATCAACAATTTTACTCGTATGCACCCGTATTCGTACTCGTACAATACACAGCTTTTAGATGTATGTACTATTGGTATATACACTCCAATGATCAGCTCTTAGCAGCCCATGTGAGTCACCTAACACATGTGGGAACCATCATTTGGCAACTAGCATGAAATATCTCATAAAATTACAAAAATATGAGTAATCATTCATGACTTATTTACATGAAAACAAAATTACATATCCTTTATATCTAATCCATACACCAACGACCAAAAACACCTACAAACACTTTCATTCTTCAATTTTCTTCATCTAATTGATCTCTCTCAAGTTCTATCTTCAAGTTCTAAGTGTTCTTCATATATTCTACAAGTTCCAGTTACATAAAATCAAGAATACTTTCAAGTTTGCTAGCTCACTTCCAATCTTGTAAGGTGATCATCCAACCTCAAGAAATCTTTGTTTCTTACGGTAGGTTATCATTCTAATACAAGGTAATAATCATATTCAAACTTTGGTTCAATTTCTATAACTATAACAATCTTATTTCAAGTGATGATCTTACTTGAACTTGTTTTCGTGTCATGATTCTGCTTCAAGAACTTCGAGCCATCCAAGGATCCGTTGAAGCTAGATCCATTTTTCTCTTTTCCAGTAGGTTTATCCAATGAACTTAAGGTAGTAATGATGTTCATAACATCATTCAATTCATACATATAAAGCTATATTATTCGAAGGTTTAAACTTGTAATCACTAGAACATAGTTTAGTTAATTCTAAACTTGTTCGCAAACAAAAGTTAATCCTTCTAACTTGACTTTTAAAATCAACTAAACACATGTTCTATATCTATATGATATGCTAAATTAATGATTTAAAACCTGGAAACACGAAAAACACCGTAAAACCGGATTTACGCCGTCGTAGTAACACCGCGGGCTGTTTTGGGTTAGTTAATTAAAAACTATGATAAACTTTGATTTAAAAGTTGTTATTCTGAGAAAATGATTTTTATTATGGACATGAAACTATATCCAAAAATTATAGTTAAACTCAAAGTGGAAGTATGTTTTCTAAAATGGTCATCTAGACGTCGTTCTTTCGACTGAAATGACTACCTTTACAAAAATGACTTGTAACTTATTTTTCCGTCTATAAACCTATACTTTTTTCTGTTTAGATTCATAAAATAGAGTTCAATATGAAATCATAGCAATTTGATTCACTCAAAACGGATTTAAAATGAAGAAGTTATGGGTAAAACAAGATTGGATAATTTTTCTCATTTTAGCTACGTGAAAACTGGTAACAAATCTATTCCAACCATAACTTAATCAACTTGTATTGTATATTATGTAATCTTGAGATACCATAGACACGTATACAATGTTTCGACCTATCATGTCGACACATCTATATATATTTCGGAACAACCATAGACACTCTATATGTGAATGTTGGAGTTAGCTATACAGGGTTGAGGTTGATTCCAAAATATATATAGTTTGAGTTGTGATCAATACTGAGATACGTATACACTGAGTCGTGGATTGATTCAAGATAATATTTATCGATTTATTTCTGTACATCTAACTGTGGACAACTAGTTGTAGGTTACTAACGAGGACAACTGACTTAATAAACTTAAAACATCAAAATATATTAAAAGTGTTGTAAATATATTTTGAACATACTTTGATATATATGTATATATTGTTATAGGTTCGTGAATCAACCAGTGGCCAAGTCTTACTTCCCGACGAAGTAAAAATCTGTGAAAGTGAGTTATAGTCCCACTTTTAAAATCTAATATTTTTGGGATGAGAATACATGCAGGTTTTATAAATGATTTACAAAATAGACACAAGTACGTGAAACTACATTCTATGGTTGAATTATCGAAATCGAATATGCCCCTTTTTATTAAGTCTGGTAATCTAAGAATTAGGGAACAGACACCCTAATTGACGCGAATCCTAAAGATAGATCTATCGGGCCCAACAAGCCCCATCCAAAGTACCGGATACTTTAGTACTTCGAAATTTATATCATATCCGAAGGGTGTCCCTGAATGATGGGGATATTCTTATATATGCATCTTGTTAATGTCGGTTACCAGGTGTTCACCATATGAATGATTTTTATCTCTATGTATGGGATGTGTATTGAAATATGAAATCTTGTGGTCTATTATTATGATTTGATATATATAGGTTAAACCTATAACTCACCAACATTTTTGTTGACGTTTTAAGCATGTTTATTCTCAGGTGATTATTAAGAGCTTCCGCTGTCACATACTTAAATAAGGACGAGATTTGGAGTCCATGCTTGTATGATATTGTGTAAAAACTGCATTCAAGAAACTTATTTTGTTGTAACATATTTGTATTGTAAACCATTATGTAATGGTCGTGTGTAAACAGGATATTTTAGATTATCATTATTTGATAATCTACGTAAAGCTTTTTAAACCTTTATTGATGAAATAAAGGTTATGGTTTGTTTTAAAATGAATGCAGTCTTTGAAAAACGTCTCATATAGAGGTCAAAACCTCACAACGAAATCAATTAATATGGAACGTTTTTAATCAATAAGAACGGGACATTTCACCTTCGGCTGTTCCCGACGATTCACGAACAACTAGTTGTAAATAGATATATATATATTTAAATATAGCACTGTAGCGCTGTAGCAAAATACGGTTTCACTGTAGCAAATAGTGTTTTACTGTAGCAAATAGGGTTTTACTGTAGAAAAGTCATTTTTACTTGTACATATATATATACATACATATAATTGTTCATGAATCGTCGAGAGTAGTCAAAGGTAATTGTATATATGAAACAGTTCTAAAATTTTGAGACTCAATCTAACAGACTTTGTTTAACGTGTTAAAATAATAAATCGTATAGAGAATTGGTTTAAATAAGTCAAAAAATTTCGGGCCATCACATAATATGCAGACTCCATGTAAAGCTAGCAATCCACATTATCGGCATCTTAATAATTACCTGAGACAAAACATGCTTTAAAAAGTCAACACAAAGGTTGAGTGATATCATAGGTTTATAATTATTCCTGAATTGTTAAGACCACAAGATTTCAATAAAATAGACCGACATTCATCATATCAATCTTTAAAAATATATGCCGAATTGTAATATCGAGACTAAACGGTAACCCCAATGCTCTTTCTGGCCCCAAATCATTATTATGTGTCCTCAACCATAGGTTAATGGACATAGGCGTTACCCTCAACAGCGATATTCACAATAAGTAAGCTCACTAAATCACATAGCAATTGACGATATTACTCTAAGGGAATTTAATATGACTTAAGCATATAGCATGGCATTTTAAGGTTTTGCACTTGTGTCTAACATGTAAAACATCTAAAAGATAGCATGTGTCTCACCCCAATTTATAAAAACAGTAAAAGAAAATGGAGCTATGAAATCACCTTAATAGTAAGTAAAGTATCCTCGAAAGAAATGAATGAACGGAAGTAGTAGACCGAAAATCTCAACCTAGAGATAGAACGAAAGAACGGATATATGTATACTTATAAGTATATCAACCTATATTCGTAGTGATGGTTTACTAAAAGAGTTCTATTTTTGAAAAGTTACTATTTTTGGAAAGTTTCTATTTATAGTAAGTTTTCAAATTTAGGAAGTTCGGGTTATAATCTTTCATAAGACGTTGTACACCTTTACCCAAACCTCGTTGCTATCAAGTAAGTTACTCTGATGATCTATTGTTACCGGGTGCCCAGGACTCTTGACCAGAATCTAAGTCATGGCATTCGAGATCCACAAGCGAGTCCCATAATGGCAACAAGGACCACCCTAGGCCATAAGGATCACTTAAGATAATTTCATTACTCGTACTTATCGATTATTATGATGTTTGGAATGTTCTTAATATTTGATTGTTCTGTTTATAATGTTACAGATCAAAATTAGATACAAGGAAGAATAAAGTTATTATTATTAATCATCTCTTATTGATTATAACCCTTTGTTAAGTGATGTAACTGATGCAAATTGTAAGATCCAAGTCACAATATTAGTTAAATGGATTACTACATATTTCAACAATATGCTTAATTTTTTTTTTTTTATCATTATTATGTAAATTGATGTGACGTGTGTGACATACATCTTTTAGTTCTAAATTTATACAAGATTCAAATATTACAAATAAGCACGCACAACTATCGAGTACTTAGAACCCGGTTATTATAGCACTTAATTTAAGTATTCTTATCAAGTTCGTCCTAAGAGAACGGTGTAAGTTGAGCAATTGAAACTAATAGTTATCCTAGGGGATTGTTTGATTGGGGGATTTGTGATTGATTTTAACTATCAACTAAACTTTTTCAATTAAACAAACTTAAACTTAACTAGCAACAAGTAACAAGTAATTAGAAATGAGATTTAATCAATAAGACAAAGAGTGTTCACTTATTTAATCCTCTCTGTGCTTGGATCGCCCTTATTTTACCCAATTTGATATCGCTTTAGTTGTTTGAACTAGTAGATGTTTAGTATCACTACCAAACCTTAATCAAAGCATACTTTAGCAAATTCACATAAGCGTGGTATCCTAAGATCAAGTTATGTATGAGTTGATTATTGAGATTATGCTCGGGTTGAAATCACTTAAAACCCTTTAACCATCAAAATCACTTAAGATAGTCAAACACCACTATGATGAACAAAGGTCAATTGAAAACCAACTTAGCCTAGAAACACAATCACTTGAAATCCCTATTCTAGTTGTCTAGCTCACCTGAGGTGTTGAAGCACAAGTTGATTCACTTCTCAAATCACTAAGAGAGCTACTCAACCTATGTAATCAAAGTAAAACCAATATCAAACATAGCAATGGACCTCATAGCTAACTCAATAACACTAGCTCGTGTATTTTCATTCAAAACAACTTCATTCAATAGATTAAGGGCTAATCCTATGCATTAGAGATTCATAGATAAGCAAATAGAAGTGATTTAGCCAAACATAGCAAAGATTAAACTAGCAATAAACAAAAAAACATCAATAAACATTATCTTGAAAGATTACAAGCAATAGATTCAAAGCTAGATGAAGAAAAACAAAGATTACAACTAATTATTGCAAAATGAGTAAAGTAAAGTGGAGATTACAATCCAAAATGATAAAGAGAGAAAGATCTAGAGCTAATGATGATGAAACTTGAGCTTGCTTCCTTCAATTCACCTTAAAACTCTAATGGATGATGAAATTAGGGGTTTGTGTGTAAAATTCGGAGTAAAAACTGCAGCTCTCCCTTGAAATGTCCTATCTCTTTCCTTTTATAGTGTTGAAAATTCGGGCTGAAACAGTGTCAGGAGCGCCGCTTTTCCTTCAGGAGCGGTGCTTTTGGCTTAAAATAGGAGCGCCGCTTTTACATTTGGTGCGGCGCTTTTGTCTTGGCAGGAGCGACGATTTGACAGCTAGGAATGGCGCTTCTGCTCACTGATGAAAAATGGAGCCAAATCATGCATGAGAGCGCCGCTTTTCCAGTAGGAGCGGCGCTTTGGACCTTTAGGATCGGCGCTCCTTGTATTGGAGCGGCGCTTTTAGAACTGTTTCCTGCACTTGTCATTTTCTTTGCAACTTTTGAGCAAGACTTGGTCAATTTTACACAAAGTTAGGCATTTTGCCTTGAGTCGATACATTGGTGCATAAAAACAACTTTTAGGCCCAACGATCATCGAAACCGAATGAAATGAGGGCGATATTGCGAAATAAAACATATATAATTGGAGCAATATCATAAATCAATATATTTCTTATTTTCTGTTCAACTGTTTATTTGTGAACATAATAACTCTAACTAGTTTACGAACCCTCGCTTCGCGCCGGGGGTTCGGTTTTCAATGTATTTTAGTGCGTTTAGTTTGTAAAATTATTTTGTGGCTAACGACGATGTCGTTGAAGCGCAACTCGAGTCGAACTAAAAGGTATAATCCGTGAAAGATTTAAATGTTATTTTAAATTAACAATATATGTGCTATGTGCATCTCTGCGTTTCGCTACGGAATTGTCGACTTTTAAAAATTTAACGCAAAATCAACGTGTATGAAAAGTACCTCAAATATTTAACGTTTTTTTTAAAAGATTCCATTTTGCGTATAGTTAGTGACATTGTGTTCCTAAAATTATTTCGAGTTTAACGATGGTGTCGGAAAAATTTAACTCGTTGCGAGCGAGAAGATATGATCCGTTGAATATTTAGGTAGAGTTTAGTTAAGATTTTTTATGAAAATAGTTATTTGACACTTTACTCCACTGTTTGGAGGGCGGTTTTAATATTTGAACAAAGTTTGGGGTTTTTTTTGGAAAAAGGAAAAAAAAGGTGAAAACAAACAAAAATAAAAAAAAAATTAAAAAAAGGTGAAAGGACGAAAAATATTATATAATATTCGCCACCTCCCATTATTCTTTATTGTTACTCTGTCCTACTGTCTGTTTAGGATCCAACAACACCATCATTAATCACAACTATGAACATCTAAATTAAGAACCAATTATCCATGCTGGCATGCAAAAAGTAAGTGCACATTAATAGATCTGTATGTCCTGCTGAAGCATGATACAAAAGAATCATCATGTTGCAAGTTTTGTCCAAAATTAAGTTGGTGGTATTATAGTTATAATAACGGGGAGGCGAGTCAGGTCGGGGTAAGGGGGTAGGGTTGGGGGTGTTTTGTATTTTCTCGAGGGTGTGGGGTTTTTTTAGGAAAATTGGGGAGGGGCCGATTCGTACTTTGGATAAAGTTTGGGGTCCTTAGTGTGAGATTGAGATAGTCCAAATAGTAGTATTGAGGAGGGGGCCGATTCGTACGTTGAATAAAGTTTGGGGGCCTTAGTGTGAGTTTGAGATAGTCCAAATAGTACTATTCATTTGGACTATCTCAGTTAGATATAAGGTATAATTTGTTCAAGCATAGGCTTCAGCTTTTAAATGGGCAATTAGATTGTGACGCCCCGTACTAAATCATCATGTACGGACCATCAACAACAGGATCATTACAAGGTTAAGTACTATATGCGTTTTCAAAACAGAGTTTACATTCATAAATAAAAGTGACGTCATAACATACGTCAATTGTTTTACAAATCAAAAGTATGCTTCGCTAAGTAGAAGCATTAAATATGTGTACGTGACCATAATGGTCGTTACATAACATAAGTTCATAAGTAAAAAGTTTGAATGCAACATAAGTAGTCATGCGATAACAACTCTAGGCAGCGGGTTCTACAGCACGACTAGTAAGATAGCGGAAGCGACTTCAAGCACCTGAGAAAATACATGCTTAAAAAGGTCAACACAAAGGTTGGTGAGCTATAGTTTAAGTATAACAGTAATGTAAGTAGGCCACGAGATTTCAGTGCTACAACGAGCGTTTCAAAAGTATGTAAAAGTATATGCTTAACCGTGGGCACCCGGTAACTAACTTAACGTTTAATGTACCCCCTTAAAGTGCACTTGGCAAGTGCGTATAACCTCGAAGTATTAAACACTCGTTAAATGCTAGCGCTACTAGCCCGAGTGGGGATGTCAAACCCTATGGATCCATATCTAAGATTCGAGTTCACGGTTCAAAAACCAATGATTAAACGTTACCGAGCTAAAGGGAATGTTTATGCCGTTGTATAACCCACACATATATAAGTTTAAGTACTCGTGCCTGGTATGTAAAACATAAAATCCGCATGTATTCTCAGTTCCCAAAATAAGTTAAAGTAAAAAGGGAATGCTATAACTCACAATGATTAGTAGTAATGGTAAGGTAGTAGTCGGAAAGTGGTGTGCAAGTAACGGTCCAAACGTCCTCAACCTAAGTCAAATAGCACTAAGTCAATAAGTCGTCTCAAAAGGTTTACAAGTACGTAATTAAGGTCATAAGGGTCATCATCAATCATCATTAAACAAAAGGTAACAAGTAAGACTCGTTTATGAAAGTCGTTTAAAACAAAGGCTGACTTCGGTCAGTCACCACGGCCTCTACCCTTACTGAATTAAGGTGAGACCAGTGGTCATGGCTCCGTCTATGAGTCCCTTAAGTGTGGTAAAATTTACAGAAGCAAACTCGTCTTGGTTTGACCGTGGCGACGGTCTAAGTGCGAGTAGGTCAGAAATTTCTGCACAACGTTAAAGGACATGGTAACGATCGGAGGGCCATAAATCCTAAACCGTAACTCGGATTAAGACGAGTCCTATATGAAAAGTTATCTACTCGAAAAGTTCTATCTAAAAATCAAGGTTAGAACAGCCCAGGTCTACTGGTCTGTTCCAGAAGCACCAGGTCAGTAGGTTTTGGACAGAACAGTGGGTTTTGGAGAGTTCCGGTTGTCTCGGTGCTTGATGTTCATCACGGTTCTCATCCTTGATGCGTATAGCTTCAAGTGTACAACTCGTTGATGTGTTAACATCATTTTGACCAAGGTTTGTCCATCATAACTCAAGTGCAAGTGTTGTAGGTGTTTGATGAACCAAGGTTACATGTAAGTTTATGAACAAGTTCATGAACACTAAGAAAGATCACAACCAAGTGTTGGATCCATGATACTTGCACCAAAGTGTAAGCTCTTGTTGGTTTCATGTCCTTGTTCAAATGTGTAGTAAGCAACTAACAATAAGAAATAAAGAAAATGAATGATAAGCCTAAACCAACCATGAAGGTGGTATTCTAGTAACATACAACAAACAAGAACACAAGTAACAATTATAAAGATTATAAACTTTAAATCTTTTGAAACAAAATATGTAGAACATAACTAGATAGATTATGTTCTTGGATGTTCTTGATAAATACAAGATATTATGAAGAATCAAAACTAGGAAGTTAGATTCTTGAAAGTTAGTAAGTAAGTAACAACAACATGTAACAAGAATCAAACAACAAACAAAGATTGATGATGATGAATGCTTATGAAATCAGTTTTTACCAACAAAGAAAAGAAGAAAAGAAGTTGTTTCAAACACTTACAAGTATGAGAGAAAAAGAGAAGAAAGTTTGAGGGAATTTGCAAGTAAAGTGTGTGTGTTTTGAGAGAAGACTTCAAATGAGTTGTAATGAGGAAATGAAGTCAAAAACCACCTTATGGAGACCCAAGGCCGACGGCCTGCAGCTCCCAAGGGGGTGGGTGTGTTGCTTGTTGGTCACTAGGTGGAAAAGCTTGCAAAAGTTGGGTAAAAGGGTGGTGTTCATGGGGATAATGAGCCAACTATATTCCAATTCTATGTAACCAACTAGTTTAAGTTCAAGTATCATACTTACATGTAAACATGGGCTAGATTAATCCATAATATAAGTAGGGTGGGCTTACACTAGTCCATTAACACTTAAAAGGCCCAAGTTGCAAGTAGTTAGCAAGTAATCCAATAAAAGTCCACTAAATGCCCAAGTAATTAACTAATAGTCTTAGTTAATTAAAATGATTAATAAAATTAATCATGGATGTAAATAATATCTTAAAATATTATTCGTGCAAGTTCCGGGTGTCACAAAGACGTTTCGGGCATTTAAAGTTCAAGTACGGGCAATTAAAGCAACATGTAAATGTAATAACATACCTTCGTTTAATCAAGCGTATTAATAATAATAATTATTAATAAATAACGTTGGAAAAACCAGGGTCGTTACATTACCCACCTGTTAAAGAAAATTTCGTCCCGAAATTTAAGCTGAAGTAGATGGAGGAGTCGGGAAAAGATGAGGATATTTCCGCATCATTTGATCCTCTCGTTCCCAAGTAAACTCAGGTCCTCGTTTGGCATTCCATCGTACTCGTACAATCGGAATCTTGTTGCGTTTCAAAGTTTTGATCTCACGATCCATAATCTCAACAGGTTCCTCCACAAAGTGGAGTTTGTCATCAATAGTAAGTTCTTCCAATGGTATGATGAGTTCGGGTGCAGCAAGACACTTCTTCAAGTTTGACACATGGAAGGTAGGATGAACTGAGCTCAATTGTGCTGGAAGATCAAGACGATAAGCAACGGGTCCAACACGTTCCAAAATTTCGAAAGGACCAATGTATCGTGGGTTCAACTTTCCACGTTTTCCAAAACGGATCACACCTTTCCAAGGTGCAACCTTCAACATTACACGATCACCAACATTAAATTCAAAGTCTTTCCGTTTAAGATCGGCATAGCTCTTTTGGCGATCACGGGCAGTCTTAAGTCTAGCTTGGATCTGAGCAATCTTCTCCGTGGTTTCGTGAACTACCTCGGGTCCGGTGATTTGCTTTTCGCCTACTTCGGCCCAACAAATAGGAGATCGGCACTTACGACCATACAATGCTTCAAAAGGTGCAGCATTAATGCTTGAGTGATAACTGTTGTTGTACGAGAATTTGGCGAGTGGCAAATGCCTTTCCCAGGCCTTTCCAAAATCAATGACACATGCACGCAGCATGTCCTCCAAGGTCTGAATCGTTCGTTCACTTTGCCCGTCAGTCTGAGGATGATAAGCAGTACTCATGTCAAGACGAGTTCCCATGGCTTCTTGCAAAGAACGCCAAAATCTGGAAGCAAAACGGGGATCGCGATCGGAGATGATTGATAAAGGTACACCATGACGAGATACAACCTCTTTGATGTACAGCTGAGCAAGTCTTTCCATTGTATCAGTTTCCTTCATCGCTAGGAAGTGTGCAGATTTGGTGAGGCGGTCAACAATAACCCAAATAGTATCGCATCCGCCCACCGTCTTCGGCAGCTTAGTAATGAAATCCATTGTGATCCTTTCCCACTTCCATTGTGGGATTTCCGGCTGTTGAAGTAACCCAGAAGGTCTCTGATGCTCGGCTTTAACCTTCGAGCAAGTCAAACACTTGCCAACATAAGTCGCAACGTCCTTCTTAAGATTCGGCCACCAATACTGTTCTTTAAGGTCGTGGTACATCTTACCTGCACCGGGGTGAATCGAATATCTCGATTTGTGTGCTTCATCAAGTATCAGGCTTCGTAGATCTCCATAGTAAGGTACCCAAATTCTTCCGGCATAACATCGGAGTCCAGACTCTCTAACCTCGAATCGAGAGACAAGTATGTTCAAATGCTCGTGAGATATGTTCTCCTCCTTGAGAGCCTCAACTTGGGCTACTCTGATCTGGTTGTTGAGGTTCGAGTGGATGGTGATGTTCAGAGCCCTAACACGGAGAGGTGCCGTCCTCTCCTTTCGGCTTAAAGCGTCAGCTACAACATTGGCCTTGCCAGGGTGATAACGGAGTTCACAATCGTAGTCGTTGAGCGTCTCGATCCATCGACGCTGTCTCATATTCAATTGCTTCTGATCGAAGATGTGCTGGAGACTCTTGTGATCGGTGAAGATAGTGCTCTTAGTTCCATACAAATAATGTCTCCACAATTTGAGTGCAAAGACAACGGCTCCAAGTTCAAGATCATGTGTAGTGTAGTTCCGCTCGTGAATCTTCAATTGGCGGGAGGCATAGGCAATAACCTTTGATCGTTGCATCAGTACACAACCAAAACCACTCTTCGATGCATCGCAATAAACAACAAAGTCGTCACTGCCTTCAGGAAGTGATAGGATAGGTGCGGAGGTTAACTTCTTCTTCAAAGTTTGGAATGCTGATTCGTGTGTGGGTTCCCAAATGAACTTCTTGCCCTTGTGAGTCAGTGCGGTCAAAGGACGCGCAATCAGAGAAAATCCTTCGATAAACCTTCGATAATAACCGGCGAGACCTAGAAATTGGCGAATATGCGTTGGAGTAGTGGGGGTCTCCCACTTGCTTATGGCTTCAATCTTGGCGGGATCAACTTTGATACCCTGGTCGCTCACAACATGACCCAAAAACTGTACTTCCTTCAACCAAAATTCGCACTTGGAGAATTTGGCGTAAAGTTGCTCTTGTCTTAAGAGTTCAAGCACTAATCGTAGGTGTTGCTCATGTTCTTCTTCGCTCTTAGAGTAGATGAGGATATCATCTATGAAGACGATAACAAACTTATCCAAGTAAGGCTTGCAGACACGATTCATGAGATCCATGAACACGGCAGGTGCATTTGTCAAACCGAATGGCATCACGAGGAACTCATAATGACCATAACGGGTCCTGAATGCAGTTTTCATCACGTCACTTTCCTTCACCCTCAGCTGGTGATATCCGGATCGCAAATCGATCTTTGAATAAACGCTCGATCCTTGTAGTCGATCAAAAAGATCATCAATTCGTGGAAGAGGATATCGATTCTTGATAGTCAATTTGTTGAGTTCACGGTAGTCGATACACATACGGAAGGATCCATCCTTCTTCTTTACAAACAACACAGGTGCGCCCCAAGGCGAGAAGCTTGGTTGGATAAACCCTCGATCTAATAGTTCTTGTAGTTGACTCTGTAATTCTTGCATCTCGGAAGGTGCGAGTCTATAAGGTGCGCGAGCTACAGGTGCAGCTCCTGGCACTAAGTCAATCTGAAACTCTACTGCTCTCTGCGGCGGTAATCCAGGCAATTCCTCTGGGAAGACATCAGAAAATTCGTTCACAATTCGAACGTCGTTCACGTTCTTCATCTCAGTTTCTACCGCTTTCACATGTGCTAGGACAGCAAAGCGTCCCTTCTTCATAATCTTTTGCGCTTTCACGCAACTAATGAGGTTCAACTTCGAGGTACATCTCTCTCCATAGATAACCAGTGGTTCGCCATCTCCTTGTGGTATGCGAAGTGCTTTATCTCCACAGATAACATCGGCCTTTATCTTGCTCAACCAATCCATACCGACGATCGCGTCAAAACTTCCCAGTTTGATAGGTATCAAATCAATTTCGAAATCTGCACCAGCTATGTTGATAATAGCTCCACGACTAATATGGTCAACCTTTTCAAGTTTTCCATTGGCGACCTCGACAAGCATACTTTCCTTCAAAGGAACTAACGACCAATCTAACTTATCACAAAAATGTCTACACACATAGCTCCTATCGGCACCAGTATCAAATAGGACAGAAGCTAAAAGATTGTTGATCTTGAATATACCTGTCACCAAGTCGGGGTTGTCGCGAGCGTCCCTTGCATTAACGTTGAAGGCTCTAGCACGTGGTGGTCCGCCATCCTTACGCTTGTTAGGACACTCGTTTCTGAAATGGCCCGTCTTTCCACATTCATAACACTTCTTAGGCCCATTGTTGTTGTGGTTTGGCTTCACATTCAAAGTGGTAACCTTGCAATCCTTGCCAACATGTCCAGATCGTTGGCACTTCTCACAGATAACATTGCAATACCCAGTGTGGTGCTTGTAGCACCTATTGCATTGTGGTAAGGTTCCTTTGTAGTTCGGATTGGTGCGGTTGTTGTTGTTGGGGTTGGTGTTGTTGTTGTGTATGTTGTTGTTTTGCCTGAACCCTTCATGTCGTTTTGCCGGGTTTTGATCATAGTTCCTACCCCTGTTGTTGTTGTGGTTGTTGTCCCATTTCCTCTTTTCACCACTAACAGTTTCAAACTTAGCCTTCTCCGGCTCGTCCAGGATGATTTGATTCAAGAGAGTATGCGCCATGCGCATTGCTTCGGGAACGCTTGGCGGCTTGGATGAGGTAACATTACCCTTGATGGACTTAGGAAGTCCCGAGAAGTATTTCTCCAAACGCTTAAATTCGGGGGTGACCATGGTTGGACACATAAGAGCCAATTCCAAAAACCTACGGTTGTAGCTGTTAAGGTCGTTCCCTACGGTCTTCAATTGCATAAATTCGATTTCCATCTTTTGAATCTCGGTTCTCGGACAGTATTCCTCGATCATAGCACATTTAAATTCTTCCCAAGGCGTAGCATACGCCTCATCAATTCCTTTTGCTTGGGCCATGGTATTCCACCATGTGAGCGCGCCATCAGACAGCGTGCAAGATGCAAATTTCGTTTTGTTAGCCTCAGAACAATTGCTAACCCTGAATACCGATTCCAACTTTTCGAACCATCTGGTGAGACCGACGGGTCCCTCAGTGCCACTGAAGTAGTGTGGCTTGCAGTTTTGGAATTCCTTGTAAGTACACCCATCTCGGACGACAGGTGGATTGACAGGCGGTGGTGGTGGAACTTGGGGTTGTCTTTCAGCTAGTGCAGCAGCGACTCGCTCGTTAATCATTTCCTCAATTTGTGCCGCGGTGGGGATAGATCTCCCGTTGGCCATGATGTTCTATACAAACATTTTGACTCAAGTCAAAATCCATTATGCAAATAATAATAGTACATTATATAACAACCAACATGAAAACAGCACAACACATGTTGATTAAATAACGCAAGCAGATATAAGTATCACAAAACCATGAGATGATAACGTAAATAGAACACTTGCGCAAGAAGTAAGCAACACAAATTCCATTCATTAATGATAATAGGTTCATACATTACAATAAGTTCGTACATTACATAAGTGAAATATGAAATTACAAAAGAAATTACAATACAGAATCTAGTACTAAGTCCTACGGCGATGGTGGGTACAAGATGTCCAAAACATGAGTCAACTGCTCCTCGAGCTCAGTAACTCGAGTCTGGAGAATCTCAATCTCCCGCCTCATTTCCTCATTAGAGGAAGATGGTGGGGCAGGTGGTGCTGGCGGTGCAGGTGGAGCCGGTGGTGCTGAAGTGGATGGTCCGGCTCTGGGTGGAGACGGTAATATCTGTGGGTCGGCGGGGTACGGCACCAGCCGTTTACGAGCAGTGATCCTACGACGCCGACCATAAGCGTCAGTGACAGTACGACCAGGAATTATGCCAGCGAAGCGATACCGCTTCTTCGGCGGGGTAGAAGGTGCCTGAATCGGTCGGTCAGCGGGATCCTCCTCATCACTGGAGTCGTCAGATGAGGTGTCGTCTGAAGAAGCATCGGTGGAAGAACCGTCGTCTGAATCATGCGGTGGTGGCGCGGGTGGCTCAACATATCCGAAAGCGGCCAACATCTGTCGGTG
Organism: Rutidosis leptorrhynchoides; assembly: GCF_046630445.1. Taxonomy (NCBI): domain Eukaryota; kingdom Viridiplantae; phylum Streptophyta; class Magnoliopsida; order Asterales; family Asteraceae; genus Rutidosis; species Rutidosis leptorrhynchoides. Next base: position 248,695,058 of record NC_092336.1, read on the forward strand.
TCGGCCTGGCGTAATCACGGCTAAGCGGCCGTCGGCAGTGCGTCGGCAAGGTGTGCGCCAGTGATTACGGAAGGGTCCTTCCCCGAACTCCGCGGGGATCTCCATGCCACCAAGGCGAGCCAGTTGCCTCAGGGGTCTGGAAGAAGACGCCGGGATAGGCACACTAGAGCTAGCTCCAGAACTAGAGGCGCCGGGGTCGCCAGTGGGTGTCGGGGCCGGAATGTCAGCAGCAGCAGCAGCAGCAACAGGTGCAGCAGTGGGAGGAACAACGGGGCCTGAGCCGCTCGGGATGTCAGTAGGTGGAACGTCCGACATCTGAACAAGGAAAAATAAATTTTCCATGTCAGTATGTCATAAAGCAAGCAAATAATAGGCCAACAGTTTAAATCATGTATAACAATAAGTAGCATGGCAATATCAGTAATCGTATGAAACTAGCATGCAATCGAAAGCAAGTAATAGCATGCAGTAGTGAAATCATGTAGTAGCATACGGCATATAGCAGTAACAGTAAGCAGCAGCATGCAGTAAGTTCAGCGGAAACAAGTAAACTAACAAGTTGTAGATTAGCCCTATTAGTGAATCCTACTCGGGTCGGTCTTAGACTCACTAATGCATCCTAATTCCCTACAACCAATGCTCTGATACCAAATGTGACGCCCCGTACTAAATCATCATGTACGGACCATCAACAACAGGATCATTACAAGGTTAAGTACTATATGCGTTTTCAAAACAGAGTTTACATTCATAAATAAAAGTGACGTCATAACATACGTCAATTGTTTTACAAATCAAAAGTATGCTTCGCTAAGTAGAAGCATTAAATATGTGTACGTGACCATAATGGTCGTTACATAACATAAGTTCATAAGTAAAAAGTTTGAATGCAACTTAAGTAGTCATGCGATAACAACTCTAGGCAGCGGGTTCTACAGCACGACTAGTAAGATAGCGGAAGCGACTTCAAGCACCTGAGAAAATACATGCTTAAAAAGGTCAACACAAAGGTTGGTGAGCTATAGTTTAAGTATAACAGTAATGTAAGTAGGCCACGAGATTTCAGTGCTACAACGAGCGTTTCAAAAGTATGTAAAAGTATATGCTTAACCGTGGGCACCCGGTAACTAACTTAACGTTTAATGTACCCCCTTAAAGTGCACTTGGCAAGTGCGTATAACCTCGAAGTATTAAACACTCGTTAAATGCTAGCGCTACTAGCCCGAGTGGGGATGTCAAACCCTATGGATCCATATCTAAGATTCGCGTTCACGGTTCAAAAACCAATGATTAAACGTTACCGAGCTAAAGGGAATGTTTATGCCGTTGTATAACCCACACATATATAAGTTTAAGTACTCGTGCCTGGTATGTAAAACATAAAATCCGCATGTATTCTCAGTTCCCAAAATAAGTTAAAGTAAAAAGGGAATGCTATAACTCACAATGATTAGTAGTAATGGTAAGGTAGTAGTCGGAAAGTTGTGTGCAAGTAACGGTCCAAACGTCCTCAACCTAAGTCAAATAGCACTAAGTCAATAAGTCGTCTCAAAAGGTTTACAAGTACGTAATTAAGGTCATAAGGGTCATCATCAATCATCATTAAACAAAAGGTAACAAGTAAGACTCGTTTATGAAAGTCGTTTAAAACAAAGGCTGACTTCGGTCAGTCACCACGGCCTCTACCCTTACTGAATTAAGGTGAGACCAGTGGTCATGGCTCCGTCTATGAGTCCCTTAAGTGTGGTAAAATTTACAGAAGCAAACTCGTCTTGGTTTGACCGTGGCGACGGTCTAAGTGCGAGTAGGTCAGAAATTTCTGCACAACGTTAAAGGACATGGTAACGATCGGAGGGCCATAAATCCTAAACCGTAACTCGGATTAAGACGAGTCCTATATGAAAAGTTATCTACTCGAAAAGTTCTATCTAAAAATCAAGGTTAGAACAGCCCAGGTCTACTGGTCTGTTCCAGAAGCACCAGGTCAGTAGGTTTTGGACAGAACAGTGGGTTTTGGAGAGTTCCGGTTGTCTCGGTGCTTGATGTTCATCACGGTTCTCATCCTTGATGCGTATAGCTTCAAGTGTACAACTCGTTGATGTGTTAACATCATTTTGACCAAGGTTTGTCCATCATAACTCAAGTGCAAGTGTTGTAGGTGTTTGATGAACCAAGGTTACATGTAAGTTTATGAACAAGTTCATGAACACTAAGAAAGATCACAACCAAGTGTTGGATCCATGATACTTGCACCAAAGTGTAAGCTCTTGTTGGTTTCATGTCCTTGTTCAAATGTGTAGTAAGCAACTAACAATAAGAAATAAAGAAAATGAATGATAAGCCTAAACCAACCATGAAGGTGGTATTCTAGTAACATACAACAAACAAGAACACAAGTAACAATTATAAAGATTATAAACTTTAAATCTTTTGAAACAAAATATGTAGAACATAACTAGATAGATTATGTTCTTGGATGTTCTTGATAAATACAAGATATTATGAAGAATCAAAACTAGGAAGTTAGATTCTTGAAAGTTAGTAAGTAAGTAACAACAACATGTAACAAGAATCAAACAACAAACAAAGATTGATGATGATGAATGCTTATGAAATCAGTTTTTACCAACAAAGAAAAGAAGAAAAGAAGTTGTTTCAAACACTTACAAGTATGAGAGAAAAAGAGAAGAAAGTTTGAGGGAATTTGCAAGTAAAGTGTGTGTGTTTTGAGAGAAGACTTCAAATGAGTTGTAATGAGGAAATGAAGTCAAAAACCACCTTATGGAGACCCAAGGCCGACGGCCTGCAGCTCCCAAGGGGGTGGGTGTGTTGCTTGTTGGTCACTAGGTGGAAAAGCTTGCAAAAGTTGGGTAAAAGGGTGGTGTTCATGGGGATAATGAGCCAACTATATTCCAATTCTATGTAACCAACTAGTTTAAGTTCAAGTATCATACTTACATGTAAACATGGGCTAGATTAATCCATAATATAAGTAGGGTGGGCTTACACTAGTCCATTAACACTTAAAAGGCCCAAGTTGCAAGTAGTTAGCAAGTAATCCAATAAAAGTCCACTAAATGCCCAAGTAATTAACTAATAGTCTTAGTTAATTAAAATGATTAATAAAATTAATCATGGATGTAAATAATATCTTAAAATATTATTCGTGCAAGTTCCGGGTGTCACAAAGACGTTTCGGGCATTTAAAGTTCAAGTACGGGCAATTAAAGCAACATGTAAATGTAATAACATACCTTCGTTTAATCAAGCGTATTAATAATAATAATTATTAATAAATAACGTTGGAAAAACCAGGGTCGTTACATAGATCACGGCCAATGTCGAGAAATTTCTCAAAATGACTTGGAGAGCATTTTGCTACATGATCAACTTGTTATCATAACCAACTTTCATGTCCAAAGATCTCTTGATAAATACAAGAAGGTCTCAAAGTCGGGAATTGAAGGTTAACTTTTATCGTCAATGAAAAATAATTAAAGTTGCTCCGTTTTGCAACTTGCTTTTACTTAATTTTACTTGTATCATTTTTGATATGGTATCAACTCGGTTTTACAGGGAGACCCGAAAATTGAGTGTGTAGTCAAGGGGGAGCCTGGAACCAGATTAGCCGAGTTCATTACAAAGGGGAATTCATTGACCGACAATTTCATCATTTTCATTCGCAATGTTGGCAATTTGAGGAAGTATGCGAGTTTGTCAATATTTAATACAGCCTTACCAAGTTTTTTACAATTATTCAGGATTAGAGCTGTTGTTGACGTTGAAGATAAAGTTGTGAGCAACTGAGTTTGTTTTGTTGAAAAACTACTCACAAAAATTATTAAGCGTGGTGTTCTTGGTTTGTATTCCAATATACTTAGTTATAATCTAATAATATTTTGCATTCGTTAATCCGTATTTTCAGAGATGCTTAAGAACATGTCTTAACTTTTATCATTTAATTGAACATTGTCAACTATTGGGTCATTGTTTTTTTTTTTTTTTTAATTCCATCGGCATTCACTCACTCATTCAATTCATATATAAGCTTACACAAAGCCATAAAAGTTTAAGTATTTGATTAGTAAGTGTTTTACTTTAGTCTTTGCTTGAGTTACTCGCCTACTAAACTTTTAATTTATAATCCCGCGAAATCGCGGGTTATAAACTAGTTCTCATTAATTAATGCTCCGTATATTTTTAATTAAAGTAACCATTTATTTTTTAATTTTTAATTAATTATATTAATGACATCACTTAAGTGCTTTAGATTTTTTTTTTTTTTTTTTTTCCAATTTTTATAATGAAAGAAAAAACTTATTTATGACATTATAATTTTAGAGATTTAATAGAAATTTTTATAGATAGATAGATAGATAGATAGATAGATAGATAGTTGAATGTGTTGAAAAAATGATACTAGTCGAACTACATGCTAAAATTTGTGAATTTACAATTACAGATGGTCAACTTTCATAAATGTTTGAAATAAAGGTTATATGAGAAAAATAGTGTGAGGGCGGCTAATTATTAAGGCGTATATGACCAAAATAAAAATCAAAATTAAGTCTCCCCAAAATCAAATTATCAACTCATACCTCAATTCCAAAAAGATGTGCATTGAAAATAGACCTTCAAAAGGCCTATGATACTGTCAGTTGGGATTTTTTACATGATATTTTGGTTCAGTTTGGTCTACATGAGAGAATGGTATCTTGGATAATGTCCTGTGTTACTAGCACATCTTTTTCAATCTGTATTAATGGAGAGGTTCAAGGATACTTCAAAGGAGGTAGGGGCCTTAGACAAGGTGATCCTATTTCTCCATATCTTTTCACATTGGTCATGGAGGTATTCTCTTTACTTATGGCTCATCATATTACAGAGAATAAAGTTTTAGATATCACTCCAAATGTAAAAAATGAAGCTGGCCCATATTTGTTTTGCTGATGATCTCCTTGTTATGTGTCATGGGGATTGCAACTCTATTAAAGTGATTAAAAAGGTGTTGGATGATTTTGGTAAGATTTCAGGTTTATTACCCAACATCAGCAAAAGTACTGTGTTTTTTGGTAGTGTTCCATTGGCAACTCAGCACCTTATGACTCAAATTTTACCTTTTGAAATTGGAAGGCTGCCTATGAAATATTTAGGTGTTCCTTTATTGAGTAAAAAGCTGGGTATTAAGGAGTGTAAGAGTTTGATTGACAAGGTGAAGAACAAAGTTTTGAACTGGAAACACAAGAATCTCTCATATGCTGGTAGACTGCAGTTAATTGCCTCAGTTTTAGCTTCTATGCAAGTCTACTGGATGTCTGTGTATATTATCCCTGCTACTGTGATTGATAATATTGAAAAAGTATTAAAAGGTTTCTTGTGGGATCAATCTGAGAGTGCTAAGGGTAAAGCCAAGGTTGCTTGGAAGGATGTTTGTGTCCCAAAAGATCAGGGAGGTTTAGGAATTAAGCCTCTTAAAATCTGGAATGAAGCTTTAATTGTTAAACACATTTGGAGGATCCTTACCCAAAAAGACACTCTTTGGGGTAAATGGGGCAATATTATAAAGCTTAATGGAGGCAGTTTTTGGAATGTGGAAGCTAAGTATAATGATAGTTGGGGTTGGAGGTACTTGTTAAGTATTAGAGAAAAAATCAAATTGCATATTGATTTGCAAATTACCAATGGCAGTGAGTGTTATTCATGGTTAGATAATGATGGTAAAAAGGTGCAATTTTCTATGCAAGAGGTGTGGAAAGTATATAGAAGGGATAGAGGTAAAGTTCCATGGTATCATGTCATTTGATTTGGTCAATGTGATCCTAAACAAGCCTTCTTTTTGTGGCTAGCTGTCCTTAATAGATTGAGCACTCATGATAGATTACAGAAATGGATGCATAATCAAAATTTCAAATGTATTTTATGTGATCAAGGTCCAGACTCTGTTAAGCATCTATTTTTTAAGTGTGAATTTAGCTCAAAGGTTTGGAGGCATATGAAGAGTTTCTTGATTTTTAAAGGTCTGCCTGACAGCTTGCAAGAAATTGTGCAGATGCTTTCTCAATATCCTTACTCAAGGAACATTTGGTGCATTATTAATAGACTTGTTATTGCTGCATGTGTCTATGTTATATGGCAGGAAAGAAATAGAAGAACCTTTAAAAAGGTTAAAAGAAGTGTGGAGAATATTATGGAGATCATTGTTAATTTGGTTAAATTGAAGATGTTGACTTTTAGAGTCAAAAGGTCTAAGGCTGTTATTTGTGCTGCTGCTGTATGGAAGTTAAAAGTAGACCAGGATCAATTTGTTAGTTATTAGGTCCCTGCATTTTTGCTTTGCTATTGGGGTAGTTTGTATGTAATCGTTTTGTTTTGTTTGTTGTGAGGGCTTAGGGTATGTCCGGCCTTTTATATGTGTTGAAAATTAATATATGTTTCTCTTTGCCTGAAAAAAAAAAATATAAAAAAAAAAAACTCGTTCCTCAATTCAATTCCCTTTTCTTCTTGTATCCTTGCTGAAGGCAAAAATCTGTATCATGTCGTATACATTCAAAGAATTTGATTACTTACAAATCCCGTATGATGATATAGTAGCTGCAACCAACAACTTTGACGAGTATAACTTTATTTTCGTGTTTTCTTACTGTAATAAAGTCTACAGAGGGGAACTATTTCGATTTGGCAAAAAGATCAATGTTATTGTAGAAAAATGTGAAAATATGAAAGAAGACGAGATTCTAAAACGAGTTTCGATGCTTTCCCGTTTTAAACATAAAAATATTGCCACTTTTGTTGGATTCTGTTATGAGTACGGACATAGTTACTTCGTCACAGAGCTTGCAGTTACCGGAATTAACGACCATATCCAACAGATTATATCTGTTTCCCGTTTCAAGTCAGATAGTAGTTTATATTACCTCTATAAAAATCTGACGTGTTACCGAAGATTGCAAATATGTTTGGGAGCTGCACGTGCCTTGAGTCACATCCATGAGCAAAAGGCCGTACATGGTGAATTCAACGGAACTAGAATTCTTTTAGATAAGGATTTGGAGGCTAAGGTTATGTGTTTTGTTATAAAGCGTAGAAATAGAATTTGGTCTGACGACTTGGACATTGACCCACTGTCTGAAAACATTGTGACACAGAAAACTGATGTGTATTCTTTCGGTAAAGTTTTAGTTGAAATGTTTTGTGAGAGGGACCCAATCTTGAACAATCAAATAGCCTTTGACGATGACATACTCAACCAAATGCAGTCAGAAGCATTCACCATTTTAAATGAAACACTTTACAAATACTTGAATAAACATGAATGGTGCCCAGATATGGCTGAGATTGGGAGACTACTTGAGAAGGCTTTATTTTTTCAATGGAAACATGAAAAGGTAATTACACTCTTTTGATTTGTATTCATTTCTTGCAATTCCATTTTCTGACACTAAAATGATAAAAGTGATCTTTTTACCAATTTATTTGCTTTACTTATCAATTGAAATCAATAAAGACCCAAATGTTACCGTCAATTTATTCCTACGTAGTTGCAAACTTGACATGCCCAAAAGCTACAGGACTTATTGAGGTGTGGAGACATTTAAACAAAGTTGAAAATGTCGCCACAAAAGGTGTGTTAAGGTATTGCACGGATTTTGCAGATTTCGGGTTGCGTGAAACCTGAATTCAGAAAGTTCCAGGGAGTGATGCGGCGCATCACTCATGGATGCGGCGCATCCATGCATCATTTTGGCCCGAAAGTTTGTGATGCGGAGCTTTTAATGGATACGCCTCATTTTTGGGCAATGATGCGGCGCATCATGTGGAGATGCGGCGCAGCTCCTGTCTGGCAGCAAGTTGGCAACTTGCACACATGGGATCCGATCTTGATTGATTCATTTAACGCTTTAGGAGCTTAGTGGGCTGCTTTACACCATCAATTGTGGCTGTGATCATGCCATTGTATGAGTGTAAAGGCAAGCTAGTTGGCAAAGTGAAGATTCTTTGAAGCCACATGAAGATCAAGTTGAAGCTTTCATGGAGTTTCTTGTTCTCCTATAAATGCTCCTCATTGTAACTCATTGTAGACTCACCACCATGAAATTAATCAATATAGAACACTCTTTGGTTGGCCGTGGACTAAAGCAATCATAAACGATTGCATATAACCACGTTAAATTCTCGTGTTTTTATCATTCTTGCTAGTTTTACGATTATCACTATATTTTTCGTTTGTTGGAAGTGGGTTGATAACTTGGGGTTACCTAGTCTTGTTTGGGCTCACCTAGTCGGGTTTCCTAACAAGTGGTATCAAGAGCTCTCGGGTTTACGAGTTTTTTCGGGAACAATGGCGGAAAAGAGTGATGTGAAGATCGATCGGTTTGATGGAACCGACTTTAGTTTTTTGGAAGATGCAAATGGAAGATATGCTCTATCAAAAGAAGCTTTACCAACCCTTGAAGGGTGTTAAGCCGGAAGGAATGGATCAAGGCGAGTGGGAGTTGTTGGATAGGCAAGCCCTAGGAGTTGTTCGGCTTTCTCTGGCCAAGAACGTCGCTTACAACATTGTGGGTGAAACCACAACGGTGGGATTGATTGCGGCTTTATCTAACATGTATGAAAAGCCATCCGCTTTGAACAAGGTTTTCCTAGTTAGGCAATTGGTGAACGCTAGGATGATGGAGGGATCCTCGGCGGCAGATCATGTGAATGAATTTAATTTGATTTTAACCCAGTTGAATCGGTTGATATTAAATTTGATGATGAGCAAGAGGCGTTGTTTTTACTATCTTCATTGCCCGATAGTTGGTCCGGTTTAGTGACGGCGGTTAGTGGTTCATCCGGAACTACTAAACTCACTTTTGAAGGAATCCGTGATTTGATTCTAAACGAAGATATTCGTAGGAAAGATTCGAATAGGAGTTCGGGTTCGGTTCTAAGTGTTGGTCGGGGAAGAGCTAAGTCGCGAAGTTCGTCAAAGAGCAAGAGTGTGGTGTGTTGGAATTGTCAACAAGTTGGTCACTATAAGTCTAAGTGCCCGAGTTTAATGTCGGGTGGGAGTTCAACGAATATGGTGATTGAAGATGCGTTGTTGTGCCAAGAAGATGTTCTTGATGAATCTTGGGTTTTAGATTCGGGTGCCTCGTATCATGCTACCCCATACATGAACGAGATGGTGAATTTCAAGTCGTATTTCGGTAAGGTTCGAGTCGCGAATGGGAGTACACTTGATGTTGCGGGTATTGTGATCTTGTAGTTAAACACACTTGGATCTTGAGGAACGTGAGGTTCATTCCAAAGCTCAAGAGTAGGTTAATCTCAGTTGGGCAATTGGAAGATGATAAGTGTCATGTCCTATTTGGAGATCAAAGGTGGAAGGTGTTTAAGGGAGGTCATGTGGTCGCTCGCGGGTACAAGAGGGGAACCAAGTATATGGTTGAAGTATGGCTAGGTGATTTCGTGGGTATTAGAAATCCTAGCATGCTAATGCTTTTTGGGTTTGTTGAGGGATCTTGTTTGAGTGGGAGCTCAAGGGAAGTCGAAGCTAGTGAAGATTCGGGTCAAATTGGTTACACTAGAGCTTTCGTTACTTCAAGTAGATCTTCTCCAATGGCAACTTTGTTGCGATCTGCCGAAGAAGATGAACAAGAGATTTTCATAAGAGTCATTGTTAAAGAAACATCCGTACAGTGGGAGTTGGCTCGTGATGAAAAATTGGGTTTGTCAAAAGACGTGCGCGCGTATGTAGTCGGTGTTCCAATGGTGAAAGCAAAGGCGGTTATGTGGAAGATCAAGGGTGTGAATGCATTCTCACACGGTTGCCTTGATGGCATTGTCCACATGTTTGATCTACCGAGTGGTTTATTCTATGTTGAAAAGATAAATCGGGTAGATATTATAGTGTACGGGTGGATCGCTTGGGCGATGGGGTTAATTGGGTCGGGTCGGACTCAAACGACCCGTTATCTCCTAGTGTAAGGAGATAGGTGTCATAGCCAAAGAGTTGTTGTTGTTTGTGTTTTATTCTCTCAAGCTAGTAACATGGTGATCAAATTATAGCTCAGCGGAAGGAGGTGTAATTAGTGGGTCAAGTTGTTATTGTGGGATAATAATGTTTGAAGTCTAACAAGTAGCGTTGAAGACCTTATATCGAAAGTCTACTTATCCGAAGTATGTGATGAGGTGCGTGTACTAAACGGTAATTGGAGGACCCAAATGGCGTTTGGCGGTATGTAAATGGTATTTAATGTTCTTGGTTAGATTAGGCGAGTTTACGAAGGATTGAGTTTGTTCAAAGTCTCCAAGTGGGAGATTTGTTGAGGTGTGGAGACATTTAAACAAAGTTGAAAATGTCGCCACAAAAGGTGTGCTAAGGTGTTGCACGGATTTTGCAGATTTCGGGTTGCGTGAAACCTGAATTCTGAAAGTTCCAGGGAGTGATGCGGTGCATCACTCATGGATGCGGCGCATCCATGCATCATTTTGGCCCGAAGGTTTGTGATGCGGAGCTTTTAATGGATACGGCTCATTTTTGGACAATGATGCGGTGCATCATGTGGAGATGCGGCGCATTTTCTGTCTGGCAGCAAGTTGGCAACTTGCACACATGGGATCCGATCTTGATTGATTCATTTAACACTTTAGGTTCTTAGTGGGCTGCTTTACACCTGTGGCTGTGATCATGCCATTGTATGAGTGTAAAGGCAAGCTAGTTGGCAAAGTGAAGATTCCTTGAAGCCACATGAAGATTAAGTTGAAGCTTTCATGGAGTTTCTTGTTCTCCTATAAATACTCCTCATTGTACCTCATTGTAGACTCACCACTACGAAATTAATCAATATAGAACACTCTTTGGTTGGCTGTGGACTAAAGCAATCATAAACGATTGCATATAACCACGTTAAATTCCCGTGTTTTTATCATTCTTGCTAGTTTTACGATTATCATTACATTTTTTGTTTGTTGGAAGTGGGTTGATAACTTGGGGTTATCTAGTCTTGTTTGGGCTCACCTAGTCGGGTTTCCTAACAGGACTCATATTTTTTATCTGTTAATGAATGTTACAGAAAATTGGACTTGATGAAATGAAATCAGCCACAAACAACTTTGCCGAAACATACCTAATCGGATTTGGCGGATATGGTAAGGTTTACAAAGCAGAACTCAACCTTTTTGATGCCGAATACGTTTTGGAACTAAAAGGGAAGGATCATAAGGTTAATCCTAAAAAACACAACCTTTTTAATGCAAAATTCTTTAAGGGAAAAGCAGAGGAGAATATATATGAAATTGCTAAGAAATGTAGCACTGTAGCAATAAAACGTATATCAAATGATGAAAAAGGGCATGGTAGACAAGGATTCTTTTTAGAAATTGAAATGCTTAGTAGATGTGAACATCCCAACATAGTATCACTTCTTGGCTATTGTAATGAACTTTCTGAAATGATCCTTGTCTATGAGTTTGTTGCAAATGGTAGCTTGGATGATTATTTGGGAAGCTTAAACAAACAAACTTATCTAACATGGGCTAAAAGGATTAAAATATGCCTCGATATTGCACATGGGTTGGATTATCTTCACACAAACATAACAAACAAAGAAAGGATAATTCATCGTGATATTAAAAGTGCCAAAATATTATTGGACAAGAATTGGGAGGCCAAGAGTGCTGACTTTGGGTTATCGAAATTCTACTCTGCCAATCAACTGCGGAGCACTATTGTGACGAATAATATTGCAGGAACTGAGGTGTACTTGGATCCTGAATATTTAAGGACGGTGTATTTAAAGAAACAATCAGACATATACTTTTTCAGAGTAGTTTTATTTGAAATATTTTCTGGGACGTTGGCTTATGAAAAAATTTACGTTAATGAAAATAACAAAGGGCTTGCAGCCATCGCACGGAGGCGTTTCTCCGATGGAACATTAATGGAAATAGTAGATCCAGAAGTAATGGAAGAACCTGAGGAACTCTGTTTTGGTCTAAAGGTAGGACCTAATCAGGAGTCTCTTAAAGCATTTTTAAAAATCGCATATCAATGTATAGCAGATGCTCAAGACGACCGACCAACGATGAAAGACATCATCAAGGAACTTGAAGTTGCATTAAACCTTCAAGTAAGTCAATGCTTTAAATCCGGTACAACAATTATTTTCGTAGTATGCTTGACCTCTAAACAATATGTAGTTAAAACTTATGTGTTAAAATGACAAAATAGGTAAACAACCAAAAAATGACCATTTTAACTGATACCTTGTGAAGAAAGTGATTAAAACACCAAGTCAAACAAAGTTTACATGCAAAACCTAAGTTAACACCAGACAAGTACGAGAAGTTTTACCATTACACCCAGTGGCGGATCTAAGATTGGTAGTTACTGGTGTCACCGGTTAAAACGCCCAAAAAATTTATACTAGATATATTATTTCAATGGTGTCACTAAAAAAATGTACACTATCCAGTTGTGTCATTAGTTAAAAACCCCAAAAAAATTTCCACTACATCGCGTATTTCAGTAGTGTCCCGTGCCACCACTGGGTAATATATAGATCCGCCCCTGATTACAACACTTGTGCGTTAACAACGATATGATATCATCGTCGTCTATGTGGCAACAACAACGGCCGGTCTTTTTGGAGGCGTGGTATTGCATGTTTTTTAGAGTGTGGCAGGGGCAAACCACGAGAAGAACAACACCGAAACAACTAATCATATATAGTTTTTTTTATTTATTTAAATACATTGACAACTACCAATCACATCTGACCACATCCTATAACACTTCCCACAACACTCCCTCCGACACTATCATAAAGCCTCCCTATTCCTACAACATTGACACGTCAACATAATTCCCTCATTACTCCCCCCATCCCAGGAATAATTGAAGAGAGTTATCTCCAGTCACCAACATTGAATTCCCATCTTTGAGATAGATAGATCCCCCGTCAGCTTTCTCATCCAATTCTTCTACTTGAGTAAGTACTACCGGGCTTGGAAATTTTATTTTTCCTTTTTTAAGGGTTTGTCTTTCTTAGAGTGTTATGTTGTTCTGAGCTAAGATGGGGAATTACTTCTATTATATTAGATCGGCAGGTCAGGTAGTCCTTAGGCCGTTGAGCGAAACTCTTGGCATCCTCCTCTTATGAGGGGATAGGAGTGAAAGAATTGGAATAAAATCCAGTTGGAAAAGGAAATCCAATTAGAGATAAGCTGCCCATGAGCATCATGGCATAGGTAAAAGGGAATGAGGAGGCAACCCCCCCCCCCCCCCCCCCCATGTTGACGGTAGAGAAAGACTGGGCATTCAGGCGAGCCGCCCGGTGGTGTGGCCTACTAGTCATACAACTCCACAATACTACAACATTAGTGTTTACCATGTGTCGTCTTATAAATCATATTCTCTAATTCTATACTACTATTATCCTTTTTGGATCAGTAGTTCAAGGTCTTTTAGAAGGTAGACGTTGTAGTTTCATGATCGAAAGTGCTAATTAGTACCGTACACATGTTATTACAGATTAAACTTGCAGCAAAAAACTCTAAAATGTAGATATATGGATTTGTAACTTACTTGACTCTAGAGTTAGATAAAAATTGCCACATAGTTATTATTTGAACATATAAAAATAGTATGTACTTTGCAACTTTTCCAGAAGACATTTTGTAGAGAAAGTTACTTGAATAAGCATTTTCAACCCTCTTTTTTTGATATAAGCATTCTCAGACCATTTTGTCAAATATAGGAAGAAAAAAAAACCTCCTAAATGGCTAGGTGGATGAGGCGTCTATCATTTGGTGCATAATAATTTGTTTAGAACAGTATAAAGTAAATAAAGTAAAAGTTACCTTAACAAAATATACTTGCATTATGAAAAGGAAAACTTAACAATTAAATGAGTTTATAATTTTGATCTACATGTTTATTTTTATTATTTTGGTAAAATTCGTTACATTGCCATATGTTAACAATGTCGGTAAATTATCATGTTATCTAGTATCCTATGGTTTACAGGAAAAGCGCAAGGACATCATCAAATTTTCACTTAAGGACATAAAATTGGCCACAGAAAATTTCAGCACTAAATATTTCATTAGAAAAGAAGGATCTAAGATGTTGTACCGAGGAGAAGTTACCTACGCTAATGAACATAAGCCGGTCATTTTAAAGGTTGAAAAATCCTCCGGTAAACATAATTTTATAAATGAGCTTGAAATTCTATTCGGACATAAACACCAGAATATTATCGACATTGTTGGTTATTGAAAAGAAAAGTATGAAAAAATTATCGTTTATGAAGATGCGTATAACAGGAATACTCTTGATAACCATGTGAATGATGTTAGTCTTACATGGACAAAAAGACTTGAGATATGCGTAGGCATTGCAAATGGGTTAAAATATCTACATAAAGGTTTTGCAAGACAACAATCGGTTGTACATGGAGACATTAAGAGTTCTAATATCATATTAAATGAAGATTGGACTCCAAAAATCATTGGTTTCGAGTATTCTTTGATAAGTCCTAAATATGAAGAGAATGAACAAGTCGTTAACAATGTTGGCTCGCGCGACTATTGTGATCCTGTGTACTGTGATCCGGTCTACCAAAAAACTGGTTTTTTAATCAAAGAATCCGATATTTATTCCTTTGGTGGTGTTTTATTTGAGATGTTGAGTGGAACACTTGCTTCTGCAAGGGATTTTAGAGAATCTAAGCAATTTCTTGACTTCTTTGTTGATGAGATTGTGTTTGACGGTATTGAGCAACAGATTGCACTGAAATCTAAAGCTACATTTCAAAGGATTGCCTATAGATGCTTGCATGAAGAGAGAGAAAAACGACCAACGGCGGATGAAGTATATATGCAACTCAAGAAAGCATTGGATATCCAAGTAAGATGTCACAACTTTTTTTTTTTTTGGTGAAAATCAGTGAATAAACATATAAAAAAAAGTGTTTACAAATCTTCACTTGATGTATCTAATAGTAACTTTTCATGATTTATGCTTAATTGAAGGTTATTTTGTTAGAATACAGAACCAAAAATGGACCATTTCCTGAAATGGAAGTTTGACTTTGGATCAGAAGTAAAGTTAACTTCATCATTTCCATAAGTAAAAGTCAACATAAATCTGAGCACAAAGCACGAGGCAACGGCTACAATCACAAGCATATTTCCTATTTTGATAAAGGGGTTCCAAAATGAGATTTGGAGCATAACCTCTAATATAAATGCCTGTTGTATTTTTTGTGTATAAAAACACTTATCAAATGTAAACTGAATACTAAGCAAGATATTCAAAATGTAACCCTTAGAGTTCATTTCCTTCTAGTTCATAATCACTGTAATATTCCATCAGATTCAATAATAAAATCAAATACTTCCGCATATCAATTTTTAACATGGTATCAGAGCTAATGGTGTAGATCGAGGGATCAATACAATGATCGAGAGATCAATACAATCGTTTTTAGCTTCAATCATCTTCCTTAAATCAAGCTGCCATGTCAAAAAGGACGGTAGCTTGACTCATTAATCAACTGAAAACAGCAAGTGAAGCCTCAAAATCATCGGCCATACAACAACAAATAATAGTTGTAGTTGCCATGGTGATTATATTGCAGTTTCAGAAAAAAGAAAGGGTTTATATTGCAGTTTCAAAAAAAAAGAAAGGGTTGGATTTGCAGCCGTGGGTAACCAAGAGGCTACCAACAACGGTGGCCACCACCAACCATCAATAGTTAACAGCGACCATAGGCGGTTACTGGCACCGAAAAGAGAAAAGAAATCAAAAAACCTGAACGGAAGCGAAGGGAGCAGCAGCGGTGGTCGGCGGCAACTATGAAGCTACCCGCAACGACACCACAAATGCTTCAATTTAATGCTTCGAAAATCTGCAATCAGGTAAAGGGTTTTGGGTTAACATCTCAAACCCTTCTCACCTCAAAACTTTTTCCTTTAATTTCGTGTTCATCACAAAAACGGCCAAATGGGTGAGGGAAAAACCGTCAAACCCGAAATTCGACCTCTGAATTACAACAATCGGTCGGTAACAGCGTTTATCCCGATCAAAGATGGTGCAGGGGTAAGCCCTAATTGCTCATAGGAGAAAGCGAGTAACCTTTGCTCATGTTAGAAAAGGATTGGGATGACTGGGATGACTATGAATGAATTGTTTTTCCATACAGTGAAGTAAATCGGAAAAAAAAAGGAGGAAAAAAGTAATGGTCAAATGCAGTAGCTTTTTCTTGAGAAGTTAATAAAGAAGGCTAAATGATTCTCAAATATTGAAAATGATGATGATTATGATGATGATGATGAAGTGGGACTCCATTTATAATTAAAAAAAAAATACTTTCATATGGTCGACCATTCCAAAGTCCAGTTGCCTTTTGTCAGTATTTTGTTTTGAGAAGTCAAAAAGTTGGTCATGTGGCCTTTCAAGAAGTGAACAGTTTTTTTTTTTTTTTTTTATAATTGAATCCTCTGTTTCTATTAATTTACAAAATAAAATAATTTTTTTTTTAAATAAGTATCCAAATCTCTTTTCAGTATTTTGTTTATCAAAGGAAATAAGCTTATTGTGAAAAGTAGAATGACCGTTTAATTCAAGTTTTGTTTTAAAAATAGTCACAAATGTTTGATTTTAAAACTTAAATCGTTTACTTCTGATATCAAAAACATGGTCAAATTAATTTTTAACGTACAAGGGAACAATGGGATGTTTTTTTCTTTTTTTTTAAATCCGATTTTTCGACATTTTGACTGAAAGACTTGGTTTGTAATTCTTTTAGTTTAATGTTAAAATATTTTCTATTGTAAAAAGTTCCAAAGATTTACACAAATGGTCTTCAAAAATGAAAACCTTTCGGTTTATTTTTGTCGAAAAATGAGAAACCAAAAGATGCATTTAACCCCAACACACAAGCGAAGGGGAGTTTGATCCTAATACCATTGTGAGTTGGTGGAAAAGAAACGTAATTAAGAGTAGATTTGTGATTACAATGTAACTAATCCTTATTTTTTATGATTGTTTCCGGTACATATCCAACACACGGGTGAGGGGGAGATTGATTCTAGCGTCACCGTGAGTTGATTAACGAAGCATCTAACGGAATAAGGCAAGACACTCGGGCGAACCAAACTAGGCTAAAGTTGAACTGGGTTATGTCAGGCGAGCCAAACAAGGTTCAAGAATAATCTGGGTTCATGTCGGGCGAGCCAAACAAGGTTCAAGCGAAGCTGGGTTCATGTCGGGAAACTTAAATATTCCAAACGAACCAAACAAGGTTCAAGAATGAACTGGGTTCATGTTTGGAATCTAAATACTCCTGGCGAATCAAAAAGGTTCAATTCGAACTGGGTTCATGTCAGGAAAAGGAAACTTAAATATTTCAAGCGAACCAAACAAGGTTCAAGAATGAACTGGGTTCATGTTTGGAATCTGAATATTCCTAGGCGAACCAGTAAAGGTCCAAGTTGGACTGGGTTCATGTCTAGAAATTGAATAATCTTGGCGAACCAGTAAAGGTTCAAGATTGAACTGGGTTCATGTTAGGAGGAAAACCAAAGAAGTTCAAGTCAGGAATCGACTAAACAAGATTGAAGACTAGCTTGCAGCTAGTCCCTGAAGATAAGTCAACGGAAGACTCTCAACTATGTGTTGTGCAAGTTGAATCGTGAAAATCTCACTATTCAACTTGAGGGGGAGTGTTAGAAATAAAATAAATAAAAGAATAACTTATATGTGGGGTCAGGACATTATCTCCAAGAAAGAAGACAGCAAAGCATATCAACGGCTCCATTCTATATAACCCATAATTGAATTGTTTCTTTTTATTTACATAAGGCTCCATTCCTTATTTAGCCACATAGCCTGTAGGACTTGTATTATAAGTAGGCAATCAACTCATTGTAAATAAATTAAGCAACTAATTCACAATGTAGTCTTTTAGTCTTTTGTTCTTTCTTTTATCTTTTCCTTTTTATCAACTTAGATCAACAATCATTCATTCAATCCAATATCAATATACAATCAAATATATTCCGCATATCAATTCTTAACATGGTATCAGAGCTAACGGTGTCGATCTTAGATCAAAACACTCGTATTTAGCTTCAATCATCTACCAGAAATTAAGCTGCCATGTCTAATTTTGACGGCAACTTGCAGAAACAAGAACATAGCTTCTTAAACAAAGCTACCATGTCAAAACTTGGCAGTAGCTCAGTTAATCAAAGTATGAAATCCAATCAATTAAAGGTCATGAAGAACAGTTACCTGAATGTCCTCTGTTAGGCACCACCGGTCACCATCAAAACCAAGAAATTCATAGCCTACCAAGAAGGTAAAAGGTTGAATACGGCGAAGATGGTGGCAACGGTAGCAACTGGAGTGGCGGCTGGAGACAAACGTGAGGCTACCGGCAACGGAACCAGAAAATCCTTCGATTTCATAGCTTCAGTAATCAAACGGAACAACCACACTTTTTCAACACAGACTTCAACAAGATCGTCACCGTGAGTTGATTACCCAAGCATCTAATGGAATAGAGCAAGACACTCCAGGCGAATCAAACAAAGCTTATGTTGAACTGGGTTCATGTCAGGCGAACCAAACAAGATTCAAGATTGAACTAGGTTCATGTCGGACGAACCAAACAAGGTTCAAGTAGAACTGGGTTCATGTCGGGAAACTTAAATACTTCCGGCGAACCAAACAAGGTTCGCGTTGAACTGGGTTCATGTCAGGAAAAGAAAACTTAAGTATTCTAAGTGAACCAAACAAGGTTCAATAATGAACTGGGTTCATGTTTGAAATCTGAATAATCCTAGGCGAACCAGTAAAGGTCCAAGTTGGACTGGGTTCAAGTCGGGAAGTTGAATACTCCAGGCGAACTAGTGAAGATTCAAGATTGAATTGGGTTCATGTCGGGAGGAAAATCAAAGAAGTTCAAGTCAGAAATTGACTAAACACGATAGATGACTAGCTTGCAGCTGGTCCCGAAAAATTTGTAAACCGAAGACTCCTCAACGATGTATTAGGCAAGTTGAATTGTGGAAATACCACTATTCAACTTGAGGGGGAGTGTTAGAACACAGAACCAAAAAGGGACCATTTCCTGAAATGGAAGTTTGACTTTGGATCAGAAGTAAAGTTAACTTCATCATTTCCATAAGTAAAAGGCAACATAAATCTGAGCACAAAGCATGAGGCAACGGCTACAATCACAAGCATATTTCCTATTTTGATAAAGGGGTTCCAAAATGAGATTTGGAGCCTAACCTCTAATATAAATGGCTGTTGTATTTTTTGTGTATAAAAACACTTATCAAATGTAAACTGAATACTAAGAAAGATATTCAAATTGTAACCCTTAGAGTTCATTTCCTTCTAGTTCATAATCACTGTAATATTCCATCAGATTCAATAATAAAATCAAATACTTCCGCATATCAATTTTTAAAATATTTCGGATATTTCGAATAGAAAAGTATCGAGTGTTCGTGCATCAAGGGGGTTGAAGGATAAATTGCTAGTAAAAAAGGATTTATATTCGTTGAAACTCGAAGAAGGAGATAGTCTCAGAAATCATATTGTCACTTTTGATCGGTTGGTTTGTGAGTTGTATAACTTGAATGACATGATAAAAGAAGAGGATTTGGCACTAATAATGTTGTCATCATTACCCAAATCATACAAACGATTTGTGGACAATATGTTGATGGGAATCACAGATTTGAAACTTAAAGACGTCCTACAGAAGTTAGTCGACAACAACTAAATAAGTGAGACCTCTTATGAGAACTGAGAAGTATCCATTAGTTATAAGGGAACAATTTGTATATATTTCGTGGTTAATTCTTGTAATGGTTCGTGTGAGTTTGCCTTTAAAAAAGAGTAATAAGTTGTAGTTACTTTATACATAATTTCCTCGTATTTTAATTTCTCGAACATCTATTTAGTTTCTATCATACTAGTTAATTGTACATTTTTATAAATAGATGATTACTCTCCTTTCACCGCAATAAGGGACGGTCAGTCCTATCAGCCGTTTTAACCAATTAAAATGGTTAAATATATACATATCGATATGTTAGGCTCTAAAATGGAATATGTGAGTAGCACATGCCTCTAATCGATATAATATCAGCTCTTACGTCCGACTAGTCCTATAGTAGTCACCAATTAGTCTTTGACTTGACTTGGCAAATTAGTCCCTACAAGGTCCTGGGCAGTGGCGAGTCAAAAGCATTGGGTGTGGGGTCAAGGACCCCGCTATTGTGGAATTTTTTTTCATAAAGTATTACTTAAATTTGGTAGGACACTACTAAATTTAAAGAGATAACGCCATATATTTTTTAAATTATTAGTTTTTTGAAAGAAAATAGTCATTCTTTAGAAATATTTTTTTTTACAAACTACCACTTAAATTTTATAAGATCTCATTAAATTTTGATCCTAAAATTACCACTGGTCCCGGGCCAACTAGTCCCCGACTAACAACTATTACAATCTTGGTATACTTGTACACAAGGTGGCTCATTGTTGGAAACACGATATGGAATCACAGTAGCTGTAGATTCCATTTTGCATATTTGTTTGATTTGGAATACCAAGTTGTATACTTGTACTTGAAAAATGAGTTCTCTTGCTAGATGACAATTTATGAAGAGTATTTGTAAGTTGTAACTATGGTTTATAGAGGGTCGATGTGTGAGATGGCGTTGTAACTGGATGGCCATCAAGGGTTCAATGGAGTTTTTGGTTTGGATCATGCATTTCTCTCTTATATGCACGATTCTCCTGTACATTTGTGGTTTTTTATATATAATACATATAGAAATGTTACTTTAAAAAAAAAAAAAAAAATTGACCACTTTATTATACAAGTGAAAACGATGCAATATCTCACAAGCTCACCCAAATATTGGTCGTACCTTCAAAATTTATGGAACCCTGTCTATTGATTGGTATGTCGTATAATGCGCTTCAACTTTGTTTCTTATAGAAAATGAATAATATAATAATAATATAATAATAATAATAATAATAATAATAATAATAATAATAATAATAATAATAATAATAATGTTTTTGTTATAAAATATCTAGATTGTGTTATAAAATATCTAGATTGGATGTTAATTTTATTATTATTATATTTCTTGCATAGTAATATTTTATACTATAAATAGACATGTATGGTAACCATTTAAGGTGCACCATTTCTCTTGAAATATCAATATCAATATTTCTTCTCTCCTTCTTCTCTCTTTTTCTCTCTTTGTTCTTATAACCATTAAAGGTAGTTATAAGCCTACTGAATTATAACACGTTATCAGCACGAAAAGCTTAGTGTAATTAAAAGATATCTCAAACGATCACGAATCACTAATCAAGGTATGAAATTATTAATAATTTTCAGACTCGAATATATCAAATTTTGGACTACTAACATTTATATTTATGTTATTTAAGTTATATATGGTCGGTTATACCACCTGAATTATATTTCTGTAATCTAACTTTTACTAACTTCACTAACATTTATATTTATGTTATTTAAGTTATATATGGTCGGTTATACCACCTGAATTATATTTTCTGTAATCTAACTCTTATTAACTTCACTAACATTTATATTTATGTTAATAAGACCTCATGATTGTACGCAACACGTCATTTGACAACACGGTACTTTATGTACGCAACATGTCATTTGACAACACGGTACCATGGGTCGAGATTAATTCCGATCAATACGAATACGACGGGGTCTTTATATGTTATCTAACATTTATGATTACTTATGCAATTAATCATTATTTATTTCATGCATACTAATGTTTATTCTTAAATTTATAATTTTAAAAGTTAAAATAAAAAAATAGTTTGTATTTTTATTAAAAGTAAATCTTAAAAGTTAAAATAAGAAAAAGTAGTTTGTACTTTTATTAAAAGTAAATCTTAAAAGTTAAAATACAAAAAGTAGTTTGTATTTTTATTAAAAGTAAATCTTAAAAGTTAAAATAAGAAAAAGTAGTTTGCATTTTTATTAAAAGTATATCTTAAAAGTTAAAGTAAGAAAAAAAAGGGGATGGTAAAATGGAATAGTTTTTGTCAAAAATGAAGTATTGAAAATGAAGTGGTCTCCTTCTATAACTAAAAAAAATATATACTTTTATCAAATGAATTTTTTTGTGGCCGACAATTTCAAACACGAGTCCGTGTTTAGTTTATCAAGAATATCTCTTGCTTTGGTGAAAGGTCACGATCACGATATCAGGTGTTGTGAAAGAATTAAAAAATTGGTCAAGTGGCCTTTTAAAAACTAGAAAAAAAAATTTAAACAAAAAGTTTTTTTATATATTTATAATTTACGGGTAACGTAAAAAAAAGGAAGTTTTTTTAAAAAAAAAAAAAAACAAAGAAAGTGTTTAAATGAGTTTTACAGAAAGGGAGAAAGCAAAGTAAAAAAAAAACTTTTTTCCAAACAAAGGTAAATGAAAGTAGGACTTAATACAAGAAAAAAGTAAACATCTCCTAGACGTGATAAAATCTATCAATGATAAGTATTAGACTTGATGAGCTAAATGTGACAAAAATGTTTCAACATGTCTTATGTTAATTTTCTAAAATAAGTTATTATTATTTCGAGTTTAACACATATACATATGTTAATTAAAAACAACCTTTTTGTTCTTATGTAGTGTTGGGTTGCAATTTTGGTTGTATGCCATAATTCCATCCAGTAGAGTGACAATAGAAAACTTTTGATGATAATCAATAAAAAAAAAATTTCCAAACTTGTCAAATGTTTTGTTAAAAACGTGACCGTTGAAAAAAGGAGGTTGAATAATAAAACTTAAAAAACAAATTATTTTTTTAAGAGTGTGCATCAAAATGGCCCGTTTAATAATGGGGAGTAAAAATATAGTCAAATTGTTTCAACGAACAAGGGTTCAATTGGATGTCTCTTAAAAAAAATCCGCGGGTACGGGTGATGGATCCAATGGATCCGCATCCACGACCCGCGGGTGCTATCCCTAATTGTGACAAGTACAAATCAACTAAAAGTCTAAAAAATAAATGCTCTTATAGGGACCAAATGTTCACAATAATTGCCTAAGCTAGATATGAAACAAATAGTTCATATAAAAAAAAAAGGTCGTTGTGCGTTTTCGGGATGATAGCCGAAATACACTTACAAAAGTAGGTCAGCCGTCAATTCTTTATGGCCATATCAACGTAGATCAATAAAATCATTTATGGTTTTGATAAAAGATTAATTAAAAAATAATTGTTTTTTGGTCTTGGATTCTCGGTAACAAAAGCAAAGGTTGTTTTTGGTTGCCACAACAAACAAGACAGAGGTTGTTGACTTTTGTTGTTAAACATGACACAAGTGAACAATAACAATAGATTATTGTTTTTGAAAAGAATAATGATGCGTTAATTTTATTGTATAAAATAAAATTAAAGAAAATGGTTTTCATTGATGACTATGAACAAACGCAAACAAAGTGTTTGTGGTATTTGGTGATTAAAAAAAAAGTGCATCTAAAGCTTCTACTGAAAATAATATGCATCTAAAGCTTCTACTGAAAATTAATGTGCAAGGTACAACGTATAACTATATGGTCAAATTCATTTGAGCCTTCGGAGTCACAAGTATATGATGTATATATATATTACTCAATTAACAAAATAGTAAATCTAAATTAATTCATATGAATAGTAAAACAAAATTAATTAATTTACTATTCACATAAAAAAGCGCATATGATAAAAAGCGCATCGCATATGATAAGCGCATATGATAAAAAGCGAATATGATGAAAAGCACAACGTATATGATGAAAATCGCATATGATTAAAAGCGCATATGGTGAAAAACACAGCGCATATGATTAAAAGCGTATATGGTGAAAAGGATATATGATAAAAAAAAAACACATATGGTGATTTATAAAAAAAAAAAAAACACATATGGTGATTAATGGAAAGCACATATGGTGATTAATGAAAAGTATATTGTGAAAAAGAATCACAAATGTTTCTTGAAAGAATTCAAGGTAAGATATATGAACCAATTCATCCATCATGTGAACCATTTTGATATTTCATGGTTCTAATAAACGCATCTAGCGGATGGTCTCATATTTGTATGTTATCAAGCCGTAATATGGCATTTGCAAAGTTTCTTGCACAAATTATTAAATTGAGAACACATTATTCTGTAACGACCCGTCCTTATCCTCCTGGACGAAATCATCAACATCTGGTCCCATTGCGATGATCGACTCCAAATAATGTCCTTAGTATGAGCTAATGCACAGCGGAAGACTTAATTCGTACCTGAGAATAACATGCTTTAAAACGTCAACATAAAGTTGGTGAGATATATAGGTTTGATGCTAGCAGCGTGATAACTATGGACCACAAGATTTTAAGTTTATACATAATACACTCCTCGTGTATAGAAAAGCAGTTGAGCACTTGGTAACCATACTTAACTAAAAGTCACAGCAGCATACTCTTAAATAAACCCTACACCGTACCAAGTGTAGTAACGAGAACGAAGTACTGTGCAACCGTTAAATGCTGGTCGTCCAGCCCGGTTGGGGATGTCAGCCCGATAGATCTATCAACAGGATTCGCGTTTACGCTCCTCACGTAATTAGCAGTTACCAAGTATAAAGAGATATGCCATGGTACAACTCAACCGAGAATTTAGTTTTATCACTTGTGTCCATAACGTAAATCATTTATAAAAACAGTGCATGTATTCTCAGCCCAAAATTTAGAGTTTAAAAGGGAACTATATACTCACCATACTGTATTTTGTAGTAAAAATACATATAACATCATTGATCAAGTATAAGGTTGGCCTTCGATTCACGAACCTATATTAATTATTTATCAAGTAATATTAACACATATACTAATAGTAAACAAATAATATTATTGTTATACCTAATATTTATATATATCCAATTCTTATTAAAATATTTTAATTAGGATATATATGTATATATGTCATTTATTATAAGTTATATATGTATAACTATGTTAGAATATATATTTATACTATATGTAAATTAATTTTATATAAAATTATAGTTAATAATATTTTATAAAAACTTATGTAATGTTAATGTAATATAATATACATAATAAGTATATTTTATATAAAAATATCTATTTGTTTTAAAATATTAATAATGATAATTTTGTTAATAATGTAAATGGTAATAATAAAAATATAATAATAATAACAATGATAATAAAATTAGAAATGATACTTGTAATATTAATGACAAAAATGATATTTTAATTAAATATGGTATTTTTAATAAATAAAAAAATGTTAATTTTTCAAAATAAAAATAAATAATATTAGTTTTGATAATAAAAATGATAGTGTTTAACAATAATAATAACAATACTAATAATAACAATAATAATAATAATAATAATAATAATAATAATAATAATAATAATAATAATAATAATAATAATAATCATAATAAAAATAAAATGATGATAGAATTATGTTATACCTTTGTGTCATTAAAAAGATTTGAAATTGCCCAATACGGGACTTGAACCCGAGACCTATAGCTCGCCCATCCCTCCATTTAACCAGCTAGGCTGGCTTGTTTTTCCATTTATAAACAGATTCGCATTTATTTAAACCATGTTTTCTGTTTCACTATTCTTCTTCCTTCTTCAAAAAAAAAAAAAAAAAAAAAAAAACTAGTCGACTATGGTACCTCTATATTTGCGATAACGAATTTGTGGGTTTACTCAAGATTTGTAAACGACCAGAAGAGTATCAATTGTATCCTTGATTATCCAAAAAAAAAAAAAAATTAAAACAAAAGAGCCTCGCTACTGCTATTCGAAGTTAAATAAAAAAAAATTCGCGTTTTGATTTATAGCTTCTTTTAGTTCTCACTTCCTACATAACGTAGTTCGAAAATCATGTCCAGAAACTTTTGGAATCGTTAGTTTAAATTAATTCATCTCAGAAAACTTGAATTTGGCTCAAGAACAAAAGTTTGACTTTTTGATGTTTAAACATTGACTACGAAATTCGGGCTATATATAACGAATTGGAACCTGGAAATTTGAAGAAATATTCAAGACACGATTTAAGAAACTTCTGCGTTTTTAGATTTTTAAATTGATTCGATTTTAAATTGGGTGCAAAAGCTTGTTACGAACAGAGAACGGTAACTCATTTTTCAGACTTTTCTAATTTAATTTCTTCAATTAACAGGATTTAACTTGAATTGTGTGATTGGTTGAGATACCGAATGGTTTGTAACAAATACCAAATACTTGAGTTCGTTTATAAATAGGCATAATCAAGTTAACGGGGAGATATATAAAAAAAATAAAAAAAAACAAAAAAAAAAAAAAAACGTGAGAAAGAGATAGATACCCATTTTGTTTGATTATGAGACAAATTTCAATCATTCGTACCAATTATCAAAAGGTAATACTGTTGCTGATTGAGTTTAACAAATATAGTTCCTTTCTCTTTAATTTTTATAAATTATTATGTAATAAAAATGATTAATTTAAATAATTATGTAGTTAGTAATAATACTTTTAATGATAATAATAATAAATAATACTGATAATAATAATAACAAATATTAATTCTGATATAAATAATAGTTATAAGAATAAAAAAAAATATAATTTTGAATATTAATTATATATCACTTATAATAGTAATGGTGATAACATTAATATTAGTATTAATATTGATATTGATAATAATAATAATAATAAGAGTAGTTAATAATAAATCACAATAATAAGATTTTTAATGAAATTTATAATACTAACATTATAAATGATACGTTAATATTACTAATTGTATTTGTCTTGCTGTTAATAATATCAAATTTCATATATTTATTTATTTACATATATATATATATATATATATATATATATATATATATATATATATATATATATATATATATATATATATATATATATATATATATATATAGTAGTTCGTGAATCGTCAGGCTTGGTAAAAAGGGTAACTAATTATCCCAATATAGATTTCAAACTTTCTAGACTCAACATTAGGGTTTTTGCTTATCGTGTCGGAAACATATAGAGATTAGGGTTTAAATTTGGTCGGAAATTTCCGGGTCGTTACAGTACCCACCCGTTAAAGAAATTTCGTCCCCGAAATTTGGTAGAGGTTGTCATAATAACAATAGGAATGTTTTCATGACGATTATGAGGTGATAATGAAGTTTTATTATTATCGAGAGATATTAGATAAAACAATTCAGTCATGTGAAGCGCACGAGTAAAGCTATCACAAAAGAGTGAAATGAGTAAATATGAAATTTATTTTAACCGATGACGTGATTAGAATTGATTTTCGGAATTTATGGAATTAAAGAAAATATTACGTAATAAGATTTGGTTCTTCGGTGATTTAGAAAACAGGATCTCCTTTGATTTAATGCGGTCTGTTTCGATTTCTTTGTCGGATATTTCACTATAAATCCACTCCTTCGTTTTCCTTATTTTTCCACAACTCACATCTTTTACTCTTTCACCTTAATTCCTACTTTAAGACATTTGCCAATATGCTCCATCCCATTATTATTCTTGTTATACTTCTAACTTTCATATCTTTTATTCTTCTTTTTCATCTACCGCCAGAAGAATCTATTCACTTTTATGATTTCCTTGGAATTATAATGTTTCTAATTCTCCCGTGTCTTTACGTTGCAATACGTATTGATATACATGGTTTGTAGTTTCTGGGTGGTTGTTGGGTTTGATATCTTCCCTTATATTTCGATGTCCCTGCTTCTGTCTTTTATAATCATTGTCATCCACAGTTAATGTCCTCTCCTAATTGCTGCGATTTTTACTACAATTTTTTTTTTTTTTATTTCGAAGCTTCATTCTTTTTCTTTTCCTCCTCTTCAACTAAGCATCTTTTGTAATGGTCCGAAATTCGTAGATATGAGATTTGAAATGAACATAGCTAATGCTATTAGAAAGAAATGGTAATGACACGATTTTGATTTGTCAAATTACCAGAATATCCTGGAAAGATGGAACTATCAAGACGATATGTTCTTAATATATTTGGAGATTGGATAGAATGTAAGAGCCGTGTAACATGGCACATGATGATGGTACTGTGACTCATCACATTCCATTAGAAACTTAACATGACTTACTGTAATATAATGAAGTTGATCAAGTTTCATTATATTATACTAATTCATGCATCAGTTTTCAACACTACTTCAAAACATCCACATTTTAAACTTGAAGGTTTCAGAATTTAGAAACTAACACAGTCTCTTTTATGTTATAACGCAGGTATTACGGAGAGATAAATATCTTCAGAATTATTGAGGGTATTTATAATGAAAGGCACGATAATATCGTAAATTTTTATCATTGATGGATAACGAGGAAGATTTGTCTGCGAAGGTTTAGAATGAGAAGTAAGGTGTTTTCTAATAATTTCAACAGGTACGGAATCATTTGGGTCCTTTGAAGTCGGGTTTAGTTTCACGATTTGTCTACGGCCTCCTTCATACTTTGCTCAATCCGTTGTCCAGTTCCCAATTTTCTCTTTTTCTGAGCTTTACCAACAGACTATACTTTATCGTCAAACTTTTGACTGCTAAATTCGTTTACAGTTTTTGCAGCTTCATCAGCATTTCAAGAACTACTTCATAGTTCAGGGTGTTCTTCAGAAACTTCACATCCGAAGTATGAAATTCTTAGGGGTAGGCGTTATATGTATGACAGGAGAAGTTCTGCGAGATTTTCAAAATACTGATTGCGGATTTCGCCAAAGAGATAACGAGCTGCTGGTACATCTGCTGATGATGTCGTGGGATATAAAAGGTTCTCCGGTAATAACGGCGATGGGACAAGGTATAAATATCGAGGTTATGATAAGAGTAGTCTCACTGAGAAGTCGAAGTGAAGCTGTGACAAAATTAGCTAATTGAAAAGGAATCGTATGGTTGTTTTTGCTAATGAATGATAAGGAATTCGACGCGGATAGGTTGTAACTACAACTTCGGTTTCGAAAGTTTTTCAGGTGCATAACTGTATGCATAAATCTTTCTTCCGTAGACAAGGTGCGGCTGGTTCAACTTCTCGATCGAGATGTTTTCAAGAATCATGAAAAGATTTGAATGCGAATTGTAATCGTCAAGATACGAATGAGATTTAAGATAGAATCAAGTGGCATACTTGAAGGATTGTTTAGTTTCATATGTTATAATCATTATTTTAATTCATTTTAGTTGTCCAAAGTTAACAGTCCAATAGTCCGATTGTCCAATGGTCCAATAATTTCATATATAAATTAAATATATAATATTCGAATTACTTAATACATATCGTGACCCGTGTACCGGTCTCAGTGTCGATCACAACTCAAAGTATATATATATTTTGGAATCAACTCCGACCCTGTATAGCCAACTCCCACCTTCACATATAGAGTGTCTATGGTTGTTCCGAAATATATATATATGGGTCAATATGATAAGTCGAAACCTTGTATACGTGTCCCGTTATTTAAAATGCGTAAAATAAATAAATATATATCATGACCCATTATACAACGTGTTGTCTCAGAATTAATCCGACGTATTATTGTACATGTGTCCCGACAGTATGTACAGTGCAGAAATTAAAATTGCGAGAATGTAAATTGCGATAAATGAAATGTTAGCCGGGAACAGTTAGCTAGGAACAGTTAGCGTGGATTCCTAACAATATTCCAATTTAATTAATTCGTCTGTTTCTAACAAATTTTATTTTGTCCAATGTTTTCTTCTATATGCCACTTGTTGGATTCCGATAGGTCAAAATCCGAATATGAAGTTTGAATGAAAATGGTTATTCCGGGGTGAGCGGATATGAATATCGGTGGTTGTAAGTAGGATAATAAATGACCGTTGAATCAGATTCGAAGAATGTACAGTGTAACTTGTTAATGTGAATTTTAAATATTCCTTGGGTACTACCCACCCGTTAAAATATTTTCATCATTAACAGTTTATACGAAAGAATTTTTAATTACGATCTTTATGAAAATATACTTGCATATATATTTTCTTCAGATGTAATTATGGATTTAATGAGTCAATAAGATTTTATACTCATTTGATTTATTGTTAGCACTTGATTACATGATCTCTAAAACTTTAGAGATTACATAATTGCCATGTCGGACGAAGGTAAATGAGGTAGAATGATACGTAAAGCGAAGATAATCGATGTAGATCGATGTGTAGAACGAAGTTCATACTTGATGTACAGATGGGGTTATTGAGGCGTGTGAGGTTGATATCCAAGATACAGGTGGTGATGTTGAGAGTTACGGCGCGGTTATGGTTTAGGGTTGATAAGGGTACTGTCGACGTCAATGATGGTGGTACTGATTATGCTGCTGATGCTGCTGCTGGTGTTCGTAACCTTCGCACCAGGTTCTCCAAAGTCATCACACGAGCGCGTAGTTTGTTAACTTCTTCTAGCACTATGGGATGATTGACGTTTGAAGCGAGCGAATGAATAAGATTCGAGATATTGGAAAGTATATAATCGTGACAAGATACTCGGAAAATGGGAGAGAAATGGTTTCTCGAGCAGGTTCGTCAGTAAGTGCTTCAGGTTCATCGCCAAGAGGCAATTTGGTGGTTGGAAAGAATCTTCGATGTGAGATGATTTTCGGATATCCGATAATATTCTGGCTGTATAGAATATCTATAATACCAAGGATTTTGTAAACTACAGAGGATTTTACGGCATATGACAGACAATTCTACAGTAACAGATACGCTAAGAAATGAGTTTTGTCTATACACTATCGATGCACTAAATGCAGTAAGACGTGTCTAGACTTAAGAATGACAAGCAGGAAATTCCCTAAGGATGATAAGCAGATGGTTTCCGACCAGATGTGATAAGCAAAACTTTTTGACATGTAGACACAGTCAAAGTCCAGACTTACTAATGTATCCTAACAACTACTAGTTAGACACACTAATGCAAGGCCTGGTTTGCTAAGACCAACGCTCTGATACCACATGTAACGACCCGTCCTTATCCTCCTGGACGAAATCATCAACATCTGGTCCCATTGCGATGATCGACTCCAAATAATGTCCTTAGTATGAGCTAATGCACAGCGGAAGACTTAATTCGTACCTGAGAATAACATGCTTTAAAACGTCAACATAAAGTTGGTGAGATATATAGGTTTGATGCTAGCAGCGTGATAACTATGGACCACAAGATTTTAAGTTTATACATAATACACTCCTCGTGTATAGAAAAGCAGTTGAGCACTTGGTAACCATACTTAACTAAAAGTCACAGCAGCATACTCTTAAATAAACCCTACACCGTACCAAGTGTAGTAACGAGAACGAAGTACTGTGCAACCGTTAAATGCTGGTCGTCCAGCCCGGTTGGGGATGTCAGCCCGATAGATCTATCAACAGGATTCGCGTTTACGCTCCTCACGTAATTAGCAGTTACCAAGTATAAAGAGATATGCCATGGTACAACTCAACCGAGAATTTAGTTTTATCACTTGTGTCCATAACGTAAATCATTTATAAAAACAGTGCATGTATTCTCAGCCCAAAATTTAGAGTTTAAAAGGGAACTATATACTCACCATACTGTATTTTGTAGTAAAAATACATATAACATCATTGATCAAGTATAAGGTTGGCCTTCGATTCACGAACCTATATTAATTATTTATCAAGTAATATTAACACATATACTAATAGTAAACAAATAATATTATTGTTATACCTAATATTTATATATATCCAATTCTTATTAAAATATTTTAATTAGGATATATATGTATATATGTCATTTATTATAAGTTATATATGTATAACTATGTTAGAATATATATTTATACTATATGTAAATTAATTTTATATAAAATTATAGTTAATAATATTTTATAAAAACTTATGTAATGTTAATGTAATATAATATACATAATAAGTATATTTTATATAAAAATATCTATTTGTTTTAAAATATTAATAATGATAATTTTGTTAATAATGTAAATGGTAATAATAAAAATATAATAATAATAACAATGATAATAAAATTAGAAATGATACTTGTAATATTAATGACAAAAATGATATTTTAATTAAATATGGTATTTTTAATAAATAAAAAAAATGTTAATTTTTCAAAATAAAAATAAATAATATTAGTTTTGATAATAAAAATGATAGTGTTTAACAATAATAATAACAATACTAATAATAACAATACTAATAATAATAATAATAATAATAATAATAATAATAATAATAATAATAATAATAATAATAATAATAATAATAATAATAATAATCATAATAAAAATAAAATGATGATAGAATTATGTTATACCTTTGTGTCATTAAAAAGATTTGAAATTGCCCAATACGGGACTTGAACCCGAGACCTATAGCTCGCCCATCCCTCCATTTAACCAGCTAGGCTGGCTTGTTTTTCCAATTATAAACAGATTCGCATTTATTTAAACCATGTTTTCTGTTTCACTATTCTTCTTCCTTCTTAAAAAAAAAAAAAAAAAAAACTAGTCGACTATGGTACCTCTATATTTGCGATAACGAATTTGTGGGTTTACTCAAGATTTGTAAACGACCAGAAGAGTATCAATTGTATCCTTGATTATCCAAAAAAAAAAAAAAATTAAAACAAAAGAGCCTCGCTACTGCTATTCGAAGTTAAATAAAAAAAATTCGCGTTTTGATTTATAGCTTGTTTTAGTTCTCACTTCCTACATAACGTAGTTCGAAAATCATGTCCAGAAACTTTTGGAATCGTTAGTTTAAATTAATTCATCTCAGAAAACTTGAATTTGGCTCAAGAACAAAAGTTTGACTTTTTGATGTTTAAACATTGACTACGAAATTCGGGCTATATATAACGAATTGGAACCTGGAAATTTGAAGAAATATTCAAGACACGATTTAAGAAACTTCTGCGTTTTTAGATTTTTAAATTGATTCGATTTTAAATTGGGTGCAAAAGCTTGTTACGAACAGAGAACGGTAACTCATTTTTCAGACTTTTCTAATTTAATTTCTTCAATTAACAGGATTTAACTTGAATTGTGTGATTGGTTGAGATACCGAATGGTTTGTAACAAATACCAAATACTTGAGTTCGTTTATAAATAGGCATAATCAAGTTAACGGGGAGATATATTAAAAAAAAAAAAAAACAAAAAAAAAAAACGTGAGAAAGAGATAGATACCCATTTTGTTTGATTATGAGACAAATTTCAATCATTCGTACCAATTATCAAAAGGTAATACTGTTGCTGATTGAGTTTAACAAATATAGTTCCTTTCTCTTTAATTTTTATAAATTATTATGTAATAAAAATGATTAATTTAAATAATTATGTAGTTAGTAATAATACTTTTAATGTTAATAATAATAAATAATACTGATAATAATAATAACAAATATTAATTCTGATATAAATAATAGTTATAAGAATAAAAAAATATAATTTTGAATATTAATTATATATCACTTATAATAGTAATGGTGATAACATTAATATTAGTATTAATATTGATATTGATAATAATAATAATAATAAGAGTAGTTAATAATAAATCACAATAATAAGATTTTTAATGAAATTTATAATACTAACATTATAAATGATACGTTAATATTACTAATTGTATTTGTCTTGCTGTTAATAATATCAAATTTCATATATTTATTTATTTACATATATATATATATAGTAGTTCGTGAATCGTCAGGGTTGGTCAAAAGGGTAACTAATTATCCCAATATAGATTTCAAACTTTCTAGACTCAACATTAGGGTTTTTGCTTATCGTGTCGGAAACATATAGAGATTAGGGTTTAAATTTGGTCGGAAATTTCCGGGTCGTTACATATTCTGATTACACCATTAAAAGGATGAGACTTGATAATGCTGGTGAGTTAACATCTCAAGCATTTAATGATCATTATATATCTACAGGGATTGTTGTTGAACATCCAGTTGCTCATGTGCATACACAAAATTGGTTTAGCTGAATCAATAGATAAACGCTTACAGCTAATAACTAGACAATTGATAATGAGTACAAATCTCTCAATATTTATATGTGGACATGTAAATTTACATGCTGTGACATTAATTCGCATTATACCATGTGGAAGTCGTAAATATTTTCACTTAATACTTGATTTTGGCCAAGAGCCAAATATTTTCTACCTTAAAATATTGGTTGTGCAGTGTATGTTCCAATTGTATCACCACAACACAATAAAATGGTTCTTCAAAGAAAGATGATAATATATTTTGGATATAAAACATCTTCAATCATAAGATATATTGAACCCATGATGGGTGATGTTTTTACAGCACGTTTTGCTGATTGTCATTTTAATAAAACATTGTTCTCTAGATTAGGGGGAGAAATAAAAATAAAAAATAAAATGATGCTTCATGATGTGAACATCAATTAAGGTATATTGAACTCGCACAAAAGAATGTGAAACGAAAGTTCAAAAATAATGCATATGCAAGAACTTGCAAATTAATTACTTTATGCATTTACAGATATAAAAAAGTGACTAAATCATATATACCAGCGATAAATGCTCCAGCTCGAACTGAAATTCCAAAAGCTGGCAATAATGTCACTGTTGAGTCTTTGCCACGCATCAAACGTGGAAGATCAATTGGTTCCGAAGATAAAAATCCTCGAAAAAGAAAATCAGCTGATAATGAGGTAAGAGAAAGTGTTCAAGAAGAACCACAAATCAATATTCCTTCTGCAGAGGATATTGATAAATGTAAATACTAAAATTGCGATAAATTATGCAATATTATGGAACCGAAATGAAACTAAAATCTCTATGAGATATTTTCATATAATGTTACAATGACATCATGAATAAAGATGATGATCTGGAACTAAAATCTGTCATTGAATATACAAAATGGACATGATTGAGCTCAATGGAAAGGAGCAATAAGAGCTGAATTAGAATCGCTCGATAAAAGAAAAGTTTTCGGATCAATCGTTATCACTTTTAAAGATGTGAAACGTATGGGATACAAATGAATTTTTATCCGAAAAGAAATGTGCAAATGAAGTTACAAGGCAAAACTAGACTTGTAACTCAATATTTCCCACAAAGACCAGAAATGAATTAGGAGGAAAAATTATCCTCCTGTAATGGATACAATTACTTATTAGATACTTAATCAACCTGGTAGTTATTTAAATGCATCTCATGAATGTTGTTACTACTTATCTGTATGGATCACTTAATAGTGATATATATGAATATACCTAAAGGGTTAAGGTATCATAAGCATCTAATGTAAAACCCAAGGAAATATATTCCATTAAATCACAAAGATTTCTAAGTGGGTTTATACAAACGGGACGTATGTGGTATAACCGATTAAATGACTACTTGATAAAAAAAAGGGTATAAATATAAACTTATTTTGCACGTATGTTTTATAAAAACAATGTTCGGATATGAGATCGTAGTTGTTTATGTCAATGTTCTTAACATCATATGAACAAATAAAGAGATCTATGAAATCATTCAACTTCTAAAGAATTATTTTGAAATGAAAGATCTTGAAAAAACCAAGTATTACCTTGGATTGCAAATTGAGCATATGCCTAATGGTTTACTTGTACATCAAACAACTTATACCGAAAAGATTTTAAAACATTTTTTTTAAAGACAAACTCATTGTTGTTAGATCACTCAATATTGACACTGATCTATTTCATCCCTGCGAAGATCATGAAAATTTTAACAGATCGGAAGTTCTATATTTTAGTGCAATTGAGGTTCTTATGTATCTTATAGATTATACAAGATCTGACATTTCTTTTGCAGTTAATTTGTTGACAAGGTTCAGCTCAGCCCCTACCAAAAGACATTGGAATGGGATCAAACAAATAGTTTGATACCTTCGGGGAACTACTGATTTATAATTATTTTATTCTAACAACTCGAAACAAGATTTGTTTGGTTATACAGATGCAGATTATTTATCCGATCTACATAAAGCTAAATCTCAAACTGGATATGTATTCTTAAATGGAGGCACCGCAATATCATGACGTTCTCAAAACAAACACTTGTTGCAACATCATCAAATCATGCCGAAGTGATTGCATTACATGAAGCTACTCGGGAATGATTTTAGTTAAGATCAATGATACAAATCATTATTGATTCTTGTGGACTAGAACGCTATAAAAGCGTAACAACTATCTATGAAGATAATACAGCTTACATAATACAAATGAAAGAAGAGTATCAAAAATGACAGAACAAAACATAAATGCTGACGAGGCGCTAAAGCTATAAACGGTCTTAACGGTCATAAGTTTGATGGAAAAGAATGGTATATTGGTAAGGCTCAGAAAAAGACTGAAAGGGAATAGGAACTGAAACAACGGTTTGAACAAACCATGAAGGAGACTGTAGACAAATCACGAGGGCCAAACTTGTACATAAAAGATTTAGATGATACAGTTTCAGATGAAAACCTCAGATTTTTCTCATATACTCAAGATATCGTAAAAGACAACCAGATTAAAATGAGATACGTTCAATCAACAACTCTGCTGATCTTTATACCAAAGGACTGCTAACTGCTATTTTCAGAACACACGTTCATAATATTGGCATGAGGCATGTTCAGAAGATGTAACAACTCAGGCGTTGCCTACTTGAGGGGGAGTCAACTTTATGCTGCACTCTTTTTCCCTTAGCTAAAGTTTTATCCCAATGAGTTTTCTTTAGCAAAGTTTTTAACGAGGCAGTACTAGCTATTCTCTAATAAAATTGTCATCCAAGGGGGAGTGTTATAAAATATCTAGATTGTGTTATAAAATATCTAGATTGGATGTTAATTTTATTATTATTATATTTCTTGCATAGTAATATTTTATACTATAAATAGACATGTATGGTAACCATTTAAGGTGCACCATTTCTCTTGAAATATCAATATCAATATTTCTTCTCTCCTTCTTCTCTCTTTTTCTCTCTTTGTTCTTATAACCATTAAAGGTAGTTATAAGCCTACTGAATTATAACAGTTTTAATATTAGAATTTGACAATTTAGTAGTAACTACTCCGTAATTGATTATAGTCGACACTAAAAGGCCATGTTAAAGAACTTGATTCTTAATATCACAATCATATCATATATTATATTATATTATATTATACTACACATTAAATATGGACACAGCCCACCAACCACGCCACATCACCACCCTTATCTACATTATAACAGTACCGGCAAGGGTCTTTTTGTCTTTTTACACCCTAAAAACCACCGCTTCATCATCCCCACGTAACTTTTGCTGCCCCCTCCTGCTCCTCCCTTCTCTCTCTGTTCTTAAGAAAAATCAAATCCGGTTCACCAAATCCGTTGGATTTTACGGGACAATCATCATTTGATTCGAGGGTTTACTTTCCTGGCGGTGGCGACGGTAACCCACCCGCTTTATCATCGCAACCTATCTAGGGTTTTTAATTTTCTGGGTTTAATAGTGCGAAGTGGCTGGCGGATTAAGCTTTATACATATGATTTCATCTTCATCTATACATATACAAGCTTCTGGAGTTTCAAGCAGTTAGTGAAAGGTTAGGTTTTTGTTCGCTCATATCGCAATTGCATTTATCTGTTTGCATGATTATGAATCGATAAATAGGTACGAATCGATACCCTATGCTGGTATTTGCATGATTAGTGTAAAAATACATACCTTTTCTTTGTATCCTGAATCCCCAATTCAATTTCTTTTTCTTAAAACGTATCTTGAAAAATCCTAATAATCACGGTTTGGTAAAGGCTGTCTCTTCATTACTCCAAACAATCAGTATTTGTTTAGCAATATTGTTGAGTAAATTACAGCACCTTTTTATTTGTTTATTTTTTTATATGTGATATAATTAGCAAAACAAAATACAAAATCGATGGTTTATGAACACTGACTGGAATGAGAATCACAGATTGTTGAAACTTCTATTAACTTTGGGGCTTATTAGAAAACGAAAATTACAATATGTATTTAGCGTTAGTTTTGCAAAATTTGATATAAAAGGGATGAACTGGTGAAAATTTGCACGTGTTTGTTTTGTTTGTCAATGTTTTGTTTTAGGATTCCACAATACCCCTGTCCTTCTCACATCATTATTTATCATATCTGTCTCCCTCCCTTTTGTTTCAGAATCCTTTGTTAAATTATACTGTAATTAATGCAGATTACAGTTTGTATGATTTCTAAGGTTTTAGATGGTTCTTAATGGCATATGCAGTCTTTGAATTGAGTTGCATATATGATATCATCGCTATAAGGATCTATAACCATGACAGTTGTGGCTAAAATTTGTTATTTTATCACAACCAAAAGAGATAGCCTAGAGACCATAGTGACAATCTAAATTGCAGCATGTACTTAGTGCAAAACAGCTGATCGCTGTAGCTGGAGAATAGCTCATTGCGCAAGTTGCAGAGAAGCCATTGCATATCTATTTTTGTCTAACCTTAGATTGCTTTTTGTGTATAAAAACCCGGGGTTTACATACAATTAGTCTTTAAAATTTATTTCTTATTTTGTTATGGTATCCACTTTTCAAGTTCGATTTTCTTAAATTTAATCATTATAGTCGTTGAGTGTTGTCCTTAGGCTGCTATTATGTGTGACAAAGGGGTTTGTTGCAGGTTGGATGATGGCTGATTTGCATTATGATTTCTTTTAACTATACTATGTTTTATGACTTGATTATCACAATATCATTGGTTAATTTTCACATTGGTATTGTTTTGAGCAAAATATCACTGCTATTTATTGTCTGCAATATATGTTATTAAGTGATATGATGACAATAATGGGGTAGTGAAAAATAGAGTGTTCATTTAGTGTGTGTTTACGTTTGCTTATGAAAGATGGGAAATATGGTGTTTGTTTAGTTAACTCATAATATTAAGTATTTTCTAATCCAGAATATTAACGATTAAATTTGTGTTGTTGATCATGTTTATATGAATCTTTGTCACTTTGTTGGAGTGTATTTGTGTTAATTATATATTCTTTTTTTAATTTTTGTGACTGTTCAGTTGGATGTTGTTGACGGTGCAGGTGACGTTGATGGTTGTAACGATAGTGGCTATGATGATTGGTATTATTTAAGGGACATTGAAGACCTGACCCGTCTCTTGGCGTGGCAACACCGGACAACATGTAATTGATGCAAGTGTTAGTGTTTGCAGCCATGGTGGGTTTTGAATCCTCCTTTGTCCTGAATCCTCAATTACAAGTCTGAGCCAAATGACAACAGGTCAGTACATATTATTTTCTTTGTTTCACCATAATGTGATATTGTAAAAAACTTTGATTCTCTATTGGAACTATCATTATGTTTTGGGTGGTTGACTACTGTAGGATCATTATCTAAAATAAAAATGTTTAATAAACAAAATGAAATGGGACTAACAAAATGAAATGGGTCTAATGTGTCAACAATTTTGCTTTCAGGATTTGAAAGAAAATGCATGCTGAGCTACTTTATGTATCTTACCTAATCATACTTTTGAATTATACGCATTTGAATTGCATTGTTTCCGGTATGTTTTCAATAATACGCTTTAGATTATTCTTTGATGAAACATAACAGGTTTTAGGAAATCTCACCTTTTGACGCCACTCCCGGTATGGTTCGTTTATTGATCTATTTTTGTGTGATAAGTTTAGATGTCATTAATGTACATTTTAATATTTTTGTATGTTGTATCAGCTGACTACTCGATCCTAAGTTTGATGGGTGCTACCGAGTTAAGGACTACAACTTCAATTTTCGGTGTAAGTAATTACTAAAAAGATACATATTATATATTTCAAGTCTCTATTATTGGTCTCTACTACTATTTTTATATATCTTATATGTATTTTATATGTTAATCTTAATTTTGGTTGTTCTTTATCCATTTAGATTGAGATAATAAGTTCTCGAATATGAAAATCGTTAGCTGCTACCTCCATTATTGAATATGTTGTGATGCCAGTCTTAGAATACAAGATGACTTTTTTACCTTTAAGAATTTATCAAGGGAACTTTTGCATCTAAAGGTCTGATTTTCGGTTATATATAATCTACAATTTTCAGTAAACTTCGATCTCTTTTCAGTAATTATATGACTTATTTATCTTTAGGATTATAATCTACATTTTCAGTAATTTATATAATCTGCATTGTTAAAAAGAAATGCAAGATATTACTGTACGTTTTTACCTTTAGGAATCTATGAAGATGACTTTTGTATTAGCTACCCACATATAATGTTTTAGCCTATAAAATGGATATTGTCTATGATTATAAAAATGTGTGAAACTAAAATTTGATGTTACAGCTTGTGTTGCACTTTTTTGAAATCGTCGTTACCAATTTTGCATTTTTTTCCCTCACATTGTTTAACCCGGACCAGTTGAACTCTGCTGTTACTTTTAGGTCTTCATTTAGATGATACATTTTGTTTGTTTGTGTTGAACTCTGCTGTTACAGTTTGCATAAGATTCAATTCTAATTGCTTCTTAAGGACTGAAGGTTATTAATCTCGATGGAGAGACAGAAGAAGCTGAAGTCGAAGCTCAAAGAGGTGCATTTGGTGCATTGGATAAAGGTTCTCTTCCGTATATGTAAACAAGATATGTGGGTTCTATATAAACCAATTTTTGTATAAACTAGCTTTTGTATATGTAAACAGTATATGCATCTTTTATAAATAGTTGCTGTGAAAACCATCAACTCTAACAACAAGTTGA
Source organism: Rutidosis leptorrhynchoides (assembly GCF_046630445.1). Classification (NCBI taxonomy): domain Eukaryota; kingdom Viridiplantae; phylum Streptophyta; class Magnoliopsida; order Asterales; family Asteraceae; genus Rutidosis; species Rutidosis leptorrhynchoides. The sequence continues at coordinate 248,735,996 of NC_092336.1, forward strand.
AATAAACGAAAAAACGCAGCGAAGCGCGTTGGGCTAATCTCTAGTTAGTCTATAATTATGGATTCATTATCCTAATAGTTTTTTTTTTTTTTTTTCAAAAACAAGTAAAAATTTTATTAATGATATGAGGATTTACAATAGTCCCTATAAATTCTATACATATATATGAAATAGAGGAGATACAATGACTATATGCCCGAAGATATAGATGGGCAAAAAAACCGGATCCAGATCCGATCCGGTGACCCGATCCGGAACCGGATCCAAGCAAAACCGGACAGCAAAAACCGGATCCGGATCCGAGATCCGATCCAGTTCCACCCGGATCCAGTTTTTCAAGAAAACCGGATTTTTTCCGGATATAAACCGGATTTTATCCGATCCGGTTTTTCAAAAAACTAGCCTTTTTTTTTTTTTTTTTTTTTTTTTTTTTTTTTTGCAGTTTCAGTCTTTTTTTTTGCAGTTTTTTGAGTTTTTTTTTATACCATTTTAACCCCACAAAGTCCATTATAAATACATGGTAATGCCTTGGTTGAAAATGCACCAACAAACATTCTCATATTTATTTCTAAATCACTAAATATTCTCTAATCTCTAGTCTAATTATCCCATAATGGATAATTCACAAGCTTCCGTTTCCGGTTCCGCTTCCGTTGGAACATCTTCACAAAAGTATAACGGGTGATGGCCATGCCGAAGCTCGATATACTTTAGTCTTAATACATTATTGGGTGATGGCCATGCCGAAGCTCGAAATGTATTAATTATAATTGTATTGTTCGAATAAAAGTGTTTTTATTTTTATTATTGTATCGTTCGAATAAAAGTGTTATTTATATAATTGTATTGTTCGAATATTGTTATTTATATTATCTATTGTGTTGAGCACTTGAGCGTTACAACTTTTCTTTATACCAATTATATTATTGTTGTCAAACGTTAAAAAAAATAGAACCGGTAAAAATATAATTCGCAAAATCGAATCCTAGTCCAAGAAAAATCCGAAAAAATCCGATCGAGATCCGAAAAAGAACCGGTTCCGGAAAAAAATCCGAAAAAAATCCTACGCCGAGAACCGGAACCGGATCCGGAACCGGTTCCGAAAAATCCGGACAAAAAAATCCGGTTTTTTTTTGTCCGAATCCGGTTTTTTATCCGGTTTGTGCATCTATACCCGAAGAACATGAAGACCATTACCACCGCGAAACTTGAAATGACAAGCTGGGGAGTGACAACCAACAGTACCGCAATACGATGACAAAGTTGGCGGCAACTACCCATTTAACCAAGTGAAAATGAGACGCCATGAACTGGGATGGGAGCATAAAAACCGAAAGTTTCGACAAGTTATTGCCGAAAGGGACTTGTATGAAGGTAAATTAACCGAGGCCCGTTCTTTGTTGATCCGAAGTAATGTAGAAAGAGGGTTTGATGAGCCATTGTTGCCACTCGATAGTTGTTTTCTTAGCTCTTTTGGATATCCATGAATAGGTTTGCGTTTGGATTTCGGATAATGTTGTGTCGGCGCACCATTCTTTCTTGTGGAAGACTTTGAGGTTTCGGTGTGTTTCCATATTATGAAGTATAGTGTTACCCATTTGATGGCTTGCCATATGAACGAACCAATTTGAGTATTTGCGAAAGGTTGATTGTTTGTGGTGATGTCGGTAATGTTGGAGAGTGTGTTGGGTGGGATATTTAGCCAACGAAGAATCCGGGCCCAAAGGTTTGTGGTTTTCGGGCAAAAGAATAGAATGTGTTCATTTGATTCGACGTGTGAGTTGCATAGTGGGAAAAGGAGTGTGTCAAGGTCGATGTTGCGTTTGTCAAGTTCGACACGGGTGGGAATTCTACCAAGTTTAACCCTTCAAGTGAAGATGTTTATTTTTTGTGCTATTAGTTTGTTGCGGGGTGTTTCCATGTTTAGGTTTAGGTTGCCAAGTTTTAAGTTGTCAAGAATGGATGCGAGTGTTTTTGTTGTGAAGGTACTAGTTTGATCTAAGGAGAATTTCCATGCGTCGGGATTATTAGAGAGGCGACATGTTGAAATCAGGTTATCGAGTTCACTTAGTTCGCAAAGTGTACGACCACAAGGGGGTGTGACCAATTCCAATTTTCGATTGTCGATGAGTTATTGGATATAAGACGTTCCGCGACAGTTGAGTTTTTGTCATTTTCAAGCATGTAGAGTCTACGGAATAGTGTGCAAAAGTTGTCCGTTCCACACCAAGTGTCATGCCTAAATTTGGTATTAATGCAGTTTCCGATGCATAAGTTGAAGGAGTTGGTGAAGTTAGCTCCAATCGAGTCCACCTTTTTCCCGACCTTGATAATCCCATTCCATAAGGTGCGACCTGCAATATTTCTACATAAACCATTAGTATTAACCCTCTCCCGTAGATGCTGTAATGATTTTAACCCATAAAGCCTTTATTCTTATCATAGAATAACCTATGGATCAATATTCCCACTTGCATAATAAATGAATAAACGGATAAAGTTTATATTTCTTTTTATTCTTATCAAAGGGCTTCCTGTCCAATGCTATCAAGAAGTCTCATTAAACTTGATGTTATGAGTTCAATTTCCGTAATTGACAATAGTATAGATTTGCCTATTATTAATTCAGAGTATATACATAGTAAAAGATACCTTATTTGTTTAAAGAAAGTAGTAGGAAAATTGAATACTCTAATCTTTTCTCAAGTAATGTGTGGCAGCATCTTATATTATTGTTTTCTATATAATAATAATACGCGAGGTAACATAGTAACATAAGAAAGTCAACTAATGAATTCAAAAGGTGGGACTATTATATAATAATAAAATAACATAAATCATATTGTATTGTTATAAAGAAAGATGTACTAGTAAATTGTTTATCATAATTACTAACTAGAAAGGATCATTTATACTCCATTTTACAGTCTTCCTCATCGTCACTATTGATTAAACATGCATGTAAAATCGGCTTTACAACTTATTAAGACCATTCTTCGGTTAATATGTTTCAAAATCGACTATAAAGTAGTTCATGTCTAGAACTGGAATCGAACTACTTAATAGTGCGACTTTCAGAAAATGTTTTATCTTGCAAACTAGAAATGATCTCAATTTCAATTTTCAGTTCCAATCGAATGATCGAGCACCCCAACCAATAATCAGACACGATAAAACAAATGATTTAATAAAACTGATATTTCGATAAAGATGATGTAACAAAAACATACAATGAATCAGAAATAAATATTACTGATTTCATTAGAATAAAACAATCATTTGCTCATACAACATGGGTTTGAGAGATCAAGAGCCAAGAACAAATTTCTAGAATGCTTCACTCAAACAATGTAATGTTATAGTATTGCATATTACTTGCTCGCTTCTCGCTCTCATTGTCGGTTTTTAGTCAGTTAAAAGCGTTGACATCAGCAAATCTTGCAAAAAAACAGCTCGTCCAGTAGCTTGTCTCATTCTTTTTTCTCGTTCTTCAGAACTCAATGAAGGATCAAAACTGCGATAGAAATATGTTATAATAGAAATGGCAAATTAGTTTCACTTGTATATAGGTCCAATCTGTATTTTGTAAAAAAAAAAAAAAAATTTTTGGCATACAGAGTTTTAACTTAACAAGGCAAATTTGGGTTATATTTCTGTACAAATTTCAAATGTCTTCTAGAGTCTATTTTCACGGATACAAACACCAAATCCACAAAACATATATGACTATACCACTAGATTTAAAAAAAAAACATAGCTTTATGGTGAGTTTAGTTACTTCTTAATTAAATGGTTTAGCGTTAAATGTTGAACCTCTGAATGACTTATGGTGTTGAATGGTTCAACATTCATTCAGAATTAAAATACTCTCTTAACTATTAAGCACCTAAATATTATGTAATATCTTCTTTAAATTTTATCAAGAACACTTATTTAACAACTATATTGTTTTTTAATTCATGCAAAAGGTTAAAAAGGTGAATTCACATCATTCACATTGTTCATTCAAAATGATCATCAAACAGGTTATTGTCATTCAGAATATTTGAATCATTCAGATTATGAGCCATTCAGCGCTTAATCATTCAGCATATTAACTGTTTATAAATAGAAGTAATTGCAGGTCAACCAAAACATACTTGCACATCTTCTACAATAAGTTACCCATTTTACGAATGAAACCAAAACATAAACGAAATATTACCTTGATTTCCATATATGTTGTGGAGTTGGACTCTTCACAGATTTTTCCTCGACATTCGACACTATCGATTTCGAGATTTCTTCAGATTCAGACCCAGGAAAATTGAGAACCAAAGACGATAAGAACGGATCAGAAGCTGCAGCAGTTGTTGATGATGACGTGGCGATATTTGATGACCGATAACCACCACCGCCACTACTGCCGCCGCCAAGAAGCACCTGCAGATGAGCCTCTCGAAGATCCCGACCCAAAAGAGAAAGCGCTTGACTGTTTGGAACAGCTACTCTACGTAATCTACGACGTCGCTGCATGTATTCTTAACATTAAGGAAAACAATGATGATCCAAACATAACATTATCCTTAAAATTAGAGTCGTTCAAGATTCGATTAGCCTGCAAACATTGATCTAAACAACCTCAATTATAGCCTTGTTTTTTTGTCAAACAGGTTAAAAGTAGGCCAAATAGTGTGACCATATTTGGCACATGTATATATATAGAAAAATAGAACATTTATTTTTAACATTTATTTAAATATACTGATAAGAAACCACTTTGTCAAAACAAGACCGAAAAATACAAAATAAAAAGCAGTCCAGCTTTAAGAGTTATATCAACAACCCATGATTAAAAAGGTAAGGCTTTTAATGCACAAGGTACAATTCATGAAGGTGACTGCCATATTATAAAAGGTGAATTACATAGTAAAAGGATATTTTAAATAAGTGTCCATGTTGTAGAGTGATATGGCTTAACATATCTCTTGTCACTTTAACTGAGCAAACTGGACAAATCTGCAAAAGAAAAATGAATGCAATGTGATTCACAAATACATACTTTTTCTCCAAAACAATTGCAGTAGATTTCATATTTAACATAAATTCCTATTCCTATTTCCACCCTTAGAAACTATTGGTGGTGTTTTCGCCGTGTCTTGTCTAAAATAAAAGGTGATTAATACATTTGACAAACTGGTCAAAGTCAAACGCTTTTATCAGACCATGCGTCGAAAAAGCCACGCAGTTATTTTGAGATGGAGGAAGTAGGTTACCGATAAATGAAGTCACCAAATATCTTATTGTTCCCTTTATCATACAAGCTCCCAAAAACTAGCTTTTAGCCTATCGTCATCGATAAATATCATAGATACTTCTTCAAGCTTTTTTTTTTTTTTTTAAAAATCATCAAACGATAATTCAAATCTCTGGTTAAAATACCCAAATGTCAATTTGATACACTATTATTTACCAAACTAACATCAATATCATTCTATCTGTTGCCCTCAATATATAGTTGAACTGCCTCACAATCTTTTATTATAGAGTTCACATGAACTTCATAGGCAATATGAGGCAAAAGGCCACATACCACCAAAAAAAACTGTTACCTTGGAAGATTCAAAGATGTTATGATCACTATTTTATTAACTCTTGCAAAGTTAAGTATCAAAAAATGCAAACCAATCCTTAATTAATTTCAAAAAGAAAATATACAGTAAAAAGTAATAATGATAAAAAATTAATATTAATAATTAATATTAATAATAATAATTAATCTAAATCCAAGTAGAAGGTAATATCCCAAAGTTTATGAATATAAATAAATCCATCTTTATGATATCAACACCAAACCTACCAAATATTGTACTACTAACATTTTCATCATAAATCTCCTTAGGTGGCCTATAATTGGAAATTTAAGCCTATCCAAAGTCCAGACATCAAATCTACACTTTCACCAACATGCTTAAAATCATCAAGCCTTGCAAATATATGCATAAAGTCAAAGCTTTTTTCACATCAAAGCTTGACCAACCAAACATCAATAAATATATATAAACACATATAGACATAGCATACAGCTAGAACTGAAAGATTTATATATGTAGAAATAGTAAGATTATTACAGTGGCTCTGGATTCACAGGAATGTTCATCTTCAAGATGAGAACATAAAGATCCGATATCAAAATCCTCATAACAATACGGGCATGGAAAATCGGGTCGGATTTCTTCTTCTACCTCAAAATCATCAACGTTTAACCGATCTGAAAATTACCAAAAAAAAATAAAAAATCAAAAAACATATCAAAAAGATAATAATTCAAAAACACAAAAAACAACCCAGATCTTAAAAAACATCATATATTTGAAAAGCCCCAATCGTTCATCGAAAGTAATTAAAAATCAAATTTTTAATTTATTGTTATTAGCATTAATTAATTAACATTTTTTATACTTACAAATTTATTTGTTAATGAAAGTAAAAAGCATATCAAATCAATAACATTTCAAGAAAAGAAAAACAACCTAGATCATAAAATACACCAAAAATAAAAAAAAAGCTTCAATCTTTCATTTAAAATAATAATAATAATAAATCATTTCTCTAAATATAATAAACTATATAATCTAAAAATAAATAAATGAAAAAAAAAGAAAAAAGAACCCAGATGGGAGGTGGTCTGATGGTGATGGTGGTGGTGTTGCATCGTAAACTGCCGTTTCGCAGCGGCGAGACGGGCGGTCCAAAAATCGGAATCCATTGAGAGGTAATAGAGAAATGGAAAGAGAAATGAGCCGTTGAAAAATGAAATAAATTTTTATAATTTAGAACAGCAAAATGATTCCATTATAGGTGTTTGAAAGAGATATTGTTTTAGGAGAGATAAAATAATTAAGTAATTGAATTATAATAATGTTATTTTATATTTTTGGGTTATGTGATAATGATATGATATTGTTTGGATTTAGAATAGGTTGATAAAAATTTATCGTTTAGAGAGAGGAGAGAAGAAAGAAGGTCGTTATGTGGTTATTTATGGTAGGAATAAACGACCAAAAGTGGGTCTCCTTCAGTACATAGGGTAAAAATTTGTTGTTCGTTTAAGATTAGTTTTGTTGAAGTACATGTGATTCTTGTCTTATTTGTTTTTAGAAATTTTCTAAACATATTTTTTAAAGTTATACTTAAACTTTTAAAATATTCAATAAATATAGTTCTAACTGGTTGAAAGTATCCCACTAGCTTATTACTAATCACCTTGGAACACTTTTTATATTACTTCCTCCTTTTCTCATTTATCATATATTATTTCATTTTGAGATGTATTAAATTAATTATCCACTTCTACAAATAAAAAAGAATAAGAAGTTTGAGTTGTATTATATCCTTAACGTACTTAACGTATGTGAATAAGGTTAAAGAAGAAAGAAAAAATAAGAGTAAAATTTGAACGAAAACAGAAAATACAATACTTTCATGACAGTTTCTTAAACCGTGTACTTTTTGTCTTGTGACAATAAAAATGGGACAGATGGAGTACTATATATGGACACGATATTTAAGCATTGCCCTAATTGTTGGGATTTAACAAGTTCATAATATACTTAAAACAATTTAAGAATTAAGATAGCGGAAGCATGTAAATTACCATTTTGTGACTTGTTAATCTTTAACCATTTAAAGTTAAATCCAAAGTACAAAATATATCCTAATACATTTTTCTCTAAAAAATGAAAATACAACCTAATATATTTTACATGCCAAATATAAAATAAATTACGTAACCAAAATTAATACTACATACCAAATGAATAATTAATATTACAAACCAAATTGAATGAATGACAAATAAATCAAACAAACATCCATTCATACACAAGGTCATGGCTATAATTGTGAACAACAACATACAACAAATATGACCAAAATGGAAGAGCTCAAAACCCATTTTGGGACTCAAATAATTCGGCCAAACCATTAAACCCACCAAAACCCTTTAATTTTTGCATTTTACTTTCATGCATATACATAAAATGCAAAATATATAGTGAGCTTAATAACCATCTCGAAGCATATTTCAACAACTTTGGCTCTAGATACCATTGTTGGGATTTAACAAGTTCATAATATACTTAAAACCATTTAAGAATTAAGATAGCTGAAGCATGTAAATTACCATTTTGTGACTTGTTAATCTTTAACCATTTAAAGTTAAATCCCAAGTAGGATCAAATTGTGAAATATACTTACAAACTACAAGCAAGAATAAAGAGATTATACCTATTCCAAGCTAGGTAATGAATGATGAAGATGATGATGAATGGAGCTCCAAAAGATGAAGCCTCAAGTTATAATACCCCAAGCTTTTGATACCAAACCTTTGTACTTTAGTTAGGATTTATTAACACTTGAATTGAGCTTGCAAAAACAAATCAAGAACCCTCCTTTTGGCTCCTAAACCCCACGGCCAGACAGCAGCAAAAAAGGGAGTTTTGTGCAGTTTTTTTTAAGTATATTTGCATGTGTGTATTGTTCCAAGAGTCAAGATGCTAGTATATGAAAATGGGGAAGCATGAGTCAAAGAATCTAAGCCATGAGCATGTGAACTTACAACTCCAAGGCCACTTCCTCTTTCATGTTATAAAATTAGTTTTATAAAAGTTAGATTTTTTTTATAAAACTCTTTATAAAACTTCCACACATATATATATATATATATATATATATATATATATATATATATATATATATATATATATATATATATATATATATATATATATATATATATATATATATATATATATATATATATATATATATATTTGTTATTTACATTAATATTTATAAAACCAAAACTTTATAAAATGTGACATAACAAAATCAATTATTTAACCTATAAATAATTTAAACTCTTGTTATATATAAATTATTCCATAATTTATATATACACATCAAGCAATATTATTTTAGAAAATATTTTTCTTAAAATTCAAGTGTCGCGTATTTAATCAATGATCCAATCGTTAAGATCAAATACGAATAAGATGTTGGTAAGCTTGTTATTGGGTATGACCCGACTTGGATCAAAACATATTAACCACGTTAATTTAATATGTCTCTCGGGCATACGAAATACCTTATGTTTAGAAAATGATTTGTTTATATTATTTAAAGATTAAAACTAATTAGAGAAGAATTGTCTTTTAATGTTATTTAAGTGGTTATATAGTACAGTATTTAGTATTATAATATATATAGTAAATAAAAAACAAAGTAGGAGTTAAATTAAAAGGATAAAATAACGACAAATTTAAGCGAGTCAAATAAAATAGATATCTTATTAAAAAATAAAATGATAATCATAACTCTAAGTGCTATAATTAAGCATTAACTGCAAAGTTAATATATATTCAATATAAACTACATATTTCCATGAATTAATTGACTTCCCGAATTCAAGTATGACAACAACGAGAACAACAATAGCCACTTGTGCACACGCATGGTATATGAGGGGGTGCGATGTAGTCAATTACTTCTCTATCATGATTTCAAGTATGATAAATAATACTTTATAATATAAAAAATTTACAAATTACAATTTCCAATTGTCATTCTCCTTTTAAAAACAATCAAATGATATCTTTACATCCCATCTAGAAGAATTTTTTTATATCTCTTCTGAATGTTATATTTCATATAATATTGCGGGACTAAATATTACATGGATATCATAGTCGTAAACAGATCATTGTAATCCAATACTCTTTGAACTGTGTGCGAAGGTTTCCTTTCACACGGCTCATCAACTTGATCTTTCGGGGAAACTGTATGTCCAAACACTCCTAGAAAGAGAGGGAAGACCTCACCTTCCTTTCCCACTTAAGTGTACTATACCGACCAGAGTGAATAAATAAAGATAAAATTGTTGAAATGATCCCTGTGGTTTGTATCAAAATGCTGGTTTAGTCCCTGTGGTTTTTTTTACGTATTTCATCCTCGTGGTCTGTCAATGTTGCTGATTTAGTCTCTATTTCTGACGGACGTCAAAAAATTCCGTTAACCCCAATCACATGCCACGCACATGAGGGTAAAAATGTCATTTTATCTTTTCCTTTAAACAAAATTGCTGATATGATCCATATGTCATGTCTTCATCACTTATCTTCATCTTCCGCAAATCTAACACCATTCAAAACTCTAAAAGCCAAAACTAAATTAAAATTACTCCATCCATTAACTAAATTTACATCATTTCAATAAATGGCAACCGATAATATCCAGTTCCAATAATCAGTCTTCCGTTATATTTCCGACCATAAGAATTAAAAGCAACAAACGCCTCATCTTCAGCAGAAATATGCAGCAAAGTCTGCATAATTCATGAAGAACAAAGTCAACTTATCATTCTTTATTAATTTATTCTCGATTACTTATAAGAACAGAATCAATTGCCAAATCAAACAATTTAATCAAAATAATTACATTCCATTTCAATTTAATATACATGTTGTAAAGATAAAACATATACACACATAAGCCTTACACAGACAAACACTAAGAATCCATATCTAGAGTTATGCAGTAAGTTCAGATCTTGAATTCATTTAATTTTTTGGACTCTTGTTGAACACAAAAACAAAACGAAACCAGGGTTTACACAAATCTGACCACCATCGGTTTTTGTGGGTTGAGACTCTTGAACCCCAGTCGACTCACATTTCCAATTGAAAGGGTTAAACATCGAGAATACGCCATGGATTTACCAATGATTAAATCGATTTGTAATTATATAAATCGATTGACTGTTGTGATTCACTTCATCTTGATCAATAGGTCAATGACTTCGATTGACTATGGTGATTCACTTCATCTTTGTGGTTAATAATGACATCAAACGGAACCAGTGAAAGAGTATATGTAATTGAAGGAGTATTTGTAAGTGTCGACATGGGTGAAAGTAAAGATTTTTGTGATCTTGTTGTTGTGTGAAAGTTGACGAGCCATTTGGAGATTATACAATTAAAAGTGAAAGTGATAGCAAAAGACTCCTGAATTGAATAGATCTTGGAGATTATTTGAGATGGTGGTTAGGTGGGTGTGTCTGTGGGAGAGAGAATACACAGTAGCAGCCATGAAAAAAGAAAGGAGGGAGATGAATTTTATTTCGAGTGGTAAGTGGGACTCCTGAATTTACGTCATTTAGTGTATATCAGTAATAACCACTCCAATAAAAAACATAATACGGAGGATCTTTAGAAAAGAGGAGTAAGAAAAAAACAAGTGAGGAAAACGTGCACCAAAAAGATATGATCGACCTCGAAAGAAGCTTGGTTGACTTAGTGTTGAGTCGATTCGTTCGAAGACTCGCATTTAGGTAACTCTTTCTCCGTATAAGTATATATAACTATTTAGTTTTTTATAGTAAAAATATCTACTAACTCTCAAAACGATCAACTTTTTGGAAGACCAACTACACCAAGTTCAACAACAATGAATCATGGTTGGTCAAAGGCCTGACAATTAACATCCGATCTGATGAATATTTATTCGATTCGATTCACTTAAAAAGGATATAGATAATTTAAATGGATGAATATTGGATATGAATATGAATATACATGTTTATTAAATTGAATATAGATGACAATTTGTAATCCATGTATGAATCTGATTTCACCCAAAATTCTTTAAATATATAAACAATATAAACATAAATATATCATCATATCTACTCTTAGTATATAGGTATTTCATTAAATTAAATTAAATATATATTCCTTTCACAATATTATTGCCTTATATTGTTAATATCTCTTGTTCTTAATGGTGGAATATATCTTTCAATATTTAATTGATATTTCGATTAATGTACCTCTGGAGATGATCATATCCTAATATGTATAGTGTTTATGTTGTCATCAAATCGCACACACACACACACACACACACTCTCTCTCTCTCTCTCTCTCTCTCTCTCTCTCTCTCTCTCTCTCACGCGCAAGTTACGACGACTATCCAGTTAAATGATTTATAACATGTAATACGACTTATTTTTAAGTAAGTATATATTTTATAACAAGCGATGGATTTTAATAGTATTAGGTTGAGAAAATATGATGAATAATTCAGTGAATATCCATTAACCCGATTAAGCAATCAGATATGGATAGATTAATTTAAATTAAATGGATATGAATATAAATGAAACTTTGGTCGATGGTTATGGATGTAGATATGGTATAATCCGATCTATTGTCATTACTAGTTAGTCTTATAACGACCAACTATCTTGTTAATGGTGTATTATCAACCGGATGTGCTATCAATTCAACGCCAATGCCTCTCGAACATGGGTGTACCGGTTGAAATGACAGATATATATGAGAAAGCGTGCGACGAGTATATCAATACCTACTTGAAGCACTTGAATATGGAGGAGTTATTGATTCTCTTAAAAGAAAAACTAAAATGGTATGCTCTGACACAGGTGCATCTGAAACACATTATGATGACGATGCCATTATCGGTGAAAGTGACCCAATCAATCTCTCTAAGACAATCGGCTACTTGTTTGAACGAGGTGTTCAGAAATAACCCAATTTCAAGACATGTCGGATGAGCCAAGCAAAAATAAAAACGACTAGAAGTTCATCTTCTTGTAACACAACAAAAACATCTCGTAGAAACGAACACATCCTAGGTGGATGAGATGATTTAGACCATAGCAAATTATAAGTCTCTGAGATGTTGGAGGCTAGCAAAAAGACGGTAAATACTTTTCACTATAAATGAAAACATTACGAATTACCAATAGCTCAGTGGTACGTGGTACCTTTGAAGCTGAGACCCACCATGTGGACAGGGGCGAAACTTGAGAAAACCTTCTGGGAGGGCCAAAATAGTAAAAAGACACAATAAAATTCATTACAAGTGCGCTTGATTAGTTTTAAGCGTTTACCGTTATACTTAAGATTACCGCCTCAGCATAATAGCTGCTCTATCGATTACTTGTATTCATCTTCCAAGTTATTCACAACATCATAAATTACAATAACAAATTAACCAAACAATTTATAAAAGTGAATGCAATAAAGTGCATAATTTGATACAATATCTACACAAATCATAACATAACAACAACAACAAAACCCAATACTACATTAGTAATGTATGGGGTAAAATCATAACTTAACAACAACAAAATCATAACTTATGCTGCATTTATTAATTTGGTGTCTATATTTTGAGCAAGAGTCAGAAGCTTTTTCATACGGAGTATTAATAAAACAAGTAGAAAATACTCCGTAACTTTTTCAATTGACGAAAGTAAAGTAAATTATTATTATACAAAAAAGGTGAATAGTAATTAGGGCCATTTTCGTCCTTTCACCATTTTTTTAAAATTCTAACTACATTTCACACCCTCACATTTTTTTCAAATATTCAAATCGGCCCCCAAATAAGGGAGTAAAGTGTCAAATAACGATTTTCATAAAAAAAACTTAAATAAACTCCACCCAAATATTCAACGGGTCATATCTTCTCGCTCGCAACGAGTTAAATTTTTTCGACACCATCGTTAAACTCGAAATAATTTTAGAAACACAATGTCACTAACTTTACGCAAAACGGACGCTTTTTAAAAAATGCTAACTATTTTGGTACTTTTCATACACGTTGATTTTGCGTTAAAATTTTAAAAGTCGATAATTACATAGCTAAACGCGGAGATGGACATATATTGTTAATTTAAAATAACATTTAAATCGCCTTTAAAAAAAAATAACATTTAAATCTTTCACGGGTTATACCTTTTAGTTCGATTCGAGTTGCGCTTCAAGGACATCATTCTTTAGCCACGAAATAATTTTACAAACTAAACACAATAAAATACATTAAAAAACGTGTGACGACCCGGAAATTTCCGACCAAATTTAAACTTTAATCTTTATATTATTCCGACACGATAAGCAAAGTTTGTTAAGTTTAAATCTCAAGAATTATAAATTTTGTTCATACATTCATTTAACTTTGACCAGACCTTGACGATTCATGAACCATTATAATTGGATAAGAATATATACGTGTATATACGTGTATATATATTATAACTTGAAAACATAAACAAGGTAATAGGTATAATACTTTACATGATCGTATTTACCGACGGAATTAAAAGATGATACCAAATAATTGAGTTATCAGATTCATTATGATATTATTTACGTTTCTCTATTAAGAGGTCCACTTTGATTTAAGAAATCTTTCCATTTTAACAATATTCGGAAAAGGATAAAGTGATTTACGAGTAAGAACAAATGTGTCTATTATCGAGAATTAGACAAAGGTTAGTGGAAGACTAAATTACATAATAATCAATTAGTGTCAAAACGCTTTTCGATATAATAGAACAAGATTATTTAAAAATGTCTTTGATTAAATGAACGTAAGTTGGAATATTGGTTGTTAAATATATAGATAACTTGCAACTTGTATTTAAAACGTGTTCATTAAATATATATGTTTACCAATTAGTTACGTACACGATAGTAACACTCGCTTACTGATGCGATTGATATTTAAAACATTAGTGCATAAATGAATGGTATCTATTTAAGTTTTAAAATGAAAACGTTACGTGATATAATATTTTTCTAAAATGATTTTAAAACAAACTTTAAATTATAAGTAGTTTTGAAAAACTAAATATTATATTATTAAATAAATATTTCAATTACATACAATACGTACAAATTTATATTTTTAATGAATATATATATATATATATATATATATATATATATATATATATATATATATATATATATATATATATATATATATATATATATATATATATATATATATATATAACAAAGTGATTGATATAATATTAACTTAGTTATAAAACGTTTGATTTAAAATATACATTTTGACAAACAACGAAACATTGATTTATAGAAGCAAATGACCACAACATTCATATATATAGATTATACTTCAAGTTATATAGTTTATCGATAGTTAAGTCTATATTCTTGTTAAAGGTACGCATCACGAAATGTAAAACGCTAGTTTTCTTAGTGTACGAAAAGCCATTCGAGAAACCGAAACTGAGACATTAGTTGAGTGTCAACGTACGAGTCATTGAAACAAAAATTACATTTTTACCGTGCTCGTAAATATAATATATTATATAAATAATTACCTAGATTAAATATATATTAATATATATATAATATATAATTTAATACGAGTGTCGGCAGCCTGATTTAGTGCATATGAGCTGGAGAAGACAGCCATGCGATCGCATGGCATCTCCTCACAATACCCATGCGATCGCATGGTGAGGAGGGAGTGGCCAGGTCCTTAAATGCTCGAACGTTTTCTCATTTTGATTCATTTTTCATTTCACTCGATCTCCCTTTACTCTCTTTATATATATATAATTATTATTATTATTATTATTATTATTATTATTATTATTATTATTATTATTATTATTATTATTATTATTATTATTATTATTAATCGCATTATCATCATTAGTAGTATTATTATTATTAGTATTACACATAAAATACTACGACGAGGTTCTGCTCGCATATTTGCAAAACGGGTTTTTCAAGTAGGATAGGGCTAAGGAAATTATGGGTTATAGCTATGGAGATTATGGGTATGGATCGGGGGTATAGCTCGTGAGGTCAATCTAGTGTTTATCGTCTCCGTTGCGTCTACGCACTTTCCTGCTCAATATTGATACGTGAGCACTCATAACTTAACTTTTACATATTATTAGTGTAACTCTGACTGGTGCTCGAGTAGATATGATTATACATGCATGTATGTTTAATTTAGTCGTTAGATAGTTTTGATGAATCATAAGTTTGATACATATGCTACTGAGATAAGATATAGGATATGCATGTCGTTGGAAAGCTAGCGAAAAATTAAGAACTTTTCATTTAGATATCGAATGATTTCGATGGACGAATTAGAAGTTATGGTCAATTAGATTATCTACGATTTTATGTATTATTGTTAAAATGATTATTATTATTACTATCGTCGTTATAATCTAATTATTAATAATAATAATATTATTATTATTATCATTATTTATCGTTATTAATAAAAGGTATTATCATTAAAATGGTTATTATTATTACTACCGTTATTATCGTTAAGATTATAATTAGTATTATTATTATTATTATTATTATTATTATATTATTATCATTAAAATTGTTATTAGTATTATCATAATATTTATTATTATTAGTATTATTATTATTATAAATAAAACTAATATTAGTAACATCTAATTATTATGATTACTATTATTATCATTATTATGAATGCGATATAAAAGAGTACTAAAAGTTATTAAACGAATCGATTAGGAAATAATGAGTATAAGTATCATGATGAAATAAAAATATTATAAGTTATTGATTTAGATAAAAATATCATTTTCATTATTTTTATCACTATTATTATTATTATTAAAAGTATTACTAATATTGAAACTATCATTTTTACTAAAATTATTATTTTTTTAAAAATATCATTGTTATTATAAAATATCATTATTTATATCATTTTAGTATTATTATTAATTATCATTTTACCATGATATCATTTTTAGTAAATATAAGTATTGTTATTTTTATTAATAATAATAATTATTATTACAAAATAATATAACTTTTACTTACTATTGTTATTATCGATATTATTTATTAAATAAATATGTGATACAAAGATATTTTACTATGTATTATATAATTACATTAATAATACCTATCATATTATTTTTATGATATTAAATGAACTTTATAAAATTTATTACTTAAGATATATAAAAGTATATTTTTATTATTTAAATTTTAATATAGAATTTTATTTTTAATAAATGAATTATATTATTTACTCTAATAAAATTTGTTAAAAATATTTAAATATATAAAACTACTATATTTAGACTATATAATAATCATGTATAAATTTTGAAAGTCATTTTGGACAAGATGACTTTTATTGAATTTTGCATATTAGTCTCTAGCATTAGGATTGTTGTACACTACGACTTGACCTAAATTGTTAAACAAATATTGACCAACATATAAATATATATACTTAATATAGGTTCGTGAATCAAAGGCCAACCTTGCACTTGTTCAATGCCGTCATATGTATTTTACTACGAAATACAGTATTGTAAGTTTCATTTGCTCCCTTTTTAAATGCTTTTGCAATATATATATTTGTGACTGAGAATACATGCGGTGCTTTTATAAATGTTTTACGAAATAGACACAAGTAATCGAAACTACATTCTATGGTTGGATTATTGAATCGAATATCACCCCTTTTAGCTTAGTAGCCTAAGAATTAGGGAACAGACACCCTAATTGACGCGAATACTAAAGGTAGATCTACGGGCACTAACACCCCCCATACTGAAAAATGGTATGCTTTAGTACTTCGAGTTTATATTATACAGATGGATTTCTGTTTTGGGGATATTCTATATGCATGATGTTAATGTCGGTTACCAGGTGTTCAATCCATATGAATGATTTTTAAACACTTGCGAGTGTATGATTATTGAATAAAGGAAATCTTGTGGTCTATTAAAATTATGGAAATAATCAATTATGATATACTAATGAACTCACCAACCTTTTGGTTGACACTTTAAAGCATGTTTATTCTCAGGATTGAAAGAAATCTTCCGCTGTGCATTTGCTCAATTTAAAGATATTACTTGGAGTCATTCATGGCATATTTCAAAAGACATTGCATTCAAGTCATTGAGTTCAATAAAATATTATGATTAAACAAATGACAGATTAGATCATTTATAGTTGGATATTATGAAATGGTATGCATGTCTGTCAACTTTCGATGTAATGAAATTTTGTCTTTTAAAACAAATGCAATGTTTGTAAAATGTATCATATAGGGGTCAAATACCTCGCAATGTAATCATATGTTATTGTATTCGTTCTTATGGATTAGGACGGGTCGTTACATGTGGTATCAGAGCGGTGGTCTTAGCGAACCAGGTCTGCATTAGTGTGTCTAATTGATAGTCGTTAGGATGCATTAGTGAGTCTGGACTTCGACCTTAGCTGCATGTCAAAAGTTATGCTTATCATTTTCTGTCAGAAATTTTCTGCTTATCGTTCTTAGTCTAGACACATCTTACTCCATTGATTGCATGAATAGTGTATAGACAAAATTCGTAACTTAGCGTATCTGTTACTGTAAACTTTGCCTAACATATTCCATAAATCTCTCCGTAATCTACGAAATCTTTTGTTCTATATATATGAATATTCTATGTAATTAGGATATCATCCGATAGCCGGAAATCATTTCATATCGAAAAATCCTTTATTCAATCATACGAAATGGAACTCGCCACTAGTTCAAGTCCCTCGAATTCCGATATGGAATTCCACTCAAGCTCCGAAAGCAGTGTGACCAGAATGGATCAACCAATTAGCCATCATCTATTCTGAATGAATTGGGGATGGGTTCATAGCCTTCTCAATCATTGGAGATAAGAAGAAGGTGATCCCTTCCATCCACCACATTGCCCTCTTGGCGAAGAACATAAAGCACTTACCGGCGAACCTATCCGAAACACCATTTTCTCTCACATTTCCAGAGTATCTCATCACGACTACATATTATCTCACATTCTAGATCTTATTCACCCACTCGTTCGAACCGACAATCACCCCGGTGTAATAGAAGAAGTCAACGAGCTTCGCGCTCGAGTGGTGGCTTTAGAGAATATGGTGCAAAGGTTACAAACACCAGCAGCAGCACAAGCAACAACATGTGACGACCCGAGAATTTCCGACCAAATCTAAACTTTATCTTTATATTATTCCGACACGATAAGCAAAGTTTGTTAAGTTAAATCTCAAGAATTTTAAACTATGTTCATACATTCATTAAACCTCGACCAAGTTCCAACGATTCACGAACCAATAAACGAATGTAAATGATTATATATGAATAGGTGTATATATTATAACTTGATAACGTTAACAAAGTATTGAATATAAATACTTTACATAAAAGTACTTGGTTCCATATGTTTATTGATGGAATTTCATAAAAATCAATTGATGTAGTTTTCAACTGTACGAAAACACTTTTTGAGATAATAGGACTTGTCTATCTAAACGGTCTTTGAGCAAATAGACGTAAGTTAAAAATATTGGTTGTAACGTGTACTTAAAACGTGTTCATTAGAAATATATGTTTCCAAATAAAGTACACAGTAGTAACACTCGTCTAGTGACGCAATTGATATTTAAAAACAATTAGTACTTGTATCTATTTAAATTCTTAAAAAGAAAAACGTTACGCGCTAAACTATTTTCATAAATGAAATAAAAATAAACTTTGAAAAATAAAGGGTTTTGAAAAACTAAATGTTATATTGTTAAATAAAAGAATTTTGGATACAAATTTATATTTCTAAAAATGTATATGTATATTGATATATTTTATTTTAGTCATAAAACGTTCCAATTCAAAATAATATATTTTCGTAAACAACGAGTCTCTGATTTATAGAAGCAAATGACCACGACGCTCAAATTTTATAAGATACATTTTCATAAAGTAAATTTTTGATAAATAAATCAAATTATTATTAAAGGTACACGCCGCGTAACGAAAAAGACTAGTCTTCAAAACGTACGGAAGTGCGCTCGAAAAACCGAAAGTGGTACATGAGTCGTGAGACCACGTCCGTGTCATTTTTGTAAAAATTATATTTTTACCATGAGCGTAAATATAATATAATATATAATTAATTCTAAAGATTAAATATATTATATATAAAATAATATATAAAGTTATGTATAAATGAGTGATACGTAAGATAAGTGAGACTAATATGTTAAACGAAGTGTCGGTAAGATGGATACCAGCTGGATTAATTCATCATGCAATCGCATGGTAGTGTGGTACACGAATTGTCTATAAAGGTTGATCGAAGTCTGGCTTTATCTCACACACATATCCTTACGCATATATCACTCTTTGTATTATTATTATTATTAGTTATATTATTAATATTAAGATTATTATTAATAATCTTATTATTGTTATTATTGTTATTATTATTATTATTATTATTATTATTATTATTATTATTATTATTATTATTATTATTATTATTATTAGTATTATTAGGAAGTGTTATTAGTAGTATTATACATAAAATACTACGACGAGGTGCTGTTCGAGTGATTTAAAATGGGTTTTCAAAACTGGTTTTTCGAGTAGGATAGGGCTAAGCAAATTATGGGTAATATCTATGGAGGTGATGGGTATGGTTCATGGGTATGCTCATGAGGTCAATTTAGTGTTTGTCATCTCCGTTGTGTCTACGTACCTTTCCTGCAATATTAAATCTCAATATTGATACGTGAGTACTCGTAAATTAATTTTTACATATTAATAGTGTATCCTTGACTAGTGCTCGAGTATTTAGGATTATGCATGCTGGTACTTTTGATATTGCCCTTAGATAGGTTATGATGAATCTTGAATTAGTTACACTTGCGGTTGAGATAAGGTATAAGATATGCATGTCCTTGGAAAGCTAGCGAAAAATTAAGAACTTTTCCTTTAGATATCGAATGGTTTCGATGAACGGATTAGAAGTTATAGTCAATTGAATTTTTGAAATTATTATTAAAAATGATTATTATCATCGTCGTTATTATCGTCGTTCTAGTTTTTTATCAAATTATTATTATTATTATTATTATTATTATTATTATTATTATTATTATTATTATTATTATTATTATTATTATTATTATTATTATTGTTATCAATAAAAAGTATTATCATTAAAAATTGTTATTTTTACTATTATTACTATTATTGTTATCGTTAAAGTTATAATTAATATTATTAGTACTTTTATCATTAAAATAGTTATTAGTATTAATATTATTATAATAGTTATTATTATTAGTATTATAATTAAAACTAATATTAGTAACACTTAATTATTATGATTATTATTATTACCATTAAAAGTGAACGCAATATAAAAGACGATTTAAAAACTATTAACAAATCAATTAGGAAATAATGAGTATGAGTATCATGATGAAATTTAAAATATTGAAAGATATTGATTTAGATAAAATTATCATTTTTTTCATTATTTTATCACCAATACTATTAAAAGTATTATTAATATTAAAAATATCATTTTTATAAAAATTATTATTTTTAAGAGTAATATCATTGTTAATATAAAATTTCATTATTTTTATGAATCAGAACTATCATTTTATCATAACATCATGGTTAGTAAATATAAAAATTAATATTTTTATTAATAGGATAATAATCATTATTATTACAAAATAATACACTTTTTACTTATTATTATTATTACCAATGTTATTTTATCAAATAAATATGTAATATAAATAACATAATTACCTTAATAAAACCTATTGTAATATTTTTATGATATCAAATGAACTTTATAAATTTTATTATTTAAGATATATGAAAGTATATTTTTATATAAAATTATAATTATTAATAAAAGAATTATATTATTTACTCTAGTAAAATCTTTTAAAAAAAATTTAAAAATATAAAACGACGATATTTAAAATATTTAATAATCATGTAAATTTTGGGAATCATTTTTAGTCAAATTGACTTTTGTTGACTTTTGCGTATTAGTCTCGAGCATTAGGATTGTGGTACACTATGACTTGACTTAAATTATTAGATGAATATTGACCAACATATAAAAATATATAATTAATATAGGTTCGTGAATCCGAGGCCAACCTTACACTTATTCAATGACGTTATATGTATTTTTACTACGAAATACAGTATGGTGAGTTTCATTTGCTCCCTTTTTAAATGCTTTTGCAATATATATTTTTGGAACTGAGAATACATGCGCTGTTTTATAAATGTTTTACGAAATAGACACAAGAAATCGAAACTACATTCTATGGTTGGATTATCGAATCGAATATGCCCCTTTTTAGCTTGGTAGCCTAAGAATTAGGGAAATGGCCCCTATTTGACGCGAATCCTAAAGATAGATCTATGGACCTTGACATGTCCCATTCGGGTTACGAATGCTTTAGTACTTCGATTATCATGTCCGATGAGAGTCCCGGAATAATTGAGATATTCTATATGCATCCTGTTAGTTCGGTTATCAAGCGTTGACCATATGAATGATTTTTATCTCTATGCAGTTTGCGAAATGCCTGATCTGAGATTATGTTTATGAAAAACTGAAATATGAAATCTTGTGGTCTATTAAAATGATGGAAATGAATGTTTATGATAAACTAATGAACTCACCAATCTTTTGGTTGACACTTGAAAACATGTTTATTCTCAGGTATGAAAGAAATCTTCCGCTGTGCATTTGCTCATTTTAAAGATATTACTTGGAGTCATTCATGATATATATATTTCAACAGATGTTGCATTCGAGTCGTTGAATTCATCAAGATTATTATTAAGTCAATTATATTGGATATATTATGAAATGGTATGCATGCCGTCAACTTTCGATGTAAATGAAAATTTGTCTTTTAAAAACGAATGCAATATTTGTAAAATGTATCATATAGAGGTCAAGTACCTCGCGATGTAACCAAATGTAATGTATTCGTCCAGATGGATTAGGACGGGTCCTTTCAGTTGGTATCAGAGCAGTGGTCTTAGTGAACCAGGTCTTGCATTAGTGTGTCTAACTAGTAGTTGATATGATGCATTAATGAGTCTGGACTTCGACCGTGTCTGCATGTCAAAAGTTTTGCTTATCATTTTTGTCTAAAATCATCTGCTTATCATCCTTAGGAAATTACCTGCTTATCATTCTTAGTCTAGACACATCTTATTGCCTCTATTGCATAGACAGTGTATAGATAAATTCATATCTTAGCGTATCTATTATTGTTACCGTTGTCTGAAAGCTTCAGTAGATTACTCCGTAACTTATGGGATTTTAGTATTATATATGCATATGTAAATTATGTATTGCAGGGTACTAATTTACATCCTATAATCTATTTGTTATCGAAAATCATTCATCTGATCGTACGAGATAAATCCCTCAACCAGTTCGAATTCCTCGAGTTCCGACAGCTATTCCGCTATGGAGTTTCACCTAAGCTCCGAAAGCAGTGTCACCCGAATGAACCAACCAATTATCCATCCCCAATTCATCTGATGAGTTCGTAGTCGACTTAATCAACGGAAACGAGAAGAAGGCAATTCCTTTCCACCAACCAAATTTCCCTTTTGGCAAAGAACCTGAAACACTTACGGCGAATCAGTCCGAAACACCATTTTCACCCTTATTTCCAGAGTAGCTCGACACGATTATATTCTATCCACAATTCTAAAACTTATTCATCCGCTCGTTCCGACCAACAAATCATTCCGGAATAATAGAAGAAGTCAATGAACTTCGCGCTCGGGTTACGGCTATGGAGAATATGGTGCAAAGGTTACAAACACCATTAGCAGCACCAGCAGCATAACCAGTACCACCATCATCAACGCCAACAGTACCATTACCACCACCAACAACAACTGCATCATAAACCTCAACTTCATAATCTGTCACACGAACATCAACGTCATACGCACCATAGATACCAAGGAGTACCAACAACAATGAACGATGAAGTATTAATTCATAACTTCATTGAAGAAATATTCTGCGAAGAATATATGGTTTCTAAAAGTTTTAGAGATTATTTATTCTAGCTCAAACCGAAAATCAAATGAGTTTAATATCATATTGACTCATTAAATCTATAATTACCTCTGAAGAAAATATATATGTATATATATTTTCATAAAGATTGTAATTGAAAATTCTTTCGTACAAACTGTTAATGGTGAAAATATTTTAACGGGTAGGTAATACCCGAGAAAATATTTAACTTTCATATTAACATGTTATACTGTACATTCTTCGAATCTGATTCAACAGTCATTTACTATCCTACTTACATCCACAGATATACGTATCCGTTTACAGCAGAATAACCATTTTCCTTCAATTTCATATTTGGATTTTGACCTATCAGAATCCAGCAAGTGGCATAATGAAGAAAACATTGGACAAAATAAAATTTGTTAGAAACAAACAAATTAACTATGAGAAAATTTTTGTTAAGAATCCACGCTAACTGTTCCTAGCTAACTGCTCCTAGCTAACTGATTACATTTTATTTATCGCAGTTTATTTATCGCAATTTAATTATCGCAATTTTATTTATCGTCATTTAATTTCTGTTATTTACTTTACGCACTTTATTTATCGTCATTTAATTTCTGTTATTTATTTTACGCACTTTAAATATCGGGACACGTATACAAGGTTTTGACATATCATATCGGCGCATCTATATATATTATTTGGAATAACCATAGACACTCTATATGCAGTAATGCTAGAGTTAGCTATACAGGGTTGAGGTTGATTCTACAATAATATATATAGTTTGAGTTGTGATCGAGTCTGAGACGTATACGGGTCACGACACGTATTAATTAATTCGAATATTATATATTAAACTATATATGAATTATTGGACTGTTATTGTGGACTAACGACTGTGGACTATCAAGATTGGACAATTAAAAATGAATTAAAATATTGATTATAACATATGAAACTAAACATTTCTTCAAGTTTGCCACTTGATTTCATCTTAAACCTCATTTGTATCTTGATGATTACAATATGCGTACAAACCTTTCATGATTCTTGAAAAATACCTCAATCAAGAGGATGAACCAACCGCACTTCATCTACGGAAGAAAAGATTGATGCATATAGCTATGCACCTGAAAAACTCTCGAAAACTGAGTAAACGTTTAACACGTAGCTGTGAAATTTATTTTAGTGTTATTATTACCCAAAATAATTTGGTAATCCCTTTTCAAATTAGCCAATTTTGTCATAGCTCCAGCAAGTCAACTTCGACTTTTTATTCGAAACAACCTTATTATAACCTTGATATATATGCGCGCTCTTTTATTATTATCAGAGAACCTTTTATATTCCACCATATTACCAGCAGATGTACCAGCAACCTCGTCGCTCTTTGGTTTAAATCCCTCCGACAAATCACTATATTTATCTATTGAAGTCTCATCATGTACTCATCCGCATCTTGTAACAAGAATTTCCATACCGATTACCGGGAATCAGCAAATCTGTATTTTGAGTCTCGCAACGTTTCCACATCAACAGTTATATGTATCCATATAACATTTATCTCTTAGATCTATGATCTTCCATTCTGAAATTCTAAAAAGCACCTAGTCTGTGAATTAGTACTCTGAATTTTGAAAAGTTGAATGAAGAAACAAAAACTGTAAACGACTTCAACAGCCAAAAGTTGATGATAAAGAATTGTATGTTGGCAAAGCTCAGAAAAAGTTTGAAACCGAAAAACTGATTGAGCAAACTACGAAGGAGTCTCTGAACAGATCACAAGGACTAAACTTGTACATTAAGAATCCTGATGATTCTATTTCTGATGAAATCTTTAGCAAATACCTTGATTTTGACTCCAAACTCTTGCGGACAAATTTTCTTCACCATCCTTCGATATTAGAAATTCCAAGATATCATCGTATCTTTCATTATAAATATCCTCCATGTTTCTGAAGATATTTTCATAACTATTCTGAAATCATTAATCTCTTCGTGCTATCAGTGTTACATAATATAGAAACTGTTAGTTTTTATATTCTGTAAACTCTCGAGCTTAAAATATAAATGTTATTGAAGTAATGTTGGGAACTGATCATGAGCTAGTATAATATAATGACACTTGATCAACGTGATTATATTACAGTAAGTCATGCTGAGTTTCTAATGAAACGTGATGATTCACAGACTCTAACGTCATTATGTGTCATGTTACACGACTCTTGTATTCTATTTAAACCTCTAAAATATCAAGAAAATATTCCTTGATGATTCGGTCTTTTCCAGGGTATTCTGGTAATTTAACAAATCAAGATCGTGCTATTATCATTCTCTTCTTAGAACATTAACAATATTCATTCTGAAACTTATATCCGCGAATTCTGGACCATTACAAGAGATGCCCAATCGTAAGAAGAAGAAACGAAGGGACAAAGCTCTGAAATAGAAAGTGGAGTACAAATCGCAGCAAATAGGAGGGAGTACAAACTGTGGATAATAATGATTATAGGAAACAGAAATAGGGACATTGAAATATAAGGGGAGATATAAAGCCCAATAACAACACGGAAATTACAGACCGTGTATATCAATGTTTATCGCAACATAAAGACACGGGAGAATTAAAAATACTATAACCCCAAGGGCAAAGTAGAAATAAGCAGATTCCTCTGGTGGAAGTTGGAAAAGGAGAATAATTGTTGCGATAGTAAGGATAAGGACAAGAATTAGAACTGGATTAAGCATTTTCATAATCTTTTGAAATTGAGAATTTAGTATAGGAATGGTAAAAGTAACGGAATGGAAGAAGTAATTTATAGTGAAAGATTTGATAGATCTTCGCATTTAATTAAAGAATCATAATTCGCCGAAGAATAAATCTTTTAGATTTTGAAGATTTTCTTTAAATCCCTTGAATTCCGGAATTCAATCAATACCACGTCAAAAGTTAAGACGAAACTCTATTTTTTCATTCCAATCTTTTTGAGAAAACTTCACTCGTACTCTTCGAGTAATCGAATCGTTTTATCTATATTACTCAGTAATGATAAAACTCTATATACCAACTCATATTCATCATGAAAACATTTTTATGAGTAACCATAACCACCCCACTCAAATTTCGGGATAAAATTTCTTTAACGGGTAGGTACTGTGACGACCCGGGAATTTCCGACCAAATCTAAACTTTATCTTTATATTATTTCGACACGATAAGCAAAGTTTGTTAAGTTAAATCTCAAGAATTTTAAACTATGTTCATACATTCATTAAACCTCGACTAAGTTCCAACGATTCACGAACCATTAAATGAATGTAAATGATTATATATGAATAGGTGTATATATTATAACTTGATAACGTTAACAAAGTATTGAATATAAATACTTTACATAAAAGTATTTGGTTCCATATGTTTATTGATGGAATTTCATAAAAATCAATTGATGTAGTTTTCAACTGTACGAAAACACTTTTTGATATAATAGGACTTGTCTATCTAAACGGTCTTTGAGCAAATAGACGTAAGTTAAAAATATTGGTTGTAACGTGTACGTAAAACGTGTTCATTAGAAATATATGTTTCCAAATCAAGTACACAGTAGTAACACTCATCTAGTGACGCAATTGATATTTAAAAACAATTAGTACTTGTATCTATTTAAATTCTTAAAAAGAAAAACGTTACGCGCTAAACTATTTTCATAAATGAAATAAAAATAAACTTTGAAAAATAAAGGGTTTTGAAAAACTAAATGTTATATTGTTAAATAAAAGAATTTTGGATACAAATTTATATTTCTAAAAATGTATATGTATATTGATATATTTTATTTTAGTCATAAAACGTTCCAATTCAAAATAATATATTTTCGTAAACAACGAGTCTCTGATTTATAGAAGCAAATGACCACGACGCTCAAATTTTATAAGATACATTTTCATAAAGTAAATTTTTGATAAATAAATCAAATTATTATTAAAGGTACACGCCGCGTAACGAAAAATGCTAGTCTTCAAAACGTACGGAAGTGCGCTCGAAAAACCGAAAGTGGTACATGAGTCGTGAGACCACGTCCGTGTCATTTTTGTAAAAATTATATTTTTACCATGAGCGTAAATATAATATAATATTTAATTAATTCTAAAGATTAAATATATTATATATAAAATAATATATAAAGTTATGTATAAATGAGTGATACGTAAGATAAGTGAGACTAATATGTTAAACGAAGTGTCGGCAAGATGGATACCAGCTGGATTAATTCATCATGCAATCGCATGGTAGTGTGGTACACGAATTGTCTATAAAAGTTGATCGAAGTCTGGCTTTATCTCACACACATATCCTTACGCATATATCACTCTTAGTATTATTATTATTAGTTATATTATTAATATTAAGATTATTATTAATAATCTTATTATTATTATTATTATTATTATTATTATTATTATTATTAGTAGTATTATTAGGAAGTGTTATTAGTAGCATTATACATAAAATACTACGACGAGTTGCTGCTCGAGTGATTTAAAATGGGTTTTCAAAACTAGTTTTTCGAGTAGGATAGGGCTAAGGAAATTATGGGTTATATCTATGGAGGTGATGGGTATGGTTCATGGGTATGCTCATGAGGTCAATTTAGTGTTTGTCATCTCCGTTGCGTCTATGTACCTTTCCTGCAATATTAAATCTCAATATTGATACGTGAGTACTCGTAAATTAATTTTTACATATTAGTAGTGTATCCCTGACTAGTGCTCGAGTATTTAGGATTATGCATGCTGGTACTTTTGATATTGCCCTTAGATAGGTTATGATGAATCTTGAATTAGTTACACTTGCGGTTGAGATAAGGTATAAGATATGCATGTCTTTGGAAAGCTAGCGAAAAATTAAGAACTTTTCCTTTAGATATCGAATGGTTTCGATGAACGGATTAGAAGTTATAGTCAATTGAATTTTTGAAATTATTATTAAAAATGATTATTATCATCGTCGTTATTATCGTCGTTCTAGTTTTTTATCAAATTATTATTATTATTATTATTATTATTATTATTATTATTATTATTATTATTATTATTGTTATCAATAAAAAGTATTATCATTAAAAATTGTTATTTTTACTATTATTACTATTATTATTATCGTTAAAGTTATAATTAATATTATTAGTACTTTTATCATTAAAATATTTATTAGTATTAATATTATTATAATAGTTATTATTATTAGTATTATAATTAAAACTAATATTAGTAACACTTAATTATTATGATTATTATTATTACCATTAAAAGTGAACGCAATATAAAAGACGATTTAAAAACTATTAACAAATCGATTAGGAAATAATGAGTATGAGTATCATGATGAAATTTAAAATATTGAAAAATATTGATTTAGATAAAATTATCATTTTTTTCATTATTTTATCACTAATACTATTAAAAGTATTATTAATATTAAAAATATCATTTTTATAAAAATTATTATTTTAAGAGTAATATCATTGTTAATATAAAATTTCATTATTTTTATGAATCAGAACTATCATTTTATCATAACATCATGGTTAGTAAATATAAAAATTAATATTTTTATTAATAGGATAATAATCATTATTATTACAAAATAATACAATTTTTACTTATTATTATTACCAATGTTATTTTATCAAATAAATATGTAATACAAATAATATAATTACCTTAATAAAACCTATTGTAATATTTTTATGATATCAAATGAACTTTATAAATTTTATTATTTAAGATATATGAAAGTATATTTTTATATAAAATTATATTTATTAAAAAAGAATTATATTATTTACTCTAGTAAAATCTTTTAAAAAAAAATTTAAAAATATAAAACGACGATATTTAAAATATTTAATAATCATGTAAATTTTGGGAATCATTTTTAGTCAAATTGACTTTTGTTGACTTTTGCGTATTATTCTCGAGCATTAGGATTGTGGTACACTATGACTTGACTTAAATTATTAGATGAATATTGACCAACATATAAAAATATATAATTAATATAGGTTCGTGAATCCGAGGCCAACCTTACACTTATTCAATGACGTTATATGTATTTTTACTACGAAATACAGTATGGTGAGTTTCATTTGCTCCCTTTTTAAATGCTTTTGCAATATATATTTTTGGAACTGAGAATACATGCGCTGTTTTATAAATGTTTTACGAAATAGACACAAGTAATCGAAACTACATTCTATGGTTGGATTATCGAATCGAATATGCCCCTTTTTAGCTTGGTAGCCTAAGAATTAGGGAAATGGCCCCTATTTGACGCGAATCCTAAAGATAGATCTATGGACCTTGACATGTCCCATTCGGGTTACGAATGCTTTAGTACTTCGATTATCATGTCCGATGAGAGTCCCGGAATAATTGGGATATTCTATATGCATCCTGTTAGTTCGGTTATCAAGCGTTGACCATATGAATGATTTTTATCTCTATGCAGTTTGCGAAATGCCTGATCTGAGATTATGTTTATGAAAACTGAAATATGAAATCTTGTGGTCTATTAAAATGATGGAAATGAATGTTTATGATAAACTAATGAACTCACCAACCTTTTGGTTGACACTTGAAAACATGTTTATTCTCAGGTATGAAAGAAATCTTCCGCTGTGCATTTGCTCATTTTAAAGATATTACTTGGAGTCATTCATGATATATATATTTCAACAGACGTTGCATTTGAGTCGTTGAATTCATCAAGATTATTATTAAGTCAATTATAGTTGGATATATTATGAAATGGTATGCATGCCGTCAACTTTCGATGTAAATGAAAATTTGTCTTTTAAAAACGAATGCAATATTTGTAAAATGTATCATATAGAGGTTAAGTACCTCGCGATGTAACCAAATGTAATGTATTCGTCCAGATGGATTAGGACGGGTCCTTTCACAACAGGACCACCATCTGCAACATCAACAGTACCATTATCACCA
Organism: Rutidosis leptorrhynchoides; assembly: GCF_046630445.1. Taxonomy (NCBI): domain Eukaryota; kingdom Viridiplantae; phylum Streptophyta; class Magnoliopsida; order Asterales; family Asteraceae; genus Rutidosis; species Rutidosis leptorrhynchoides. The sequence goes on from NC_092336.1 coordinate 248,766,771, forward strand.
CCAACAACAACATCCGCATCCCACACCTCAACATCATAATCTGTACCCCGAACATCAATGTCATACGCACAGTAGATAACAAGGAGTACCAACAACAATGACCGATGAAGTATTGATTCATAACTTCATTGAAGAAGCACTCTGCGGCGATTATGTAATCTCTAAAGTCTTAGAGATTATCTATTCTAATCCTAACCATAAATCATATGAGTGAACCAAAATGATAGAAGGAAGAATAGAAACCCTGACAAGAATGATGCGTGATTTACAAGCTAGACTTGTTTTACCAACAGTATCAACAGTACCGTTAGCATCATCAGTACAGTCAGTGCCATCAGCATCGTCAGAATCAGCAGTATCTATAACATCACAAGCTCTGCCAGTTCAAGAATTACCGTGGACGTCATTACGAATCAACAACGATTATATTGTATCAACGAATTATGAAATATTAACTCAATTCCTCTGAAGAGTTTATATGTATATCTTTTATATATAAATTTTGAAACCATCATAAATCTTTTCGTACTAAGCTATTATGTATGAATTGAAAAAGGGTAAATACTACTCAGTTAAATTCATATTACTAATATGCTATAATCCTTCGATTAACGACTTAACTATCGTTAACCACAATCTCTGTTCCAACTCAATGAATCTCATTTCATAATAATTCAAGTGTATTATTCAATTACATGTTTGATTTTACACTTTTGATATACTTAAAACTTTCTAGAAAATATTATTCATATCTTACAAAGTTCACAAGAATTCCACGAGCACCAACATCATTCACCGAATAAATATCAATAAAAATAAATAATGAAGTATTAATTCATAATTTCATTTACGCGAAGATTACGAAATTTCTAAAGTTTTAGAGATTATTCATTTCTAGTTTCAGCTGAAAATCAAATGAGTTTAATATGATATTAACTCATTAAATCTGTATTACATCTGAAGAAAATATACATACATATATATTTTCATAAGGACTGTAATAAAATCCTTTGGTACAAAACATTACTTGGGAAATTTTTTTAACGGGTAGGTAATATCCGAGAGATATCTAAATTCACAATTAATATGTTACTATAAGACCCTAATCAGTTTGTACAGCAGTGTAAATATGTTACATAGAGTGTGGGTGATGTTGTGCAGTTAAACAAAAGTCACTGAGTGAGCTGAGCCTAGTGCGCGTCACGCACACTAAAGGGAGCGCGTCGCGCACCCCTTACTGTAGCCGGGTTCCAGCTTTTTAAATCAGATATTTTGATGGGCATTTTGGTAAATTCACTTATGGACGGGTTAAAGACAGATAGGTCAGTTTGTGGAGCACCATTACTCCATTATCAACAACCTTATCACTTTAACTTTAATTCTAGAGAGAGATTGTTATTTTTGAGAGAGAAAGCTTAAATCCAAGAGGAAGGAGCTTGTTTTGGGTTAAAGTTCAAGCATTAAAGTCGTTCATCTTATCTCTAGCTTCGTTGTGGTAGTTGTGGTATGTTATAATTTTATTTTCCTTACTTTGATTTAGTGTAAGGGTTAGGGTTTGAGTAAATGATGAACACAAAACCCATTATTGGTGATTTTGGGTATTCTTGGGTAAAATTGAGTCTTGAATACTAATTGGTGACTAGTCTAGGGTTTCAAAGTATTAAATGATGTTTATGAACCCTAATTGGTGAGTTAATTGCTAACACACCTAGTTATTTAGTAAATGGGTGTTGGTTAGTTAGTGGATGACCCGAAATGGGTGTGTTGTCTTAAAATGGTTATTTGGGTAATAAATTAACCTAGTTTGGAAAGATGGGTATGAATTACCCTAATTATGTATTAGTTGGTGTTGTTGGACCTTAATCACTAGCTTTTAAGTGATTAGTGGTGGTCTTGACTTTAATTGGGCGGTTTTGGTATAAATGGGCGATTTAATACATTAAGTCATTAAATGCTCATGTGTAAGTGTTAGTATTGAGTCCACTTAGCTTGTGTTGATCAAGTACTTATTATATTAGGTACTTTGCTTTGAAGCTTGTGGAGGTTGAAATCGTCATCTAATTGTTAAGGTGAGTGGAATAATTATATGCGTATGTATATAATGTATCTATTTGTTGTAGCGTGAAAGGTGTAGTGTCGAGGTGTTAAGACACCACGTTTCACGTGAAGAGTGTAGCATCGAGGTGTTAAGATGCCACTCGGGTGTAGCATCGAGGTGTTAAGATGCCACCTAGGAGTGTAGTGTCGAGGTGTTAAGACACCACTCCGTAAAATAATGAGTGTTGCATCGAGGTGTTAAGATGCCACTCGGGGTGATGTGCCGAGGTGTTAAGGTGCCACCCTAGGGGTTAGTGGTGCGAGGTGTTAAGTGCCCTAATGGATGTTATGAACACCGATGGCGTTTTCGCGAGCGCCGTTCCCTTGTACTATTGGTCGACCATGGTTACTTGTGTTGTAAGCATATTATATCATTTCGAGTTATATTATTATGCGGTTGTTGCTAGCTTGTGGTATTGGAGATTATAGCTTGTTAATGTGACGATAAGCTAATTGTGTTGCTAGCATGTTTGCGGTTTGTGTAAGTGTATGTAAGTAGGTATAATTATATATGTATTCGTATAATTATTGCATTCACTAAGCTTTGCTTACCCTCTCGTTGTTTACCATTTTATAGGTTCGATTTTGGACAAGGGTAAGGGCATCGTATTGGACTAGAGATCCCGCTTGATGCTAGGGGACGCTTTTGGCTTTAGTAGCTCTTGGAGTTTGACCGGTAGTTGGGTAGTTTAATCCCAAACGCCATGCTCATTGTGTAGTTTGGAACTTAAACTTTTTGGTGGTCGAAACTCTAAACTTGTATTAAACTTGTATTTTGGGTCGTGTGGGCCCCGCTTGTAAAACATCATTTTTATGTTTGATTCGTGTTAGTTTTACATATATAAGTTTGTTGTGAAAAGCGTTCGGTCTAAAAATGTCGGGAAGTGGTCCATCTTTTTGTGTGTTAAAAACAGTTCGGACAGAAGCTGGAATGCTTTGTGCGCGCCGCGCACTACAGGGGATGCGCGCCGCGCACTCCCCTATCCAGCAGCTTTTAATTTTTTTTTTTTGGGACTGTTTATGGTCGGTCATCGGGTTGGGTTGTTACAAGTGGTATCAGAGCATGGTCTAAGGGATTTAGGTGACTTGAGATAGGCGCCTAGACTTAGACTTTTTGTGTGTGCACTATGCGGGACTTGTAGGACTTTGGGTCGGATCGGGATTGGTTTGTGCATAGGTTTATGTGAACTAATCATGCGCTATTTGTTTGTGTTGTGTTTAGCAATCATCAAGCGAGATGGACGTTGTACTAGCGAGTTAGCGCGACGTGCTCGCGTAGTAATGACTAGCTACCATTACTACGAGTGCAAATCGGGTCAAACGAGCAATGTACGATGATTGTTGAGCAAGATGGGGTAGTGTGGCGTATATGTATGTATTTATGTAAATTGTCCTTTCGTTTTGTGGTTTAACCTAATTCGTTTTATAGAATGAAGACGAGAAACGGTCCCGAACATGATAACGGAAGTACAAGCGGGGACGTCGAGTTCTCAACCAAGGTCGAGGCCGTCTTTAAGAAGTTAAAAGCGGATTTTCTTGCGGACATTCAAAAGGTCTTTCAAGATTCGGTTGATGAGAAAATAACCGATCTAATTAATGAACGAATGAAGGCCACTATCGAATAGGCCCTTGACGCTAGGAATATCTATCCTCGCGGTGAAGGAGGCGAAGGAAGGCGGGACTTCTACTACAAGAACTTCAAGGATGCTCAACCCCCGATGTTTAATGGGGTGCGGGATCCTTTAAAAAGTACATGTTGGATCTACGATATTGAGGGAGCTTTCCGTACCGCGGAATGTCCTCCCGAAAAGAAGACGAGGTATGGTTCTAGCATGTTACGCGAAGAAGCTAAGTTGTGGTGGGACGATACAATCAACTTGTATGGTGAAGAACAATGTATGGGTTTGACTTGGGAAGACTTCAAGAAAGAGTTTTTCAAAGAATACCAAACTTCTTCCTACCTCGATAGAATCCGGGATGAGTTGCACCATTTGCAACAAGGTTCCATGGATTTAGTTACCCTCAAGTCCACATTCTTGGCACCCGGAATATGTTGGTGATGATCATAAGCTCATGAAGGATTTCTACCGTACTTTGAATGATGAGTACAAGGGGAAGATTAGTCGGGGTATGGCTAAGTCTTTTGATGAATTGTTCGAGTTGGCTCAGGGTTTTGAGCCGGAGGTTCCAAGAAAGAGTGATTTCATGTTTTCCAAAAGAAAGTTTGAAGGTTTTAGTTACTCTAACGCCTCAAGCAAGAAGAGCAAGAGCAAGAGGGGGCCGAAAGTGTCAATAGTGCAAAGAAGGGCACTACCGGTGGGTTTTCTTATACGTGCTACAATTGTGGGCAACCGGTTCATATAGCTCGTGAGTGTCCGAAACCATCTTCCGGAAACAAGGTCACTTGTTTTAATTGCGGCAAAGAGGGGCATAAGAAGCTGGAGTGTCCCGACTTGCGAAACGACAATGTGAAGCGGTTAGAGAGGCGGCGGGTACGGCTAGGGGTCACAACTATTTGATGACCAATGATGAAGCCAAACAATCGCACGAAGTTGTCTCAGGTACTTACATGGTTAATTCTAATCCGGCAAGGATTCTTTTCGATAGCGGTGCAAATTTGTCGTTTGTGTCTCCTAAATTCGTGCCTAAACTTAATAGACCGTTAGCTAAGTTAAGTTGTCCGATAGAAGTCGAAATAGCGGACGGCAAGACGGTGCTAGTGGTTGATGTGTGTGAAAATTGTGATGTTGTTTTTGGTGCCGAAACCTTTAAAATAGATCTTATTCCAATGACCTTAGGCGACTTTGATATTGTCGTTGGTATGGATTGGCTCGATTGTTATAGAGCCGATATTGCATGCCATGATAAGTTTATTCATGTGAAGACCCTAAGTGGGGGAGAGTTAATTATTCATGGTGATAAGCGAAGGAGACCGGTGCCGATATGCACTTTTGCACGGGCACGTCGTTTTGTTGTTAGTGGTGGCATGGCTTTCCTTGCTCATGTTGTTGATACTCGTAATGAGCCACCACCTATTCGTGAAATTCTGGTTGTTAGTGAATTCGAAGACGTTTTTCCGGACGAATTACCGGGTGTTCCGGTGGAAAGACAAGTTGAGTTTAGTATTGAGTTGGTTCCGGGAGCTACTCCCATTGCTAAAACTCCTTATCGTTTAGCACCAATGGAAATGTAAGAGTTGTTAAATTAAACCCAAGAGTTGCTCGAGAAGGGTTTTATTCGACCGAGTGCTTCGCCATGGTCTCGGGTGTGTTCTAATGCAAAGAGGTAAAGTCATCGCTTATGCCTCTCGACAATTAAAGGAACATGAAACGAGGTATCCGACTCATGATCTTGAGTTGGCGGCGGTAGTGCATGCGTTGAAAATTTGGCGCCATTACTTGTATGGTGTCAAGTGTACGATTTATTCGGATCATAAGAGTTTGAAACATCTCTTTAATCAACGAGATTTGAATTATCGCCAACGTAGGTAGATGGATGTGGTGAAAGACTACGATTGTGAAATACTTTATCATCCGGGTAAGGCGAATGTGGTCGCGGATGGTTTGAGTCGAAAGAGTCAACATCCGGCGATAAAAGTGGGGTCGTTACGTTTGATTATTAACAACGATTTTCTTGAAAAGCTTGGTGAGATTCAAATAGAGGCTTATGTTCACAACAAGCATACGGAGCGAATCGTGGGCCAATCGGAGTTTATTACTATGGGTCCGCGTGGTTTGTTGTCTTTCCAAGGAAGGGTGTGGGTGCCTAAGATGGGTGATTACCGATGAGTGCTACTTGATGAAGCACATAAGTCAAAATATTCCATTCATCCGGGCGCGACGAAAATTTATCTTGACTTGAAGAAAGATTATTGGTGGCCGGGCATGAAGCGTGATGTTGTGAAGTATGTTGAGCAATGCGTCACGTGTTTGCAAGTAAAAGCCGAACACCAAAAGCCGTATGGTAAATTGCAACCGTTAGAAATTCCGAAATGGAAATGGGAGCACATTACCATGGATTTCATAACAAAGTTACCTAAGACGGCGAGAACCCAATTTGATACGATTTGGGTGATAGTTGACCGGTTGACGAAAAGTGCTTTGTTTCTTCCCATTAAAGAAGCGATATCGTCGGAGACCTTGGCTAAGTTGTTTATCAAGGAAGTGGTCGCTCGACATGGGGTTCCTATATCTATTATTTCAGATCGAGATACCCGTTTTACATCTCGATTTTGGGAAAAGTTTCATGAGGATATGGGTACACAATTGAAGTTGAGCACGGCGTATCATCCTCAAACGGACGGTCAAACCGAACGTACGAATCAAACTTTGGAAGATATGTTACGGGCGTGCATTATTGATTTCAGTGGTAGTTGGGATGAGCATTTGCCTTTGGTGGAATTCTCGTACAATAATAGTTATCATACTAGTATCGGGATGCCACCTTATGAGATGCTTTACGGGCGGAGGTGTCGAACTCCCATTTGTTGGGGAGAAGTGGGTCAAAGAGAAATCGGGAGTACCGATTTGGTTTTAGAGACGAATAACAAGATTGATATTATTCGGGAACATTTGAGAAAGGCTCAAGATAGACAAAAGTCGTATGCCGACAAACGTAGACGAACGATCGAATTTCAAGAAGGCGATATGGTGATGCTTAATGTTTCGCCATGGAAGGGTATTATTCGATTTCGAAAACGGGGAAAGTTAGCTCCTCGGTTTATTCGTCCCTTTAAAGTTTTAGCTCGTGTTGGTGAAGTCGCGTATCATTTGGAATTACCCGAAGAACTTGCGGGGATCCATAATACCTTTCGTGTTTCCCATCTCCGTAAGTGTCTTGCGGATGATTCATCTTGGGTGTCGTTAGACGAAATTGAGCTAAACAATAAGTTAGAGTATATTGAGGAGCCAATTGCCATACTCGATGAGAAGGTCAAAAGGTTGAGGCATAAAGAGGTTAGGACTTTTAAAGTTCAATGGCGTCGTAGTAAGGGTTCCGAGTTTACTTGGGAGCCCGAAGAATTCGTGTTGGTTTATCTTCCCTCTTGCCATGCGGCTTGGATCGCGAGGACGCGCTCCGAATAAGTGGGGGAGAGTTGTAAGATCCTAATCAGTTTGTACAGTAGTGTAAATATGTTACATAGAGTGTGGGTGATGTTGTGCAGTTAAACAGAAGTCACTGATGTTGGGATTTAACAAGTTCCATTATACTTAAAACCATTTAAGAATCAATTAAAAAGCGGAAGCAGGTAAAATTACCAATTGAAACTTGTATATCTTTAACCATATAAAAGTTAAATCCCAAGAAAAGGATCAAGTTGAGAAATAAGCTTACAAACTACAAGCAAGAATAAGATGTTATACCTATTCCAAGCTAGTTGAAAGTGATGAAGATGATGATGTTGAATGGAGCTTCAAATGGATGAAACCTCAAGTTGTTATACCCCAAACTTATGCACCAACACCTTAGCTTTTGGTTAGGATTTAATATACACTTGAAATGGACTTGCAAAATCAAATTATGAACCTCTTTTGGCCTTAGAAACCCCACGGCAGCAGCAGCAAAAGAGAGCAGATTTTTTGCAAGTTTTTGATGTATTTTGATGTGTGTAGCATGTGTGTGTCTCTAGGAGTCAAGATGCTTGCATGTATATGGAAAAGGGAATTGTCTTTGACCAAGAAGGAATCAAAGAGCATGTGTACTCTAACTCCCATGTCACTCCCATTATATTTTATAAAGAATGGTTTTTATAAAATTTAGATTTTATAAAAACTAGTTTTATAAAACTTCCATATTAATTTTATGTACATTTCATTACATAAAACCAATTTATATAAAATGTAACATAAATTAATTAATTATTTAACCTATAAATAATTAAATTCATAATATATAAATTATTCCATAATTTATATGTACACATCAAGTAATATTTAAGAAAACCATTTTTCTTAAAGTTCAAGTGTCGCGTATTTGATTAATGAACCAATCGTTAAAATCAAATACAAATAAGGTGTCGGTAAGTTTGTTATTGGGTATGACCCGACTTGGATCAAAACATATTAGCCACGTTAATTTAATATGTCTCTCGGGCATACGAAATACTTTCAATCTCCCACTTGCACGAGAAACATAAGAAATTAATGCAAGTGATGGATACAGCCTAACACACCGTCCATCACCCCTAATATGTTATGACTTTGTGGCATTCAATAACATCATCCCTTTCGAGTTCCCATCTCGAATATGATCAGGTGAATCTTTCATTATTTCCTTTCGTCCTAGATGTCATGTTAAATCCAGGAGATACAGAGTGATCACTCTCTTATAGATTTAACTTTTCAGGCCTTAGACATCTGACTCTCAACGAATAAGAGGGACAAATTCCATCTTGACTACATACGTCCTAGATATACACTTTGTAGTATACCTGAGTTCTTCCTTATGTACTACCATATTTCAGAATAGTGAAGGAAAGAATCAAGGCACAATACTCGGTGAATATCCGAACCCAATATGTATCTCAGGTCAGAGGATACAATGATATTCTCCTTTACTCAAGATTACATGTGATCAACCACAAAGGCTCTATACAGTAATTCTTGAGAGCGGGTCTTCCAATATTTGTGTCCCACAAATATCTATGAACCTTGGTAGCAACCTTGCCCTACATTCAACCTGAATGTGTACCAATCCAAGTTCATAATAGTCTAAACCTCACACTTGTTCCCACAAATGTGATCGACTACGGAAATTTAGAATAATTGCTTATTCATGGATGAAATATGCAAAATAGGAACATAACTCAAATAAATTAACACCATAGTTATATTAATGAGTTTGAATAATTTCGTTCCGGTACAATACATAAAATAGATCATATCCAATCACTAGAATATCGAAGCCCTAATGCACAAACATGTCCCTCATGCTTTGGCCCATGTAAAAGCTTCGTGAGTGGATCCGCAACATTTTGATCTGTGTGAACTTTGTGAATACATATCTTTCCCTTTTCAACCTCATCCCTGATGTAGTTGAATCTCCGCTCAATGTGACGAGTCTTTTGATGAGCACGAGGTTCCTTGATTTGAGCAATCGCACCCTCGTTGTCACAAAAGATCTCAAGAGGGTCCTGAATGGAAGGGACCACTCCTAAGTCGTCGATGAATTTCTTCATCCATGCAGCTTCCTGAGCTGCCAGTGAGGCGGCAATGTACTCCGACTCTGTAGTGGATAACGCAACAACCTCCTGTTTCGAACTCTTCCAAGAGACCGCACCACCATTTAACATGAAGACATAACCGGATTGTGATCGAGAGTCATCTCGATCAGTTTGGAAACTCGCATCCACGTAACCTTTTACGGCGAGTTCCTCCTCACCAGACCCATATATTAGAAACATATCCTTAGTCCTCCTAAGGTATTTCAATATGCTTTTAACAGCAATCCAATGACTATTTCCTGGGTTATTCTGGTATTTACTTGTCAAGCTTAGAGCGCATGACACATCCGGCCTAGTACATATCATTGCATACATGATAGACCCAATAGCAGATGCGTATGGGACTTTCTTCATTCTCTCTTGTTCATCTTTCGTGGCAGGACACTGAGATGAACTGAGAACGGTTCCCTTTTGAATAGGTACCAAACCTCTCTTGGAGTTTTCCATCTTGAACCTTTTCAAGATTTTATCAATGTATGTACTTTGACTTAAACCTATCAATCTCTTGGATCTATTCCTATAGATCCCTATCCCCAAAATGTATTGTGCTTCTCCAAGATCCTTAATGGAGAAGCAACTCTTTAGCCAATTTTTGACCTCTTGCATTGTGGTTATATCATTCCCAAATAATAATATATCATCCACATATAGCACAAGGAACATTATAGAGCTCCCACTAGCCTTCTTGTATACACAAGCTTCATCACCATTTTTAATGAAGCCAAATTTCTCGGCTTCCTCATTAAAACGATGATTCCACATTCTAGATGCTTGTTTCAATCCGTAGATTGACTTCTTTAACTTGCATACCCTTTTAGGATATTTTGGATCAACAAAACCTTCAGGCTGGACCATATAGACATCTTCCATAAGATATCCATTTAGGAAAGCGGTTTTGACATCCATTTGCCATATTTCATAGTCGTAGTGAGCAGCAATGGCAAATAATATCCTAATAGACTTTAGCATTGCCACTGGCGAGAAAGTTTCATCATAATCAACCCCTTGAGTTTGAGTGAAACCTTTTGCTACAAGTCTAGCTTTATATGTATCCAAGTTTCCATGTATGTCGGTTTTCTTCTTGAAAAGCCATTTGCAATCAACTAGCTTAGAGCTAGGAGGTTGCTCAACAAGTTCCCACACTTGGTTTTCATACATGGATTGCATCTCGGCGTTCATGGCTTCCTGCCATTTATCTTTATCAATCCTTGATAAAGCATCTTCGTAGTTTGTTGGTTCATCCAAATCAACCGTATAGCATCCATCCATGAGAAAACCATATCTCTCAGGAGGATTACTAATCCTACTAGATCTTCGAACGTCTTGTGTACTTTGATCATCCACTTGATCATTTTCAACATCCTCATGTTGAGCACTAGTGCCAACCAATTGTGTATCATCGGTTTGATCTTGTACCTCTACAAGATCTATCTTCCTTTCACCATCACCTTCCATAAGGAACTTGGTTTCTAGGAATTCCGCTTTCCGAGCAACAAATACCGTTTGCTCGGATGGATCATAGAAGTAATATCCCATGTCATCTTTGGGATATCCTATGAAGATACACTTTGTGGATCGAGCATGTAGCTTATTTGCTACATAATGCTTAGGATAAGCTTCACATCCCCATACTTTCAAGTATGAAAGAGAAGGAGGTTTTCCAAACCACATCTCGTGAGGAGTTCGTTCCACTTTCTTGGTTGGGGCCATATTTAAAATACGAGCCGCAGAGCTTAGACAATAACCCCAAAATGATAGAGGCAACGAGCTTCTTGCCATCATAGATCGAACCATATCCATTAGGGTTCGGTTCCTCCTTTCGAAAACTCCATTAAGTTGGGGTGTTCCGGGTGGAGTAAGTTGTGAGATAATCCCACAACTCCTAAGATGATCTTGGAAGGCATCGCTTAGGTATTCACCTCCTCTATCGGTACGAAGTACCTTAATTGTCCTATTGAGTTGATTTTGTACTTCGTTTTGATATTCTTTGAATGCTTCAAACGTTTCGTCCTTGTGTCTTAATAAGTAGACATATCCAAAACGACTAAAGTCATCAATGAAAGTAACAAAGTATCTTTCACCATTCCTAGTCATGGGTTTAAAGGGTCCACATACATCCGAATGTATTAATCCCAATAAATCTTTAGCCCTTTCATAGGTCCCTTTGAAAGGTGCTTTAGTCATCTTGCCTTGTAAACAAGATTCGCATACATCAAACGAATCCATTTCATTTGATTTCAAAAGTCCATTCCTTTGAAGTGTATGCATTCGGTTCTTGTTTATGTGACCAAGGCGACAATGCCATAAATAGGAATCACTCAAATCCCTTTTGAGTTTCTTGGTGCTAGTGTGGTATATAGAGCTCGATGATGCGTCATCATGAACCAATTCATAAATTCCATTTGAAGGCGAAGCCTTGAAATAGAATACATTATCTTTAGAAATATGAATATCATCATCAATAAAATTAACAACGTAACCACAGTGTTTTAAGCGAGAAATAGAAATAATGTTTCTACACAAATCCGGAGCATACAAAACATTTTCTAAAATAAGCTCCAATCCACTTGGAAGCTTCAAAACAAATTCTCCTTGAGCTTTAACATGCACCTTTGCACCATTGCCCATATAGAGATTTGATGTTCCCGCCATACGATCACTTCTTTTGAACCCCTGCAAAGAATTGCAAATATGAGTTCCACATCCCGTGTCTAATACCCATGTATTAGAAGAAGTAATACTAAGCTCTATATATACCATATATATATTACCTGAGGTTTGCCCTGCATCCCTCTTGTCCTTCAACTCCTTAAGATAGATCGGACAGTTTCGTTTCCAATGACCCATTTCACCGCAACCGAAACATGGGTCTTCCTTGGGGTTTGCCTTCTCGGCTACCTTTTGCTTCTTAGCCTTGTTGATGTTTGGGGTAACCATCTTCCCTTTCCCTTTGCCTTGATGGGCGGGTCCTTTTCTCTTAGCCATCTTTGGCTTAGAGGTGTTACCTTTGGACCCACCTTGATCGATTGCTAACACGGGTAAAGCCCTTTTACCCATACTAGTTTCCGCCGTTCTAAGCATACCGTGAAGCTCACCTATGCTCTTATCCATCCAATTCATATTGTAATTAATTACAAATTGATCAAACCTTTTTGATAGGGAGTTAAGGATAAGATCGGTGGCTAACTCATTGGATATGTTTAGGTTAAGTCGGTTAGCACGATCGATAAGGCTTTTCATCTTGAGTACATAAGATGAAACCAATTGGGTATCGTCCATACGACAAGCATGTAGCGCCCGAACCGTTTCGAAGCGCTCGACACGCGCTTGTTGGAGGAACATCTCCTTCAATTGCATTATCATGTCGTATGCACTATGGTGCTCGAAATCCTTTTGGAGTTCGGGTATCATAGTCCCAAGCATTAAGCATGAGACTTGAAGGGAGTCGTGGCAATACTTATCGTAAGAGGCCATTGCCTCCACATCATTCTCATCCGGTTGATCGGGAATGGGGTCCTCAAGCACATACATTTTATCCTCTTGTTTGAGGACAATCCGAAGATTGCGAAACCAATCCATAAAGTTTGTATGGTTGAGTTTGTCTTTCTCTAAGAGAGACCTTAATGATAGGTGGTTTAGGTTAAGTGGTGCGTTTGGAATGTTGTTGTTGTTATTGGCGGCCATCTACAAAATTAACAAAGTTCGTTTAAGTATCGATTTTAATTTAACATTCAATACTCTTTTAAATTTTAATTGACTTATTAAATATTAGAATCCAACGGTAAATCAAATTTCGGTTAGGTGACCTTTATCCCGTTATTTGATTTAGCTAGGTAGTCATTATATGACAATTGCAATCCTTTTGCAACTTCTAAGTTATGGGATCATGCAATCCTTTTGCATGGCATATTTATCCCATCAACGCCTATTTGTTCTTCATGCTTCGGTGACCCTAAGTTCATGATTCCCAAGTCAAGTCGTCCTACTTGTATAGACTTGTAGACTTAACATACATGTGGTTAGGTGACCTTTATCCCACATGTATGCGAAGTGTACCTTATTCATATTAGTTCGCTCATGACGGTTAGGTGACCTTTATCCCATCAAGAGTTTCCTAATACATCTAAGTGTTTCCACAAAAGGATGGCGTTTAACTTGTTTGCCTTGTTAATAAGGGATTTTAAGTTTTCATTAATTCTAGTTTGAGAAAACTTTTGCACCATACACTAACATGCATTTAGTGTATAGTTTATTTGAAAATCCATTTTCATGTTATGTAATAAAGCCAATTTTATTACTTTGATATAAACCATTTTATATGTATGATCCTTATCATGTTCTTAATAACCGATTATTAATGTCCTTTTAGCCGTTTTTAATTTAACCATTTAAATTGACGTTTTGCATGTCGTTAATAATGTCAATTTTAACCAATTTAAATTGCCATTTTAGTTTGTTGTTAACTTGTGTGATTAACTTGTAGCATACAAACATACAATCCACATAATCATACAAAACAACCACGCATGCAAAATCATATGTTCACAATAAAGCCATTTTTGGTAGACATTTGTTTAGCCGAAAACAAATGCCTACCGGTTAAGGGTAATAACACAAAGTAGGAGATTTTAAAATCTCCCACTTAATCTTGCATCCAAATGCTTCTTCTTGTGTTTTTCAAGTCTTCATCATCTTCATCATTTTACAAAATATATCCTAATACATTTTGTCTAGAAAATGAAATACAACCTAATCTATTTTACATGCCAAATATAAAATAAATTACATAACCAAAATAATATTATTACAAACCAATTGAATAAATATTATTACAAACCAAATGAATGAATAATAAATCAACCAAACAAACATTCATTCAAACACAAGGTCTTGGCTATGATTGTGAACAACAACATACAACTAAATATGACCAAATGGCAAGTTCCAAACCCATTTGAAACCTCCCTAAATTCGGCCAAACTATGAACCCCACCCAAACCCAAAATTTTTTGCATTCTACTATCATGCATGTTCATAAAATGCAAAAATATAGTGGGTTTAATAGATCATCTCGAAGCATATTTCAACAACTTCGGCTCTAGATACCATTGTTGGGATTTAACAAGTTCCATTATACTTAAAACCATTTAAGAATCAATTAAAAAGCGGAAGCAGGTAAAATTACCAATTGAAACTTGTATATCTTTAACCATATAAAAGTTAAATCCCAAGAAAAGGATCAAGTTGAGAAATAAGCTTACAAACTACAAGAAAGAATAAGATGTTATACCTATTCCAAGCTAGTTGAAAGTGATGAAGATGATGATGTTGAATGGAGCTTCAAATGGATGAAACCTCAAGTTGTTATACCCCAAACTTATGCACCAACACCTTAGCTTTTGGTTAGGATTTAATATACACTTGAAATGGACTTGCAAAATCAAATTATGAACCTCTTTTGGCCTTAGAAACCCCACGGCAGCAGCAGCAAAAGAGAGCAGATTTTTTGCAAGTTTTTGATGTATTTTGATGTGTGTAGCATGTGTGTGTCTCTAGGAGTCAAGATGCTTGCATGTATATGGAAAAGGGAATTGTCTTTGACCAAGAAGGAATCAAAGAGCATGTGTACTCTAACTCCCATGTCACTCCCATTATATTTTATAAAGAATGGTTTTTATAAAATTTAGATTTTATAAAAACTAGTTTTATAAAACTTCCATATTAATTTTATGTACATTTCATTACATAAAACCAATTTATATAAAATGTAACATAAATTAATTAATTATTTAACCTATAAATAATTAAATCCATAATATATAAATTATTCCATAATTTATATGTACACATCAAGTAATATTTAAGAAAACCATTTTTCTTAAAGTTCAAGTGTCGCGTATTTGATTAATGAACCAATCGTTAAAATCAAATACAAATAAGGTGTCGGTAAGTTTGTTATTGGGTATGACCCGACTTGGATCAAAACATATTAGCCACGTTAATTTAATATGTCTCTCGGGTATACGAAATACTTTCAACTGAGTGAGCTGAGCCTAGTGCGCGCCGCGCACACTAAAGGGAGCGCGCCGCGCACCCCTTACTGTAGCCGGGTTCCAGCTTTTTAAATCAGATATTTTGATGGGAATTTTGGTAAATTCACTTATGGACGGGTTAAAGACAGATAGGTCAGTTTGTGGAGCACCATTACTCCATTATCAACAACCTTATCACTTTAACTTTAATTCTAGAGAGAGATTGTGATTTTTGAGAGATAAAGCTTAAATCCAAGAGGAAGGAGCTTGTTTTGGGTTAAAGTTCAAGCATTAAAGTCGTTCATCTTATCTCTAGCTTCGTTGTGGTAGTTGTGGTAGTTGTGGTATGTTCTAATTTTATTTTCCTTACTTTGATTTAGTGTAAGGGTTAGGGTTTGAGTAAATGATGAACACAAAACCCATTATTGGTGATTTTGGGTGTTCTTGGGTAAAATTGAGTCTTGAATACTAATTGGTGACTAGTCTAGGGTTTTAAAGTATTAAATGATGTTTATGAACCCTAATTGGTGAGTTAATTGCTAACACACCTAGTTATTTAGTAAATGGGTGTTGGTTAGTTAGTGGATGACCCGAAATGGGTGTGTTGTCTTAAAATGGTTATTTGGGTAATAAATTGACCTAGTTTGGAAAGATGGGTATGAATTACCCTAATCATGTATTAGTTGGTGTTGTTGGACCTTAATCACTAGCTTTTAAGTGATTAGTGGTGGTCTTGACTTTAATTGGGCGGTTTTGGTATAAATGGGCGATTTAATACATTAAGTCATTAAATGCTCATGTGTAAGTGTTAGTATTGAGTCCACTTAGCTTGTGTGTTGATCAAGTACTTATTATATTAGGTACTTTGCTTTGAAGCTTGTAGAGGTTGAAATCGTCATCTAATTGTTAAGGTGAGTGGAATAATTATATGCGTATGTATATAATGTATCTATTTGTTGTAGCGTGAAAGGTGTAGTGTCGAGGTGTTAAGACACCACGTTTCACGTGAAGAGTGTAGCATCGAGGTGTTAAGATGCCACTCGAGTGTAGCATCGAGGTGTTAAGATGCCACCTATGAGTGTAGTGTCGAGGTGTTAAGACACCACTCCGTAAAATAATGAGTGTTGCATCGAGGTGTTAAGATGCCACTCGGGGTGATGTGCCGAGGTGTTAAGGTGCCACCCTAGGGGTTAGTGGTGCGAGGTATTAAGTGCCCTAATGGATGTTATGAACACCGATGGCGTTTTCGCGAGCGCCGTTCCCTTGTACTATTGGTCGACCATGGTTACTTGTGTTGTAAGCATATTATATCATTTCGAGTTATATCATTATGCGGTTGTTGCTAGCTTGTGGTATTGGAGATTATAGCTTGTTAATGTGACGATAAGCTAATTGTGTTGCTAGCATGTTTGCGGTTTGTGTAAGTGTATGCAAGTAGGTATAATTATATATGTATTCGTATAATTATTGCATTCACTAAGCTTTGCTTACCCTCTCGTTGTTTACCATTTTATAGGTTCGGTTTTGGACAAGGGTAAGGGCATCGTATTGGACTAGAGATCCCTCTTGATGCTAGGGGACGCTTTTGGCTTTAGTAGCTCTTGGAGTTTGACCGGTAGTTGGGTAGTTTAATCCCAAACGCCATGCTCATTGTGTAGTTTGGAACTTAAACTTTTTGGTGGTCGAAACTCTAAACTTGTATTAAACTTGTATTTTGGGTCGTGTGGGCCCCGCTTGTAAAACATCATTTTTATGTTTGATTCGTGTTAGTTTTACATATATAAGTTTGTTGTGAAAAGCGTTCGGTCTAAAAATGTCGGGAAGTGGTCCATCTTTTTGTGTGTTAAAAACAGTTCGGACAGAAGCTGGAATGCTTTGTGCGCGCCGCGCACTACAGGGGATGCGCGCCGCACACTACCCTGTCCAGCAGCTTTTAATTTTTTTTTTTGGGACTGTTTATGGTCGGTTATCGGGTTGGGTTGTTACAAGTGGTATCAGAGCATGGTCTAAGGGATTTAGGTGACTTGAGATAGGCGCCTGGACTTAGACTTTTTGTGTGTGCGCTATGCGGGACTTGTAGGACTTTGGGTCGGATCGGGATTGGTTTGTGCATAGGTTTATGTGAACTAATCATGCGCTATTTGTTTGTGTTGTGTTTAGCAATCATCAAGCGAGATGGACTTTGTACTAGCGAGTTAGCGCGACGTGCTCGCATAGTAATGACTAGCTACCATTACTACGAGTGCAAATCGGGTCAAACGAGCAATGTACGACGATTGTTGAGCAAGAAGGGGTAGTGTGGCGTATATGTATGTATTTATGTAAATTGTCCTTTCGTTTTGTGGTTTAACCTAATTCGTTTTATAGAATGAAGACGAGAAACGGTCCCGAACATGATAACGGAAGTACAAGCGGGGACGCCGAGTTCTCAAACAAAACGGTCCCGAACCTGAGAAACTCTCGAAACTAAAAGTAAAAGTTTAACACATATCTGCGTCAAATCCTTTGGCATTTATTAGCAAAAATAACCATGCGAATCCTTTTCAAAGTAGCAAATTCTGTCACAGCTTCAGCAAGTCAACTTCAATTTTTTATTCAGAGTAACCTTATTATAACCCTGATATATACGATTACCCTTTTGTTACCGGGGAACCTTTTATATTCTACGACATTATCAGCAGATGTACCAGCAACTCGTTACCCTTTGGCGTAAGTCTCTCCGAAAAATCATTATATGTACTCATTGAAACCTTATCATCTACTCATCTGCATCCTGTAACAATAATTACTATACCGACTGTCGGAAACCATCAATCATCAATCTCGAATTTCGCAGCGGTTTTACTACGACAGTTATATATACATATAATTTCTATTTCGAATGTGAAGTTTTTGAAAAACACCGCAGTCTACGAATCAGTACTATGAAGTTTGAAAAAGACTAATAAAGTAATAAAGACTGTAGACAGCGATTACGGTCAGAAGTTTGATAATAAAGAATAGTAGATTGGGAAAGCTCAAACGAAAAATTTGGTACTGGAAAATGGATTGAGCAAAGTATGAAGGAAGTTGTGGACAAATCACAAAGACTAAATATGCCTTCAAAGAATCCAAATGATTCAGTGTCTGCTGAAGTCTTTAGCGAATAACTTACTCCTTACTTTAAAACTCTTGCGGACAATATTCTTCATCATCCTCCGATCTTAGATATTATAAGATATCATCATATCTTTCGTTATAAATATCCTCCATATTTCTGAAGATATTTTCATAACTATTCTTATATGAAACCATTTATCTCTTTGCGCTATCTGTATTACATCAAAAAGGAAACCGTTTAGTTTCTATATTCTGTAAACCTCCGAGTTTAAAATATGAATGTTTTTGAAGTAGTGTTGAGAACTGAAGCATGAGTTAGTATAATATAATGACACTTGATCAATGTGATTATATTATAGTAAGTCATGCTGAGTTTCTAAATAGAACGTGATGATTCACAGATCATAACATCATCATGTGCCATGTTACACGACTCTGGTATTCTATTTAACCTCTAAAAATATCAAGAAAATATTTTTCTTGATGATTCGGTCTTTTTCGAGGTATTCTGGTAATTTGACAAATCAAGATTGTGCTATTACCATTTCCTTCTTAAGAACATTAACTATGTTCATTCCGAAATTCATATCTACGAATTCTGGACCATTACATACGGTGCTTAATCGCAAGAAGAGGAAACGAAAGAATGAAGCTCTAAAATAGAAATAGGAGTATAAATCGCAACAAATAGAAGGGAGCATTAACTGTGGATGTCAATGATTATAGAAAAACAGAAGCAGAGACATCGAAATATAAGGGAAGATATAAAGCCCAACAATAACACAGAAATTACAAACCGTGTATATCAATGCGTATAGCAATATAAAGACACGGGAGAACTAAAAACACTATAAAACCAAGAGTATAGTAGAAGTGAATAGATTCTTCCGGCGGTAGATGAAAAAGGAGAATTACAGATATGAAGGTTAGGAATATATCAAGAATCAGAACAGGATTGTGACGACCCGTCCTTATCCACCTGGACAAAGTCATCAACATTTGGTCCCATTGCGATGATCGACTCCAAGTAATGTCCTTAAAATGAGCAAATGCACAGCGGAAGGTTTCTTTCATACCTGAGAATAAACATGCTTAAAAGTGTCAACCAAAAGGTTGGTGAGTTCATAGGTTTATCATAACAATCATTTCAATATCTTAATAGACCACAAGATTTCATATACACAAATGTTTTAATATAAATATTCTAAGTGTTTGAGCACTTGGTAACCATACTTAACATTTAATCAACGTCGCATATTCCCTTTATTATGAAATCTCACTACACTGTACCAAGAGTAGTCACTGAAACGAAGTACTGTGCACCCGTTGAATACTGGTCGTCCAGTCCGGTTGGGGTTGTCAGGCCCGATAGATCTATCAACAGGATTCGCGTTTACAATACCACATGTAAATAGTAGTTACCAAGCTATTAGGGAAGATATGCAGGGTGGTACAACTCAACGTAGAATATATTTTAAGTACTTGTGTCTATTTCGTAAACATTTATAAAAGCAGCGCATGTATTCTCAGCCCAAAAATATATATTGCAAAAGCAATTAAAAAAGGAGCAAATGAAACTCACCTAATATATTTTGTAGTAAAAATACATAGAACGACATTGAACAAATATAGGGTTGGCCTCGGATTCACGAACCTATATCATATATATATATATATATATATATATATATATATATATATATATATATATATATATATATATATATATATATTAACACATATATTTAACATGTAATAAAAATCAAACTCGTTTGTATATATTAATTATATATTACTTACTTAAATAGTGAGGTAATATTTATTTGGTTATCATATATGTATTTGATGTATCTTTAAATAAATAACTTTTGATTTTGTTAAAATGATGATTTTAATAATACTAAGATAGTGTTGGTAATGATAATATTTAGGTTTAATAATGAAAATATTAATTTTTGATAATAATACTAGTTATTTTTTTTGTAGTAATAATAATAATGATATTAATAATATATTGAAAATAATGATACTCATAATAATGATAATATTAAAAATAAAAATAATGCTAATAATAATCTTAATAATAATAATTAAATTGTGTTTAATGACAATAATAATAATGATAAAAATACTTTTAATAATAATACTAATAACTAATAATAATTATTATAATAATAATAATAATAATAATAATAATAATAATAATAATAATAATAATAATAATAATAATAATAATAATAATAATAATAATAATAATAATAATAATAAGAAAAGTAATACTACCTTAAAGAGAGTAAATAAGCGTCCCTAAAAAAAATATTATTGCCACAGCCAAGATTTGAACCCCGGACCTCTAGCTTAAACATAACACCCTGAACCCATGTTCCATCTATTACTTTCCTGATTCACTTAACCCTTAAATTGTTTTAACCAGATATTTGTCCATTTCATTTACTTCTTCCCTATTTAATCGAGCCAATAATACCAGGGTGATATACAGCCTAATTATTTGCAAGCCCATCTAGCATGTTATAGTCCAAATCTTTCAAGAGCCCATAAATCCTATTATTCCACTAGTTTGTAGAAAGTATCTGTTATTTAATTTTAATGGTATACAGCTGTGACTTTACTTCTAATTATAATACTCGACAGATTTGATCTTTACAGCTATACCATCGTCATCAACATACCATAATAATAGAAGGGTCCGGATCATTAATTATTTATTTTCATAAGCCGTTCATAAGCAACATCAAACAATCGACCTGGTTTCTTGATCGAAGAAGAAACAATAACAGTAGCATGATCCAGACAGTTGCACTGTTCGGTTTTTTTGAGCTTCTGGGTCAGAAAATAGGGTCGAGCAGCTGCAGTTATCGAGAGGTGGTGGGTTTGATGATCGATGGTGTAGAATGCTGTTATCGTGTAACTGCAATCGACATAATCTTCATCGTGTACAAAAGAAAACATAATTCGTCGTTCAATAGTAATAGTACCCAAATAAATTTTGGTTTGTTGTTATTCGAATAGTTACAAGAGCGATATACAATCGATTTGCAGGTGTATTGATGATGGTGTTGGTGATTGGTCCTGCGAAAAATTTTAGGAGAGGGAGAGAGAGAGAGGGGGCTAGCGAGGGTTGTCGTGAGTCTTGGTGATTAGAGTGGCGATGGTGTAGTTTGTGGTGGTTCAATGGTGGATCATGTGGGTGGTGTTTTTCAGCCGTACAGCAGCAAACATGGCAGTTGGTAGCTGTGTTCTATGGTATAGCCAAAAGAGAAGAGGTAAAGGTGGTCGTTCATGGTTGTGGGTTTGTAGTGGTGACCGATGGTGAATTGTGGTGTGCAAGGTGGTGGTGATAGGGGTGATCAAGGTGGTGGTTATTGTATTCGAAACAGAAACATGAACACACAACGAGTGATGGTGTTACGGATAAAGAAAAAAGTGGTGTTCGAATAATATGGTTTAAGTGGTGATAGATGGGTGGTTTTAAGTCTAATCTAACACAACAAAATTTGCAGCTGTTTTGCTATCTTGTTCGAGCAAGATGTAGTCGAAGATGGTGACGAATAGAAATAGAAAAATGATGGTAATGGTTAATGATCATGGTTAACAGAGAAAGGGTTAGTGGACGGTTTATATAAATATATTATGCATATTAGTAGGTATTATATGTATACTATATTGAATTGGAGAAACAGAGAATGATAAAGAGAATGTCAAGGTGATTTGAAAGGTTGCTGTGTGGTCACGAAAAGAAAATAGAGATATAGAAAAATAATATATCGGATTGCTATATGTAATCGAATCTGTTTATTTTCAAAGAAAGAAGAGAAAAAAATTATAAACAAACAAAGGGCAAATTGACTTGGGGTGTATGAATATGAATAAGTTGTATGTATGTATATGTTTTATCCATCACCTAATCTATATATATATGTTTATTTATATCCTCATTTTCGACTACAAGTGGATGAAAAACAATAAACAATAAACACAGTGCTTTCCATAATAATTCTCATAATCACGGGTTAATTTACTATTAATCTGTCGACACCTTGACACGGGTATTGTATCGTGCTCCATTGTAAATTAGTGGCGGATAAATGTACTCAGAAAAATCTCATATTTTTAAATTAACTATATTTATTTATTTTAGTCATTATGGTAAAAAGTTTGGTCATTAACGATTAAATAAAAATTACATTAATTATTCACTCCCAACCCCAAGTAAAATATAACAAGTTTTAAAATTCAACAAATAATTCCTAAATATATTTTTAATAAGCCTACAGTTTGTAAACTCATTTTTGGCTAACCGTTTATTTTAAAATCACATAAGTTTCTTTTTAACTTGTTTACTATCAATCAAATGACAAGTGAGCGTTACTTTCGTTTAAAAAAAATCGAAACCCTATTTATATATTCTATAAATTTTATTTATATATATAGATAATAATTATTATATGTTATTATTATTTTACATAATTAATTCTAACAATTACAATATACAATATTTCATATATATATATATATATATATATATATATATATATATATATATATATATATATATATATATATATATTAATATGTGCATATCTATTTACAAGTAATCGTATCGTGAGTCATCGGGAATAGTCAAAGGTCAAATGGATTCATAAAAATAGTTTAAAAATTTTGAGACTCAATATTACAGACTTTGCTTATCGTCTCGAACCCATATAAAGATTAATGTTTAAATTTGGTCGGAAATTTCCGGTCATGACAGTACCTACCCGTTAAAGAAATTTCGTCCCGAAATTTGATCGAGGTCGTCATGCTTAACAATAAGAATGTTTTTCATGACGAATAGAGTTTTATCATTATTAATTAATATAGACAAAACGATTCAATTATGTGAAGCGTACAAGTGAAGCTGTCACAAAAGATTGAGATAGGGTTTGACTTTTGACGTAGTCCCAGTGAGTTTTTGGGATTTAAGGGATTTAAAAAAAATCTTCGAAATCTATAAGATCTGATTCTTCGATATTCAAGAAAATTAGGATCTCTTTAATTAAATGCGATGATCTGTCTCGATTGCTCTGTCGGATATTTCACTATAAATCTATTCCCTTCTTTTCCTTATTTCCACAACTCACACCTGTTATTCTTTCTTCCTCAATTCATACATTCAAATCTTCAGTCAATATGCTTCATCGAGTTTTAATTCTGAATATATTCTTGACTTTCATATCGATCATTCTCCTTTTTCATCTACCACCGGAGGAATCTGTTAACTTCTACTATTACCTTGGGGTTATAATATTTTTCATTCTTCCGTGTATTTATGTTGCTATACACATTGATATACACGGTTTGTGATTTCTGTGTTTGTGATCGGCTTTATATTTTCCTTTATATTTCGGAGCTCCATGCTCTTGTTTTCTCTTCCCGACTCCAAGTCAAGCGAATAATGGTACAGAATTTGTAGATATAAAGTTTCGGATGATTATAATGCCCTAAGCAGAAAGGAACGTGATAGCACGATTTGATTTTCAAATTTATCAACATCACGGAAGATAAAACCATCAAGAATGAAAGAGTTATGTAACGTGGCACATGATGACGTTATGATCTGTGAATCATCATGTCCTATTAGAAACTCAGCATGACTTACTGTAATATAATCACGTTGGCCGGGCGTCATTATATTATACTAACACATGCTTCAATTCCCAAAACTTCTCCACTATTCATTCATAATTTATACTTAGATCTTACAGAAATTTCCAAAATAATGAAATACCAGATAGTATGAAGAGGTATATAATTTTGGACGAGTATATTTATGAAAATATCTTCAGAAATATCGAAGATATTTATGATGGTATTTTGGGATTTCTAAGTTCGAAAGTTGATAAGGAAAAATTTTCCGCAAGATTTTAACATGACTTCGGAGCAGGATATTCTCTAAAGATTTCATCGGATCCAGAATTACCTGGATTCTTTGAATATAGGGCTTGGTCCTTGTATTTGTCATTGGTCTCCTTCGTGGTTAGCTCAATCCGTTTTTTTTTCAGTACCAAATTTTCTATCGAGCGTTCCATTCTTTGTTATCAACTTTTGGCCATTAAGACAATCTACAACATGCTGCTTCGTCAGCATTTTCAAAGTTAACGGATCTGGATCATTGGTTATCAAACCAAGGGTTTTCAAGATTATCGAAGGGTTTGAACATTTGAACGGAGATGGTAATCGTCAAGATACAAAAGATTGTTTAAGATGAAATCAAGTGGCAAACTTGAAGAATTGTTTAGTTTCATATGTTATAATCAATATTTTAATTCATTTTAATTGTCCAATGTCATTAGTTCACAGTCGATAATCCACAATTAACAGTCCAATAATTCATATATAGTTTAATATATAATATTCGAATTAATTAATATGTATCGTGACCCGTGTACATGTCTCAGACTCGATCACAACTCAAAGTATATATATTATTATAGAATCAACGTCAACCCTGTATAGAGAACTCGATCATTACTGCATATAGAGTATCTATGGTTATTCCAAATAATATATATATGCGTCGATATGATATGTCAAAACCTTGTATACGTGTCCCGATATTTAAAGTGCGTAAAATAAATACAGAAATTAAATGACGATAAATAAAATTGCGATAATTAAATTGCGATAAACAAACTGCGATAAATAAAATGGAATCAGTTAGCTAGGAACAGTTAGCTAGAACAGTTAGCGTGGATTCTTAACAAAATTTTCGTAGTTAATTTGTTTGTTTCTATCAAATTTTTATTTCGTCAAATGTGTTCTTCATTATGCCACTTGTTGAATTCTGATAGATCAAAATCCAAATATGAAATTGAATGAAAATGGTTATTCTGCGGTGAACGGATACGTATAACGGTAGATGTAAATAGAATAGTAAACAACTGTTGAATCAGCTTCGAAGAATGTACAGTGTAACTTATTAATGTGAAATCTGAATATTCCTCGGGTATTACCTACCCGTTAAAATATTTTCACCATTAACAGTTTGTACAAAAGAATTTTTAATTACAAACTTTATGAAAATATACTTACATATATATTTTCTTCAGATGTAATCATGGATTTAATGAGTTAATATGATATTAAACTCATTTGATTTACGTTTAGAACTAGAGTACATAATCTCTACAACATTAGAGGTTACATAACCATCATGTCGAACGAAGATAAATGATGTAGAACGTCATGTAGAACGATGATTATTCTCGAGGTACATAATGAGATGTTGAGGCGTGTGATGTTGAAACTTGGGTTGTTGGTGGTACTGTTGGTGCCAGTGATGTTGCTGAAGCTGGTACATTTTGCACCATATTCTCTAAATTGATTACTCGAGCGCGAAGTTCATTGACTTCTTGTATTACTCCGGGATGATTTTCGGTCGGAATGAGCGGATGAATAAGGTTTATAATTGTAGATAAAATATAATCATGTCGAGGTACTCTGGAAATGAGAGAGAAAATGGTATTACGAGCAGGTTCACCGGTAAGTGCTTCAGGTTCTTCGTCAAGAGGGAAATTTGGTTGGTGGAAGGGATTGCCTTCTTCGAGTCTCCTTTGATTAGTTCGACTACGAACCCATAAGATGAATTGGGGATGGTTGATTGATTGATTCATTCTGGTGACACCGCTTTCGGAGCTTAGGTGAATATCCATGTCGGAATAGCTGTCGAAATAACTTTCAGAATAGCTATCGAAATCTGAGGGACTCGAACTGGTTGAGAGATTCATCTCGTATGATCAGATGAAGGATTTTCGATAAGAAATAGATTATAGGATGTAGATTAGTACTCTGCAATACATAATTTACATATGCATATATAATACTAAAATCCCATAAGTTACGGAGGAATCTACGGAAGTTGTCAGGTAACGGTAACAATAACAGATACGCTAAGATATGAATTTATCTATACACTTTCTATGCAATAGAGGCAGTAAGATGTGTCTAGACTTTAAAGATGATAAGCAAATAATTTTTGACACGAAATGATAAGCAAAACTTTTGACATGCAGACACGGTCGAAGTCCAGACCCACTAATGCATCTAAACAACTATCAGTTAGACACGCTAATGCATGACCTGGTTCGCTAAGACCACCGCTCTGATACCAACTGTGACGACCCGTCCTTATCCACCTGGACAAAGTCATCAACATTTGGTCCCATTGCAATGATCGACTCCAAGTAATGTCCTTAAAATGAGCAAATGCACAGCGGAAGGTTTCTTTCATACCTGAGAATAAACATGCTTAAAAGTGTCAACCAAAAGGTTGGTGAGTTCATAGGTTTATCATAACAATCATTTCAATATCTTAATAGACCACAAGATTTCATATACACAAACGTTTTAATATAAATATTCTAAGTGGTTGAGCACTTGGTAACCATACTTAACATTTAATCAACGTCGTATATTCCCTTTATTATGAAATCTCACTACACTGTACCAAGAGTAGTCACTGAAACGAAGTACTGTGCAACCGTTGAATACTGGTTGTCCAGTCCGGTTGGGGTTGTCAGGCCCGATAGATCTATCAACAGGATTCGCGTTTACAATACCACATGTAAATAGTAGTTACCAAGCTATTAGGGAAGATATGTGTAACACTCCAGCTTAACATGACCACAATATTGTCCGCTTTGCCCGCAGGCGCACGGCTTTTTCTTGGCGACCACACACGAGAAGCACTTTCCCAGGAGGTCACCCATCCTGGTAGTGCTCTCGCCCGAGCACGCTTAACCACAACGTACTCACACTTCTACTCAGCCTGTGATCCCAAAACGCGTTGTGTCATTTAAGCGTGAGTATTACCTTATAATCCCATGATCACTCATGTTCATGGGCGATGTGGGATTTGCCTAGGGTGTTACATTCACCCCCCCTAAGGGACTCATCGTCCTCGATGAGGTTTGCCCCACCACCCCCAACGGCACATGAGTGGCTCTGATACCATTCTGTAACACTCCAGCTTAACATGACCACAATATTGTCCGCTTTGCCCGCAGGCGCACGGCTTTTTCTTGGCGACCACACACGAGAAGCACTTTCCCAGGAGGTCACCCATCCTGGTAGTGCTCTCGCCCGAGCACGCTTAACCACAACGTACTCACACTTCTACTCAGCCTGAGATCCCAAAACGCGTTGTGTCATTTAAGCGTGAGTATTACCTTATAATCCCATGATCACTCATGTTCATGGGCGATGTGGGATTTGCCTAGGGTGTTACAATATGCAGGGTGGTACAACTCAACATAGAATATATTTTAAGTACTTGTGTCTATTTCGTAAACATTTATAAAAGCAGCGCATGTATTCTCAGCCAAAAAATATATATTGCAAAAGCAATTAAAAAGGGAGCAAATGAAACTCACCTAATGTATTTTGTAGTAAAAATACATAGAACGACATTGAACAAATATAGGGTTGGCCTCGGATTCACGAACCTATATCATATATATATATATATATATATTAACACATATATTTAAGATGTAATAAAAATCAAACTCGTTTGTATATATTAATTATATATTACTTACTTAAATAGTGAGATATGGTTATCATATATGTATTTGATGTATCTTTACATAAATAACTTTTGATTTTGTTAAAATAATGATTTTAATAATACTAAGATAGTGTTGGTAATGATAATATTTAGGTTTAATAATGAAAATATTAATTTTTTATAATAATACTAGTTATTTTTATTTGTAGTAATAATAATAATGATATTAATAATATATTGAAAATAGTGATACTCATAATAAAGATAATATTAAAAATAAAAATAATGCTAATAATAATCTTAATAATAATAATTAAATTGTGTTTAATGACAATAATAATAATGATAAAAATACTTTTAATAATAATACTAATAATAATAATAATAATAATAATAATAACAATAATAATAATAATAATAATAATAATAATAATAATAATAATAATAATAATAATAATAATAATAATAATAATAATAATAATAATAAGAAAAGTAATACTACCTTAAAGAGAGTAAATAAGCTTCCCTAAAAAAAATATTATTGCCAAAGCCAAGATTTGAACCCCGGACCTCTAGCTTAAACATAACACCCTGAACCCATGTTCCATCTATTACTTTCCTGATTCACTTAACCCTTAAATTGTTTTAACCAGATATTTGACCGTTTCATTTACTTCTTCCCCATTTAATCGAGCCAATAATACCAGGGTGATATACAGCCCAATTAATTGCAAGCCCATCCAGCATGTTATAGTCCAAATCTTTCAAGAGCCCATAAATCCTATTATTCCACTAGGTTGTAGAAAGTATCTGTTATTTAATTTTAATGGTATACAGCCGTGACTTTACTTCTAATTATAATACTCGACAGATTTGATCTTTACAGCTATACCATCGTCATCAACATACCATAACAACAGAAGGGTCCGGATCATTAATTATTTATTTTCATAAGCCGTTCATAAGCAACATCAAACAATCGACCTGGTTTCTTGATCGAAGAAGAAACAATAACAGTAGCATGATCCAGACAGTTGCACTGTTCAGTTTTTTTTGAGCTTCTGGGTCAGAAAATAGGGACGAGCAGCTGCAGTTATCGAGTGGTGGTGGGTTTGATGATCGATGCTGTAGAATGATGTTATCGTGTAACTGCAATCGGCATAATCTTCATCATGTACAAAAAAAAAATATAATTCATCGTTCAATAGTAATAGTACCCAAATAAATTTTGGTTTGTTGTTATTCGAATAGTTACAAAAGCGATATACAATCGATTTGCAGGTGTATTGATGATGGTGTTGTAATGGTGTTGGTGATTGGTCCTGCGAAAAATTTTAGGAGAGGGAGAGAGAGAGAGAGGGCTAGCGAGGGTTATCGTGGGTCTTGGTGATTAGAGTGGCGATGGTGTAGTTTGTGGTGGTTCGATGGTGGATCATGTGGGTGGTGTTTTTCAGCCGTACAGCAGCAAACATGGCAGTTGGTAGCTGTGTTCTATGGTATAGCCAAAACAGAAGAGGTAAAGGTGGTCGTTCATGGTTGTGGGTTTGTAGTGGTGACCGATGGTGAATTGTGGTGTGCAAGGTGGCGGTGATAGGGGTGATCGAGGTGGTGGTTATTGTATTCGAAACAGAAACATGAACACACAACGAGTGATGGTGTTACGGATAAAAAAAAGTGGTGTTCGAATAATATGGTTTAAGTGGTGATAGATGGGTGGTTGTAACTTGTAAGTCTAATCTAACACAACAAAATTTGCAGCTGTTTTGCTGTCTTGTTCGAGCAAGATGTAGTCGAAGATGGTGATGAATAGAAATAGAAAAATGATGGTAATGGTTAATGATCATGGTTAACAGAGAAAGGGTTAGTGGACAGTTTATATAAATATATTATGCATATTAGTAGGTATTATATGTATACTATATTGAATTGGAGAAATAGAGAATAGATAAAGAGAATGTCAAGGTGATTTGAAAGGTTGCTGCGTGGTCACGAAAAGAAAACAGAGATATAGTAAAATAATATATCGGATTGCTATATGTAATTGAATCTGTTTATTTTCAAAGAAAAAAGAGAAAAAAATTATAAACAAACAAAGGGAAAATTGACTTGGGGTGTTTGAATATGAATAAGTTGTATGTATGTATATGTTTTATCCATCACCTATTCTATATATCAATGTTTATTTATATCCTCATTTTCGACTACAAGTGGATGAAAAACAATAAACAATAAACACAGTGCTTTCCTTAATAATTCTCATAATCATGGGTTAATTTACTATTAATCGGTCGACACCTTGACACGGGTATTGTATCGTGCTCCATTGTAAATTAGTGGCAGATAAAAGTACTCAGAAAAATCTCATATTTTTAAATTAACTATATTTATTTATTTCAGTCATTATGGTAAAAAGTTTGGTCATTAACTATTAAATAAAAATTACATTAATTATTCACTCCCAACCCCAAGTAAAATATAACAAGTTTTAAAATTCAACAAATAATTCCTAAATATATTTTTAATAAGCCTACAGTTTGTAAACTCATTTTTGGCTAACCGTTTATTTTAAAATCACATAAGTTTCTTTTTAACTTGTTTACTATCAATCAAATGACAAGTGAGCGTTACTTTCGTTTTAAAAAAAAATCGAAACCCTAATTATATATTCTATAAATTTTATTTATATATATAGATAATAATTATTATATGTTATTATTATTTTACATAATTAATTCTAACAATTACAATATACAATATTTCATATTATATATATATATATATATATATATATATATATATATATATATATATATATATATATATATATATATATATATATATATTTTAATATGTGCATATCTATTTACAAGTAATCGTATCGTAAGTCATCGGGAATAGTCAAAGGTCAAATGGATTCATAAAAATAGTTCAAAAATTTTGAGACTCAATATTACAGACTTTGCTTATCGTCTCGAACCCATACAAAGATTAATGTTTAAATTTGGTCGGAAATTTCCGGGTCATGACAAGGATGGAGCATATTGACGAATACTTAAAAGTATGAGTTGAGGGAGAAAGAATAGAAAGTATGGGTTGTGGAAATAACAAAATGAAGGGGGTAGATATATAGTAAAATATCCGACAGAGCAATCAAAACAGATTATCGCATTTAATCAACGGATCCTAAATTCCTTAATTACTAAAGAATCAAGTCTTACTACAAAGATTTTCTCTAAATCCCTTGAACTCCAGAAATCAGTCCCATCTACGACAAAAGATATGACAAATCTACATATATTCATTTCACTCTTTTGTAATAACTTCACTCGTACTCTTCACAAAAATCAAATTGTTTTATCTATATCACTCAATAATGATAAAACTCAAATTTTCAGCTCGTATGTATCATGAAAACATACTTATTATCAACCATGACCATCTCGATCAAATTTCGTTGACAAAATTTCTTTAACGGGTAGGTACTGTGACGACCCGAAAATTTCCGACCAAATTTAAACTTTAATCTTTATATTATTCCGACACGATAAGCACAGTTTGTTAAGTTTAAATCTCAAGAATTTTAAATTTTGTTCATACATTCATTTAACTTTGACCAGACCTTGATGATTCATGAACCATTATAATTGGATAAGAATATATACGTGTATATATGTGTATATATATTATAACTTGAAAACATAAACAAGGTATTATGTATAATACTTTACATGATCTTATTTACCGATGAAATTAAAAGATGATACCAAATAAATGAGTTATCAGATTCATTATGATATGATTTACGTGTCTCTATTAAGAGGTCCACTTTGATTTAAGAAATCTTTCTATTTTAACAATATTCGGAAAAGGATAAAGTGATTTACGAGTAAGAACAAATGTGTCTATTATCGAGAATTAGACAAAAGTTAGTGGAAGACTAAATTACATAATAATCAATTAGTGTCAAAACGCTTTTCGATATAATAGAACTAGATTATTTAAAAATGTCTTTGATTAAATGAACGTAAGTTGGAATATTGGTTGTTAAATATATAGATAACTTGCAACTTGTATTCAAAACGTGTTCATTAAATATATATGTTTACCAATTAGTTACGTACACGATAGTAACACTCGCTTACTGATGCGATTGATATTTAAAACATTAGTACATAAATGAATGGTATCTATTTAAGTTTTAAAATGAAAACGTTACGTGATATAATATTTTTCTAAAACGATTTTAAAATAAACTTTAAATTATAAGTAGTTTTGATAAACTAAATACTATATTATTAAAAAATATTTCAATTACATACAATACGTACAAATTTATATTTTTAATGAATATATAAAATACATATATATATATATATATATATATATATATATATATATATATATATATATATATATATATATATATATATGTATATATATATATATAGAAGTTATGGTCAATTAGATTATCTACGATTTTATGTATCATTGTTAAAATGATTATTATTATTACTATTATCGTTATTATCGTCGTTATAATCTAATTATTATTATTATTATTATTATTATTATTATTATTATTATTATTATTATTATTATTATTATTATTATTATTATTATTATTATTATTATCATTATCGTTATTAATAAAAGGTATTATCATTAAAATGGTTATTATTATTACTACCGTTATTATCGTTAAGATTATAATTAGTATTATTATTATTATTATTATTATTATTATTATTATTATCATTAAAATAGTTATTAGTATTATCATAATATTTATTATTATTAGTATTATTATAAATAAAACTAATATTAGTAACATCTAATTATTATGATTACTATTATTATCATTATTATGAATGCGATATAAAAGAGTACTAAAAGTTATTAAACGAATCGATTAGGAAATAATGAGTATAAGTATCATGATGAAATAAAAATATTATAAGTTATTGATTTAGATAAAAATATCATTTTCATTATTTTTATCACTATTATTATTATTATTAAAAGTATTACTAATATTGAAACTATCATTTTTACTAAAATTATTATTTTTAAATAACATTGTTATTATAAAATATCATTATTTATATCATTTTAGTATTATTATTAATTATCATTTTATCATGATATCATTTTTAGTTAATATAAGTATTGTTATTTTTATTAATAATAATAAAATAATTATTATTACAAAATAATGCAACTTTTACTTACTATTGTCATTATCAATATTATTTATCAAATAAATATGTGATACAAAGATATTTAACTATGTGTGATATAATTACATTAATGTCACGACCCGGAAAATTTTGACTAATTTTAAACCAAACTCTCGATACGATATTGTATTTTTGAGACGATAAGCAAAGTCTATAATGTGGAGTCTCAAAAATTTTGAACTGTTTTCATATATTTAATTGACCTTCGACCATTCCCGACGATTCACGAACAATTATTTATTAATAGATATGTGTGTATATTAGATAAATAATAATTGAAAATATAATTTGAAATATTATATGTTGTTGTTATTAAAAATTAATTATGTAAAAATTTAGGATTTTCTGAGTACTTTTATCCACTAATGATTAACAACGGATCACGAATTTTAGTCCGTAAATGAAATAGTAGACGACGGCTAACTTAATCATACGTTTTAAATTTTATATTATATTATAATTATTATTATTATTATATTATTAATTTACTTTTACTTTTAATATTATATAATATATATATATATATATGTAAATATCCATCCAACCACTTGTTGAGATATATTTCATCCGTGAATGTTGAAAAATGAATCAATATGTACTGTTTATGTTTGATTTTCTTTACACGTTTTTGTTTTCATTGGTATCATTATTATATTATTTACACCACTATTGTTTCCCACTATCTGATTAATTTATATACATACATGCATTCTTCATAATTCCTCACCATCATCTTGAAACCTACCCATCTTCCTATTTTTCTGTTTCGTTTGACAACTCAAGAACCAAAACCACTATCTTGCTATTCGACTTATATTTCTGTGAACCGAAGACCCATTACAAAACCATCACCAATGACTAATACTATAAATCGAGAACTCATTTTTCAACTACCACTACAACAAACCCATTTAAATCATTGATAACCATCGCAACCACCTCATCACCATCTTCAACCTTGATAACCACCCATCGAACACCATCTCTCTCCCTCTCCTGTTAAAGAAACTGTCGACAACCATCGTGAAACCACCATAGCTATAAGGCTATGTTTGTTTCTGTCTAAAACCACCGTCATCCTCAACCATCTCATCTCCATTACCGACTGCCATCACCACCGAGACCTCATCAATCATCTTCCACCACCAAAACAGTCGCAAAGCACCAAATTAACATTGCCGCTACTTTCCTGTTATGTGCCGCTGTAACCAAACCCAAAACACAATCCAACCGTTGCTGTTTACTTCTTGTATTTTGCAGCCAACTTCCAGGGACCACAGACTGCTGTATTTTCGTTGCTACAACTGTGTTCTTCTTCTTCGTAAACCTGCAAAAATCACTTTAAACCCACAAAAGCAACCATCAAACGAACCAAACCTGCCACTAACTTCGTTGTTACTGTTTTGCTGTTATACGGTGTTTTCTGTGTCAGTTTTACAGCCCAACCATCACCATAAATAAACTACCACCCAAGCTCCACAATCACGATCCTTTAATAAGAAGAAGGATGATATATGATGTCACAGTGGAGTGATTATATGATATCGATTTTGATAAGAGGGAATAAAGGTGTTGCTATCCGTATGATTCTTTAATTGGTGGCAGACAAAACCCTAAACAAGAACCCCACATGAAACAACAACTTTACAGCTGTTTTAAAAATCGATACACCTACGGCTCCTGTGATTTTATGCAACCCGTAATCCTTTCTAACTTAATTACATGAATTGGGCCACTAATTTGGCTTAAATAACTTAAACGTTTAGCCTTAGATACAAGTCCAACTTCGGTTGGGCTGAAACAATGAAGAAAATGATCGTGAGATTTAACGATGTGTCGGTGATGTGTTATACCGTATGATGTTAATGATAAAAGACGTGACGGTGATCGTAATATAAATAGGTGATGATAGGAACTATGATTATGATGAACGGGTTATATGATAATGATAATTATAATACATGATGTTACGATTATGATGACGATGATGGCAATCATGATTGATAATGATCATCATGATCGAAAATGATGAGGATGATTATGGTCGTGTTATGTTGATGATGATATGAAATGAAAACAAAGATGATAAGATAATAATAGTTGAAGAAGATGAAGATTGGAAACATGTTAAATAAAAATTAAGTCTAAATCAAAAATGAACTTGTGGAGCAATGGTTGAGTGTGTGTATCTTGAACAAGAGGTCGCGGGTTCGAGTCTTGCCATGAGCATTTTTTTTTTATAAAAAAAATGCCAATTCATTGAGGTAGTATTATTATTATTATCCTTATTTAGTATTATTATTATTAATAACATTATTATTATCATTATTAGTATTGATTATTAAAAATTATTATTTTATAACTATACTATTATTATTAATATTATTATCATTTTTACTACTAGTATCATTATTATTATTACAACTATATTATTATTATGAGAATCATTTTTAGTAAAGTTATCATTTTATTAAAGTTATTATTAAAATTATTATTTTTAAAACTATCATTAGTATTATTATTAGAATTATCATAAATTTTATCATAAATAGTATTATTATTTTTCATTATTATGATTAGCATTATCACTATATCAAATGAGGATTTTCTATATAAAAATATATCTAGAACATAAAACCTAACCATATTAATTTTTTTTTTAAATGTAATTATCTATATAAAAATAAATATATCTAATTAAGTTATTAATAAAACACATGATATATAATAACAAATAAAATCACTAATAATATATATATTTGTTCGATTACCCTTACATGTATTAATATACATGATTGAATATAGGTTCGTGAATCCAATGCCAACCTTACACTTGTTAAATGACGTCATATGTATTTTTACTACAAAATACAGTATGGTGAGTTTCATTTGCTCCATTTTTAATTGTTTTCGCAATATATATTTTTGGGCTGAGAATACATGCGCTGCTTTTATGTTTGACAAAATAGACACAAGTACTTAAAAATATATTCTACGTTGAGTTGTACCACTGGCATACTTCCCTGTAGCTTGGTAACTACTATTTACATGGGTATTGTAAACGCGAATCCTGTTGATAGATCTATCGGGCCTGACAACCCCAACCGGACTGGACGACCAGTATTCAACGGTTGCACAGTACTTCGTTTTGGTGACTACACTTGGTACGGTGTAGTGAGATTTCATAATAAAGGGAATATGCGATGTTGATTAAATGTTAAGTATGGTTACCAAGTGCTCAACCACTTAGAATATGATTATTAAAAACGTTTATACATATATGAAATCTTGTGGTCTATTAATATATTGAAATGATTGTTATGATAAACCTATGAACTCTCCAACCTTTTGGTTGACACTTTAAAGCATGTTTATTCTCAGGTATGAAAGAAACCTTCCGCTGTGCATTTGCTCATCTTAAAGATAATATATGGAGTCGTTCATGGCATGTAAAGTTTAGTACCTCGCAATGGGACCATATGTTGAAGACTTCGTCCAGGAGGATTAGGTCGGGGTCTTTACAATTAATAATACCTATCATATTATTTTTATGATATTAAATGAACTTTATAAGTTTTATTACTTAAGATATATAAAAGTATATTTTTATTATTTAAATTTTAATATAGAATTTTATTTTTAATAAATGAATTATATTATTTACTCTAATAAAATTTGTTAAAAATATTTAAATATATAAAACGACTATATTTAAACTATATAATAATCATGTATAAATTTTAGAAGTCATTTTGGACAAGATGACTTTTGTTGAATTTTGCATATTAGTCTCTAGCATTAGGATTGTGGTACACTACGACTTGACCTAAATTGTTAAACAAATATTGACCAACATATAAATATATATACTTAATATAGGTTCGTGAATCCAAGGCCAACCTTGCACTTGTTCAATGCCGTTATATGTATTTTACTACGAAATACAGTATTGTGAGTTTCATTTGCTCCCTTTTTAAATGCTTTTGCAATATATATATTTGGGACTGAGAATACATGCGCTGCTTTTATAAATGTTTTACGAAATAGACACAAGTAATCGAAACTACATTCTATGGTTGGATTATCGAATCGAATATCACCCCTTTTAGCTTGGTAGCCTAAGAATTAGCGAACAGACACCCTAATTGACGCGAATCCTAAAGGTAGATCTACGGGCACTAACACCCCCATACTGGAAAATGGTATGCTTTAGTACTTCAAGTTTATATTATACAGATGGATTTCTGTTTTGGGGATATTCTATATGCATGATGTTAATGTCGGTTACCAGGTGTTCAATCCATATGAATGATTTTTAAACACTTGCGAGTGTATGATTATTGAATAAAGGAAATCTTGTGGTCTATTGAAATTATGGAAATGATCGATTATGATAAACTAATGAACTCACCAACCTTTTGGTTGACACTTTAAAGCATGTTTATTCTCAGGATTGAAAGAAATCTTCCGCTGTGCATTTGCTCAATTTAAAGATACTACTTGGAGTCATTCATGACATATTTCAAAAGACGTTGCATTCAAGTCATTGAGCTCAGTAAAAGATTATGATTAAATAAATGACAGATTAGATCATTTATAGTTGGATATTATGAAATGGTATGCATGCCTGTCAACTTTCGATGTAATGAAAGTTTGTCTTTTAAAACGAATGCAATGTTTGTAAAATGTATCATATAGGGGTCAAATACCTCGCATTGTAATCATATGTTATTGTATTCGTTCTTATGGATTAGGACGGGTCGTTACAAAACGAATCTCCGGTGCGAAGCGAGGGTTCAACAACTAGTTAAAACTAAAAATAAGAAAAGAATAAACAGTTGACTAATTGAAACAGCTGACTCAAAGACAAAATGTATAGCTCTAAATTTAGGAGGGCTAAAGGTATGTCTATTTAACTTTTACCTTCAATTAGTATAGATATTACACTAGTGACCCTAACTACTAGGGTGGCCAAGGCTCTGCTTGGTCCCTTAGTAGTTCCGCCTCTGCATGTGGATGCTTAGATTTAAAACAGGCGCAGGTTCAATCCTCACTCGCGGCAAGAACTTACAACTCTTGTGGCAGTGGGATGATAATTGCTCCTGTCACATATGTGAGGACCCGGTGAAAGTAATTTTCAGGCATCTGACTCTTTCGAGGTGTGGGTCTGGTGAGTTTTCAAAGGAAACACATGGTCGGGGTGTCGCTGTCAATCATACATTTTTTGGACTTATAAATGAAAACATTTGGGCTGAATTGGTTGGGGTTCAATTTTTTACCATGTCAACCGATAACATGAAGAATCAGAGGCACATTACACGTGTTAACAAGATTAACAATACGTTCACTCGGAGTTTAGAATAATACGTTGAAGTTCCGAAAAGCCTTTACTGAATACACCTCAACCTTCTTATCTCAAAATTTAAATAATATTGTATAACCAGATTAAAGAATGTCATCAAAAGTCAATCTTTAACATCTAAAGTCAATATTAATTTAAATTTAAACTATTTTTATAGGTGGTATTTAATTTAATTCAATACTACTAAGTACTAAAGGATGTCATCAATCTCGCAAGCTTTTGGTCTAGTGGTGGTGGGGTTAGGGCCAGTTTAGTTGTTCTTGTTGATATTGTATTGCTTGACATGTAAATATTTATTTATTGTCTTTTTGCAATGTTTCATTGTAAAAGAATCATGTTTTAAATTCTCTTGTTGATATACCCTGACAGTTTTGTACTGACATCAGTTTTGTACTTCGTTGAGTTGAGATGAGTCTTCTTGTTTTCCTTTGTGTGACACATTCACTGAATTAAAAACTTTATTTTTCAGTTATATATAATATCTAATACATCTCTAACAACTAAAAAGGAGTACAGGAGAAAAATGGTTAGTAAAAAAGCAGCTGTAATTGGTTCTATTTATAACTCTCTAGTTGCTTGCTAGAGAGTTCGTTTTTATATATTGTTGCCATTAAAATTAAAATAAAGGTTAATAAGAACAAGTCAAGTGTCAACTTGATGCCTACAATTCATTGTCCCTGGTAAAAACACCTTTCAAGTTCAAAGTATAATAAAGTACAGAACTTAAAACTGTTGGATTTAAGATCTGGTTTGAAATATCTATTTTGATTTTTCACCAAACCAATAATTTTGATATGCTTTTCCACATTTATTTATTGCCTAAACATGTGGTAATGGAATAAGATTTTCGTACATAAATTGACTTGCGTAGCATTCGAGTTTACCAGATAAAGGTTTTTTGTTCTTTTTTTTTTTAACTAGTCGAGTATGACTGCAACAAGGTTCTAAAGACCAAACCATTAATGAATATGAGCAGCTACGTATAAAAACAAATATAGCTTCCTTGCACCCACAAAGTTATTCTCCTTCATGGCCACGGAGGTTCGTCTGCAATGACTCCGGGCTGCTCGCAAAGTGGATAGTCGTCCTGGGATTAGTCACTTAAAAAATGTTAGAATACTCACGTTATGAAATGATTAGTTGGCCTAGAATTGAGAAATGATTAATTGGCCTAAAATTGACCTAATGCACATTCATCATTAGAGTTACGAACTTATGTAAAGCGGGCCAAATTTCACAAGTTATTGATTAATGACATCTATCTATAGTTAATATTAAAATACTATAATGATAATATCATTATTAGGTTAATTCCTTTGTTAAGAAAAAAAAAATCTAAATATGATGAGTAATGTCATTAATTTAAATAATTTTAAATTAAAATTAAATCTTATTAATTAATTATTATTATTAAATCTTATTAATAATTATTTAAATTAAATAATTTTAAATTATTATAATTAATTATTTTGAATTGATTGGCTTATTAAGCCGTTGTAACTGTTGGTTGTAATCCCTCTAGTATCTTGTTAGAGGGTTTTTTGTGTTTATAAAAGTTATGCCGTTCCAAAAAAAAAAAAAAAAAAAAAGATAGAAGGAAACCAATTCTGAATTTATATTTTAATTTACACTTTTAAAATAAAATGACAATCAATATTATCTCTTATGATTGAATGTTGATTGTTTAATATGCATTTTAGGTGTTTGATGAAATGTTCAGCTGACGAGTTTCTTAGTCGGACTCTTGTGGTTCCACGGGTCATTAAACTAAATAACTTTAACATTTACGTTCACTTAATACCTAAAACATATCATTAAACTGTTTCGTTTAAACAAACCCGTGGTTCCACGGGTCATTTCACTAGTGTGTTGTTATAAGGTCAATAAATCATTTTCCAAATCCAACTATTTGCACGAAGGCTAAAGAACTTGAATTTTATAAAACCGGTATAACTAAAGGACCTAATTAGCACAAAGGCATCGTCATACATTACCCGGCACAATACAAAATCTTCTATAAACTAATTAATCAACTTTTGGGAATCACAATCAAACTCAAAATAAGAGAAAAATTCCAGATGAAACTTAGTCTACATAGATCTCAAAGAACAATCCAGAGCTAGGAATCTGCAAAGTGAATAACCAGTTTAATGAAATTTATGAACATGTGTGAATTAAGGCAATAAATAGTAAATTGAAAGATCAAGTAAACAAGTAATGTTCCGTAGCTTTCAACAGTAATATCCTTCAGAACAAATAAAACGCGGTGGATCTGGTGTTTTTTTTTTTTTGTTTTTTGTTTTTGTTCAGTAGCTGTAAACATGTTTCCAATTTGCTTTTCAGAGATTTTCGGTGTGATTTTTTTAATCTATCAAGATAACATGTGGATCATTTGCTAGAATGATGTCTAATTGAGTTGTGCAGTTGTGCAGTTGTGTAAACTATCTACCTAACATGTAAGCTTGACCCAACGTTGAATTGACCCAACGTTAAGCCCAAGTCACAAAATCAACAGAACTATGATTGATGTATAAAAAGTAAAAAACTAATAGAAGTTTATACACATGATTGAAACAAGTTCAAAGCTTGCACAATTGGGAGCAATAGTATTAACATGTTGTTCAATTTCATAAATTTTATGTAACTAGTGGGGATAGTAAAACAGGCTAGTCAAGTAGTTGAGTAACAGGTCAAAACAGGTATGTTTGTTTAAGTTGACCAAATACACTTTTGCTCCTTTCTTTTAACTATTATATTATATATTATATATTATATATTATATATTATATATCTAGAAGGCAAATCTCACATGAATAGCACTATTCATTATATATTCATTTGACCACTTTACGCAAACTTCACCCCTCAACTTTTATTAACATACAAATCACACCCCCACTTTAGACTCTTATTCATCTTTTATTAAAATACAAATCGCACCCCCACTTTATATTCTTATTAAAATACAAATCGCACTCCCACTTTATACGTATACCCCCACTTTAGACTCTTATTCATCTTTTATTAAAATACAAATCGAACCCCCACTTTATACTCTTATTAAAATACAAATCGCACCCCCACTTTATACGTATATTTTTTTCCCCAAAATTCACAAACTTCACCCCCTAACTTTTATTAAAATACAAATCGAACCCCCACTTTACTAACTTTTTTTTTTTTAATAATATTCAATTTTCACAAACTTAACCCCCTAACTTTTATTAAAATAGAAATCGAACTCCCACTTTATACGTATATTTTTTTCAAATTTCACAAACTTAACCCCCTAACTTTTATTAAAATACAAATCGAACTCCCACTTTACTAACTTTTTTTTTAAA
Organism: Rutidosis leptorrhynchoides; assembly: GCF_046630445.1. Lineage (NCBI taxonomy): Eukaryota > Viridiplantae > Streptophyta > Magnoliopsida > Asterales > Asteraceae > Rutidosis > Rutidosis leptorrhynchoides. The sequence goes on from NC_092336.1 coordinate 248,808,732, forward strand.
ATAAAATCCGAACGCTAAAAGAAGCAACTTTCACAAAAGGAACAACCCTTCAATGTTAGATGTCGAAAAAAAAATCTTTTTTACAAAATAGATCAAGAATTTATTTTTAACTCGCATTCAAAACGGAGCACCTGACGCGAAGCGAGGGCTCCACAACTAGTTATTAGTAATTAGTAAATTAGTAATTAGTAGTTAGTAACTAGTTGTGGAGCCCTCCCATCGCTTCGCGCCGGGGGCTCCGTTTTGAATGCGAGTTAAAAAAAAAGTCTTGATCTATTTTGTAAAAAAGAATTTTATCGACATCTAACATTGAAGGGTTGTTCCTTTTGTGAAAGTTGCTTCTTTTAGCGTTCGGGTTTTTTGTTTTTTTAAAAAAAGTTAGTTGATCTATTTTGTAAAAAAGAATGTTTTTCGACATCATTTGGTAGCATTGAAGAGTTGATTTTTTTTTTACGAAAGTTGTTTCTTTTATCGTTGGGGGCCACAAAAAAAAATCATTGTAGCACAGTAGTGGCCCCTGTGGGTCAAACTGTTTGAGCGCAACGTGCAAGTCGGAAAAGTGTGGTGGGTGTTATTATTAAGTATTTTTGGTTTTAGTAATTGGATAAATATTAATTTAGAATTTAGAATTAAGTATAAAGTGGGGGGTTTGATTTGTATTTTAAGAAAAGTTAGTGGATTAGTTTTGTAAAAAGTGAAAATGAAAATAGTACTATTAATGGAGAATAAGACAAATTTTGTCTAATAGATAGTATGTTAATTAGTAATTAGTACGGAGTAATAAAAAATTAGCGTGCCAAATATAATCTCTTTTAAACATTAAAAGAGGATCATTATCTCTCCTAATTAAAAAAGCTAAATCCTTTATGACCTTTAAGATCATTACTAACATTCAATCTCAACCATCTATTTGAGTTATTAGCTAACAAATAAATAAAATTAGCTAATCATTCAGTAAAATGTCTAAAACACCCTTAAACTTGAATACACTCGCGACCAGATTAACAAAATTAGGGGTTCAGATAATCATTTCCAGTTAACGCATTCAGAATTGAGAGCTACCCTAACTTTTTCCCCAAATCGCCTAAAATCAAATTAGTTATTTCTGATGATGATTCTCAATTGTATCTTTAAACTCTAGGACAACAACCTATGAATCAAATCAAAGAGCTAAATCCGACCATTGTTGAAGATAATGGTTTACAATATAACCCTAAAGTCTGTGAAATCAGGTAATGGATTCATATTTTAGATGCTATATATCATTAGTTTAAGTATGATTCCTATAATGAAATATGCGAGTTTGATTACTTGAAGCCGTGTTTGAATATACGATTCTGATTAACTGAATCTATGTTTGAATCTATTTTTTAATGGCTAAACGATGGTTTCTGTATTAATGTTTAATGGCTAAACGATCTTCATGGATGTCAATACACATTCAAACAGGCTACCATGGTGTTTTGCCGATACATGCATCATTCGGTTAATGTTTTTCCACCATGATTCATCATATGATGTTAATAGATCGAGAATCACTTATAATTTTCTCCATCTAAGGTTTGTCTTTTATTTCAAGCATCAATCAATTCTCTAACTTTCAAATCGTTAAATCCTCATAACCTACTATTTCCTAATTATAGATGGATAAAAAATCACAATTCCTACCCATCGATGGAGGTATATACTGTAAAGAATTATTAGTTTTTTGATATTCAATAAAATATTGTTATCAATAACCCTGAAATTTTGCGAAATCTTCATTCTTCATAAACAGTTATTGTGTGGTTTGATATAGATAAATATACATTGAAGTTTCCTAACCTTAGATGGAGGTATGTTATCTTCATTAATTATTACTGTTATTTTTTTCATTACCAAACATCACCATTTAATCCTAAATCTGTAAAGTTTCAATTTTTTTTTATAAAAAAAAATTACTAATAAATTCCGTTTGGATTTTCAAATTTTGTTATTCCTATTTTTATTTGTCAATAGTTGAATATTTTTAATATTTTATACAACTATATTACTCTGTTATACTGATATCTCGATACATTCATATAATAATTGATATTTTGATAAATTAATATATTAATTTATTGATATATTGTTAGTGTTGCTTAAATTTCATAGTTGTTAAATTTAGTAATGTGGCCGTCAATTTAGGATGAAGTTTTAAGGTCGGAATGAAGTGAATAGAATTACACCATTTGTCAAACAATCTGATTAGTATCTAATATGATGACTTGTACACACACAAATTGAGTCTGTATGCCTGTTATACAAGAAGTTCATTTTTGATACAGGCCTTTGACACGCTTTTCTGGCTGATTTACAGGACAATAAAATACCAGAAGTTTCAGTACATGATCTTGCACGAGATCTTGTCAGATATTTGCGTTAGTAGACTTTTATAACCATGAGTATTGTGCTATTTATTTGTAAAAAATTTCACAATTTAACCCTGCTCTTCAATTGATCACAGCGGGTATTTACACTCGAAGTGAATCATGTATTGTGACTTGAAGCCATCAAACATCTTATTAGATGACAACGACCGGACCACGGTATATTCTGTTTTTATGTTTGCATCTTTGGTCATTCTGGAGAAATTAGGCATCAGAAATTTAAATTTTTAATCATTTTCTGATTTCTAAAAATCGTTTGTGTATGGAAGGTTTAAGATAAAAAAAATGCTTGTAAGAACTCAATGAAGAGCAATAATACAAAACTCAACAAAACTCAAAACAATATCTCATGTAAGGTGCTGAAACTCAGTTATGTGGATGTTACCTAGCAAATTTTAATAATTATGTCAATGTTAATTTGATTTATGCTTAGTAGTTTGAAATGGATAGGCTTCAGTGAAACGATTTGAAGGAACAAATGGGGAGGAATGTGAAACTTATCATACTCATGCTATTGCTGCTCAGGTACAACTTCTACAATAACCCGATTTTGTAGAATAAATTTTTGTGGTTAAATGTTAGAAGGAAATATGTATGTGATTTCACTTCAAATAAAACTGTACCCAGAGCAAAGGTAGGTATCTGATATTACTCATCATATCTTGTGGAATTTTTTTGCCATTTATTTGTGTAGTTGTGTAGGTCTTGTAAATTGGTCCTTAACGAGCAACTTCCATGGCCTCTTCATGTGAATTTGTTTTATTATTTTTGAAACAAGACTAGCCAAACCTGTGCTTGGGGAAACTTGTGCTTAGGAAGCTTTCGTTCCAAAGAAGACAAACTCATGTTATTAAAATTACATGAGTCTTATGTTAATGTCAATGAGAAAATTACCGAGTCACACGTTTACCAGATTATAGTCGATTTTTCCTTCAATATTTTGTTGAATATTTTTTATTTATTTGGAATTACTATATTAATAGTCCTACATTCAACGTTTAGATGATATGTTTCAAGGAAAAGTTTCGGTTGCTACAATATATTCATAATCAAAGTTATGGCAAGTTATAGAGCGGGTTAGTGTATACATGATTTGGAAAAATTGAAAATTTGAAAGTCTTCGGGAAGAAAAACTGGAACATTATGCGATCAACGAAATTCAAGTAAAAAGTTTTCCTTGGATATCATTGTCGTTGGAAAAAGGTCCAGGTCGAGTGGAATCAATGGCCTTTAAATCCAAGCGTGTATGATGATCATGGATAGATAACTTTGCTGCTTGGCTTCTTCGTTGTCCACTGTTTTTTTCCATTCTTCGCCATGTATTGGGTCAACTCAAAGCTACCCATTTTCGTTCCTTTTTTGTTCCTATAATTTTGCAAATGCATGTCCTATATGTGGTAGTAGTATGTTGTTCCCTTTTACTCTCACTTTTATTAATAAGAATTGTTTTGCATTTTCAAAAATAAAATAAAATAAATTGATCATAAACAAAATAAATTGATGTTTTTAACTTATAAAAGTGTTAATTAGTGTCTATGGCTCAAGTCTAACATGAATATATGATTTATATGCTTGTTCTTGTCATTTTGATGTAATTAGCTTAAATTTGAAATGGGTGTGTTTGATCTTGAGATTTGGTTGTTTAAATGTTGTTAGATGTTAAAAATGCATGTATTAAATGTGTTATTAGTATCACTAGCTTCAATTTGGTGTGTAGGTTGACATGGAAAAACTTCATAAACATAATTGCAAAATTTATGATCTTGAGTTGGGGTTTGATAGAAGTAAATTGGATTTTTAATGCATTGAATGCTTTGTAATGTTATTTGTAAGTGTGTAATAGTATTGTATGCGTAATTACCTACGAAATGGCGTATTATATGTGAGTATTAAATTCCTGAATCATCTTATGCAATTTATGAACTTGGAGTAATTAATGTTGAGCATTAATGGTGGATTTTGGTGTAAAATGTTTGTATTTGATCGATGATATGTGTTTAGTTGTTTTCCTCGTCAAAATACCTTTCCAACGATGTATGATATGCGTTATAAGTGTTTGCGGATCATATGTTGTGTTTTGGTGAAGTTTGGGTCGTGCACTTAGCTTTTGTTCAGCAACAGCACTTTTTCCAGGATCGCGCGCCGCGCACCCTTTCGCGCCCGCGCACCCTTTCGCGCGCCACGCAAATGTGTAGCTTCAGATGCTTACCCCCTTTAGACAAAGTCCTGACCTCTGACCTGGTTCCACGCTTTAGTGCGCGCCGCGCACATTCCCTGGCCAAACTTTCTTTTTGTTTTATTTTTCATAAATACTTTTCTCGCTTAACCGCAACTCCAATTAACATAAAATTTGGATAACATGCTCATATATGATTTCTCATCATGGGAAAATTGTCGGACACCCGACCCGACCCCGTTGACTTTGACTTTGACCAACTTTGACTTTTAGTCAAACCTAACCAAATACGTATGCAATCGTTCTAACATGCTTTTATACTTGTACCTTGCATGAAACTTGACAATTTGATTCACATGTTATATAATTGAGTCGTAACGAGTCATAGGACTAATTGAACAACTTTGACCAATCGTGTTTACCGTTATTGATACGACCTACTTGTTTAGGTCAAGAATAGCATTCGTTCTTACACACGTTTACTTGCGAAGTACTTTTATACGCTTGCACCCAAGTTGAGATCATAGTCCCACTTTTACTCTTTTATACTTATACGTGGGATGAGAAAACATAAACGATTTATACTTTTATACTTGAATACAAATACGAAAGCAAAGATACATACGAGTTAGAACAAAAATCCTCAAGTCCAATTATCATCAGTTACACTTGTCGGATGTAAGCGTGAACTTATGTTGTGTGGCCAAACGAGTTTAACGAACCCTCATTCAGACAGTTCGCTACCGTTAGCGGATGAAATATAATTTTATCGGAATAGTGTAGGTTCTAACACTATATGCAGAGGTAAGATTCAATTAAGCTTTGATAATTGGATGCTCGTGATACAAACACATCTTTTGAGATGTATACGCTTGAAAATTGGTTCATACTAAATCTTGTGGTTCAAAACATACTTTATACATACACCTATGATTTCACCAACGTTTACGTTGACATATTTTCTATGTTTTTCTCAGGACCTTGAATACTAGGTGATACATGCTTCCGCACTATACCTTTTGATACTTGCTTGATTGTCGAGTATACATGCATACGTGGAGTGTCTTCGGACTTATTCTTAAATTGTGTCGCATATGTTTCAATTGTACTTTAAACATTGTAATGTAACTAGTTGTTGAACTACCTTGTAAACCTTGAAACATCCTTACTTTTGAAATGAATGCGACATACTTTTGGTCAAACGTTGTTTTAAAGACTTATGACCACGTAACGGGACCTAAGTAGGCAGCGCCGTCAATGACGATTTTGTCAGGTCGCTACACGGTTGGCCCAGGATTTCTTGACCAAAATCTATGTTTGGCACAAGCGTCCCATAATGGTACCAAGGATCACTCTAGGCCTTAAGCAGTATCGACGTTCGAGTAATTTCACGCTATCATGAATGACTATTGTAATCGTATGTCATAATTTTATAATATATGTATTATAATATAAGTAGTATATTATAAGTGTTAGTAGTAGTATAAATGTTAGATAGTAGTATAAGTATAAGTAGTAGTATTAGGGTTTAGTAGTAAGTAGTATTTACTTAGGTAGGTTTAAATTAGGGTTTTAATTAATTAGAGTAGTTAGGTTTTAATAATTAATTAATGATTAGGGTTTAGTAGTATTTAATAGTATTTAAGTAGTATTAGTTTTAGGGTTTAAGTAGTATTAGGGTTTTAATTAATAAATGTTTATGTATATGTCGTGTATATGTATATATATATATATGTTTTGTTTTTTTATATGTATGTATAGCCGTATATGTATATATATGTGTGTGTGTATATATATATATATATATATATATATATATATATATTTTATTTATGTATATGTATATGTGGTATATATATTTTGTTTCCATTTTAAACCATTAACAAATCTTTAATAAATCTTTAGGGTTTTGAAGATCTAAACATTCCCCCCCTTCCCTCCCCCCTTTTTTTAAAAAAAACCGTATGTATGTATGTATGTATATGTATATTTATATTTTTTTTACATGAACAATATGAATATGATTATGAATATAAACATGAATTGAAAGATAGAATTTAAAGATTTGGATCTAGGGTTTTACCTTGATGATGTATGATGAAGATTAACAAGAAAAGATGAATATCACTTGAAGATGAAGATCAAATAACCCAAATAATGAAGAACACGCTTGAAGATCTTGATGAACACGAAGAACACGATGAAGATCACTTGAAGATTAGAAGCAATCAATCAAAACTTCAAAAAGGTGGTGGTGGTGTTCTTGGCCAAAATCCAAGAGAGGGAGAGGGAGAGATTGTGATTTTTTAGAGAGGATAATAGAATGTTTTGGTACAAGAAAAGCATTAGCCTAGGTCTCTATTTATAGGTGAGGTTAGAAAGATCTAGAATTAGGGTTTAGTTAGGAGTACTTAGTGAACAAGTTAGGGTTTAGGGTGGTGGTTATTATGGCCGAAATTTGGAGGGGCAAGATGGTCATTTCATCTCTTTTTTTTATTGTAAAAATCGGCTAGGGTTAGGAGGGATGGGTTTGGAACTTTTTCATTTTAAACCTTGTATTTTTGGTTAGTTAAAATGGCTCCTTAACTGTTCTAGTTTAATTGTTTGAATGCAACAAGTTTTTGAGTATTACATTTTGTTCACGAAAGTTAATTAGATTATTATTTTCATCTTTTATTAACTTATAAATTATTACACAAGGTTAATTAATATTTTTTATAATTCTTAATACTTAACAATTGTTGATTAGAGTTTAATCATTAAGTTTTAATTATATTGTTGGGCATTTAATATTGGAAAAATATAGAATGAAAAAAATGAGGGTCGTTATATATCTGATGAAGAAAAAGAGAAGGATAAAGATAAAGATAGATAGTCTTCTTATGATTGGAATTGTATCATTTGTTGTTTCATAATTCATTATACTGTCTTGTAATTTTTGTATAAATTTGTTGTAATGAATGTGAAATGAGTTTATCTTCAAAATTATATCAATTTATAAGATATAGATAACTCAGCAAAAGATCCCCAAAACAACCCACAAAGGGACAAATTTTACTGCCTATTTTCATTAGGTTCCTTAGTACTGGCTTTAGTATTTTCTCTTTATGTCATAAGTTTTGTCATCATCAAATAGGAGAAGATTGTTGAGTCCCCAAAGCTATTAAGCATTTAATCATGACAAAACAGCAGATATGTACACTAGAATGTTATGTGCAGCTAGCATAAGTTTGTTTATGTATAGACAGCAAACATTGTTGTGTCGAGTGTTTAGTTTGCTGCCTAGTCTACCAGCACAAGGTAGACAATATTCTTCAAATAGCACAGGATGTGTACCCAACAATTCAAGAATATCTAGTGACTCAGCATACAAGAACCAGCATGGCTTGAAAGTAGCCTACTACACAAGACAACTATGCTCCATTACAAGCATAGTGGTTTTCTGAGTGGTCTACATCAATTGTACTATTCAACAGAAGTCGAAGACAAAGTTGAACATAAAAGGACATGTGTCGACGGCTGACAATTGAGCTTACAAGTCCACGTGGGAATGCAGAAGTTTAACGCATGTGCAGACATGTGTTATTCTTTGTTAATACCTAGGGAACACAACATTCTATTTGTTTAATCAAATAGTAGTGCCAAACCGAATTGGGGTGTTCCTGCAAATAGCTACCAAAGAGGAAAGAAGAGAGCACGCTCTCTGATGCAGTTGTCCCCACAAGTACAGACATCCTATGTACCAGTGGATAATAGAATAATTACATGGATAATAGGACTACTATAAATAGAAGTATTCACTATTGTAACAACTGGTGGTGTGGGTTTTATTTATTAAGAGTCTAAACTTGTAAAAGCTTTAGATAACCTCAATAGCTTTAACTTAGGTAAATCTGTATCAACCAACTATCATTCCGCCAAGGATAGTTGTGATTCTTTGTGATTTATATCAATAAAGAATAACCGTTAAAAATTACCTTTGACTCTTAATTATATTACTTGTTTGAATACCAATTGCTTTGAACTGTTAAAGTTAATTTAAAAGAATTGTATTCACCCCCTACAATACTCCTGTTGTTAATCAAGGGACCAACACTTATAAGTATATGAATTATACTATTATACAAATAACTTATTACTATGTTGTATTCCTATACACACGCAACAAGTGAAAGTTATAATCATAAGCGATAACGTATGACTTATACAAACTTCACCGCTACTTACGGTCATGGGATAATGTCTAGACTACTTATGGGAATAAGGTTATGGATTAAACGAAAGGTTGTAGACTTATAGTCCAACTAAAAATTCCTGACCCCCGCATCTGGTCATCTCTTGACTTACTTGATAACACCGAGGTTTGGGCAAAGTTGTATAACATCTAAACATGATTATGGTGGACACACAAACATGTTAAACAACTCAACAACTCATAAGTTTACTTATGAACTTTCTATTTGTCGGTTGAACAAATTAATGACCTAACTTATATCTCTAAGTTGAGATCCCGGTTATTTACTTGTGTTAATTACTTCTGTGGAATAACTTCATATGCTATTAAGGTGAACTTCATAGCCCCACTTTTTACTATTTCATAACTGTTTTACAACTTGGGGTGAGATACATGCTTGCTTTTATTCTGCTTTACACTTTAGACACAAATACTCAAATTAACTATGATGCCATGCTCCGTTTCATTCTAAATCCCTGCCATGATATCGTTAGTTGCTACGTATAACTGCAAGCTTAATTATTATGAGTAGGCCTATTGACCGTAACATCTCTATTCATTTGATCGCTGGTCTTTGAATACATAATAATTATTTAACGACACGAACGAATAAAGTGTCTTGGGGTAAAAATTTGTTTAGTCTCGATATCATACAACACAACATTACTTTTGGATTGGTATTTCTATATCAATTTGCTTTTAACTAAATCTTGTGGTCTAAAAACTTAGTTACTATTGATAAACCTATGAACTTCACCAACTTTTTGGTTGACACTTTTAAGCATGTTTTGTCTCAGGTGATTGCTAGCTTTCGTGCTACTTGTAGATTTGATTGCTACCTACTTGGAGTACTCATTTTACCATATTTACTTTGCATTAAACATTTACATTACATTTTGGATTTATGATGTAAATAATTATTTATTTCCCCTGCAATACAATTTATATTTTTATAAAACGTCTCATTTAGAGTCATTCTTGTTTATTACACTTGTTTTATGGTATTGGTTAGTCACATTTATCCCTAGTCCCATTTGAGGGTGTGGCAGTACTCCATTATGCTTAAGAAAGTTTAGACCTTTTTGAAAGTTAATACGTCACCTAACCGATTCGCTCAATTGGATGAGCCGTTTGAACGTGTATGCATGTAGTCAAGCTGTACGGGCGTCAGGGGTATGGAACGTTGTTGTCTATTCAGAATCTTCAAGCCTAACGCATTATCTAGTGACATGTCTTATGACAGGGGCGATAGGACCAGTGTAATAAATACAAGGTCACTACTTATCCATGAGCCAACACTTCATAATCTCGGCAAAGTAAATAACAAAATCATAGTATGCACTTGCTTTAACCTTATCTGAATTACAAATTTTATCGCATTTACTTTACTTTATTTTATAAACTAGAAAACCCAAAATTAGGTAATTTACAACTACTCCTCTACTTTAGGACTATCGTAAGTTAAAATAGGTTCGATTCTACTGGCTTCTTAAAAATTCGATTCTAGGTCATACTTCCCTTACTCACCATAATAAGGAGTAGTACAATTTAGGCCCCGTTAAATATAAATTTAAAACTATTGCCCCTCTCCTAATAGCTAATTCTGTCATCTTGCGACCTAACAACACCGCATAAATAAAATCGTCCATTTTGGTCATATCAAGCACCCGTCCACGTTATATGGTGCGACACACCTATAAAAGGAGCGGCGCTTGATATTGCTATCAACATACACATATTTCGACGCAATATCATTTATATTTCATATTCTTTTATCGTTTAAGAAGACATTCGATTCATATTTTATGAGGAAAATGACTAAAAGTATACACGGGAGTGAAGTTACAAGAGAAGACGATAAACGATGAATTTAAATCAAATATATATCGAGAAAACGTTTATCCGAATTCAAGAACGAAGAAGACTGAAGAAAAGAGTTAAAACAAATCGTCCAAGATAGTATACGTCTACAATGGATCAATAGAGAACAAAAATAACAAAAAAACTGCTGTTTTACTCTTACGCGAACCTCGTAATACATTATGCGAAACGCGTAATGTTGTGACAAAATTCCAGATTTCAGTTTACTCTTACGCGGAACGTGAAATGTCCCGTTCATATTTATTATAAACGTTCCATATTAATTGATTTCGTTGCGAGGTTTTGACATCTATATGAGACGTTTTTCAAAGACTGCATTCATTTTTAAAACAACCATAACCTTTATTTTATCAATAAAGGTTTTAAAAGCATTACGTAGATTATCAAATAATGATAATCTAAAATATACTGTTTACACATGACCATTACATAATGGTTTACAATAAAAATATATTACATCGACATATGTTTCTTGAATGTAATTTTTAAGCTATATCATACAAACATGGACTCCAAATCTTGTCCTTATTTTAGTATGCAACAGCGGAAGCTCTTAGTATTCACCTGAGAATAAACATGCTTTAAACGTCAACAAAAATGTTGGTGAGTTATAGGTTTAACCTATATATATCAAATCGTAACAATAGACCACAAGATTTCATATTTCAATACACATCCCATACATAGAGATAAAAATCATTCATATGGTGAACACCTGGTAACCGACATTAACAAGATGCATATATAAGAATATCCCCATAATTCCGGGACACCCTTCGGATATGATATAAATTTTGAAGTACTAAAGCATCCGGTACTTTGGATGGGGTTTGTTAGGCCCAATAGATCTATCTTTAGGATTCGCGTCAATTAGGGTGTCTGTTCCCTAATTCTTAGATTACCAGACTTAATAAAAAGGGGCATATTCGATTTCGATAATTCAACCATAGAATGTAGTTTCACGTACTTGTGTCTATTTTGTAAATCATTTATAAAACCTGCATGTATTCTAATCCCAAAAATATTAGATTTTAAAAGTGGGACTATAACTCACTTTCACAGATATTTCCTTCCTCGGAAATAAGACTTGGCCACAGATCGATTCACGAACCTATACAAATATGTACATATATATCAAAGTATGATCAAAATATAGTTACAACCATTTTTATTATGTTTTAAAGATTTGAGTGTATTAAGTCAGCTGTCCTCGTTAATAACCTACAACTAGTTGTCCACAGTTAGATGTACAGAAATAAATCGATATATATTATCTTGAATCAATCCACAACCCAGTGTATACACGTCTCAGGCTAGATCACAACTCAAAGTATATATATTTTTGGAATCAACCTCAACCCTGTATTGTGACAACCCGGAAATTTTCAACCAAATTTAAACTTTAATCTTTATATGTTTCCGACACGATAAGCAATATTTGTTAAGTTAAATTTCAAGAATTTTAAACTATGTTCATACATTCATTCAACCTCGACCAAGTTCCAACGATTCACGAACCATTAAACGAATATGATTATATATGTATATGTGTATATATATTATAACTTGAAACGTAAACAAAATATTAGATTAAATACTTTATATGATTGTATCTGTTTCAAAATGTTTATCAATGGAATTAGAAGATAAGATCAAATGATTGAATTATCAGATATATTGAATTATGATTACAAGTCTCTGTTGAAAGGCCCACGTTGATTTGAGAAATCTTTCCATTTTAACAATATTCGGAAAATGGTAAAGTGATTTATAAATAAGAACAAATTGTCAATCATTGAGAACTAGACAAAGGATAGTGGAAGATTGAATCTCATAAAGACTCGATTGAACTATTTAGTTTTAAACGTACAAAAACGTTTTCAGTTTAAAAAGAACTTTATTATTAAAACGTATATAGCTTTTATAAATATCTAGAACCACTTTTGACAACTCATTACTTAACTAGTATGATAAAGATAACGATATTTATATTTTATTTTATATATATAACGATTTAAATTAATATTATATATATTTATACGCGTATTATACGTACATAGTTTTATACTTTTACTATACTTAAACTTTACCTTTACTTTATTTTTACTTTACTTTAACTTTAATAATTCACTTTAATAATTCATACTTTAATAATTCACTTTAATAATTCATACTTTAATAATTCACTTTAATAATTCAAAAATCTATTATAAATAGAATTCAATAGGTTTCATTATTTCATAGAAACTTGAAAATATTTTTTTTCTAAACTCTCTCAATCGATTTACATATATATATTTACTCCGTATTATTTCAAGATATTATTAGTATACATAAAATATTACGACGGAGTGCTGTCCGAGTGATTTCGAAATTGTTTTTCGAGTGGGATAGGATTAAGGAAATTATGGGTTATAGCTATGGAGGTGATTGAGTATGGTTCATGTTTATGCTCGTGAGGTCAATATAGTGTTTATCATTTCCGTTGCATCTACGTACCTTTCCTGCAATATTGAATCTCAATATTGATACGTGAGTACTCATAATTTAACTTTTACATACTAATAGTGTATCCCTGACTAGTGCTCGAGTATTTAGGATTATGCATGCTTGTACTTTTAATATTGCCCTTAGACAGGTTAGGTTGAATGTTGAATTAGTTACACTTGAAGTTGAGATAAGGTATAAGATATGCATGTCCTTGGAAAGCTAGCGAAAAATTAAGAACTTTTCCTTTAGATATCGAATGGTTTCGATGAACGGATTAGAAGTTATAATCAATTGAATTTTCGATATTTTTATTAAAAATGATTATTATTATCGTCGTTTTTATCGTCGTTCTAGTTTTATCTTATTATTATGATTATTATTATCTTTATCAATAAAAGGGATTTATCATTAAAAATTGTTATTTTTTTTATTATTACTATCGTTATTATCGTTAAAGTTATAATTAGTATTATTATTATTATTATCCAATTATTATTATTATTATTATTATTATTATTATTATTATTATTAGTATTATTATTATTATTATTATCGTTATTAATATATATATCATTATTTAAAAATGGTTATTGTTATTGTTATTATTATTATTACTATATTATCATTAAGATAATTATTAGTATTATCGTTAATAATGTTATAGTAACTATCATTATTAATATTAGTGTATTTAAAACAAATATTTGTAACACCTAATTATTTTGATTACTATTATTATTATTATTATGAACACGATATAAAAGACGATTAAAAGCTATTAAACGAAACGATTAGGAAATAATGAGTAAGAGTATCATGATGAAATTAAAATATTATAAGATATTGATTTAGATAAAATTATCGTTCTTATTATTTTTATCATTACTATTATTATTAAAAGTATCGTTAGTATTAAAACTATCATTTTAACAAAAATTATCATTTTAATAGAAATGTCATTGTTACTATAAAATATCATTATTATTATTATTATTTTAAATAGAATTATTATTTTAAAGATAATATTAAAAATTATCGTAAATATTAAAGTTATCATAATTAGAATTATCGTTTTATCATAATGTCATCTTAGTAATTATAAATATTGATATTTTTATAATAATAATTATTATTATTATTACAAAATAATACAACTTTTACTTACTATCATTATAGATATTATTTTATCAAATAAATATGTGATACAAACATATTTTACTACGTGTAATAACTTACTTTAATAATACCTATCATATTATCTTTATGATATTAAATGAACCCTATAAATTTTATTACTTAATATATATAAAAGTATATTTTATTATATAAATTTAATATAAAATTTTATTTATTAATAAATAAATTATATTATTTACTCTAATAAATCTTTTAAAAATATAAAACGACGATATTTAAACTATATATTAATCATGTATAGATTTTTGGAAATTATTTTGAGTCAAATTTACTTTTGTTGACTTTTGCATATTAGTCTCGAGCATTAGGATTGTGGTACACTATGACTTAACCTAATTTGTTAGACAAATATTGACCAACACATAAATATATATAATTAATTTAGGTTCGTGAATCCTTGCACTTGTTCAATGACGTTATATGTATTTTTACTACGAAATACAGTATGGTGAGTTTCATTTGCCTTTTTACCCTTTATATTTTTGGGACTGAGAATACATGCGCTTTTATAAATGTTTGACAAAATAGACACAAGTAATTGAAACTACATTCTATGGTTGAATTATCGAAATCGAATATGCCCCTTTTTATTAAAGTCTGGTAATCTAAGAATTAGGGAACAGACACCCTAATTGACGCGAATCCTAAAGATAGATCTATTGGGCCTAACAAACCCCATCCAAAGTACCGGATGCTTTAGTACTTCGAAATTTATATCATGTCCGAAGGAGGATCCCGGAATGATAGGGGATATTCTTATATGTATCTAGTTAATGTCGGTTACCAGGTGTTCACCATATGAATGATTATTTTTGTCTCTATGCATGGGACGTATATTTATGAGAACTGGAAATGAAATTTTTGTGGTCTATTAAAATGATGGAAATAAATGATTATGATAAACTAATGAACTCACCAACCTTTTGGTTGACACTTTAAAGCATGTTTATTCTCAGGTGTTAAAGAAATCTTCCGCTGTGCATTTGCTCATTTTAAAGATATTACTTGGAGTCTTTCATAGCATATTTCGAAGAACGTTGCATTCGAGTCATTGAGTTCATCAAAGATTATTATTAAATCAATTTATAGTTGGATAGTGGATATTATGAAATGGTATGCATGCCTGTCAATTTTCGATGTAAAGAAAGATTGTCTTTTAAAAACGAATGCAATGTTTGTAAAATGTATCATATAGAGGTTAAATACCTCGCAATGTAATCAACTATTGTGAATCGTTTATAATGTATATGAACGGGTCCTTTCATGTATAGCTAACTCCAATATTACTGCATATAGAGTGTCTATGGTTGTTCCAAATAATATATATACATGGGTCGATATGATATGTCAAAACATTTTCATACGTGTCTATGGTATCCCAAGATTACATAATATATTAGAATACATGTATAATACAATATAAGTTAGCTAGGATATGATTTGTATAGATTTGTTAAACATTTCCCGTAGCTAAAAAGATCAAAAATATCCAATCTTGTTTTACCCATAACTTCTTCATTTTAAATCCGTTTTGAGTGAATAAAATTGCTATAGTTTCATATTGAACTCTAATTTAAGAATCCAAACATAAAAAGTATAGGTTTATAGTCAGAAATTTAAGTTACATGTCAATTACTAAAGAGGTAGTCATTTCCGTCGAAAGAACGACATCTTGATGACCATTTTGAAAAACATACTTTCACTTTGAGTTTAACCAAGATTTTTGGATATAGTTTCATGTTCATATGAAAAATCATTTTCCCAGAAGAAAAACTTTTAAATCAAAGTTTATCATAGTTTTTAATTATCCAAACCAAAACAGCCCCCGGTTTCACTACGACGGCGTATATCCGATTTTATGGTGTTCATCGTGTTTCCAGGTTTTAAATCATTAAGTTAGCATATCATATAGATATAGAACATGTGTTTAGTTGATTTTAATAGTCAAGTTAGAAGTATTAACTTTTGTTTGCGAACAAGTTTAGAATTAACTAAACTATGTTCTAGTGATTACAAGTTTAAACCTTCGAATAAGATACCTTTATATGTATGAATCGAAGGATGTTATGAACATCATTACTACCTCAAGTTTTCTGGATAAAACTACTGGAAATTAGAAAAATGGATCTAGCTTTAAAGGATCCTTGGATGGCTTGAAAGTTCTTGAAGCAGAATCATGACACGAAAACAGTTCAAGTAAGATTTTCACTCGAAATAAGATTGTTATAGTTGTAGAAATTGAATCAAAGTTTGAATATGAATATTACCTTGAATTAGAAAGATAACCTACTGTAAATAACAAAGGTTCCTTAATCTTAGATGATTACTTAGAATGGATTAGAAAGCTTGGAAGTAGACTTGCAAACTTGGAAGTATTCTTGATTTTTATGAAACTATACTTATGGAATTTATGAAGAACACTTAGAACTTGAAGATGGAACTTGAGAGAGATCAATTAGATGAAGAAAATTGAAGAATGAAAGTATTTGTAGGTGTTTTTGGTCGTTGGTATATGGATTAGATATAAAGGATATGTAATTTTGTTTTCATGTAAATAAGTCATGAATGATTACTAATATTTTTGTAATTTTATGAGATATTTCATGCTAGTTGCCAAATGATGGTTCCCACATGTGTTAGGTGACTCACATGGACTGCTAAGAGCTAATCATTGGAGTGTATATACCAATAGTACATACATTCTAATGGAGTCTTTAAGTCTTCGCTAGTCGTTACATGTAAGTGTTGTTTTGAAACCTTTAAGTTAACGATCTCAATTAATGTTGTTAACCCAATGTTTATTATATCAAATGAGATGTTAAATTATTATGTTATCATGATATTATGATGTATGAATATCTCTTAATATGATATATACATTAAAATATCGTTACAACGATAATAGTTACATATAAGTCTCGTTTCGTAATTCTTGAGTTAGTAGTCTTGTTTTTACATATGTAGTTCATTGTTAACACTTAATGATATATTTAAATATCATTTTATCATGTTAAATATAGTGTATCAATATCTTAATATGATACATATGTATTTAGTAGACGTTATCATAACGATAATCGTTATATATATCATTTCGAGTTTCTTAACTTAGTAATCTCATTTCTTATGTATATCACACATTGTTAATATACTTAGTGAGATACTTACTCATCATAATCTCATGTCAACCATATATATATATGTCTATATATACTACAACATGTAGTTTTTACAAATTTGTAACGTTCGTGAATCGCCGGTCAACTTGGGTGATCAATTGTCTATATGAAACTTATTTCATTTAATCAAGTCTTAACAAGTTTGATTGCTTAACACGTTAGAAACATTTAGTCATGTAAATATCAATCTCAATTAATATATATAAACATGGAAAAGTTCGGGTCACTACAGTACCTACCCGTTAAATAAATTTCGTCCCGAAATTTTAAGCTGTTGAAGGTGTTGACGAATCTTCTGGAAATAGATGCGGGTATTTCTTCTTCATCTGATCTTCACACTCCCAGGTGAACTCAGGTCCTCTACGAGCATTCCATCAAACCTTAACAATCGATATCTTGTTTTGCTTAAGTCTCTTAACCTCACGATCCATTATTTCGACGGGTTCTTCAATGAGTTGAAGTTTTTCATTGATTTGGATTTCGTCCAACGGAATAGTGAGATCTTCTTTAGCAAAACATTTCTTCAAATTCGAGACGTGGAAAGTGTTATGTACAGCCGCGAGTTGTTGAGGTAGCTGCAGTTGGTAAGCTACTGGTCCGACACGATCTATAATCTTGAATGGTCCAATGTACCTTGGATTTAGTTTCCCCCGTTTACCAAATCGAACAATGCCTTTCCAAGGTGAAACCTTAAGCATGACCATTTCTCCAATTTTTAACTCTATATCTTTTCTTTTACTGTCCGCGTAGCTCTTTTGTCGACTCTGGGCGGTTTTCAATCGTTGTTGAATTTGGATGATTTTATCGGTAGTTTCTTGTATTATCTCCGGACCCGTAATCTATCTATCCCCCACTTCATTCCAAAAAATTGGAGACCTGCACTTTCTAGCATAAAGTGCCTCAAACGGCACCATCTCAATACTAGAATGATAACTGTTGTTGTAGGAAAATTCTGCTAACGGTAGGTGTCGATCCCAACTGTTTTCGAAATCAATAACACATGCTCGTAGCATGTCTTCAAACGTTTGTATCGTCCTTTCGCTCTGCCCATCAGTTTATGGATGATAGGCAGTACTCATGTCTAGACGAGTCCCCAATGCTTGTTGCAACGTCTGCCAGAACCTTGAAACAAATCTACCATCCCTATCAGAGATAATAGAGACGGGTATTCCATGTCTGGAGACAACCTCCTTCAAATACAATCGCGCCAAATTCTCCATTTTGTCATCTTCTCTCATTGGCAGGAAGTGTGCTGACTTGGTGAGATGATCAACTATTACCCAAATAGTATCAAAACCACTTGCAGTCCTTGGCAATTTAGTGATGAAATCCATGGTAATGTTTTCCCATTTCCATTCCGGAATTTCAGGTTGTTGTAGTAGACCTGATGGTTTCTGATGTTCAGCTTTGACCTTAGAACACGTCAAACATTCTCCTACATATTTAGCAATATCGGCTTTCATACCCGGCCACCAAAAGTGTTTCTTGAGATCCTTATACATCTTCCCCGCTCTGGGATGTATTGAATATCTGGTTTTATGTGCTTCCTTAAGTTCCATTTCTCTCACATCTCCAAACCTTGGTACCCAAATTCTATCAGCCCTATATCGGGTTCCGTCTTCCCGAATATTAAGATGTTTCTCTGATCCTTTGGGTATCTCATTCTTCAACTTTTCTTCTTTTACAACCCCCTGTTGCGCCTCCTTTATTTGAGTAGTAAGGTTAGTATGAATAATTATATTCATAGCTTTTACCCGTATAGGTTCTCTGTCCTTTCTACTCAAAGCGTCAGCTACCACATTCGCCTTCCCCGGGTGGTATCGAATCTCAAAATCATAATCATTCAACAGTTCAATCCACCTGCGTTGTCTCATATTCAGTTGCTTCTGATTAAATATATGTTGGAGACTTTTGTGGTTGGTATATATAATACTTTTGACCCATATAAATAATGCCTCCAAGTCTTTAATGCAAAAACAACAGCACCCAATTCCAAATCGTGAGTCGTATAATTTTGCTCGTGAATCTTCAATTGTCTAGACGCATAAGCAATCATCTTCGTTCGTTGCATTAATACACAACCGAGACCTTGCTTTGATGCGTCACAATAAATCACAAAATCATCATTCCCTTCAGGCAATGACAATATAGGTGCCGTAGTTAGCTTTTTCTTCAATAACTGAAACGCCTTCTCTTGTTCATCCTTCCATTCAAATTTCTTCCCTTTATACGTTAATGCAGTCAAGGGTTTTGCTATTTTGGAGAAATCTTGGATGAATCTTCTGTAGTAACCAGCCAATCCTAAAAATTGACGTATATGCTTCAGAGTTTTTGGGGTTTCCCACTTTTCAACGGTTTCGATCTTTGCCGGATCCACCTGGATACCTTCTTTGTTCACTTTGTGACCGAGGAATTGAACTTCTTCAACCAAAATGCACACTTTGAAAACTTAGCGTACAGTTTTTCTTTCCTCAATACTTCTAGCACTTTTCTCAAATGTTCTTCATGCTCTTGATCATTCTTTGAGTAAATAAGTATGTCATCAATGAAAGCAATGACAAACTTGTCAAGATATGGCCCACACACTCGGTTCATAAGGTCCATGAACACAGCTGGTGCATTAGTCAATCCAAACGGCATAACCATAAACTCGTAATGACCATAACGCGTCCTAAAAGCAGTTTTTGGAATATCATCCTCCTTTACTTGCATTTGATGATATCCAGAACATAAATCGATTTTCGAATAAACCGACGAGCCTTGTAGTTGATCAAATAAGTCATCAATTCTTGGCAATGGATAACGGTTTTTGATGGTAAGTTTATTCAACTCTCTGTAGTCAATACACAACCTAAATGTACCATCCTTCTTCTTGATAAACAAAACAGGAGCTCCCATGGTGATGTGCTTGATCGAATGAAACCACGTTCTAATAGTTCTTGCAGTTGGCTTTGCAGTTCTTTCATATCTCTGGGTGCGAGTCTGTAAGGAGCACGAGCTATTGGTGCAGCTCCTGGTACAAGATCTATTTGAAATTCAACAGATCGATGTGGAGGTAGTCCCAGTAATTCTTTCAGAAATACATCGGGAAATTATTTTGCGACGGGAACATCACTGATGCTCTTTTCTCCAGTTTGTACTTTCTCGACATGTGCTAGAACAGCATAGCAACCTTTTCTTATTAGTTTTTGTGCCTTTAAATTACTAATAAGATGTAGCTTCGTGTTGCCCTTTTCTCCGTACACCATTAAGGGTTCTCATTCTTCTCGTACAATGCGAATTGCATTTTTGTAACATACGATCTCTGCTTTCATCTCCTTCAGCCAGTCCATGCCAACTATTACATCAAAACTCCCTAACTCTACTGGTATCAAATTAATCTTAAATATTTCGCTACCCAGTTTAATTTCTCGATTCCGGCATATATAATCTGCTGAAATTAATTTACCGTTTGCTAATTCGAATAAAAATTTACTATTCAATGGCATCAATGGACAACTTAATTTAGCACAAAAATCTCTACTCATATAGCTTCTATCTGCACCCGAATCAAATAAAACGTAAGCAGATTTATTGTCAATAAGAAACGTACCCGTAACAAGTTCCGGGTCTTCCTGTGCCTCTGCCGCATTAATATTGAAAACTCTTCCGCGGCCTTGTCCATTCGTGTTCTCCTGGTTCGGGCAATTTCTAATAATGTGGCCCGGTTTTCCACATTTATAACAAACTACATTGGCATAACTTGCTCTGACACTACTTGCTCCGCCATTACTCGTTCCAACACCATTTGTTCCTTTCTTTCTGTTAACCCCTGGTCCGTAGACCTCACACTTCTCCGTACTATGACCATTTCTTTTACACTTGTTGCAAAATTTAGTGCAGAACCCCGAGTGATACTTTTCACACCTTTGGCATAGCTGCTTCTGATTGTTGTTGTTATTGCGGTTGTTATTGTTGTTGGGATGATTGTTGTAGTTGTTGTTGTGCCGTTTGTTGTAGTTGCGATTGATGTTGCGATTGTTGGGATAGTTGTTGTTGTATTGGTGACTCTTATCACCGTTTTCCTCTCACTTTCTTTTGACTAGCTTCACGTTGGCCTCTTCGGCCGCCTGTTCTTTAATTCTTCCCTTAATCTGGTTCACTAGTTTGTGAGTCATTCTACATGCCTTTTGTATGGAGGCAGGCTCGTGTGAACTTATATCTTCTTGGATTCTCTCTGGTAACCCTTTCACAAATGCGTCGATCTTCTCTTCCTCATCTTCGAACGCTCTCGGACACAATAGGCACAATTATGTGAATCGTCTTTCGTACGAAGTAATATCGAATCCCTGTGTTCGTAACCCTCTAAGTTCTGACTTGAGCTTATTGACCTCGGTTCTGGGACGGTACTTCTCGTTCATCAAGTGCTTGAATGCTGACCACGGTAGCGCGTAAGCAGCATCTTGTCCCACTTGCTCTAGATAGGTATTCCACCATGTTAAAGCAATACCTGTGAAGGTATGCGTAGCGTACTTCACTTTGTCTCCTTCAGCACACTTACTTATGGCAAACACCGATTCAACTTTCTCGGTCCACCGTTTCAATCCGATTGATCCTTCGGTCCCATCAAATTCTGAAGGTTTGCAGGCAGTGAATTCCTTGTAGGAGCATCCTACACGATTTCTTGCGCCGTTAGCTGTATTGCTAGATTTAGAGTTATTGTTGGTATGTAGCGCGACCTGTACTGCGGCTATGTTTGAAGCAAGAAAGGCACGAAATTCCTCTTTGCTCATATTCAAGGTGTGTCGAGTAGTCGGTGCCATTTCCTTCAAAATAGTCAAATGAAACAAGTTAATCATACAGAATATTAAGAGTAGTCAATAGTATCTCGTAGCATAATATGAACTCATTTATAAAAGCTTTTTCTTCATATTAGCGTTTTATAAGTTTAAATTCGGGTACTACCTACCCGTTAAGTTCATACTTAGTAGCTAATATACAATTCAACTACTACAATTCCATATGAAAAACTGATTATAATAATATATCACATACACATATTTTTCAAACTTACAACTTCGCTATATTACATATAACATGAAATATAGTACACTATGATACAGGACAGTTTTGAAGATAAATCTAGTTAATACTCAAGTTGTTCAGCAAAGGAAATAAAGACACATAATTCATAAGTCCATAAACAAGTCATGCATTCTGGTTTTACTAAGACGACTTCCCATCCTTAGTCTTGTGGAAAATAATCGTTATGACCATTGGCTAGGCAGCATGTTGTAATGTCGTCAAAAGGACGAGGGTTTCGTAATGTCCAACAGCCCCGTAATAATATAAAAACCTTGTTTCTCACCCAACTACTGAATCCGTCACTTGTGGGAAGGTCTTATTAAAAAGCTGCAATCCGATGTTCTTTTTCTCACTCTGGTAAGAAGCGAACATCACTAACCCGTAAGCATAACATGCTTCTTTATGTTGCATGTTAGAAGCTCTTTCTAATTCACGAAATCCTATGTTGGGATATGTTGAGTCAAAATAGGTTCTTAACTCGTAGCGTAAAATTGCATTTGGGTTCCCCACATTTAATGCTTTAAAGAAAACACGGCGTAACTTACGGTCTCCCCAGTGTGATATACCCCACCTATCAAAGGAAAGCCTTTTATAAACTAAGGCATTTCTGGAAAGTCTTTCAAATGTTTGACAAGTTAATTTCGCCATAACTAAATGTGCTGATGAATTCTGACCGACTCTAGACAAGATTTCCTCAATCTTATCCTCTGGTAGGTCTTCTAAAATATTCGGTTGTCTACCCTTAACGTCCATTTTGCTTTTATACTGTAAAATAGACAAGGATTAGATTCGTAAAAGATAATTAACAAACAATACAAGCAATTTTTACATAGAACATAAAAGTACAAGCACACTACAATACATTTATTACACAACATGCTCACACCCCTCTAATCTGAATCACTGGTTTCTTCTTCTTCGGACTTGGTTCTTGATGTTTTCGCTAAGGGGTATAAAATACTATTAAATTTTACAACGAAATACTATTAAATATGATACAATTTTACACAAGATATTTATTTATTTATAGAATAGATATACTTAAACCTTGCTACAACAATTATAGGTCGTGTACCTAATCGTACAGTAGTGTAGTTTTTAGTAAGTCCGGTTCGTTCCACAGGGAATCTTTTAGACAAAGCTTAACGCTATATTAGTTTTATTTTATAAAAATACAAATATATATAAGTAATATTATTATTATAAAGGGGGTTTTTACCATTTAATGACCGGTTTGTCGATTTTTAAAACTTTAGTCTCAGTTAAAACCTAATGTAAAATATTAAAAATAAATACAAGACTTAATTTAAAGCGTAAAGTAAATAACGATAAAATAAAATTGCGATAATTAAAGAGTACGATAATTAAAAGTGCAATTAAATACAATAACAATAAATAAAAGTACGATAATTAGAAGTGCAATTAAATATAAAATAAAGGAAATTAAATATGAAATAAAAGAATTATGCTTATTTAAACTTCCGTAATCATGATGTTTGACGTGTTGATTTTAGTTTTATGCCCATGGGTTAATTGTTCTTTGTCCTGGATTATTTAATATGTCCATACGGATTTGTCCATAATAGTCCATCAGTCATAAATATAAAGAGCGAAAGCCTTTGTCAAATTATTCTTATTCACGAAGTCAAATATTCCAACTAATTGGGGATTCGAATTGTAACAAGGTTTTAATACTTTGTTTAATGAATACACCAGGTTATCGACTGCGTGTAAACCAAGGTTTTACTACTTTGTTAATAATTAGACCAATTACCCTTGAATGTAATTCACCCCTGTTTCAAGAAGTCTATTAACTATTAATCCAGTTCCGTGTCCGGTAAAATGAATAATTATTGGTATTTATAGATATCCCGCCCACCGTACCCAGTCAAGCATATGTGGTTATATATAAATACGTCGAATTATAAGTTTGTATATTAAATTAACAAGGTATTGTTTAGTTAATATAAAACCCATTAATAGCCCATAGTCTAATTTCCACAAGTGTCGTTCTTTTATCCAAACCCCAATTATAGTACAAAGCCCAATTACCTAATTTTAATAATTAGCCCAACATCATGATTACTTCGGCTTAAATAAGCATAATAATAACTTAGCTACGAGACATTAATGAAAATAATATAAACATAACTTACAATGATTAAAAATAGCGTAGCGTTACACGGACAGAATTTCGACTTACACCCTTACAACATTCGCTAACACACCCTTATTATTAGGATGTAAAATTAAAATTAAAATTAAAATATAATATATATATATATATATATATATATATATATATATATATATATATATCTTACGTATAAGTAAGAAGAAGAAAAAGATGATGTTAAAATGATCAAAATGCGTTTGCTTTTTTAGGGATTTTAGTCCAGGGAAGCTCCGCGACTCGCGTAATTTTTTCACTACAAACTCCGCAACTCGCGGAGTTCGTATTTCCAGCTCACACAGCCTTGGCTCCTAGCTTGCCGACTGTTTATAATATATTATATAATATATAAATAATTATAAGAATTATTTAAATATTATATTATATTTATGTGCATAGTTGACTTGTAATTTTTAGTCCGTTACGTCGAGCGTTGAGAGTTGACTCTGGTCCCGGTTCTGGATTTTCAAACGTCCTTGCGTACAATTTAATATCTTGTACTTTGCGTTTTGAATCTTGTACTCTTATAATTTCGAGACGTTTCTTATCAATAATTGGAACCTCTTTGAATGTATTTTGTACTTTGAGCTTTTTGTTCGTTTGCGTCTTCAATTCGTCGAATCTGTCTTTTGTCTTCACCTTTTATTATTTAAACTAATATCACTTGTAAATAGGACAATTGCAACTAAAAGCTTGTCTTTCTTGAGGAATAATGCTATGAAATATATGTTCGTTTTTAGCATTATCAAATATTCCCACACTTGAGCGTTGCTTGTCCTCAAGCAATATACTCTTGAAATACTAGAATCACTTCTTTATTCTTCACACTTTGTACATCAGTGATTTCTTTACGGCGGTATAAACAATGGTAGTAACGGTATGGTTTACAGTCCCACATGACTATAAAAATTTAGATCCTTTAAGGAAATTGGATCTTTATGAAAACATTTGATCTTTTCAAAAATTCAATCTAGTTTTTACCCTAGATAAGTTTTCCAGAATAACCCTTCACCGGTGTTTGCAAATTCTTTTTGTGGGTTTAGTGGGTTTCAGATTTGAAAATTTTAGCTCAAAACTTGCGGTTTTGTGTCACCCACTTGCTAACCTTGTATTAGGAAAGCAACACGTCCAGTATACTTGCTCCGTATATTACCTTTAGATAAACTACCGTTCGGTTGTAAAGGAAAGCGTTGAACAAGCAACTGTTAAGGCAATGTCCCCTGACATGCTTTTAATTATGGTCTATAACGTGTCGGACGCAATTACTATCCTTGGTAGGAGCAATAGTAAAGTTCACCCTTATAATTTTTCGGTATTGCACAAGGTCCTGTCTTTGACCATGCTATGCAACCACCGTCCTTACGGTTGACACCCGATTTGGTTCAGGTGACCTAATGAATTCCAGGTGAATTCTTAGGATTTTACGTTCAATGGTAATGAACGCATTGAAAATGGGTTTTTAGAAAACAAATCGGTTTGTAATTTTGATCAAATATTTTCTCGTTCAAGCTCGAGTTTAGATATCATTGAATTCCATGGTTGAATTCTCAATCTTTAAGGTAAATCTCAAGGATTGAGTAATATCAGTCTTAAAAGCTGATTTTTTTGATCTTTAAGGAGATTATCCTTTCTGGGGGTCTGATTCATTAATCTTATCCAGCTAATTTGCACGGCGCCCTCCCTATTGTACGAGATAAATCCTTCTCATGGTTAGGATAAATCTGACCACTTGGCGACCCTGTTTTATGCTGAGGTCCGTGGATTTCCTGCTGATTTTAGAGATGACTTTTCTAGATTTTTCGTCAACCTACAGCTGGTCTGGACGACAACTTCATGACCTAAATCAAGAAGCGCGTTTCTTTTTCAGAAGACTTTACTTCCTTTTAAATGATGGAATTGATTCATCGTGTAGATCCATCTTTCTTACTGGAAATCGGGTAAAATTTTTTAGTTTAGTCCAAAGCAAAAGTATCTTTAATATGTGACATATGTTTAAAATAACTTGGTAAATTTTCCCACACTTGGCTTTTATTTTCCTTTTTATTGTCCTCTATTCCATTTTAAATGAATTCTAACATTTTGGTTTGTTTCTCAATTTATGTCCTTTTCGAGGTAACAATAATTTCGGTGTTAACACCTAGTTTTATTGTTCATAAATATGTATAAACATGATTTTGAGTTCATTTAATTGAAAATTTTGAAAAATTTTACTAGAATTGGGTAGTCAGTATATAAGACTAGGGCTGTTCTTTGTTATCAGAGAGCACTAGATTCTAATACAACTACTGCTTTACTAGTATTTTTAATGGTAACCAAGTGTTTAAGATAAAAATTTTAAAAATCCGAAAGAATTTAACCCCTTCCCACACTTAAGATCTTGCAATGCCCTCATTTGCAAGAAATCAGTAACAATTTAAATTATTGAGGGTGATTAGCGTAGAAAAATGATTAAATTTTACCAAAGTTTCCAAACATATCGTTGTTTGTGTTGAATGATAAATGGTGCACATCATTTGTTCATTCCGTCTTCTCGTTATTTCACATATATTTTGCATCTTGTCGTCAAAATTAGTTGCTTTTGCTGAACTTAATGCCAGTCTTTGAAAATGCGTTGTTTTACCCTGTTGTGTACATAAGATAAACTGCAAACATATATACATATTTTTGAAGTTTGGTATATTACCCACATTCAAAAATTATTAAAATCTAAAAATAAAAGTTAGAAAATTATAAAAACTATTACAATATCAACATAAGTGTTAAATGTAGTAACATTACAAAAATAAAATAAATAAAACTAAATAAACTAGGGTTGTTACTGATACCAGTAGGGGTTCCATGCATAACCATATGTGTTATAAAATGCTTCAGCTGGGTTATAAGTAGGATACGGTGGTTGCACCTCTATAGACCAGTGAGGAAATATGGGCGTTGGAGTAGGAATATAGTTTCTACCTACATGTTGGCAATGAGCTATGATTTGGTTTTGATGAATTTGCCAATCTTCAAATGCTCGATGTCTAGCATTTTCATACTCTTGTGAAGCTATAAACCTTTGCATTTCTGTCATTTCATTTCCCCCTCCCACATTACCTGGCTGTTGATTTCTCTCAACCTGTGGATGTCTTCCATGGTATTGTACTGCGGCGTTATTTCGCCTCTTCAAAACCTTAGCACCATGATATACATTTAAACCAATTGTATCGCGGGGTTCTTGTTCTTCGATTAATAATCCCCCCCGACTTATATCCATATTGAGATACTCAGCAATTAATGTAATAAATATACCACCTCCTATTATACTGTGCGGTCTCATCCCCTTAACCATAACTGATAAATAATAACCCACACATTAAGGTATACTTACAGCGCTTTGTGGGTCTCGAATACACATGTGGTAAAACAAATCCTGTTCATTTACCTTTTCCTTATTCTTACCTCGTTGTGTAATCGAATTGGCTAAAAACCTGTGAATTACTATTAATTCAGCTCTATCTATATCCAAATACGAGTAATTTCCCCCTTTAAATCGGTGATGGCTAGTCATTTGACTCCATACACCATGCGTATCAAAATTTTCATCAATTTTCCTAACATTTAATATCAACCCTCTATAATCGGCAGATGCTAGCTCCTCAGGCGTATATATACGTAAGGCCTGAGCCATGTCTAGTAGAGACATATGGCGCATCGAACCTCCTAACAAAATTCTAATAAAACTTCGATTGGTTAAACTAGCTACCCGATCATTTATTTCTATACTACACAATAATTCTTCACACCATACTTTATATACAGGTCTACGCATGTTGAATAATCGTACCCAATCATTAAAATAGAATTACTATACCTCTGAGTAAGTAATTCCCTAATTGGCTCAGCCAATTCTACAGCTTCTAATGGTGCCCATTCTATTACACTAGGTACTTCAACAGCTTTAGAATGAATAGTATGCAAGCCCCTTTGGTATTTTGGATAATCTTTCCAACGTCTGTCTAATCTCAAGTTCGGGTGCAAATTTTCCACGTGCATATCTGAGAATGTCATAACTGGATGAGGTATATCTTGTTTATAATAGCTATCAACATCCTGTTGTTCCGCATTCTCAGGAGGAACAATGCGAGCTTGGGATGAAGATTCACCCCTTTCAGTCTGCAAAACACATCAAACACAACTTTTGTGCATCCAAATATGCATTAGTGTCAGCAAAATCATCAATCAAAATAATTACAATGACATGTTCAATTTATATCAAACTTATGCTCATTTTCATATTTTTATCAAATCTACACTTTTTCAAATAAGCATATACGAAAATGTTCGCCAAGTTCATAAGCATTCAACTCATATAACATGTCAAAATAATCATTATTAGCAATTGAACAAGTTTCAAATGGCATTATCTCTCAAAAATCAAGTTCATGAATTTTAGACTTGAAAAAGTCCACTTTAATTCTCAAAAACCATGTTTAGGCTCAAAGTTTGGATCATTTAACTACCTAAACATGTTACACTACTTAATTTAGCAACAATTCATGACAAAAATCGGCCATAACCTGTTTATATCAAAAAGCCCCAAATTTGCTCAAGAACACAAACCCTAGATTACTCAAAATTTGAAGTTTAAGGCTTCTAATCATGTTAAATAGCATCAATCTAGGTTATACAAGCATAATACATAAACAATTTAAGTATAATTACACTAAAAAGCATCAAAATCGAATTGGGTATAAAATTGCTCAAGAACACTAATTTTCGGATTAAATGGTGTTTAGGTGTAGAAATTTACCGTTTTTCTTGAGTAATTCCTTGATAACATCCTTCTCAACATGATTTTAGTAAAAAATGTGATGAAAAATGGTGAAAAATTTCGATTTTTAGAGTGCTTTTTCGGGATTTTTCGCAGTATATTTTGGTGTGGGTGGTGTGGACTGATCAGTTCCAGCGTTTTTATTTTTTTCTGTATTTTAGGTCCTCCGCGAGTTGCGGTGTTTGACCCTTACAAACTCCGCGACTCGCGGCATTTTTTTTTTTTTAACAATCTTTAACTTATAAAACAATTAAGTAATTAATTTTAAAATTTTGTTTCCCTTGTTATTTAGGACGAGGTCGTTTCGGATCGTTGTCCTAGTCCGTCCCTCGACAGAATTTTAAAATTTGTCTTTTTCAAGCGATTGTTTTAAAATCTTAGATTTTTTTTGGTTTTTTTTATGTTTTTGGCATACTTTAATTCAATAAGATTAAAAAAAATGATAATAAAAGTTCTCGTCCCTCCTTTGAGTAAAGCAATTTCGGTTCAACGACCTAGTCTTCAACTCACGACGAATTTTAAAAATCATATTTTTAATTTAACGAAATAAAGTAAATTTTTGTTTTTAAATTCACACCAAACTTAAATTTAAAATGCATAAAATTAAAAATTCACACCAACTTAATTAAAAATTCATATTATAAATTCACACTAAACTTATATTATATTTTTGTTTTTATACATACAAAGTTATATTAAAAATATTAATTTTTCAAATATTTACAATTTTAAATATATTGATTTAATTTTAACAAGTTTACAATATTATTTTAATATTAATTTTAAAAACAAAGTAAAAATAAAATAAAAAATCTTTTTTTATCCCACTTTAATCAATCAAATATTATCAAAAATATACGCCCCTCTTTTCGGTAAAGTAATTTTGGTTCCATGACCTAATTTAACTCATGACGAATTTTTGAAATATTTTGAGTTGATTGATTAAAGATATTTATACCTTAAGAATAAACGTTAAATTTCGCAGTGATGTAATAAATTTTTGTATGATATTAACAATTTCGGTCGCAAGACCTAATTTCATCGAATACCAATTTAATACTTTATAGCGAACAAATTAGCGTTTATTATCAAAAGGTTAAAAATAAAAAATAAAAATAAAAATAAAAACTGTACAGACTTACCTGTGAAATATATTTCTTAGTGATATGCTCTAGCCCACTCATAAGATAGTCGGACTAATTGATTTTCCATGGCTACATAGGCGTAACTTCAAGCATTTAATGTTTTTTCTTCTAAACATATGAACGGTCCATCTCTGCATAAAGTAACAAATTAGGTGTTTGAATAGGTTTGATTATTTGAACATTTACCTTCGTGTGACCATTTTCCGCATTTGTGACATTTTTCAAGGTGTCGTGCTCTTCTTTTCGCTGCGGATTTTGATTTTCCTTTACCAAATTGTGACTTATTATCTTCGCATCTGGATTCTTTTCTTACTCCGTCCAATTTACCTCTGATTAATGATACTATTTCACTTGGAAGTGTGTCATTATTACGTTTAGTGATCAAAGCGTGTAGCATTAGACCATGGTTTAGTTCACAGGAATTCTTCATTTCGTAAAAACCTAAAAAAAATAAAAATTCAGAATGGGGGGAGAAGACTAGTTCTTTAGGGTCTGCTAGGGAAAAACCATTCGGGTTCCATTTTCGAGAACTACACGAAAACAGAAAATCTAACTCTAACAGAAATACATATTATCCTTTAAAAGACTTGATTCTCCCCACACTTAGTTAGCTGTGGTATCGAAATTGTAATTAACTTCGTTGTCAACTTCCATCGGACCATGTATGTAATGTTTAACTCTGTGACCATTAACCTTAAATTCAATCCCATTTGAATTTATTAATTCTATCTGAAATGTCCCGTTCTTATTGATTAAAAACGTTCCATATTAATTGATTTCGTTGCGAGGTTTTGACCTCTATATGAGACGTTTTTCAAAGACTGCATTCATTTTAAAACAAACCATAACCTTTATTTCATCAATAAAGGTTTAAAAAGCTTTACGTAGATTATCAAATAATGATAATCTAAAATATCCTGTTTACACACGACCATTACATAATGGTTTACAATACAAATATGTTACAACAAAATAAGTTTATTGAATGCAGTTTTTACACAATATCATACAAGCATGGACTCCAAATCTCGTCCTTATTTAAGTATGCGACAGCGGAAGCTCTTAATAATCACCTGAGAATAAACATGCTTAAAACGTCAACAAAAATGTTGGTGAGTTATAGGTTTAACCTATATATCAAATCATAATAATAATAGACCACAAGATTTCATATTTCAATACACATCCCATACATAGAGATAAAAGTCATTCATATGGTGAACACCTGGTAACCGACATTAACAAGATGCATATATAATAATATCCCCATCATTCCGGGACACCCTTCGGATATGATATAAATTTCGAAGTACTAAAGCATCCGGTACTTTGGATGGGGTTTGTTAGGCCCAATAGATCTATCTTTAGGATTCGCGTCAATTAGGGTGTCTGTTCCCTAATTCTTAGATTACCAGACTTAATAAAAAGGGGCATATTCGATTTCGATAATTCAACCATAGAATGTAGTTTCACGTACTTGTGTCTATTTTGTAAATCATTTATAAAACCTGCATGTATTCTCATCCCAAAAATATTAGATTTTAAAAGTGGGACTATAACTCACTTTCACAGATTTTTACTTCGTCGGGAAGTAAGACTTGGCCACTGGTTGATTCACGAACCTATAACAATATATACATATATATCAAAGTATGTTCAAAATATATTTACAACAATTTTAATATATTTTGATGTTTTAAGTTTATTAAGTCAGCTGTCCTCGTTAGTAACCTACAACTAGTTGTCCACAGTTAGATGTACAGAAATAAATCGATAAATATTATCTTGAATCAATCCACGACCCAGTGTATACGTATCTCAGTATTGATCACAACTCAAACTATATATATTTTGGAATCAACCTCAACCCTGTATAGCTAACTCCAACATTCACATATAGAGTGTCTATGGTTGTTCCGAAATATATATAGATGTGTCGACATGATAGGTCGAAACATTGTATACGTGTCTATGGTATCTCAAGATTACATAATATACAATACAAGTTGATTAAGTTATGGTTGGAATAGATTTGTTACAAATTTTCACGTAGCTAAAATGAGAAAAATTATCCAATCTTGTTTTACCCATAACTTCTTCATTTTAAATCCGTTTTGAGTGAATCAAATTGCTATGGTTTCATATTGAACTCTATTTTATGAATCTAAACAGAAAAAGTATAGGTTTATAGTCGGAAAAATAAGTTACAAGTCGTTTTTGTAAAGGTAGTCATTTCAGTCGAAAGAACGACGTCTAGATGACCATTTTAGAAAACATACTTCCACTTTGAGTTTAACCATAATTTTTGGATATAGTTTCATGTTCATAATAAAAATCATTTTTTCAGAATAACAACTTTTAAATCAAAGTTTATCATAGTTTTTAATTAACTAATCCAAAACAGCCCGCGGTGTTACTACGACGGCGTAAATCCGGTTTTACGATGTTTTTCGTGTCTCCAGGTTTTAAATCATTAAGTTAGCATATAATATAGATATAGAACATGTGTTTAGTTGATTTTAAAAGTCAAGTTAGAAGGATTAACTTTTGTTTGCGAACAAGTTTAGAATTAACTAAACTATGTTCTAGTGATTACAAGTTTAAACCTTCGAATAAGATAGCTTTATATGTATGAATTGAATGATGTTATGAACATCATTACTACCTGAAGTTCCTTGGATAAACCTACTAAAAAAGTAAAAAATGGATCTAGCTTCAACGGATCCTTGGATGGCTCGAAGTTCTTGAAGCAGAATCATGACACGAAAACAAGTTCAAGTAAGATCATCACTTGAAATAAGATTGTTATAGTTATAGAAATTGAACCAAAGTTTGAATATGATTATTACCTTGTATTAGAATGATAACCTACTGTAAGAAACAAAGATTTCTTGAGGTTGGATGATCACCTTACAAGATTGGAAGTGAGCTAGCAAACTTGAAAGTATTCTTGATTTTATGTAACTAGAACTTGTAGAATATATGAAGAACACTTAGAACTTGAAGATAGAACTTGAGAGAGATCAATTAGATGAAGAAAATTGAAGAATGAAAGTGTTTTTAGGTGTTTTTGGTCGTTGGTGTATGGATTAGATATAAAGGATATGTAATTTTGTTTTCATGTAAATAAGTCATGAATGATTACTCATATTTTTGTAATTTTATGAGATATTTCATGCTAGTTGCCAAATGATGGTTCCCACATGTGTTAGGTGACTCACATGGGCTGCTAAGAGCTGATCATTGGAGTGTATATACCAATAGTACATACATCTAAAAGCTGTGTATTGTACGAGTACGAATACGGGTGCATACGAGTAGAATTGTTGATGAAACTGAACGAGGATGTAATTGTAAGCATTTTTGTTAAGTAGAAGTATTTTGATAAGTGTATTGAATTCTTTCAAAAGTGTATAAATACATATTAAAACACTACATGTATATACATTTTAACTGAGTCGTTAAGTCATCGTTAGTCGTTACATGTAAGTGTTGTTTTGAAACCTTTAGGTTAACGATCTTGTTAAATGTTGTTAACCCAATGTTTATAATATCAAATGAGATTTTAAATTATTATATTATCATGATATTATCATGTATGAATATATCTTAATATGATATATATACATTAAATGTCTTTACAACGATAATCGTTACATATATGTCTCGTTTAAAAATCATTAAGTTAGTAGTCTTGTTTTTACATATGTAGTTCATTGTTAATATACTTAATGATATGTTTACTTATCATAGTATCATATTAACTATATATATATCCATATATATGTCATCATATAGTTTTTACAATTTTTAACGTTCGTGAATCACCGGTCAACTTGGGTGGTCAATTGTCTATATGAAACATATTTCAATTAATCAAGTCTTAACAAGTTTAATTGCTTAACATGTTGGAAACATTTAATCATGTAAATATCAATCTCAATTAATATATATAAACATGGAAAAGTTCGGGTCACTACAGTACCTACCCGTTAAATAAATTTCGTCCCGAAATTTTAAGCTGTTGAAGGTGTTGACGAATCTTCTAGAAATAGATGCGGGTATTTCTTCTTCATCTGATCTTCACGCTCCCAGGTGAACTCGAGTCCTCTACGAGCATTTTATCGAACCTTAACAATTGGTATCTTGTTTTGCTTAAGTCTTTTAACCTCACGATCCATTATTTCGACGGGTTCTTCGATGAATTGAAGTTTTTCGTTGATTTGGATTTCATCTAATGGAATAGTGAGATCTTCTTTAGCAAAACATTTCTTCAAATTCGAGACGTGGAAAGTGTTATGTACAGCCGTGAGTTGTTGAGGTAACTCAAGTCGGTAAGCTACTGGTCCGACACGATCAATAATCTTGAATGGTCCAATATACCTTGGATTTAATTTCCCTCGTTTACCAAATCGAACAACGCCTTTCCAAGGTGCAACTTTAAGCATGACCATCTCTCCAATTTCAAATTCTATATCTTTTCTTTTAATGTCAGCGTAGCTCTTTTGTCGACTTTGGGCGGTTTTCAACCGTTGTTGAATTTGGATGATCTTCTCGGTAGTTTCTTGTATAATCTCCGGACCCGTAATCTGTCTATCCCCCACTTCACTCCAACAAATCGGAGACCTGCACTTTCTACCATAAAGTGCTTCAAACGGCGCCATCTCAATGCTTGAATGGTAGCTGTTTGTAATGACCCAAAAATTTGCGACTAAATTTAAACTTAATCTTTAAAGGATTAATGATTTCGACATGATAAACAAAGTCTGTAAAACTGAATCTCAAAATTTTTGAACTATTCAAGTACCCTTCGATTTTCTCAACGATTCGCGAACAATTATATGTAAATAGATACATATATATACTATAACTTGAAAAGGTAACAATGTATTAATTATTTGATACCGTACATTAAACTTATTGGTTTAAATATCTATTTGAATATATATGATAAGTTGAAATATTTATTATTAAAATTTATTTATAAATAACTTCCAATGTGTATTTAAAAAAACCTGATTTATATATTAAAAAGATATATACATATATATAATTTCAAGTTATTTAGTAAACGATAGTAACATTTCAAATTGCTACAGTACCCAAAATGCTACAGTATTTTTGAAAATCACTATTTGCTACAGTGAAATTGACTTTGCTACAGTGAATTGCTACAGTAAAAATTGACTTTGCTACAGTAACTTTGCTACAGTGGTATATTTTATGGATGATTTAAGACTATATTTTGACAAAGGTACGTGTCACGAAACGTAAAATGCAAGTTTTCTCAGCGTACGAAAGGACATTCGAAAAACCAGGACCGGGACATAAGTCGAGTGATGACGTACGACTTATCGGAACAAAAATTACAAGTCAACTATGCACGTGAATTTAATATAATATATAATTAATTATTTAAATTATATATATTATATATTTATTTTATATTATGTCGACAAGCTAGGAGCCAAAACAATGTGAGCTGTCCCTGGTCCTCATGCGAGTCGCATGGCCAGAAGGCCATTTCCATGCGAGTCGCATGACTCCAGATTTCAGGCCAGGTTCTATAAATTGCAACATTTTCTGCCGAGTAAAGAAAAAAAAAACACACACATACATATTACTCCGTATTTATTTTATTTATTATTTATATTATTATTATTATTATTATTATTATTATTATTATTATTAATAAGATTATTATTAATCTTATTATTTTTTTTATTTAGTGTTATTATTTTTGCGATACAAAAATAATAATGTACATCAAATATTACGACGGGGTGCTGTCCAAGTAATTTTCAAAATGAGTTTTCGAGCAAGCTAGAGCTAAGGAAATTATGGGTTATTGCCAAGGAGGTTATGGGTAATGTTCGGGGGTATTTTTTTTGTGAATCAAACCTCGTGTTTATCATCTCCGATGTGTCTACGTGCTTTCCTGCAATATTGTATATCAATATTAAACAGTGAGTTTCATTTGCTCCCATTTTAATTGCTTTTGCAATATATATTTTTGGGCTGAGAATACATGCGCAGTTTTGTAAACTGTTTTACTAAATGGATACAAATATTAAAACTGATTTTGTGTGAGTTTCATAAGATCCCTTTTACTCTCTACATTTTTGGGCTGAGAATACATACAAATGCTTTATTAACCGATATACAATATTTATATGTGTGAGTTCATTTGATCCCTTTTTACATATATTTTTGGGCTGAGAATACATGCAAATGCTTTACTAACCGATATACAATATTTATATGCGTGAGTTTCATTTGCCTTTTTACCCTTTATATTTTTGGGCTGAGAATACATGCACTTTATTTTAAACGCAATGGATACAAGTACATACTAAATTCTACACCGAGTTTGAACCGAAAATCCCTTAGCTTTGGTAACTAGTAACTGCCAGTTATAAGAACTGGTGGGCGCGGGTAGTAGTATATGGATCCATAGGGCTTGATATCCCCGTCCGAGCTAGAGCACTAGCCTTTTAACGGACGTATGCTATTTGAGAAGCGTACACGTTGGTTTGCGTGTATTATTAAGATGATTATACAAAGGGTACAAATTATATAAGCATTAAAGTTTAGTTACCAGGGTGCTCAATTTTGTAGAACCGATTGATAAACGTTTCGGATGAAACAACTGAAATCTTGTGATCCACCTTTTATGTAAAACCGATTGATAAACGTTTCGGATGAAACAACAAAAATCTTGTGATCCACCTTTTATTTAAAACATAATGATAAACGTTTTGAATAAAACAACTGAACTTTTGTAATCCACATTGATATACGGATTATGTGTAATATTAAAACTATGAACTCACCAACCTTTGTGTTGACACTTGAAGCATGTTTATTCTCAGGTTTCTAGAAGTCTTCCGCTGTTTGCTCATACGTGATACAAGTTATGTGCTTGGAGTCATACATGGCATATTTTTCAAGGAAACGTTGCATTCATCAAACCATCACCATGTATCTTATTTTGACTGTACTGTCAACAGATGTATTATTGTAAACCATTTAAATGGTGATTGTCTATACGTAGGAATCATCAGATGTAAAAAAACCTGGAATTTATATATTCATTTATGAAATACCTTTTCAAAAGAATGCAATGTTACAAAACGTATCACATAGAGGTCAAATACCTCGCAATGAAATCAATGAATGACGTGTTCGTCCATATGGATTTGGAGCGATCGTCACAGTTGGTATCAGAGCGTTGGTCTTAGCGAACCAGAATTTGCATTAGTGTGTCTAACCGGTTATTGTTAGGATACATTAGTGAGTCTGGACTTCGACCATGTCTGCATGATAAAAGTTTTTGCTTATAATTTTTTTTGTTAGAAATTACCTGCTTATCATTCCTTGTGTGAAAAATTACCTGCTTATCATTTGTAGTCTAGACACACCTTATTGCATGGATTGCATGACTAGTGTATAGACAAAATGAATATCTTAGCGTATCTGTTACTGTTACCTTTACTTGACAGTTTCCGAAAGTTTCTCCATAATTTACGGATCCTTTGTACTATATAAAGGTATTCTATGTAATTAAAATATCATCCGATATCCTAAAATCATTTCACATCGAAAATTATTTATCTAACCGTGTAAGATGAATTCTGCAAGTAATTCGAGTTCTTCGGATTCCGATATGAGTTTCCACCTGAGTTCCGAAAGCAGTGTAACCGGAATGAATCAACCAATCAGTCACCACCAATTCTGGATGAATTGGGGATGGGTTCGTAATCAACTTAATCAATGGAGACAAGAGGAAGGCGATCCTTTCCACCAACCGAATTCAGCTCTTGGTGAGGAACCTGAGGCACTTACCGGCGAACCCGTTCGAAACACTATCTTTACCCTAATTTCCAGGATATTTCGCAACGATTATATGATAACTAGAATTTTAAACTTTATTCATCCTCTCGTACCAACCGCCAATCATCCCGGAATAATAGAAGAAGTTAACGAGCTTCGCGCTCGAGTTGTGGCTTTGGAGAATATGATGCACAATTTGCAGGCATCACAGGCAGCACCGGTAGCACCACCAGAACCAGCAGCACAACCAACAACAGTACCAGTATCTCCAACAACAACATCCGCACCGCAAACCTCAACTTCACAATCCATTCCACGAGCATCAACCTCCTACGCATCGTAGTTATCAAGGAATACCAACAACAATAAACGATGAAGTATCAACTCATAACTTCATTTGAGAAATATCCTGTAGCGATTATATAATCTCTAATATAGAAGAGATTATTCGTTTCTAGTTCCAACCGAAAATCAAATGAGTTTAATAACTCATTAAATCTATATTGTATCTGAAGGAAATATACATACATATATTTTCATAAAGATTGTAATTGAAAATCCTTTTGTACAAACTGTTAATGATGAGAATATTTTAACGGGTAGGTAATACCCTAGAAATATATAAATTCCACATTAATATGTTACACTATACATTCTTCAATTCTGATTCAGCAATCATTAACTATACTGCTCAAACCTATAGATATACGTATCTGTTCATCGCAGAATAACCATTTTCATTCAATTTCATATTCTGATTTCGATAGATCAGAATCCAAGTCAAGATTAAACGAAAAACATCACTCTTAGATTCCTACATCTTTCAAAACCATGCTTCGAAACCCATGCTTTGAATTCAGAACAGTACTAGAACATCATATGATTATATTTTGCGTTCAAACCCATCGAAATTCTTGGAAACACTTCAACTAATGAACAAACGAGAAGACAAACTAACTACTCGATATCTACGAGAAGAAAGATTTGTACTTATAATCATATATCTGGAAAGCTCTCGAAACCTAAGTAAAACTTTAACACGTATCTGTGATAAATCCTTCGGCATTATTATTACTGAAAGTAACCTTGCAATTCCTTTTTAAAAGTATCCAGTATTATCACCCATTCAACTAGTCAACGACGACCTTTCAGACTTATAACTTTGGCATATACGTTTTTGTTACTGGGGAACCTTTTATGTTCCACCATATTAGCAGTAAATGTACCAGCGACTCCGTCACTCTGCTATTTGAATCTCTCCGGAAATCACTATATATACATTGAAACCCTATCATGTACTCATCCACATCTTGTAACAATAGTTGCCGTTCCAACCATCGGGAATTTGCAATCAGTATTTTGAAATCTTGCAGCACGTCTCCGCCAATAGTTATATGTGTACATATAACGTCTACCTCCTCGAATTACATACTTCGAATGTGAAGTTTCCGAAAAACACCCCAAACTATGAAACTAGTTCTCTGAAATTGGAACAATGCTGATGAAGCAGCAAAAACTGTAAACGACCTTAACAGTCAAAAGTTTGATGATAAAGAATAGTATGGTGGTAAAGCAGAGAAAAAGAGAAGGTTTGGAATTGAAAAACGGATTGAGCAGACCATGAAGGAGGCTGTGGACAAATCACAAAGACTAAATCTACCTTCAAAGAATCCAAATGATTCAGAGTCTGCTGAAATCATTAAAGAATACCTTGCTCCTTACACTAAAACCTTTGCGGACAATATTCTTCATCATCATCTTATCTTAAATATTCTAAGATATCATCGTATCTCCCATTATAAATATCCTCCATATTTCTGAAGATATTTTTTTAAACCATTCTTATCTGAAATCATTACCTCTTCGCGCTATCTGTGTTACATCATAAAAGAAACTATTTTAATTTCTAAAATCTAAAAAAATTCGAAAAAATGGATGTTTTGAAGTAATGTTGGGAACTGAAGCATGAGTTAGTATAATATAATGACACTTGATCAACGTGATTATATTACAGTAAGTCATGTTGAGTTTCTAATGGAACGTGACAAAGGTTTACAGATCACACCCTCATCATAAACCATGTTACATAACTCTTTCATTCTATATAATCTCTAAATATATCAAGAAAATATATTTCTTGATGATTCGGTCTTTTCCGGATATTCTGGTAATTTGACAAGTCAGATTGTGCCATTACCGTTTCTTTCGTAGAACATTAATTATGTTTATTCTGAAATTCATACCTACGAATTCTGGACCATTATTCGCTTGACTTAAGGTCGGGAAGAGAAAACGAAAGCTTGAAGCTCCGAAATATAATGGAGAATATAAAGCCCGATAACAACCCCGAAATTACAAACCGTGTATATCAATGCGTATAGCAACATAAAGACACGGGAGAATGAAAAACACTATAACCCCAAGGTAATAGTAGAAGAAAATAACTTCCTCTGGTGGTAGATGAAAAAGAAGAATGA
Organism: Rutidosis leptorrhynchoides; assembly: GCF_046630445.1. Taxonomy (NCBI): domain Eukaryota; kingdom Viridiplantae; phylum Streptophyta; class Magnoliopsida; order Asterales; family Asteraceae; genus Rutidosis; species Rutidosis leptorrhynchoides. The sequence goes on from NC_092336.1 coordinate 248,849,802, forward strand.
AGGATACGATAGCCAGGAAAATATCAAGAATCCGAACTGGATTAAGCATTTTCACAATCTGTTGGGATGTATGAAATAATAAAGAAGATTATAGGAGTGTTGAAAATAAATGAAACGGAAGAGGTCAATTTATAGCAAAATATCGGACGCAGCAATAGAGGCAGGTTACACATTTAATCAAAGAAAATCCTAATTTCCGCAAATTCCGAAGAATAAAAATCTTATTTAGATTATGAAGATTTTCTATTCCCTAAATTCCGGAAATCAACTCTGACTACGTCAAACGATAAGACGAAGCTTTAATTACCTCATTTCACTATTTTGTGATAACTTCACTCATACTATCCGTGTAATCGAATTGTTTTATCCATATTTACACATAGGTGAAAAACTTGTTATTTATTTAACTCACACTATTCATAAACGAAACTCGACTAATTTAAGGTATACAAAACATTTCATTCTATTATATCCTTTTGATGAGGATTTTATGAACAAACGAATTCATGATGAGAATTCAAACTATATCATATTCTTTGATACAAGAATATCCTGATCTACGTTATTAAACTTTCCTTCACCAAATTTCGGGACGAAATTTCTTTAACGGGTAGGTACTGTAATGACCCGAAAATTTGCGACTAAATTTAAACTTAATCTTTAAAGGATTAATGATTTCGACATGATAAACAAAGTCTGTAAAACTGAATCTCAAAATTTTTGAACTATTCAAGTACCCTTCGATTTTCTCAACGATTCGCGAACAATTATATGTAAATAGATACATATATATACTATAACTTGAAAAGGTAACAATGTATTAATTATTTGATACCGTACATTAAACTTATTGGTTTAAATATCTATTTGAATATATATGATAAGTTGAAATATTTATTATTAAAATTTATTTATAAATAACTTCCAATGTGTATTTAAAAAAACCTGATTTATATATTAAAAAGATATATACATATATATAATTTCAAGTTATTTAGTAAACGATAGTAACATTTCAAATTGCTACAGTACCCAAAATGCTACAGTGTTTTTGAAAATCACTATTTGCTACAGTGAAATTGACTTTGCTACAGTGAATTGCTACAGTAAAAATTGACTTTGCTACAGTAACTTTGCTACAGTGGTATATTTTATGGATGATTTAAGACTATATTTTGACAAAGGTACGTGTCACGAAACGTAAAATGCAAGTTTTCTCAGCGTACGAAAGGACATTCGAAAAACCAGGACCGGGACATAAGTCGAGTGATGACGTACGACTTATCGGAACAAAAATTACAAGTCAACTATGCACGTGAATTTAATATAATATATAATTAATTATTTAAATTATATATATTATATATTTATTTTATATTATGTCGACAAGCTAGGAGCCAAAACAATGTGAGCTGTCCCTGGTCCTCATGCGAGTCGCATGGCCAGAAGGCCATTTCCATGCGAGTCGCATGACTCCAGATTTCAGGCCAGGTTCTATAAATTGCAACATTTTCTGCCGAGTAAAGAAAAAAAAAACACACACATACATATTACTCCGTATTTATTTTATTTATTATTTATATTATTATTATTATTATTATTATTATTATTATTATTAATAAGATTATTATTAATCTTATTATTTTTTTTATTTAGTGTTATTATTTTTGCGATACAAAAATAATAATGTACATCAAATATTACGACGGGGTGCTGTCCAAGTAATTTTCAAAATGAGTTTTCGAGCAAGCTAGAGCTAAGGAAATTATGGGTTATTGCCAAGGAGGTTATGGGTAATGTTCGGGGGTATTTTTTTTGTGAATCAAACCTCGTGTTTATCATCTCCGATGTGTCTACGTGCTTTCCTGCAATATTGTATATCAATATTAAACAGTGAGTTTCATTTGCTCCCATTTTAATTGCTTTTGCAATATATATTTTTGGGCTGAGAATACATGCGCAGTTTTGTAAACTGTTTTACTAAATGGATACAAATACTAAAACTGATTTTGTGTGAGTTTCATAAGATCCCTTTTACTCTCTACATTTTTGGGCTGAGAATACATACAAATGCTTTATTAACCGATATACAATATTTATATGTGTGAGTTCATTTGATCCCTTTTTACATATATTTTTGGGCTGAGAATACATGCAAATGCTTTACTAACCGATATACAATATTTATATGCGTGAGTTTCATTTGCCTTTTTACCCTTTATATTTTTGGGCTGAGAATACATGCACTTTATTTTAAACGCAATGGATACAAGTACATACTAAATTCTACACCGAGTTTGAACCGAAAATCCCTTAGCTTTGGTAACTAGTAACTGCCAGTTATAAGAACTGGTGGGCGCGGGTAGTAGTATATGGATCCATAGGGCTTGATATCCCCGTCCGAGCTAGAGCACTAGCCTTTTAACGGACGTATGCTATTTGAGAAGCGTACACGTTGGTTTGCGTGTATTATTAAGATGATTATACAAAGGGTACAAATTATATAAGCATTAAAGTTTAGTTACCAGGGTGCTCAATTTTGTAGAACCGATTGATAAACGTTTCGGATGAAACAACTGAAATCTTGTGATCCACCTTTTATGTAAAACCGATTGATAAACGTTTCGGATGAAACAACAAAAATCTTGTGATCCACCTTTTATTTAAAACATAATGATAAACGTTTTGAATAAAAAAACTGAACTTTTGTAATCCACATTGATATACGGATTATGTGTAATATTAAAACTATGAACTCACCAACCTTTGTGTTGACACTTGAAGCATGTTTATTCTCAGGTTTCTAGAAGTCTTCCGCTGTTTGCTCATACGTGATACAAGTTATGTGCTTGGAGTCATACATGGCATATTTTTCAAGGAAACGTTGCATTCATCAAACCATCACCATGTATCTTATTTTGACTGTACTGTCAACAGATGTATTATTGTAAACCATTTAAATGGTGATTGTCTATACGTAGGAATCATCAGATGTAAAAAAACCTGGAATTTATATATTCATTTATGAAATACCTTTTCAAAAGAATGCAATGTTACAAAACGTATCACATAGAGGTCAAATACCTCGCAATGAAATCAATGAATGACGTGTTCGTCCATATGGATTTGGAGCGATCGTCACACTGTTGTTGTAGGAAAATTCTGCTAACGGTAGATGTCGATCCCAACTGTTTCCGAAATCAATAACACATGCTCGTAGCATGTCTTCAAGCGTTTGTATCGTCCTTTCGCTATGCCCATCAGTTTGTGGATGATAGGCAGTACTCATGTCTAGACGAGTTCCTAATGCTTGCTGTAATGTCTGCCAGAATCTTGAAATAAATCTGCCATCCCTATCAGAGATAATAGAGATTGGTATTCCATGTCTGGAGACGACTTCCTTCAAATACAGTCGTGCTAACTTCTCCATCTTGTCATCTTCTCTTATAGGCAGGAAGTGTGCTGACTTGGTGAGACGATCAACTATTACCCAAATAGTATCATAACCACTTGCAGTCCTTGGCAATTTAGTGATGAAATCCATGGTAATGTTTTCCCATTTCCATTCTGGGATTTCGGGTTGTTGAAGTAGACTTGATGGTTTCTGATGCTCAGCTTTGACCTTAGAACACGTCAAACATTCTCCTACATATTTAGCAACATCGGCTTTCATACCCGGCCACCAAAAATGTTTCTTGAGATCCTTGTACATCCTCCCCGTTCCAGGATGTATTGAGTATCTGGTTTTATGAGCTTCTCTAAGTACCATTTCTCTCATATCTCCAAATTTTGGTACCCAAATCCTTTCAGCCCTATACCGGGTTCCGTCTTCCCAAATATTAAGATGCTTCTCCGATCCTTTGGGTATTTCATCCTTTAAATTTCCCTCTTTTAAAACTCCTTGTTGCGCATCCTTTATTTAAGTAGTAAGGTTATTATGAATCATTATATTCATAGATTTTACTCGATTGGGTTCTCTGTCCTTCTGCTCAAGGCATCGGCTACCACATTTGCCTTCCCCGGGTGGTAACGAATCTCAAAGTCGTAATCATTCAACAATTTAATCCACCTACGCTGCCTCATATTCAGTTGTTTCTGATTAAATATATGCTGAAGACTTTTGTGGTCGGTATTTATAATACTTTTGACCCCATATAAGTAGTGCCTCCAAGTCTTTAATGCAAAAACAACCGCGCCTAATTCCAAATCATGCGTCGTATAATTTTGTTCGTGAATCTTCAATTGTCTAGACGCATAAGCAATCACCTTCGTTCGTTGCATTAATACACAACCGAGACCTTGCTTTAATGCATCACAATAAATCACAAAATCATCATTCCCTTCAGGCAATGACAATATAGGTGCCGTAGTTAGCTTTTTCTTCAATAACTGAAATGCTTTCTCTTGTTCATCATTCCATTCAAATTTCTTCCCTTTATGCATTAATGCAGTCAAGGGTTTTGCTATTCTGGAAAAGTCTTGGATGAACCTTCTGTAGTAACCAGCTAGTCCTAAAAACTGGCGTATGTGTTTCGGAGTTTTCGGGGTTTCCCACTTTTCAACAGTTTCTATCTTTGCCGGATCCACCTTAATACCTTCTTTGTTCACTATGTGACCGAGGAATTGAACTTCTTCCAACCAAAATGCACACTTTGAAAACTTAGCGTACAATTCTTCCTTCCTCAATACTTCTAACACCTTTCTCAAATGTTCACCGTGTTCTTGGTCATTCTTTGAGTAAATAAGTATGTCATCAATGAAAACAATGACAAACTTGTCAAGGTATGGTCCACACACTCGGTTCATAAGGTCCATGAACACAGCTGGTGCATTAGTTAAACCAAACGGCATGACCATAAACTCGTAATGACCGTAACGTGTTCTGAAAGCAGTCTTTGGAATATCATCTTCTTTCACCCGCATTTGATGATACCCGGAACGTAAGTCAATCTTTGAATAAACAGACGAGCCTTGTAGTTGATCAAATAAGTCGTCGATTCTCGGTAGTGGGTAGCGGTTCTTGATGGTAAGTTTGTTCAACTCTCGGTAGTCGATACACAACCTGAATGTACCATCTTTCTTCTTGACAAACAAAACAGGAGCTCCCCACGGTGATGTGCTTGGTCGAATGAAACCACGCTCTAAAAGTTCTTGTAATTGGCTTTGTAGTTCTTTCATCTCACTGGGTGCGAGTCTGTAAGGAGCACGAGCTATTGGTGCAGCTCCTGGTACAAGATCTATTTGAAATTCAACGGATCGATGTGGGGGTAATCCCGGTAATTCTTTCGGAAATACATCGGGAAATTCTTTTGCAATGGGAACATCATTGATGCTCTTTTCTTCAGTTTGTACTTTCTCGACGTGTGCTAGAACAGCATAGCAACCTTTTCTTATTAGTTTTTGTGCCTTCAAATTACTAATAAGATGTAGCTTCGTGTTGCCCTTTTCTCCGTACACCATTAAGGGTTTTCCTTTTTCTCGTATAATGCGAATTGCATTTTTGTAACAAACGATCTCTGCTTTCACTTCTTTCAACCAGTCTATACCGATTATCACATCAAAACTCCCTAACTCTACTGGTATCAAATCAATCTTAAATGTTTCGCTAACCAGTTTAATTTCTCGATTCCAACATATATTATCTGCTGAAATTAATTTACCATTTGCTAATTCGAGTAAAAATTTACTATCCAAAGGCGTCAATGGACAACTTAATTTATCACAAAAATCTCTACTCATATAGCTTCTATCCACACCCGAATCAAATAAAACGTAAGCAGATTTATTGTCAATAAGAAACGTACCCGTAACAAGCTCCGGGTCTTCCTGTGCCTCTGCCGGATTAATATTGAAAACTCTTCCGCGGCCTTGTCCATTCGTGTTCTCCTGGTTCGGGCAATTTCTAATAATGTGGCCCGGTTTTCCACATTTATAACAAACTACATTGGCATAACTTGCTCCGACACTACTTGCTCCGCCATTACTCGTTCCGACACCATTTGTTCCTTTCGTTCTATTAACCCCTGGTCCGTAGACCTCACACTTCGCCGCGCTATGACCATTTCTTTTACACTTGTTGCAAAATTTGGTGCAGAACCCCGAGTGATACTTTTCACACCTTTGGCATAGCTGCTTCTGATTGTTGTTGTTGTTGTTGTTGCGGTTATTATTGTTGTTGGGATGATTGTTGTAGTTGCTGTTGTTGTTGTTGGACCGTTTGTTGTAGTTGCGATTGATGTTGCGATTGTTGGGATAATTGTTGCGATTATTGTTGTAATTGTTGTTGTTGTTGTATTGGTGATTCTTATCACCGTTTTCCTCCCACTTTCTTTTGACTTGCTTCACATTGGCCTCTTCAGCAGTCTGTTCTTTAATTCTTTCTTCAATCTGGTTCACTAGTTTGTGAGCCATTCTACATGCCTGTTGTATGGAGGCGGGCTCGTGTGAACTTATATCTTCTTGGATTCTCTCTGGTAATCCTTTCACAAATGCGTCGATCTTCTCTTCCTCATCTTCGAATGCTCCCGGACACAATAGGCACAATTCTGTGAATCGTCTTTCGTACGTGGTAATATCAAATCCTTGGGTTCGTAACCCTCTAAGTTCTGTCTTGAGTTTATTGACCTCGGTTCTGGGATGGTACTTCTTGTTCATCAAGTGCTTGAATGCTGACCACGGTAGTGCGTAAGCATCATCTTGTCCCACTTGCTCTAGACAGGTATTCCACCATGTTAACGCAGAACCTGTGAAGGTATGCGTAGCGTACTTCACTTTGTCCTCTTCAGTACACTTACTTATGGCAAACACCGATTCGACCTTCTCGGTCCACCATTTCAATCCGATCGGTCCTTCGGTTCCATCAAATTCCAAAGGTTTGCAGGCAGTGAATTCTTTGTAGGTGCATCCTACACGATTTCCTGTACTGTTAGATCCAAGGTTATTGTTGGTATGTAGCGCAGCCTGTACTGCGGCTATGTTTGAAGCTAGAAAAGTACGGAATTCCTCTTCATTCATATTCACGGTGTGTCAAGTAGTCGGTGCCATTTCCTTCAAAATAGTCGAATGGAACAAGTTAATCATACAGAATATTAAGAGTAGTTAATAGTATTTCGTAGCATAATATGAACTCATTTATAAAAGCTTTTTCTTCATATTAGCGTTTTATAAGTTTAAATTCGGGTAGTACCTACCCGTTAAGTTCATACTTAGTAGCTAACATACAATTCAACTACTACAATTCTATATGAAAAACTGATTATAATAATATTTCGTGTTCAAACTTTTACACAATATTTTACAAACTTACAATACCGCTTATTTTACATATAGCATGAAATATAGCACACAATAAATTTGATACAAGATGGTTGTGAAGATAATTCTAGCTAGTACACAAGTCGTTCAGCAAAGGCAATAAAGACACGTAATTCATACGTCCAGAAATAAGTCATGCATTCTGGTTTTACTAGGATTACTTCCCATCCTTGGTCTTGTGGAACATAACCGTTATGGCCGTTGATAAGACATCGTGTTGTAACGTCATCAAAGGGACGAGGGTTACATAATGTCCAACAGTCCCGTAACAATCTAAAAACCTCATTTCTTACCCCAATTACCGACTCCGTCACTTGTGGGAACGTTTTGTTTAATAGTTGTAGCCCGATGTTCTTGTTCTCACTTTGGTGAGAAGCGAACATTACTAATCCGTAAGCATAACATGCTTCTTTATGTTGCATGTTAGCCTCTTTTTCTAAATCACGAAGTCCAATATTCGGATATATTGAGTCAAAATAATTTCTTAACCCATTGCGTAAAATAGCATTTGGGTTCCCCGCAATATATGCGTCAAAGTAAACACATCGTAACTTATGGATTTCCCAATGTGATATCCCCCATCTTTCGAACGAAAGCCTTTTATAAACCAAGGCATTCTTGGAACGTTCTTCGAATGTCTTACAAACTGATCTCGCCTTAAATAATTGTGCCGAAGAATTCTGACCGACTCTAGACAAGATTTCATCAATCATGTCTCCGGGTAGGTCTCTTAAAATATTGGGTTGTCTATCCATTTTGTGTTTTTATACTGTAAAATAGACAAGAGTTAGATTCATAAAAAAAAATACTTATTAATACAAGAAATTTTTACATATATCATAAAGCATAAGCACACTATATTACATATATTACACCACACGAATACAACTATCTTATTCCGACTCGCTTGTTTCTTCTTCTTCGGTTTTGGTTTGTTTTGCCAAGTTTCTAGGGATATATGATGTTCCCCTAATGCGAGCTGTCGTTTTCCACATTGGTTTAGAAAAACCTGGTGGTTTAGAGGTTCCCGGGTCATTGTTACAACTTAAGGACTTCGGGGGTTGACGATACATATAAAGTTCATCGGGGTTGGAATTAGATTTCTCTATTTTTATGCCCTTTCCCTTATTATTTTCTTTTGCCTTTTTAAATTCAGTTGGGGTAATTTCTATAACATCATCGGAATTCTCGTCGGAATCCGATTCATCGGAGAATTGGTAATCCTCCCAATATTTTGCTTCCTTGGCGGAAACACCATTGACCATAATTAACCTTGGTCGGTTGGTTGAGGATTTTCTTTTACTTAACCGTTTTATTATTTCCCCCACCGGTTCTATTTCTTCATCCGGTTCCGATTCTTCTTCCGGTTTCGATTCTTCTTCCGGTTCCGACTCTTCTTCCGGTTCCTCTTCGGGAACTTGTGAATCAGTCCACGAATCATTCCAATTTACATTTGACTCTTCATTATTATTAGGTGAGTCAATGGGACTTGTTCTAGAGGTAGACATCTATCACATAATATCAAACGCGTTAAGAGATTAATATATCACATAATATTCACATGTTAAAAATATATAGTTTCCAACAAAATTTGTTAAGCAATCATTTTTCAAGTAAACACGGTCGAAGTCCAGACTCACTAATGCATCTTAACAAACTCGATAAGACACACTAATTCAAAATTCTAGTTCTCTAAGACCAACGCTCGGATACCAACTGAAATGTCCCGTTCTTATTGATTAAAAACGTTCCATATTAATTGATTTCGTTGCGAGGTTTTGACCTCTATATGAGACGTTTTTCAAAGACTGCATTCATTTTAAAACAAACCATAACCTTTATTTCATCAATAAAGGTTTAAAAAGCTTTACGTAGATTATCAAATAATGATAATCTGAAATATCCTGTTTACACACGACCATTACATAATGGTTTACAATACAAATATGTTACAACAAAATAAGTTTCTTGAATGTAGTTTTTACACAATATCATACAAGCATGGACTCCAAATCTCGTCCTTATTTAAGTATGCGACAGCGGAAGCTCTTAATAATCACCTGAGAATAAACATGCTTAAAACGTCAACAAAAATGTTGGTGAGTTATAGGTTTAACCTATATATCAAATCATAATAATAATAGACCACAAGATTTCATATTTCAATACACATCCCATACATAGAGATAAAAGTCATTCATATGGTGAACACCTGGTAACCGACATTAACAAGATGCATATATAATAATATCCCCATCATTCCGGGACACCCTTCGGATATGATATAAATTTCGAAGTACTAAAGCATCCGGTACTTTGGATGGGGTTTGTTAGGCCCAATAGATCTATCTTTAGGATTCGCGTCAATTAGGGTGTCTGTTCCCTAATTCTTAGATTACCAGACTTAATAAAAAGGGGCATATTCGATTTCGATAATTCAACCATAGAATGTAGTTTCACGTACTTGTGTCTATTTTGTAAATCATTTATAAAACCTGCATGTATTCTCATCCCAAAAATATTAGATTTTAAAAGTGGGACTATAACTCACTTTCACAGATTTTTACTTCGTCGGGAAGTAAGACTTGGCCACTGGTTGATTCACGAACCTATAACAATATATACATATATATCAAAGTATGTTCAAAATATATTTACAACAATTTTAATATATTTTGATGTTTTAAGTTTATTAAGTCAGCTGTCCTCGTTAGTAACCTACAACTAGTTGTCCACAGTTAGATGTACAGAAATAAATCGATAAATATTATCTTGAATCAATCCACGACCCAGTGTATACGTATCTCAGTATTGATCACAACTCAAACTATATATATTTTGGAATCAACCTCAACCCTGTATAGCTAACTCCAACATTCACATATAGAGTGTCTATGGTTGTTCCGAAATATATATAGATGTGTCGACATGATAGGTCGAAACATTGTATACGTGTCTATGGTATCTCAAGATTACATAATATACAATACAAGTTGATTAAGTTATGGTTGGAATAGATTTGTTACAAATTTTCACGTAGCTAAAATGAGAAAAATTATCCAATCTTGTTTTACCCATAACTTCTTCATTTTAAATCCGTTTTGAGTGAATCAAATTGCTATGGTTTCATATTGAACTCTATTTTATGAATATAAACAGAAAAAGTATAGGTTTATAGTCGGAAAAATAAGTTACAAGTCGTTTTTGTAAAGGTAGTCATTTCAGTCGAAAGAACGACGTCTAGATGACCATTTTAGAAAACATACTTCCACTTTGAGTTTAACCATAATTTTTGGATATAGTTTCATGTTCATAATAAAAATCATTTTCTCAGAATAACAACTTTTAAATCAAAGTTTATCATAGTTTTTAATTAACTAACCCAAAACAGCCCGCGGTGTTACTACGACGGCGTAAATCTGGTTTTACGGTGTTTTTCGTGTCTCCAGGTTTTAAATCATTAAGTTAGCATATCATATAGATATAGAACATGTGTTTATTTGATTTTAAAAGTCAATTTAGAAGGATTAACTTTTGTTTGCGAACAAGTTTAGAATTAACTAAACTATGTTCTAGTGATTACAAGTTTAAACCTTCGAATAAGATAGCTTTATATGTATGAATTGAATGATGTTATGAACATCATTACTACCTTAAGTTCCTTGGATAAACCTACTAAAAAAGTGAAAAATGGATCTAGCTTCAACGGATCCTTGGATGGCTCGAAGTTCTTGAAGCAGAATCATGACACGAAAACAAGTTCAAGTAAGATCATCACTTGAAATAAGATTGTTATAGTTATAGAAATTGAACCAAAGTTTGAATATGATTATTACCTTGTATTAGAATGATAACCTACTGTAAGAAACAAAGATTTCTTGAGGTTGGATGATCACCTTACAAGATTGGAAGTGAGCTAGCAAACTTGAAAGTATTCTTGATTTTATGTAACTAGAACTTGTAGAATATATGAAGAACACTTAGAACTTGAGAGAGATCAATTAGATGAAGAAAATTGAAGAATGAAAGTGTTTTTAGGTGTTTTTGGTCGTTGGTGTATGGATTAGATATAAAGGATATGTAATTTTGTTTTCATGTAAATAAGTCATGAATGATTACTCATATTTTTGTAATTTTATGAGATATTTCATGCTAGTTGCCAAATGATGGTTCCCACATGTGTTAGGTGACTCACATGGGCTGCTAAGAGCTGATCATTGGAGTGTATATACCAATAGTACATACATCTAAAAGCTGTGTATTGTACGAGTACGAATACGGGTGCATACGAGTAGAATTGTTGATGAAACTGAACGAGGATGTAATTGTAAGCATTTTTGTTAAGTAGAAGTATTTTTATAAGTGTATTGAATTCTTTCAAAAGTGTATAAATACATATTAAAACACTACATGTATATACATTTTAACTGAGTCGTTAAGTCATCGTTAGTCGTTACATGTAAGTGTTGTTTTGAAACCTTTAGGTTAACGATCTTGTTAAATGTTGTTAACCCAATGTTTATAATATCAAATGAGATTTTAAATTATTATATTATCATGATATTATCATGTATGAATATCTCTTAATATGATATATATACATTAAATGTCTTTACAACGATAATCGTTACATATATGTCTCGTTTAAAAATCATTAAGTTAGTAGTCTTGTTTTTACATATGTAGTTCATTGTTAATATACTTAATGATATGTTTACTTATCATAGTATCATATTAACTATATATATATCCATATATATGTCATCATATAGTTTTTACAAGTTTTAACGTTCGTGAATCACCGGTCAACTTGGGTGGTCAATTGTCTATATGAAACATATTTCAATTAATCAAGTCTTAACAAGTTTGATTGCTTAACATGTTGGAAACATTTAATCATGTAAATATCAATCTCAATTAATATATATAAACATGGAAAAGTTCGGGTCACTACACTATCGTTCCGTATGGGAAAACTCTTTTGACTATGAATGGTCCAGACCATCTTGATTTCAATTTTCCAGGAAATAGCTTGAATCGTGAATTGAAAAGAAGAACTCTATCTCCTTCTTTAAATTCTTTTGAACTTCTGATACTTTTATCATGCCATTTCTTCGTTCTTTCCTTATAGATTAACGAATTTTCGTATGCTTCATGTCTTAATTCTTCTAATTCGTTTAGTTGACTTAATCGTAGACGTCCGGCTTCATGTAAATCAAGATTACATGTCTTCAAAGCCCAAAATGCTTTGTGTTCAATTTCTACTGGAAGATGACATGCTTTTCCATAAACGAGTCTGAAAGGTGTGATTCCAATTGGAGTTTTGTAGGCTGTTCTAAAAGCCCAGAGTGCATCCTCCAATTTAATGGACCATTCCTTCGAATTTGATCCTACAGTTTTTTCTAGAATACGTTTTAAAGCTCGGTTGGTATTTTCAACTTGTCCACTTGTTTGTGGATGATATGCAGTGGAGATTTTATGAGTTACTCCATATCTTTTAAGAACTTTCTCAAGTTGATTATTACAGAAATGAGTACCTCGATCACTTATTAAAGCTTTCGGTGTTCCAAACCTTGCAAAAAGACGTTTTAAAAAGTTGACTACAACTCGTGCATCGTTAGTTGGGAGAGCTTGTGCTTCCGCCCATTTAGATACATAATCAATGGCTACGAGAATATATAGATTATTATGAGATTTTGGAAATGGACCCATAAAGTCAATACCCCAAATGTCAAATACTTCACATACTTGAATGACATTTTGTGGCATTTCATCACGTTGACTTATTTTTCCGGCCCTTTGACAAGCATCACAAGATTTGCAAAGAAGGTGTGCGTCTTTGTAAATTGTAGGCCAATAGAATCCAGCATCTTAAACTTTTCTTGATGTTAGTTGAGGCCCATAATGCCCTCCTGTTGGTCCTGTGTGACAATGGTTTAAGATTTTACTAGCTTCATCTCCGAATACACATCGGCGTATTATTCCATCTGGACACTTTTAAACAGATGTGGATCTTCCCAGAAATAGTGTTTTATATCACTAAAGAATTTCTTTCGTTTTTGGTACGACAATCCTTTTTCAAGGAATCCACATACTAAGTTGTTTGCATAGTCTGCAAACCATGGAATTTCATTATAATCTATCTTCAATAGATATTCATCAGGAAAGTTATCTTGTATGGCCGATTCATTTAGAACTTCTAAATCGGGATTTTCAAGACTAGAAAGATGATCAGCGACGAGATTTTCTGCTCCTCTTTTATCTCGAATTTCAATATCGAACTCTTGTAAGAGTAAGATCCATCAGATTAATCGTGGTTTAGCATCTTGTTTCGAAAATAGGTATCTAAGAGCAGAATGGTCGGTATAGACCACCGTTTTTGCTAGAACGAGATATGATCGAAATTTGTCAAAAGCAAAGATAATAGCAAGGAGTTCTTTTTCAGTAGTTGTATAGTTCGTTTGAGCTCCTTGTAACGTCTTACTAGCATAATATATAGGTTGAAATCTTTTTTCAATCCTTTGTCCTAAAACGGCTCCTATTGCAAAATCACTTGCATCGCACATTAGTTCAAATGGTAGATTCCAATTTGGTGTTATCATGATCGGCACATTAGTGAGTTTCTCTTTAAGAATATTAAAATATTTGATACATTCATCTGAAAAGATGAATGGAGCATCCTTTTCTAGGAGTTTATTCATAGGAGTGGCAATTTTAGAAAAATCTTTTATGAAACGTCGGTAAAAACCGGCATGCCCTAGAAAACTCCTAACTCCTTTAACATTGGTGGGATGTGGAAGTTTAGCAATTACATCTACTTTAGCTCTATCCACTTCAATTCCTTCCTTTGAAATTTTGTGTCCAAGAACGATGCCTTCTTTAACCATGAAATGGCATTTCTCCCAATTAAGTACTAGATTTGATTGTTCGCATCTAATAAGCATTCATTCAAGATTAACTAGACATGATTCAAATGTATCACCGAAGACTGAAAAGTCATCCATGAAAACTTCCATGCATTCTTCTATCATGTCGTGAAAAATCGCCATCATGCACCTTTGAAAGGTTGCAGGGGCGTTGCAAAGTCCAAATGGCATGCGTTTGTAAGCAAAAGTACCATAAGGGCACGTGAATCTGGTTTTTTCTTGGTCTTCGGGTGCTATTGGAATTTGAAAATATCCGGAAAATCCATCAAGAAAACAATAGTAACTGTTTTCGGCTAATCTTTCCAACATTTGATCAATAAAAGTTAAGGGAAAGTGATCTTTTCTGGTGGCGTCATTTAATTTTCTATAATCAATACACACACGCCATCCTGTTACAGTCCTAGTAGGAATAAGTTCATTTTTCTCATTTGTAATAACAGTCATGCCACCCTTCTTAGGCACGCATTGAACTGGGCTTACCCATGGACTATCAGAAATCGGATAAATTAAACCTGCATCTAGCAGTTTAATAATTTCTTTTTTAACCACATCTTGCATATTAGGATTTAGTCTTCGTTGGCATTGCACATACGTTTTATGACCTTCTTCCATAAGGATTTTATGTGTGCAATACGAAGGACTTATTCCTTTAATATCATGAATCTTCCATGCAATGGCTGGTTTATGAGCTTTCAACACAGAAATGAGTTGTGATTTCTCATTTTCAGTAGGAGAAGACGATATTATTACAGGTAATTCAGATTCACCATGTAAATAAGCGTATTCCAAATGGTTTGAAAGTGGCTTTAACTCTAATGTTGGTGGTTCTTCTATCGATGATTTATATCGATATCTGTCTTCTTTTTTTAACATTTGAATTTCTTCTGTTGTTGGTTCATATCCATTAGCTATTAGTGTAGCTAACATTTCAGCTTCATCAATTGGTTCAGTTCCTTCTCCTAAAGAAAATTCTCCCGTTCCTTGTAATTCTGGAAATTCTTCTAACAATTCTGCATGTAAATCTATAGTTTGAATATAATAGCATGTATCATCTGCAGATTGCGGTTGTTGCATTGCTCTATCAACTGAAAAGGTAACACTCTCGTCCTCTATACTTAGGGTCAATTTCTTACCAAACACGTCTATCATTGCTTTAGCCGTGTTTAAGAATGATCTTCCTAATATGAGAGGAACTTGAGAATCTTCTTCCATGTCCAGAACAACAAAATCTACTGGAAATACTAAAGTACCAACTTTAACTAGCATGTTCTCCATTATCCCTCTAGGATATTTTATTGGTCTATCAGCTAGTTGTATGCTTATTCTTGTTGGTTTCAATTCTCCAAGGTCTAGTTTAGCGTATAGTGAATACGACATTAAATTTATACTAGCACCTAAATCTGCCAATGCTTCTATTGAACTAAGACATCCCAGAAAACATGGAATTGTGAAACTTCCTGGATCAGATAGTTTTTCTGGTATCTTATTCAACAGCACTGCTGAACAATTAGCATTCATAGTAACAGCCGAGAGTTCTTCCATTTTCTTTCTATTCGTGATCAGATCTTTCAAGAATTTAGCATATCTAGGCATTCCTGAAATCACATCAATGAAAGGAAGATTGACATTTATTTGTTTAAACATATCCAAGAATTTGGATTGCTCGGCTTCAAGTTTCTCTTTTTTCATTTTACTCAGGTAAGGAAGTGGTGGTTGGTATGGTTTAACATAAGGTTTAGCCTTAACTGTGTTATCTTCATTAACCTTTTCAACTACCGGTTCTTTTTTCTTATCTTGATCAGGTTGTGGTTCTTGTGGAGTAGGAATAGTTTCATCAGAAGTTACAGGTATTTCAGGTGGTTTAAGTGTTGTACCACTTCTTGTGGTAATGGCTTTAGCTGTTTCATTCTGGAGGTTAGCATTTGTATCACTAGGTAAACTTCCCGGTTTTCTTTCACCTATTAACCTTGCTAGGTTACTTACTTCTTGTTCCAGATTTTGAATAGAAGCTTGTTGATTTCTAAATGCTTGAGCATTTTGTTCATTAGTTTGTTTATGAGATGTGAAAAACTGCGTTTGAGTTTCAACTAGCTTCGTCATCATATCTTCTAAATTTGGCTTTTTTTTCATCGGGTTGTGGTTTGTTTTGAAAATTAGTCTTTGCTGATTGTAAGTATTATTAGATACTTGTTGATTGCTAGGACCTTGTTGGTTGTTGTATGGAACATTTCGGTTATAATTCTGGTTTTGATTGTAAATCGGTCTTGGCGGTTGATAATTATTCTGATAATTATTTCCAGGCATTTGGTTTATGTATGAAATATTCTCTCTTTGTTCCATTGTTAGTTCAATACTGAGACAATCTTTTGTCAAATGTGGTCCTCCACACTGCTCACAACTAATTCGTATTGAGTGAATATCCTTAGTCATCTTTTCCATACGTCTCTCGACAGCATCTATCTTTGAAGAAATGGAATCTAAGTCATGACTAAAATCGGCTCTAGCTGCTTTAGATGATCTAACGATATCTTTTTCTTGGTGCCACTCATGTGAGTGGGAAGCAGTGTTATCAATAATTTTGTAAGCATCAGTTTCTGTTTTCTTCATAATAGAACCACCAGCTGCTATATCGATGTCTTTCCTTGTAGTGATGTCGCATCCTTGGTAGAATATTTGTACTATTTGACAGGTGTCTAAACCATGTTGCGGACATCCTCTCAATAACTTTCCAAATCTGGTCCAAGCCTCATATAGAGTTTCATTCGGTTTCTGTGTGAACGTAACAATTTTTCCTTGAAGTCTTACGGCTTTAGATGCCAGAAAGAATTGTTTAAGAAAATTTTCAACTAAAACATCCCATGTATCAATCGCCCCTTCAGGTAACGATTCCAACCAATCTTTGGCTTCTCCCTTTAAAGTCCAGGGAAATAACATGAGATATATCTGTTCATCCTCCACTTCTCTTATTTTAAATAGTGTGCAGATCCTATTAAAGGTACGAAGATGTTCATTTGGATCTTCCTTCGGCGCACCACTAAATTGGCATTGATTAGTCACCATGTGTAGAATTTGTCCTTTGATTTCATAATCTGGCGCATTAATGTCAGGATGAGTAATTGCGTGACCTTGGCCAGTGCGTTTAGCTCTCATTCGGTCTTTCATACTTAAAGGTTCCGGATTCTCTATAATTGAATTTGTTGAATCTGAATCACTAGAGGATTCTGATTTAATGGTTCGTTCCTCAACAATCTCTGTTTGAATGATTGGTGGTTCCGGAGAAAAAATTAATGGTTCAGAATCTATGAATCGTCCCTGAATATTCTCCGGATGACTGGATGACGATTCTAAAGAAAAATCAACGGCGGTAATATTTGCTAAATGTCTTGATCGAGTTACAGGTGGTGAACGTACAAAAGGTGGTGAACGTCTTGCTCGGTGCATTCACTGAATATCCTATTAGTTTTTAAAAGGAAAGAAAAATTATATAAGTTATCCAATTAATAGACTTTTCTGATTTTGCCCACATTTCGAATAGCCAAAAGATGCAGCAGAGGGGCAGGATTCGTTTGGTCTCAATATAATTGAGTACTGTTTGGCTCCAATAACCCGGTCCACGTACAAATCCAACTATTACTACGAACCAGAAAATTTTGATGTCTATCAATTTAACCACTTAAAACAAATTTTCGTAATTTTAAGAAATTTAGATAAGAAGTAGAATAAAAATCTATGTCCTAAAACTAGAATGGCGAGAAATAAGAAAGAAAAAGAGCACGTCGAAAAAGTTCGAAAAAGAAAAGGGTTGAAAAAAAAATAAAAGGCGTCGAAAAAAATAAGAAAGAAAAAGAGTGACTTATAAAACTTTAAAATACTCGACTAACCCAACCTTATTACTATCACTAACTTAAAATTAAAATTGAAAATTGAGATTACTAATTGGAGTGATAATTGATACATAGGTAAAAGGCGTCGAAAAATAAAAATAAAAATGTAGCGCGTTGAAACTTAAAAAGGAACTAAAAACTAAAAACTAAAAGTTGCGTCTAAAAATATTAAAGCTTACAAGTAAAACTATATCCCAAATGGCAATAACTTAAAAAGGAACTATAACTTAAAAAGGCGTCGCAAAATTCTAAAGCACCTAAATCTTAGTCTAAAGAAAAAGCACTTAAGGAATTTTACGCAAAGCCTAAAAATCTAGAAATAAAAATAACTATGGCAAAAACTATATTTAAAACTAAATATGAGCGAAAAATACAAATATTACGCTAAAACAATTAAAAAGGGACAAAATATAAAAATATACTAAAAGTTGTAAAAAGTACAATTTTTACAAAAATATTATTTTTATATTATTTATTTTATAAAACTATTAATTTTTATATATTAATAAAACTAAATAAACTTAATATTACAAATTAAGTAAATAAAACTAAATTAATTAATATTAATTAACTAATCAAACCCTAATTAGGGTTTAATTTAAATAATAATAATAAAAACCCGTAATTAATGCAGGATTAGGGTTCTGTGTAGCCTGTCAGAGAGAACTCCGCGAGTCGCGGTACTCCCAGCTGGAAAACTCCACAAGTCGCGGGGTTTGATAATACTGGGCTCAGATTGGGCTGAAACAGTTCGGCCCAGTTTCGTTTTATAATTAAAATATGCTTTGGGCTTCGATTTTAATCTGGCCCAGTTCGTTTTTTTTATAATAATTTGATAAAATAATAGATATATAATTTATATAAAATATATTTCAAAAACTTAAAATAAAAATACTTATTAAAAATAAAAATCTTAAAAATAAGTTAATATTTTTTTTTCGGTTTTAAAATTTTTTATGTTTTAAATAAACACAAAATATTTAAATAAAACTTATATTTTTTATAAAATAAAAATAAAGAAACTTTATAAAACTTTAAATATTTAACAAACTCTTTAAAATATTTATATTTTTGTTTTTCTTTTTTATGTTTTCGAATATTTAAAACGTATTTTTACAAAAACGTATTTTTATAAAAGTAAACTAAAAATAAAAATCTTTTTTTTTATATATTAGCGTTGCGCTTCCGGCTTTTAACCTAGATGTTCCCCGGCAGCGGCGCCAAAAATACTTGATGTTTTCGCTAAGGGGTATAAAATACTATTAAATTTTACAACGAAATACTATTAAATATGATACAATTTTACACAAGATATTTATTTATTTATAGAATGGATATACTTAAACTTTGCTACAACATTTATAGGCAGTGTACCTAATCGTACAGTAGTGTAGTTTTTAGTAAGTCCGGTTCGTTCCACAGGGAATCTTTTAGACAAAGCTTAACGCTATATTAGTTTTATTTTATAAAAATACAAAAATATATATAAGTAATATTATTATTATAAAGGGGGATTTTTACCGTTTAATGACCGGTTTGTCGATTTTTAAAACTTTAGTCGCAGTTAAAACCTAATGTAAAATATTAAAAATAAATACAAGACTTAATTTAAAGCGTAAAGTAAATAACGATAAAATAAAATTGCTATAATTAAAAAGTACGATAATTAAAAGTGCAATTAAATACAATAACAATAAATAAAAGTACGATAATTAGAAGTGCAATTAAATATAAAATAAAGGAAATTAAATATGAAATAAAAGAATTATGCTTATTTAAACTTCCGTAATCATGATGTTTGACGTGTTGATTTTAGTTTTATGCCCATGGGTTAATTGTTCTTTGTCCTGGATTATTTAATATGTCCATACAGATTTGTCCATAATAGTCCATCAGTCATAAATATAAAGAGCGAAAGCCTTCGTCAAATTATTCTTATTCCCGAAGTCAAATATTCCAACTAATTGGGGATTCGAATTGTAATAAGGTTTTAATACTTTGTTTAATGAATACACCAGGTTATCGACTGCGTGTAAACCAAGGTTTTACTACTTTGTTAACAATTACACCAATTACCCTTGAATGTAATTCACCCCTGTTTCAACAAGTCTATTAACTATTAATCCAGTTCCGTGTCCGGTAAAATGAATAATTATTGGTATTTATAGATATCCCGCCCACCGTACCCAGTCAAACGTATGTGGTTATATATAAATATGTCGAATTATAAGTTTGTATATTAAATTAACAAGGTATTGTTTAGTTAATATAAAACCCATTAATAGTCCATAGTCTAATTTCCACAAGTGTCGTTCTTTTATCCAAACCCCAATTATGGTACAAAGCCCAATTACCCAATTTTAATAATTAGCCCAACATCATGATTACTTCAGCTTAAATAAGCATAATAATAACTTAGCTACGAGACATTAATGAAAATAATATAAACATAACTTACAATGATTAAAAATAGCGTAGCGTTACACGAACAGAATTTCGACTTACACCCTTACAACATTCGCTAACACATCCTTACTATTAGGATTTAAAATTAAAATTAAAATATAAAATATAAAATATATATATATATATATATATATATATATATATATATATATAGATATATATATATATATATATATATATATATATATCTTACGTATAAGTAAGAAGAAGAAAAAGATGATGTTAAAATGATCAAAATGCGTTTGCTTTTATAGGGATTTTAGTCCAGGGAAGCTCCGCGACTCGCGTAATTTTTTCACTACAAACTCCGCAACTCGCGGAGTTCGTATTTCCAGCTCACACAGTCTTGGCTCCTAGCTTGCCGACGGTTTTTAATATATTATATAATATATAAATAATTATAAGAATTATTTAAATATTATATTATATTTATGTGCATAGTTGACTTGTAATTTTTAGTCCGTTGCGTCGAGCGTTGAGAGTTGACTCTGGTCCCGGTTCCGGATTTTCGAACGTCCTTGCGTACAATTTAATATCTTGTACTTTGCGTTTTGAATCTTGTACTCTTGTAATTTCGAGACGTTTCTTATCAATAATTGGAACCTCTTTGATTGTATTTTGTACTTTTGAGCTTTTTGGTCGTTTGCGTCTTCAATTCGTTGAATCTGTCTTTTGTCTTTACCTTTTATTATTTAAACGAATATCACTTGTAAATAGGATAATTGCAACTAAAAGCTTGTATTTCTTGAGGAATAATGCTATGAAATATATGTTCGTTTTTAGCATTATCAGTTCTTTTTCCTAATTTTCTAGGGATATATGATGTTCCTCTAATACGAGCCATCGTTTTCCACATTGGTTTAGGAAAACCTGGTGGTTTAGAGGTTCCCGAGT
Organism: Rutidosis leptorrhynchoides; assembly: GCF_046630445.1. Lineage (NCBI taxonomy): Eukaryota > Viridiplantae > Streptophyta > Magnoliopsida > Asterales > Asteraceae > Rutidosis > Rutidosis leptorrhynchoides. The sequence goes on from NC_092336.1 coordinate 248,871,286, forward strand.
TATTGTCACGATATTGAAAATACAGGTGTTGACGGTACATATAAAGTTCATCGGGGTCGGAATCAGATTTCTCTATTTTGATGCCTTTTCCCTTATTATTTTCTTTTGCCTCATTAAATTGGGTCGGGGTAATTTCTATAACATCATCGGAATCCTCATCAGGATCTGATTCATTGAAAAATTTGTAATTTTCCCAATATTTTGCTTCCTTAGCGGAAACACCATTGACCATTATTAACTTTGGTCCATTGGTTGAGGATTTTCTTTTATTTGACCGGTTTTCTGTGGTTCCTACTATTCCCCCCTCCGGTTCCTCTTCTTCCTCCGGTTCCTCTTCTTCTGGTTCCTCTTCTTCCGGTTCCTCTTCTTCCGGTTCCGTTTCCTCTTCTTCCTGTTCTTCGGGAACTTGTGAATCTTGCCAATATATATTCGACTCTTCGTTATTATTAGGTGAGTCAATGGGATTTGTGCTCGAGGTAGACATCTATCACACAATATCAAACATTTTAAGAGATTAATATATCACATAATATTTACATGTTAATAATATATAATTTCCAACAAAAATGTTAAGCAATCATTTTTAAAGAAAACACGGTCGAATTTCAGACTCACTAATGCATCCTAACAAACTCGATAAGACACACTAATGCAAATTTTCTAGTTCTCTAAGACCAACGCTCGGATACCAACTGAAATGTCCCGTTCATATTGATTATAAACGTTCCATATTAATTGATTTCGTTGCGAGGTTTTGACCTCTATATGAGACATTTTTCAAAGACTGCATTCATTTTTAAAACAACCATAACCTTTATTTTATCAATAAGGGTTTAAAAGCATTACGTAGATTATCAAATAGTGATAATCTAAAATATACTGTTTACACATGACCATTACATAATGGTTTACAATAGAAATATATTACATCGACATATGTTTCTTGAATGCAGTTTTTACGCAATATCATACAAACATGGACTCCAAATCTTGTCCTTATTTTAGTATGCAACAGCGGAAGCTCTTAGTATTCACCTGAGAATAAACATTCTTTAAACGTCAACAAAAATGTTGGTGAGTTATAGGTTTAACCTATATATATCAAATCGTAACAATAGACCATAAGATTTCATATTTCAATACACATCTCATACATAGAGATAAAAATCATTCATATGGTGAACACCTGGTAACCAACATTAACAAGATGCATATATAAGAATATCCCCATGATTCCGGGACACCCTTCGGATATGATATAAATTTTGAAGTACTAAAGCATCCGGTACTTTGGATGGGGTTTGTTAGGCCCAATAGATCTATCTATAGGATTCACGTCAATTAGAGTGTCTGTTCCCTAATTCTTAGATTACCAGACTTAATAAAAAGGGGCATATTCGATTTCGATAATTCAACCATAGAATGTAGTTTCACGTACTTGTGTCTATTTTGTAAATCATTTATAAAACCTGCATGTATTCTCATCCCAAAAATATTAGATTTTAATAGTGGGACTGTAACTCACTTTCACAGATATTTCTTTCCTCGGAAATAAGACTTGGCCACGGATCTATTCACGAACCTATACAAATATGTACATATATATCAAAGTATGATCAAAATATCATTACAACCATTTTTATTATGTTTTAAAGATTTGAGTGTATTAAGTCAGCTGTCCTCGTTAATAACCTACAACTAGTTGTCCACATTTAGATGTACAGAAATAAATCGATATATATATTATCTTGAATCAATCCACGACCCAGTGTATACACGTCTCAGGCTAGATCACAACTCAAAGTATATATATTTTTGGAATCAACCTCAACCCTGTATAGCTAACTCCAACATTACTGCATATAGAGTGTCTATGGTTGTTCCAAATAATATATATACATGGGTCGATATGATCTGTCAAAACATTTTCATACGTGTCTATGGTATCCCAAGATTACATAATATATTAGAATACATGTATAATACAATATAAGTTAGCTAGGATATGATTTGTATAGATTTGTTAAACATTTCCCGTAGCTAAAAAGATCAAAAATATCCAATATTGTTTTACCCATAACTTCTTCATTTTAAATCCGTTTTGAGTGAATCAAATTGCTATGGTTTCATATTGAACTCTAATTTAAGAATCCAAACAGAAAAATTATAGGTTTATTGTCGGAAATTTAAGTTACATGTCAATTACTAAAGAGGTAGTCATTTCCGTCGAAAAAACGACATCTTGATGACCATTTTGAAAAACATACTTTCACTTTGAGTTTAACCAAGATTTTTGGATATAGTTTCATGTTCATATGAAAAATCATTTTCCCAGAAGAACAACTTTTAAATTAAATTTTATCCTAGTTTTTAATTATCCAAACCAAAACAGCCCCCGGTTTCACTACGACGGCGTATATCCGATTTTATGGTGTTCATCGTGTTTCCAGGTTTTAAATCATTAAGTTAGCATATCATATAGATATAGAACATGTGTTTAGTTTATTTAGAAAGTCAAGTTAGAAGGATTAACTTTTGTTTGCGAACAAGTTTAGAATTAACTAAACTATGTTCTAGTGATTACAAGTTTAAACCTTCGAATAAGATAGCTTTATATGTATGAATCAAATGATGTTATGAACATCATTACTACCTTAAGTTTTATGGATAAAACTACTGGAAATGAGAAAAATGGATCTAGCTTCAAAGGATCCTTGGATGGCTTGAAAGTTCTTGAAGCAGAATCATGACACGAAAACAGTTCAAGTAAGATTTTCACTCGAAATAAGATTGTTATAGTTGTAGAAATTGAATCAAAGTTTGAATATGAATATTACCTTGAATTAGAAATATAACCTACTATAAATAACAAAGATTCTTTGATCTTAGATGATTACTTGGAATGGATTAGAAAGCTTGGAATTAGACTTGCAAACTTGGAAGTATTCTTGATTTTTATGGAACTATACTTATGGAATTTATGAAGAACACTTATAACTTGAAGATGGAACTTGAGAGAGATCAATTAGATGAAGAAAATTGTAGAATGAAAGTGTTTGTAGGTGTTTTTGGTCGTTGGTATATGGATTAGATATAAAGGATATGTAATTTTGTTTTCAAGTAAATAAGTCATGAATGATTACTAATATTTTTGTAATTTTATGAGATATTTCATGCTAGTTGCCAAATGATGGTTCCCACATGTATTAGGTGACTCACATGGGCTGCTAAGAGCTGATCATTGGAGTGTATATACCAATAGTACATACATCTAAAAGCTGTGTATTGTACGAGTACGAATACGGGTGCATACGAGTAGAATTGTTGATGAAACTGAACGAGGATGTAATTGTAAGCATTTTTGTTAAGTAGAAGTACTTTGATATGTGTCTTGAAGTCTTTCAAAAGTGTAAGAATACATATCAAAACACAACATGTATATACATTCTAATGGAGTCGTTAAGTCTTCGTTAGTCGTTACATGTAAGTGTTGTTTTGATACCTTAAAGTTAACGATCTCAATTAACGTTGTTAACCCAATGTTTATTATATCAAATGAGATGTTAAATTATTATGTTATCATGATATTATGATGTATGAATATCTCTTAATATGATATATACATTAAAATATCGTTACAACGATAATCGTTACATATAAGTCTCGTTTCGTAATTCTTGAGTTAGTAGTCTTGTTTTTACATATGTAGTTCATTGTTAACACACTTAATGATATATTTAAATATCATTTTTTCATGTTAAATATAGTGTATCAATATCTTAATATGATACATATGTATTTAGTAGACGTTATCATAACGATAATCGTTATATATATCATTTCGAGTTTCTTAACTTAGTAATCTCATTTCTTATGTATATCACACATTGTTAATATACTTAGTGAGATAATTACTCATCATAATCTCATGTCAACCATATATATATGTTTATATATTCCACAACATGTAGTTTTTACAAATTTGTAACGTTCGTGAATCGCCGGTCAACTTGGGTGATCAATTGTCTATATGAAACTTATTTCATTTAATCAAGTCTTAACAAGTTTGATTGCGTAACACGTTGGAAACATTTAGTCATGTCAATATCAATCTCAATTAATATATATAAACATGGAAAAATTCGGGTCACTACAGAACGTGTGCAGTACTACGCGAAACGCGTAATGTTGAGGCCAGATTCAGATCTAAATTTCAAGTGGGTCGGTCAACTTTTAAGAAGAATAATAATTCTTTTTGGGCTGGAACCAATCTTCAAATGCCATGATTTTAGTTCTATATTAACAAATGGATTAGTGGATGAATTAAATATGCTACTTTACAGTACTTTACAGAATTGAGATGGACTTTCAATTATAATATGAAGAAACCAACCACACTTCTAATATTTTATGTGTTCTTTATCAAACTTTACATAGACAAGAGTATAATGCAGATTAAACAATTGACCAACTTACAAATTCTGAGGCTATATTACGGAGCATTATGACTGATATTTGAGGGACACAAGAAAAAAATTAGATTAGAGATACTGGAGGAATACACAACACACTCAATTAACTACTGTCATTATTTTCTATTTTTCTCCGTATCAATTATTTTAAGTTTCGTATTAATTTCAAGTTCAAGAATTAGGATAGTTTCAATATTAAGGGTGTATTATTCGTGATTAAGGGTATTATTGTTCGGGTGCAAGAGTGTTGTTATTGTAATTTTCTACCATTTGAAGTTAATGAAAGTGAAAATTTTCGTAAGTTTGTTCTACTAAAATTATTGTTATCATTTTTTATCATTATTGTTATTATTATGTTTGTATATCTATATTTTTATGTTCGTCCTATTATAATGAGTAGCTAATTAGGTTAGGTCTCAATTTAAATACTTAGGGTATAGTTAACTATCTAAATAAGATCCGATGAAAATTAGATTTAATTTAGTTAGATAAAACTTTATAATTTCGAAAGAAAATATAAGTTATATATAAAAACATTTTAATCAGGCTTAATCTCAAAAAAATCCATGAATCTAGAGGCAAAACATTTAAGTAAACACTCTCATTTAATTATATTACAAGTTATTATTTTTACTTATTACCATTCAGCAATATAATTGTATTATCATAAATAGTGTAATATCATTTAATTCACTTTTAATTTAATGATTATAAATCTTGTAATCTAGTAATTCCAATTATCAAGTAAGTTAGTTTAATTAAGTTATTTTTTATTGTTATATTATATAATTCCTAATCCAAAACCCCCTTTAAACTAGTTTAACATCAAAGACTATAAAAAACCATTAAACACTCCATCTCCCCGTGGAACGAATCGAATTTACCTATAAAACTAAACTAAGTGGATAGGACTAGTTGCCTATATATATGTGAAATCAACCCGAATTCATTAAAACACCATATGTACAATCAATCAATTCGTGTAATAAATCAGTTAAAATCCGTTCAAAATAAAGGTTACGATCCAGCACATCAACTTTTTGGCACCGCTGCCGGGGAGTTGGCAGTTAAATAAATAGATAATTTTTCTGATTAGTAGTAGTAGTTGGATTTATATGTGGACTGGGTTATTGGAGCCAAACAGTATCCAATTATATTGGGACCAAACGAATCCTGCCCCTCTGCTGCATCTTTTGGCTATTCGAAAAGTGGGCAAAATCAGAAAGAAAATCTGTTTGTTTAAAGGTTTTTATCATTATTTTTATGTTATTTGATCCTTTTGTAGGAATTCAATTCCTAGAAAAGTTACTTTTTATTATAAGCCTTTGTTTGTGGTGTTGTAATTGCAAAATATGCATTAATGCATGAATTTACGTTCTTCCAACTCTGATTTAACTCCTTCATATCCTAAACCTGAAAGAGAGCTTCACGCACGCTTAAGAGCTCAAGAAGTAGAATCTCTTGCTCAGGGTTTAGAATCACTTTCATTGGATTCTAACTCTGAACCATTATGCAACCAGTCATAGAGCCAGTTATTAAAGAAGAGGAAGAGATGGCTGCTATAAATCAAATGATGGATGCATTAATGAGGGCAACAAGAACAGGTCAAGGCCACGCAATTATTCAGCCTATGATGTCTGACGATTTTGAAATAAAGGGTCAATTTCTTCACATGGTGACTAATAAATGCCAATTCGGTGGAGCTGCGAATGAGGATGCTAACGAGCATCTTCGTAAGTTTGTAAGCATTTGCAAGCTATTCAAGATCAAGGATGTCACCGATGATGTCGCATGTTTAAAAATCTTTTCATGGTCATTAAAGGATGATGCAAGAGATTGGTTAGACTCATTACCAGAAGGTTATATCGAAGATTGGAATGATATGATGGACAAGTTTTTGTCAGAGTTCTTCCCTGCTTCAAAAGCAGCAAAGTTACAAAGTGACATAAATCACTTTAAGCAAAAGCCTAATGAGACTCTTTATGAAGCTTGGACCCGATTCAATAAAATGCTTAGAGTATGTCCTCAACACGGGTTGAATACATTCCAAAGGTCCAAATATACTATAAAGGAGTCAATGTGGCTACTCGAAAAGATATTGATGTTGCAGCAGGAGGTTCAATCATGAAAAAAACACCTGAAGAAGCTCACACAATCATTGCCGATATAGCAGCACATTCTCATAATTGGCATCAAGAAATGGAGTTCTCTAGATCAACCACGGTTGCTAGTATTGAAAGCAATGATGAAATCGCTGCTTTAAAAGTTCAATTGGAAAATCAAGGAAGGCAAATTGAGAAGATGACAAAAGAAATGCATGCTGTCAAGGTAGGGTGTGAATTATGCCAAGGTCCCCATCTTACTAGAGATTGTGATCAAACAACAATGGAAGATCAAGCAAATTTCTTAGGTTACTTGCGTAAAGGTGAAATGAATTTTGACGACTTTCCAGCGGTTGAAGTAATGAACCAAAAATATCCTCCTATCAACAGTTATCAAATAGGAGGACCTTCAGGTTCAAACAATAATTACCAAGGAGGAAATTCAGGTTACCAAAATAACCGGAATTTCTCAAATCAAAATCAGAGAAATGCACCACCAGGTTACAATCACCTAAACAACCGAAATCAACCTCAACGAAATTACCAAAATAATTTCTAACAAAATCAACCACAACCACAACCCGAGAAGAAATCCGGTTTAGAAAATCTTTTGAGAGATTTTATGGTTAAACACGAGAAAACTGCGGAACTTCAAACTCAGCAAATTCGAAATCAACAAGCTACGATACAGAATTTAGAAAGAGATGTTGGAAGGATCTCACAGTTACTAGCAGAGAAACCACCAGGCGCTCTCCCCTCAAATACTCAAGTGAATCCCAACAACAGTCAAACAAGGAATGAGCATGTAAATGCTATAACTACTAGAAGTGGTTTAACTATTAACCCGGAGACTCGTAAGTCCTTGGAAGTTCCTTTGTCTCCTTCTATTTTGGAGGTACCTGTTGATATAGATGAGCATGTTGAGAAAGAACAAGAGAAAGATGATCCACCGGAGATCATATCGAAGAATAGTGACGAACCACCAGTAAAGGTGTACAAGGAACCTATTCCATACCCGAAGGCATTGAAGAAAGACAAGCTCGCAAGCCAATATCAGAAATTTGCAGGTATGATCAAGCAAATTAGCATTAACATGCCACTCGTGGAGGTTCTTAGGGGTATGCCCCATTACGAGAAGTTTTTAAAAGATCTCATATCCTCGAAGGGTAAATACCATGAAGTTTCTGCCACATTCCTCCATGAGGAGTGTTCGGCCATCCTGAAAAAGAAAAACGTACCTCCAAAATTGGGAGAACCGGGTAGTTTTATCATACCATGTATGATGGGTGATTTGGTAGTGTACGATGCACTAGCCGATCTAGGTGCAAGTGTTAACCTAATGCCTTACTCGCTATATTTAAAGCTTGACTTAGGAGACCTGAAACCAACTCGGATGTGTATTCGATTAGCAAACCAATCATTTGATACTCCCATTGGTATAGACAAGGATATTCTTGTGAAAGTTGACTCCCTTGTCTTTCCCGTCGACTTTGTTAATCTAGAAATGCAAGAAGACACGAAAGTTCCTATCATTTTAGGACGTCCTTTCCTTAACACCGCAGATACTATCATTAATGTCCAAAAAGAACAATTAAGTCTAGATGTAGGAAATGATAGAGTCATTTGTCACATGGACAAAGCCATGAAACGACCTAATTCTACCGATGACTCTTGTTTTCAAATTGATGTTATAGATCTTTGTGTTGAGGATGAATTGCAGGAGCTACTTGGGAATGATAACTCGGGGTTTGCCCCGATAGGTGAAAGTGAATACTTCAATGTTGATGAAGATTTCGATGAATTGATGAAGGTGGTCACGGATGATGAGACCGTAAAAGAAGAAATTCCCAAGGAGGAGGATTCGTTTGAAGAAATTACCGATGATAATAGGTTCCGGATAAAGTCTTCCTTGGACGAACCACCCACCTTGGAAATTAAAGAACTCCCGGAACATTTGGAGTATGCTTATCTCCAAGGTACGTCACAATTACCCGTTATAATTTCATCAAAACTCTCCGATGACGAAAAGGGTAGGTTAATGTCCGTTCTAAAAGCACACAAAAGGGCAATTACTTAGAAAACAACCGATATTCCAGGGATTAACCCAGCTTATTGTACTCATAAGATTCTAATGGAAGAAGATTTTAAACCCGTGGTACAAAGGCAACGAAGGTTAAACCCTAACATGAAAGAAGTTGTCAAGAAGGAGGTTATCAAGTTACTTGATGCCGGGTTAATATACCCTATATTCGATAGCCCATGGGTTAGTCCTATTCAAGTGGTACCCAAGAAAGGGGGTACAACTGTCATCCTTAATGATAAAGATGAACTCGTTCCTACAAGAACAGTCACTGGTTGGAGAGTCTGTATAGACTACCGTCGTTTAAACGACACCACAAGGAAGATCATTTCCCGCTTCCTTATATTGAACAAATGCTAGAACGTTTAGCGAGAAAAGAGTACTATGGTTTCCTTGATGGATTCTCCGGTTATTTTCAAATTCCCATTGATTCAAAAGACCAAGACAAGACAACTTTTACTTGTTCGTTTGGTATTTTCGCATACCGACGAATGCCGTTCAGATTATGCAACGCGCCAGGCACCTTTCAAAGGTGTATGATGGCAATCTTTCACGACATGATAGAAGTAAGTATGGAAGTCTTTATGGACGATTTCTCTGTTTTTGGAGACTCCTTCAATTCATGCCTTTCAAACCTCGAGCGAATGTTAATTCGTTGTGAGGAATCAAATCTTGTTTTAAATTGGGAAAAATGCCACTTCATGGTGAAGGAAGACATTGTTTTAGGACACAAGATTTCTCGAGATGGAATGGAAGTAGACAAAGCTAAGATCGATGTAATCTCAAAGCTTCCTCCTTCAACTAATGTTAAAGGAATTCGTAGTTTCTTAGGTCATGCGGGATTCTATCGACGATTCATAAAGGACTTTTCCAAAATTGCTCGACCCATGACTAAACTTCTTGAGAAAGATAGTACATTCGACTTCAATGATGAATGCTTACAAGCTTTATCCATTCTAAAAGATAAACTTACGAATGCACCTATCATAGTATCTCCCGATTGGTCCAAACCATTCGAACTAATGTGTGATGCTAGTGATTTCGCACTAGGAGCCGTTTTAGGACAACGCCAAGATAACAAATTTCAACCAATATATTATGCAAGTAAAACACTAACATGAGCACAATTCAGCTATACAACTACCGAAAAAGAACTCCTTGCAATTGTATTTGCTTTTGATAAATTTAGATCATATCTTGTGTTATCCAAAACGATTGTTTTTACCTATCATTCAGCCCTAAAGTACTTGTTCAAGAAACAAGATGAAAAACCTAGATTGATACGTTGGATTCTTCTCTTACAAGAATTTAACATAGAAATCAAGGATAAAAAGGGTGCTGAGAATCTCGCTGCTGATCACTTGTCTCGTCTTGAAAATCCTGACCTAGAAGAACTAGACGAGTCAGTTATTCATGACACTTTTCCCGATGAGTTTCTAATGAGAGTAGAAGCTGAAATTGAAGTGCATGGTTTGCAGATTTTGAAAACTATCTTGCTGTAGGAGTATTAATTAAAAACCAAACGTACCAGTAAAAGAAGAAATTCTTTACTGACTTAAAGTTTTACTTCTGGGAAAACCCTAATCTTTTTCGAATAGGAGCGGATCAAGTTATCTGCCGATGCGTATATGGTAAAGAAGCTCAACAAATATTGGAGCACTGTCATCAAGGCCCAGCTGGTGGTCATTTCGGACCTAGCTATACAGTTAAGAAGGTCTTTGACTCAGGTTTTTATTGGCCAACTATTTTCAAAGATGCACACCACAAGGTTAAAACATTTGATGCATGTCAAAGATCCAGTAACATCTCAAAAATGGACAAAATGACAAAAAAAGGCATTCTTGTATGTGAAGTATTTGACATTTGGGGTATTGACTTCATGGGTCCATTTCCCACATCAAATAAATGCAAATACATCCTTGTGGCAGTTGACTACGTCTCTAAATGGGCCGAAGCAAAAGCTTTACCCACAAATGAAGCCCGTGTTGTTGTAAACTTTCTGAAAAACCTATTCTCACGTTTTGGGCTTCCAAAAGCTTTAATTAGTGATCGAGGAACTCATTTCACGAATAAACTCTTAGAAAAAGTGCTAATGAAATATGGAGTTACTCACCGTTTTTCAACTTCCTACCACCCTCAAACAAGTGGTCAAGTTAAAAACACAAACATAGGTCTTAAAAGAATATTAGAACGAACAGTTAAGAATAATCCTAAAATCTAGCATCGAAAATTAGATGATGTGCTTTGGGCATTTAGAACTGCATTCAAAACGCCCATTGGTACTACACCTTTCCGATTAATTTATGGTAAGGCGTGTCATCTACCTGTCGAGGTTGAACACAAGGCATATTGGGCTCTAAGAGAATGTAACACTGACCTTGTGGAAGCCGTAGAAAACCGATTCTTACAACTTAATGAATTAGATGAATTAAGACTACAATCTTATGAATACTCTAAAACATACAAAGAGAAAACTAAGAAATGGCACGATGCACGATTAAAATAAAGAAAACAATTCGAACAAGGGGATAAAGTATTAGTTTTCCAATCACGTTTTAAGTTTTCACCTGGGAAACTTAGATCCCGGTGAACTGGGCCATATATAAAAAAACATGTATTTCCATCTGGATATGCAGAGTTATATAGCAAAGACGGTGGAACTTTCAAGGTGAACGATCATCGACTCAAGTTATACTTTGACTGAATCAACACTACTGAAAGAGACGACATCACCTTCTACCCTAAGGACAAGTAAATTTGGGGTAACTTTAAGGTTCTCAACTCCATCTTGATCTTTATTTTTATCTTTAAGAGTAGAGTTCGTTCGGTCTTTCCCTAGAAGACATTAAAGAACTAGTCTTCTCCCTCCATTCTGCCTTTTTATTTTTTTTTGTTTTTATTTATTTTTTATTTTCAAGATGCGGGATCAATATGTCTACAACCACTTCTTTTTGATGTGCGATAATATTTTACCGAGGGATGTGGTATTAAATATAAAGAGTAGATGTGATCAGGCAAGAAAAGAAATAAGGCAAGAACTTAATGAGAAAAATTATGCAAAAGGCAAATCAAAATCAGCTAAGAAGCGTCGAGCGCGTCATTTGGGCAAGTGTGTAAAATGTGGAAAATCGACTCATTATGGAGATTGCCCAAAGAACCAAACGGACTCTAATTACGAATACGTAACCTTGTGCCGAGAAGGGCCTTTTAAATGTTCAGAGGAAAACTTCTTAATCCAACGAGGGTACGCCTACGAAGCCATGGGTGGAGAAATGGTACGAATCCACTACGAGGCGAGTCAACGCGGTTTCACCCTCTAAATCGTTTTCTCGCCAATTGTATGTTTGTATATGTTTGCATTTTGGTGTATTTTAGTTTGTATTTGCTTGTTGTGTGTTTTTATAAAAAAAGGTTTACCATTTAAAAATTGATGAACCTTGAGTTCAACCTGTTTTCATTGAAAACGATAATGTTAAGTGTTACAACTAAATTTTCGTTCTTCAAATTACATGAAATTTCTTGTTGGATTCATAAGACATCTATTAAATAGTAAACCACAAAAACAAAAGATAAAATTTGAAAATTTTTCTACTAAAAATATACTTTTTATCAATAACCGTAAAAATATACAACTTGTAATCTTTGTCGTGGATAACGATAGGTGTAGCAACCGAATTTATCTCTACCTAGTCGATAGGAAACAAAATTTTAAGTTTGAAAATTAGTTGGTTTAAAAGTATACAAAAATAGAGTGTATTTTAATCCCTATATTTTTTATTTTTATTTTTCATATACTTGTTTAAAATTTAAAAACGTTAATCTTCTTAACAACAAAAATAGAGTGTATTATTTTATTTTAAATTTATTTTCAAAAAATTTAAAAACTTCAACTTTTAGTATATTAAAATTTTATAAATTGAATTTAAAAATTTATAAATGGATAAAGACTAGGTATAACAACCGAAATTTCCATTACTCCAGATATAATTTTGATAAAGGATATTTTAAAAATTTTAATAAGTTATAAGTTAAAAAAAAGGACTTAATGATTACGCGGATCGTGTGGATTTTCACACGAAATGCGTAGAATTAAGATTTACGCGAAACGCGTAGTCCTACGCAGAACGCGTAATTCGAAAAATAAGATCAGATATCTGATCGACCTGCTCTCCCCTTCACACTTAATTTTTTTTTCTCTGCTTCTGCTTACTGTGAACGAAAGGGAGAACCAAAACCCACCAAAATCACTTCCAAAAATTAAATTAACATTCTCAATCTTCTCCAATTCTTCAATCTTTCAACATGCCTAGATTGGTAAGGGTCCTAAACCCATTTTACCACTTGTTCTTCAAGTTTTTCATTATTAATTGTTCTAGCTTTAATCCGAATTTAATGCATGTTATTGTTAAATTTTACTTGATTATTGCTATAACTATGTTGTTAGTATGATATTAAACCCGATTACCATGAAAAATTGCTGTTTAATTGATTGTTATAAAATTAGGGTTTGTACAAATTGGGGAAAATGGATGAATTGCCATTGAAGTGTATTATTTTGGTTATAATTACATGTTTTTAACTGTTTTGATAGTAATTAGATCCTTTAAACATGAGTTTAATTGCTTGATCTTGCGATTTTAATTTTAGTTTAGATTTGATTAATTTTCGTTATTGCCATGAATCAAGTATGAGTTGTAATGATGCTAAGGATTATTTAGAAGCTGGAATGCATGCAATGTGATTGAATTGAATTAGATATGCTTAGCTCATTGTATGTTTTCGCTAGTGAATTAGACTTTGCTTATAGAACTTGATTGATGATTTTGAAATTTTTTTGGTTTGTTTTTGTTTTGTTTTAATTTCTAGAACTAAAACTTTAACTGTTGCTGAACAGTTGTTTCCTATGGTCTTAATACAAGCTTACATAATCAAACTAAGATTATATGCATAATATGATATGTTTTATGGTTATAATTGTTGTATGATATGTTTTGATTTTAGACTACTTTGCAACCTTATATGGTGATATTTGAAAACAAGCTTGTATGATGAGCATGGATTCTTTGCTAACATTAATACACCCAATTGGGATGATTTTCTTGTTTTGAAATGATATGCAGGGATTTCCTAGAGTGAGACCTGTAAACCAACCACAAGAAGAGGAACAAGTCACGCCCCAAATGGAACAACAACTCCGAACCCAACACCTGAACCTGAGATTCCCAAATGATGTACCTCAATGGGTACAAAAGGTTAAAGACTTACTATCTTTGATCCATAGAGAAACCGCTCCGGTTTACATTGTAGACTGGGCTCCCTTAGGACCGCCAGTCAACATAGATACACAAATCAGGGAGATTTTAAATCAAAGATTCACGAACGAATTTGGGGTAACTATGGTCTTTAATGATTTTGAGAGGTTGTTCAATTTAACCCGTCATGTATATAAAGAATGGTGCTTAGAATTCTATTCTACTGTTAGGATGAACCTACACCCAGAAAATTTCGATGATACGAATTTTCTACAATTTAGGCTGAGTGAGATAGATAGAAGAATGTCCTTAAGCAACGTGACTACCGCATTAGGCATTAACACCACCGATGAGATGATGACTCCCGGTTTTAAGGAGTATATTTTTACTGGTGCTTGATATACCGGTAATTATGATACTGGGATAGTTTGGCAATCCTTTACTCGTAGGAATACATATGAGGCCGGGCAAGAATCATATCAAAAGATTATTGATGTTCGGTTTAGAATAATTCACAAATTTATAGCGAACACAATAAACCAAAGGGCATTTGGAAATACAGATAAAATTAATTATATTGACCTTTGGTATTTAGATGTGATCCGAGATAGGGAGACTTTTGTTAGTATACCCTATGGAGTTGCCTACTTCTTGAAACATGTAGGTAAAGGTGCCCGAGGATCAAGTGAGATGTCTGGGGGTCATTATATCACTTGTTTAGGGAACTGGTTCGGACTCAACCCGAGTGAATCTGTACCACCAATCATACCTGTAGATCAAGGTGTTAGAATTTTAGGATTGGATGTGTATAAAACCGCAAAAGTTATACAAGTGAGGGGTGGAGTACGTAGTTTAAGACGATAAGAAGTTGCTGCTCCCGCTCCTATGGAAGAAGATGATGAACCTGAGCGAGAAACTAGGAGAAGACGGAGACAACCAGATCAGGCTAGTTTATCTAATGTAGGTACTTCTGATCAGTATAGTAGTTTGTCTCGACAATTAGGGGATGTGAGCCAAACCCAACTAGATCAGGGTAATATTTTAGAAAACATCCGATATGATCAAAAGGGCCAGGGAGCACAACTTGAGTGGGCACATCATCATGCATATCTATACACAGCTAACCCACATAATTACACACCTTCAGTTTTTCCCTCATACACCCCATGGCAAGCACCCGATGATCCTCTCCCTCCACCTTATGACTCCAATGCTGCTCTAGCTGCCATTCAGGATGCTTATCGGCGTTTTTATGAACAACAACGCCAAAATGAACAGCAGTAGCATTAGCAACAGGGAGAAGAAAATCAAGGAGGCCCACTATGGCCGTTTTTCTAGTTCTAGTTTTAAAACAATTTTTGGTTTGTAAAAAAAAAAAATTAATTTTAATGGTGTGTGTTAAATATTTTCTTTTACATTTATTTATATATACAAAAATTTTAAGTGTGGGGTAAAATTTTCGTGCTATTAAAGTACAACCCCATCTTGTGTGTGATTAACATGTTTGTTGACAGGTATTTACGATGATGAGATATTCGACATAACGAAACACAAAATTTATATTGTGATAAAAGGATTAGATACGTTCATATAATAAGGATTTCATGCTCTCCAATCGCTTAACAAAGGAAGTTTTAAAACACTTTACACTTTTTTTTCCCTCTCAAATTTATACATTATTATATGTTTTTATGTAATGAGGGCATTACATAATCTTAAGTGTGGGGTGGGAATATATAAATTCTCGAGAACTTATAACTTGGTGGTTTTTACGAAAACTTTAAAATTTTTTAAACAAATATACCTAGTCAATTTTTAAGGTAATTATGAGCGATTAAAGTTTAGGTGTCAAAAACCGAAATTATCGTCTCCATTTATTAAAATACATAAGTTTATTTGATTAAAACATCTAAAAAGAAAACCAAGTATAACGAAATTTATAAACCAATATGTTTAGAACCATTTATCACGTGTTTCTATGAAGTTTATTGCAGATGTCATTGCTTTGGAATGTATAAACCTATTTATCCCATTGATGCGAGTAATAAAGGATGAATCAAGTCCATCCTTAAAGGAAGTAAAGTCTTCCGAATGTCGTTTTACTTGGTATAGCATACTTCCTAAACTATATCATTTCATATTAATATCATATCACGATATAAAAGTACCGTGGGAAAAGAAAGTCTTGAACTTTCAAACCCGAAAATAAACTTGGTAGGGTAAATCCAAGTCGCTATCCAGTGCAAGACCGATTACGGTGTATAAGCTGGAGCAGGATATGTCCCGTGCGATAGCGCAGTCTTCGCAGTTTTAACCCTTGAATTGAAATGTACAAATTGTCGTAAACGACCGATAGAAATATCGCGTCAGGGGCACCCGATAAAGAGTTCCATGATACTACAATCATGGGGGCGGATAGCTTGCTAATCGTCGACTGAGGCTTCGGTTTTTACTCTCGTATTTACTTTAGTCGTTTTCCTCATAAAATATGAATCGAATGTCTTCTTAAACGGTAAAAGAATATGAAATATAAATGATATTGCGTCGAAATATGTGTATGTTTATAGCAATATCAGCGCTCCATTGTACTATGGCAGAAATCAGAATGTTACAGTGTTTCAACAGTTGTGAGCAGCATCAAGCATTCTGTTATCCTGACAAAGTAAAAGGTTTATCTACACAATGTGGACCCTGGGTTGGTATGCAAGATTTCTTCCCTGTAATTCCATAACCTAGCATAATGGTCTTTTAACACCCCCCCCCCCCTCCTGGCTCCTTTCTTGATAATAAATTTAGCCTGTTTTTCTCTGTTACACTAACCTAACATTGATTAAAAACTTCTTAATTTTTGATTTCATTATCCTATATGACATGTTAGGGTGTTCAATGATTTCTCTTGTGCAAACTGTCTTGCTATCATTTATATGTGACCAAATAATTTAAATCAAACTACAATTGTGATCCTTGATCAAAGTTTTAATTTGGAATGATTTTCATTTGGCATCTATGATGCAAACAGCCTCAAAGGGCACCCCCTCAATTGGGTTTGACCTTCACTTGTACTTTTTACCCTTCTTAACATTTGCTTTCTTAACCTTTAAGTTCTTAAAGTTTCCTTATTTACTAGATTCTGTCCAGTTTCGTCAGTCGTATCTCCCTTTTTAGTTCTCTTTATATGACCACTAGCACATACCCTACCACTAACATCCTCCCACACCTAACCAACACAGTTCTTTAGTCATTACTTTTATACCAAATCTGGTAACCATTTGCTACACCATAGTTAGTGACTCTAAATTTAAGTTGTTTAGGATTAGCAAACCTCATCCTTAAGATAGGTTCCATTTGATTCCATGGGATACCTAGATTACGAATTAGATATATTATACCAGATTTAACTTTGTACTCATCCTCAATGGCAACATCCTCAAGATCATCCTCATTAAATGTGTGATTTACACCATGTGGATCATCTGGTATTTCTTTATTATCATCAACACAAGTTTGATAAGAATTACCTCCACATAAGTTTGATAAGAATGGATCCCTTATGACCCTATTAGAAATCACAACATAATCTTCACCCTCAACATGAAGGTTTATAAGCTTTGCTACATCAGGCTCAACTGCTGGTAATTCCTATTCATCTGATTCATAAACCTTTTTCTTACCTTTAATATCTTTCATGTTTTTATATATCATTCTTATCTTTATCACGCATATGCAACATCTCAAGTACATCATAACCATGGTGCTCAACGTATAAGTCTATGATACCATGTTTCTGACCTAAACTACTCCCACCGTCCCAATTTAATAGTCCTCAGATAAAAAACAGACAGTTTAGGAAAAAGTGACTGACACGTGTACTTTTTTTTGTCTACTTTTCAGTTTTGCCCCTTACTTTTTACCTACATTTTTGTCTTACTTAAATAAAGTAAGGGTATAAAAGTCTTTTAACAAATTATTATTATCTATTTATGGAAGTCGTCTATTAATTTGGGACATAAAAAAAAAGGAAAGCATGACTATCTAATTGGGACGGAGGGAGTAACAAATTCATGTAAATGACCATCATGTTTCAAGTACTTTAAACCCTTTTCGAAATCAATTTCAGGAATACATTAATAATGGGTATTAGGTAAACTACTCACACAATCTTTGAAATTTTTCTTTCCACATGGTAGAATTTGGAGGTCCTCTTACAAAAATAGAAATTTAGTAAAAAAATTTACAAAAATAGTGAAAATCGAAGTTTCAAACTTCGGTTTTGGTGAAACCGGAGTTTGAAACTCCGAATTTGACTCTTTTTGACCACCTGGCAGAGATGTTGTTTAGAATCTTCCACCCGTGCCCTAATCCGAAGTTTGAAACTTCGATTTTGCTGGCTTTTCAGGAAAACCAAAGTTTAAAACTCCGGGTTTTCTATCTCCATTCAATCACTTTTTTACCTGAATCCCTTCTTTTGTTGGTCAGATTCGATACTTTTCTACATTTATTTATACCACTATTATCTTCATTCCAATAACAACATCACAAACAACACAATTAATCTGAAACACATCAAACTGAGATTTATATATCAACAAAATCACCAGTTGAAAACCACAAAAAACATTAATTCACATTTAGAAATTTGGCCAATTTTGAAAGTGATGGATGTGAATATCTTCTTGATAACGATGATTCCGACCTCACTCAATCTGTATCAATTAAAAGTCCCACTGAAAGCATTTTGTTGCCGACCCAGTCACCACCATCCCCCTTACAGTTACCATCCCCCAACGTAACCGTCAAAAGGAAAAGCAAACCTATTTCACCACCACGGCCTATTTTGTGCGGTTCTGGGTCTAACAAAAAGAAACAATTATCGTACCGAATCCTTGGACCCGTTGGTATTTTCCAAGATGTGTATGAACTTTGAAATAATGAGAATAACGTTTTAGAAAATAATAAACAAACCTAAAGTTGATGATTCATTTAAACTAGATCTGTGGCTTCATGCGATGGAGTTTGTGTATTCGTACGGAGGTAAACAATAATATTGTTAGGTTTTGAAAAATGCCAATTTAAACCATCAAACATTTTTTATATTCCTTTTTGTGACTGCAGGTAGATATGATAGAGCAAGCATTCTGGGGCAGTGTAGGTTTTTACCAGCTGATCAAGTTGTGTGTTGTTAAGACTTGTGTTCAAAATAATGTCGGCGATTTGTCTATAATGCTGAAAGTTAGTTTACATGACTAACTTATATATTTTTCATAATTGTATTGCTTTCACTAAAATATGTTAATGTAAGTTTTCATTTTTTGTTTAATAGATACTACTGGTATGATTAAGGGAACAGTTCATAACAAGATCATTGATGGTGTTCAAGGTAAGTATGAAGGTATTAAAGGCATACGTGAGGGAGCTGTTTTGGTGCTATAAAAATTGTTCTATTTCCCCCCCTAATGTTAAGGATAAATCCTTAACATTACACGCAAGAGTTTAATAAAGGTGTTCTTTAAAGACGGTGGATCTACGTAGAGAATTGTGTAAACTTTATGTTGTTGTTGTTGTTTAGAATAAAATTTAGTTGTTATTGTTGTTTAATATAAAATGTTGTTATTGTTGTTTAAAAATGATAACAAAAGTAAATCATAAACGCAAGAGAGATTTTAACAAGTCCAAAGCTAAATATTATAATGAATAAAAAAATACAACTAATCAATGCAAACGATGTCCCCCACATCCCCCACGTATATATTTTAGGTGATGACCGGTTCCACACATTGTTGGTTGTCTAAACCTTTGACTCCTCCGGAGTTCTTGTTCCTGGTTCTCATCAACACCTCCTGCTAAATCCTCGCTATAATCATCCTCAATGGGTAATCAAATAAACTCACGTAAGAGGGGTCCGAGAGGATGGGCCATGAAATGTTTGTTGAGGGGTCCGATAGGATGAGCTATGTTATTGTAACCACCCAACCCGTTATCCAACCGATCACGCAAACAATTTTTTTTATAGCATAGGGGTACGCTTTTTCATAACCATTCCTAATCTATCTGGACGAAGTCTATATTGATTACAAACGATTCACAATAGTTGATTACATTGCGAGGTATTTGACCTCTATATGATACATTTTACAAACATTGCATTCGTTTTTAAAAGATAAACTTTCTTTACACCGAAAATTGACAGGCATGCATACCATTTCATAATATCCACTATCCAACTATAATTGACTTAATAATAATCTTGATGAACTCAATGACTCGAATGCAATGTCTTTTGAAATATGCCATGAATGACTCTAATTACGATCACTAAAATGAGCTAATGCACAGCGGAAGATCTCTTTAATACCTGAGAATAAACATGCTTTAAAGTGTCAACCAAAAGGTTGTTGAGTTCATTAGTTTATCATAAAGGATCATTTTCACCATTTTAATAGACCACAAGATTTTTATTTCTCATAAATACACATCTCATATCAGGCATTTCGCAAACTGCATAGAGATAAAAATCATTCATATGGATTGAACACCTGGTAACCGACCTTAACAAGATGCATATAGAATATCCCCCAGTATACAGCACGCAGCTAATATACTAAATAATACCTCGAAGTACTAAAGCATCCATACCCTGGATGGGGCTCGTTGGGCCCGATAGATCTATCTTTAGGATTCGCGTCAATTAGGGGCCATTTCCCTAATTCTTAGGTTACCAGACTTGAAGGGGCGATATTTGGTTTAATAATCCAACCATAGAATGTAGTTTTGCGTATTTGTGTCTATTTCATCAAACATTTATAAAAGTAGCGCATGTATTCTCAGTCCCAAAAATATATATAAAAAGGGAGTAATGAAACTCACAATACTGTATTTTGTAGTAAAAATACATATGACGACATTGAACAATGCAAGGTTGGCCTTGAATTCACGAACCTATATTAAGTATATATATTTATATAATGATCAATATTTGTCTAACAATATAGGTCAAGTCATAGTGTACCACAATCCTAATGCTCGAGACTAATATGCAAAAGTCAACAAAAATCAATTTGTCCCAAAATAATTTCCAAAATTTATACATGATTATTATATAGTTTAAATATCGTTATTTTATATTTTTAAATATTTTTAAAAGATTTATTAGAGTAAATAATATAATTCATTTATTAATAAATATAATTTTATATAAAAATATACTTTTATATATATTAAGTAATAAAATTTATAAAGTTCATTTAATATCATAAAAATATTATGATAGGTTTTATTAAGGTAATTATATTATTTGTATTACATATTTATTTGATAAAATAACATTGATAATAATAATAAATACAAGTTGTATTATTTTGTAATAATTATTATTATTCAATTAATAAAAAATATCAATATTTATATTTACTAAAAATGATATTATGATAAAATGATAATTCTAATTACGATAACTTTAATATTTACAATACTTTTTAATATTAACTTTAAATTATTAATTCTATTTAAAATGATAATAATAATGATATTTTATAATAACAATGACATTTCTAATAAAATGATAATTTTTGTTAAAATAATAGTTCTAATGCTAACGATACATTTAATAATAATAGTAATGATAAAAATAATAAGAACGATAATTTTATCTAAATCAATATCTTACAATATTTTAATTTCATCATGATACTCATACTCATTATTTCCTAATCAATTGGTTAATAGCTTTTAATCGTCTTTTATATCGCGTTTATAATAATAATAATAATAATAATAATAATAATAATAATAATAATAATAATAATAATAATAATAATAATAGTAATCATAATAAATGGGTGTTACTAATATTAATTTTAATTATAATAATACTAATAACAATAAAGATTATGATAATATTAATAATAATACTAATAACTATGATAATAATAACAATAATACTAATTATAACTTTAACGATAATAACGATAGTAATAATAATAAAAATAACAATTTTTAATGATAATACCTTTTATTGATAATGATAATAATAATAGTAGTAGTAGTAGTAGTAATAATAATAATAATAATAATAATAATAATAATAATAATAATAATAATAATAATAATAATAATAATAATAATTATTATTATTATTATTATTATTATAATTAGATAAAAACTATAACGACGATAATAATTGTAGCGACCCGACAAAATCGTTATTGACGGCGCCGGCTACTTAGGTCCCGTCACGTGGTCATAAGTCTTTAAAATAACGTTTGACCAAAGATATGTCGCATTCATTTCAAAAGTAAGAGTGTTTTAAAGTTTACAAGAATTGTTCAACCAAAAGTTACGTTACTAAGTTATAAATACAATTGAAACTTATGCGACACAATTTTAGATAAAAGTCAAAAGACGCTCCACGTATGCATGTATACTCGAAATCCAAGCAAGTATCAAAAGTAATGAGCGGAAGCATGTATCACAAAACGTTGAAGGACCTGAAAAAAACATAGAAATCTGTCAACGAAAACGTTGGTGAAATCATAGGTTTAAGTAAGTAAGTACAAATGAACCACAAGATTTATATCATTGAAATAATAGTTATCCATTCCAAAAATTGTTATCACGAGCACCCAATTATCAAGGCTTAACTT
The DNA here is from genome assembly GCF_046630445.1 of Rutidosis leptorrhynchoides. Lineage (NCBI taxonomy): Eukaryota > Viridiplantae > Streptophyta > Magnoliopsida > Asterales > Asteraceae > Rutidosis > Rutidosis leptorrhynchoides. Next base: position 248,893,831 of record NC_092336.1, read on the forward strand.
TCCATCCATAGAACCCCATCACAATAGTGTTAGAACATACACTGTTTCTCGAAAATATATTTCATCCGAAGTAACGGTAGCGAACCGTCCGAATGAGGGTTTGTCAAACCCATATGGATCCATACGACATAAGTTCTCGCTTACACCCGGCAAGTGTAACTAATGATAATTGAATTGAGGATTTTGTTCTAAACTCGTATGTAGAATGTTTGTTTTTCTGTACTTGTGTTCACTTAGTAAAAAGAAATGTTTATGTTTTCTCATCCCAAATGTAAGTTCAAAAGAGTAAAAGTGGGACTATGATCTCACCTTGAGTGCACGTATGTAAAAGTACTTCAACAAGTAAACGTGTGCAAGAACGAAAGCTAGTCTTGACCTAAACAAATAGGTTTGTATCAATATCGGTAAACACGGTCGGTCAAAGTGTTCAATTAGTCCTATGGCTCGTTACGACTCGATTACTATAGCATGTGAGTCAAGTTGTCACGTTTCATGCAAGATACAAGTATAAAAGCATGTTAGAACAATTGCACAAACATTTGGTTAAGTTTGATTAAAAGTCAACTTGGGTCGGGTCAAAGTCAAAGAAAAAGTCAACACTTTTGGGTCGGGTCTCGAACTATTTTTTTGAGGTTTTTAATCATATATGAGCATGTTAGAATAAGTTACATGTGAATCGGAGGTGCGTAGCATAGCAAACATTTTTCGCAAAAAGGCAAATCAAAACAGTCATTGGTAGTGCATCCGGACGGCGTCCAGATTTGCTGGACAGCGACTAGCATTGAAGGACTGGACGGCGTCCAAGAATCTGGACGGTATCCAGATCAGTATCCAGTTCCTGTTTTGCTGCAACACACAAATGCACGAACCAAAACTCAAACAATCCCAATTTATGACCCGCAAATAACCAAAATATGTATCTTATATCATCGGAAAGGTATTTTGACGAGGAAAACAACTAAGCATATTTCATCAATCAATCTACCACTTACAACAACTAAAATCACATTGAATGCTCAACATTTATTACATTCAAGTTCATAAATGCGGTTTGGTGATTCGGGAACTTACTACCTACATACAATACGTCATTTCGTAGGTAATCAAGCATACAATCCAACTAAACACTTACCAACAACAATTCATGGCATTCAATGCATCAAATGTTCACATTTAGTTCTATCAAACCCTAACCAACATCACCAAAATCAATAATCAAGTTTATGAAGTTTTCTAAAGCAACCTACACATCAAATTGAAGCTAGTGATACTAGTAACACAATTAAAACATGAACTTTTAACATCTAACAACTTTTAAGCAACTAAATCCCAAGAACAACACACCAAAATTTAAGTTCATGCTAGTTACTTCAAAACAACAAGATCGAGCATACAAATCATATATTCATGTTAGACTTGAGCCATAGACACTAATGAACACTTTTATAAGTTAAAAACATCAAGAACACAAAATCTAGTGATTTTATAAAGTTACCCAAATGTAATGAAATCGGTATGGAATCGAAGAGGAAGATGCAAGGATTCCAAATATGTAAATTGTTTTGCAAAACACTTGCTAGATTGGATTTAGATGATGATTCTTTGGATGTGAGTTTGAGAGAAAAATGTTGAAGTAGTAAAAGAGAAAGAGATGGATGAATGGATGAGAGTGAATGTTGAACATTTTGACCTAGTAACATCTTTGGTCATTTGGCAAGTCTAGTCCCTCAAGTTTCATTCAGGTGCGTGAATTACCTAAACGAGATAATTTAAAACGCGTATCAACGGGAGATGTTATAAATATATAACTGAATTTAAAATGAATAAACGGAAAGTAAACAGAAAAAGGCGGGATGTTACATTACCTACTCCTTAAAAGAAATTTCGTCCCGAAATTTAAGTAGGCGTAGTAGTCGTTGTTTCTTCCTCGGGATCTTGCGTTTCCGAATTCACGAATAGATGAGGATACTTCCTTTGCATTTGATCTTGTCTTTCCCAAGTTAACTCGGGTCCCCTTTTGGCATTCCAACGGACCTTGACAATTGGAATCCGGCTTTGTTTTAACGTTTTGATGGAGGTGTCCACAATTTCAACCAGTTCCTCCACAAAAAGAAGTTTGTCATCAATGGTAAGCTCCTCGAGAGGGATGACGATATCGAGTTCGGCAAGGCACTTTTTCAAGTTGGATACATGGAAGGTAGGATGAACGGAGCTCAATTGAGGCGGAAGATCTAAACGATAAGCAACGGTTCCAACACGCTCCAAGATTTCAAAAGGATCAATATACCGCGGATTTAGCTTCCCGCATTTCCCGAAACGGATTACACCTTTCCAAGGTGCGACTTTTAACATTACACGATTACCGACTTGAAATTCAAGGTCGTTGCGTTGTTTGTCGGTATAGCTCTTTTGACGACTACGGACCGTCCTAAGCCTATCTCGAATTTGAACGATCTTCTCGGTTGTTTCATGAATGAGTTCGGGTCCGATGATTTGTGTGTCACCTACTTCGGCCCAATAAAGAGGTGAACGGCATTTTCGGCCATATAAAGCTTCGAATGGTGCGGCGTTAATACTCGCGTGATAACTATTGTTGTAAGAGAATTCGGCGAGAGGCAAGTGCTTATCCCAAGCTTTACCAAAGTCGATAACACAAGCTCGTAGCATGTCTTCCAAAGTTTGAATTGTGCGTTTGCTTTGTCCATCAGTTTGTGGATGATATGCGGTGCTCATGTCTAAACGCGTTCCCAACGCTTCTTGTAAAGTACGTCAAAATCTAGAAACAAAACAGCCATCTCGGTCAGAGATAATCGATAAGGGTACACCGTGTCGGGCTACGATTTCTTTAATGTAAAGTTGTGTGAGTTTCTCCATGTTGTCAGTTTCCTTCATGGCTAGGAAGTGCGCGGATTTGGTGAGGCAGTCAACAATAACCCAAATAGTATCATAACCGCCCACCGTCTTTGGTAGTTTGGTGATAAAATCCATCGTAATCCTTTCTCACTTCCATTGCGGGATCTCGGGTTGTTGAAGTAATCCGGACGGTCTTTGATGTTTGGCTTTGACTTTGGAGCAAGTTAGGCATTTTCCAACATAAGTAGCGACGTCCCTTTTAATGTTCGGCCACCAATATTGTTCTTTGAGGTCGTGGTACATCTTATTGGTGCCGGGGGTAATCGAGTATCGTGACTTGTGGGCTTCATCTAGAATGAGGTTTCGTAAATCCCCATAACTAGGCACCCAAATCCTTCCGGCGAAATATCGGAGTCCGGTCTCCTTAACTTCGAATCGAGAGGTGAGGACGTTCAAGTGTTCGAGAGAGATGTTTTCATCCTTGAGAGCCTCGTCTTGGGCTACACGAATTTGACTATTGAGGTTGGTGTGAATGGTGATGTTTAAAGCTCGAACACGAAGAGGCACCACCCTTTCTTTTCGACTTAAGGCATCAGTTACCACATTTGCCTTTCCTGGATGGTAACGAAGCTCACAATCGTAATCGTTCAAAGTTTCAATCCACTGTCGTTGTCTCATGTTTAGTTGCTTTTTATCGAAGATGTGTTGAAGACTTTTGTGATCGGTGAAGATAGTACTTTTGGTTCCATAAATATAGTGTCTCCACATTTTAAGTGCGAAGACAACGGCTCCGAGTTCGAGATCATGTGTCGTGTAGTTTCGTTCATAAATTTTAATTGTCGAGAGGCATAAGCAATGACTTTCTTTCATTGCATCAATACACACCCAAAAACATGTTTCGAGGCATCGTAATATACAACAAAATCATCATTGCCTTCGGGAAGTGACAAGATAGGAGCGGTGGTTAGCTTTGTCTTCAAGATTTGAAATGCGGATTCTTGTTCGGTTGCCTAAATGAATTTCTTTCCCTTGTGAGTTAACGTGGTTAGAGGACGAGCAACCAAGGAGAAGTTTTCGATGAATCTACGATAGTACCCGGCGAGACCTAAAAATTGACGAATGTGAGTAGGAGTAGTAGGAGTCTCCCATTTACTAATGGCTTCGATTTTCGTTGGATCGACTTTAATATCTTGAATCACTTACAACATGACCACGAAATTGAACTTCCTTCAACCAAAATTCACACTTGGAGAATTTGGCATAGAGTCGTTCTTGTCTCAAGAGTTCAAGCACTAGTCGAAGACGTTGTTCGTGCTCTTCTTCGCTTTTAGAATACACCAAGATGTCATCGATGAACATAATAATGAATTTATCGAGATACGGTTTGCACACGCAGTTCATAAGGTCCATGAACACTGCCGGTGCATTAGTGAGACCAAAAGGCATAACAAGAAATTCATAACTACCATAACGAGTCCGGAAAGCAGTTTTGGAGACATCTTCCCCCTTAACCCTTAATTGATGATAACCCGAGCGGAGATCAATTTTAGAATATACACGAGATCCTTGTAGTTGATCAAAGAGGTCATCGATGCGAGGAAGAGGATATCGGTTCTTAACCGTCAATTTATTTAGTTCACGATAATCAATGCACATTCGTAGGGATCTGTCTTTCTTCTTAACGAACAAAATCGGAGCGCCCCATGGTGAATGGCTAGGTTGGATAAAACCACGGTCAAGTAGTTCTTGGATTTGACTTTGCAATTCTTGCATTTCGGATGGAGCAAGTCTATACAGTGCACGTGCTACGGGTGCGGCTCCCGGAATAAGATCGATTTGGAATTCTACCGGTCGATGAGGTGGAAGACCTAGCAATTCGTCGGGAAATACATCAGAAAAGTCACTAACAATTGGCACATCATCGATATGCTTCTCATCGGACTCGACTTTCTTAACGTAGGAAAGGATCACAAAATAACCCTTACGGAGTTGTTTTCTAACTTTAAGGCACGAGACGAGGCTGAGTTCGGTGCAACTCTTATCGCCATAAACAATCAAGGGTTCACCATTCTCGATAGGGATTCAGATTGCATTAAGATAACAAAGGATGTGGGATTTCGTTTTTGCTAACTAATTCATATCGATTATTACATCGAAGCTTCCTAGTTCCATGGGTATCAAGTCAAATTCAAATTCCTTACCCAATAAGTTTAACGTACACCCCTGATAATATTTGTCGGCACTCAATAGTTTCCTGTTGGCCACTTCAATGGTATAAGTGGTATCTAGTGGAAGTGGTGGAGTGCTAAAATAATGAGTCAAAGTCTTGGATACAAAACTCTTATCGGCGCCCGAATCGAAAAAACAAGTAACATAAGTGTTGTTGAGAAGAAACGTACCCATGACTAATTCATTGTCATCTCAGGTTTCCTCGTTGTTGATGTTGAAAGCTCGTCCGCTTGTATTGGGGTTATCTTTCTTCTTCGGGCATGCATTTCTATAATGGCCCGTTTGGCCACATTCGTAACAAGTGACTGTCTTTGGTGCATTAGGCCCATTTCGGGCGACGGGGGCGACATTTTTACATTCGTTGGCCTTATGACCAACTCCTTGGCACCGATGGCAAATTAGCTTATCACATTCACCAAAGTGATGCTTGTTGCATTTGTTGCAAAGACGTAGGTTTCCGGCATAACCCTTCTTGCCATCGGAAGTGAAAGGCTTCTTGGAAAAGTTGTTCTTGCTTGATTGGGGGGCTTCCCATTTTCTTTTGTTGTTACCCGACTTATCCTCGGCTTTAGGTGCCGGCACTACAATTTCGTCCACCGTTTCTATCAATTTGCGGGCCATGTTCAAAGCTTCTTGATGATTAGTGGGTTTGGATGACATTACTCCGTGTTTGATGCTCTTTGGAAGACCATCCATGTAAAGTTCAACCCTTAAAAATTCGGGGTTCACAAGGTTTGGGCACATCAAGGCTAGTTCATAAAATCGTTGATTATAGGCCTTGGGATCGTTTCCGACCGCTTTTAAAGTTCTTAGCTCTTGTTCGAGCCTTCGGGTTTCTTCACGAGGGAAATATTCGACGATCATCTTTTCCCTTAAGTCGGCCCAAGAGAGGGCGTGAGCTTCATCGGCACCCACTGATTGTACATAGGTGTTCCACCATGTGAGGGCGACACCGGCGAAAGTGTGAGTGGAGTATTTGACCTTATTTTGGTCCCGACAACCGCTTATGCTAAAAATAGCCTCCGTTTGTTCGAACCATCGAGTGAGAGTAACCGGTCCCATCAAAAGTATGAGGTTTGCACCCCATGAAAGCTTTATAGGAGCATCCCTCGTTTGAATTACCGGCTCTATTGTTGTTGTTGTTGTTGTTGTTGTTATTGTTGTTGTTGTTGGAAGAGTGACCGGCCATGGCCGCATCCACGGCGGTGGCTATCATCCATTGAAGGGATTGTTCGGGAGTCTCATGGTGTGGCACACGGCGAGGAGGCATTGTTCCTTCAAAACACAAGAATATCGTTGATTAGTATTTTCAATAATACTAATCATGATATGGAATAAGGATAGTGAGAAAAATTTTCCTTGACTCGCCTTAAATTCTTTATGTCATAAAGTCAGAACGTTCATATGAGTCACCGTAATATAATCCCAGAAATTATATTACCCTGATTCATATGTGCATTCGACATCATTTCATATAGTCAAGGTGGAGTGTCAATCAAATTAAACAACGTGAGATTAAGATGAAATAAGAGTAGATATGAGTAGAAACGTTTGAGTATAAATGCACAAGTAGTCAAGTAATTCCTACACCAAGTCTATATGCCGGTTGTAGTCTAGACTCACTAATGTACCCTATGACTCGGGGTTGACACCAATGAACTCTAAATCCCTACAACCAACGCTCTGATACCATCTGTAGTGACCCTACAAAATCATCATTGACGGCGCCGTCTACTTAGGTCCCTTCACGTGGTCATAAGTCTTTAAAATAACGTTTGACCAAAGATATGTCACATTCATTTCAAAAGTACGAGTGTTTCAAAGTTTACAAGAATTGTTCAACCAAAAGTTACGTTACTAAGTTATAAGTACAATTGAAACCTATGCGACACAATTTTAGATAAAGTCAAAAGACGCTCCACGTATGCATGTATACTCGACATCCAAGCAAGTATCAAAAGTAATGAGCAGAAGCATGTATCACAAAACGTTCGAGGACCTGAGAAAAACATAGAAATCTGTCAACGAAAACGTTGGTGAAATCATAGGTTTAAGTAAGTAAGTACAAATGAACCACAAGATTTATATCATTGAAATAATAGTTATCCATTCCAAAAATTGTTATCACGAGCACCCAATTATCAAGGCTTAACTTTCCATCCATAGAACCCCATTTCAATAGTGTTAGAACATACACTATTTCTCGAAAATATATTTCATCCGAAGTAACGGTAGCGAACCGTCCGAATGAGGTTTTATCAAACCCATATGGATCCATACAACATAAGTTCTCGCTTACACCTGGCAAGTGTAACTAATGATAATCGAATTGAGGATTTTGTTCTAAACTCGTATGTAGAATGTTTGTTTTCCTGTACTTGTGTTCACTTAGTAAAAAGAAACGTTTATGTTTTCTCATCCCAAATGTAAGTTCAAAAGAGTAAAAGTGGGACTATGATCTCACCTTGAGTGCACGTATGTAAAAGTACTTCAACAAGTAAACGTGTGCAAGAACGAACGCTAGTCTTGATCTAAACAAATAGGTTTGTATCAATATCGGTAAAAACGGTCGGTCAAAGTGTTCAATTAGTCCTATGGCTCGTTACGACTCGATTACTATAGCATGTGAGTCAAGTTGTCATGTTTCATGCAATATACAAGTATAAAAGCATGTTAGAACGATTGCACAAACATTTGGTTAAGTTTGATTAAAAGTCAACTTGGGTCTGGTCAAAGTCAACGAAAAAGTCAACACGTTCGGGTCGGGTCTCGAACTATTTTTTTGAGGTTTTTAATCATATATGAGCATGTTAGAACAAGTTACATGTGAATCGGAGGTGCGTAGCATAGCAAACATTTTTCGCAAAAAGGTAAATCAAAACAGTCACTGGCAGTGCATCTGGACGGTGTCCAGATCAGTATCCAGTTCCTGTTTTGCTGCAACACACAAATGCACGAACCAAAACTCAAACAATCCCAATTTATGACCCGCAAATAACCAAAACATGTATCTTATATCATCGAAAAGATATTTTGACAAGGAAAACAACTAAGCATATTTCATCAATCAATCTACCACTTACAACAACTAAAATCACATTGAATGCTCAACATTTATTACATTCAAGTTCATAAATGTGATTTGGTGATTCGGGAACTTACTACCTACATACAATTCGCCATTTCGTAGGTAATCAAGCATACAATCCAACTAAACACTTACCAACAACAATTCATGGCATTCAATGCATCAAATGTTCACATTTAGTTCTATCAAACCCTAACCAACATCACCAAAATCAATAATCAAGTTTATTAAGTTTTCTAAAGCAACCTACACATCAAATTGAAGCTAGCGATACTAGTAACACAATTAAAACATGAACTTTTAACATCTAACAACTTTTAAGCAACTAAATCTCAAGAACAACACACGAAAATTTAAGTTCATGCTAGTTACTTCAAAACAACAAGATTGTCATAACCCGACCTTAACCATAAGGACGAATACAATAACATATGATTTCATCGCGAGGTATTGACCTCTATATGCGACATTTTTCAAAAACTGCATTCGTTTTTACAATACAAACCATAGCTTTTATTACAAATACAAGGTTTAAACAACTTAATAATGATTATCGTTTAGCGATAATCTTAGACTTACAAACTTTACATGTGATAATAACAATACGACCTCCAACATATTTTACATTACAAATCCTCCGATATGCAGTTTTATTTTTGACACAAATATGCATACTCAAGATCTTGCTTAAATTCAACATGTTGCAGCGGAAGCTTTTAGTTATCACCTGAGAATAAACATGCTTAAAACGTCAACATAAACTTGTTGAGATATAGGTTTAATGCTAGCAGCGTTATAAATATAGACCACAAGATTTCATATACATAAACGTTTTAATAAAAATATTCTAAGTGGTTGAGCACTTGATAACCATACTTAACATTTAATCAACGTCGCATATTCCCTTTATTATGAAATCTCACTACACTGTACCAAGTGTAGTCACCGAAACGAAGTACTGTGCAACCATTGAATACTGGTCGTCCAGTCCGGTTGGGGTTGTCAGGCCCGATAGATCTATCAACAGGATTCGCGTTTACAATACCACATGTAAATAGTAGTTACCAAGCTACAGGGAAGTATGCCAGTGGTACAACTCAATGTAGAATATATTTTTTTATCACTTGTGTCCATAACGTAAATCATAAAATGCATGTATTCTCATCCCGAAATATTTAGAGTTTAAAAGTGGGACTATATACTCACCTTTTCCTTGAAGGTATTTAACTCGACTTGGTCTCCGATAGATATCACGAACCTAACCATATATATAATATATCAACATATTTTCTTTTCAAGTAATGGTTACATATATATATATATATATAACTCTTTCATGGCCAAGAAATTGCACTTCTTTCAACCAAAATGCACACTTAGAAAATTTGGCGTATAATTGTTCTTTTCTTAACAATTCTAATACCAATCTTAAATGCTGCTCATGCTCTTGCTCACTCTTGGAATAGATAACAATATCGTCAATGAAAATGATAACAAACTTATCTAAATACAGACTACAAACTCGATTCATGAGGTCCATGAATACAGCTGGCGCATTCGTTAATCCAAACGGCATGACCAAAAATTCATAATGACCGTAGCGTGTCCGAAAAGCAGTTTTCGGAATATCTTCTTCTTTGACGCGTAGTTGATGATAGCCCGACCTTAGGTCGATTTTCGAGTAAACACATGATCCTTGCAATGGATCAAATAAGTCATCAATTCTCGGTAGTGGATACCGATTCTTGATAGTTAACTTATTTAATTCACGATAATCTATACACATTCGAAAAGATCCGTCTTTCTTCTTGACGAATAAAATCGGAGCTCCCCACGGTGAAGTGCTCGGTCGAATGAAACCACGGTCCAGTAATTCTTGTAATTGGTTTTGTAACTCTTTCATCTCAGATGGTGCAAGTCTATATAGAGCACGAGCCACTGGTGCAGCTCCCGGTACTAGATCTATTTGAAATTCTACAGATCTAAATGGAGGTAATCCTGGTAACTCTTCCGGAAATACTTCAGGAAAATCTCTTGCCACAGGCACGTCGTTGATGCTCTTCACTTTTTCCTTCGTTTCGACTATATTAACATATGCTAAGATAGCATAGCACCCTTTCTTCAAGCACTTTTGAGCTTTCAAATAACTAATGAGTTTTAGCTTTGAGTTACCCTTCTCTCCATAAATCATTACTGGCGTTTTATCCTTACGAGGAATGCGAATTGCCTTCTTGGCGCACACAACTTCAGCTCCTATTTTGGACATCCAGTCCATGCCGACTATTACATCAAAACTTCCTAATTCTACGGGTATCAAATCAATCTTAAATGTTTCTCCGGCTAAATTTATTTTACAATCACGGCAAATTTTATCGGCTTTAATTAGTTTACCATTAGCTAACTCAATCATGTATTTAGCATCTAGAGGTAATGATGAACAATTCAATTTAGCGTAAAAGTCTCTACTCACGTAACTTCTATCGGCACCAGTATCAAATATAATAGATGCGGATAAGTTATTAATGGTAAACGTACCCGTAACAAGCTCCAGGTCTTCACACGCCTCTCTAGCATTAATAACAAATGCTCTTCCACGTGCAGATCCATTATTCTTCTCTGGATTCGGACACTGGCTCTTATAATGACCCTGTTTCCCACACCCATAACAAGTAACAGTGGCCAAGGCAGTTCTATTTGCATTGGTGGCAGGAGTCTTGGTACCGTTTGTATTTGTAGCAGGAACCCTACATTCTTCAGCACGATGACCTTTTCGATTTCAATTGTTGCACACCACATTACAATAACCAGAGTGATGTTTGTGGCATCTGTTACATAAAGGATTTCATCCTTTGTAACCTGAGTTTGAACCGCTACCCGCACCTTGCGTGGTTTCTTGTTTCTTGTTGGATTGTTGATGATTACCTTCCCACTTTCTTTTGTTTCCCGATGTCTTGACATCGGTGTTCTTATCCAGAATAATCTGGTCCATCAATTCGTTCGCCATGGTGATAGCTTCATGAATAGTCTTGGGTTTGGATGCTGTAACATTTGCCTTGACCTTTTTAGGCAAACCGTCTTTGTACAGTTCAATCTTTCGTTCTTCGGTTGATACCAATTCGGGACATAGCAAAGCTAATTCCATGAATCGCTGATTGTAGTTAGTGAGTTCAGTACCAATAGCTTTCAGGCTTCGTAATTCAGCTTCCAACTTCCTAACCTCGTTCCTTGGACAATATTCGTTGATTAGCATTGTTTTAAATTCTTCCCAAGGAGTATCATAAGCTACATCTCCTCCTACGGCCTTCACATAGTTTTTCCACCACGTGAGTGCACTATCTTGTAGGGTACACGATGCATACTTGGTCATGTCCTTCTCAATACAACCACTGATTTTAAACACAGACTCAATCTTTTCGATCTGCCGGGTTAAACCGACTGGTCCTTCTGTTCCACTGAATGATGAGGGCTTGCAACCTTGAAAAGTTTTGTAAGTGCACCCCACACGAGGATTTGGGTTAACTGCAGCACCTCTTGCAGCCTCGACCCATAACATTCTGTCGTTCACTCGCTGATTGATGAGTTCCTGGATTTCTTATTCCGTCATTCGGTTCAATCGCGCCATAATCTTCAATAAGAATGAAAAAATAATTATTCACATGGAATATTATAGATGTAGTATGTATTTACAGTACATCATAGCTTATTAATAATATGAACCAGTTATTATTATAAAAGCCTTTTCTTCTTATTAGCGTTTTATAATTATATCTAGGGTAGTACCTACCCGTTAAAGTTCATACTTAATAGCTTAGTACGAAAATCAATTACTACCACCCAAATAATACTTAACCATGGAAAATTATTGCATTTCACACTTCACTATTTTACATATGATTATCTTACATCAAACATTAAGCAAACCACACTAGTAATATTATACAAAACATTATATAATCCCATGGTTTAAAACAACAGCGCATCATTTAACCCAAAGCGTTTGTGTTCAAAGAAATCGCTTAAAGGTTATCCTGGTTGTCTCCCTGCGTTTTGGCTGAGGAACCGAAGAACTGGATGTCGGGATAGAACTAATAGGAATAGCGGGAATAGGTGTGGAAGTATCTGGTGGAGTTGGTTCCACAAAATCCTCTCTAGACTCGGGATTTAGATTTTCCATTTCAGTAGCCTTTCGTTTCTTTCCTCGTTCGAACTTGTCTTTCGTAATTTCCTGTATTTCTTCCTCCTCAGGATCACTTTCCGGTTCCTCTTCAATTGATTCATCCGGAACTTGTGAGTCTTCCCCAAAGGTGTCATTTTCATCATTGGATAGATTAATGACTGGAACACCATCTGAAGAGTCTGGTTCGGAGTCGCTGAATGTGATAATAAGTTCTAAGCCAGACATCTATCACATAACAACTAGCACGTTAATACTACATAATATTTACATATTAATTTTTAACCAACAAGGATAAGCAATAGTTTTCGAAATCAAACACGGTCAAAGTCCAGACTCACTAATGCATCCTAACAAACTCGATAAGACACACTAATGCAAATTCTCTGGTTCTCTAAGACCAACGCTCTGATACCACATGTCATAACCTGACCTTAACCATAAGGAAGAATACAATAACATATGATTTCATCGCGAGGTATTGACCTCTATATGCGACATTTTTCAAAAACTGCATTCGTTTTTACAATACAAACCATAGCTTTTATTACAAATACAAGGTTTAAACAACTTAATAATGATTATCGTTTAGCGATAATCTTAGACTTACAAACTTTACATGTGATAATAACAATACGACCTCCAACATATTTTACATTACAAATCCTCCGATATGCAGTTTTATTTTTGACACAAATATGCATACTCAAGATCTTGCTTAAATTCAACATGTTACAGCGGAAGCTTTTAGTTATCATCTGAGAATAAACATGCTTAAAACGTCAACATAAAGTTGGTGAGATATAGGTTTAATGCTAGCAGCGTTATAAATATAGACCACAAGATTTCATATACATAAACGTTTTAATAAAAATATTCTAAGTGGTTGAGCACTTGATAACCATACTTAACATTTAATCAACGTCGCATATTCCCTTTATTATGAAATCTCACTACACTGTACCAAGTGTAGTCACCGAAACGAAGTACTGTGCAACCGTTGAATACTGGTCGTCCAGTCCGGTTGGGGTTGTCAGGCCCGATAGATCTATCAACAGGATTCGCGTTTACAATACCACATGTAAATAGTAGTTACCAAGCTACAGGGAAGTATGCCAGTGGTACAACTCAATGTAGAATATATTTTTTTATCACTTGTGTCCATAACGTAAATCATAAAATGCATGTATTCTCATCCCGAAATATTTAGAGTTTAAAAGTGGGACTATATACTCACCTTTTCCTTGAAGGTATTTAACTCGACTTGGTCTCCGATAGATATCACGAACCTAACCATATATATAATATATCAACATATTTTCTTTTCAAGTAATGGTTACATATATATATATATATATATATACTTATAACACTTTTAATATTTTCTTAGTCCGTAGTTAGCAGTCTGTTGTTAATGGTCCATAATTAGTTGCTCAATAAAATAAATAAAGACCCCATCGTATTCGTATTGTTCAGAATTAATCTCGACCCATGGTACCATGTTGTCAAATGACGTGTTGCGTACATAAAGTACCGTGTTGTCAGATGACGTGTTGCGTACAATCATGAGGTCTTATGATTAATCTTCTCGTGTTGTTTACGGGTGGTCCTGGAATATATAAAATCAAATCATAAGTAAATATATATTAAATATTATGTTAATTAGCCAAGATATGATTAATCCGATTTTGTCATAATATGATATATTACAGGTTTTGAAGTGTTTTAAAAATCAAATTAGAAGGATCTATTTAGTTTGCGAACAGGTTTGAAATCATTCAAACTATGTTCTTGTTGTTAAAAATTTTATAATACAAAATAAGATAGCTATATAAATATGAATCGAATAAGATTATGAATAAGGTTACTACCTCAAGTTACTTGGATAAAGCTACTGGAAAAGATAGAAAATAATCTTGATCAAACTTTCTTATGATGATTATAGGTTGTTCATGAAGCTAGTTCTTCATGAGTATTTGCTGAGATTGTGAAGAACACTTAGAGTTCCTAAGAGTGTGTTTTTTTTTGTTAGAGAAAGACGGTTGTAAGAATGAAATGAAAAACCAAGGTGATGGTGATACTTATAGGACAGTCTGGTTGTTGAGGGAACAAGGACAAATTATTGTGTTGAATTTTTGAGTAATAATGTATGCTAGCTTACAAATAAGATTCCCTCTTATCTAGGGCAGATCTAAAGCTGATAAGGATATTGATTTGATGTGTATTTACCAATAGTAAATACGTATGGATGATGGGTATGATACGGTAAAAGAAGCTCAAAATCGGGCTTTTATTTTGGGTACAACCGGGCTAAAAATAAATTTTAAGACATTTTTAATAAAGCAATGTTAGCCCAGGGGCTCTGCCCCTTGGGTACAGCCAGGGGCTCTGCCCCTTGGACCCCGCCAGGGGCTCTGCCCCCGAACCCCCGTCATAATCAAGATAAGTTCAAACAAGTGTGCACTCCACACTTCCCCAAACTTGTTTAATATTTATCAAGATTATTTTGGTTACAAATTAATCCCATTACACTTAAATCATATTGGTGACATAAATCACAACACATTAAAGATTGTAAGTATATATGTGAAAGAATGTTACATATAGTTATCGTTTTGAAAACTTAAGTTAGTGGTCTCAAAGTATACTTATAACTCATTGTTGTTAGTTCACAATGAAATGTTAAACCATCCTTAAATCATGTTAAATATGTATAGATATGTACATATACATAATCGTATAATTATCGTGTGTTATATAGTTCGTGATATCATCGGTCAAATTGGACGGTCAAACGTTGTGTAAAACTCTTTTCAAAAATATAAGTCTCAACAGTTTGGATTGCTTATCATGTTGGTAAGGTTTAATTTATGTAAATATTAATCTCATAAGTATAGAACGATCGGAAAATTCCGGGTCGTTACAAAGATCGAGCATACAAATCATATATTCATGTTAGACTTGAGCCATAGACACTAATTAACACTTTTATAAGTTAAAAACATCAAGAACACAAAATCTAGTGATTTTTAGAAAGTTACCCAAATGTAATGAAATCGGTATGGAATCGAAGAGGAAGATGCAAGGATTCCAAATATGTAAATTGTTTTGCAAAACACTTGCTAGATTGGATTTAGATGATGATTCTTTGGATGTGAGTTTGAGAGAAAAATGTTAAAGTAGTAAAAAAGAAAGAGATGGATGAATGGATGAGAGTGAATGTTGACCACTTTGACCTAGTAACATCTTTGGTCATTTGGCAAGTCTACTCCCTTAAGTTTTATTCGGGTGCGTGAATTACCTAAACGATATAATTTAAAACGCGTATCAACGGGAGATGTTATAAATATATAACAGACTTTAAAATGAATAAACGGAAAGTAAATGGAAAAAGGCGGGATGTTACAATAATAATCATTTTTAATAATAATACAAAAATTCAATTGACTATAACTTCCAATCCGTTCATCGAAATCATTCGAGTTCTAAATGAAAAGTTCTTATTTTTTTGTCAGCTTTCCAACGACATGCATATCATATACCTTATCTCAACCGTATATGTAACTAATTTAGGATTTAACATAACCTATCTAACAGCAATATCAAAAGTACAAGCATGCATAATCCTATATACTCGAGCACTAGTCAGGGATACACTATTAATATATAAAAGTTAAGTTATGAGTGCTCACGTATTAATATTGAGATTCAATATTGCAGGAAAGTACGTAGACGCAATGGAGACGATAAACACTAGATTAACCTCACGAGCATACCCTCGAACACTACCCATCACCTCTATAGCTATAACCCATAATTTCCTTAGCCCTATCCTACTCATAAAACCCATTTTGAAATAGCTCGCTTATGACTTCGTCGTAATATTTTATGTGTAATACTAATAATAATAATATTATTAATATTAATAATAATAATATTAATAATAATAATAATAATATAAATTTAAATAAATAAATAACATACGAAATAATATTTTTTGGTGAAATGAATCGCAGAAAGAGTTCGAGCTTTATAGTCCCCGACCTGTGACCCACAGCTCCGTGATTGCGAAGCATTTTAGGGTGAAAGCTCCGCAATTGCGGAGGTACTGTTTCCAGCTCATTATGCACTCATTTGAGGCTGCCAACGGTTTATATTATATTTTATATATAATATATTTAATTTATATAATTAATTATATATTATATTATATTTATGTGTATAGTTAACTCGTAATTTTAGTTCCAACGAATTGTACTTTGTCACTCGACTAATGTCTCGGTTCCGATTTTCCGAACGCATTTTCGTATGCTTAGAAAACTAGCACTTTACGTTATGCGACGTGTACCTTTATAAATAATTAGACTTAATCATCTAAACACTATATTTCCCAAAGCACAACTTTTGTATTTAAGTGTCGTGGTCATTTGCTTCTATAAATCAAAGTCTCGTTGTTTATCAAAATATATTATTTTAAATCAACGGTTAAATATTATATTTTCGTCACTTGTAAAATATATATCCTTTAATATAAATTTGTTCATATTGAAATATTTACTTAATAATATAATATTTAGTTTTTCAAAACTAATTATATTTTAAAGTTCATTTTAGAATCATTTTGATAGTAGAAAAGTATTATATCAAATCACGTTTACGTTATTGAAACACTTTTTATATTTGTAATTTATAATATAAGCTTTATTTAAATTCCCCAAAGGTCATATACAACTTATCTTAATAAATATCCTAATTAATAAAGTTCTTTTTAAACTAAAATGTTTTTATATGTTTAAATCAAATATGATAAATTTGTTTTCTAAAACTAGATATATAAAATAATTATTTTATTAAAAGGTTAAAATAGTAAAAGTTGTTATATCGTAAAACATTTTAGAAAAGTAAAATTAAATATACTTTTTAATAGATTTCAAGTTTTTAACGTTCGTTGGTGCAACGTGATATAAAGTCTAAAGGTTAGATAAACGTACGAAATTATCTTATTAAAATCACGAGAAAAATGTTATAAAGTATGAATTGAAAATCAAATAGGAATCTTCACTAACTCTTGTCTATTTCCCCTTAATTGACTCTTTGTTCTTATTTGTGAAATCACTTTACCATTTTTCCGAATATGGTTAAAAAGGAAAAGTTTCCTAATTCAAAGTGAACCTCTCAACAGAGACTCGTAATCATAATTCAATGTATCTGATAACTCAATCATTTGATATTATCTTATAATTCCATCTATAGACACATTGAAACAAATACGTTCATGTAAAGTATTATTCATTTAATACTTTGTTAATATTTCAGGTTATAATATATACACATATACATACAATCATGTCTGTTCACATAATTGTGATGCCCCGTACAAAACCATCGTGTACGAATCAACAACAACAGGATCATTACAAGGTTAAGTACTATATGATGTAATAAAAGAAGTTGCATTCACGATAAAAAGGTGACGTCATAATCGACATCAAATGTTTTACACCAATAGTATGCTTCTACGAATAGCAAGCATGAATAAATGTATGTGACCCTTAGGTCGTTACAAAGCATAGTTTCAATTGTATTAAAGTTTGAATGCAAGATAAACAGTTCATGCGGTGATAACACTAGAACAGCGGGTGTCTACGGCAAGACTAGTACACAGTGGAAGCAAACCTTAAGCACTTGAGAAAAACATGCTTAAAAATGTCAACGCAAAGTTTGGTGAGCTATAGTTTAAGTATAATAGTATGTAAGGTAGGCCACGAGATTTCAGTGCTACAAAGTGCGTTTCAAAACAGTATGATAAAGTATATGTTTAACCGTGGGCACTTGGTAACTAACTTAACGTTTATACCCCCTGAAAGTACACTTGGCAAGTGCGTATGTTTATGAAGTATTAAACACTCAATAAATTCTAGCGCTACTAGCCCAAGTGGGGATGTCAAACCCTATGGATCCATATCTAAGATTCGCGTTCACGGTTCAAAAACCAATGATTAAACGTTACCGAGCTAAAGGGAATGTTTATGCCGTTGTATAACCCACACATATATATGTTTAAGTACTCATGATTAGTATGTAAAACATAAAATCCGCATGTATTCTCAGTTCCCAAAATAAGTTAAAGTAAAAAGGGAATGCTATAACTCACAATGATAAAGTAGCGGTAAAGTATGACTCGGGAAATAAGCAAGTAATGAAGGTTGTCCAAACGGGTCCTCAACCTAAGTCAAATAGTACTAAGTCAGTAAATCATCCGAATAGGTTTAAAAGTATGTAAATAAGGTCTTAAAGGTCATCATCATTCATCATCAAACAAAAGGTGTAAAGTAGGTTTCGTTCATGAAAAGAGTTTAAAACAAAGGCTGAGTTCGGTCAGTCACCACGGCCTCTACACCTAATGAAATAAGGTGAGACCAGTGGTCATGGCTCCGTATATGAGTCCTTTAGTTGTGGTAATAATTACAGAAGCAAACTTGTCTTCGTTTGACTGTGGCGACGGACTAAGTGCGAGTAGGTCAGAATTTTCAGCACAACGTTAAATGGACATAGTGACGATCGGAGGGCCATAAATCCTAAACCGTAACTCGGATTAAGACGAGTCCTATATGAAAAGTTATCTACTCAAACAGAGATATCTGAAAATCATAATTACAGTAGCCCAGGTCGTACGGGTCAGACACAGTAATAGTAAAACAATAGGGTCAGTAGGTTCCGGTGGTTCTTGGTGCTCGATGCTTATCATGGTTCTCATCCTTGATGCATATAGCTTCAAGTGTATAACTCGTTGATGTGTTTGCATCATTTTCACCAAGGTTTGACCATAATAAACCAAGTGTAAGCCTAAGACATGAAGCACAACTCACTTAAGTGTTGCAAGTGTTTTGATGAACCAAAGTTACATCAAAGTCTTAGATCTAACACATACATGAACTTTAAAACTAATAATAAGTTACAAACTTGAAAGTGAACTTATGAAATCAAGATCTTAAGTTGTAGAACATAGTTCTTAGTTTGATCTTGAAGATCCAAGACTCAAAAGTCTAGATCTAACATAAGTGTACAAAGTTATAATTAAAGAAAACTTACTTACATGTTCTTGAACTTTTAAAGTTAACTTTTAGTTCAAGATTAATGAGATCAAAGTTAACTAGTAACATTTGACCAATTTTAACCAACATACATGAATTTAAAGTGCATTATATAAGGAAATAAACTAAGTAAACTAGTAACTAGTTCATGGGTTGTTTATACTTTAAAGATTCAAACCAAAGTTTGATCTTTAAGAAAGTAAACTTTAAAGTTTACTAACATGAATTACAAGTATGATTTACAATACATGAACCTTAAATCTTTTGAAACAATAAATGTAGAATCATAAACTAGTAAGTTTATGTTCTTGAGTGTTCTTGTAAATATAAGATAAATGAAGAATGAAACTAGTAAGTTTGATTCTTGAAACTAGGAAGTAACAAACAACAACTACAAGTAAGTAACAACTAGTAAGTAACAATTAATCAAAGACAAGTAACATTAAACAAAAGAATGATGATGATGAAGGTTTGGTTCAGTTTTAGAAGGAAAGAAAAGAGAGAATTATTTGTTCAAGTTACTTACAAGAATGAGAGCAAAATGAGAGAAAAGAAAGTAAGTTTGATGAATGTGTGTGAAGTGGAATGGAACTAGTGAAGAGTGTAAGTAACAAGTGATAAAAAAAAGATTTTGAACTCCCTCTCACCCATGGGAGGCCACGGTCAGCAGAAAAAAAGGGAGGGGGGAGTAGTCCACAAGGTTATAGCATGTAAAAGTCTTTAAAGTTGGTTAAAATGGGTGCATGCATGGGGATAAGGTGATAACTAGATTCCTACAAGTATTTACTAACTAGTTAAGTTCTAAAGTGGTACTTACATGTTAGGATAGGCTAGTTAAACCATTTAAGATGTAGGGTGGGCTTATAAGCCCAAAATCATGAGTCCATAACATTAACAAGGCCCAAGTTCAATTATTAACAAGTTAATCCAACTAAAGCCCAAGTAATTAACCAATAACCTTAGTTAATTAAAATGATTAATAAAATCAATCATGAATGTAAATAATATTTGAAAATATTATCCGTGTAAGTTTCGTGTGTCACAGAGACATTTCGAGCATTCAAAAGTCAAG
Organism: Rutidosis leptorrhynchoides; assembly: GCF_046630445.1. Taxonomy (NCBI): domain Eukaryota; kingdom Viridiplantae; phylum Streptophyta; class Magnoliopsida; order Asterales; family Asteraceae; genus Rutidosis; species Rutidosis leptorrhynchoides. Next base: position 248,914,341 of record NC_092336.1, read on the forward strand.
TATGGTTAATCATGGCAACCAGTAAATGTAATAACATACGTTCGTTTTATCACACGTATTAATAATAATAATTATTAATAAATAAACGTTAGATAATACAAGGTTGTTACATTACCCACCTGTTAAAGAAAATTTCGTCCCGAAATTAAAGCTGAGGTAGATGGAGGAGTCGGGAAAAGGTGAGGATACTTCCACATCATTTGATCCTCTTGCTCCCAGGTAAACTCAGGTCCTCATTTGGCATTCCATCGTACTCGGACGATTGGAATCTTGTTGCGTTTCAAAGTTTTGATCTCACGATCCATAATCTCAACTGGTTCTTCCTGTGGTTTGATGAGTTCGGGTGCAGTAAGACTCTTTTTCAAGTTTGACACGTGGAAGGTAGGATGAACTGAGCTCAATTGTGTCGGAAGGTCTAGACGGTAAGCAACGGGTCCAACACATTCCAAGATTTCAAAAGGATCAATGTATCGTGGGTTTAACTTTCCACATTTTCCAAAGTGAAAAACACCTTTCCAAGGTGCCACCTTCAACATAACACGATCACCAACGTTGAATTCAAAGTCTTTACATTTAAGATCGGCATAACTCTTCTGACGATCGCGGGCAGTCTTAAGTCTAGCTTGAATCTGAGCAATCTTCTCCGTTGTTTCATGGACTACCTTGGGTCCGGTGATTTGCTTTTCGCCTACTTCGGCCCAACAAATAGGAGATCGGCACTTACGGCCATACAATGCTTCAAAAGGTGCATCATTAATGCTTGAGTGATAACTGTTGTTGTACGAGAATTTGGCGAGTGGCAAATGCCTTTCCCAGGCCTTTCCGAAATCGATGACACATGCACGCAACATGTCTTCCAAGGTCTGAATCGTTCGTTCACTTTGCCCGTCAGTCTGTGGGTGATAAGCAGTACTCATGTCGAGACGGGTTCCCATGGTTTCTTGTAAAGAACGCCAAAATCTAGAAGCAAAACGGGGATCGCGATCTGAGATGATCGATAACGGTACACCATGACGAGATACAACTTCTTTGATGTATAATTGAGCAAGTCTCTCCATTGTATCCGTTTCCTTCATCGCTAGAAAGTGTGCAGATTTAGTAAGACGGTAAACGATAACCCAAATGGTATCGTATCCGCCCACTGTCTTCGGCAGCTTAGTAATGAAATCCATTGTGATCCTTTCCCACTTCCATTATGGGATTTCCGATTGTTGAAGTAACCCAGAAGGTCTCTGATGCTCGGCTTTAACCTTCGAGCAATTCAAACACTTACCAACATAAGTCGCAACTTCCTTTTTAAGATTTGGCCACCAATACTGTTCTTTAAGGTCGTGGTACATCTTGCCCGCTCCAGGGTGAATCGAATATCTCGACTTGTGTGCTTCGTCAAGTATAAGGTTCCGTAGATCTCCATAACAAGGTACCCAAATTCTTCTGGCATAACATCGGAATCCAGACTCCCTAACCTCGAATCGAGAGACAAGTATGTTCAAATGTTCATGAGATATATTCTCCTCCTTGAGAGCCTCATCTTGGGCTACTCTGATCTGGCTGTTGAGATTCGAATGGATGGTGATGTTCAGAGCCCTAACACGAAGAGGTGCCGTCCTCTCCTTTTGGCTTAAAGCGTCAGCTACAACATTAGCCTTGCCGAGATGATAACGGAGTTCACAATTGTAGTCGTTCAGCGTCTCGATACATTGACGTTGTCTCATATTCAGTTGCTTCTGATCAAAGATGTGCTGGAGACTCTTGTGATCGGTGAAGATAGTGCTCTTAGTTCCATAAAGATAGTGTCTCCACAATTTGAGCGCGAAGACAACGGCTCCAAGTTCGAGATCATGAGTAGTGTAGTTCCGCTTGTGAATCTTCAATTGGCGGGAGGCATAAGCGATAACCTTTGAGCGTTGCATCAGTACACAACCAAAACCACTTTTCGAAGCATCACAATAAACGACGAAATCGTCACTACCTTCAGGAAGCGATAGGATAGGTGCGGTGGTTAACTTCTTCTTCAAAGTTTGAAATGCTGATTCGTGTGCGGGTTCCCAAATGAACTTCTTGCCCTTGTGAGTTAGTGCGGTCAAAGGACGCACAATTAGAGAAAATCCTTCAATAAACCTTCGGTAGTAACCGGCGAGACCTAGGAATTGGCGAATATGAGTCGGAGTAGTGGGGGTCTCCCACTTGCTGATAGCTTCAATCTTGGCGGGATCAACTTTGATACCCTGGTCGCTCACAACATGACCCAGAAATTGGACTTCCTTCAACCAAAATTCACACTTGGAGAATTTGGCGTAAAGTTGCTCTTGCCTCAAGAGTTCAAGTACTAGTCGGAGATGTTGCTCATGCTCTTCTTCGCTCTTAGAGTAGATGAGGATATCATCTATGAAGACGATTACAAACTTATCCAAGTATGGCTTACAGACAGGATTCATGAGATCAATGAACACGGCAGGTGCATTGGTTAATCCGAATGGCATCACGAGAAACTCATAATGACCATAACGAGTTCTAAATGCAGTTTTCATCACGTCACTTTCCTTCACCCTCAACTGGTGATAACCGGTTCGCAAATCGATCTTTGAATAGACACTCGATCCTTGTAGTTGATCAAAAAGATCGTTAATTCTAGGAAGAGGATACCGATTCTTGATTGTCAATTTGTCGAGTTCACGGTAGACGATACACATACGGAAGGATCCATCCTTCTTCTTCACAAACAACACAGGTGCACCCCAAGGCGAGAAACTTGGTTGGATAAATCCACGATCTAACAGCTCTTGTAGTTGACTATGTAATTCTTGCATCTCGGAAGGTGCGAGTCTATAAGGTGCGCGAGCTACAGGTGCAGCTCCTGGCACTAAATCAATCTGAAACTCTACTGCTCTTGGCGGCGGTAATCCGGGCAATTCCTCTGGGAAGACATCGGAAAATTCGTTCACAATTCGAACATCGTTCATATTCTTCACCTCGGTTTCTACTGTTTTCACATGCGCTAGGACAGCAAGACATCCCTTCTTCATAATCTTTTGTGCTTTCACGCAACTAATGAGGTTCAACTTCGAGGTACATCTCTCTCCATAGATAACCAGTGGCTCACCGTTTCCTTGTGGTATACGAAGAGCTTTATCTCCACAGATAATATCGGCCCTTATCTTACTCAGCCAATCCATACCGACGATCACATCAAAACTTCCCAATTTGATGGGTATCAAATCGATTTCGAAATCTGCACCACCTATGTTGATAATAGCTCCTCGACTAATATGGTCAACTTTCTCAAGTTTTCCATTGGCGACCTCGACAAGCATGCTCTCTTTTAAAGGGACTAATGACCAATTAATCTTATCGCAAAAATGTCTACATACATAACTTCTATCCGCACCAGTATCAAACAAGACAGAAGCTAAAAGATTGTTGATTTTGAATATACCTGTCACCAAGTCGGGGTTTTCGCGTGCGTCCCTTGCATTAACATTGAAAGCTCTAGCGCACGGTGGTCCGCCATCTTTTTGCTTATTTGGACACGCATTTCTGAAATGGCCTGTCTGCCCGCATTCATAACATTTCTTCGGCCCGTTGGTGTTCAGCTTCCCATTCAAAGTGGTGACCTTGCAGTCTTTTCCAACATGCCCAGTCCGTTGGCACTTCTCACAAACAACATTGCAATACCCAGTATGATGCTTGTAGCGCCGCTTGCATTGTGGTAAGGTTCCCTTGTAATTCGGGTTGGAGTTGGTGTTGTTGTTAGGGTTGAGGTTTCCACCGTTGTTTTTTCCTCTGAAACCCTCATGTCGTTTCGCCGGGTTTTGATCATAGTTCCTTCCCCTGTTGTTGTTGTTGTTGTTGTTGTTGTTGTTGTTGTTGTGGTAATCCCATTTTTGCTTCTCACTAGTACCCACTTCAGACTTAGTTTTCTCTGGTTCATCGATGGTTATTTGATTCATTAAAGTATGCACCATGCGCATCACTTCGGGAACATTCGGTGGCTTGGACGAGGTGACGTTTCCTTTAATGCTCTTAGGGAGTCCCCAAAAGTACCTTTCCATTCGCTTGAATTCCGGGGTGACCATTGTCAGGCACATCAGGGCTAGTTCCAAAAATCTCCTGTTGTAACCATCAAGGTCGTTCCCAACGGCCTTTAACTGCATGAATTCCATTTCCATCTTTTGTATCTCAGTTCTCGGACAATACTCCTCAATCATGGCACACTTAAATTCTTCCCATGGCGTAGCATACGCCTCATCAATGCCTTGTGCCTGTGCCATTGTGTTCCACCACATGAGCGCGCCGTCAGACAGCGTGCAAGAAGCAAATTTGGTTTTGTTGTCCTCCGAACAGTTGCTAACTCGGAATAATGATTCAAGTTTCTCGAACCATCTAGTGAGACCAACCAGTCCCTCAGTTCCGCTGAAGTTATGTGGTTTATAGCTCTGGAATTCCTTGTAAGTACACCCATTTCGAATGGGCTGAATAACTAGTGGTGGTGGCGGTGGCGGTGGAGCTTGGGTTTGCATTTCCGCAATGGCTGCGGCTACACGTTCTTGGATCATCTCTTCAATTTGAGCAGCAGTAGGTGTGGATCGACCGTTAGCCATGATGTTCTAAACAAAATTTTTGACTCAAGTCAAAATCCAGTATTCAAATAGTAATAATACAGTATATAGTAACCAACATGGAATCAAAACATCACATGTTATTAAATAACGCATCTAGGTACAAATACCACAGAATCATTGTACAGTAATGTAAATAGAACATCGTGCAAGAATTAAATAACACAAAGTTCCATTAATAATAATAAGTTTCATACATCTGAATAAGTCCGTACAATACATAAGTGAAACATAAAACTACAACTAGATTACATAATGAAATCTAAATACAAAAGCCCTACGGTGAAGTTGGATGTAGGATGTCCATAACATGGGCCATCTGGTCCTCTAGCTCAGCAACTCGAGCTCGGAGGATCTCCACCTCCCTTTTCAATTCCTCGACAGTGGGAGATGGTGGGGCAGGTGGTGCTGGGGGTGCCGGTGGTGCCGGTGGTGCGGGTGGTGCCAGTGGTGCAGACATTACATAACGGGGTGCAGATGTTCCGGCTCTAGAAATAGTCAGTACGTAACGGGGTGCCTTACACACTTGTGGGTCGACAGGATACGGCACAAGCCGCTTACGGGCAGTAACCCTACGACGCCGACCAAACGCATCAGTGAAGGCTCGTCCTCCATTGATCCCCGGAATGATGGTACCGTCGAAGCGATACCACTTCTTCGGAGGGGTGGAGGGTGGCTGAACAGGTGCATCGTGGTCCTCCTCTTCGGAGTCATCTGAGGAGGTGTCGTCGGATGAAGCATCAGTGGATGACGGGTCTTCCGAATCATGTGGTGGCTGTACGGGTGGCTGAACTGGCTGTCCTTGAGCAGCCATCATCTGTTGGTAACGAGCGGGTCCGATCAGAATGAGACGTCCATCAAGGGCGCGTCGGCACCAATGGCGATACCGGTTACGGAAAGGACCTTCCCCGAACTCCGCGGGAATCACAATCTCACCGGGGCGGGGCTGTGATCCTGAGGGTCCGGGGGCAGATGGAGCTGGAATCTCCGAAGGGTCCTGGGCTCCACTAGAAGTAACCTTTGGGGCAGGCGCCTGGCTGCTAGTCCCGGAAGATGAACCGCCGGGGTCACTCGTGGGTAGCGGGATCGGTGTGTCGGCAGTAGCAGCAGGTGGGGTGGCTGATGAGTCTGAACTGCCCAAAATGATAGCAGGTGGAATATCCGACATCTGAACAAGGAAAAATAAATTTTTTCATGTCAGTAAGTCATAAAGCAAGCATGTATTAGGCCAACAGTTTAAATCATGTATAACAACAAGTAGCATGGCAATAATAACGAATCATACAGAAGTAGCATGCAATCGAAAGCAAGTAATATCATACGGTAGTGAAATCATGTAGTAGCATACTGCATATAGCAATAAAAGTAAGCAGCAGCATGCAGTAAGTTCAGCGGAAACAAGTAAACTAGCAAGTTGTAGATTAGTCCTATTAGTGAATCCTACTCGGGTCGGTCTCAGACTCACTAATGCAACCTAATTCCCTACAACCAATGCTCTGATACCAAATGTGATGCCCCGTACAAAACCATCGTGTACGAATCATCAACAACATGATCATTACAAGGTTAAGTACTATATGCTGTAATAAAAGAAGTTGCATTCACGATAAAAAGGTGACGTCATAATCGACATCAAATGTTTTACACCAATAGTATGCTTCTACGAATAGAAAGCATGAATAAATGTATGTGACCCTTAGGTCATTACAAAGCATAGTTTCAATTGTATTAAAGTTTGAATGCAAGATACACAGTTCATGCGGTGATAACACTAGAGCAGCGGGTGTCTACGGCAAGACTAGTACAGAGCGGAAGCAAAACTTAAGCACCTGAGAAAAACATGTTTAAAAAAATCAACACAAAGGTTGGTGAGCTATAGTTTAAGTATAACAGTATGTAAGGTAGGACACGAGATTTCAGTGCTACAAAGAGCGTTTCAAAACAGTATGATAAAGTATATGTTTAACCGTGGGCACTTGGTAACTAACTTAACATTTATACCCCCTGAAAGTACACTTGGCAAGTGCGTATGTTTATGAAGTATTAAACACTCGTTAAATGCTAGCGCTACTAGCCCGAGTGGGGATGTCAAACCCTATGGATCCATATCTAAGATTCGCGTTCACGGTTCAAAAACCAATGATTAAACGTTACCGAGCTAAAGGGAATGTTTATGCCATTGTATAACCCACACATATATAAGTTTAAGTACTCGTGCCTAGTATGTAAAATATAAAATCCGAATGTATTCTCAGTTCCCAAAATAAGTTAAAGTAAAAAGGGAATGCTATAACTCACAATGATAAAGTAGCGGTAAAGTATGACTCGGGAAATAAGCAAGTAATGAAGGTTGTCCAAACGGGTCCTCAACCTAAGTCAAATAGTACTAAGTCAGTAAATCGTCTGAATAGGTTTAAAAGTATGTAAATAAGGTATTAAAGGTCATCATCATTCATCATCAAACAAAAGGTGTAAAGTAGGTTTCGTTCATGAAAAGAGTTTAAAACAAAGGCTGAGTTCGGTCAGTCACCACGGTCTCTACACCTAATGAAATAAGGTGAGACCAGTGGTCATGGCTCCGTATATGAGTCCTTTAGTTGTGGTAATAATTACAGAAGCAAACTTGTATTTGTTTGACTGTGGCGACGGTCTAAGTGCGAGTAGGTCAGAATTTTCAGCACAACGTTAAATGGACATAGTGACGATCGGAGGGCCATAAATCCTAAACCGTAACTCGGATTAAGATGAGTCCTATATGAAAAGTTATCTACTCGAACAGAGATATCTGAAAATCATAATTAAAGTAGCCCAGTTCATACGGGTCAGAGACAGTAACAGTAAAATAGTAGGGTCAGTAGGTTCCGGTGGTTCTTGGTGCTCGATGCTTATCATGGTTCTCATCCTTGATGCATATAGCTTCAAGTGTACAACTCGGTGATGTGTTTGCATTATTTTCACCAAGGTTTGACCATCATAACCCAAGTGTAAGCCTAAGACATGAAGCACAACTCACTTAAGTGTTGCAAGTGTTTTGATGAACCAAAGTTACATCAAAGTCTTAGTTCTAACACATACATGAACTTTAAAGCTAATAATAAGTTACAAACTTGAAAGTGAACTTATGAAATCAAGATCTTAAGTTGTAGAACATAGTTCTTAGTTTGATCTTGTATATCCAAGACTCAAAAGTCTAGATCTAACATAAGTGTACAAAGTTATAATTAAAGAAAACTTACTTACATGTTCTTGAACTTTTAAAGTTAACTTTTAGTTCAAGATTAATGAGATCAAAGTTAACTAGTAACATTTGACCAATTTTAACCAACATACATGAATTTAAAGTGCATTATATAAGAAAATAAACTAAGTAAACTAGTAACTAGTTCATGGGTTGTTCATACTTTAAAGATTCAAACCAAAGTTTGATCTTTAAGAAAGTAAACTTTAAAGTTTACTAACATGAATTACAAGTATGATTTACAACACATGAACCTTAAATCTTTTGAAACAATAAATATAGAATCATAAACTAGTAAGTTTATGTTCTTGAGTGTTCTTGTAAATACAAGATAAATGAAGAATGAAACTAGTAAGTTTGATTCTTGAAACTAGGAAGTAACAAACAATAACTACAAGTAAGTAACAACTAGTAAGTAACAATTAATCAAAGACAAGTAACATTAAACAAAAGAATGATGATGATAAAGGTTTGGTTCGGTTTTAGAAGGAAAGAAAAGAGAGAATTATTTGTTCAAGTTACTTACAAGAATGAGAGCAAAATGAGAGAAAAGAAAGTAAGTTTGATGAATGTGTGTGAAGTGGAATGGAACTAGTGAAGAGTGTAAGTAACAAGTGATAAAAAAAAAAGATTTTGAACTCCCTCTCACCCATGGGAGGCCACAGTCAGCAGAAAAAAAGGGAGGGGGAGTAGTCCACAAGGTTATAAAGTCTTTAAAGTTGGTTAAAATGGGTGCATGCATGGGGATAAGGTGATAACTAGATTCCTACAAGTATTTACTAACTAGTTAAGTTCTAAAGTGGTACTTACATGTTAGGTTGGGCTAGTTAAACCATTTAAGATGTAGGGTGGGCTTATAAGCCTAAAATCATGAGTCTATAACATTAACAAGGCCCAAGTTCAAGTATTAACAAGTTAATCCAACTAAAGCCCAAGTAATTAACCAATAACCTTAGTTAATTAAAATGATTAATAAAATCAATCATGAATGTAAATAATATTTGAAAATATTATTCATGTAAGTTTCGTGTGTCACAGAGACATTTCGGGCATTCAAAAGTCAAGTATGGTTAATCATGGCAACCAGTAAATGTAATAACATACATTCGTTTTATCACATGTATTATTAATAATAATTATTAATAAATAAACGTTGGAAAATCCAAGGTCGTTACAATAATGGTTCGTAAATCGTTGGAATTTGGTCGAGGTTAAATGAATGTATAAACACAGTTTAAAATTCTTGAGATTTAAGTTAACAAACTTTTCTTATCATGTCAGAATAATATAAAGATTAAAGTTTAAATTTGTTCGGAAATTTCCGGGTCGTCACAGTACCTACCCGTTAAAGAAATTTCATCCCCGAAATTTGATAGAGGTCGTCATGGCTAACAATGAGAATGTTATTATGACAATTATAGAGTTTTATCATGTCTAAGGAGTAGGGATAATATAATTCGATTACTCGAAGCATATGAGGGAAGTTATCGTAAATGAATGAAATGAGATTATAGTGATTCATCATATCCTTTGACGTCATCACAATTGTTCTCCGAATTTAAAGAAAATCTTTGTAATCTATATTGGATTTGATTCTTCGGCGATTAAGGAAATTATGATCCTCTTCGAATTAATGCGATAATTCATCTTGATTTCTCTGTCGGATATTTCGCTATAAATCCACCTCCTTCGTTTCCTTTTAACTCATACCTTCTATTCTTTCTTTCTCAAATCATATTTCCAAAAGATTGTGGAAATGCTTCATCCAGTTCTGATCCTTGATATACTCCTAACTTTCATATCTGTCATTCTTCTTTTTCATCTATCACCGGAGGATTTTATTTACTTTTACTATTACACGGTTTGTAATTTACGTGTTGTTGTCGAACTTTATATTTTCTTTTATATTCAAAAGTTCCATACTTTTGTCTCCTTTTCCCGACTTCAAGTCAAGCGAATAACGATCCAGAATTCGTAGGTATGGATTTCGAAATGAACATAGTTAATATTCTAAGAAGAGAATTGTAATATAATATAATCACATTGATCAAGTGTCATTATATTATACTAACTCATGCTTCAGTTCCCAACACTACTTCAAAACATTCATAATTTAAACACGACGGTTTCAGAATTTAGAAACTAAAACAGTTTCCTTTATGATGAATACAGATAACGCGAGGAGATAAATGATTTCAGATAAGAATAGCTATGAAAATATCTTTAGAAATATGGAGGATATTTATAATGAAAGATACGATGATATCTTAGAATTTCTAATATCAGAGGATGATGAAAAATATTGTCCGTAGGGGTTTAGAGTCAGGAGTAAGGTATTCGTTAATGTCTTCAGCAGATACTGAATCATTTAGATTCTTTGAAGGCAGGTGTAGTCTTTGTGATTTGTCCACAGCCTCCTTCATACTTTGCTCAATCCATTTTCCAGTACCAAATTTTTTGTTTGAGCTTTTTTAATCTACTATTCTTTATTATCAAACTTCTGACCGTAATTGCTGTCTACAGTTCTTACCACTTCATCAGCCTTTTTCAAAACTTCATAGTACTGATTCGTAGACTGAGATGTTTTTCAGAAACTTCACATTCGAGGTACGTAAGTATAGGAGATAGATGTTATATGTATACATATAACTGTTGGCGTAGAATCGTTGCGAGATTCGAGAATAGTGATTCAAGTTTTTCGATATGGTAACTAATATTACAAGGTACAGACGAGTACATGATAGGGTTTCAATGAATGAGTATAGTGATTTTTCGAAGAGGCTAAAGTCAAAGTGTAATGAAGTACATCTACTGATAATGTGGTGAAATGTAAAAGGTTCCCCGGTAACGATGGCGTATATCTCAAGGTTATAATAAAGTTAGTCTGACTGAAAAGTCGAAGTTGACTTGCTGGAGCTGTGACAAAATTTGCTATTTTGAAAAGAAATCGCAAGGTTATTTTTGCTAATAAATGCCAAAGGTTCTGTCGTAGGTACATGTTAAACTATGACTTTGGTTTCGAGAGTTTTTCAGGTGCATGACTGTAGGTAACATGTGGTTGGATCATCATCTCGATTGTTTATTATTTGAAGTGTCTTCAGGAAGTTCGGAGGGTTTGAACACAGATTGTAATCGTTAATATACATATGATGTTCTAACACAGTTTTGAAGTCAAAGTATAGCTTTGAAAGATTTAGGAATCTAAGAGGGATGATACCGATTATATCTCGAGTTGAATTTTGTGATTTCAAAATCAAAATATGTAATTAGATTTTGAATGAGTATGGTTGTTTTGATTTCTATAAAAGTATGTATATCGTTATGAAAATAGTGAGTATAGTTGATGATTGCGGAATCAGATTCGAAGAATGTAACATATTAATTGTGAATTTATATATCTCTCGGGTATTACCTACCCGTTAAAAAAAATTTCACAATTAATATTTTGTACAAAAGAATTTTATTACAATCTTTATGATAATATATATGTATATATTTTCTTCAGATGTAGCATATATTTAATGAGTTAATATTAAATTAAACTCATTTGATTTACGGTTGAAACTAGATTTAAATAATTCCTAAAACTTTAGAAATTACGTAATCTTCGTGGATTATTTCTTCAACATAAATGAAATCATGAATCAATACTTCATTATTCATTTTTATTGATATTTCTTCAGTGAATGGTGTTAGTGTTCGTGGAATTTTTGTAAACTTCGCAAGGTACGAATGGTGTTGTTTGAAAAGTTTCGGAGGCATCGATAATGAAGGTGTAAAATCAAACATATATTTGAATAATTCACTTGATTTATTATGAAATGGAATTCATTGAATTGAAACAGAGATTGTAGTTAACGATGGTGAAGTTGCTGACGAAGGATGTATATCATAGCATATTAGTAATATGAATTAACCGAGTGGTTAAGGTTCACACCTATTAGCTTAGTACGAAAAGATTTATTATGGTTTAAAAATATATATATATATATAAAATATACATATAAATCCTTCAGTGGAAATGAGTTAATACTTCATAACTCGTTGATATGACATACTGGTTGTTGATTTGTAATGATGTTCATAGTGATTCTTGAACTGACGGAGTTTGTGATGTTATAGGTGCTGCTGATTTTTACGATGCTGATGGCACTGACTGTGCTGGTGATGCTACGGTACTGTTAATGCTGTTGGTAAAAAAAGTCTAGCTTGTAAATCACACACCATTCTTGTCAGGGCTTCTACTCTTCCTTTTTTCATTTCGGTACACACAATTGATTTATGGTTAAGGCTGAAATAGATAATCTCTAAGACTTTTGAGACTACATTATCGTTGCGGAATGTTTCTCTAATGAGGTTATGAATCAACACTTCATCGTTCGTTGTTGTTGGTATTCCTTGGTATCTTTAGGGCGTATGACGTTGATGCTTGTGGGACAAATTGTGAAGTTGAGGTTTACGACGCGGTTGTGGTAGGAGGTGGTAATGGTACTGTTGGTGTTGATGATGGTGGTACTGGTTATGCTGCTGATGCTCCTGCTGGTGTTTGTAACCTTTGCACCATATTCTCCAAAACCACTACCCGAGTGCGAAGCTCGTTGACTTCTTCTATTACACCAGGGTGATTGTCAGTTTGGACAAGGGGATAAATAAAATCTAGAATTTGATGTAGTATATAATCGTGACGAGACACTCTGGAAATGAGAGAGAAAATAGTGTTTCGGACATGTTCGCCGGTAAGTGCTTTAGGTTCATCACCAAGGGGGCAATGTGGTAGATGGAAGGGATCACCTTCTTCTTGTCTCCAATGATTGAGGAGGCTAGAACCCATCCCCAATTCATCCAGAATAGATGATGGCTGATTGGTTGATCCATTTCGGTCACACTGCTTTCAGAGCTTGAATGGGATTCCATTTCGAAATCCGAGGGACTTGAACTGATGACGAATTCCATTTCGTACGATTGGATAAAGGATTTTTCGATATAAACAGATTTCCGGCTATCGAATGGTATTCTAATTACATAGAATATCTATATATATAGAGTAAAAGATTTCGTAGATTAAAGAGGAATTTACGGAATATGTCAGGCAAAGTTTACAGTAACAGATACGCTAAGATATGAATTAGCAGATACGCTAATATATGAATTTTGTCTATACACTATTCATGCAATCAATGCAGTAAGATGTGTCTAGAGTAAGAAAGATAAGCAGGTAATTTTCGACACAAAATGATAAGCAAACTTTTGACATGCAGACACGGTTGAAGTCCAGACCCACTAATGCATCTAAGCAACTATCAGTTAGACACACTAATGCAAGACCTGGTTCGCTAAGACCACCGCTCTGATACCAACTTTCATAACCCATCCTAATCCATCTGGACGAAGTCCATATTGATTACAAATGATTCACAATAGTTGATTACATTGCGAGGTATTTGACCTCTATATGATACATTTTACAAACATTGCATTCGTTTTTACACTAAAAATTGACAGGCATGCATACCATTTCATAATATCCACTATCTAACTATAATTGACTTAATAATAATCTTGATGAACTCAATAACTCGAATACAATGTCTTTTGAAATATGCCATGAATGACTCCAATTACGATCATTAAAATGAGCTAATGCACAGCGGAAGATCTGTTTAATACCTGAGAATAAACATGCTTTAAAGTGTCAACCAAAAGGTTGGTAAGTTCATTAGTTTATCATAAACGATCATTTTCACCATTTTAATAGACCACAAGATTTTCATTTCTCATAAATACACATCTCATATCAGGCATTTCGCAAACTGCATAGAGATAAAAATCATTCATATGGATTGAACACCTGGTAACCGACCTTAACAAGATGCATATAGAATATCCCCCAGTATACAACGCGCAGCTAATATACTAAATAATACCTCGAAGTACTAAAGCATCCATACCCTGGATGGGGCTCGTTGGGCCCGATAGATCTATCTTTAGGATTCGCGTCAATTAGGGGCCATTTCCCTAATTCTTAGGTTACCAGACTTGAAGGGGCGATATTCGGTTTAATAATCCAACCATAGAATGTAGTTTTGCGTATTTGTGTCTATTTCGTCAAACATTTATAAAAGTAGCGCATGTATTCTCAGTCCCAAAAATATATATAAAAAGGGAGTAATGAAACTCACAATACTGTATTTTGTAGTAAAAATACATATGACGACATTGAACAATGCAAGGTTGGCCTCGGATTCACGAACCTATATTAAGTATATATATATTTATCTAATGATCAATATTTGTCTAAAAATACAGGTCAAGTCATAGTGTACCACAATCCTAATGCTCGAGACTAATATGCAAAAGTCAACAAAAATCAATTTGTCCCAAAATAATTTCCAAAATTTATACATGATTATTATATAGTTTAAATATCGTCATTTTATATTTTTAAATATTTTTAAAAGATTTATTAGAGTAAATAATATAATTCATTTATTAATAAATATAATTTAATATAAAAATATAATTTTATATATATTAAGTAATAAAATTTATAAAGTTCATTTAATATCATAAAAATATTATGATAGGTTTTATTAAGGTAATTATATTATTTGTATTACATATTTATTTGATAAAATAACATTGATAATAATAATAAATACAAGTTGTATTATTTTGTAATAATTATTATTATTCTATTAATAAAAAATATCAATATTTATATTTACTAAAAATAATATTATGATAAAATGATAATTCTAATTACGATAACTTTAATATTTACAATACTTTTTAATATTAGCTTTAAATTATTAATTCTATTTAAAATGATAATAATAATAATGATATTTTATAATAACAATGACGTTTCTAATAAAATGATAATTTTTGTTAAAATAATAGTTTTAATGCTAACGATACTTTTAATAATAATAGTAATGATAAAAATAATAAGAACGATAATTTTATCTAAATCAATATCTTAAAATATTTTAATTTCATCATGATACTCATACTCATTATTTCCTAATCAATTTGTTAATAACTTTTAATCGTCTTTTATATCGCGTTTATAATAATAATAATAATAGTAATTATAATAAATGGGTGTTACTAATATTAATTTTAATTATAATAATACTAATAACAATAAAGATTATGATAATATTAATGATAATACTAATAACTATGATAATAATAACAATAATACTAATTATAACTTTAACGATAATAACGATAGTAATAATAATAAAAATAACAATTTTTAATGATAATACCTTTTATTGATAATGATAATAATAATAATAATAGTAGTAGTAATAATAATAATAATAATAATTATAATTAGATAAAAACTATAACGACGATAATAATAATCATTTTTAATAATAATACAAAAATTCAATTGACTATAACTTCTAATCCGTTCATCGAAATCATTCGAGTTCTAAATGAAAAGTTCTTAATTTTTCGTCAGCTTTCCAACGACATGCATATCATATACCTTATCTCAACCATATATGTAACTAATTCAGGATTTAACATAACTTATCTAACAGCAATATCAAAAGTACAAGCATGCATAATCCTTTATACTCGAGCACTAGTCAAGGATACACTATTAATATATAAAAGTTAAGTTATGAGTGCTCACGTATCAATATTGAGAATATTGCAGGAAAGTACGTAGACGCAACAGAGATGATAAATACTAGATTAACCTCACGAGCATACCCTCGAACATTACCCATCACCTCCATAGCTACAACCCATAATTTCCTTAGCCCTATCCTACTCATAAAACCCGTTTTGAAATAGCTCGCTTATGACCTCGTCGTAATATTTTATGTGTAATACTAATAATAATACTATTAATCTTAATAATAATATTAATAATAATAATAATAATAATAATAATAATATTAATAATAATAATAATAATATTAATAATAATATTAATTTAAATAAATAAATAACATACGGAGTAATATTTTTTGGTGAAATGAATCACAGAAAGAGTTCGAGCTTTATAGTCCCCGACCTGTGACCCACAGCTCCGTGATTGCGAAGCATTTTAGGGTGAAAGCTCCGCGATTGCGGAGGTACTGCTTCCAGCTCATTCTGCACTCATTTGAGGCTGCCGACAGTTTATATTATATTTTATATATAATATATTTAATTTATATAATTAATTATATATTATATTATATTTATGTGTATAGTTAACTCGTAATTTTAGTTCCAATGAATTGTACTTTGTCACACGACTTATGTCTCGATTCCGGTTTCCCGAACGCATTTTCGTATGCTTAGAAAACTAGCACTTTACGTTATGCGACGTGTACCTTTATAAATAATTAGACTTAATTATCTAAAGACTATATTACCCAAAGCACAACTTTTGTATTTAAGTGTCGTGGTCATTTGCTTCTATAAATCAAAGTCTCGTTGTTGATCAAAATATATTATTTTAAATCAACCGTTAAATATTATATTTTCATCACTTGTAAAATATATATATCCTTTAATATAAATTTGTTCATATTGAAATATTTACTTAATAATACAATATTTAGTTTTTCAAAACTAATTATATTTTAAAGTTCATTTTGGAATCGTTTTGATAGTAGAAAACTATTATATCAAATCACTTTTACGTTATTGAAACACTTGATATATTTGTAATTTATAATATAAGCTTTATTTAAATTCCCCAAAGGTCATATACAACCTATCTTAATAAACGCCCTAATTAATAAAGTTCTTTTTAAACTAAAACATTTTTATATGTTTAAATCAAATATGATAACTTTGTTTTCTAAAACTAGATATATAAAATAATCATTTTATTAAAAGGTTAAAATAGTAAAAGTTGTTATATCGTAAAACGTTTTAGAAAAGTAAAATTAAATATACTTTTTAATAGATTTCAAGTTTTTAACGTTCGTTGGTGCAACGTGATATAAATTCTAAAGGTTAGATAAACGTACGAAATTATCTTAATAAAATCACGAGAAAAATGTTGTAAAGTATGAATTGAAAATCAAATAGGAATCTTCACTAACTCTTGTCTATTTCCCCTTAATTGACTCTTTGTTCTTATTTGTGAAATCACTTTACCATTTTTCCGAATATGATTAAAAAGGAAAAGTTTCATAATTCAAAGTGGACCTCTCAACAGAGACTCGTAATCATAATTCAATGTATCTGATAACTCAATCATTTGATATTATCTTATAATTCCATCTATAGACACATTGAAACAAATACGTTCATGTAAAGTGTTATTCATTTAATACTTTGTTAATATTTCAGGTTATAATATATACACATATACATACAATCATGTCTGTTCATATAATGGTTCGTGAATCGTTGGAATTTGGTCGAGGTTAAATGAATGTATGAACACAGTTTAGAATTCTTGAGATTTAACTTAACAAACTTTGCTTATCATGTCTGAATAATATAAAGATTAAAGTTTAAATTTGTTCGGAAATTTCCGAGTCGTCACACGCGGCGCGCAGCCCCTTGTGTGCGCGGTGCGCACAAGGCCTGATAGCCCGCTGTCCGGATTTTCCAATTTTTGTTTAAAGATCTCCCACTTCCCGACACTTTTAGACAAAACGCTATTCACAACATAATATATTAGGTAAAACTAACACGGTCTAATAATAAAACGAGTTTTACGATACCGGGCCCACATATGCCCAAATTACCGCTTTTAAGTACAAAATACAAGCTTCGACCACATGATTTTAACACAAAATAAAGACCGAGCATGGCGATTGGGGATACGCTACCCAATCCTAATCAATCCAAAAGCACGTCTTCTAAATCAACCTACGCAAGGCTACTAGTTCCCACGCTTACCCGAGCTGCCACCATGCGAACCTATAAAAATAATATCAACGAAAGGGTAAGCAAAATGCTTAGTGAATGCAATAATTATACACGTACATATATAACCTACTTACTTGCAATCACTTACACAATTACCTCATACACGCTAGCATTTTAAATTAGCATACCATCTTAAAGTACAACGCTAAATCCCCGATATCACGAGCTAGCACAAACAATAGCATATAACACGAACAATATAATATGCTATACTCTAACACATAACCATGGTTAACCAATCGTACAAGGGATGGTACTCAAATTTCCCATTGGTGTTCATAACAACCATTAGAGTACTTAACACGTCGTACACTAATCCCACGGGTGGCATCTTAACACGTCAATGCTTCACCCTGGGTGGCATCTTAACACGTCAACACTTCACGCGTGATAGTTCTTAGAGTGGCATCTTAACACGTCGATACTTCACTCCGAATGGTGTCTTAACACGTCAACACTTCACTCTTCATATTACTTAGGGTGGCATCCTAACACGTCGATACTTCACCCCGAGTGGTGTCTTAACACATCAACACTTCACTCATTACTTTCTTGGAGTGGCATCTTAGCACATTGATGCTTCACTCTAGGTGGCGTCTTATCACATCGACATTTCACCTCGGGTGGCGTCTTAACACATCGACACTTCACCCGTCATATTACTTGGAGTGGTGTCTTTGTACATCGACACTTCACTCATTACGTGAACGTGGTGTCTTAGCACATCGACACTTCGCCCCAGGTGGCGTCTTAACACATCGACACTTCACCCGTCATATTACTTGGAGTGGTGTCTTAGCACATCGACACTTCACTCATTATGTAAACGTGGTGTCTTAGCACATCGACACTTCACATCTCACGCTACACAAATAAATACATTATATACCTACGCATATAATTATTCTACTCACCTTGGTGCCTTGAACAATGCAATACCAAAATCCGCAATCGCCAATGGAAAGTACCTATTCCATTAATCACACAACAACAATACAATTAGGGTGGATTGACAAACCAACCCAATTTGACACTTAGTGCAAATTTCAACCCATTAGCACTTACTTCCAATTTGACTAAGTCAATCTCGCCCAAAACACCCATAATCACAATCAACTAGTGATTATGTTCTAACACCCCATTTTACTCAATGTATCATCCTCAAAACACATTACTTGCATCATTTGACACAAAACCCGTTTTTGACCTAATCTCAAGTGAAAACACCAAATTGGCAAGCTTACACCTTTAATCACTTATAACCTAAGTTAACTAGTGATTATTACATCCGAACATGATTATCAACTGATCAATTTCATCAACCAACCCAAAACCCACCAACAATGGTCATCAACACAATTTACTAGCTCAAACACCCATTAACCACTAGTGGGTTTACTCAAGAACACACAAATCAAAAACCCAATTATGAACACTAATCTTACTATGAAAACTCGGAGTTAGAACTTACCAATACCACCACAACGTAGCTAGAAGCGAGATGAACAACTTTAATACCCGAGCTTTTGATCGATTCAAGCTCCTTCTTCCCCAAATCAAGCTTTCTCTCACTAAAAGTGGGTCTCTTTCTCTAGGGTTTGAAAGGTGGAGGAGATGAAGAAAATGAGAGGATAAGATTGTGGGGAATGAGTCCCCAATCTGCCGTTTGTGGCCTAAAATCGTCCATATGCGAGAAGACCAAACTACCCTTCATTTAACTCAAAATTAGAAAAACAGAAATCTGTTACCAGGCCCCGTGCGCGGCACGCTCCCATGACTGTGCGCGGCGCGCACACTTGTCTGAAAAGATTCCGAGCTTTACTTTTACACCACGTTTTCACACACTTTAAGTACACCCTAATATACTCCTGTACAAAAAATAATCGGGTCTTACAACTCTCCCCCACTTAGATTGGATCACGTCTTCGTGATCTGCACCAATTACTAGAAGTTAAGCACTTCTACCTTGAACATTTCTGTCTCCAATGCGGAATTACACATGAAGTAATCACCCATCTGGGTTCTCAATTCTTACACTAACGTATCATATTACAACGAACAAGGGTAATCATCCCTCGAGACAAAACAACTGCAATAGCTTGCTCCTACACCGAGTATCCAACTCATACGATACATTCACAATCAATCTAAAAGTGGAATAATCTCCTGACGACCTCCGTCATCACACCTTTCCACCATAGAATACTCGGGAATCATCCCGACACCTTCCTAAAATCTCCCGTAACTACCATCGGGAAAACTCGCCATTTTGACTCACGTCGCTAACTACCTTCATAATTCATTCCAAAGTCCAACTTGGGACTTTTTCGAAGACCATCAAACTCTTCCTTTCCTAAATAAGCGACAACCGTTCGCTTATCACGTCTACTAGATAGGGATTTTTTCGCATTCTCCGGTACTTAACTCCCCCATTTTGGGGTTTAACCCCATACTGAAATGCTCTGTTCATATGGATTATAAACGTTTCATGTTAATTGGTTTCGTTGCGAGGTTTTGACCTCTATATGAGACGTTTTTCAAAGACTGCATTCGTTTTTAAAACAAACCATAACCTTTATTTTATCGACAAAGGTTTAAAGGACATTACCTGTATTATCAAGTAATGATAATCTAAAATATCACGCTTACACACGGCCATTACATAATGATTTACAATAATAATATGTTACAATAAAGTAAGTTCTCGAATGCAGTTTTTAAACAATATTATACAAGCATGCTGACTCCAAATCTTGTCTTTAATTTAGCATGCAATAGCGGAAGCTCTTAACAATCACCTGAGAATAAACATGCTTAAAACGTTAACAAAAATGTTGGTGAGTTATAGGTTTAACCTGTTTATATAACAAATTGTAATAATAGACCACAAGATTTCATTTTTCAGTAACATGCAATCTGCATAAAAATCATTCATATGGCGAACACCTGGTAACCGACATTAACAAGATGCATATAGAATATCCCCAAACAGAATCCTCTCGTCTGTATAATATAAACTCGAAGTACTAAAGCATACCATTTTCTAGTATGGGGGGAGTTAGTGCCCGTAGATCTACCTTTAGGATTCACGTCAATTAGTGGCCATTATAGTGGCTCCATACCATTTTTCAGCATGAATGTTGTATAATAAACACTAATTCTTAGGTTACCAAGCTAAACAGGGCGATATTCGGTATAGTAATCCAACCATAGAATGTAATTTCAAGTACTTGTGTCTATTTGTAAAATATTTACAAAACTGCATGTATTCTCATCCCAAAAATATTAGATAGTAAAAATGGGACTGTAACTCACTTTCAAAAATTTTCAATTTGTCAGAAATAAGACTTGGCCACGGGTCGATTCACGAACCTATAACAAATATATACATATATATCAAAGTATGATCGAAATATATTCACAACATTTTTATTATCTCGAATCAATCCACAACCCATTGTATACATGTCTCAGACTCGATCACAACTCAAGGTATATATATTATTTTAGAATCAACCTCGACCCTTTATATGCTAACTCGAACATTACCGCATATAGTGTCTTATGAGTTATTCAAAATAATGTATATAGATGATGTCAATATGATATGTCAAAACATTGTATACGTGTCTATGGTCTATCATGATTACATAATATATGTTAGAATACATGTATAATACAAGTTAAGTTATGGTTAGTATAGATTTGTTATAAAATTTACGTAGCTAAAACTAGTAATTTTAACCAATTTTGTTTTACCCAACATTTCTTCGTTACAAATCCGTTTTGAGTGAATCAATTTGCCATGGTTTCGTATCGAACTGAAGATTAATAATCTAAACAAAAAAAGTATAGGTTTATAGTCGGAAATATAGGTTACAAGTCGTTTTTGAAAGTGATAGTCATTTCAGTCGAAAGAACGACGTCTTGATGACCATTTTGAAAAACATACTACCACTTTTACTTTAACAATGATTTTTGGATATAGTTTCATGTTCATAAGAAATATCATTTTCTCAGAAGAACAACTTTTAAGAAACATACTACCCCGGTTTTACTACGACGGCGTATGTCCGGTTTTACGGTGTTCTTCTCGTTTCCAGGTTTTTAATCATTGAAATGCCCCGTTCATATCGATTATAAACGTTACATAATAATTGATTTCATTGAGAGGTATTTGACCTCTATATGATACATTTTACAAACATTGCATTCGTTTTTAAAAGACAAACTTTCATCACATCGAAAGTTGACGGCATGCATACCATTTCATAATATATCCAACTATAAATGACTTAATAATATTCTCGATGAACTCAACGACTCGAATGCAACGTCTTTTGAAATATGTCATGATTGACTCCAAGTAATATCTCTATAATGAGCAAATGCACAGCGGAAGTTTTCTTTCAAACCTGAGAATAAACATGCTTAAAACTATCAACCATAAGGTTGGTGAGTTCATAGGTTTAACATAAACAGTAAAATTCATCATTTTGATAGACCACAAGATTTAAATGTGCATGGTACAAATTAGCCCGAATCCTATACCCACCTGTAATGTACATGCAATTTCTTTTAAATACAGTACACATATTGAAATGTCCCGTTCTTATTGATTAAAAACGTTCCATATTAATTGATTTCGTTGCGAGGTTTTGACCTCTATATGAGACGTTTTTCAAAGACTGCATTCATTTTTAAACAAACCATAACCTTTATTTCATCAATAAAGGTTTAAAAAGCTTTACGTAGATTATCAAATAATGATAATCTAATATATCCTGTTTACACACGACCATTACATAATGGTTTACAATACAAATATGTTACAACAAAATAAGTTTCTTGAATGCAGTTTTTACACAATATCATACAAGCATGGACTCCAAATCTTGTCCTTATTTAATTATGCGACAGCGGAAGCTCTTAATAATCACCTGAGAATAAACATGCTTAAAACGTCAACAAAAATGTTGGTGAGTTATAGGTTTAACCTATATATATCAAATCGTAACAATAGACCACAAGATTTCATATTTCAATACACATCCCATACATAGAGATAAAAATCATTCATATGGTGAACACCTGGTAACCGACAATAACAAGATGCATATATAAGAATATCCCCATCATTCCGGGACACCCTTCGGATATGATATAAATTTCGAAGTACTAAAGCATCCGGTACTTTGGATGGGGTTTGTTAGGCCCAATAGATCTATCTTTAGGATTCGCGTCAATTAGGGTGTCTGTTCCCTAATTCTTAGATTACCAGACTTAATAAAAAGGGGCATATTCGATTTCGATAATTCAACCATAGAATGTAGTTTCACGTACTTGTGTCTATTTTGTAAATCATTTATAAAACCTGCATGTATTCTCATCCCAAAAATATTAGATTTTAAAAGTGGGACTATAACTCACTTTCACAGATTTTTACTTCGTCGGGAAGTAAGACTTGGCCACTGTTGATTCACGAACCTATAACAATATATACATATATATTAAAGTATGTTCAAAATATATTTACAACACTTTTAATATATTTTGATGTTTTAAGTTTATTAAGTCAGCTGTCCTCGTTAGTAACCTATAACTAGTTGTCCACAGTTAGATGTACAGAAATAAATCGATAAATATTATCTTGAATCAATCCACGACCCAGTGTATACGTATCTCAGTATTGATCACAACTCAAACTATATATATTTTGGAATCAACCTCAACCCTGTATAGCTAACTCCAACATTCACATATAGAGTGTCTATGGTTGTTCCGAAATATATATAGATGTGTCGACATGATAGGTCGAAACATTGTATACGTGTCTATGGTATCTCAAGATTACATAATATACAATACAAGTTGATTAAGTTATGGTTGGAATAGATTTGTTACCAATTTTCACGTAGCTAAAATGAGAAAAATTATCCAATCTTGTTTTACCCATAACTTCTTCATTTTAAATCCGTTTTGAGTGAATCAAATTGCTATGGTTTCATATTGAACTCTATTTTATGAATCTAAACAGAAAAAGTATAGGTTTATAGTCGGAAAAATAAGTTACAAGTCGTTTTTGTAAAGGTAGTCATTTCAGTCGAAAGAACGACGTCTAGATGACCATTTTAGAAAACATACTTCCACTTTGAGTTTAACCATAATTTTTGGATATAGTTTCATGTTCATAATAAAAATCATTTTCTCAGAATAACAACTTTTAAATCAAAGTTTATCATAGTTTTTAATTAACTAACCCAAAACAGCCCGCGGTGTTACTACGACGGCGTAAATCCGGTTTTACGGTGTTTTTCGTGTTTCCAGGTTTTAAATCATTAAGTTAGCATATCATATAGATATAGAACATGTGTTTAGTTGATTTTAAAAGTCAAGTTAGAAGGATTAACTTTTGTTTGCGAACAAGTTTAGAATTAACTAAACTATGTTCTAGTGATTACAAGTTTAAACCTTCGAATAAGATAGCTTTATATGTATGAATCGAATGATGTTATGAACATCATTACTACCTTAAGTTCCTTGGATGAACCTACTGGAAAAGAGAAAAATGGATCTAGCTTCAATGGATCCTTGGATGGCTCAAAGTTCTTGAAGCAAAATCATGACACGAAAACAAGTTCAAGTAAGATCATCACTTGAAATAAGATTGTTATAGTTATAGAAATTGAACCAAAGTTTGAATATGATTATTACCTTGTATTAGAATGATAACCTACTGTAAGAAATAAAGATTTCTTGAGGTTGGATGATCACCTTACAAGATTGGAAGTGAGCTAGCAAACTTGAAAGTATTCTTGATTTTATGAAACTAGAACTTTTGGAATTTATGAAGAACACTTAGAACTTGAAGATAGAACTTGAGAGAGTTCAATTAGATGAAGAAAATTGAAGAATGAAAGTGTTTGTAGGTGTTTTTGGTCGTTGGTGTATGGATTAGATATAAAGGATATGTAATTTTGTTTTCATGTAAATAAGTCATGAATGATTACTCATATTTTTGTAATTTTATGAGATATTTCATGCTAGTTGCCAAATGATGGTTCCCACATGTGTTAGGTGACTCACATGGGCTGCTAAGAGCTGATCATTGGAGTGTATATACCAATAGTACATACATCTAAAAGCTGTGTATTGTACGAGTACGAATACGGGTGCATACGAGTAGAATTGTTGATGAAACTGAACGAGGATGTAATTGTAAGCATTTTTGTTAAGTAGAAGTATTTTGATAAGTGTATTGAAGTCTTTCAAAAGTGTATAAATACATATTAAAACACTACATGTATATACATTTTAACTGAGTCGTTAAGTCATCGTTAGTCGTTACATGTAAGTGTTGTTTTGAAACCTTTAGGTTAACGATCTTGTTAAATGTTGTTAACCCAATGTTTATAATAACAAAAGAGATTTTAAATTATTATATTATCATGATATTATGATGTACGAATATCTCTTAATATGATATATATACATTAAATGTCGTTACAACGATAAACGTTACATATATGTCTCGTTTCAAAATCATTAAGTTAGTAGTCTTGTTTTTACATATGTAGTTCATTGTTAATATAATTAATGATATGTTTACTTATCATAATATCATGTTAACTATATATATAACCATATATGTGTCATCATATAGTTTTTTTACAAGTTTTAACGTTCGTGAATCATCGGTCAACTTGGGTGGTCAATTGTCTATATGAAACCTATTTCAACTAATCAAGTCTTAACAAGTTTGATTGCTTAACATGTTGGAAACATTTAATCATGTAAACATCAATCTCAATTAATATATATAAACATGGAAAAGTTCGGGTCACTACAGTACCTACCCGTTAAATAAATTTCGTCCCGAAATTTTAAGCTGTTGAAGGTGTTGACGAATCTTCTGGAAATAGATGCGGATATTTCTTCTTCATCTGATCTTCACGCTCCCAGGTGAACTCGGGTCCTCTACGAGCATTCCATCGAACCTTAACAATTGGTATCTTGTTTTGCTTAAGTCTTTTAACCTCACGATCCATTATTTCGACGGGTTCTTCGATGAATTGGAGTTTTTCGTTGATTTCGATTTCATCTAACGGAATAGTGAGATCTTCTTTAGCAAAACATTTCTTCAAATTCGAGACGTGGAAAGTGTTATGTACAGCCGCGAGTTGTTGAGGTAACTCAAGTCGGTAAGCTACTGGTCCGACACGATCAATAATCTTGAATGGTCCAATATACCTTGGATTTAATTTCCCTCGTTTACCAAATCGAACAACGCCTTTCCAAGGTGAAACTTTAAGCATGACCATCTCTCCAATTTCAAATTCTATATCTTTTCTTTTAATGTCAGCGTAGCTCTTTTGTCGACTTTGGGCGGTTTTCAACCGTTGTTGAATTTGGATGATCTTCTCGGTAGTTTCTTGTATAATCTCCGGACCCGTAATCTGTCTATCCCCCACCCCACTCCAACAAATCGGAGACCTGCACTTTCTACCATAAAGTGCTTCAAACGGCGCCATCTCAATGCTTGAATGGTAGCTGTTGTTGTAGGAAAATTCTGCTAACGGTAGATGTCGATCCCAACTGTTTCCGAAATCAATAACACATGCTCGTAGCATGTCTTCAAGCGTTTGTATCGTCCTTTCGCTCTGCCCATCAGTTTGTGGATGATAGGCAGTACTCATGTCTAGACGAGTTCCTAATGCTTGCTGTAATGTCTGCCAGAATCTGGAAATAAATCTGCCATCCCTATCAGAGATAATAGAGATTGGTATTCCATGTCTGGAGACGACTTCCTTCAAATACAGTCGTGCTAACTTCTCCATCTTGTCATCTTCTCTTATTGGTAGGAAGTGTGCTGATTTGGTGAGACGATCAACTATTACCCAAATAGTATCAAACCACTTGCAGTCCTTGGCAATTTAGTGATGAAATCCATGGTAATATTTTCCCATTTCCATTCCGGGATTTCGGGTTGTTGAAGTAGACCTGATGGTTTCTGATGCTCAGCTTTGACCTTAGAACACGTCAAACATTCTCCTACGTATTTAGCAACATCGGCTTTCATACCCGGCCACCAAAAATGTTTCTTGAGATCCTTGTACATCTTCCCCGTTCCAGGATGTATTGAGTATCTGGTTCTATGAGCTTCTCTAAGTACCATTTCTCTCATATCTCCAAATTTTGGTACCCAAATCCTTTCAGCCCTATACCGGGTTCCGTCTTCCCGAATATTAAGATGCTTCTCCGATCCTTTGGGTATTTCATCCTTTAAATTTCCCTCTTTTAAAACTCCTTGTTGCGCCTCCTTTATTTGAGTAGTAATGTTATTATGAATCATTATATTCATAGATTTTACTCGAATGGGTTCTCTATCCTTCCTGCTCAAGGCATCGGCTACCACATTTGCCTTTCCCGGGTGGTAACGAATCTCAAAATCGTAATCATTCAATAATTCAATCCACCTACGCTGCCTCATATTCAGTTGTTTCTGATTAAATATGTGTTGAAGACTTTTGTGGTCGGTATATATAATACTTTTGACCCCATATAAGTAGTGCCTCCAAGTCTTTAATGCAAAAACAACCGCGCCTAATTCCAAATCATGCGTCGTATAATTTTGTTCGTGAATCTTCAATTGTCTAGACGCATAAGCAATCACCTTCGTTCGTTGCATTAATACACAACCGAGACCTTGCTTTGATGCGTCACAATAAATCACAAAATCATCATTCCCTTCAGGCAATGACAATATAGGTGCCGTAGTTAGCTTTTTCTTCAATAACTGAAACGCTTTCTCTTGTTCATCATTCCATTCAAATTTCTTCCCTTTATGCGTTAATGCAGTCAAGGGTTTTGCTATTCTGGAAAAGTCTTGGATGAACCTTCTGTAGTAACCAGCTAGTCCTAAAAACTGGCGTATGTGTTTCGGAGTTTTCGGGGTTTCCCACTTTTCAACAGTTTCTATCTTTGCCGGATCCACCTTAATACCTTCTTTGTTCACTATGTCACCGAGGAATTGAACTTCTTCCAACCAAAATGCACACTTTGAAAACTTAGCGTACAATTCTTCCTTCCACAATACTTCTAACACTTTTCTCAAATGTTCACCGTGTTCTTGGTCATTCTTTGAGTAAATAAGTATGTCATCAATGAAAACAATGACAAACTTGTCAAGGTATGGTCCACACACTCGGTTCATAAGGTCCATGAACACAGCTGGTGCATTAGTTAAACCAAACGGCATGACCATAAACTCGTAATGACCGTAACGTGTTCTGAAAGCAGTCTTTGGAATATCATCTTCTTTCACCCGCATTTGATGATACCCAGAACGTAAGTCAATCTTTGAATAAACAGACGAGCCTTGTAGTTGATCAAATAAATCGTCGATTCTCGGTAGTGGGTAGCGGTTCTTGATGGTAAGTTTGTTCAACTCTCGGTAGTCGATACACAACCTGAATGTACCATCTTTCTTCTTGACAAACAAAACAGGAGCTCCCCACGGTGATGTGCTTGGTCGAATGAAACCACGCTCTAAAAGTTCTTGTAATTGGCTTTGCAGTTCTTTCATCTCGCTGGGTGCGAGTCTGTAAGGAGCACGAGCTATTGGTGCAGCTCCTGGTACAAGATCTATTTGAAATTCAACGGATCGATGTGGGGGTAATCCCGGTAATTCTTTCGGAAATACATCGGGAAATTCTTTTGCAATGGGAACATCATTGATGCTCTTTTCTTCAGTTTGTACTTTCTCGACGTGTGCTAGAACAGCATAGCAACCTTTTCTTATTAGTTTTTGTGCCTTCAAATTACTAATAAGATGTAGCTTCGTGTTGCCCTTTTCTCCGTACACCATTAAGGGTTTTCCTTTTTCTCGTATAATGCGAATTGCATTTTTGTAACAAACGATCTCCGCTTTCACTTCTTTCAACCAGTCCATACCGATTATCACATCAAAACTCCCTAACTCTACTGGTATCAAATCAATCTTAAATGTTTCGCTAACCAGTTTAATTTCTCGATTCCGACATATATTATCTGCTGAAATTAATTTACCATTTGCTAATTCGAGTAAAAATTTACTATCCAAAGGCGTCAATGGACAACTTAATTTAGCACAAAAATCTCTACTCATATAGCTTCTATCCGCACCCGAATCAAATAAAACGTAAGCAGATTTATTGTCAATAAGAAACGTACCCGTAACAAGCTCCGGGTCTTCCTGTGCCTCTACCGCATTAATATTGAAAACTCTTCCACGGCCTTGTCCATTCGTGTTCTCCTGGTTCGGGCAATTTCTAATAATGTGGCCTGGTTTTCCACATTTATAACAAACTACATTGGCATAACTTGCTCCGACACTACTTGCTCCGCCATTACTCGTTCCGACACCATTTGTTCCTTTCGTTCTATTAACCCCTGGTCCGTAGACCTCACACTTCGCCGCGCTATGACCATTTCTTTTACACTTGTTGCAAAATTTGGTGCAGAACCCCGAGTGATTCTTTTCACACCTTTGGCATAGTTGCTTCTGATTGTTGTTGTTGTTGCGGTTATTATTGTTGTTGGGATGATTGTTGTAGTTGCTGTTGTTGTTGTTGTTGTTGTTGTTGTTGGGCCGTTTGTTGTAGTTGCGATTGATGTTGCGATTGTTGGGATAATTGTTGCGATTATTGTTGTAATTGCTGTTGTTGTTGTATTGGTGATTCTTATCACCGTTTTCCTCCCACTTTCTTTTGACTTGCTTCACATTGGCCTCTTCAGCAGTCTGTTCTTTAATTCTTTCTTCAATCTGGTTCACTAGTTTGTGAGCCATTCTACATGCCTGTTGTATGGAGGCGGGCTCGTGTGAACTTATATCTTCTTGGATTCTTTCCGGTAATCCTTTCACAAACGCGTCGATCTTCTCTTCCTCATCTTCGAATGCTCCCGGACACAATAGGCACAATTCTGTGAATCGTCTTTCGTACGTGGTAATATCAAATCCTTGGGTTCGTAACCCTCTAAGTTCTGTCTTGAGCTTATTGACCTCGGTTCTGGGACGGTACTTCTCGTTCATCAAGTGCTTGAATGCTGACCACGGTAGTGCGTACGCATCATCTTGTCCCACTTGCTCTAGATAGGTATTCCACCATGTTAACGCAGAACCTGTGAAGGTATGCGTAGCGTACTTCACTTTGTCCTCTTCAGTACACTTACTTATGGCAAACACCGATTCAACCTTCTCGGTCCACCGTTTCAATCCGATCGGTCCTTCGGTTCCATCAAATTCTAAAGGTTTGCAGGCAGTGAATTCTTTGTAGGTGCATCCTACACGATTTCCTGTACTGCTAGATCCAAGGTTATTGTTGGTATGTAGCGCAGCCTGTACTGCGGCTATGTTTGAAGCTAGAAAAGTACGGAATTCCTCTTCATTCATATTCACGGTGTGTCGAGTAGTCGGTGCCATTTCCTTCAAAATAGTTAAATGGAACAAGTTAATCATACAGAATATTAAGAGTAGTTAATAGTATTTCGTAGCATAATATGAACTCATTTATAAAAGCTTTTTCTTCATATTAGCGTTTTATAAGTTTAAATTCGGGTAGTACCTACCCGTTAAGTTCATACTTAGTAGCTAATATACAATTCAACTACTACAATTCTATATGAAAAACTGATTATAATAATATTTCGCGTTCAAACTTTTATACAATATTTTACAAACTTACAATACCGCTTATTTTACATAAAGCATGAAATATAGCACACAATAACTTTGATACAAGATAGTTGTGAAGACAATTCTAGCTAGTACACAAGTCGTTCAGCAAAGGCAATAAAGACACGTAATTCATACGTCCAGAAACAAGTCATGCATTCTGGTTTTACTAGGACTACTTCCCATCCTTGGTCTTGTGCAACATAACCGTTATGGCCGTTGATAAGACAGCGTGTTGTAACGTCATCAAAGGGACGAGGGTTACGTAATGTCCAACAGTCCCGTAATAATCTAAAAACCTCATTTCTTACCCCAATTACCGACTCCGTCACTTGTGGAAACGTTTTGTTTAATAGTTGTAGCCCGGTGTTCTTGTTCTCACTTTGGTGAGAAGCGAACATTACTAATCCGTAAGCATAACATGCTTCTTTATGTTGCATGTTAGCCGCTTTTTCTAAATCACGAAGTCCAATATTCGGATATATTGAGTCAAAATAATTTCTTAACCCGTTGCGTAAAATAGCATTTGGGTTCCCCGCAATATATGCGTCAAAGTAAACACATCGTAACTTATGGGTTTCCCAATGTGATATCCCCCATCTTTCAAACGAAAGTCTCTTATAAACCAAGACATTCTTGGAACGTTCTTCGAATGTCTTACAAACTGATCTCGCCTTAAATAGTTGTGCCGAAGAATTCTGGCCGACTCTAGACAAGATTTCATCAATCATGTCTCCGGGTAGGTCTCTTAAAATATTGGGTTGTCTATCCATTTTGTGTTTTTAAACTGTAAAATAGACAAGAGTTAGATTCATAAAAAAAATACTTATTAATACAAGCAATTTTTACATATATCATAAAGCATAAGAACACTATATTCCATATATTACACCACACGAATACAACTATCTTATTCCGACTCGCTCGTTTCTTCTTCTTCGGTTTTGGTTCTTTTTGCCAAGTTTCTAGGGATATATGATGTTCCCCTAATACGAGCCGTCGTTGTCCACATTGGTTTAGAAAAACCTGGTGGTTTAGAGGTTCCCGGGTCATTGTTACAACTTAAGGACTTCGGGGGTTGACGATACATATAAAGTTCATCGGGGTTGGAATTAGATTTCTCTATTTTTATGCCCTTTCCCTTATTATTTTCTTTTGCCTTTTTAAATTCAGTTGGGGTAATTTCTATAACATCATCGGAATTCTCGTCGGAATCCGATTCATCGGAGAATTGGTAATCCTCCCAATATTTTGCTTCCTTGGCGGAAACACCATTGACCATAATTAACTTTGGTCGGTTGGTTGAGGATTTTCTTTTACTTAACCGTTTTATTATTTCCCCCACCGGTTCTATTTCTTCATCCGGTTCCGATTCTTCTTCCGGTTCCGATTCTTCTTCCGGTTCCGACTCTTCTTCCGGTTCCTCTTCGGGAACTTGTGAATCAGTCCACAAATCATTCCAATTTACATTTGACTCTTCATTATTATTAGGTGAGTCAATGGGACTTGTTCTAGAGGTAGACATCTATCACATAATATCAAACACGTTAAGAGATTAATATATCACATAATATTCATATGTTAAAAATATATAGTTTCCAACAAAAATGTTAAGCAATCATTTTTAAAGAAAACACGGTCGAAGTCCAGACTCACTAATGCATCCTAACAAACTCGATAAGACACACTAATGCAAATTTTCTGGTTCTCTAAGACCAACGCTCTGATACCAACTGAAATGTCCCGTTCTTATTGATTAAAAACGTTCCATATTAATTGATTTCGTTGCGAGGTTTTGACCTCTATATGAGACGTTTTTCAAAGACTGCATTCATTTTTAAACAAACCATAACCTTTATTTCATCAATAAAGGTTTAAAAAGCTTTACGTAGATTATCAAATAATGATAATCTAATATATCCTGTTTACACACGACCATTACATAATGGTTTACAATACAAATATGTTACAACAAAATAAGTTTCTTGAATGCAGTTTTTACACAATATCATACAAGCATGGACTCCAAATCTTGTCCTTATTTAATTATGCGACAGCGGAAGCTCTTAATAATCACCTGAGAATAAACATGCTTAAAACGTCAACAAAAATGTTGGTGAGTTATAGGTTTAACCTATATATATCAAATCGTAACAATAGACCACAAGATTTCATATTTCAATACACATCCCATACATAGAGATAAAAATCATTCATATGGTGAACACCTGGTAACCGACAATAACAAGATGCATATATAAGAATATCCCCATCATTCCGGGACACCCTTCGGATATGATATAAATTTCGAAGTACTAAAGCATCCGGTACTTTGGATGGGGTTTGTTAGGCCCAATAGATCTATCTTTAGGATTCGCGTCAATTAGGGTGTCTGTTCCCTAATTCTTAGATTACCAGACTTAATAAAAAGGGGCATATTCGATTTCGATAATTCAACCATAGAATGTAGTTTCACGTACTTGTGTCTATTTTGTAAATCATTTATAAAACCTGCATGTATTCTCATCCCAAAAATATTAGATTTTAAAAGTGGGACTATAACTCACTTTCACAGATTTTTACTTCGTCGGGAAGTAAGACTTGGCCACTGTTGATTCACGAACCTATAACAATATATACATATATATTAAAGTATGTTCAAAATATATTTACAACACTTTTAATATATTTTGATGTTTTAAGTTTATTAAGTCAGCTGTCCTCGTTAGTAACCTATAACTAGTTGTCCACAGTTAGATGTACAGAAATAAATCGATAAATATTATCTTGAATCAATCCACGACCCAGTGTATACGTATCTCAGTATTGATCACAACTCAAACTATATATATTTTGGAATCAACCTCAACCCTGTATAGCTAACTCCAACATTCACATATAGAGTGTCTATGGTTGTTCCGAAATATATATAGATGTGTCGACATGATAGGTCGAAACATTGTATACGTGTCTATGGTATCTCAAGATTACATAATATACAATACAAGTTGATTAAGTTATGGTTGGAATAGATTTGTTACCAATTTTCACGTAGCTAAAATGAGAAAAATTATCCAATCTTGTTTTACCCATAACTTCTTCATTTTAAATCCGTTTTGAGTGAATCAAATTGCTATGGTTTCATATTGAACTCTATTTTATGAATCTAAACAGAAAAAGTATAGGTTTATAGTCGGAAAAATAAGTTACAAGTCGTTTTTGTAAAGGTAGTCATTTCAGTCGAAAGAACGACGTCTAGATGACCATTTTAGAAAACATACTTCCACTTTGAGTTTAACCATAATTTTTGGATATAGTTTCATGTTCATAATAAAAATCATTTTCTCAGAATAACAACTTTTAAATCAAAGTTTATCATAGTTTTTAATTAACTAACCCAAAACAGCCCGCGGTGTTACTACGACGGCGTAAATCCGGTTTTACGGTGTTTTTCGTGTTTCCAGGTTTTAAATCATTAAGTTAGCATATCATATAGATATAGAACATGTGTTTAGTTGATTTTAAAAGTCAAGTTAGAAGGATTAACTTTTGTTTGCGAACAAGTTTAGAATTAACTAAACTATGTTCTAGTGATTACAAGTTTAAACCTTCGAATAAGATAGCTTTATATGTATGAATCGAATGATGTTATGAACATCATTACTACCTTAAGTTCCTTGGATGAACCTACTGGAAAAGAGAAAAATGGATCTAGCTTCAATGGATCCTTGGATGGCTCAAAGTTCTTGAAGCAAAATCATGACACGAAAACAAGTTCAAGTAAGATCATCACTTGAAATAAGATTGTTATAGTTATAGAAATTGAACCAAAGTTTGAATATGATTATTACCTTGTATTAGAATGATAACCTACTGTAAGAAATAAAGATTTCTTGAGGTTGGATGATCACCTTACAAGATTGGAAGTGAGCTAGCAAACTTGAAAGTATTCTTGATTTTATGAAACTAGAACTTTTGGAATTTATGAAGAACACTTAGAACTTGAAGATAGAACTTGAGAGAGTTCAATTAGATGAAGAAAATTGAAGAATGAAAGTGTTTGTAGGTGTTTTTGGTCGTTGGTGTATGGATTAGATATAAAGGATATGTAATTTTGTTTTCATGTAAATAAGTCATGAATGATTACTCATATTTTTGTAATTTTATGAGATATTTCATGCTAGTTGCCAAATGATGGTTCCCACATGTGTTAGGTGACTCACATGGGCTGCTAAGAGCTGATCATTGGAGTGTATATACCAATAGTACATACATCTAAAAGCTGTGTATTGTACGAGTACGAATACGGGTGCATACGAGTAGAATTGTTGATGAAACTGAACGAGGATGTAATTGTAAGCATTTTTGTTAAGTAGAAGTATTTTGATAAGTGTATTGAAGTCTTTCAAAAGTGTATAAATACATATTAAAACACTACATGTATATACATTTTAACTGAGTCGTTAAGTCATCGTTAGTCGTTACATGTAAGTGTTGTTTTGAAACCTTTAGGTTAACGATCTTGTTAAATGTTGTTAACCCAATGTTTATAATAACAAAAGAGATTTTAAATTATTATATTATCATGATATTATGATGTACGAATATCTCTTAATATGATATATATACATTAAATGTCGTTACAACGATAAACGTTACATATATGTCTCGTTTCAAAATCATTAAGTTAGTAGTCTTGTTTTTACATATGTAGTTCATTGTTAATATAATTAATGATATGTTTACTTATCATAATATCATGTTAACTATATATATAACCATATATGTGTCATCATATAGTTTTTTTACAAGTTTTAACGTTCGTGAATCATCGGTCAACTTGGGTGGTCAATTGTCTATATGAAACCTATTTCAACTAATCAAGTCTTAACAAGTTTGATTGCTTAACATGTTGGAAACATTTAATCATGTAAACATCAATCTCAATTAATATATATAAACATGGAAAAGTTCGGGTCACTACACATATCTCGTG
Organism: Rutidosis leptorrhynchoides; assembly: GCF_046630445.1. NCBI lineage: Eukaryota > Viridiplantae > Streptophyta > Magnoliopsida > Asterales > Asteraceae > Rutidosis > Rutidosis leptorrhynchoides. The sequence goes on from NC_092336.1 coordinate 248,949,806, forward strand.
TACGAAACCATTTTTCATATAATTCTTTGTAACCGTACACATATCTCGTGTATAAAATATCATACACATATCCTGTGTATAAAATCATTCTCTCGATACATAACATTCACTTTTCTTTGCTTGCTTTCGTTGCTTGGTAACCGACCTTAACATTTAATGCGCATCATAAATTTCCCCAAAATAAACAGAACTTTCAGTCTGTAATCAATATATAAACCTCGAAGTACTAAACACCATGCCCACTAGCTCTTCCGTCTAGTGAACATTTTGGGTAGGGGTGTTAAACCCGGTAGCTACCTTTAGGATTCGCGTGAATTAGGGGCCATACCCGTTTCCTAATTCTTAGGTTACCAAGCAATAATAATCAAGGGGAAATATTCACATCAATTTGTGGCAATTATAACGTCCAACTAATTCAATAATAATCAACAGAACTTCTGTCTGTATAATAATTCATTCAAGGAATGTTTTGCTTGTATCTATCTTGTCAATCATTTATAAAAGCACCTCATGTATTCTCAGTCCAAAATTATAGATTTCAAAGGCATTTAATAAAACAGTCGTAAAAGCAACACATGTATTCTCAGCCCAAAAATGTAAAGAGTAAAAGGGAATCAAATGAACTCACGATACAATATTTTGTAGTAAAAATATTCATACGACGAAATTGAACAATGCAGGGTTGGCCTTGGATTCACGAACCTATATCATTCATATATGTATTAAAACATATTCTTGTAATCGAACAAATATATATTATTATTAGTGATGTAATTTATATATATAGTAGATTAATAAGTTTCATTATATATATTTTCATTTTATATATAGATATATTAATATAGTTAAGTTATGTGTATTAAATATATATTTATATATATAATCTTTATTTTTATACTTATAACTTTAATAACGTCATTAAAACTTTTATTTTCATAATTGTAATTATTTTAATAATAATGATATAGATAATACTGATAACAATAATAATGATAGTTTTAGTAAAAATAATACTTTTAATAATAATGGTAATTTTTAATAGTTTTAATTGAAATTTCAGTAATCATATAGTATTACTAATATTAATGTTTAACTGATAAGTCTATTAATGATACTTTGTAATATTAATAAAAGTAGTTCAAAAATTATGAGGTTCAACTTTACAGACTTTGCTTATCGTGTCGAAATCATATAAAGATTAAGTTTAAATTTTGTCGAAAATTTTTGGGTCGTCACAGTACCTACCCGTTAAAGAAATTTCGTCCTGAAATTTGATTGGATGGTCATGGCTGACAATAAGTATGTTTTCATGACTCATACAAGCTGAAAATTAAAGTTTTATCATCATCGAGTAATATGGTAAAAAAATTTGATTTTGTGAAGAGTACGAGTGAAGCTATCATAAAAGAGTGAGGTGCGTAAAAGTAGGTTCATCTTAACCAGTGACGTAGTCACGGTTGATTTCCAGAATTCAAGGGATTTAGAGAAAATCTTCGTAATAAGATTTGGTTCTTCAGTAATTAAGGAAATTAGGATCCTCTTTGACTAAATGCGATAATCTGTCACGATTACTCTATCTAATATTTCATTATAAATTTACCTTCTTCATTTCCTTTATATTTTGGAGTTCCATCTCTTTTGTTTCTTCTTCTCGACTTTAAGTCAAGCGAATAATGGTTCATAATTCGTAGGTATGAAATTTCGAATGAACATGACTAATGTTCTAAAAGAGATTGTAATAGCACGATATTGATTGGTTAAATTACCAGAATTCAAGAAAAAAGATAGGACTATCAAGAAAATATGTTCTTGATATGTTTATAGATTAGATAGAATGTAAGAGTCATGTAACATGGCACATGTTGACGTTATGATCTGTGAATGATCACGTTCCATTAGAAACTCAGCATGACTTACTGTAATATAATCACGTTGATCAAGTATCATTATATTATACTAACTCATGCTTCAGTTCCCAACACTACTTCAAAAATATTCATATTTTAAAATTGAATCTTTCAGAACTTAGAAACTAAAATAGTTTCCTTTCTGATGTAACACCGATATCGCGAAGAGATAAATGATTTTAGATAAGAATAATTATGAAAATATCTTCAGAAATATCGAGGATATTTATAATGAAAGATTCGATGATATCTTAGAATTTCTAATATCAATTGATGATGAAGAAGATTTATCCGTAAAAGTGTAGAATCAGGAGTAAGGTATTTGTTAATGACTTTAGCAGATACTGAATCATTTGGATTCTTTGAAGGCAGGTTTAGTCTTTGTGATTTGTCCACAGCCTCCTTCACAGTTTTGCATAATTCGCTTTTCGGTACTAAATTTTCTATCGCGCGTTTCCAACAATCCATTATTTATCATCATACTTTTGACTGTTAAGGTCGTTTATAGTTTTTGCTGCTTCATCAGCATCTTTCAATTTTCTGAGGAATGATTCGTAAATTGGGGTGTTTTTTCAGAATTTCAGAATGGAAGATCATAATTCTAAAAGGTGCATGTTATATGTATACATATAACTGTTGATGTAGAAATGCTGCGAGATTCAATATACTGATTACTAATTCTCGGTAATTGGTACAGTAATTCTCGTTACAAGATGTGGATGAGTATATGAATAGGTTTTAATGAACAAATATAATGGTTCTTCGAAGAGACTTAAGCCAAGGAGCAACGAGGTTGCTGGTACATCTGCTGGTAATATGGTGGAATATAAAGGGTTCCTCGGTAACAATAAAAGAGCACGCGTATATATCAAGGTTATAATAAGGTTGTTTCGAACAAAAAGTCGAAGTTGACTTGCTGGAGCTGTGACAAAACTGGCTATCTCGAACAGGAGTTGCAAAGTTATTTTCGGTAATAATAACACTAAAAGAATTAGCACAGCTACGTGTTAAATGTTTACTCAGTTTCTGAGAGTTTTTCAGGTGCATAACTATATGCATAAATCTTTCCTTCCATAGATGAAGTGCTGTTGGTTCATCCTCTTGATTGAGGTGTTTACAAGAATCATGAAAGGTTTGAACGCAGATTGTAATCATCAAGATACAAATGAGGTTTAAGATGAAATCAAGTGGCAAACTTGAAGAAATGTTTAGTTTCATATGTTATAATAAATATTTTAATTCATTTTAATTGTCCAATGTTAGTAGTCCACAGTTAGTAGTCCACAGTTATTAGTTCAATAATTCATATATAGTTTAATATATAATATTCGAATTAATTAATACGTATCGTGACCCATTGTATACATGTCTCAGACTCGATTACAACTTAAAGTATAGATATTACTTTAGAAACAACCTCGACCCTTTATATGCTAACTCGAGCATTACCGCGTATAGAGTGACTTACGGTTATTCCAAATAATATATATAGACGATGTCAATATGATATGTCAAAACATTGTTTACGTGTCCCGATATTTAAAATGCGTAAATAACAGTATTTAAATGATGATAAATAAAGTGCGTAAAATAAATAACAGAAATTAAATGATGATAAATAAAATTGCGAGAATTAAAATTGCGATAAATAAAATGTAATAAGGAATTAACAGTTAGCTAGGAACAGTTAGCAAGGATTTTGTTAGCGTGGATTCTTAACAAAATTTCTAATAGTTAATTTGTTTGTTTCTAATAAATTTTATTTTTGCCCAATGTTTTCTTCATTATGCAACTTGTTGGATTCTTATATGTTAAAATTCAAATATGAAATTGAATGAAAATGGTTATTCTGTGGTGAATGGATTCGTATATCTGTGGATGTAAGTAGGATAGTAAATGACTGTTGAATCAGATTCGAAGAATGTACAGTGTAACTTATTAATGTGAAATCTAAATATTCCTCGGGTATTACCTACCTGTTAAAAAAATATTTTCACCATTAACAGTTTGTACAAAATAATTTTTAATTACAATCTTTATGAAATCATATATACATATGTATTTTCTTCAGATGTAATCATGGATTTAATGAGTTAATATGATATTAATCTCATTTGCTTTTTGGTTTGAGTTAGAATAAATAATCTCTAAGACTTTGGAGATTATATAATTGCCACAGAATGTTTCTCCAATGATGTTATAGATTAATACTTCATCGGTTGTTGTTGTTGGTACTCCTTGGTATATATGGTGCGTATGACGTTGATGCTCGAGGTACAGATTATGATGTTGAGGTGTGGGATGCGGATGTTGCTGTTGGTGGTGGTGATGGTGATGGTACTGTTGGTGTTGCTGATGGTGGTACTGTTGCTGCCGGTGTTGTTGCTGGTGCTTGTAATCTTTGCACCATATTCTCCAAAGCCACTACTCGAGCGTAAAGCTCTTTGACTTCTTCTATGACCCTGGGATGATTGCGGTTTGAACAAGAGAATGAATAAGGTTTAGATTTGTAGATAATATATAATCATTGCGAGATATCCCGGAAATGAGGGTGAAAATGGTGTTTCAGACCGGTTCGCTGGTAAGTGCTTCAGGTTCTTCGCCAAGAGGTGAATTAGTTGATGATGGCTAATTGGTTGCTCCATTCTAGTTACACTGCTTTCGAAGTTTGAATGGAAATCTATATCGGGATAGCTGTCGGAATCCGAGGAACTTGAACTAGTTGCGATTTCCATCTTGTGCGGTCGGATAAAGGATTTTCGATATGAAATGATTTTCGGATATTAGATGATATTCTAATTACATAGAATACCTATATATATAGTACAAAAGATCCCATAGATTACGGAGAGAATTAAGGAAACATGTCAGACAAGGATTTAATGTGATGGGACATGAATTCATCTGTACACCATTTATGCAATAATTGCAATAAGACGTGTCGAGACTGAAAATGATAGGTAGATATTTTTCAACAAAGAACGGTAAGCAAAACTTTTGACATGCAGACCAGGTTCAAGTCCAGACTTATTAATGTATCCTAACAACTACTAGATCGAAGTCCAGACTCACTAATGCATCTTAACAACTACCTGTTAGACACACTAATGCAAGACCTTGTTTGCTAAGACCACCGCTCTGATACCAACTGTAGATACAGTGGGGACAACCACCGTCTCACCCAGTGCCTTAACTATCCGGCGACCACTGAGTGTACCTCAGATACTGATTTTAGGGCCGCCTCTCGGCTTCTGCCAACCCTCGTAAGGGATCGTAAGGAGTAAGAGCCAATGCTTCGCCACCGGTCACACTGTGAGAACCTCCTTTACGACTAACCCGCCACAACTGGACGCGGTAATACCAGCTCTGATACCAACTGAAATGCCCCATTCATATCGATTATAAACGTTACATAATAATTGATTTCATTGCGAGGTATTTGACCTCTATATGATACATTTTACAAACATTGCATTCGTTTTTAAAAGACAAACTTTCATCACATCGAAAGTTGACGGCATGCATACCATTTCATAATATATCCAACTATAAATGACTTAATAATATTCTAGATGAACTCAATGACTCGAATGCAACGTCTTTTGAAATATGTCATGAATGACTCCAAGTAATATCTCTAAAATGAGCAAATGTACAGCGGAAGTTTTCTTTCAAAACTGAGAATAAGCATGCTTAAAAGTGTCAACCATAAGGTTGGTGAGTTCATAGGTTTAACATAAACAGTAAAATTCATCATTTTGATAGACAACAAGATTTAAATGTGCATGGTACAAATGGGCCCGAATCCTATACCCACCTGTAATGTACAATCAATTTCTTTTAAATACAGTACACATATCTCGCGTACGAAACCATTTTTCATATAATTCTTTGTAACCGTACACATATCTCGTGTACAAAATATCATACACATAACCTGTGTCTAAAACCATTCTATCGATACATAACATTCGCTTTTCTTTGCTTGCTTTCGTTGCTTGGTAACCGACCTTAACATTTAATGCGCATCATAATTATCCCCAAAATAAATAGAACTTTCCGTCTGTAATCAATATATAAACCTCAAAGTACTAAACACCACGCCCACTAGCTCTTTCGTCTAGTGAACATTCTGGGTGAGGGTGTTAAACCCGGTAGCTACCTTTAGGATTCGCGGAGGTTAGGGGCTATACCCGTTTCCTAATTCTTAGGTTACCAAGCTATAATAATCAATTGGAAATATTCACATCAATTAGTGGCAATTATAACGTCCAACTAATTCAATAATAATCAATAGAACTTCTGTCTGTATAATAATTCATTTGAGGAATGTTTTGCTTGTGTCTATATCGTCAAACATTTATAAAAGCATCTCATGTATTTTCAGTCCAAAAATATAGATTTCAAAGGCATTTAATAAAACAGTCGTAAAAACAGTGCATGTATTCTCAGCCCAAAAATGTAAAGAGTAAAAGGGTATCAAATGAACTCACGATATAATATTTTGTAGTAAAAATTTTCATACGACGAAACTGAACAATGCAGGGTTGGCCTTGGATTCACGAGCCTATATCATTCATATATGTATTAAAACATATTCTTGTAATCGAACAAATGATTAATAAGTTTCATTATATATATTTTCATTTTATATATAGATATATTAATATAGTTAAGTTGTGTGTATTAAATATATATTTATATATATAATCTTTATTTTTATGCTTATAACTTTAATAACGTCATTAAAACTTTTATTTTCATAATCGTAATTATTTTAATAATAATGATATAGATAATACTGATAACGATAATAATGATAGTTTTAGTAAAAATAATACTTTTAATAATAATGGTAATTTTTAATAGTTTTAATAGAAATTTCAGTAATCATACAGTATTACTAATATTAATGTTTAACTGATAAGTCTATTAATGATACTTTGTAATATTAATAATAATAATGATAATACTAATAATATTACCTATGTTAATGATAATAATAATACTAATAATTATAAAATGATACAAGTACTAATATTAATGAAATTAATTTGTATTATTTTCACAATAATAATATTAATCTTAATCATAGTGATAATAGTAATTCCTATATTAATAATACTAATAATTCTAAAATTTTAATAAAAATACTTTTATTGATTTTGATATAGATAACAATAATAATCATAACAATATTAATGAATATATAATAATAATAATTTTAATCATAATCATAATAATAATAATACTCATTCTATTAATAATAACTAAGTTAATAATAATGATAGTAATAACATTAAGTAATAATACTGGTAATAACAATAATAATAACAACAATAAAAATAATAATAATAATAATAATAATAATAATAATAATAATAATAATAATAATAATAATAATAATAATAATAATATTATTATTATTATTATTATTATTATTAAGAAAACTACCTCATAAAAAGTGGTCCAAAAAATATAGTGACCCTGCCAGGGCTTGAACCCGAGACCTCCCGCTCACTCATAAACACCCATGACCATCCAGCTATTTTCATTTTTCTGATTTAATACCCTTTCAATTATTTAAAACCCGTTCCTTTTCTATTTCTATTCTTCTTCATCTTCTTCATTTGTAGTTCGATCAGAAACCAGTTTATTGATCTTTATTAACTAAATTATTGTTTTTAATACGTATAAATAAAATGAAAACAACTTATGATATGATTTTAAATTAACAGAAGAGAAATATATAAAAAAAATAGTAAGCAGTTACAGCACCAGCTATGAACTCGATGAACTTACACATTGACTTTAAGTTTAAGACGGTTTTAGCTCGCAATTTCTTCATGAAATATATCCTAAATCACTCCTAGAAACTGATTCAATCATTAATTGAACTCAAAACATCAAAACAAGTTTGAATTTCACAAAAAGCACATCGTTTGACTTTTTGATATAAAAGTTTGACTCGATAATTTGTACTCGATATGAAGAATTGAAGTTTGAAATTTTACAGAAAGTTTGTTCAGAAGATTCCTAACAAAACTGCTTTAATAGATTTTGAAATGTGTTTTGAAATCGTGCTATTGAATAATTCGTTCAAAAATAGAGAAAAAGTGTTTCTGTATTTTCAGTATATATATTTAATTCGATAGATTGAGTTGGTTAAATTGATAATTGATAATGAGGGTGAAAAAAAAACTGAATGAGTTTTATTAATATCACTGATCAATTTGATTGTTATATACAGATAGGTAGTCGAAAGGAGGAATCAATCAGGAACAGAAATAAGAAAAAAAATTGAATACTGAAATCGACCTCTAACAGATTTTGTTTCTGTATTCACAAAGGAATTTGACTTGTTAGATTTAGCAGACATGAAGGACGATCAATTAGATGGTCTGATGTTGATGGAAAACATATTCCATACTTTTATCATTTTCATACTTAATTAAAATTAATAAATAATAAGTGTATTAATAATAATAATATTGATAATTTTAAATAATAATAATAATAATACTGAAATATTATTAATAAGATAATAGTAATTATTATCATAAAAATGATATTTAGGATAGTAATACCAGTATATAATAATGTTTATATTGACATTATTAATGATAATATTAATAAATTGTATTATTCTTATAATAATAATACTGATAATATATAATAATGATTCTAGTAATAACAAGTTACATATCTTATATTTTTTTATTTATATATTATATATTATAATAATATTAATAATACAAATGGTAATATTAATATTAATAATAATAATGAAAGTAATAATAATAATATTGATATATTACTATATCTAAACTTGTATTTATATTTAATATATTAATTTTTACATGTGTCATTTTTAATATATATATATATATATATATATATATATATATATATATATATATATATATATATATATATATATATATATATATATATATATATTCTGCATATTTTATATTTATACATTTTATATATAGTATAATTTACATACAATAATAGTTATGTATAGAAATTATATTTATATATATAAATATTCATTTTAATAGTAACTTAGTTATTATTTTACATTTTAAATTCTAATTAATTAAAGTATACTTTATTAATTCAAAATATTATATATACACTTATATATATATATATATATATATATATATATATATATATATATATATATATATACACTTAATTACACACAATTGTTCGTGAATTTTCGGGAACAGTCAAAGGGTAATTGATTATATAAAAGTAGTTCAAAAATTGTGAGGTTCAACTTTACAGACTTTGCTTATCGTGTCGAAATCATATAAAGATTAAGTTTAAATTTTGTCGAAAATTTTCGGGTCGTCACAATCATTAAGTTAGCATATCATATAGATATAGAACATGTGTTTAGTTGATTTTAAAAGTTAAGTTAGAAGGATTAACTTTGTTTGCGAACAAGTTTAGAATTAACTAAACTATGTTCTAGTGATTACAAGTTTAAATCTTCGAATAAGATAGTTATATATATATATATATATATATATATATGTATATATATATGTATATATATATGTATATATATATATATATATATATATATATATGTATATATGTATATATGTGTGTGTATATATATATATATGTGTTTGTATATATATATATATATATATATATATATATATATATATATATATATATATGTGTATATATATATATATATGTGTTTGTATATATATATATATATATATATATATATATATATATATATATATATATATATATATATATATATATATATATATATATGAATCGAATGATGTTATGAACATCATTACTACCTTAAGTATAGTAGGTAAACCTACTGGAAATGATGAAAAAATAACTTGAGCTTCAAAGGATCTTTGATGGCTTGAAAGTTCTTGAAGTAGAATCATGACGCGAAAATAAGTTCATGTAAGATTTCTACTCGAATTAAGATAGTTATAGTTATAGAAATTGAATCAAAGTTTAAGTATGAATATTACCTTGAATTAGAATGATAACCTACTGTAAATAATAAGGATTTCTTGATCTTAGATGATTGCTTGAAATGGTTTTGAAAGCTTGAAAGTAATCTTGCAAACTTGGAAGTGTTCTTGAAGTTTACTTGAGTGATTATTTTGTATGTTGATCTAGGTTAGCTAGATTAACCTAGATTGAGATAGATTATGAAGAAAATGATGAAGAACACTTAGAAAAATAAGAGAGAACTTGAGAGAGAGCAGTTTGATGCAAAAAAAGTGAAAATGAAAGTGTTGGTGGTTGGTGATGAATTCGTGAAAATGGACATGCATATAAGGTTCCATTTAGTTTGTAATTTTGTGTAATTATTCATACTAGTTGCCAAATGGTTGGTTCCACATGTTGGTTAATCATTTAGGTCTGCTAAGGAGTTGATCATTGAGTGTATATACCAATAGTATATACATCTAGAAGCTGGGTATTGTACGAGTACGAATACGGATTGAATACGAGTAGAATTGTTGATGAAAATGAATGGAAATGTAATTGCAACCATTTTTGTTAAGTATGAGTGTTCTGATATATGTATTGAAGTCTTCCATAAGTGTATTAATACATCTTAATACACTATATGTATATACATTTTAACTGAGTCGTTAAGTCATCGCTAGTCGTTACATGTAATTGTTGTTTCAAAACTTTTAAGTTAACAATCTTGTTAAATGTAATTAATCCATTGTTATTATACTTAATGAGATGTTAAATTGTTATGTTATCATGATAACATTGTGTGTTAATATATCTTAATACGATATATATACATTAAAACGTTATTACAACTATAATCGTTACATATATAATTCGTTTCGAAATTCTTAAGTTAATAGTCTTGTTTCACATATGTAGTTCATTGTTAACACACTTAATGATATATTTAATTATCATTTTATCATGTTAAACATAGTGTATTAGTATCTTAATACGATACATATGTATTTATTTTAATTAAAACGTTGTTATAACGATAATCGTTATATATATCGTTTCGGAATCTATAAGTTAGTAGTCTCATTTTTCGTATATAGTTCATTGTTAATATACTTAATGAGATGCTTAATTATCATCATATTGTTAAACATATATATATATATGTCCATATATATATTATCATTTCCTTTTTACAAGTTTTAACGTTCGTAAATCGCCGGTCAGTTTGGGTGGTCAATTATCTACATAAACTCATTTCAATTAAACAAGTCTTAACAAGTTTGATTGCTTAACATGTTGTAAACATTTAATCATGTAAATATGAATCTCATTTAATATATAATCATGGAAAAGTTTGGGTCACTACAGTACCTACCAGTTAAATAAATTTCGTCCCGAAATTTTAAGCAGTTGGAGGTGTTGACGCATCATCTGGAAATAAGTGCGGGTATTTCTTCTTCATCTGATCTTCACATTCACAGGTGAACTTGGGTCCTCTACGAGCATTCCATCGGAATTTAACGATTGGTATTTTGTTTTGCTTGAGTCTTTTAACCTCACGATCCATTATTTCGACGGGTTCTTCCACGAATTGTAGTTTTTCATTGATCTTAATTTCGTCTAAAGGAATCGTGAGATCTTCTTTGGCTAAGAATTTCTTTAGATTCAAGACTTGAAAGGTATTATGTACGCAGGTTAATTATTGTGGTAATTGGAGTCGATAAGCTACTGGTCCAACACGGTCAATAATCTTGAATGGCCCAATAAATCTCGGGTTTAGCTTCCCCAGTTTTCCAAAACGAACAACACTTTTCCAAGGTGATACCTTAAGCATGACCATGTCACCAATTTCAAATTCTAAATCTTTTCTTCTAATGTCCACGTAGCTCTTTTGCCGATTCTGTGCGGTTTTCAACCGTTGTTGAATTTGAATGATTTTCTCGGTAGTTTCTTGGATTATATCCGAACCCGTAATTTGTCTATCCCCACCTCACTCCAACAAGTCAGAAACCTTCACTTTCTACCGTAAAGTGCCTCGAACGGTGTCGCCTTAATACTCGAGTGGTAACTGTTATTTTAGGAAAATTCTGCTAACGGTAGATGTCGATCCCAACCATTTCCAAAATCAATAACACATGCTTGTAGCATGTATTCAAGGGTCTGTATCGTCCTTTCACTTTGCCCATCAGTTTGTGGTTGATAGGCAGTACTCATGTCTAGACGAGTCCCCAATGCTCGTTGTAACGTCTGCTAAAACCTTGAAACAAATCTGCCATCCCTATCAGAGATAATAGAGATTGGTATTCCATATCTGGAGATGACTTCCTTCAAGTATAGTCGTGCTAACTTCTCCATTTTATCATCTTCTCTCATTGGCAAAAAGTGTGCTGACTTGGTGAGACGATCGATTATTACCCAAATAGTATCATAACCACTTGCAGTCCTTGGCAATTTAGTAATGAAATCCATGGTAATGTTTTCCCATTTCCATTCCAAGATTTTGGGTTGTTGAAGTAGACCTGATGGTTTCTGATGTTCAGCTTTGACTTTAGAACAAGTTAAACATTCCCCTACATATTTGGCAACATCGGCTTTCATACCCGGCCACCAAAGGTGTTTCTTGAGATCTTGGTACATCTTTCCCGCTCCGAATGTATTAAATATCTGGTTTTATGTGCTTCCCCAAGTACCATTTCTCTCGCACCTCCAAACTTTGGTACCCAAATTGTCTCAGCCCTATAACGGGTTCCGTCTTCCCGAATATTAAGATGTTTTTCCAATCCTTTGTGTATTTCATTCTTTAGATTCCCTTCTTTTAAAACCCCTTGTTGCACCTCCTTTATTTGAGTAGTAAGGTTAGTATGAATAATTATATTCATAGCTTTTACCCGTATTGGTTCTCTGTCCTTTCTACTTAATGCATCGGCTACCACATTTGCCTTCCCTGGGTGGTAACGAATCTCAAGGTCGTAATCATTCAACAACTCAATCCACCTACGCTGCCTCATGTTCAGTTGTTTCTGATCAAATATATGTTGGAGACTTTTATGGTCGGTATATATAATACTTTTGAACCCATATAATTAGTGCCTTCACGTCTTTAATGCAAAAACAACAGCGCCCAACTCCAAATCGTGAGTTGTATAATTTTGCTCGTGAATCTTCAATTGTCTGGACGCATAAGCAATTACCTTCATTCGTTGCATTAATACACAATCGAGGCCTTATTTTGAGGCGTCACAATAAATCACAAAATCATCATTCCCTTCAGGCAGTGACAATATAGGTGCCGTAGTTAGCTTTTTCTTCAATAACTGAAACGCTTTCTCTTGTTCATCCTTCCATTCAAATTTCTTCCCTTATGCGTTAATGCAGTCAAGGGGTTTTGCTATTTTGGAAAAATCTTGAATGAATCTTCTATAGTAACCAGCCAATCCTAAAAATTGGCGTATATGGTTCGGAGTTTTTGGGGTTTTCTAGTTTTTAACGGTTTCAATCTTTGACGGATCAACCTGAATACCTTCTTTGTTCACTACATGTATGAGGAATTGAACTTCTTTCAACCAAAATGCACACTTTGAAAACTTAGCGTACAATTTTTCTTTCCTCAACAATTCTAGCACTTTTCTCAAATGTTCTCCATGCTCTTGATCATTCTTTGAGTAAATAAGTATGTCATCGATGAAAACAATGAAAAATTTGTCAAGATATGGTCCACACACTCGGTTCATGAGGTCCATGAACACAGCTGGTGCGTTAGTCAATCCAAAGGGCATAACCATAAACTCATAATGACCGTAACGCATCCTAAAAGCAGTCTTCGGAATATCATCCTCCTTCACCCGCATTTGATGATACCCAGAACGTAAATCAATCTTTGAATAAATCGACGAGCCTTGTAGTTGATCAAATAAGTCGTCAATTCTCGGTAGTGGATAACGGTTCTTGATGGTAAGTTTGTTCAACTCTCAGTAGTCGATACACAACTTGAATGTACCATCTTTCTTTTTGACAAACAGAACAGGAGCTCCCCTCAGTGATGTGCTTGGTCGAATAAAACCACGCTCTAAAAGTTCTTGTAATTGGCTTTGTAATTCCTTCATTTTGCTGGGTGGGAGCCTGTAAGGAGCATGAGCTATTGGTACAGTACCTGGAACAAGATCTATTTGAAATTCAACAGATCGGTGTGGAGGTAGTCCCGGTAATTCTTTTGGAAATACATCGGGAAATTCTTTTGCGACAGGAACATCATTGAGATTCTTTTCTTCGGGATTGATTTTCTCGACGTGTGCTAGAACAGCATAGCAACCTTTTCTTATTAGTTTTTGTGCCTTCAGGATACTAATAAGATTTAACTTCGCGTTGCTCTTTTCTCCGTACACCATTAAGGGTTTTCTCTTTCCTCGCATAATGTGAATCACATTTTTGTGACAAAACAATCTCTGCTTTCACCTCTTTCAACCAGTCCATGCCAATTATCATATCAAAACTCCCTAACTCTACTGGTATTAAATTAATCTTAAACGCTTCACCAACTAGTTTAATTTCTCGATTATGACATATTTTATCCGCTGCAATTAATTTATCGTTTGCTAATTCGAGTAAAAATTTATTATCCAAAGGCGTCGATGGACAACTTAATTTAGAACAAAAATCTCTACTCATATAGCTTCTATCCGCACCCGAATCAAATAAAACATAAGTAGGTTTATCGTCAATAAGAAACGTACCCGTAACAAGCTCCGGGTCTTCCTGCGCTTCTGTCGCATTGATATGGAAGACTCTTCCGCGGTCTTGCCCATTAGTATTTCCTTGGTTCGGGCAATTAGTCTTAAAGTGACCCGGTTTTCCACATCCATAACAAACAATGGCGACATTATTTGTTCTGACATTATTTGTTCCTTTTATTTTGTTAGCCCCTGGTCCGAAAACTTCACACTTCGTAGCACCATGACCATTTCTATTACACTTGGTGCAAAACGTCGTGCAGAACCCAGTCGGATGGTATCCTTCACACCTTTGGCATGGCTTTTTTGCCTCTTGTTGTTATTGGAATTGTTGTTGTTATGGTTGTTATTGTTGTTGGTGCGGTTGTTATAGTTATTGTTGTTATTGTAGTTGTTATTGGGATTGCGATTTTTGTTGTGATTAATGTTGCGGTTGTTGTGGTTTCTGTTGCGATTGTAGTTGTGATTGTTGTTGTTGTTGTTGTTGTTGTTGTTGTTGTATTGGTGACCCTTGTCACTGTTTTCTTCCCAATTTCTCTTGACTTGCTTCATTTTGGCCTCCTCGGCTGCCTGCTCTTTAATTCTTCCCTCAATTTGGTTTATGAGTGTGTGAGCCATTCAACTTGCCTTTTGTATGGAGGTGGGCTCATTTGAAATCACATCCTCCTGAATCCTTTCTGGTAACCCTTTTACAAATGCGTCGATCTGCACTTCTTCATCTTCGAACACTCTTGGACACAATAAGCACAACTCTGTGAATCGTCGTTCGTATGTGGTAATATCGAATCCTTGCGTTCGTAATCCTCTAAGCTCTGCCTTGAGCTTATTGACCTTGTTTCTGGGACGGTACTGCTCATTCATCATGTGTTTGAATGCTGACCACGGTAGTGCGTAAGCAGCATCTTGTCCCACCTGCTCGAGATAGGTGTTCCATCATGTTAACGCCGTACCTGTGAAGGTATGCGTAGCGTACTTTACTCTGTCTTCTTCAGTACATTTACTTATGGCAAACACCGATTCGACCTTCTCGGTCCATCGTTTCAATCCGATTGGTCCTTCAATTCCATCAAATTCCAGAGGTTTACAGGCAGTGAATTCCTTGTAGGAGCATCCTACACAATTTCTTGTGGAATTAGTTCCATTGCTAGATTTAGAGTTATTGTTATTTTGCATTGCAGCCTGTACTGCGGCTATGTTTGCTGCAAGGAAAACACGGAAGTCTTTCTCGCTCATGTTCAAGTTCTGACGAGTAGTCGATGCCATTTCCTTCAAAAATAGCCAAAAGAATTAAGTTAATCATATAGAATATTAAGAGTAGTCAATAGTATTTCGTAGCATAATATGAACTTATTTATAAAAGATTTTTTTCATATTAGCGTTTTATAATTTTTAATTCGGGTAGTACCTACCCGTTAAGTTCATACTTAGTAGCTAATATATAATTCAGCTACTACAATTCTATATGAAAAACTGATTACAATAATATTTCGCGTTCAAACTTTTATAAAATATTTTACAAACGTACAATACTGCTATATTACTTATAGCATGAAATATAGTACACAATAACTTTGATACAAGGCAGTTGTGAAGAAAATTCTAGTTAAGCACAAGTCGTTCAGCAAAGGCAATAAAGACACGTAATTCATAGGTCCAAAAACAAGTCATGCATTCGAGTTTTACTAATACTATTTCCCATCCTTGGTCTTGTGGAAAATAACCGTTGTGGCAGTTGGCAAGACAACGTGTTGTAATGTCGTCAAAAGGATGGGGGTTACGTAATGCCCAACAGCCCCGTAACAATTTAAAAACCTTATCTCTCATCCCAACTACTGAATCCGTCACCTATGGGAATGTTTTATTTAGAAGTTGCAATCCGATGTTCTTTTTCTCAATTTGGTGAGAAGCGAACGTCATTAACCCGTATACATAACATGCTTCTTTAAGTTGCATGTTTGAAGCACTTTCTAAAGAAGGAAGTCCTATGTTGGGATATGTGGAGTCAAAATAGGCTCTCGACCCGTAACGGAAAATTGCATTAGGGTTTCCCGCACACAAAGCCTTAAAGAAAACATGTCGTAACTTAAGGTTTCCCCAAAGTGAGATACACCACCTATTGAAGGAAAGCCTTCTATAAATCAAGGCATGCTTGGAACGTCTTTCAAATGTTCTACAAACTAATCTCGCCATAAACAATTGAGCCGATGAATTCTGACCAACTCTAGACAAGATTTCATCAATCATATCCCGTGGTAGGTCTTCTAAAATATTCGGTTGTCTATCCTTAACGTCCATTTTGTGTTTTTATACTGTAAAATAGACGAAAATTAGATTCGTAAAAGATAATTAACAATCAATACAAGCAACTTTAACATATAACATAAAAGTACAAGCACACTACAATACATATATTACACAGCATGATTACAACTCTTTATTCCGACTCACTTGTTTCTTCCTCCTTGGACTCGGTTCGTTTTGCTAATTTCCTAGGGATAAATGGTGCTCCTCTAATACAAGCCGTCCTTTTCACAAATGGTCTAGTAAAACCTAGTGGCTTAGATGTTTCCGGGTTATAGTTAAAATTTAAGAAATACGGGTGTTTACGGTATACTCCATCAGGGTATTTCATGTTAACATAGAGTTCATCAGTTTTGGGATCAGGTTTTTCTATTTTGATAGCTTTTCCCTTATTGTTTTCTTTTGCTTCATTAAATTGGGTCGGGGTAATTTCTATAACATCATCGGAATCCTCGTCAGGATCCGATTCATCAGAAAATTGGTAATCTTCCCAATATTTTTCCTCCTCAGCGGAGACACCACAACCCATTTTTAATTTTGGTCCATTGGTTGAAGATTTTCTTTTATTTAATTATTTTTCTGTGGTTTTTAACAATTCCTCCTTCGGAACTTCTTCTTCTTTCGGTTCCTCTTCTTCCGGTTCCTCTTCTTCCGAAAATTGTGAATCTTCCCAAAATATATTCGACTCTTCATTGTTATTAGGTGAGTCGATGGGATTGGTACTGGAAGTAGACATCTATCACACATTAACTAACACATTAGTAATATACCACATAATATTTACATGTAAAAATATATAGTTTCCAACAAAAAGTGTTAAACAATCGTTTTTAAAGAAAACACGGTCGAAGTCCAGACTCACTAATGCATCCTAACAAACTCGATAAGACACACTAATGCAAATTTCTGGTTCTCTAAGACGAACGCTCGGATACCAACTGAAATGCCCCATTCATATGGATTATAAACGTTTCATGTTAATTGGTTCCGTTGCGAGTTTTTGACCTCTATATGAGACGTTTTTCAAAGACTGCATTCGTTTTTAAAACAAACCATAACCTTTATTTTATCGACAAAGGTTTAAAGGACATTACCTAGATTATCAAGTAATGATAATCTAAAATATCACGCTTACACACGACCATTACATAATGGTTTACAATAATAATATGTTACAATAAAGTAAGTTCTCGAATGCAGTTTTTAAAAAATATTATACAAGCATGCTGACTCCAAATCTTGTCTTTAATTTAGCATGCAACAGCGGAAGCTCTTAACAATCACTTGAGAATAAACATACTTAAAACGTCAACAAAAATGTTGGTGAGTTATAGGTTTAATCTCTTTATATAACAAATTGTAATAATAGACCATAAGATTTCATTTTTCAATAACATGCAATATGCATAAAAATCATTCATATGGCGAACACCAAGTAACCGACATTAACAAGATGCATATAGAATATCCCCAAACAGAATCCTCTCGTCTGTATAATATAAACTCAAAGTACTAAAGCATACCATTTTCCAGTATGGGGGGAGTTAGTGCCCGTAGATCTACTTTTAGGATTCGTGTCAATTAGTGGCCATTATACCGGCTCCATACCATTTTCCAGCATGAAGGTTGTATAATAAACACTAATTCTTAGGTTACCAAGCTAAAAAGGGCGATATTCAGTATAGTAATCCAACCATAGAATGTAATTTCAAGTGCTTGTGTCTATTTGTAAAACATTTACAAAACTGCATGTATTCTCATCCCAAAAATATTAGATAGTAAAAATGGGACTATAACTCACTTTCACAGATTTTTCAATTTGTCAGAAATAAGACTTGGCCACGGGTCGATTCACGAACCTATAACAAATATATACATATATATCAAAGTATGATCGAAATATATTCACAACATTTTTTATTACGTTTTTATGATTTAAGTTGTTAAGTTAACAGTCCTCGTTAGTAACCTACAATTAGTTGTCTACAGTTAGATGTACATAAATAAATCAATATATATTATCTCGAATCAATCCACGACCCATTGTATACAAGCCTCAGGCTAGATCACAACTCAAAGTATATATATTTTTGGAATTAACCTCAACCCTGTATAGCGAACTCGAGCATTACAGCATATAGAGTGTCTATGGTTGTTCCAAATAATATATATAGTGTAACACCCAGCTTAACATGACCACAATATTGTCCGCTTTGCCCGCAGGCGCACGGCTTTTTCTTGGCGACCACACACGAGAAGCACTTTCCCAGGAGGTCACCCATCCTGGTAGTGCTCTCGTCCGAGCACGCTTAACTACAGCGTACTCACACATCTGCTCTGCCTATGGTCCCAAAATGCGTTGTATCATTTAAGCGTGAGTATTACCTTATAATCCCATGATCACTCATGTTCGTGGGCGATGTGGGATTTGCCTAGGGTGTTACATTCACCCCCTTAGGGACTCATCGTCCTCGATGAGGTTTGCCCCACCACCCTCAATGGCACATGAGTGGCTCTGATACCATTCTGTAACACCCAGCTTAACATGACCACAATATTGTTCGCTTTGCCAGCAGGCGCACGGCTTTTTCTTGGCGACCACACACGAGAAGCACTTCCCAGGAGGTCACCCATCCTGGTAGTGCTCTCACCCGAGCACGCTTAACTGCAGCGTACTCACGCATCTGCTCTGCCTGTGGTCCCAAAACGCGTTGTGTCATTTAAGCTTGAGTATTACCTTATAATCCCATGATCACTCATGTTCGTGGGCGATGTGGGATTTGCCTAGGGTGTTACATATAGATGGGTCGATATGATATGTCAAAACATTGTATACGTGTCTATGGTATCCCAAGATTACATAATATATGTTAGAATACATGTATAATACAATATAAGTTAGTTAAGTTATGATTTGTATAGATTTGTTACAAATTTCAAGTACCTACAACAAGCAAAATTATCCAATCTTGTTTAACCCATAACTTCTTCGTTTTAAATCCGTTTTGAGTGATTCAAGTTGCTATGGTTTCATAATGAACTGAAATTTATGAAACGAAACATAAAAAGTATAAGTTTATAGTCAGAAATACAGGTTACAAGTTAATATTGTAAGAGGTAGTCATTTAAGTCGAAAGAACGACGTCTTGATGACCATTTTGAAAAACATACTTCCACTTTGAGTTTAACCATTATTTTTGGATATAGTTTCATGTTAATAATAAAAATCATTTTCCCAGAAGAACAACTTTTAAATCAAATTTTATCATAGTTTTTAATTATCAAACCCAAAACTGCCCGCGGTGTTACTACGACGGCGTATGTCCGGTTTTACGGTGTTCTTCGTGTTTCCAGGTTTTAAATCATTAAGTTAGCATATCATATAGATATAGAACATGTGTTTAGTTGATTTTAAAAGTCAAGTTAGAAGGATTAACTTTATTTACGAACAAGTTTAGAATTAACTAAACTATGTTCAAGTGATTACAAGTTTAAATCATCGAATAAGATAGTTATGTATATATGAATTGAATGATGTTATGAACATCATGAATACCTCAAGTTTAGTAGGTAAACCTACTGGAAGTGATAAGAAATGATCTAGTTTCAAAGAATCTTGGATGGCTTGAAAGTTCTTGAAGTAGAATCATGACACGAAAACAAGTTCAAGTAAGATTTTTACTCTAATTAAGATAGTTTATAGTTATAGAAATTGAACCAAAGTTTGAATATGAGTATTACCTTGAATTAGAGAGATAACCTACTGTAAATAACAAAGGTTTCTTGATCCTAAGTGATTGCTTGGAATGGATTAGAAAGCTTGGAAGTAGACTTGCAAACTTGAAAGTATTCTTGATTTTGTGAAACTAGAACTTATAGAATTTATGAAGAACACTTAGAACTTGAAGATAGAACTTGAGAGAGATTAATTAGATGAATAAAATTGAAGAATGAAAGTGTTTGTATGTGTTTTTGGTCGTTGGTATATGGATTAGATATAAAGGATGTGTAAGTTTGTTTTTTTTGTAAATAATTCATGAATGATTTATAATATTTTTTGTAATTTTGTGAGATATTTCATGCTAGTTGCCAAATGATGGTTCCCACATATTTAAGTGACTCACAAGGGCTGCTAAGAGCAGATCATTGAAGTGTATATACCAATAGTAAATACATCTAGAAGCTGTGTATTGTACGAGTACGAATACGGGTGCATACGAGTAGAATTGTTGATGAAAATGAATGAGAATGTAATTGTAAGCATTTTTTATAAGTAGAAGTACTTTGATATGTGTCTTGAAGTCTTTCAAAAGTGTATGAATACAACCTTAAAACACTACATGTATATACATTTTAACTGAGTCGTTAAGTCATCGTTAGTCATTACATGTAAGTGTTGTTTTGAAACCTTTAAGTTAACGATCTTGTTAAATGTAATTAACTCATTATTATTATACTTAAATGAGATGTTCAATTGTTATGTTAACATGATAATATGATGTATGAATATATCTTAATATCATATATATATGTTAAAGTACTATTACAACGATAATCGTTATATATATATATATATATATATATATATATATATATATATATATATATATATATATATATATATATATATATATATATATATATATATTGTTTTGAAATCCTTAAGTTGTTAGTCTCATCTTACTTGTGTAGTTCATTGTTAATACACTTAATGATATAATTAATTATCATTTTATCATGTTAAATATAGTGTAACAATATCTTAATATGATATATATGTATTTAGTAAGACGTTGTTATAACGATAATCGTTATATGTATCGTTTCGAGTTTCTTAACTTAGTAATCTCATTTTTATGTATATAACTCATTATTAATATACCTAGTGAGATACTTATTTGTCATAATATCATGTTAACTATATATATATATATATATATATATATATATATATATATATATATATATATATATATATATATATATATATATATATATATATATATATATATAATATATAATCATATAGTTTTTACAAGTTTTAACGTTCGTGAATCGCCGGTCAACTTGGGTGGTCAATTGTCTATATGAAACCTATTTCAATTAATCAAGTCTTAACAAGTTTGATTGCTTAACATGTTGAAAACATTTAATCATGTAAATATCAAATTCATTTAAAATATATGAACATGGAAAAGTTAGGGTCACTACCGTACCTACCCGTATTTCGTCCCAAAATTTTAAGCTTTTGAAGGTGTTAATGAATCTTCTGGAAATAGGTGCGGGTATTTCTTTTTCATCTGATCTTCACGCTCCCAGGTGAACTCGGGTCCTCTACGAGAATTCCATCGAACCTTAACAATTGGTATCTTGTTTTGCTTAAGTCTTTTAACCTCACGATCCATTGTTTCGACGGGTTCTTCGATGAATTAAAGTTTTTCGTTGATTTGGATTTCGTCTAACGGAATAGTGAGATCTTCTTTAGCAAAACATTTCTTCAAATTCGAGACGTGGAAAGTGTTACGTACAGCCATGAGTTGTTGAGGTAACTCAAGTCGGTAAGCTACTGGTCCGACACGATTAATAATCTTGAATGGTCCAATGTACCTTGGATTTAGTTTCCCTCGTTTACCAAATCAAACAACGCCTTTCCAAGGTGAAACTTTAAGCATGACCATCTCTCCAATTTCAAATTCTATATCTTTTCTTTTGATGTCCGCGTAGCTCTTTTGTCGACTTTGGGTGGTTTTCAACCGTTGTTGAATTTGAATGATCTTCTCGGTAGTTTCTTGAATTATCTCCGGACCCGTAATTTGTCTATCCCCAACTTCACTCCAATAAATCGGAGACCTGCACTTTCTACCATAAAGTGCTTCAAACGGTGCTATCTCAATACTCGAGTGGTAACTGTTGTTGTAGGAAAACTCTGCTAACGGTAGATGTCCATCCCAACTGTTTCCAAAATCAATAACACATGCTCGTAGCATGTCTTCAAGCGTTTGTATCGTCCTTTCGCTCTGCCCATCAGTTTGTAGATTATAGGCAGTACTCATGTCTAGATGAGTTCCCAATGCTTGTTGTAATGTCTACCAAAACCTTGAAACAAATCTGCCATCCCTATCAGAGATAATAGAGATTGGTATTCCATGTCTAGAGACAACTTCCTTCAAATATAATCGCGCCAACTTCTCCATTTTATCATCTTCTCTCATTGGCAGAAAGTATGCTGATTTGGTGAGACGATCGACTATTACCCAAATAGTATTAAAACCACTTGCAGTCCTTGGCAATTTAGTAATGAAATCCATGGTAATGTTTTCCCATTTCCATTCCAGGATTTCAGGTTATTGAAGTAGACCTGATGGTTTATGATGTTTAGCTTTGACCTTAGAACACGTCAAACATTCTCCTACATATCTCGCAATATCGGCTTTCATACCCGGCCACCAAAAAGGTTTCTTGATGTCCTTGTACATCTTTCCCGCTCCGGGATGTATTGAGCATCTAGTTTTATGTGCTTCCCCAAGTACTATTTCTCTCACATCTCCACACTTTGGTACCCAAATTCTTTCAGCTCTATACCGGGTTCCGTTTTCTTGAATATTAAGGTGTTTCTCTAATCCTTTGGGTATTTCATTCTTCAAATTCTCTTCTTTTACAACTGCCTGTTGCGCCTCCTTTATTTGAGTAGTAAGGTTAGTACGAATAATTATATTCATAGCTTTTACCCGTATAGGTTCTCTGTCCTTTCTACTCAAGGCGTCGGCTACCACATTCGCCTTCCCCAGTGGTAACGAATCTCGAAATCATAATCATTTAATAACTCAATCCACCTACGCTGCCTCATGTTCAGTTGTTTCTGATTAAATATGTGTTGGAGACTTTTGTGGTCGGTATATATAATACTTTTGACCCCATATAAGTAGTGTCTCCAAGTCTTTAATGCAAAAACAATCGCGCCTAATTCCAAATCATGCGTCGTATAATTCTGCTCGTGAATCTTCAATTGTCTAGACGCATAAGCAATTACCTTCGTTCGTTGCATTAATACACAACCGAGACCTTGCTTTGAGGCGTCACAATATATCACAAAATCATCATTCCCTTCAGGCAATGACAATATAGGCGCCGTAGTTAACTTTTTCTTCAACAATTGAAACGCTTTCTCCTTCTCATCCTTCCATTCAAATTTCTTTCCTTTATGCGTTAATGCAGTCAAGGGTTTTGCTATTTTGGAAAAATCTTGGATGAATCTTCTGTAGTAACCAGCTAGTCCTAAAAATTGGCGTATATGCTTCAGAGTTTTTGGGGTTTCCCACTTTTCAACGGTTTCAATCTTTGCCATATCCACCTGAATACCTTCTTTATTCACTATGTGACCGAGGAATTGAATTTCTTCCAACCAAAATGCACACTTTAAAAACTTAGCGTACAGTTTTTCTTTCCTCAACAACTCTAGCACTTTTCTCAAATGTTCTTCGTGCTCTTTATCATTTTTTGAGTAAATAAGTATGTCATCGATGAAAACAATGACAAACTTATCAAGATATGGTCCACACACTCGGTTTATGAGATCCATGAACACGGCTGGTGCATTAGTAAAACTAAACGACATCACCATAAACTCATAATGACCGTAATGCATTCTAAAAGCAGTTTTTGGAATATCATCCTCCTTCACCCGCATTTGATGATACCCAGAACGTAAATCGATCTTCGAATAAACCGACGAGCCTTGTAGTTGATCGAATAAGTCGTTAATTCTCGGTAGTGGATAACGGTTCTTGATGTTAAGTTTCTTCAACTCTCGGTAGCCGATACACAACCTGAATGTACCATCTTTCTTATTGACAAACAAAACAGGAGCTCCCCATGGTGATGTACTTGGTCGAATGAAATCACGCTCTAAAAGTTCTTGTAATTGGCTTTGGAGTTCCTTCATTTTGCTGGGTGTCTGTATGGAGCACGAGCTATTGGTGCAGGTCCTGGTACAAGATCTATTTGAAATTCAACGGATCGGTGTGGAGGTAGTCCCGGTAATTCTTTCAGAAATACATCGGAAAATTCTTTTGCGTCGGGAACATCATTGATGTTCTTTTCTTCGGTTTGTACTTTCTCGACATGTGCTAAAACAGCATAGCAACCTTTTCTTATTAGCTTTTGCGCCTTCAAATTACTAATAAGATTTAGCTTCGCGTTGCTCTTTTCTCCTTACACCATTAAGGGTTTTCCTTCTTCCCGTACAATGCGAATTGCATTTTTGTAACATACGATCTCTGCTCTCTCCTTTTTCAACCAGTCCAATGCAATTATCACATCAAAACTTCCTAACTCTACTGGTATCAAATCAATCTTAAATGTTTTGCTAACCAGTTTAATTTCTCGATTCCGACATATATTGTAGTGACCCGAACTTTTCCATGTTTATATGTATTAAATGAAATTGATATTTACATGATTAAATGTTTCCAACATGTTAAGCAATCAAACTTATTAAGACTTGATTATTTGAAATGAGTGTCATGTAGACAATTGACCACCCAAGTTGACCGGCGATTCACGAACATTAAAACTTGTAAAAACTATATGATATATATATATATATATATATATATATATATATATATATATATATATATATATATATATATATATATATATATATATATATATATATATATATATATATATATATATATATATATATATATATATATATATATAGTTAAAATGATATTATGATAAGTAAGTATATCACTAGGTATATTAACAATGAGTTATATACATAAAAATGTGACTACTAAGTTAAGAAACTCGAAACGATATATATAACGATTATCGTTATAACAACGTCTTACTAAATACATATGTATTATATTAATATATTGTTACACTATATTTAACATGATAAAATGATAATTATATATATCATTAAGTATATTAACAATGAACTACATATGTAAAACAAGACTACTAACTTAAGAATTTTGAAACAATATATATACGTAACGATTATCGTTGTAATAGTATTTTAACATATATATATGATGTTAAGATATATTCATACACCATGTTATCATGTTAACATAGCAATTTAACATCTCATTTAAGTATAATAACAATGAATTAATTACATTTAACAAGATCGTTAACTTAAAGGTTTCAAAACAACCCTTACATGTAACGACTAACGATGACTTAACGACTCAGTTAAAATATATATACATGTAGTGTATTTAGATGTATTAGTACACGTTTGAAAGACTTCAAGAAACATATCAAAGTACTTCTACTTAACAAAAATGCTTAAAATTACATCCTCATTCATTTTCATCAACAATTCTACTCATATGCACCCGTATTGGTACTCGTATAATACACAGCTTCTAGATGTATATATTATTGGTATATACACATCAATGATCAGCTCCTTAGCAGCCCATGTGAGTCATTAAACAAGTGGGAACCATCATTTGGCAACTAGCATGAAATATCTCATAAAATTACAAAAAATATTATAAATCATTCATGAATTATTTACATGAAAAAAACTTACACATCCTTTATATCTAATCCATATACCAATGACCAAAAACACCTACAAACACTTTCATTCTTCAATTTTCTTCATCTAATTAATCTCTCTCAAGTTCTATCTTCAAGTTCTAAGTGTTCTTCATATATTCTATAAGTTCTAGTTTCATAAAACCAAGAACACTTTCAAGTTTGCAAGATTACTTCCAAGCTTTCTAATCCATTCGAAGTTATCATCCAAGATCAAGAAAACTTTGTTACTTATAGTAGGTTATCTCTCTAATTCAAGGTAATACTCATATTCAAACTATGATTCAATTTCTATAACTATAACAATCTTAATTCAAGCAGAAATCTTACTTGAACTTGTTTTCGTGTCATGATTCTACTTCAAGAACTTTCAAGCCATCCAAGAATCTTTTGAAGCTAGATCATTTCTTGTCATTTCCAGTAGGTTTACCTACTAAACTTAAGGTAGTAATGATGTTCATAACATCATTCGATTCATATATATAAAGCTATCTTATTCGAAGATTTAAACTTGTAATCACTAGAACATAGTTTAGTTAATTCTAAACTTGTTCGCAAATAAAGTTAATCCTTATAACTTGACTTTTAAAATCAACTAAACACATGTTCTATATCTATATGATATACTAACTTAATGATTTAAAACCTGGAAACACGAAGAACACCGTAAAACCGGACATACGCCGTCGTAGTAACATCGCGGACTGTTTTGGGTTTGATAATTAAAAACTATGATAAACTTTGATTTACAAGCTGTTCTTCTGAGAAAATGATTTTTCTTATGAACATGAAACTATATCCAAAAATCATGGTTAAACTCAAAGTGGAAATATGTTTTTCAAAATGGTCATCAAGATGTCGTTCTTACGACGGAAATGACTACCTCTTTAGTAAATGACTTGTTATCTGTATTTTTGACTATAAACTTATACTTTTTCTATTTAGTTTCATAAATTACAGTTCATTATGAAACCATAGCAACTTGAATCACTCAAAACGGATTTAAAACGAAGAAGTTATAGGTAAAACAAAATTGGAAAATTTTACTTGTTGTAGCTACGAAAATTTTATAACAAATCTACACTAATCATATCCTAGCTAACTTATATTGTATTATACATGTATTCTAACATATATTATGTAATCTTGGGATATCATAGACACGTATACAATGTTTTGACATATCATATCGACCCATCTATATATATTATTTGGAATAACCATAGACACCCTATATGCTGTAATGTTCTAGTTCGCTATACAGGGTTGAGGTTGATTCCAAAAATATATATACTTTGAGTTGTGATCTAGCCTGAGACGTGTATACACTGGGTCGTGGATTGATTCAAGATAATATATATTGATTTATTTCTATACATCTAACTGTGGACAACTAGTTGTAGGTTACTAACGAGGACTGCTAACTTAACAAACTTAAATCATTAAAACTTAATAAATGTGGTGAATATACTTTTATCATACTTTGATATATATATATATATATATATATATATATATATATATATATATATATATATATATATATATATATATATATATATATATATATATATACATATTAGATATAGGTTCGTGAATCGACCAGTGGCCAAGTCTTACTTCTCGACGAAGTAAAAATATGTGAAAGTGAGTTATAGTCCCACTTTTTAAATATAATTTTTTTGGGATGAGAATACATGCAGTTTTATAAATGTTTTACAAAATAGAAACAAGTACGCAAAACTACATTCTATGGTTGGATTATTAAACCGAATATTGCCCTTCAAGTCTGGGAACCTAAGAATTAGGGAAGTGGCCCCTAATTGAAGCGAATCCTAAAGATAGATCTATTGGGCTTAACAACCCCCATTTAGGTTATGGATGGTTTAGTACTTCGAGATTATTATACAGACGAGAGGTTCTGTTTTGGGGATATTCTATGCATTATGTTAATGTCGGTTACCAGGTGTTCAACATATGAATGATTTTTATCTCTGTGCAGTTTGCGAAATGCCTGATATGAGATGTGTTATAAAAATGAAATCTTGTGGTCTATTATTATGATTTGATAATATATATGTTAAACCTATAACTCACCAACATTTTTGTTGACGTTTTAAGCATGTTTATTCTTAGGTGATTATTAAGAGCTTCCGCTGTTGCATACTAAAATAAGAACAAGATTTGGAGTCCATGCTTGTATGATATTGTGTGAAAACTGCATTCAAGAAACTTATTTTTGATGTAATATATTCTATTTGTAAACCATTATGTAATGGTCGTGTGTAAATGGTATATTTTAGATTATAATTATTTGATAATCTACGTAATGCTTTTTAAACCTTTATCAATAAAATGAAGGTTATGGTTCTTTTAAAAATGAATGCAGTCTTTGAAAAACGTCTCATATAGAGGTCAAAACCTCGCGACGAAATCAATTAATATGGAACGTTTATAATCAATATGAACGGGACATTTCAGTTGGTATCTGAGCGTTGGTCTTAGAGAACCAGAAATTTGCATTAGTGTGTCTTATCGAGTTCGTTAGGGTGCATTGGTGAGTCCGGACTTCGTGTTTACTTGAAAAACCTTTGCTTAACATTTTTGTTGGAAACTATATATTGTTAACATGTAAATATTATGTGATATATTAATCTCTTAACGTGTTTGATATTGTGCGTTAGATGTCTCCCTCTAGTATAATCCCATCGAATCACCTAATAATAATGAAGGGTCGAATATATTTTGGGAAGATTCACAAATTTCCGAAGAGGAACCGGAAGAAGAGGAACCGGAAGAAGAGGAACCGGAAGAGGAGGAACCGGAAGAGGAGGAACCGGAAGGGGAAATTTTAGGAACCACTGAAAAACAGACAAATAAAAGAAAACCCTCAACTAATGGACCAAAATTAATAATGGTCAATGGTGTTTCCGTCGAGAAAGCAAAATATTGGGAAGAATACTAATTTTCTGATGAATCGGATCCCTATGAGGATTCCGATGATGTTATAGAAATTGCCTCGACCCAATTTGAAAAAGCAAAAGAAAATAATAAGGGAAAGGGCATTAAAATAGAGAAACTTGATTCCAACTTCGATGAACTATATATGTATCGTCAACACCCGTATTTCTTAAGTTGTAACAATAACCTGGGAACCTCTAAGCTGCCAGGTTTTTCTAGACCATTTGTTAAAAGAACGGCTCGTATTAGGGGAGCACCATATATCCCTGGAAAGTTAGCAAAACAAGACAGGTCCGAAGAGGAAGAAACTAGTGAGTCGGATTAAAGAGTTGTAATCATGAGGTGTAAAATATGTAAAATAAGTGTGCTTGTACTTTTCTTGTTGTATGTGAAAATTGCTTGTATTATTTGATACTTATCTTTTACGAATCTAACCCTCGTCTATTTTTTACAGTATAAAAATAAAAATGGATGTTAAGGATAGACAACCAAAAATTTTAGAAGACCTACCCGGGGACATGATTGATGAAATCTTGTCTAAAGTCGGTCAGAATTTGTTGGCACAATTATTTAAGGCGAAATTAGTGTGTAGAACATTTGATGAACGTTCCAGGCATGCCTTAGTTTATAAAAGGCTTTCATTTGAAAGATGGGGTATATCACATTCGGGAGACCGTAAGATACGCCGTGTTTTCTTTAAAGCGTTAAATGCGGGGAACTCAAATGCAATTTTGACTCAACATATCCCAACATAGGACTTCGAGCTTTAGAAAGAGCTGCTAACATGCAACATAAAGAAGCATGTTATGCTTACGGGTTAGTGATGTTCGTTTCTCACCAAAGTGAGAAAAAGAACATCGGATTTCAACTTTTAAATAAAACCTTCCCACAAGTGACGGATTCAGTAGTTGGTGTGAGAAACAAGGTTTTTAGATTATTACAGGGCTGTTGGGCATTACGAAACCCTCGTCCCTTTGACGACATTACAACATGCTGTCTTGTCAACAGCCACAACGGTTATGTTCCATAAGACCAAGGAGGAGAAGTAGTCTTCGTAAAACCAGAATGCATGACTTGCTTCTGGACTTATGAATTACGTGTCTTTATTGCCTTTGCTGAACGACTTGCGTTAAACAAGAAATTGTTGGCACAACTATTTTGTATCAAAGTTATTGTGTGCTATATTTCATGTTACATGTATAATAGTGGTATTATAAGTTTGTAAAATATTGTATAAAAGTTTGAACGCGAAATATTATTATAATCAGTTTTTCATATAGAATTGTAGTAGTTGAATGGTATATTAGCTACTAAGTAGGAACTTAACGGGTAGGTACTACCCGAATTAAAACTATAAAATGCTAATATGAAGAAAAAGCTTTTATAAATGAGTTCATATTATGCTACGAAATACTATTGACTACTCTTAATATTCTATATGATTAACTTAATTCTTTTGGGCTATTTTTGAAGGAAATGGCACCGACGACTCGTCAGAATTTGAACATGAGCGAGGAACACTTCCGTGTTTTCCTTACAGCAAACGTAGCCGCAGTACAGGCTGCAATGCAAAACAATAACAATAACTCTGAATCTAGCAATGCAAATAACGCCACAAGAAATCGTGTAGGATGCTCTTACAAAAATTCATTGCCTGTAAACCTCTGGAATTCGATGGAACCGAGGGTCCAATCGGATTAAAATGGTGGACTGAAAAGTTCGAATCGGTGTTTGCCATAAGTAAGTGCACTGAAGAAGACAAAGTAAAGTACGCTATGCATACTTTCACAGGTGCTGCGTTAACATGGTGGAACACCTATCTCGAGCAGGTGGGACAAGATGCTGCTTACGCACTACCGTGGTCAGCATTCAAACATCTGATGACTGAGCAGTATCGTCCCAGAAGCGAGGTCAATAAGCTAAAAGTAGATCTTAAGGGATTACGAACACAAGGATTCGATATTACCACATACGAACGACGATTCACAGAGTTGTGTTTATTGTGCCCAAGAGCGTTCGACGATGAAGAGGAGAAAATCGACGCATTTGTAAAAGGGTTGCCAGAAAGGATCCAAGAAGATATAAGTTCACACGAGCCCGCCTCCATACAAAAGGCGAGTCGAATGGCTCATAAACTCATAAATCAGATTGAGGAAAGAGTTAAAGAGCAGGCGGCCGAAGAAGCCAACACGAAACAAATCAAAAGAAAGTGGGAAGAGACTAGTGACAAGGGTCACAATTTTAACAATCAACACATCAATCACAACTTCAATTGCACCAATTATAGCAACAACATACACAACAACAACCGTCCCAACAACAACTACAGCAACCATCCCAACAACAATAACAACTACAACAACCGTTTCAACAACAATAACAACCGCAACAACAACAATCCCAACAATAACAACAAGAGGTAGAAACCATGTCAGAGGTGTGAAGGATACCATCTTACTGGGCTCTGTACGGCAGTGTGTACTAAGTGTAAAAGAAAGGGCCATGGTCTGACAAAGTGCAAAAACTACGGATCAATAGCTAAGGGAACAAATAATGCCGGAACAAGTTATGCCGACATTACCTGTTTCAGATGCGGGAAGAAGGGCCATTACAAAAATGCGTGTCCAAATCAGGGGGGTAATAATGGGCAAGGCCGAGGAAGAGTTTTCAACATTAATGCGGTTGAAGCGCAGGAAGACCCGGAGCTTGTTACGGGTACGTTTCTTATTGACAATACATCTGCTTATGTTTTATTTGATTCGGATGCTGATAGAAGCTATATGAGTAAGGATTTCAGTGCTAAAATAAGTTGTCCATTAACGTCTTTGGATAATAAATTTTTACTCGAATTAGCAAACCGTAAATTAATTACAGCAGATAAGATATGTCAGAATCGAGAAATTAAACTGGTTAGCGAAACATTTAAGATTGATTTGATACCAGTAGAGTTAGGGAGTTTTGATGTGATAATCGGCATGGACTGGTTGAAAAAGGAGAGAGCGGAAATCGTATGTTACAAAAATTCAATTCGCATTGTACGAGAAAAAGGAAAACCCTTAATGGTGTACGGAGAAAAGAGCAACGCGAAGCTAAATCTTATTAGTAATTTGAAGGCACAGAAACTAATAAGAAAAGGTTGCTATGCCGTTCTAGCACACATCGAAGAAGTCAAACTCGAAGAAAAGAACATCAATGATGTTCCCGTCACAAAAGACTTTCCCGATGTATTTTCGAAAGAATTACCGGGACTACATCCACACCGATCTGTTGAATTTCAAATAGATCTCGTACCAGGAGCTGAACCAATACAGACTCGCACCCAGTGAAATGAAGGAACTACAAAGCCAATTACAAGAACTCTTAGAGCGTGGTTTCAATCGACCAAGCACATCACCATGGGGAGCTCCTGTTTTATTTATCAAGAAGAAAGATGGTACATTCAGGTTGTGTATCGGCTACCGAGAGTTGAACAAACTTACCATCAAGAACCGTTACCCACTACCGAGAATCGATGACTTATTTGATCAACTACAAGGTTCGTCAGTTTATTCGAAGATTGATTTATGTTCCGGATATCATCAAATGCGGTTGAAGAAGGATGATATTCCGAAGACTGCTTTTAGGACGCGTTACGGTCATTACGAGTTTATGGTTATGCCGTTTGGTTTAACTAACGCACCAGCTGTGTTCATGGACCTTATGAACCGAGTTTGTTGGCCATATCTTGACAAGTTTTTCATTGTCTTCATCGATGACATACTTATCTACTCAAAGAATGATCAAGAGCACGAAGAACATTTGAGAAAAGTGCTAGAGTTGTTGAGGAAAGAAAAAATGTACGCTAAGTTTTCAAAGTGTGCATTTTGGTTGGAAGAAGTTCAATACCTATGTCACATAGTGAACAAAGAAGGTATTCAGGTGGATCCGACAAAGATTGAAACCGTTGAAAAGTGGGAAACCCCGAAAACTCTGAAGCATATACGCCAATTTTTAGGACTGGCTGGTTACTACAGAAGATTCATTCAAGATTTTTCCAAAATAGCAAAACCCTTGACTGCATTAACGCATAAAGGGAAGAAGTTTGAATGGAAGGATGAGCAGGAGAAAGCGTTTCAATTGTTGAAGGAAAAGTTAACTACGGCACCTATATTGTCATTGCCTGAAGGGAATGATGATTTTGTGATATATTGTGACGCCTCAAAGCAAGGTCTCAGTTGTGTATTAATGCAACGAACGAAAGTAATTGCTTATGCATCTAGACAATTGAAGATTCACGAACAGAATTATACGACACATGATTTGGAATTAGGCGCGGTTGTTTTTGCATTATAGACTTGGAGGCACTACTTATATGGGGTCAAAAGTATTATATATACCCATCACAAAAGTCTCCAACACATATTTAATCAGAAACAACTAAACATGAGGCAGCGTAGGTGGATTGAGTTATTGAATGATTATGATTTCGAGATTCGTTACCATCCGGGGAAGGCGAATGTGGTAGCAGACGCTTTGAATAGAAAGGACAGAGAACCTATGCAGGTAAAAGCTATGAATATAATTATTCGTACTAACCTTACTACTCAAATAAAGGAGGCGCAGCAGGGTGTCGTAAAAGAAGGGAATTTGAAGAATGAAATACCTAAAGGATCAGAGAAACACCTTAAAAGACGGAACCCGGTATAGAGCCGAAAGAATTTGGGTACCAAAGTTTGGAGATGTGAGAAAAATGGTACTTGGTGAAGCACATAAAACCAGATACTCAATACATCCCGAAGCGTGAAAGATGTACAAGGACCTCAAGAAACATTTTTGGTGGCCGGGTATGAAAGCCAATATTGTGAGATATGTAGGAGAATGTTTGACGTGTTCTAAGGTCAAAGCTGAACATCAGAAACCATCAGGTCTACTTCAACAACCTGAAATCCTAGAATGGAAATGGAAAAATATTACCATGGATTTCATTTCTAAATTGCCAAGAACTGCAAGTGGTTATGATACTATTTGGGTAATAGTCGATCGTCTTATCAAATCAGCACACTTTCTGCCAATGAGAGAAGATGATAAAATGGAGAAGTTAGCGCGTTTATATTTAAAGGAAGTTGTCTCCAGACATGGAATACCAATCGCTATTATCTCTGATAGGGATGGCAGATTTGTTTCAAGGTTTTGGCAGACACTGTAACAAGCATTGGGGACTCGTCTAGACATGAGTACTACTTATCATCCACAAACCGATGGGCAAAGTGAAAGGACGATACAGACCCTTGAAGACATGCTACGAGCATGTGTTATCGATTTCGAAAACAGTTGGGATCGACACCTACCGTTAGCAGAATTTTCCTACAACAACAGTTACCATTCGAGTATTGAGATGGCTCCATTTGAAGCACTTTATGGTAGAAAGTGCAGGTCTCTGATTTGTTGGAGTGAAGTGGGGGATAGACAGATTACGGGTCCGGAGATAATATAAGAAACTACCGAGAAAATCATCTAAATTCAACAACGATTGAAAACCGCCCAGAATCAACCAAAGAGCTACGCAGACAGTAATAGAAAAGATATAGAATTTGAGATTGGAGAGATTGTCATGCTTAAGGTTTCACCTTGGAAAGGCGTTATTCGATTTGGTAAACGGGGGAAACTAAATCCAAGGTACATTGGACCATTCAAGATTATAGATCGTGTCGGACCAGTAGCTTACCAACTTGAGTTACCACACCAACTCGCGACTGTACATAACACTTTCCACGTCTCGAATTTGAAGAAATATTTTGCTAAAGAAGATCTCACTATTCCATTAGACGAAATCCAAATCAACGAAAAACTTCAATTTATTGAAGAACCCATCAAAATAATGGATCGTGAGGTTAAAAGACTTAAGCAAAACAAGATACCAATTGTTAAGGTTCGATGGAATGCTCGTAGAGGACCCGAGTTCACCTGGGAGCGTGAAGACCAGATGAAGAAGAAATACCTGCACCTATTTCTGGAAGATTCGTCAATACCTTCTACAGCTTAAAAGTTCGGGACGAAATTTATTTAACGGGTAGGTACTGTAGTGACCCGAACTTTTCCATGTTTATATATATTAAATGAAATTGATATTTACATGATTAAATGTTTTCAACATGTTAAGCAATCAAACTTATTAAGACTTGATTATTTGAAATGAGTGTCATGTAGACAATTGACCATCCAAGTTGACCGGCGATTCACGAACATTAAAACTTGTAAAAACTATATGATATATAATATATATATATATAGTTAACATGATATTATGATAAGTAAGTATATCACTAGGTATATTAACAATGAGTTATATACATAAAAATGAGACTACTAAGTTAAGAAACTCGAAACGATATATATAACGATTATCGTTATAACAATGTCTTACTAAATACATATGTATCATATTAAGATATTGTTACACTATATTTAACATGATAAAATTATAATTATATATATCCTTAAGTATATTAACAATGAACTACATATGTAAAACAAGACTACTAACTTAAGAATTTCGAAACAATATATATACGTAAAGATTATCGTTGTAATAGTATTTTAACATATATATATATATATATATATATATATATATATATATATATATATATATGATGTTAAGATATATTCATACACCATGTTATCATGTTAACATAACAATTTAACATCTCATTTAAGTATAATAACAATGAATTAATTACATTTAACAAGTTCGTTAACTTAAAGGTTTTAAAACAACACTTACATGTAACGACTAACGATGACTTAATGACTCAGTTAAAATGTATATACATGTAGTGTATTTAGATGTATTAGTACACTTTTGAAAGACTTCAAGACACATATCAAAGTACTTCTACTTTGTCATACCCCGTCCTAATCCATCTGGATGAAGTCACCAACATCTGATCCCATTGCTATGATCGACTCCAAATAATGTCTTTAAAATGAGGAAATGCACAGCGGAATGTATCTTTCATACCTGAGAATAAACATGCTTTCAAGTGTCAACCAAAAGGTTGGTGAGTTCATAAGTTTATCATAAAACAATAAAATTCATCATTTTGATAGACCACAAGATTTAAATCCTGCATGGTAAAAATGAGCCCGAATCCTATACCCACCTGTAATGTACATGCGATATCTTTTAAATACAGTACACCTTTCTCATGTACAAAATTATCTTTCATAAATCTTAGTAACCGTACACATATCTCGTGTACAAAAATAACATACACATAACCTGTGTATAAAATCATTCTCTCGATACATAACATTCACTTTTCATTTCTTTCATAGCTTAGCTTGGTAACCGACCTTAACATATAATGCGCATAATAGTATCCCCAAAACAGAACATCTCGTCTGTATAATAATCATATAAACTTCGAAGTACTAAAAACCATGCCCACTAGCCCTTCCGTCTAGTGAACATTCTGGGTGGGGGTGTTAAACCCGGTAGCTATTTTTAGGATTCGCATGAATTAGGGCCATACCCGATTCTAATTCTTAGGTTACCAAGTAATAATAATCAGGGGAAATATTCACAACAATTAGTGGCAATTATAACGTCCAACTAATTCAATAATAATCCATAGAACTTCTGTCTGCATAATAATTTATTCGAGGAATGTTTTGCTTGTGTCTATCTCGTCAAACATTTATAAAAGCATTTCATGTATTTGCAGTTCAAAATATATTTAAAAAGCATTTAAATAAAGCAGTTGTAAAAACAGCGCATGTATTCTCAGTCCCAAAAATGTAAAGAGTAAAAGGGAGCAAATGAACTCACCTAATGTATTTTGTAGTAAAAATACATATGACTATATTGAATAACTGAACAATGCAGGGTTGGCCTCGGATTCACGAACCTATATCATTTATTTTAATATAAAACATATAATCATAATTGAACATGTTTTTATATATTATTATTAATAATGTACTTGTTATATTGTGTATTATTTAGATAAATTTAATATATTTATTTCATATATTTTATATATCAAAATTATCATTATAACATATTAATAATAATAATTTATATTAAAGTTTATATATGATAAATATATATTTATATATTATTTGATATATTTTTATACACAACTTAATTAATATCATTTTTATAATAGAAAATATAGTGATATGTAATATTAGTATAATTGTAATGTATTTAAATAAACATATCTATTTGTAATGATACTAATAATGATAAGAATGATAATAATAATAGAAAGAAAGAAAAAAAAAAATTTAGAATACAACCTTTGAAGACACAAGCTTCTAAAAATAAAACACCACTGCCCGGAATCGAACCCGTGACCTCTCAATTAACCCAAATTCTCCTAACCATCTAACCATTTCTAT
Organism: Rutidosis leptorrhynchoides; assembly: GCF_046630445.1. Lineage (NCBI taxonomy): Eukaryota > Viridiplantae > Streptophyta > Magnoliopsida > Asterales > Asteraceae > Rutidosis > Rutidosis leptorrhynchoides. The sequence continues at coordinate 248,987,640 of NC_092336.1, forward strand.
TTTTCTGATTTTAAACCCCATCGACTAAATTTAATCTGTATCTTCTTTTTATTGTAAATCATCATGTATCATCATGATCATTTAACCGTTATCATAATCATCGTTATCATCATTTTATCATATGATTATCATTAATACATCACCATTATCATACGTATTATCATACGTATTATCATACCCATAATTATCAACCCGATTATGATCATACATATTCATCACATCACATCTTGTTTTACTCGCCATCATTCTTGTTTCATTTTCTTTATCTACTACAAACAACATAAGCTTCATCACGTAATAATTATTGTAACCCGTTACCATCTTCATCGTTATATTAGACCAACCATTGAAACAAACACAACCCATTAACCAGTCTATTGGGCTTAGCCTTCATTCGAATGGTCCAATACAGAACCCATCAGGAAAAGGATCTGATACAAGGTTCGGTTTAAAAAAATATAATAGGGACAAATTGGAAAGGTGATTGTCTGCCATAAATAAATAGAAAGGAATGTCAATCATTAAACTATCATCATTAACACTTTGTGTAAATATAAACAAATCGAATAGTAATAGCAGGAACTAGGATTTTCGTGGTGATTTCTCTGCTGTCCAGAAAACAGAAAAAGGAACGACAATAGTTGCAGTTTAGTAGTTTTGTTTGGTGGTGGAGGTGATGGATTGATGAGAGATAAATTGAGAAGTTGTTGTGGTGACCGTATATTTTAAGGTGGGTGTCACAAGGAGGAAGTAAGAAGGTTTCGAAACAACATAAAAACACAACAATAGTAGCATAATCAATTCGAACGGGAAGTGTAGTAGTAGTAGTTGAGCATGGTTTTGTTTAATGAAGATGATGATGGTTGATGTTTTTACAACGAGAAGAAACAGAAAAGAAAATGGGTGTAGCAGCGGTTTAGATGGGTTTTCATGGTGATGAATCGGTGAAGGTGATTGTAAAAGGAATGGTAGTGCTACGGTTTTTAAGATGGTGGTTGTGATTGATGGTAAAAAAAATAATCAGTGATGAAAACAGGGAAATCGATGTCTATATATATGTATAATCTATTGTAGGTGCATGTGTATATATATATTAGAAACAGAAAGATTACATTGCAAAAATTCTGGGTTTGGTTATGGGGTGATGATTGGTGGTTGATGGTAGTTCACGATGGTTGGTTCAAGGTTGTGGGTGGTATTTTAATCCGAAGGTGGTGGTGTTACGATTTAGTGCAGCAATCAACAAATGGTTTTCATGATGGTAATATGGGTTGAACTAGAATAGATGTATTAGTAGTTTAATATCATGACCGAGCCATGGGTTTTTGATTTTTGAGTTGATATTGTGTGGTTATTTGGTGGTTGTATGATCATAGAGAAAATAGAAACATACAGGTGAGAAATGATAATGCTTATCTATGTGTAAGTGGTTATATGCATATTGTATTGTATATATAATATAAAGATCATTTAGATAGCATAGATGGAAAGAGAAAAGGAATGCGCAGTACACATCTTCAATCATTTGTACAGTGAATCAAATAGTAATCTCCAGTAATCTCCATTCAACAATTGTGATGCTTCTTTTCAATTCACGGGTGTATATTAAATCAAATGAGAACATAAATATATAATATAATAATAATATTAATAATATAATAATAATTATAATATAATTTAAAATATACACGTGTGATAATATTAGCCATCGTCTTTCACGGACTGGATTTCGTACCCCGTTGTAAAATCAGTGGCGTAAAAAGGTTTTCAGAAAAATCTCATATTTTTAAATTAACTATATTTATTTATTTTAGTCATTATGGTATAAAATTCAGTCATTAATTTAATAAATAAAAATTACATCAACTGTCCCTCTCATTTATGAGTAAAATATAAAAAGTGTTAAAATTAAGTAATTAGATCCTAAATATACTTTTAATAAGCCTATAACTTATAAAACTCATTTTCGAATCACCGTTTATTTTAAAATCACATAAATTCCCTTTTAACTCGTTTACTAACAATTAAATGACAAACGAGCGTTTCCGTTGTTTACTAAATAACTTCGAAATTACTTATATATATAACATACTTTATATCTTCACTTTTATAATAAATTTTATTATATCTTATATTAATTTACATATTTATTTATAACAAATTGTATATATTAGTTTATTAATATTCTTATGCATAAATATTTATATTTACTTATTTATATATATTTATCTATTTACAAATAATGGTTCGTGAATCGTCGGAGATAGTCAAAGGTATAAATGAATCTATTTAAATAGTTCAACAATTTGTAGACTCAGTTTAATAGACTTTGCTTATCGAATCGAAATCATATAAAGATTAAGTTTAAATTTGGTCGGAAATTTCCCGGTTGTCACAGTACCTACCCGTTAAAGAAATTTCGTCCCGAAATTTGAATGTGGTTGTCATGGTTAACAAAAAAAATGTTTTCATGACGAATATAAGTTGATAAATAGAGTTTTATCAACGTTGAGTAGTATGAATAAATAATTCGATTATTCAAAGAGTACGAGTGAAGTTATCACAAAAGAATGAAATGAGTAAAATAAGATTCATCTTAACCGATGACGTAGTCACAGTTGTTTTAGAAAAAAATAAAGTGCGTCTTAACTTGTGACATTTTCTTGATTGAATTCTGGAATTCAATGGATTTAAAGAAAATCTTCGAAATCTAAGAGATTTGATTCTTCGGTGAATAAGGAGATTAAGATCTCTATAATTAAATACGGTGATCTTCCTCGATTACTATGTCTGATATTTCCATTATAAATTAAACTCCTCCAATCCATTATTCTCACCATTCCTATACTTTCTTTCTTAGTTCATACATCCAAAAGATTGTGAAAATGCTTAGTCCAGTTCTAATACCTAATGTTTTCCTAATTATCATTTCTGTCATCCTTCTTTTCAATCTTCCACCAGAAAAATCTGTTTACTTTTAATATAACCTTGGGGTGATATTATTCTTAATTATGCTGTGTCATTATATTGCTATTCCTATTAATATCCACGGTTTGTAACTTCCGTGTTGTTATTGGGCTTTATATTTTCTCTTACATTTTGGATCTCTTTGCCTTTTTATTATCCTCTCGACCTCTAGTAAAGCGAGCAACGGTTCAGAATTCATAGATATGAATTTTGAAATGAACATAGTTAATGTTCTAAGAAAGAAATGGTAATAGTACGATCTTGATTCGTCAAATTAGCAGAATATCCGGGAAAGATAGAACTATCAAGAAAATATGTTCTTGATATGTTTATATATCAGATAAAATGTAAGAGTCATGTAACATGGCACATGATGACGTTATAATCTGTGAATCATTATGTCCCATTTTGAAACTCAGCATAACTTACTGTAATATAATAACGTTGATCAAGTGTCATTATATTATACTAACTCATGCATCAGTTCCCAACATTACTTCAATAACATTCATATTTTAAGCTCGAAAGTTTACAGAATATAGAAACTAACAGTTTTTATATGATGTACACTGATAGCACGAAGAGATTAATGATTTCAGATAAGAATAGTTATGAAAATATCTTCAGAAATATAGAGGATATTTATAATGAAAGATACAATGATATCTTGAAATTTCTAATATCGAAGGATGGTGAAAAAAATTTGTCCGCAAGAGTTTGGAGTCAGAAGCAAGGTATTCGCTAAAGATTTTATCAGAAACAAAATCATCAGGATTCTTAATGTACAAGTTTAGTCCTTGTGATTTGTTTAGAGTCTCCTTCATGGTTTGCTCAATCCGGTTTCTAGTTCCTCTTTTCTGAGCTTTTCCAACATACTATTCTTTATCATCAAACTTCCAACGATTAAAGTCTTTTACGATTGTCTACAGTTTCTGCTGCTTCATTTAGCTTTTTCAACATTACAAGTATTGATTCACATACCGGGTGTTTTTCAGAGTTTCAGAATGGAAGATCGTAATTCTAGGAGATAATTGTTATATGTATACATATAACTATTGATGTAGAAATGCTACTAGATTCGAAATACTGATTGCTGATTCTTGGTGATTGGTATGGCAATTATTATTACAGGGTATAGATGAATACACGATGGAGTTTCAAAGAATATAATGATTTTTTGGAAAGTCCAAATTCATTGAAGTTGCTGGTAAGTTTACTGCTAATGTGGTGGAATATAAACGGTTCTCCGGTAATGATGACGACAAGCAACCTTATATCTTGAGGTTATAATAAGGCTAATTCGGATCGAAGTCGAAGTTGATTTGTTGAAGCTGTGACAAAATTGGCTAATTTGAAAAGGGATTGAAAAATTATTTTCGGTAATAACAACGCCAAAGGAGCTAGCACAAATACGTGTTAGACGTTTACTCAGGTTCCAAGAGTTTTTCAGGTGCACAACTATATGCATCAATATTTTCTTCCGTAGATGAAGTACGGTTGGTTCATCTCCTCGATTGAGGTGTTTTCAAGAATCATGGAAGGTTTGAACGCAGATTGTAATCGTCAAGATATAAACGAGGTTTAAGATGAAATCAAGTGGCAAAATTGAAGAATTGTTTAATTTCATATGTTATAATCAATATTTTAATTCATTTTAATTTTCCAATCTTATTAGTCCACAGTCGATAGTCCACAGTTACAGTCCAATAATTCATATATAGTTTAATATATAATATTCGAATTAATTTATACGTATCGTGACCCGTGTACATGTCTCAGACTCGATCACAACTCAAACTATATATATTATTGTAGAATCAACCTCAACCCTGTATAGCTAACTCCAGCATTACTGCATATAGAGTGTCTATGGTTATTCCAAATAATATATATAGATGCATCGATATGATATGTCAAAACCTTGTATACGTGTCCCGATATTTAAAGTGCGTAAAGTAAATAACAGAAATTAAATGACGATAAATAAAGTGCGTAAAGTAAATAACAGAAATTAAATGACGATAAATAAAATTACGAGAATTAAAATTGCGATAAATAAAATGCGATAAATAAATTGCGATAAATAAATTGAGATAAATAAAAGGTAATATAGAATTAACAGTTAGCTAGGAACAGTTAGCTAGGATCTTGTTAGCGTGGATTCTTAACAAAATTTCTCATAGTTAATTTGTTTGTTTCTAACAAATTTTATTTTGTTCAACGTTTTCTTCATTATGCCACTTGTTGGATTCTGATAGATCAAAATCCCGTTATGAAATTTGAATGAAAATGGTTATTCTGTGGTGAACGAATACATATGTCTGTGGATGTAAGTAGGATAGTAAATGACTGTTGAATCAGATTCGAAGAATGTACAATGTAACTTATTAATGTGAAATCTAAATATTCCTCGGGTATTACCTACCCGTTAAAATATTTTTACCATTAACAGTTTGTACGAAAGAATTTTTAATTACAATCTTTATGAAAATATATATACATATATATTTTCTTCAGATATAATCGGGGATTTAATGAGTTAATATGATATTAATCTCATTTGATTTATCGTTAGAACTAGAACACATAATCTCTAAAACATTTAGAGATTACTTAATCGCCATGAAGAACGAAGATAATTGATGTAGAACGATACGTAGAATGATGACTATACTCGAGGTACAGAATGAGATGTTGAGGCATGGATTGTTAATGGTACTGGTGCTGTTACTGATGGTACTGTTGGTGCCGGTGATGTTGCTGAAGCTGGTAAATTTTGCACCATATTCTCCAAATTGATTATTCGAGCACGGAGTTCATTGACTTCTTTCATTACTCCAGGATGGTTGTCGGTCGGAATGAGCGGATGAATAAGGTTCAAAATCTGAGGTAATATATAATTGTGACGAGATACTCTGGAAATGAGGCTAAAAATGGTGTTTTGGATAGGTTCGCCGATAATTGTTTCAGGTTCTTCGCCAAGAGGGCAATTTGGTTGGTGAAAAAGATCACCTTCTTCGCGTCTCCATTGATTAAGTCGACTACGAACCCATCTCCAATTCATCCAGAATAAATGATGGCTAATTGGTTGACTCATTCCGGTTACACTGCTTTCGGAGCTCTAGTGGAAATCCATATCGGAATAGCTGTCGGAATAACTATCGGAATAGTTTCTTGTATTATCTCCTGACCCGTAATTTGTCTATCCCCCACTTCACTCCAACAAACCGGAGACCTGCACTTTCTACCATAAAGTGCTTCAAACGGCGCCATCTCAATGCTTGAATGGTAGCTGTTGTTGTAGGAAAATTCTGCTAACGGTAGATGTCGATCCCAACTGTTTTCGAAATCAATAACACATGCTCGTAGCATGTCTTCAAGCGTTTGTATCGTCCTTTCGCTCTGCCCATCAGTTTGTAGATGATAAGCAGTACTCATGTCTAGACGAGTTCCTAATGCTTTGATAATGCTAAAAACGAACATATATTTCATAGCATTATTCCTCAAGAAAGACAAGCTTTTAGTTGCAATTGTTCTATTTACAAGTAATATTCGTTTAAATAATAAAAGGTGAAGACAAAAGACAGATTCGACGAATTGAAGACGCAAACGACCAAAAAGCTCAAAAGTACAAAAGACAATCAAAAAGGTTCCAATTATTGATAAGAAACGCCTCGAAATCACAAGAGTACAAGATTCAAAACACAAAGTACAAGATGTTAAATTGTACGCGAGGACGTTCGAAAATCCGGAACCGGGACCAGAGTCAACTCTTAACGCTCGACGCAACGGACTAAAAATTACAAGTTAACTATGTATATAAATATAATATAATATATAATTAATTATATTAATTATATATATATTATATTTATATATATAAAACCGTCGGCAGAGAAAACTCCAAGGACTGAGCTGTAATTTCTATCTCCGCGACTCGCGGAGTTTGAAGAGCATTTTGCCGCGAGTCGCGGAGCCCCAATTTTCAACTCTGGCTATAAAGCAAACCGAATTCTGATCAAATTTCATATTCTATTTCAATCTCTCTCTCAATATATACGTAATATATATATATAATTTATATTTTAATTTTAATTTTAATTTTAAATCCTAATAATAAGGGTATGTTAGCGAATGTTGTAAGGGTGTAAGTCGAAATTCTGTCCGTGTAACGCTACGCTATTTTTAATCATTGTAAGTTATGTTCAACCTTTTTATATTAATGTCTCGTAGCTAAGTTATTATTATGCTTATTTAAAACGAAGTAATCATGATGTTGGGCTAATTACTAAAATTGGGTAATTGGGCTTTGTACCATAATTGAGGTTTGGACAAAAGAACGACACTTGTGGAAATTAGACTATGGGCTATTAATGGGCTTTATATTTGTTTAACTAAATGAAAGTTTGTTAATGTTAATATAAAGATTTACAATTGGGCGTCCCTATAAATTACCATATACACTCGATCGGACACGATGGGCGGGGTATTTATATGTACGAATAATCGTTCATTTAACCGGACACGGGAATGGATTAATAGCCACTAGAATAATTAAAACAGGGGTGAAATTACATTCAAGGGTAATTGGTGTAATTATTAACAAAGTAGTAAAACCTTGGTTTACACGCAGTCGATAACCTGGTGTATTCATTAAACAAAGTATTAAAACCTTGTTACAATTCGAATCCCCAATTAGTTGGAATATTTAACTTCGGGTATAATAATAATTTGATGAGGACACTCGCAATTTATATTTATGACTGATGGACTGTTATGGACAAAAACCAGAAGGACATATTGAATAATCCAGGACAAAGGACAATTAACCCATGGGCATAAAACTAAAATCAACACGTCAAACATCATGATTACGGAAGTTTAAATAAGCATAATTCTTTTATTTCATATTTAATTTCCTTTATTTTATATTTAATTGCACTTCTAATTATCGCACTTTTATTTATTGTTATTTAATCGCACTTTTAATTATCGTACTTTTTAATTATCGCAAGTTTATTTTATCGCATTTTTATTATTCGCAATTTCATTATCGTTATTTACTTTACGCTTTAATTTAAGTCTTGTATTTATTTTATATTTTACATTAGGTTTTAACTGCGACTAAAATCTTAAAATCGACAAACCGGTCATTAAACGGTAAAAACCCCCCTTTTATAATAATAATATTACTTATATATATATTTGTATTTTTATAAAAGTAAACTAATATAGCGTTGAGCTTTGTTTAAAGATTTCCCTGTGGAACGAACCGGACTTACTAAAAACTACACTACTGTACGATTAGGTACACTGCCTATAAGTGTTGTAGCAAGGTTTAAGTATATCCATTCTATAAATAAATAAATATCTTGTGTAAAATTGTATCGTATTTAATAGTTTTTCCTAGTAAAATAATAACTATTTTATATACACCTCGCATAACATCAAGTATTTTTGGCGCCGCTGCCGGGGACTATCTTAAAAGCCGGAAGCGCAACGCCAATATAAACCAAAAAAAAAAAGAAATTTTAGTTAACTTTTATAAAAATTCGTTTTTGTAAAAATACGTTTTAAAAATATAAAAAGAAAAACAAAAATATAAGTATTTTTAAGATTTTGTTAAATATTTAAGTTTTATAAGTTTCTTTATTTCTATTTTAGTTTATAAAAATATAAGTTTTATTTTAAAATCTTTTATTTATTTAAAAAACAGAAAACATAAAAATAAAAAAATAAAAAAATAAAGAAAAAACGCGTAAAAATTGAAAGCTGTCAACAGAATTTCTGAACCCCGCGACTCGCGGGGTTTTCTTCTTTAATTGCCGCGACTCGCGGAGCTACTCTGACACGCGAACAGAAACCCTAAATCTGCATTAATTACGGGATTTAATTAATTATAATTATTATTATTACCTAATTATTATTATTATTATTATTAGTTTTAGTTTTATTTTTACTTTTTATTTAATTTATGTATTTTGTTTAATTAGTTTTATTAAAATTGTAAAATTAATAGTTTAATTAAATAAATAATATAAAAATAATATTTTTATAAAAATTGTACTTTTTACAACTTTTTGTATATTTTTATATTTTGTACCTTTTTAATCATTGTAGCGTAATATTTGTATTTTTTAGCTCATATTTAATTTTAAACTTAGTTTTTGCTATAGTTATTTTTACTCCTAGATTTTTAGGCTTTGCCGTAGAATTCCTTAAGTGCTTTTTCTTTAGACTAAGATTTAGGTGCTTTAGAATTTTGCGACGCCTTTTTAAGTTTTAGTTTCTTTTTAAGTTATTTCCATTTGGGATTTAGTTTTTCCTTGTAAGCTTTAATATTTTTAGACCTTTTACTATGTATCAATTATCATTCCAATTAGTAATTTCAATTTGCGATTATAATTTTAAGTTAGTTGTAGTAATAAGGTTAGGTTAGTCAAATATTTTTAAGTTTTTATAAGTTTCTTTTATTTTTCCGTCACCTTTTATTTTTCAACCATTTTTTCTTTTTCAACCTTTTTCGACGAACTCTTTTTCTTTCTTATTTCTCGCCATTCTAGTTTTTAGGACTTAGAATTTTTTCTACTTCTTATCTAAATTTCTTAAAATAACGAAAATTTATTTTAAGTGGTTAAATTAATAGACATCAAAATTTTCTGGTTCGTAGTAATAGTTGGATTTGTACGTGGACCGGGTTATTGGAGCCAAACAGTCCTCAATTATATTGAGACCAAACGAATCCTGCCCCTCTGCTGCATCTTTTGGCTATTCGAAACGTGGGCAAAATCAGAAAAGTCTATTGATTGGATAACTTATTATAATTTTTCTTTCCTTTTAAAAACTAATAGGATATTCAGTGAATGCACCGAGCAAGACGTTCACCACCTTTTGTACGTTCACCACCTGTAACTCGATCAAGACATCGTTTAACAAATATAACCGCCGTTGATTTTTCTTTAGAATCGTCATCCAGTCAACCAAGTACTTCAGTTCAAATTTCCGATAATCCAGTTTTTGAAACAAACCTCACAATTGAGAATCCAGAGAATATTCAGGAACGGTTCATAGATCCTGAACCATTAAACTTTCCTCCGGAACCACCAATCATTCAAACAGAGATTGTTGAGGAACGAACCATTAAATCAGAATCATTTAGTGATACCGATTCAACAAATTCAATTATGGAGAATCTGGAACCTTTAAGTATGGAAGACCGAATGAGAGCTAAACGCACTGGCCAAGGTCACGCAATTACTCATCCAGACATTAATGCGCCAGATTATGAAATCAAAGGACAAATTCTACACATGGTGACTAATCAATGCCAATTTAGTGGTGCGCCGAAGGAAGATCCAAATGAACATCTACGTACCTTTAATAGGATCTGCACACTATTTAAAATCCGAGAAGTGGAGGATGAACAGATATATCTCATGTTATTTCCCTGGACTTTAAAGGGAGAAGCCAAAGATTGGTTGGAATCGTTACCTGAAGGGGCGATCGATACATGGGACGTTTTAATTGACAAATTTCTTAAACAATTCTTTCCTGCATCTAAAGCCGTAAGACTTCAAGCAGAAATTGTTACGTTCACACAGAAGCCAAATGAAACTCTATATGAGGCGTGGACAAGATATGGAAAGTTGTTAAGAGGATGTCCGCAACATGGTTTAGACACCTGTCAAATAGTACAAATATTCTACCGAGGATGCGACATCACTACAAGAAAAGACATAGATATAGCCGCTGGTGGTTCTATTATGAAGAAAACCGAAACTGATGCTTACAAAATTATTGATAATACTGCTTCCCACTCACATGAGTGGCACCAAGAAAAAGATATCATTAGATCATCTAAAGCAGCTAGAGCCGATTCTAGCCATGACTTAGATTCCATTTCCGCAAAGATAGATGCTTTTGAGAGACGAATGGAAAAGATGACTAAAGATATTCATGCTATACGAATTAGTTGTGAGCAGTGTGGAGGACCACATTTGACAAAAGATTGTCTCAGTATTGAATTAACAATGGAACAAAGAGAGAATATTTCATACATAAACCAAAGGCCTGGAAATAATTATCAGAATAATTATCAACCGCCAAGACCAAATTACAATCAAAACCAGAATTATAACCGAAATATTCCATACAACAACCAACAAGGTCCTAGCAATCAACAAGTATCCAATAATACTTATAATCAGCAAAGACCGAATTTTCAAAACAAACCACCACAACAAACCGATGATAAAAATCCGAATTTAGAAGATATGATGACGAAGCTAGTTGAAACTCAAACGCAGTTTTTCACATCTCAGAAACAAACCAATGAACAAAATGCTCAAGCATTTAGAAATCAACAAGCTTCTATTCAAAATCTGGAACAAGAAGTGAGTAACCTAGCAAGGTTAATAGGTGAAAGAAAACCGGGAAGTCTACCTAGCGATACAAATGCTAACCCCCGGAATGAAACAGCTAAAGCTATTACCACAAGAAGTGGTACAACACTTAAACCACCTGAAATACCTGTAACTTCTGATGAAACTATTCCTACTCCACAAGAACCACAACCTGATCAAGATAAGGAAAAAGAACCGGTAGTTGAAAAGGTTAATGAAAATAACACAGTTAAGGATAAACCTTATGTTAAACCATACCAACCACCACTTCCTTACCCGAGTAAAATGAAGAAAGAGAAACTTGAAGCCGAGCAATCCAAATTCTTGGATATGTTTAAACAGATAAATGTAAATCTTCCTTTCATTGATGTGATTTCAGGAATGCCAAGATATGCTAAATTCTTGAAAGATCTAATCACGAATAGAAAGAAAATGGAAGAACTCTCGGCTGTTACTATGAATGCTAATTGTTCAGCAGTGCTGTTGAATAAGACACCAGAAAAACTATCTGATCCAGGAAGTTTCACAATTCCATGTTTTCTGGGTAGTCTTAGTTCAATAGAAGCATTAGCAGACTTAGGTGCTAGTATAAATCTAATGCCGTATTCACTATACGCTAAACTAGACCTTGGAGAATTGAAACCAACCAGAATAAGCATACAACTAGCCGATAGATCAATAAAATATCCTAGAGGGATAATGGAGAACATGCTAGTTAAAGTTGGTAATTTAGTATTTCCAGTAGATTTTGTTGTTTTGGACATGGAAGAAGATTCTCAAGTTCCTCTCATATTAGGAAGACCATTCTTAAACACGGCTAAAGCAATGATAGACGTGTTCGGTAAGAAACTGACCCTAAGTATAGAGGATGAGAGTGTTACCTTTTCAGTGGATAGAGCCATGCAACAACCACAATCTGCAGATGATACATGTTATTATATTCAAACTATAGATGCACATGCAGAATTATTAGAAGAATTTCCAGAATTACAAGGAACAGGAGAATGTTCTTTAGGAGAAGGTAATGAACCAATTGATGAAGCTGAAATGTTAGCTACACTTATAGCTAATGGATATGAACCAACAACAGAAGAAATTCAAATGCTAAAAGAAGAAGACAGATATCGATATAAATCATCGATAGAAGAACCTCCGAAATTAGAGTTAAAGCCACTTCCAAACCATTTGGAATACGCTTATTTACATGGTGAATCTGAATTACCTGTAATAATATCGTCTTCTCTTACTGAAAATGAGAAATCACAACTCATTTCTGTGTTGAAAGCTCATAAACCAGCCATTGCATGGAAGATTCATGATATTAAAGGAATAAGTCCTTCGTATTGCACACATAAAATCCTTACGGAAGAAGGTCATAAAACGTATGTGCAACGCCAACGAAGACTAAATCCTAATATGCAAGATGTAGTTAAGAAAGAGATTATTAAACTGCTAGATGCAGGTTTGATATATCCAATCTCTGATAGTCCATGGGTAAGCCCAGTTCAATGCGTACCTAAGAAGGGTGGCATGACTGTCATTACAAATGAGAAAAATGAGCTTATTCCTACTAGGACTGTAACAGGATGGCGTGTATGTATTGATTATAGAAAATTAAATGACGCCACCAGAAAAGATCACTTTCCCTTACCTTTCATAGATCAAATGTTGGAAAGATTAGCCGGAAATAGTTACTATTGTTTTCTAGATGGATTTTCCGGATATTTTCAAATTCCAATAGCACCCGAAGATCAAGAGAAAACCACATTCACGTGCCCTTATGGTACTTTTGCTTACAAACGCATGCCATTTGGACTTTGTAACGCCCCTGCAACCTTTCAAAGGTGTATGATGGCGATTTTTCACGACATGATAGAAGAATGCATGGAAGTATTCATGGATGACTTTTCAGTCTTCGGTGATACATTTAAATCATGTCTAGTTAATCTGGAACGAATGCTAATTAGATGCGAAAAATCAAATCTAGTACTTAACTGGGAAAAATGCCATTTCATGGTTAAAGAAGGCATCGTTCTTGGACATAAAATTTCAAAAGAAGGAATTGAAGTGGATAGAGCTAAAGTAGATGTAATTGCTAAACTTCCACATCCCACCAATGTTAGAGGAGTTAGGAGTTTTCTAGGGCATGCCGGTTTTTACCGACGTTTCATAAAAGATTTTTCTAAAATTGCCACTCCTATGAATAAACTCCTAGAAAAGGATGCTCCATTCATCTTTTCAGATGAGTGTATCAAATCCTTTAATATTCTTAAAGAAAAACTCACTAATGCACCGATCATGATAACACCAAATTGGAATCTACCATTTGAACTAATGTGCGATGCAAGTGATTTTGCAATGGGAGCCGTTTTAGGACAAAGGATTGAAAAAAGATTTCAACCTATATATTATGCTAGTAAGACGTTACAAGGAGCACAAACGAACTATACAACTACTGAAAAAGAACTCCTTGCTATTGTCTTTGCTTTTGACAAATTTCGATCATATCTCGTTCTAGCAAAAACGGTGGTCTATACCGACCATTCTGCTCTTAGATACCTATTTTCAAAACAAGATGCTAAACCAAGATTAATCCGTTGGATCTTACTCTTACAAGAGTTTGATATTGAAATCCGAGATAAAAGAGGAGCAGAAAATCTCGCCGCTGATCATCTTTCTCGTCTTGAAAATCCCGAATTAGAAGTTCTAAATGAATCAGCCATACAAGACAACTTTCCTGATGAATATCTATTGAAGATAGATTATAAAGAAATCCCATGGTTTGCAGACTATGCAAACTACTTAGTTTGTGGATTCCTTGAAAAAGGATTATCATACCAAAGACGAAAGAAATTCTTCAGTGATATAAAACACTATTTCTGGGAAGATCCACATCTGTTTAAAAGTTGTCCCGATGGAATAATACGCCGATGTGTATTTGGAGATGAAGCTAGTAAAATTTTAAATCATTGTCACACAGGACCAACAGGAGGGCATTATGGGCCTCAACTAACAGCAAGAAAAGTTTATGAAGCTGGATTCTATTGGCCTACAATTTACAAAGACGCACACCTTCTTTGCAAATCCTGTGATGCATGTCAAAGGGCCGGAAAAATAAGTCAACGTGATGAAATGCCACAAAATGTCATCCAAGTATGTGAAGTATTTGACATTTGGGGTATTGACTTTATGGGTCCATTTCCAAAATCTCATAATAATTTATATATACTCGTAGCCATTGATTATGTATCTAAATGGGCGGAAGCACAAGCTCTCCCAACTAACGATGCACGAGTTGTAGTCAACTTTTTAAAACGTCTTTTTGCAAGGTTTGGAACACCGAAAGCTTTAATAAGTGATCGGGGTACTCATTTCTGTAATAATCAACTTGAGAAAGTTCTTAAAAGATATGGAGTAACTCATAAAATCTCCACCGCATATCATCCACAAACAAGTGGACAAGTTGAAAATACCAACCGAGCTTTAAAACGTATTCTAGAGAAAACCGTAGGATCAAATCCGAAGGAATGGTCCATTAAATTGGAGGATGCACTCTGGGCTTTTAGAACAGCCTACAAAACTCCAATTGGAACCACACCTTTTAGACTTGTTTATGGAAAAGCATGTCATCTTCCAGTAGAAATTGAACACAAAACATTTTGGGCTTTGAAGACATGTAATCTTGATTTACATGAAGCTGGACGTCTACGATTAAGTCAACTAAACGAATTAGAAGAATTAAGACATGAAGCATACGAAAATTCGTTAATCTATAAAGAAAGAACGAAGAATTGGCATGATAAAAGAATCAGAAGTTCAAAAGAATTTAAAGAAGGAGACAGAGTTCTTCTTTTCAATTCACGATTCAAGCTATTTCCTGGAAAATTGAAATCAAGATGGTCTGGACCATTCATAGTCAAAAGAGTTTTCCCATACGGAACGATAGAATTAATAAATTCAAATGGGATTGAATTTAAAGTTAATGGTCACAGAGTTAAACATTACATACATGGTCCGATGGAAGTCGACAACGAAGTTAATCACAATTTCGACACCACAGCTAACTAAGTGTGGGGAGAATCAAGTCTTTAAAGGATAATATATATTTCTGTTAGAGTTAGATTGTCTGTTTTCGTGTAGTTCTCGAAAATGGAACACGTATGGTCTTTCCCTAGCAGACCCTAAAGAACTAGTCTTCTCCCCCCATTCTGAATTTTTATTTTTTTTAGGTTTTTACAAAATGAAGACTGCCTGTGAACTAAACCATGGTCTAATGCTACACGCTTTGATCACTAAACGTAATAATGACATACTACCGAGTGAATTAGTATCAGTAATCAGAGAAAGAATGGACGGAGTTAGAAAAGGATCCAGATGCGAAGATAATAAGTTACAATTTGGTAAAGGAAAATCAAAATCCGCAGCAAAAAGAAGAGCACGACACCTAGAAAGATGTCACAAATGCGGAAAATGGTCACATGGAGGTAAATGTTCAAATAATCAAACCTATTCAAATACCGAATTTGTTACTTTATACAGAGACGGACCGTTCATATGTTTAGAAGAAAAGACAATGAATGCTCGAGGTTACGCCTATGCAGCCATGGAAAATCAATTAAACCGACTATCTTATGAATGGAATAGATCATATAACTAAGAAATCTATTTCACAGGTATGTCTGTACAGTTTTTATTTTTATTTTTTTATTTTTAACCTTTTGATAATAAACGCTAATTTGTTCGCTAAAAAGTATTAAATTGGTATTAAATAAAATTAGGTTTGGCCACCGAAATTATTGATATCATTCAAAAATTTATTACATCACTGCGAAATTTAACGTTTATTCTTAAGGTATAAATATCTTTAATCAATCAACACAAAATATTTCAAAAATTCGTCATGAGTTAAATTAGGTCTTGGAACCGAAATTACTTTACCGAAAAGAGGGGCGCATATTTTTGATAATATTTGATTGATTAAAGTGGGATAAAAAGACAAAAAGATTTTTAATTTTTAAAATTAATATTTAAATCTTAAATTAATATTGTAAACTTTATAAAAACAATATTTTTAAAATTGTAAATATTTGAAAAATTAATATAAGTTTGGTGTGAATTTATAATGTGAATTTTTAAAATTAAGTTTGGTGTGAACTTTTAATTTTTAAAATATGAATTTTTAATTTTATGCATTTCAAATTTTAAGTTTGGTGTGAATTTTTAAATATTAATTTTGAATTTTATATTTAAGTTGTGTGAATTTAAAAACAAAAATTTACTTTATCTCATTAAGTTAAGAATATGATTTTTAAAATTCGTCGTAAGTTGAAGACTAGGTCTTTGAACCGAAATTGCTTTACCCGAGGGAGGGACGAGAACTTTTATTATCATTATTTTTAATCTTATTGAATTAAAGTATGCCAAAAACATTAAAAAAACCCAAAAATCTTAGCTTTTAAAACAATCGCTACAAAAAGACAAATTTTAAAATTTTGTCGAGGGACGGACTAGGACATCGATCCGAAACGACCTCGTCCTAAATAACAAGGGAAACAAAATTTTAAAATTAAATACTTAATTGTTTTAGAAGTTAAAGAAAAAAAAAAAAAAAATCGCGGAGTTTGAAGTACAAAACCTCCGCGACTCGCGGAGGGACCAAAAATCAGAAAAAAAATAAAAGAGCTGAACGATCAGTTCACTCTCCCACACTCAAAAACACTGCAAAATAACAGCGAAAACCCACGAAAAAACCCGAAAAACACCCCCAAAAATCCCAATTTTTAACCGTTAATCACCAATTTTTTTGCTAAAATCATGTTGAGAAGGATGCTATCTAAGAATTACTCAAGAAAAACGGTAAATTTCTACACCTAAACACCATTAATTCAAAATTTGGTGTTCTTGAGCTATTTTTTCCCCAATTTGATTTTGATGCTTTTTAGTGTAATTAGACTTAAATTGTTTATGTATTATGCTTGTATAACCTAGATAGATGCTGTTTAACATGATTAGAGGCCTTAAACTTCAAATTTTGAATAATCTAGGGTTTGTGTTCTTGAGCAAATTTGGGGCTTTTTGATATAAACAGGTTATGGCCGATTTTTGTCATGAATTGTTGCTAAATTGAGTTGTGTAACATGTCTAGGTAGTTAAATGATCCAAACTTTGAGCCTAAACATGATTTTGAGAATTAAAGTGGACTTTTTCAAGTCTAAAATTCATGAACTTGATTTTTGAAAGATAATGCCATTTGAGACTTGTTTGATTGCTAGTAATGATTATTTTGACATGTTATTTGAGTTGAATGCTTATGAACTTGGCGAAAATTTTCGTATATGCTTATTTGAAAAAGTGTAGATTTGATAAAAATGTGAAAATAAGCTTAAGTTTGATATAAATTGATAATGTCATTGTAATTATTTTGATTGATGATTTTGCTGACACTAATGCATATTTGGATGCACAAAATTTGTGTTTGATGTGTTTTGCAGAATGAAAGGGGTGAATCTTCATCCCAAGCCCGCAATGCTCCTGCTGAGAATTTGGAACAACAGGAGGTAGATAACTACTACAAGCAGGATGTACCTCATCCAGTCATGACCTTTTCAGATATGCACTTGAAACAGTTGCACCCGAACCTGAGATTTGACAGACTTTGGATAGATTATCCAAAATATCAACGGGGTTTGCATACTCTTCACTCTAAGGTTGTTGAGGTACCGAGGGTCATAGAATGGGGACCCTTAGAAGCTGTAGAATTGGCCGGGCCAATTAGGGAATTACTTGTACAGAGGTATGGTAATTCTTCTTTTAATGACTGGATATGTTTATTCACCATACGCAGACCTGTATATAAAGTATGGTGTGAAGAGTTGTTATGTAGTATAGAGTTGAATGATCGGGTAGCTAGTTTAACCGATCGTTCTTTTATTAGATTTTTGTTAGGCGGTTCGATGCGCCACATGTCTTTACTGGACATGGCTCAGGCTTTACGTATATATACGCCTGAGGAGTTAGCGTCTGCCGATTGTAGAGGATTGATACTAAACGGTAGAAAGATAGATGAGAATTTTGATACACACGGTGTGTGGAGTCAAATGACAAGCCATCACCGTTTCAAAGGGGGAAACTACTCTTATTTGGATATAGATAGAGCCGAATTAAGAGTAATACATAGGTTTTTAGCTAATTCGATTACACAAAGGGGTAAAAACAAAGAAAAGGTAAATGAACAAGATTTGTTTTACCATATGTGTATTCGAGACCCACAGAGCGCTGTAAGTATACCATATTGTGTGGGTTATTATTTATCAGCTATGGTTCGGGGGATGCGACCACATAGCATAATAGGAGGTGGTATTTTTATTACTTTGATTGGTGAATATCTCGGTGTGGATATAAGTCGGGGGGATTATTACTAGAAGAGCCGGAACCCCGCGATACTATAGGTTTAAATGTATACCATGGTGCGAAAGTTTTGAAGAGGCGAAATAACGCCGCAGTACGATACCATGGTAGACATCCACAGGTGGAGAGAAACCAGGAGCAAGGTAATGTAGGAGGGGGGAATGAGATGCAAGAAATGCATAGGTTTATAGCTTCTCAGGAATACGAAAATGCTAGACAGAGAGCATTTGAAGATTGGCAAGTTCATCAGAACCAGATCATAGCGCATTGCCAACATATAGGTAGAAACTATATTCCTACACCGAAACCCGTCTTCCCTCCTTGGTCGATAGAGATGCAGCCACCATATCCTACGTATGACCCTGCCGAAGCATTCTATAGCACTTATGGTTATGCCTGGAACCCCTATTGGTACCAATATCATCCTTAGTTTACTTATTATTTTTTTATTTTGTAATTTGTAATTATTGATACATTTAATATTTTTGTTAATATTGTAATCATTTTTATAATTATCTAACTTTTATTCTTAGATTTTATTAATTTTTGAATGTGGGGTAATATACCAAACTTCAAAAATATGTATATATGTTTGCAGTTTATCTTATGTACACAACAGGGTAAAACAACGCATTTTCAAAGACTGGCATTAAGTTCAGCAAAAGCAACTAATTTTGACGACAAGATGCAAAATATATGTGAAATAACAACAAGACGGAATGAACAAATGATGTGCACCATTTATCATTCAACAAACAAACGCCAATATATTTGGAAACTTTGGTAAAAATTTAATCATTTTCACACAAATCACCCTCAATAATTTAAATTGTTACTGATTTCTTGCAAATGAGGGCATTGCAAGATCTTAAGTGTGGGAAGGGGTTAAATTCTTTCGGATTTTAAAAATTTTTACTTTATACACTTGGTTACCATTAAAAATACTAGTAAAGCAGTAGTTGTATTAGAATCTAGTGCTCTCTGATAAAAAAGAACAGCCCTAGTCTTATATACTGACTACCCAATTCTAGTAAAATTTTTCAAAATTTTCAATTAAATGAATTCAAAATCATGTTTATACATATTTATGAACGATAAAACTAGGTTTTAACACCGAAATTATTGTTACCTCGGAAAGGACATAAATTGAGAAACAAACTAAAATGTTAAAATTCATTTAAAATGGAATAGAGGACGATAAAAAGGAAAATAAAAGCCAAGTGTGGGAAAATTTACCAAGTTATCTTAAACATATGTCACATATATCTGTAACAAATAACTGAAAATACTTTTGCTTTGGACTAAACTAAACTGTTTTACCCAATGAAAGAAAAGAAGAGATGGATCTACACGATGAATTAATTCCATCATTAAAAGGAAGTAAAGTCTTCCGAAAAAGACACGCGCTTCTTGATTTAGGTCATGAAGTTGTCGTCCAGACCAGCTGTAGGTTGACGAAAAATCTAGAAAAGTCATCACTAAAATCAGCAGGAAATCCACGGACCTCAGCATTAAACAGGGTCGCCAAGTGGTCAGATTTATCCTAACCATGAGAAGGATTTATCTCGTACAATGGGGGGGCACCATGCAAATTAGCTGGATAAGACTAATGAATCAGATCCCCAGAAAGGATAATCTCCTTAAAGATTAAAAATCAGCTTTTAAGACTGATATTACTCAATCCTAGAGATTGACCTTAAAGATTGAGAATTACAAACTCATAGAATTCGATGATATCTAAACTCGAGCTTAAACGAGAAAATATTTTGATCAAAATTACAAACCGATTTGTTTTCTAAAAACCCTATTTTTAATGCGTTCATTACCATTGAACGTAAAATCCTAGGAATTCACCTGGAATTCATTAGGTCACCTGAACTAAATCGGGTGTCAACCGTAAGAACGGTGGTTGCATAACATGGTCAAAGACAGGACCTTGTGCCAGACCGAAAAATTATAAGGGTGAGCTTTACTATTGCTCCTACCAAGGATAGTAATTGCGTCCGACACGTTATAGACCATAATCAAAAGCATGTCACGGGACATTGCCTTAACAGTTGCTTGTTCAACGCTTTCCTTTACAACCGAACGGTAGTTTACCGAAAGGTAATATACGGGACAAGTAAACTGGACGTGTTGCTTTCCAAAGACAAGGTTAGCAAGTGGGTGACACAAAACCGCAAGTTTTGAGCTAAAATTTTCAATTCTGAAACCCACCAAACCCACAAAAATATTTTGCAAACACCGGTAAAGGGTTATTCCGGAAAACTTATCTAGGGTAAAAACTAGATTTCAAAAGATCAAATGTTTTCATAAAGATCCAATTTCCTTAATGGATCTAAATTTTTATAGTCATGTGGGACTGTAAACCATATCGTTACTACCATTGTTTATACCGCCGTATAAAAATCACTGATGTACAAAGTGTGAAGAATAAAGAAGTGATTCTAGTATTTCAAGACAATATTGCTTGAGGACAAGCAACGCTCAAGTGTGGGAATATTTGATAATGCTAAAAACGAACATATATTTCATAGCATTATTCCTCAAGAAAGACAAGCTTTTAGTTGCAATTGTTCTATTTACAAGTAATATTCGTTTAAATAATAAAAGGTGAAGACAAAAGACAGATTCGACGAATTGAAGACGCAAACGACCAAAAAGCTCAAAAGTACAAAAGACAATCAAAAAGGTTCCAATTATTGATAAGAAACGTCTCGAAATCACAAGAGTACAAGATTCAAAACACAAAGTACAAGATATTAAATTGTACGCGAGGACGTTCGAAAATCCGGAACCGGGACCAGAGTCAACTCTTAACGCTCGACGCAACGGACTAAAAATTACAAGTTAACTATGTATATAAATATAATATAATATATAATTAATTATATTAATTATATATATATTATATTTATATATATAAAACCGTCGGCAGAGAAAACTCCAAGGACTGAGCTGTAATTTCTATCTCCGCGACTCGCGGAGTTTGAAGAGCATTTTGCCGCGAGTCGCGGAGCCCCAATTTTCAACTCTGGCTATAAAGCAAACCGAATTCTGATCAAATTTCATATTCTATTTCAATCTCTCTCTCAATATATACGTAATATATATATATAATTTATATTTTAATTTTAATTTTAATTTTAAATCCTAATAATAAGGGTATGTTAGCGAATGTTGTAAGGGTGTAAGTCGAAATTCTGTCCGTGTAACGCTACGCTATTTTTAATCATTGTAAGTTATGTTCAACCTTTTTATATTAATGTCTCGTAGCTAAGTTATTATTATGCTTATTTAAAACGAAGTAATCATGATGTTGGGCTAATTACTAAAATTGGGTAATTGGGCTTTGTACCATAATTGAGGTTTGGACAAAAGAACGACACTTGTGGAAATTAGACTATGGGCTATTAATGGGCTTTATATTTGTTTAACTAAATGAAAGTTTGTTAATGTTAATATAAAGATTTACAATTGGGCGTCCCTATAAATTACCATATACACTCGATCGGACACGATGGGCGGGGTATTTATATGTACCAATAATCGTTCATTTAACCGGACACGGGAATGGATTAATAGCCACTAGAATAATTAAAACAGGGGTGAAATTACATTCAAGGGTAATTGGTGTAATTATTAACAAAGTAGTAAAACCTTGGTTTACACGCAGTCGATAACCTGGTGTATTCATTAAACAAAGTATTAAAACCTTGTTACAATTCGAATCCCCAATTAGTTGGAATATTTAACTTCGGGTATAATAATAATTTGATGAGGACACTCGCAATTTATATTTATGACTGATGGACTGTTATGGACAAAAACCAGAAGGACATATTGAATAATCCAGGACAAAGGACAATTAACCCATGGGCATAAAACTAAAATCAACACGTCAAACATCATGATTACGGAAGTTTAAATAAGAATAATTCTTTTATTTCATATTTAATTTCCTTTATTTTATATTTAATTGCACTTCTAATTATCGCACTTTTATTTATTGTTATTTAATCGCACTTTTAATTATCGTACTTTTTAATTATCGCAAGTTTATTTTATCGCATTTTTATTATTCGCAATTTCATTATCGTTATTTACTTTACGCTTTAATTTAAGTCTTGTATTTATTTTATATTTTACATTAGGTTTTAACTGCGACTAAAATCTTAAAATCGACAAACCGGTCATTAAACGGTAAAAACCCCCCTTTTATAATAATAATATTACTTATATATATATTTGTATTTTTATAAAAGTAAACTAATATAGCGTTGAGCTTTGTTTAAAGATTTCCCTGTGGAACGAACCGGACTTACTAAAAACTACACTACTGTACGATTAGGTACACTGCCTATAAGTGTTGTAGCAAGGTTTAAGTATATCCATTCTATAAATAAATAAATATCTTGTGTAAAATTGTATCGTATTTAATAGTTTTTCCTAGTAAAATAATAACTATTTTATATACACCTCGCATAACATCAAGTATTTTTGACGCCGCTGCCGGGGAACTTGGCGAAAAGCTAGATTTTTAATTTATTTTTGTATAAATATATTTATATATCATTTTAGAAAAACAATATAAAATTAAAAAAAAAAAAAAAAACGCGTCAAATTTTAAACTGTACCTGAGTTGAAAATTGGAACCCCGCGACTCGCGGAGTTTGAAGCCTCGAATACCGCGACTCGCGGAGCCACCCTGACACTGACAGAAACCCTAATCAGCATTTATTACGGGTAATTTATTATTTATTATTATTATTAACCCTATTTACTTATTATTATTATAATTAGTTTTAAGTTTTTAATTTAATTTGTATTTTAAATATTAATTAGTATTATTAAATATATATATATAAATTAATACTTTTATAAAATAAATAATATAAAAATAATATTTTTATAAAAATAAATAATTTTTATAACTTCAAGTTTATTTTTATATTTTGTATCTTTTCATTTGTTTTAGCGTAATATTTGTATATTTTTCGTTCGTAGCTAGTTTTAAGACATAGTTTTTGCCGTAGCTTATTTTTATTTTCTAGATTTTTAGGCTTTGCCTTAAAATCCCTTAAGTGCTTTTTCTTTAGACTAAGATTTAGGTGCTTTAGAATTTTGCGACGATTTTAAAATTTTAGTGCCTTTTAAGTCACGACTCGCTACTTTCTTATTTTATTTTTTGACGTTTTTCGACGCGCATTATTTTTCTTTCTTATTTCTCGACGCTTTAGTTTTTAGGACTTAGAAATTTTCTCTATTTCTTATCTACTATCTCAAACGGAAAGAAAAATTATTTAAGTGGTTAAATTAATGGACGTTGACAATTTTCTGCTTCGTAGTAATAGTTGGATTTGTTAGTGGCTGAGTTGTGAGCTTCCGATTTAAAGGGTTCTGGCTCCCTGCTACATCTTTTGGCTATTCGAAACGTGGGCAAAAGCAGAAAAGTCTATTAATTGGACAACTTATATAAGTTTTTCTATTTTTATAACTAATAGGATAATTAGTAAATGCACCACATTGTAGCTAAAATTTGGCCATCGCAATAAAATGGAAAATTTTGAAAACAAGGCTATGGAAACTCTTTTTGATATCCAAAATCAATTAAATCAATACTCTCAAACGAGTGTTGATGACAATTCGTTCGGTCAATCTTGGATCACGAATGACGAAACAATAACTGGTTGTGAAATCTGTGGAGATTATCACTCAACATAGGAATGTTACTATTACGTTCCTATGGAAAATTACGCACCCACGGAAACTGAATGGAACGATTACGAAGAACACAATTCAAATTGGGATTATTCCCAAGAATATATCCAAAGTCAACAACCAGAAGACGAGGAAAATAACGTGTCCGAAAATTCTTTAAACATTATAAAAATCAAACTCGAAGAACTCGATGCTCAAAATGAACAAATGAGAGAGTTTGTAAACCGGCAAGCTGAAACTCTATCAAATTACACACCTGTTGATCTGAGGAGACATGTTCAAAAAAATCCCATATCATCGAATTTTGATGAATTCGAGAGCTCCGAAATCACCAACTACCCCGATGATACTTTTTATTCAGTCTTACCAAATTCACAACATATCGACACATTAGCCTCTACCGACGAAATCATCGATCCATCAATGGATAAAGAAGAAGTAAGGGTGACAAATTGGTACTCTTGGGAAAACGATAACGTTGAAAATTTTACCCCCGAGACCAAAATGGTGAGACCAATAAGTACCGTTAATGAAGAAGAATCTACTCCAATCCCGAAATTCACCATTCCACAACCTTCCAACCCAATATTCTCAATAGACGAGTCATCTAGCGAAGATGAACTACGAGCTTTAATAGATAATGACACCTTGAATTTCACCCAATTGGGTAATAGAGGTGAAACCTTTGATCCCGAGAATGAACGGAAGGAAATGTTAGGAATTATCCACCCTATAGAAATATGTATGTCAATGTATATCGATCCATTTGACCAAGAACCAGAAAAGAGACATATCCATTTACTAAAAGCTACACTTAAAAAAGAATTAAGTAGTGACAATCGGGCGAGTCTAAACTTTAAACCCATTGATATATTATACACCACCCGAGATGTAAATAACTGGCTCACTACTCTAATTCGTGGAACTTATTCTACCGACTTCACATGTCGTCAGCTAAGAGTGGGGAAGTTTAACCCCACTTAACGTTAAATTAGGGGTTCGGGTTATTGCATAACTCGTTAATAAAAACGCACGATTAGGGTAAAAGACGCATTTTCATATATTAGCAAACAGTTCAGAAAAGCAACCGTTTTTGAAGAAAAAACATGTGTGATAAAACAAGAAGGAATGAACGATGAGGCGCGCCATCTATCATTCGATGAGCTTTGTAATTACAAAATGGGTATTTTTTTTATCACTTTTCTACACTAATCACCCTCATGAATTTATAATTATAGTCTGATTTCATGCAAATGAGGGCATTGCATGATCTTAAGTGTGGGAAGGGATTAAATTCTTTCGGATTTTAACATTTTTTTTACTTTATACACTTGGTTACCATTAAAAATACTAGTAAAGCAGTAGTTGTATTAGAATCTAGTGCTCTCTGATAAAAAAGAACAGCCCTAGTCTTATATACTGACTACCCAATTCTAGTAAAATTTTTCAAAATTTTCAATTAAATGAATTCAAAATCATGTTTATACATATTTATGAACGATAAAACTAGGTGTTAATGCCGAAATTATCGTTACCTCGGAAAGGACATAAATTGAGAAACAACCCAAAACGCTTGAATTCATATAAAATGGAATATAAGAGAATAAAAAGGCAAAGAACATAATAAATAAAAGCCAAGTGTGGGGAGAATATACCAAGTTATTCAATAAAAAAAAAAATTATCTATCACATGTTTTCGTAAAGTTATTGCAGGTGCTTTTGTTTTGGACTAAATTAACTATTTTACCCGATGAAAGAAAAGAAAAGATGGATCTACACGATGAATCAATTCCATCATTAAAAGGAATTAAAGTCTTCCGAAAAAGACACGCGCTTCTTGATTTAGGTCATGAAGTTGTCGTCCAGACCAGCTGTAGGTTGACGAAAAATCTAGAAAAGTCATCACTAAAATCAGCAGGAAATCCACGGACCTCAGCATCAAACAGGGTCGCCAAGTGGTTAGATTTATCCTAACCATGAGAAGGATTTATTTCGTACAATGGGGAGGCACCGTGCAAATTAGCTTGATAAGACTAATGAATCAGATCCCCAGAAAAGGATAATCTCCTTAAAGATTAAAAATCAGCTTTTAAGACTGATATTACTCAATCCTAGAGATTGACCTTAAAGATTGAGAATTACAAACTCATGGAATTCGATGATATCTAAACTCGAGCTTAAACTAGAAAATATTTTGATTAAAATTACAAACCGATTTGTTTTCTGAAAACCCTATTTTTAATGCGTTCATTACCATTGAACGTAAAATCCTAGGAATTCACCTGGAATTCATTAGGTCACCTGAACTAAATCGGGTGTCAACCGTAAGAACGGTGGTTGCATAACATGGTCAAAGACAGGACCTTGTGCCAGACCAAAAAATTATAAGGGTGAGCTTTACTATTGCTCCTACCAAGGATAGTAATTGCGTCCGACACGTTATAGACCATAATCAAAAGCATGTCACGGGACATTGCCTTAACAGTTGCTTGTTCAACGCTTTCCTTTACAACCGGACGGTAGTTTACCGAAAGGTAATATACGGGACAAGTAAACTGGACGTGTTGCTTTCCAAAGACAAGGTTAGCAAGTGGGTGACACAAAACCGCAAGTTTTGAGCTAAAATTTTCAATTCTGAAACCCACCAAACCCACAAAAATATTTTGCAAACACCGGTAAAGGGTTATTCCGGAAAACTTATCTAGGGTAAAAACTAGATTTCAAAAGATCAAATGTTTTCATAAAGATCCAATTTCCTTAATGGATCTAAATTTTTATAGTCATGTGGGACTGTAAACCATATCGTTACTACCATTGTTTATACCGCCGTATAAAAATCACTGATGTACAAAGTGTGAAGAATAAAGAAGTGATTCTAGTATTTCAAGACAATATTGCTTGAGGACAAGCAACGCTCAAGTGTGGGAATATTTGATAATGCTAAAAACGAACATATATTTCATAGCATTATTCCTCAAGAAAGACAAGCTTTTAGTTGCAATTGTTCTATTTACAAGTAATATTCGTTTAAATAATAAAAGGTGAAGACAAAAGACAGATTCGACGAATTGAAGACGCAAACGACCAAAAAGCTCAAAAGTACAAAAGACAATAAAAAAGGTTCCAATTATTGATAAGAAACGTCTCGAAATCACAAGAGTACAAGATTCAAAACACAAAGTACAAGATATTAAATAGTACGCGAGGACGTTCGAAAATCCGGAACCGGGACCAGAGTCAACTCTTAACGCTCGACGCAACGGACTAAAAATTACAAGTTAACTATGTATATAAATATAATATAATATATAATTAATTATATTAATTATATATATATTATATTTATATATATAAAACCGTCGGCAGAGAAAACTCCAAGGACTGAGCTGTAATTTCTATCTCCGCGACTCGCGGAGTTTGAAGAGCATTTTGCCGCGAGTCGCGGAGCCCCAATTTTCAACTCTGGCTATAAAGCAAACCGAATTCTGATCAAATTTCATATTCTATTTCAATCTCTCTCTCAATATATACGTAATATATATATATAATTTATATTTTAATTTTAATTTTAATTTTAAATCCTAATAATAAGGGTATGTTAGCGAATGTTGTAAGGGTGTAAGTCGAAATTCTGTCCGTGTAACGCTACGCTATTTTTAATCATTGTAAGTTATGTTCAACCTTTTTATATTAATGTCTCGTAGCTAAGTTATTATTATGCTTATTTAAAACGAAGTAATCATGATGTTGGGCTAATTACTAAAATTGGGTAATTGGGCTTTGTACCATAATTGAGGTTTGGACAAAAGAACGACACTTGTGGAAATTAGACTATGGGCTATTAATGGGCTTTATATTTGTTTAACTAAATGAAAGTTTGTTAATGTTAATATAAAGATTTACAATTGGGCGTCCCTATAAATTACCATATACACTCGATCGGACACGATGGGCGGGGTATTTATATGTACGAATAATCATTCATTTAACCGGACACGGGAATGGATTAATAGCCACTAGAATAATTAAAACAGGGGTGAAATTACATTCAAGGGTAATTGGTGTAATTATTAACAAAGTAGTAAAACCTTGGTTTACACGCAGTCGATAACCTGGTGTATTCATTAAACAAAGTATTAAAACCTTGTTACAATTCGAATCCCCAATTAGTTGGAATATTTAACTTCGGGTATAATAATAATTTGATGAGGACACTCGCAATTTATATTTATGACTGATGGACTGTTATGGACAAAAACCAGAAGGACATATTGAATAATCCAGGACAAAGGACAATTAACCCATGGGCATAAAACTAAAATCAACACGTCAAACATCATGATTACGGAAGTTTAAATAAGCATAATTCTTTTATTTCATATTTAATTTCCTTTATTTTATATTTAATTGCACTTCTAATTATCGCACTTTTATTTATTGTTATTTAATCGCACTTTTAATTATCGTACTTTTTAATTATCGCAAGTTTATTTTATCGCATTTTTATTATTCGCAATTTCATTATCGTTATTTACTTTACGCTTTAATTTAAGTCTTGTATTTATTTTATATTTTACATTAGGTTTTAACTGCGACTAAAATCTTAAAATCGACAAACCGGTCATTAAACGGTAAAAACCCCTCTTTTATAATAATAATATTACTTATATATATATTTGTATTTTTATAAAAGTAAACTAATATAGCGTTGAGCTTTGTTTAAAGATTTCCCTGTGGAACGAACCGGACTTACTAAAAACTACACTACTGTACGATTAGGTACACTGCCTATAAGTGTTGTAGCAAGGTTTAAGTATATCCATTCTATAAATAAATAAATATCTTGTGTAAAATTGTATCGTATTTAATAGTTTTTCCAAGTAAAATAATAACTATTTTATATACACCTCGCATAACATCAAGTATTTTTGGCGCCGCTGCCGGGGACTATCTTAAAAGCCGGAAGCGCAACGCCAATATAAACCAAAAAAAAAAAAGAAATTTTAGTTAACTTTTATAAAAATTCGTTTTTGTAAAAATACGTTTTAAAAATATAAAAAGAAAAACAAAAATATAAGTATTTTCAAGATTTTGTTAAATATTTAAGTTTTATAAGTTTCTTTATTTCTATTTTAGTTTATAAAAATATAAGTTTTATTTTAAAATCTTTTATTTATTTAAAAAACAGAAGTTAAAGAAAAAAAAAAAAAAAAAAAAAGAGCAAACTCCGCGACTCGCGGAGTTTGAAGTACAAAACCTCCGCGACTCGCGGAGGGACCAAAAATCAGAAAAAAAAATAAAAGAGCTGAACGATCAGTTCACTCTCCCACACTCAAAAACACTGCAAAATAACAGCGAAAACCCACGAAAAAACCCGAAAAACACCCCCAAAAATCCCAATTTTTAACCGTTAATCACCAATTTTTTTGCTAAAATCATGTTGAGAAGGATGCTATCTAAGAATTACTCAAGAAAAACGGTAAATTTCTACACATAAACACCATTAATTCAAAATTTGGTGTTCTTGAGCTATTTTTTCCCCAATTTGATTTTGATGCTTTTTAGTGTAATTAGACTTAAATTGTTTATGTATTATGCTTGTATAACCTAGATAGATGCTGTTTAACATGATTAGAGGCCTTAAACTTCAAATTTTGAATAATCTAGGGTTTGTGTTCTTGAGCAAATTTGGGGCTTTTTGATATAAACAGGTTATGGCCGATTTTTGTCATGAATTGTTGCTAAATTGAGTAGTGTAACATGTCTAGGTAGTTAAATGATCCAAACTTTGAGCCTAAACATGATTTTGAGAATTAAAGTGGACTTTTTCAAGTCTAAAATTCATGAACTTGATTTTTGAAAGATAATGCCATTTGAGACTTGTTTGATTGCTAGTAATGATTATTTTGACATGTTATTTGAGTTGAATGCTTATGAACTTGGCGAAAATTTTCGTATATGCTTATTTGAAAAAGTGTAGATTTGATAAAAATGTGAAAATAAGCTTAAGTTTGATATAAATTGATAATGTCATTGTAATTATTTTGATTGATGATTTTGCTGACACTAATGCATATTTGGATGCACAAAATTTGTGTTTGATGTGTTTTGCAGAATGAAAGGGGTGAATCTTCATCCCAAGCCCGCAATGCTCCTGCTGAGAATTTGGAACAACAGGAGGTAGATAACTACTACAAGCAGGATGTACCTCATCCAGTCATGACCTTTTCAGATATGCACTTGGAACAGTTGCACCCGAACCTGAGATTTGACAGACTTTGGATAGATTATCCAAAATATCAACGGGGTTTGCATACTCTTCACTCTAAGGTTGTTGAGGTACCGAGGGTCATAGAATGGGGACCCTTAGAAGCTGTAGAATTGGCCGGGCCAATTAGGGAATTACTTGTACAGAGGTATGGTAATTCTTCTTTTAATGACTGGATATGTTTATTCACCATACGCAGACCTGTATATAAAGTATGGTGTGAAGAGTTGTTATGTAGTATAGAGTTGAATGATCGGGTAGCTAGTTTAACCGATCGTTCTTTTATTAGATTTTTGTTAGGCGGTTCGATGCGCCACATGTCTTTACTGGACATGGCTCAGGCTTTACGTATATATACGCCTGAGGAGTTAGCGTCTGCCGATTGTAGAGGATTGATACTAAACGGTAGAAAGATAGATGAGAATTTTGATACACACGGTGTGTGGAGTCAAATGACAAGCCATCACCGTTTCAAAGGGGGAAACTACTCTTATTTGGATATAGATAGAGCCGAATTAAGAGTAATACATAGGTTTTTAGCTAATTCGATTACACAAAGGGGTAAAAACAAAGAAAAGGTAAATGAACAAGATTTGTTTTACCATATGTGTATTCGAGACCCACAGAGCGCTGTAAGTATACCATATTGTGTGGGTTATTATTTATCAGCTATGGTTCGGGGGATGCGACCACATAGCATAATAGGAGGTGGTATTTTTATTACTTTGATTGGTGAATATCTCGGTGTGGATATAAGTCGGGGGGATTATTACTAGAAGAGCCGGAACCCCGCGATACTATAGGTTTAAATGTATACCATGGTGCGAAAGTTTTGAAGAGGCGAAATAACGGCGCAGTACGATACCATGGTAGACATCCACAGGTGGAGAGAAACCAGGAGCAAGGTAATGTAGGAGGGGGAATGAGATGCAAGAAATGCATAGGTTTATAGCTTCTCAGGAATACGAAAATGCTAGACAGAGAGCATTTGAAGATTGGCAAGTTCATCAGAACCAGATCATAGCGCATTGCCAACATATAGGTAGAAACTATATTCCTACACCGAAACCCGTCTTCCCTCCTTGGTCGATAGAGATGCAGCCACCATATCCTACGTATGACCCTGCCGAAGCATTCTATAGCACTTATGGTTATGCCTAGAACCCCTATTGGTACCAATATCATCCTTAGTTTACTTATTATTTTTTTATTTTGTAATTTGTAATTATTGATACATTTAATATTTTTGTTAATATTGTAATCATTTTTATAATTATCTAACTTTTATTCTTAGATTTTATTAATTTTTGAATGTGGGGTAATATACCAAACTTCAAAAATATGTATATATGTTTGCAGTTTATCTTATGTACACAACAGGGTAAAACAACGCATTTTCAAAGACTGGCATTAAGTTCAGCAAAAGCAACTAATTTTGACGACAAGATGCAAAATATATGTGAAATAACAACAAGACGGAATGAACAAATGATGTGCACCATTTATCATTCAACAAACAAACGCCAATATATTTGGAAACTTTGGTAAAAATTTAATCATTTTCACACAAATCACCCTCAATAATTTAAATTGTTACTGATTTCTTGCAAATGAGGGCATTGCAAGATCTTAAGTGTGGGAAGGGGTTAAATTCTTTCGGATTTTAAAAATTTTTACTTTATACACTTGGTTACCATTAAAAATACTAGTAAAGCAGTAGTTGTATTAGAATCTAGTGCTCTCTGATAAAAAAGAACAGCCCTAGTCTTATATACTGACTACCCAATTCTAGTAAAATTTTTCAAAATTTTCAATTAAATGAATTCAAAATCATGTTTATACATATTTATGAACGATAAAACTAGGTTTTAACACCGAAATTATTGTTACCTCGGAAAGGACATAAATTGAGAAACAAACTAAAATGTTAAAATTCATTTAAAATGGAATAGAGGACGATAAAAAGGAAAATAAAAGCCAAGTGTGGGAAAATTTACCAAGTTATCTTAAACATATGTCACATATATCTGTAACAAATAACTGAAAATACTTTTGCTTTGGACTAAACTAAACTGTTTTACCCAATGAAAGAAAAGAAGAGATGGATCTACACGATGAATCAATTCCATCATTAAAAGGAAGTAAAGTCTTCCGAAAAAGACACGCGCTTCTTGATTTAGGTCATGAAGTTGTCGTCCAGACCAGCTGTAGGTTGACGAAAAATCTAGAAAAGTCATCACTAAAATCAGCAGGAAATCCACGGACCTCAGCATTAACAGGGTCGCCAAGTGGTCAGATTTATCCTAACCATGAGAAGGATTTATCTCGTACAATGGGGGGGCACCATGCAAATTAGCTGGATAAGACTAATGAATCAGATCCCCAGAAAGGATAATCTCCTTAAAGATTAAAAATCAGCTTTTAAGACTGATATTACTCAATCCTAGAGATTGACCTTAAAGATTGAGAATTACAAACTCATGGAATTCGATGATATCTAAACTCGAGCTTAAACGAGAAAATATTTTGATCAAAATTACAAACCGATTTGTTTTCTGAAAACCCTATTTTTAATGCGTTCATTACCATTGAACGTAAAATCCTAGGAATTCACCTGGAATTCATTAGGTCACCTGAACTAAATCGGGTGTCAACCGTAAGAACGGTGGTTGCATAACATGGTCAAAGACAGGACCTTGTGCCAGACCGAAAAATTATAAGGGTGAGCTTTACTATTGCTCCTACCAAGGATAGTAATTGCGTCCGACACGTTATAGACCATAATCAAAAGCATGTCACGGGACATTGCCTTAACAGTTGCTTGTTCAACGCTTTCCTTTACAACCGGACGGTAGTTTACCGAAAGGTAATATACGGGACAAGTAAACTGGACGTGTTGCTTTCCAAAGACAAGGTTAGCAAGTGGGTGACACAAAACCGCAAGTTTTGAGCTAAAATTTTCAATTCTGAAACCCACCAAACCCACAAAAATATTTTGCAAACACCGGTAAAGGGTTATTCCGGAAAACTTATCTAGGGTAAAAACTAGATTTCAAAAGATCAAATGTTTTCATAAAGATCCAATTTCCTTAATGGATCTAAATTTTTATAGTCATGTGGGACTGTAAACCATATCGTTACTACCATTGTTTATACCGCCGTATAAAAATCACTGATGTACAAAGTGTGAAGAATAAAGAAGTGATTCTAGTATTTCAAGACAATATTGCTTGAGGACAAGCAACGCTCAAGTGTGGGAATATTTGATAATGCTAAAAACGAACATATATTTCATAGCATTATTCCTCAAGAAAGACAAGCTTTTAGTTGCAATTGTTCTATTTACAAGTAATATTCGTTTAAATAATAAAAGGTGAAGACAAAAGACAGATTCGACGAATTGAAGACGCAAACGACCAAAAAGCTCAAAAGTACAAAAGACAATCAAAAAGGTTCCAATTATTGATAAGAAACGTCTCGAAATCACAAGAGTAAAAGATTCAAAACACAAAGTACAAGATATTAAATTGTACGCGAGGACGTTCGAAAATCCGGAACCGGGACCAGAGTCAACTCTTAACGCTCGACGCAACGGACTAAAAATTACAAGTTAACTATGTATATAAATATAATATAATATATAATTAATTATATTAATTATATATATATTATATTTATATATATAAAACCGTCGGCAGAGAAAACTCCAAGGACTGAGCTGTAATTTCTATCTCCGCGACTCGCGGAGTTTGAAGAGCATTTTGCCGCGAGTCGCGGAGCCCCAATTTTCAACTCTGGCTATAAAGCAAACCGAATTCTGATCAAATTTCATATTCTATTTCAATCTCTCTCTCAATATATACGTAATATATATATATAATTTATATTTTAATTTTAATTTTAATTTTAAATCCTAATAATAAGGGTATGTTAGCGAATGTTGTAAGGGTGTAAGTCGAAATTCTGTCCATGTAACGCTACGCTATTTTTAATCATTGTAAGTTATGTTCAACCTTTTTATATTAATGTCTCGTAGCTAAGTTATTATTATGCTTATTTAAAACGAAGTAATCATGATGTTGGGCTAATTACTAAAATTGGGTAATTGGGCTTTGTACCATAATTGAGGTTTGGACAAAAGAACGACACTTGTGGAAATTAGACTATGGGCTATTAATGGGCTTTATATTTGTTTAACTAAATGAAAGTTTGTTAATGTTAATATAAAGATTTACAATTGGGCGTCCCTATAAATTACCATATACACTCGATCGGACACGATGGGCGGGGTATTTATATGTACGAATAATCGTTCATTTAACCGGACACGGGAATGGATTAATAGCCACTAGAATAATTAAAACAGGGGTGAAATTACATTCAAGGGTAATTGGTGTAATTATTAACAAAGTAGTTTACCTTGGTTTACACGCAGTCGATAACCTGGTGTATTCAGTAAACAAAGTATTAAAACCTTGTTACAATTCGAATCCCCAATTAGTTGGAATATTTAACTTCGGGTATAATAATAATTTGATGAGGACACTCGCAATTTATATTTATGACTGATGGACTGTTATGGACAAAAACCAGAAGGACATATTGAATAATCCATGACAAAGGACAATTAACCCATGGGCATAAAACTAAAATCAACACGTCAAACATCATGATTACGGAAGTTTAAATAAGCATAATTCTTTTATTTCATATTTAATTTCCTTTATTTTATATTTAATTGCACTTCTAATTATCGCACTTTTATTTATTGTTATTTAATCGCACTTTTAATTATCGTACTTTTTAATTATCGCAAGTTTATTTTATCGCATTTTTATTATTCGCAATTTAATTATCGTTATTTACTTTACGCTTTAATTTAAGTCTTGTATTTATTTTATATTTTACATTAGGTTTTAACTGCGACTAAAATCTTAAAATCGACAAACCGGTCATTAAACGGTAAAAACCCCCCTTTTATAATAATAATATTACTTATATATATATTTGTATTTTTATAAAAGTAAACTAATATAGCATTGAGCTTTGTTTAAAGATTTCCCTGTGGAACGAACCGGACTTACTAAAAACTACACTACTGTACGATTAGGTACACTGCCCATAAGTGTTGTAGCAAGGTTTAAGTATATCCATTCTATAAATAAATAAATATCTTGTGTAAAATTGTATCGTATTTAATAGTTTTTCCTAGTAAAATAATAACTATTTTATATACACCTCGCATAACATCAAGTATTTTTGACACGCGCTTCTTGATTTAGGTCATGAAGTTGTCGTCCAGACCAGCTGTAGGTTGACGAAAAATCTAGAAAAGTCATCACTAAAATCAGCAGGAAATCCACGGACCTCAGCATTAAACAGGGTCGCCAAGTGGTCAGATTTATCCTAACCATGAGAAGGATTTATCTCGTACAATGGGGGGGGCACCATGCAAATTAGCTGGATAAGACTAATGAATCAGATCCCCAGAAAGGATAATCTCCTTAAAGATTAAAAATCAGCTTTTAAGACTGATATTACTCAATCCTAGAGATTGACCTTAAAGATTGAGAATTACAAACTCATGGAATTCGATGATATCTAAACTTGAGCTTAAACGAGAAAATATTTTGATCAAAATTACAAACCGATTTGTTTTCTGAAAACCCTATTTTTAATGCGTTCATTACCATTGAACGTAAAATCCTAGGAATTCACCTGGAATTCATTAGGTCACCTGAACTAAATCGGGTGTCAACCGTAAGAACGGTGGTTGCATAACATGGTCAAAGACAGGACCTTGTGCCAGACCGAAAAATTATAAGGGTGAGCTTTACTATTGCTCCTACCAAGGATAGTAATTGCGTCCGACACGTTATAGACCATAATCAAAAGCATGTCACGGGACATTGCCTTAACAGTTGCTTGTTCAACGCTTTCCTTTACAACCGGACGGTAGTTTACCGAAAGGTAATATACGGGACAAGTAAACTGGACGTGTTGCTTTCCAAAGACAAGGTTAGCAAGTGGGTGACACAAAACCGCAAGTTTTGAGCTAAAATTTTCAATTCTGAAACCCACCAAACCCACAAAAATATTTTGCAAACACCGGTAAAGGGTTATTCCGGAAAACTTATCTAGGGTAAAAACTAGATTTCAAAAGATCAAATGTTTTCATAAAGATCCAATTTTCTTAATGGATCTAAATTTTTATAGTCATGTGGGACTGTAAACCATATCGTTACTACCATTGTTTATACCGCCGTATAAAAATCACTGATGTACAAAGTGTGAAGAATAAAGAAGTGATTCTAGTATTTCAAGACAATATTGCTTGAGGACAAGCAACGCTCAAGTGTGGGAATATTTGATAATGCTAAAAACGAACATATATTTCATAGCATTATTCCTCAAGAAAGACAAGCTTTTAGTTGCAATTGTTCTATTTACAAGTAATATTCGTTTAAATAATAAAAGGTGAAGACAAAAGACAGATTCGACGAATTGAAGACGCAAACGACCAAAAAGCTCAAAAGTACAAAAGACAATCAAAAAGGTTCCAATTATTGATAAGAAACGTCTCGAAATCACAAGAGTACAAGATTCAAAACACAAAGTACAAGATATTAAATTGTACGCGAGGACATTCGAAAATCCGGAACCGGGACCAGAGTCAACTCTTAACGCTCGACGCAACGGACTAAAAATTACAAGTTAACTATGTATATAAATATAATATAATATCTAATTAATTATATTAATTATATATATATTATATTTATATATATAAAACCGTCGGCAGAGAAAACTCCAAGGACTGAGCTGTAATTTCTATCTCCGCGACTCGCGGAGTTTGAAGAGCATTTTACCGCGAGTCGCGGAGCCCCAATTTTCAACTCTGGCTATAAAGCAAACCGAATTCTGATCAAATTTCATATTCTATTTCAATCTCCCTCTCAATATATACGTAATATATATATATAATTTATATTTTAATTTTAATTTTAATTTTAAATCCTAATAATAAGGGTATGTTAGCGAATGTTGTAAGGGTGTAAGTCGAAATTCTGTCCGTGTAACGCTACGCTATTTTTAATCATTGTAAGTTATGTTCAACCTTTTTATATTAATGTCTCGTAGCTAAGTTATTATTATGCTTATTTAAAATGAAGTAATCATGATGTTGGGCTAATTACTAAAATTGGGTAATTGGGCTTTGTACCATAATTGAGGTTTGGACAAAAGAACGACACTTGTGGAAATTAGACTATGGGCTATTAATGGGCTTTATATTTGTTTAACTAAATGAAAGTTTGTTAATGTTAATATAAAGATTTACAATTGGGCGTCCCTATAAATTACCATATACACTCGATCGGACACGATGGGCGGGGTATTTATATGTACGAATAATCGTTCATTTAACCGGACACGGGAATGGATTAATAGCCACTAGAATAATTAAAACAGGGGTGAAATTACATTCAAGGGTAATTGGTGTAATTATTAACAAAGTAGTAAAACCTTGGTTTACACGCAGTCGATAACCTGGTGTATTCATTAAACAAAGTATTAAAACCTTGTTACAATTCGAATCCCCAATTAGTTGGAATATTTAACTTCGGGTATAATAATAATTTGATGAGGACACTCGCAATTTATATTTATGACTGATGGACTGTTATGGACAAAAACCAGAAGGACATATTGAATAATCCAGGACAAAGGACAATTAACCCATGGGCATAAAACTAAAATCAACACGTCAAACATCATGATTACGGAAGTTTAAATAAGCATAATTCTTTTATTTCATATTTAATTTCCTTTATTTTATATTTAATTGCACTTCTAATTATCGCACTTTTATTTATTGTTATTTAATCGCACTTTTAATTATCGTACTTTTTAATTATCGCAAGTTTATTTTATCGCATTTTTATTATTCGCAATTTCATTATCGTTATTTACTTTACGCTTTAATTTAAGTCTTGTATTTATTTTATATTTTACATTAGGTTTTAACTGCGACTAAAATCTTAAAATCGACAAACCGGTCATTAAACGGTAAAAACCCCCCTTTTATAATAATAATATTACTTATATATATATTTGTATTTTTATAAAAGTAAACTAATATAGCGTTGAGCTTTGTTTAAAGATTTCCCTGTGGAACGAACCGGACTTACTAAAAACTACACTACTGTACGATTAGGTACACTGCCTATAAGTGTTGTAGCAAGGTTTAAGTATATCCATTCTATAAATAAATAAATATCTTGTGTAAAATTGTATCGTATTTAATAGTTTTTCCTAGTAAAATAATAACTATTTTATATACACCTCGCATAACATCATGCTTGTTGTAATGTCTGCCAGAATCTTGAAATAAATCTGCCATCTCTATCAGAGATAATAGAGATTGGTATTCCATGTCTGGAGACGACTTCCTTCAAATACAGTCGTGCTAACTTCTCCATCTTGTCATCTTCTCTTATTAGCAGGAAGTGTGCTGATTTGGTGAGACGATAAACTATTACCCAAATAGTATCAAAACCACTTGCAGTCCTTGGCAATTTAGTGATGAAATCCATGATAATGTTTTCCCATTTCCATTCCGGGATTTTGGGTTGTTGAAGTAGACCTGATGTTTTCTGATGCTCATCTTTGACCTTAGAACACGTCAAACATTCCCCTACGTATTTAGTGATATCGGCTTTCATACCTGGCCACCAAAAATGTTTCTTGAGATCTTTGTACATCTTCCCCATTCCAGGATGTATTGAGTATCTGGTTTTATGAGCTTCTCTAAGTACCATTTCTCTCATATCTCCAAATTTTGGTACCCAAATCCTTTCAGCCCTATACCGGGTTCCATCTTCCCGAATATTAAGATGCTTCTTCGATCCTTTGGGTATTTCATCCTTTAAATTTCCCTCTTTTAAAACTCCTTGTTGCGCCTCCTTTATTTGAGTAGTAAGATTAGTATGAATCATTATATTCATAGATTTTACACGAATGGGTTCTCTGTGCTTTCTGCTCAAGGCGTCAGCTACCACATTTGCCTTCCCTGGGTGGTAACGAATCTCAAAGTCATAATCATTCAACAATTCAATCCACCTTCGCTGCCTCATGTTTAGTTGTTTCTGATTAAATATGTGTTGAAGACTTTTGTGGTCGGTATATATAATACTTTTGACCCCATATAAGTAGTGCCTCCAAGTCTTTAATGCAAAAACAACCGCGCCTAATTCCAAATCATGCATCGTATAATTCTGTTCGTGAATCTTCAATTGTCTAGACGCATAAGCAATTACTTTCGTTCGTTGCATTAATACACAACCGAGACCTTGCTTTGAGGCATCACAATATATCACAAAATCATCATTCCCTTCAGGTAATGACAATATAGGTGACGTAGTTAACTTTTTCTTTAACAATTGAAACGCTTTCTCTTGTTCATCTTTCCATTCAAATTTCTTCCCTTTATGCGTTAATGCAGTCAAGGGTTTTGCTATTCTGGAAAAAGTCTTGGATGAACCTTCTGTAGTAACCAGCTAGTCCTAAAAACTGGCGTATGTGTTTCAGAGTTTTCCACTTTTCAACGGTTTCAATCTTTACTGGATCCACCTGAATACCTTCTTTGTTCACTATGTGACCGAGGAATTGAACTTCTTCCAACCAAAATGCACAATTTGAAAACTTAGCGTATAGTTTTTATTTTCTCAGCAACTCTAGCACTTTTCTCAAATATTCTTCGTGCTCTTGATCATTCTTCGAGTAAATAAGTATGTCATCGATGAAAACAATGACAAACTTGTCAAGATATGGCTCACACACTCGGTTCATGAGGTCTATGAACACAGCTGATGCGTTAGTCAATCCAAATGGCATAACCATAAACTC
The DNA here is from genome assembly GCF_046630445.1 of Rutidosis leptorrhynchoides. Lineage (NCBI taxonomy): Eukaryota > Viridiplantae > Streptophyta > Magnoliopsida > Asterales > Asteraceae > Rutidosis > Rutidosis leptorrhynchoides. The sequence continues at coordinate 249,028,311 of NC_092336.1, forward strand.
GTAATGACTGTAACGTGTCCTAAAAGCAGTCTTTGGAATATCATCCTCCTTCACCCGCATTTGATGATATCCAGAACGTAAATTGATCTTCGAATAAACAGACGAGCCTTGTAGTTGATCAAATAAGTGGTCGATTCTCGGTAGTGGGTAACGGTTCTTGATGGTAAGTTTGTTCAACTCTCGGTAGTCGATACACAACCTAAATGTACCATCCTTCTTCTTGACAAAAAAAACAGGAGCTCCCCATGGTGATGTGCTTGGTCGAATGAAACCACGCTCTAAAAGTTCCTGTAACTGACTTTGTAATTCTTTCATTTCACTGGGTGTGAGTCTGTATGGAGCACGAGCTATTGGTGCAGCTCCTGGTACAAGGTCTATTTGAAATTCAATGGATCGATGTGGGGGTAATCCCAGTAATTCTTTTGAAAATACATCGGGAAATTCTTTTGCGACGGGAACATCACTGATGTTATTTTCTTCAGGTTTAACTTCCTCGATGTGTGCTAGAATGACGTAACAACCTTTTCTTATTAGTTTTTGCGCCTTGAAACTACTAATAAGATTTAATTTCGCGTTGTTCTTTTCTCCGTACACCATTAAAGGTTTTCCTTTTTCACGCATAATGCGAATCGCATTTTTGTAACAAACGACCTCTGCTCTCACCTTTTTCAACCAGTCCATGCCAATTATTACATCAAAACTCCCTAACTCTACTGGTATTAAATCAATTTTAAATGTTTCATCCCCCAGTTTAATTTCTCTCTCTCGACATATATTATCTGCTGAAATTAATTTACCGTTTGCTAATTCGAGTAAAAATTTACTATCCAAAGGCGTCAATGGGCAACTTAATTTAGCACAAAATTCTCTACTCATATAGCTTCTATCCGCACCCGAATCAAATAAAACATAAGCAGATTTATCGTCAATAAGAAACGTACCCGTAACAAGCTCCGGGTCTTCCTGTGCTTCTGCCGCATTAATATTGAAAACTCTTTCACGGCCCTGCCCATTAGTATTCCCCTGATTCAGTAAATTTCTAATAATGTGGCCCGGTTTTCCACATTTATAAGAAACATCGTTGTTATTACTTGCTCCGACACTATTCGTTTCGGCATTACTTGTTCCGACATTATTTGTTCCTTTAGTTCTGTTAAACTTTGGTCCGTAGACCTCACACTTTGTCGCGATATGACCATTTCTTTTACACCTGTTGCAAAATGTCGTGCAAAACCCCTGATGATTTTCTTCACACCTATGACATGGCTGTTTTTGGTTTTTGTTGCCGTTGTTGTTATTGAGGTTGTTGTTGGGATTGTTATTGTTGTTGAAACGGTTGCTGTAGTTGTTGTTGTTGTTGTTGTTAGGATGTTTGTTGTAGTTATTGTTAGAATTGCGGTTATTGTTGCGATTGTTATTGCGGTTGTTGGCATAGTTGTTGCGATTGTTGTTGTAATTGTTGTTGTTGTTGTACTGGTGACTCTTGTCACAGTTTTTCTCCCACTTCCTCTTGAGTTGTTTCGTGTTGGCTTCTTCGGCTGCCTGCTTTTTAATTCTTCCCTCAATCTGATTTATGAGTTTATGAGCCATTCGACTTGCCTTCTGTATAGAAGCGGGCTCGTGTGAACTCACATCTTCTTGAATCCTAACTGGTAACCCTTTTACAAACGCGTCGATCTTCTCTTCTTCATCTTCGAATGCTCCCGGACACAATAGGCACAACTCTGTGAATCATCGTTCATATGTGGTAACGTCGAACCCTTGTGTTCGTAACTTTCTAAGTTCTGCCTTGAGTTTATTAACTTCGTTTCTAGGACGGTACTGTTCGTTCATCAATTGCTTGAATGGTGACCATGGTTATGCGTAAGCAGCATTTTGTCCTACCTATTCAACATAGGTGTTCCACCACGTTAACGCAGTACCTGTGAAGGTATGCGTAGCGTACTTAACTTTGTCCTCTTCAGTACACTTACTTATGGCAAACACCGATTCGACTTTCTCGGTCCACCGTCTCAATCCAATTGGTCCTTCGGTTCCATCAAATTCCAAAGGTTTGCAGGCAGTGAATTCTTTGTAGGAGCATCCTACACGATTTCTTGCGCCGTTAGCTGCATTGCTAGATTCAGAGTTATTGTTGGTATGTAGCGCAGCCTGTACTGCGGCTATGTTTGCAGTAAGAAAGGTACGAAATTCCTCTTCGCTCATATTCATGGTTTGTCGAGTAGTCGGTGCCATTTCCTTCAAAATAGCCAATTGAATCGAGTTAATCATACAGAATATTAAGAGTAGTCAATAGTATTTCGTAGCATAATATGAACTCATTTATAAAAGCTTTTTCTTCATATTAGCATTTTATAAGTTTAAATTCGGGTACTACCTACCCATTAAGTTCATACTTAGTAGCTAATATACAATTCAACTACTATAATTCCATATGAAAAACTGATTATAATAATATATCACATACAAATATTCTTCAAACTTACAACTTCGTTACATTACATATATCATGAAATATAGTACACTTTGATACATGACAGTTTTGAAGATAAACCTAGTTAATACGCAAGTTGTTCAGCAAAGGAAATAAAAACATGTAATTCATAAGTCCAGAAACAAGTCATGCATTCTGGTTTTACTAAGACGACTTCCCATCCTTGGTCTTGTGGAAAATAACCGTTATGACCATTGGCTAGGCAGCATTTTGTAATGTCGTCAAAAGGACAAGGGTTTCGTAATGTCCAACAGCCCCGTAATAATCTAAAAACCTTGTTTCTCATCCCAACTACTGAATCCGTCACTTGTGGGAAGGTTTTAATTAAAAGCTGCAATCCGATGTTCTTTTTCTCATTTTGGTAAGAAGCGAACATCACTAACCCATAAGCATAACATGCTTCTTTATGTTGCATGTTAGAAGCTCTTTCTAATTCACGAAATCCTATGTTGGGATATGTCGAGTCAAAATAGGTTCTTAACCCGTAGCGTAAAATTGCATTTGGGTTCCCCGCATTTAACGTTTTAAAGAAAACACGGCGTAACTTACGGTCTCCCCAATGTGATATGTAGTCACCCAAACTTTTCCATGTTTATATATATATTAAATGAAATTGTTATTTACATGATTAAGTGTTTCCAACATGTTAAGCAATCAAACTTGTTAAGACTTGATTAATTGAAATAGGTTTCATATAGACAATTGACCACCCAAGTTGACCGATGATTCACGAACGTTAAAACTTGTAAAAACTATACGATGACATATATATGGTTATATATATAGTTAACATGATTTTATTATAAGTTTGTATCTCATTAGTTATTTTAACAATGAGTTATATACATAAAAAATGAGACTATTAATTTAAGAAACTCGAAAACGATATATATAATGATTATCGTTATAACAACGTCTTACTAGGTACATATGAATCATATTAAGATATTGATACACTTGGTTAATTATGTTAAATGATAAGTAAATATATTATTAAGTGTATTAACAATGAAATACATATGTAAAAATAAGACTACTAACTTAATGATTTCGAAACGAGACATATATGTAACGATTATCGTTGTAACGACATTTAACTGTATATATATCATACTAAGATATATTATATATCATAATATCATGATAATATAACAATTTAACATCTCATTTGTTATAATAAACAATGGGTTAACAACATTCAACAAGATCGTTAACCTAAAGGTTTCAAAACAACATTTACATGTAACGACTAACGATGAATTAACGACTCAGTTAAAATGTATATACATGTAGTGTTTTAATATGTATTCATACACTTTTGAAAGACTTCAAGACACTTATCAAAATACTTCTACTTAATAAAAATGCTTACAATTACATCATCGTTCAGTTTCATCAACAATTCTACTCGTATGCACCCGTATTCGTACTCGTACAATACACAGCTTATAGATGTATGTACTATTAGTATATACACTCCAATGATTAGCTTTTAGCAGCCCATGTGAGTCACCTAACACATGTGGGAACCATCATTTGGCAACTAGCATGAAATATCTCATAAAATTACAAAAATATGAGTAATCATTCATGACTTATTTACATGAAAACAAAATTATATATCCTTTATATCTAATCCATACACCAACGACCAAAAACACCTACAAACACTTTCATTCTTCAATTTTCTTCATCTAATTGATCTCTCTCAAGTTCTATCTTCAAGTTCTAAGTGTTCTTCATAAATTCCAAAAGTTCTAGTTTCATAAAATCAAGAATACTTCCAAGATTGCAAGTTTACTTCCAAGTTTTCTAAATCCATTCCAAGTAATCATCCAAGATTAAGAAACCTTTGTTACTTACAGTAGGTTATATTTCTAATACAAGGTAATAATCATATTCAAACGTTAATTCAATTTCTATAACTATAACAATCTTATTTCGAGTGGAAATCTTACTTGAAATTGTTTTCGTGTCATGATTCTGCTTCAAGAACTTTCAAGCCATCCAAGGATCCTTTTGTTGGGATTTAACAAGTTTCATAATACTTATAATCATTCAAGAAATAAGATTTGCGGAAGCGTATAAATTACCATTTTAAAACTTGTAAATCTTTAACCATTTAAAGTTAAATCCCAAATAGGATCAAGTTGTGAAACATACTTACAAACTACAAGCAAGAAAAGGGTTTATACCTACTCCAAGCTTGTTGATGAGTGATGATGATGATGATGAATGGAGCTCCAAAAGTATGAAACCTCAAGTTGTTATAACCCAAACTTATGCACCAACACCCTTGCTATTAGTTAGGATTTTATTTAACACTTGAATGAGCTTACAAAGACCAAAATAAAACCACCTTCTAACCCTAAAAGGCCACGGTTTTGCAGCTGCAGAATGGGAGGTTTTGTGCAGTTTTTTTGGTGTATTTTTGCATGTATCACTTGAGAAAAAATGAGTCAATGCTTGGTGGAAGTGTTAAGCATGCTTATGAGAAGTTGTGTAGTATTAAAAGTAACAAAACAAGCATGTGAGCCCTTCCTTGGAGTCCAAAATTCTGCCACATATATTGTTTAATAATAATACATGTAAGTTTATAAACTTATTATAAACTTATGTATTATTTTGTTACTCATATATTTTATAAAACCTTTTATAAAATATAACACAATATAATCATTTAAACCCATAAACAATTATATATAAATTATCCAAATAATTTATCTCAAGTGATAATATTTTAGAAACCCGATTTTCTAAAATCCAAGTGTCGCGTATTTGTTTAATGATTCAATCGTTAAGATCAAATACATATGAGGTGTCGGTAAGTTTGTTATTGGGTATGACCCGACTTGGATCATAACATATTAGCCACATTAATTTAATATGTCTCTCGGGCATACGAAATACCTTCAATCTCCCACTTGCACGAGAAACATAAGAAATTAATGCAAGTGACGGATACCACCTAACGACCGTCCATCACCCCCAATATGTTATGACTTTGTGCCATTCAATAACATCATCCCTTTCGAGTTCCCATCTCGAATATGAATAGGTGAATCTTTCATTATATCCTTTCATCCTAGATGTCATGTTAAATCCAAGAGACACGGAGTGATCACTCCCTTTTAGATTTAACTCTATCAGGCCTTAGACATCTGACTCTCAATGAATAAGAGGGATAAATTCCATCTTGACTACATACGTCCTAAATATATATACCTTGCATTATACCTGAGCTCTTCCTTATGAACTACCATATTTCAGAATAGCGAAGGAAAGAATCAAGGCACAATACTTGGTAAATATTCGAACCCAATATGCATCTCAGGTCAGAGGATACAATGATATTCGCCTTTACTCAAGATTACATGTGATCAACCACAAAGGCACCATTTAGTGAATCTTGAGAGCGGGTCTTCCAATATTTGTATCCCACAAATATCTATGAACCTTGGTAGCAACCTTGCCCCACATTCAGTCTGTGAATGTATACCAATCCAAGTTCATAATAGTCTAAACCTCACACTTGCTCCCACAAATGTGATCGACTATGGAATTTAGAATAATTACTTATTCATGGATAAAATATGCAAAATAGGAACATAACTCAAAATAAATTAATACCATAATTATATTAATGAGTTTGAACAATTTTTGTTCAGTTACAATACTTAAAACAGATCATGACCAATCACTAGAATATCGAAGTCCTAATGCACAAACATGTTCTGCATGTTTTGATCCATGTAAGAGCTTCGTGAGTGGATCCGCTATGTTAAGATCTGTGTGAACTTTGCGAATACATATCTTTCCCTTTTCAACTTCATCCCTTATGTAGTTGAATCTCCGCTCAATGTGACGGGTCTTTTGGTGAGCACGAGGTTCCTTGATTTGAGCAATCGCACCCTCGTTGTCACAAAAGATCTCAAGAGGGTCCTGAATGGAAGGGACTACTCCTAAGTCGTCGATGAATTTCTTCATCCATGCAGCTTCCTGAGCTGCCAATGAGGCGGCAATGTACTCTGACTCTGTAGTGGATAATGCAACAACATCCTGTTTTGAACTCTTCCAAGAGACCGCACCTCCATTTAACGTGAAGACATAACCGGATTGTGATCGAGAATCATCTCGATCAGTTTGGAAACTCGCGTCCACGTAACCCTTTACTGCGAGTTCCTCCTCACCAGACCCATATATTAGGAACATATCCTTAGTCCTCCTAAGGTATTTTAATATACTTTTGACAGCAATCCAATAACTGTTTCCTGGGTTATTCTGGTATCTACTTGTCAGGCTAAGAGCGCATGACACATCCGGTCTAGTGCATATCATTGCATACATGATTGACCCAATGGCGGACGCATATGGGACTTTCTTCATTCTCTCCTGTTCATCTTTCGTGGTGGGGCACTGAGATGAACTGAGAAGTGTTCCCTTTTGAATAGGTACCAAACCTTTCTTAGAGTTCTCCATCTTGAACCTTTTCAAGATCTTTTCAATGTATGCACTTTGATTCAAACCTATCAGTTTCTTGGATCTATCCCTGTAGATCCCAATCCCCAAAACGTATTGTGCTTCTCCAAGATCCTTAATGGAGAAGCATCTGCTTAACCAAGTTTTAACACCTTGCATTGCCAGAATATCATTTCCAAATAACAATATATCATCCACATATAGTACAAGGAACATGATAGTGCTCCCACTAGCTTTCTTGTATACACAAGCTTCATCACCATTTTTAATGAAGCCAAATTTCTTGGCCTCCTCATTAAAACGATGATTCCACATTCTAGATGCTTGTTTCAATCCGTAGATTGACTTCTTTAACTTGCATACCTTTTTAGGATATTTCGGATCAACAAAACCCTCAGGCTGAACCATATAGACATCTTCCTCAAGATGTCCATTTAGGAAAGCGGTCTTGACATCCATCTGCCATATTTCATAATCATAATGAGCAGCAATGGCAAGTAATATCCTAATAGACTTTAGAATTGCCACAGGCAAAAAAGTTTCATCATAGTCAACCCCTTGAGTTTGAGTGAAACCTTTTGCTACAAGTCTAGCATTATATGTATCCAAGTTTCCATGTATGTCGGTTTTCATTTTGAACAGCCATTTACAATCAGCTAGCCTAGAGCCAGGAGGTTGCACAACAAGTTCTCAAACTTGGTTGTCATACATGGATTGCATCTCAGCGTTCATGGCTTCCTACCATTTATCTTTATCAACCCTTGATAAAGCATCTTGGTAGTTTATTGGTTCATCCAAATCAACCACATAGCAACCATCCATGAGAAACCCATATCTCTCAGGAGGATTACTAATCCTACCAGATCTGCGAACGTCTTGTGTATTTTGATCATCCATTTGATCATTCTCAACATTTTCATGTTGAGTGCTAGTGTCAACCAATTGTGTATCAACTGCTTGATCTTGAACCTCTTCAAGATCTATCTTCCTTTCACTATTTCCTTCCATTAGGAACTTAGTTTCAAGGAATTCAGCTTTTCGAGCAACAAATACAATTTGCTCGGTTGGATCATAGAAATAATATCCCATATCATCCTTGGGGTATCCTATGAAGATACACTTCGTGGATCGAGCATTCAACTTATTAGGGACGTAACGCTTAGGATAAGCTTCACATCCCCATACCTTTAAGTATGATTGAGATGGAGGTTTTCCAAACCACATCTCATGAGGAGTTCGTTCCACTTTCTTGGTTGGGGCCATATTTAAGATACGAGCCGCGGAGCATAGACAATAACCCCAAAATGATAGAGGTAACGAGCTTCTAGCCATCATAGATCGAACCATATCCATTAGGGTTCGGTTCCTCCTTTCGGAAACTCCATTAAGTTGGGGTGTTCCAGGAGGAGTGAGCTGTGAGATAATCCCACAGCTTTTAAGATGATCTTGGAAAGCATCGCTTAGGTATTCATCTCCTCTATCGGTACGAAGTACCTTGATTGTCTTATTGAGTTGATTTTGTACTTCGTTTTGATATTCCTTGAATGCTTCAAAAGTTTCGTCCTTATGTCTTAACAAGTAGACATATCCGAAACGACTGAAGTCATCAATGAAAGTAATGAAGTATCTTTCACCATTCCTAGTTATGGGCTTAAAGGGTCCACATACATCCGAATGTATTAATCCCAATAAGTCCTTAGCCCTTTCATAGGTCCCTTTGAAAGGTGCTTTAGTCATTTTGCCTTGTAAACAAGATTCACATACATCAAACGAGTCCATCTCATTTGATTTCAAGAGTCCATTCTTTTGAAGTGTACGCATTCGGTTCTTGTTTATGTGACCAAGGCGACAATGCCATAAGTAGGAATCACTCAAATCCCTTTTGAGTTTCTTGGTGCTAGTATGGTATATTGAGCTACTAGATGATGTATCATCATGAACCAACTCATAAATTCCATTTGAAGGCGAAGCCTTAAAATAGAATACATTATCCAAATAAACATGGATATCATTATTAACAAAATTAAGATAAAAACCACATTGTTTTAAACGGGAAACTGAAATAATGTTTCGACATAAATTCGGTGCATTCAAAACATTGTTCAAAATAAGTTCCAAACCACTTGGAAGCTTTAATACAAAGTCTCCTTGAGCCTTCACTTGCACTTTGGCTCCATTACCCATAAAGAGACTTGATGTTCCCGTTTGCTTGCTACTTCTTTTGAACCCCTGCAAAGAATTGCAAATGTGAGTTCCACATCCAGTGTCTAATACCCATGTATTAGAAGAAGTAATACTAAGCTCTATATATACCATATATATGTTACCTGAGGATTGCCCCGCATCCCTCTTTTCCTTCAACTCCTTAAGGTAGACCGGGCAATTGCGTTTCCAGTGACCCATTTCACCGCAACCGAAGCACGGGTCTTCCTTGGGGTTTGCTTGTCCGGCAACCTTTTGCTTCTTGTTCTTGTTTTTAGTTGGGGTAACCATCCTCCCCTTTCCCTTGCCTTGATGGGCGGGTCCTTTCCTCTTAGCCGCCTTTGGCTTAGAGGTGTTGTTACCTTTGGACCCACCATCATTGATAATTAGCACGGGTGAAGCCCTCTTAGCCATGCTAGTTTCCGCCGTCCTGAGCATGTCATGAAGTTCGCCAATGGTCTTATCCATCCCATTCATATTGTAATTAATTACAAATTGGTCAAACCTCTTTGACAAGGAGTTTAGGATAAGATCTGTGGCTAGCTCATTAGATATGTTGAGATTAAGACGGTTTGCGCGATCAATGAGGCTTTTCATCTTAAGGCAAAAGATGAAACGGATTGGGAGTCGTCCATACGACATGCATGAAGTGCTCGAACGGTCTCGAAGCGCTTGACACGTGCTTGTTGAAGGAACATCTCCTTCAATTGCGTGATCATGTCGTATGCAGTATGATGCTCGAAATCCTTTTGGAGTTCGGGTATCATAGTCCCAAGCATTAGGCAAGTGACTTGAACCGAATCGGCGCAATACTTATCCCAATAAGCCATGCCTTTCGTATCATCCTCGTCGGGTTGATCGGGAATAGAGTCTTCCAACACATACGCCTTATCCTCAAGTTTGAGGACAATCCTAATATTGCGGAACCAATCCATAAAGTTTGTATGGTTGAGTTTGTCTTTCTCGAGGAAAGACCTTAACGATATGTTGTTCAAGTTAATAGGTGCGTTTTGCATGTTGTTGTTATTTGAGGCCATCTACAAAATTTAGCAAAGTTCATTTAAGTATCGATTTTAAATTTAATAAACAATACCCTTTTAAATTTTAATTGACTTATTAAATATTAGAATCCAACGGTAAATCAAATTTCGGTTATGTGACCTTTATCCCGTTATTTGATTTAGCTAGGTAGTCATTTATATGACAATTACAATCCTTTTGCAACTTCTAAATTATGGGATCATGCAATCCTTTTGCATGGCATATTTATCCCATCAACGCCTATTTGTTCCTCATGCTTCGGTGACCCTAAGTTCATGATTCCCAAATCAAGTCGTCCTACTTGTGTAAACATGTAAAATTAACATACAAGTGGTTAGGTGACCTTTATCCCACAAGCATGCGAATTTTACCTTAACCATATTAGTTTGCTCATAACGGTTAGGTGACCTTTATCCCATTATGAGTTCCCTACTATGTTTAAGTGTCCCACAAAAGGATGGCGTTAAACTTGTTTACCTTGTTTTAGTTTTAAAGGGATTTTCGGCTTTCTTTATTCTAGTTTAAGAAAACATATATGCCATACACCAACATGCATTTAGTGTATGGTTTATTTGAAATCCATTTTCAAGTCTAGTAATTTTAGCCAATTACTTGATATAAACCATTTTATATATATGATCCTTATCATGTTCTTAATAACAGTTTATTAGTGTCCTTTGCCATTTCAATTTAACCAATTAAATTGTAGTTTTGCATATGTTAATAATGTTAAATTTAACCAATTAAACTTCCATTTTAGCTAGTTGTTAATTTGTGTGATTTATTTGTAGCATACAAACATACAATCCATAATCATACAAAACAACCACGCATGCAAAATAATACGTTCACAATCAAGCCTTTTGGTAGGCATTTTGTTTAGCCGAAAACAAAATGCCACCGGTTAATGGGTCAAATCACAAAGTAGGAGATTTTACATCTCCCACTAAATCTTGTATCCAAATACAATCTTCTTGTGTTCTTCAAGTCTTCATCATCTTCATCATTTTACAAAATATATCCTAATACATTTTGTCTAAAAAATGAAATTACAACCTAATCCCTATTTTACATACCAAATATAAAAAATAAATTACATAACCAAATGAATTATTACATGCCAAATGAATAAATATTATTACAAACCAATTGAATAAATATAAATCAACCATGCATGCAACCAAACATAAGGTCAAGGCTTAGATTGTGAACTTTAACATACAACCAAGTATGAACCAAATGGAAGAACCAAAACCCACTTTTGGAACTCCATAAATTCGGCCATATAATAAACCCACCCAAAACCATAAATATTTTGCATTTTACAATCATGCATGTATATAAAATGCAAAATATATAGTGAGTTTGATAATCATCTCGAAGCATATTTCAACAACTTCGGCTCTAGATACCATTGTTGGGATTTAACAAGTTTCATAATACTTATAATCATTCAAGAAATAAGATTTGCGGAAGCGTATAAATTACCATTTTAAAACTTGTAAATCTTTAACCATTTAAAGTTAAATCCCAAATAGGATCAAGTTGTGAAACATACTTACAAACTACAAGCAAGAAAAGGGTTTATACCTACTCCAAGCTTGTTGATGAGTGATGATGATGATGATGAATGGAGCTCCAAAAGTATGAAACCTCAAGTTGTTATACCCCAAACTTATGCACCAACACCCTTGCTATTAGTTAGGATTTTATTTAACACTTGAATGAGCTTACAAAGACCAAAATAAAACCACCTTCTAACCCTAAAAGGCCACGGTTTTGCAGCTGCAGAATGGGAGGTTTTATGCAGTTTTTTTTGGTGTATTTTTGCATGTATCACTTGAGAAAAAATGAGTCAATGCTTGGTGGAAGTGTTAAGCATGCTTATGAGAAGTTGTGTAGTATTAAAAGTAACAAAACAAGCATGTGAGCCCTTCCTTGGAGTCCAAAATTCTGCCACATATATTGTTTAATAATAATACATGTAAGTTTATAAACTTATTATAAACTTATGTATTATTTTGTTACTCATATATTTTATAAAACCTTTTATAAAATATAACACAATATAATCATTTAAACCCATAAACAATTATATATAAATTATCCAAATAATTTATCTCAAGTGATAATATTTTAGAAACCCGACTTTCTAAAATCCAAGTGTCGCGTATTTGTTTAATGATTCAATCGTTAAGATCAAATACATATGAGGTGTCGGTAAGTTTGTTATTGGGTATGACCCGACTTGGATCATAACATATTAGCCACATTAATTTAATATGTCTCTCGGGCATACGAAATACCTTCACCTTTAAAGCTAGATCTATTTTTCTCATTTCCAGTAGGTTTATCCAAGGAACTTGAGGTAGTAATGATGTTCATAACATCATTCGATTCATACATATAAAGCTATCTTATTCGAAGGTTTAAACTTGTAATCACTAGAACATAGTTTAGTTAATTCTAAACTTGTTCGCAAATAAAAGTTAATCCTTCTAAATTGACTTTTAAAATCAACTAAACACATGTTCTATATCTATATGATATGCTAACTTAATGATTTAAAACCTGGAAACACGAAAAACACCGTAAAACCGGATTTACGCCGTCGTAGTAACACCGCGGGCTGTTTTGGGTTAGTTAATTAAAAACTATGATAAACTTTGATTTAAAAGTTGTTATTCTGAGAAAATTATTTTTATTATGAACATGAAACTATATCCAAAAATTATGGTTAAACTCAAAGTGGAAGTATGTTTTCTAAAATGGTCATCTAGACGTTGTTCTTTCGACTGAAATTACTACCTTTACAAAAATGACTTGTAACTTACTTTTACGACTATAAACCTATACTTTTTCTGTTTAGATTCATAAAATAGAGTTCAATATGAAACCATAGCAATTTGATTCACTCAAAACGGATTTAAAATGAAGAAGTTATGGGTAAAACACGATTGGATAATTTTTCTCATTTTAGCTACGTGAAAATTGGTAACAAATCTATTCCAACCATAAATTAATCAACTTGTATTGTATATTATGTAATCTTGAGATACCATAGACACGTATACAATGTTTTGACCTATCATGTCGACACATCTATATATATTTCGGAACAACCATAGACACTCTATATGTGAATGTTGGAGTTAGCTATACAGGGTTGAGGTTGATTCCAAAATATATATAGTTTGAGTTGTGATCAATATTGAGATACGTATACACTGGGTCGTGGATTGATTCAAGATAATATTTATCGATTTATTTCTGTACATCTAACTGTGGACAACTAGTTGTAGGTTACTAACGAGGACAGCTGACTTAATAAACTTAAAACATCAAAATATATTAAAAGTGTTGTAAATATATTTTGAACATACTTTGATATATATGTATATATTGTTATAGGTTCGTGAATTAACCAGTGGCAAGTCTTACTTCCCGACGAAGTAAAAATCTGTGAAAGTGAGTTATAGTCCCACTTTAAAATCTAATATTTTTGGGATGAGAATACATGCAGGTTTTATAAATGATTTACAAAATAGACACAAGTACGTGAAACTACATTCTATGGTTGAATTATCGAAATCGAATATGCCCCTTTTTATTAAGTCTGGTAATCTAAGAATTAGGGAACAGACACCCTAATTGACGCGAATCCTAAAGATAGATCTATTGGGCCTAACAAACCCCATTCAAAGTACCGGATGCTTTAGTACTTCGAAATTTATATCATATCCGAAGGGTGTCCCGGAATGATGGGGATATTCTTATATATGTATCTTGTTAATGTCGGTTACCAGGTGTTCACCATATGAATGATTTTTATCTCTATGTATGGGATGTGTATTGAAATATGAAATCTTATGGTCTATTGTTACGATTTGATATATATAGGTTAAACCTATAACTCACCAACATTTTTGTTGACGTTTAAAGCATGTTTATTCTCAGGTGAATACTAAGAGATTCCGCTGTTGCATACTAAAATAAGGACAAGATTTGGAGTCCATGTTTGTATGATATTGTGTAAAAACTGCATTCAAGAAACTGATTTCGATGTAACATATTTGTATTGTAAACCATTATGTAATGGTCGTGTGTAAACAGGATATTTTAGATTATCATTATTTGATAATCTACGTAAAGCTTTTTAAACCTTTATTTATGAAATAAAGGTTATGGTTTGTTTTAAAAATGAATGCAGTCTTTGAAAAACATCTCATATAGAGGTCAAAACCTCGCAACGAAATCAATTAATATGGAACGTCTTTAATAAATAAGAACGGAACATTTCATGATATACCCCACCTATCAAAGGAAAGCCTTTTATAAACTAAGGCATTTCTGAAAAGTCTTTCAAATGTTTGACAAGTTAATTTTGCCATAACTAAATGTGCTGATGAATTCTGACCGACTCTAGACAAGATTTCCTCAATCATATCCTCTGGTAGGTCTTCTAAAATATTCGGTTATCTACCCTTAACATCCATTTTGTTTTTATACTGTAAAATAGACAAGGATTAGATTCGTAAAAGATAATTAACAAACAATACAAGCAATTTTTACATAGAATATAAAAGTACAAGCACACTACAATACATATAATACACAACATGATTACAACCCTCTAATCTGAATCACTGGTTTCTTCTTCTTCGGACTTGGTTCGTTTTCCTAATTTTCTAGGAATATATGGTGTTCCTCTAATACGAGCCATCGTTTTCCATAATGGTTTAGAAAAACCTGATGGTTTAGAGGTTCCCGGGTCATTGTTACATTTTAGGAAATACGGATGTTGTCGATACATATAAAGTTCATCGGGGTTGGAATCGGGTTTCTCCATTTTTATACCTTTTCCCTTATTATTTTCTTTCACTTTATTAAATTGGGTCGAGGTAATTTCTATAACATCATCGGAATCCTCATCGGGATCCGATTCATCAGAAAATTGGTAATCTTCCCAATATTTTGCTTCTTCGGCGGAAACACCATTGACCATTATTAACTTTGGTCCGTTGGTTGAGGATTTTCTTTTATTTAATCGATTTACTATATGTATCAATATTTCTTCCTCCGGAACCTCTTCTTCTTCTTCTGGTTCCTCCTCTTCCAATTCCTCCTCTTCTGGTTCCTCTTCTTCTGGTTCCTCCTCTTCCAGTTCCTCCTCTTCCGGTTCCTCCTCTTCCGATTCCTCTTCGAGAATTTGTGAATCTTCCCTCTTCATTATTATTAGGTGAATCAATGGGATTTGTACTAGAGGTAGACATCTATCACACAATATCAAACACGTTAAGAGATTAATATATCACATAATATTTACATGTTAATAATATATAGTTTCCAACAAAAAATGTTAAGCAATCATTTTTGAAGAAAAACACGGTCGAAGTCCAGACTCACTAATGCATCCTAACAAACTCGGTAAGACACACTAATGCAATTTTCTGGTTCTCTAAGACCAACGCTCTGATACCAACTGAAATGTCCCGTTCATATTGATTATAAACGTTCCATATTAATTGATTTCATCGCGAGGTTTTGACCTCTATATGAGACATTTTTCAAAGACTGCATTCATTTTTAAAACAACCATAACCTTTATTTTATCAATAAAGATTTAAAAAGCATTACGTAGATTATCAAATAATGATAATCTAAAATATACCATTTATACACGACCATTACATAATGGTTTACAATAAGAATATATTACATCAAAAATAAGTTTCTTGAATGCAGTTTTTACATAATATCATACAAGCATGGACTCCAAATCTTGTCCTTATTTTAGTATGCAACAGCGGAAGCTCTTAATAATCACCTGAGAATAAACATGCTTAAAACGTCAACAAAAATGTTGGTGAGTTATAGGTTTAACCTATATATTATCAAATCATAATAATAGACCACAAGATTTCATATTTCAATATACATCCCATACATAGAGATAAAATTCATTCATATGGTGAACACCTGGTAACCGACATTAACAAGATGCATATAAGAATATCCCCTATCATTCCGAGAAATCCTTCGGACATGATAAAAACAACATCGAAGTACTAAAGCATCCGGTACTTTGGATGGGGTTCGTTACGCCCAATAGATCTATCTTTAGGAATCGCGTCAATTAGTAGATCGGTTTACTAATTCTTAGGTTACCAAGAAAAAGGGGCATATTTGGCTTCGATCATTCACCCATATAATGTAGTTTCAATTACTTGTGTCTATTTTGTAAAATATTTATAAAACTGCATGTATTCTCATCCAAAAATATTATATTTTAAAAGTGGGACTATAACTCACTTTCACAGATTTTTACTTCGTCGAGAAGTAAGACTTGGCCACTGGTCGATTCACGAACCTATAAGAAATATGTACATATATATCAAAGTATGTTCAAAATATATTTACAACATTTTAATACGTTTTAAAGTTTTAAGTTTATTAAGTCAGCTGTCCTCGTTAGTAACCTACAACTAGTTGTCCACAATTAGATGTACAGAAATAAATGGATATATATTATCTTGAATCAATTCATGACCCAGTGTATACACGTCTCAGGCTAGATCAACCTCAACTCTGTATAGCTAACTCCAACATTACTGCATATAGAGTGTCTATGGTTGTTCCGAATAATATATATACATAGGTCGATATGATATGTCAAAACATTTACATACGTGTCTATGGTATCCCAAAATTACATAATATATTAAAATACATGTAAAATAAAATATAAGTTAGCTAGGATATGATTTGTATAGAATTGTTACAATATTTCTCGTAGCTACAACAATCAAAAATATTCAATCTTATTTTACCCCTTCGTTTTAAATCCGTTTTGAGTGAATCAAATTGCTATGGTTTCATATTGAACTCTATTTTATGAATCTAAACAGAAAAAGTATAGGTTTATAGTCGGAAATATAAGTTATAAGTCATTTTTGTAAGAGGTAGTCATTTCTGTCGAAAGAACGACGTCTTGATGACCATTTTGAAAAACATACTTCCACTTTGAGTTTAACCATGATTTTTGGATATAGTTTCATGTTCATAAGAAAAATCATTTTCCCAGAAGAACAACTTTTAAATCAAAGTTTATCATAGTTTTTAATTAACTAACCCAAAACAGCCCGCGGTGTTACTACGAAGGCGTACATCCGGTTTTACGGTGTTTTTCGTGTTTTCCGATTTTAAATCATTAAGTTAGCATATCATATAGATATATAACATGTGTTTATTTGATTTTAAAAGTCAAGTTAGAAGGATTAACTTTTGTTTACGAACAAGTTTAGAATTAACTAAACTATGTTCTAGTGATAACATGTTCAAATCTTCGAATAAGATAGTTTTATATGTATGAATCAAATGATGTTATGAACATCATTACTACCTCAAGTTTAGTAGGTAAACCTACTGGAAGTGACAAGAAATGATCTAGCTTCAAAGGTGTAACACCCCAGCTTAACATGACCACAATATTGTTCGCTTTGCCCGCAGGCGCACGGATTTTTCTTGGTGACCACACACGAGAAGCACTTTCCCAGGAGGTCACCCATTCTGGTAGTGCTCTCGTCCGAGCACGCTTAACCACAACGTACTCACACTTCTGCTCAGCCTGTGGTCCCAAAACGCGTTGTGTCATTTAAGCGTGAGTATTACCTTATAATCCCATGATCACTCATGTTCGTGGGCGATGTGGGATTTGCCTAGGGTGTTACATTAACCCCCCCTTAGGGACTCATCGTCCTCGATGAGGTTTTCCCCACCACCCCCAACGGCACATGAGTGGCTCTGATACCATTCTGTAACACCCCAGCTTAACATGACCACAATATTGTCCGCTTTGCCCGCAGGCGCACGGATTTTTCTTGGCGACCACACACGAGAAGCACTTTCCCAGGAGGTCACCCATTCTGGTAGTGCTCTCGTCCGAGCACGCTTAACCACAACGTACTCACACTTCTGCTCAGCCTGTGGTCCCAAAACACGTTGTGTCATTTAAGCGTGAGTATTACCTTATAATCCCATGATCACTCATGTTCGTGGGCGATGTGGGATTTGCCTAGGGTGTTACAAAAGGATCTTGGATGGCTTGAAAGTTCTTGAAGTAGAATCATGACACGAAAACAAGTTCAAGTAAGATTATCACTCAAATTAAGATAGTTATAGTTATAGGAACTGAATCAAAGTTTGTATATGAGCATTACCTTGATTTAGAATGATATCTTACTTTAAACAACAAGGATTTCTCGAGGTTGGATGATCACTTTACAAGATTGGAAGTGAGCTAGTAAACTTGGAAGTATTCTTGATTTTATGAAACTAGAACTTGTAGAATTTATGAAGAACACTTAGAACTTGAAGATGGAACTTGAGAGAGATCAATTAGATGAAAAAAATTGAAGAATAAAATTGTTTGTAGGTGTTTTTGATCGTTGGTATATGGATTAGATATAAAGGAATGTAATTTTGTTTTCATGTAAATAAGTCATGAATGATTACTAATATTTTTGTAATTTTATGAGATATTTCATGCTAGTTGCCAAATGATTATTCCCACATGTGTTAGGTGACTCACATGGGCTGCTAAGAGCTGATCATTGGAATGTATATACCAATAGTACATACATTTAGAAGCTGTGTATTGTACGAGTACGAATACGGGTGCATACGAGTAGAATTGTTGATGAAACTGAACGAGGATGTAATTGTAAGCATTTTTGTTAAGTAGAAGTATTTTGATAAGTGTCTTGAAATCTTTCAAAAGTGTATGAATACATATTAAAACACTACATGTATATACATTTTAACTGAGTCGTTAAGTCATCGTTAGTCGTTACATGTAAATGTTGTTTTGAAACCTTTAAGTTAACGATCTTGTTAAATGTTGTTAACTCAATGTTTATTATATCTAATGAGATGTTAAATTATTATATTATCATGATATTATGATATATATATCTTAATATGATATATATACATTTAAATGTCGTTACAACGATAATCGTTACATATATGTCTCGTTTAGAAATCCTTAAGTTAGTAGTCTTGTTTTTACATATGTAGTTCATTGTTAATATACATAATGACATGTTTACTTATCATTTATCATGATTAAACATAGTGTAACAATATCTTAATATGATTAATATGTAATTAGTAAGACGTTGTTATAACGATAATCGTTATATATATCGTTTCGAGTTTCTTAATTCAATAAACACAATTTTATGTATATAACTCATTGTTAAAATACCTAATGAGATACTTACTTATCATAATATCATGTTAACTATATATATAATCATATATATGTCATCATATAGTTTTTACAAGTTTTAACGTTCGTGAATCACCGGTCAACTTGGGTGGTCAATTGTCTATATGAAACCTATTTCAATTAATCAAGTCTTAACAAGTTTGATTGCTTAACATGTTGGAAACACTTAATCATGTAAATATCAATTTCATTTAATATATATAAACATGGAAAAGTTCGGGTCACTACACCACCTATCGAAGGAAAGCCTTCTATAAACCAAGGCATGCTTGGAACGTCTTTCAAATGTTCTACAAACTAATATCGCCATACACAATTAAGCTGATGAATTCTGACCAACTCTAGACAAGATTTCATCAATCATATCCTGTGGTAGGTCTTCTAAAATATTCGGTTGTGTATTCTTAACGTCCATTTTATGTTTTTATACTGTAAAATAGACGAAAATTAGATTCGTAAAAGATAATTAACAATCAATACGAGCAATTTTTACATATAACATAAAAGTACAAGCACACTACAATACATATATTACACAGCATGATTACAACTCTTTATTCCGACTCACTTGTTTCTTCCTCCTCAGACTTGGTTCATTTTGCTACTTTCCCAGGGATAAATGGTGCTCCTCTAATATGAGTCGTCCTTTTCATAAATGGTCTAGAAAAACCTGGTGGCTTAGACGTTACCGGGTTATAGTTAAAATTTAAGAAATATGGGTGTTTACGGTATACCCCATCAGGGTATTTCATGTTAACATAGAGTTCATCACTTTTGGGATCAGGTTTTTCTATTTTGATAGCTTTTCCCTTATTGTTTTCTTTTACTTCATTAAATTGGGTCGGGGTAATTTCTATAACATCATCGGAATCCTCGTCGCGATCCGATTCATCAAAAAATTGGTAATCTTCCCAATATTTTTTCTCCTCAGCGGAGACACCACAAACCATTTTTAATTTTGGTCCATTGGTTGAAGATTTTCTTTTATTTAATTTTTTTCCTGTGGTTTTTAACACTTCCTCCTCCGGAACTTCTTCTTCTTCAGGTTCCTCTTCTTCCGGTTCCTCTTTTTCAGGAATTTGTGAATCTTCCCAAAATATATTCGACTCTTCATTGTTATTAGGTGAGTCGATGGGATTGGTACTGGAAGTAGACATCTATCACACATTAACTAACACATTAGTAATATACCACATAATATTTACATGTAAAAATTTATAGTTTCCAACAAGAAGTGTTAAGCAATCGTTTTTAAAGAAAACACGGTCGAAGTCCAGACTCACTAATGCATCCTAACAAACTCGATAAGACACACTAATGCAAATTTTTGGTTCTCTAAGACCAACGCTTGGATACCAACAGAAATGCCCCATTCATATGGATTATAAACGTTTCATGTTAATTAGTTTCGTTGCGAGGTTTTGACCTCTATATGAGACGTTTTTCAAAGACTGCATTCGTTTTTAAAACAAACCATAACCTTTATTTTATCGACAAAGGTTTAAAGAACATTACCTAGATTATCAAGTAATGATAATCTAAAATATCACGCTTACACACGACCATTACATAATGGTTTACAATAATAATATGTTACAATAAAGTAAGTTCTCGAATGTAGTTTTTAAACAATATTATACAAGCATGCTGACTCCAATTCTTGTCTTTAATTTAGCATACAATAGCAAAAGCTCTTAACAATCATCTGAGAATAAACATGCTTAAAACGTCAACAAAAAAGTTGGTGAGTTATAGGTTTAACTTGTTTATATAACAAATTGTAATAATAGACCACAAGATTTCATTTTTCAATAACATGCAATCTGCATAAAAATCATTCATATGGCGAACACCTAGTAAGCGATATTAACAAGATGCATATAGAATATCCCCAAACAGAATCCTCTCGTCTGTATAATATAAACTCGAAGTACTAAAGCATACCATTTTCCAGTATGGGGGGAGTTAGTGCCCGTAGATCTACCTTTAGGATTCGTGTCAATTAGTGGCCATTATACCGGCTCCATACCATTTTCCAGCATGAAGGTTGTATAATAAACACTAATTCTTAGGCTACCAAGCTAAAAAGGGCGATATTCGATATAGTAATCCAACTATAGAATGTAATTTCAAGTACTTGTGTCTATTTGTAAAACATTTACAAAACTGCATGTATTCTCATCCCAAAAATATTAGATAGTAAAAATGGGACTATAACTCACTTTCACAAAATTTCAATTTTTCGGAAATAAGACTTGGCCACGGGTCGATTCACGAACCTATAACAAATATATACATATATATCAAAGTATGATCGAAATATATTCACAACATTTTTATTACGTGTTGACGATTTAAGTTGTTAAGTTAGCAGTTCAACATTAGTAGTCCACAATTAGTAGTCCACAGTTAGTAGTACATAAATAAATTGATATACATATTATCTCGAATCAATCCACGACCCATTGTATACATGTCTCAGACTCGATCATAACTCAAGGTATATATATTATTTTAGAATCAACCTCGACTCTTTATATGGTAACTCGAACATTACCGCATATAGTGTCTTATGGGTTATTCAAAATAATATATATAGATGATGTCAATATGATATGTCAAAACATTGTATACATGTCTATGGTCTATCAAGATTACATAATATATGTTAGAATACATGTATAATACAAGTTAAGTTATGGTTATTATAGATTTGTTATAAAATTTACGTAGCTAAAAAGAGTAATTTTAACCAATTTTGTTTTACCCATCATTTCTTCGTTACAAATCCGTTTTGAGTGAATCAAATTGCCATGGTTTCATATCGAACCGAAGATTAATAATCTAAACAGAAAAAGTATAGGTTTATAGTCGGAAATATAGGTTACAATTCATTTTTGAAAGAGATAGTCATGATGACCATTTTGAAAATCATACTACCACTTTGATTTTAACCATGATTTTTGGATATAGTTTCATGTTCACAAGAAATATCATTTTCTCAGAAGAACAACTTTTAAATCAAAGGTTATCGTAGTTTTTAATTATCCAACCCAAAAATCCCCCGATTTTACTACGACGGCGTATGTCCGGTTTTACGGTGTTCTTGGTGTTTCCAGGTTTTAAATCATTAAGTTAGCATACCATATAGATATAGAACATCTGTTTAGTTGATTTTAAACGTTAAGTTAGAAGGATTAACTTTGTTTGCGAACAAGTTTAGAATTAACTAAACTATGTTCTAGTGATTACAAGTTTAAATCTTCGAATAAGATTGTTATATATATATATATATATATATATATATATATATATATATATATATATATATATATATATATATATATATATGAATCGAATGATGTTATGAACATCATTACTACCTCAAGTATAGTAGGTAAACATACTGGAAATGATAAAAATATAACTTGAGCTTCAAAGGATCTTTGATGGCTTGGAAGTTCTGGAAGTAGAATCATGACATGAAAACAAGTTCAAGTAAGATTTCTACTCGAATTAAGATAGTTATAGTTATAGAAATTGAATCAAAGTTGGAGTATTAATATTACCTTAAATTAGAATGATAACCTACTGTAAATAGCAAGGATTTCTTGATCTCAGATGATTGCTTGAAATGGTTTTGAAAGCTTGAAAGTAATATTGCAAACTTGGAAGTGTTCTTGAAGTTTACTTGAGTGATTGTTTTGTATGTTGATCTAGGTTAGCTAGATTGAGCTAGATTGAGCTAGATTATGAAGAAAATGATGCAGAACACTTAGAACAATAAGAGAGAACTTGAGAGAGAGTAGTTTGATGCAAAAAAAATTGAAAATGAAAGTGTTGGTGGATGGTGATGAATTCGTGAAAATGGACATGCATATAAGGTTCCATTTAGTTTATAATTTTCTGTAACTATTCATGCTAGTTGCCAAATGGTTGGTTCCACATGTTGGTTAATCATTTAGTGTAACTATTCATGCTAGTTGCCAAAGGAGATGATAATTGAGTGTATATACCAATATTATATACATCTAGAAGCTGGGTATTGTACGAGTACAATACGAATTGAATACGAGTAGAATTGTTGATGAAAATGAATGGAAATGTAATTGTAACCATTTTTGTTAAGTATGAGTGTTTTGATATATGTCTTGAAGTCTTCCATAAGTGTATTAATACATCTTAATACACTACATGTATATACATTTTAACTGACTCGTTAAGTCATCGTTAGTCGTTACATGTACGTGTTGTTTCGAAACCTTTAAGTTAACGATCTTGTTAAATGTAATTAATCCATTGTTATTATACTTAATGAGATGTTAAATTGTTATGTTATCATAATAACATTATGTGTTAATATATCTTAATACGATATATATACATTAAAACGTTATTACAACTATAATCGTTACATACATAATTCGTTTCGAAATCCTTAAGTTAGTAGTCTTGTTTCACATATGTAGTTCATTGTTAACACACTTAATGATATATTCAATTATCATTTTATCATGTTAAACATAGTGTATTAGTATCTTAATACGATACATATGTATTTATTTTAATTAAAACGTTGTTATAACGATAATCGTTATATATATCATTTCGGAATCTATAAGTTAGTAGTCTCATTTTTCGTATATAGTTCATTGTTAATATACATAATGAGAAACTTAATTATCATCATATTGTTAAACATATATATATGTCCATATATATATTATCATTTCCTTTTTACAAGTTTTAACGTTTGTGAATCGCCGGTCAGTTTGGGTGGTCAATTATCTACATAAACTCATTTCAATTAAACAAGTCTTAAAAAGTTTGATTGCTTAACATGTTGGAAACATTTAATCATGTAAATATGAATCTCATATAATATATAATCATGGAAAAGTTCGGGTCACTACACATACTTTCACCGGCGATAGGATAACATCCCGCGGAATTCCGACATTCCATGACGCACGTTACCTTCTCCGACATTGGTCATACTCAATAGTCCTTCCAAGGACTCGTTATACGGTATTCGAACCTCAATATTTCAAATCAGTTAAGTGTTAACGCCCGCTAAACACCATAATAGACCACAGTTGTATCTTCGGGTTTTTCACCGGTACCCAAATACAAAGTAATCATACCATCGGAGTGGAGCATTTCACTAGCAGGTATAAGGAGGCACCCGATGCAGTGTTATGCAACTCCCATTACTACCGCCGAGTCATCAAGAGCTCGACCCTTGAGGGGTCTACTCATGGTGTCACGCGTCTCCTGACTACTCGAAGTCATACAATTTCCAAGAACCTTACGGCTCAAAGCCCACAATTTCTAGCGACACCCGCTAGCCACAATTTCTTCTAGGTGGCATAGCTAGCCTATTAACCTTTCAACTTATCACTAAGGGGATGCTTGGAAACACCAAGGCTTATACTATTCCAACTTCGTCCAAACCATCATCACGGTTACCTTCTCACATCAAATCTATGAACACTCGCTACATGCACCGCATCGAACCGCAATCGTGGTTAAGGAAGAGTGGGATCTTATGGAATCACTCACCACATTGTACCATGTAGCCTTCGAAAAGCCGAAACCTTACGCCGGGATGTCACCCGACACTTTACTCACCAAATCACCAAATTAACATGTAAATACAAACCTAACATGTTACTATCATCCAACATACATTTGCATTATGGCTACTCCCTACATGGTTTCATCACCATACGTTATGTTGTTAAGCTCTTACACGCACAACAATACACGACACAATCGACAAATCCAACGGGTCTCACTCGAACGAACTTAATGACCCAAATGCCACTACATAAAATCCTAGACAATAAAAGACTCAAACAACAGAGCCAAGGCACAGCACACCAACCTATACGACCAATCTCCTCATCGATCATAGCCAACGAACTCTCGCGAACTCATTTTTCCAGAAAACCGACGCTCACTCTCACCCGTTGACATCAATTAAGCAACGACCTAATGCCAACATAACTCGTACCTCATATATCAAGAACGCCGCTACCCGCAGGGTAGAGTTTTCCAGCTAGTGGGTTCATTTGACCTATTGTACCCAAATTTGTCTGACCGACAATACACCTATGCTTATCCTCTGGTAAAAGAGTGAACAATTTTATCATAACAATTGCGTTACTCACATCTTACACAACTATCTCGTAAAAGAGAGATGAGGTTCACCCGTCTTGCATCTCATAACACGCACATCACCAAACTTTTCTCCACCCTTGAGCATACAAAGTATTTTAGACTATCCTTTGCTACTTCAACTGAAGCACTTACCTAACCGTACGAGTATTACTCTAGCAATCATCGAGTTGCTACCGCTTGTAACTTCCACACCATCACTCGAACACCTAAGGGTTTCTTGTTGGTACCCTATGTTCAATGTAACCGTAACACTATCGAAGTCAAATACCACGCTAGTAGGTATGAAAGAGGCACCTGATGTTGCGTCCCGTAAACTCCATTACCAACATTCATCTAGATCAAACACTTGGTCTCAATGGTTTCATCTACCCGACGAACCTCATGGCTCATCAACTTCAACACGAAAGCGAACACGCTCTAACATCCGAACACCAAAGCCCGTCTCCATGGCTTGGTAGAAACATTTTCCCAAACACTAAGGAATGCTTAGAAAAATTAAGTCTTATGCCCTTCGCCCGGCAATCCAATCGTCAACATATGGAAATTCCATTAGGAATACTACCCATAACCATACCACATATTTACCCGAATGCATTCGCCCCCAAGTCGCACTCTCATGAGTCAATGACTCAAGCACTACCCTGGTGCGCCGTCGTCGAAATTACTAACCCCGCACCTATATGGGTACTATTGAAATATACGTTCACTCGAGACTACTTAGATCTCTAAACGAGATTTAAGTCTCTAATTCATAATCGAATCCATCGGCACACAACAAATAATAATAAGGCATAATTGCATCGAAAACGAAAGTACCTGAAGTAGTATCTTTGGACTTATGTGCTTCACTACCCATTAAATAGTCGCGCTCTAACCTCTTAACCCGATCATCACACGATTCGGGACATTCTGAATTTCGATGTCCCTCTTTCCGGCAGATAAAGCACTTGATCGTACTCGACGGTACACCCGTGTAGTCCTTTGCCAAATGTCCTTGTACACCACAAGTAAAACACGTATGCACGAAACCTTTCAACTTTTTTGTCTGATTTCTAACCAACTTGGGACACTCTGGCCTTCGGTGCTGTAACATCCCAGGTAAGACGTTCCCCGTAGCATGATATTGTCCGCTTTGCCCGTATGCGCACGAATTTTTCTTGGCAACCAAACATGACGAGCACTTTCCCAGGAGGTCACCCATCCTATTAGTGCTCTCGCCTGAGCACGCTTAACTGCAGAGTTCTCATGGGATCTGCTACGCTTGTGGTCCCAATACGCGTCATGCTAGGAAAGGTCTCCACACCCTTATAAGGCATGCTTCGTTCCCATATCCAACCGATGCGGGACAGATGTAACACGGATGTTACAATCCTCCCCCCTAATGGGACACCGCATGAAAGGACCCGTTCATATACATTATAAACGATTCACAATAGTTGATTTCATCGCGAGGTATTTGACCTCTATATGATACATTTTACAAACATTGCATTCGTTTTTAAAAGACAAACTTTCATTTACATCAAAAGTTGACGGCATGCATACCATTTCATAATATATCCAACTATAATTGACTTAATAATAATCTTGATGAACTCAATGACTCGAATGCAACGTCTTTTGAAATATGCCATGAATGACTCCAAGTAATATCTCTAATATGAGCAAATGTACAGCGGAATATTTCTTTCATACCTGAGAATGAACATGCTTTCAAGTGTCAACCAAAAGGTTGGTGAGTTCATAGGTTTATCATAAAACAATAAAATTCATCATTTTGATAGACCACAAGATTTAAATCTTGCATGGTACAAATAGGCCCGAATCCTATACCCACCTGTAATGTACATGCGATATCTTTTAAATACAGTACACCTTTCTCGTGTACGAAATCATCTATCATAAATCTTAGTAACCGTACACATATCTTGTGCACAAAAATAACATACACATAACCTATGTATAAAATCATTCTCTCGATACATAGCATTCACTTTTCATTTCTTTCATAGCTTGGCTTGGTAACCAACCTTAACATATAATGCGCATAATAATATCCCCAAAACAGAACATCTTGTCTGTATAATAATCATATAAACTTCGAAGTACTAAACACCACGCCAACTAGCCCTTCCGTCTAGTGAACATTCTGGGTGGGTGTGTTAAACTCGGTAGCTACCTTTAGGATTCGCGTCAATTAGGCGTGCACTAATTCTCAAAATTAGTGATGTTCCCTAATTCTTAGGTTACCAAGCAATAATAATCAGGGGAAAAATATTCATATCAATTGTGGCAATTATCACGTCCACATAATTCAATGGTGGAAATTATCACGTCCACATAATTCATTCAAGGAATGTTTTGCTTGTGTCTATCTCGTCAAACATTTATAAAAGCATTTCATGTATTCGTAGTTCAAAATGTATTTCAAAAGCATTTAATAAAGCAGTTGTAAAAGTAGTGCATGTATTCTCAGTCCCAAAAATATAAAGAGTAAAAGGGAATCAAATGAACTCACCTATTGTATTTTGTAGTAAAAATACATATGACGACAATGAACAAGTGTGAGTTTGGCCTCGGATTCACGAACATATATCATTTATATATATATATTAACACATATAATGGTAATCGAACAAATTTATGTATTATTCTTAGTAATGTAATCTTTATATTAAATAGTTTATTAATTTCCTTAATAATATATTTACTTTAATTACTTTAGATAGATAATTTTTATTTATTATAAAAATACTAATATAGTTATGTTAATAAAAATAATAATAATAAAATATATAAAATTTTTAATAATTATAGTAATAATAATAAAAATAAAAAGGTTGTATTACTTTTACAATAAAAATACTAATTTTGATAAAAATTTTTAATAGTAATAATACTTAATAATAATACTTGTTAATAAATATTAATGTTAATAATAGTAGTAATAATAATAATGATAATTATAAAAATGATAGTAATAATAATATTAATGATAATAATAATAAAATATATTATAATACTAATAATATTAATGATTAAAATGACAATACTAATAATAATAATAATCCTAATAATATAGATAATAATAATCATATTAATAAAAGTAGTAATAATAATAATAATAATAATAATAATAATAATAATAATAATAATAATAATAATAATAATAATAATAATAACAATAATAATAATAATAATAACAAAATTAATAATAAGACTACCTTTCATAATAAACTTTTCCTAAAAAGAATGCCTCAAACAGGGCTCGAACCCGAGACCTCTCGATTTAACCAACAAACCCCAGACCATCGAGCTGTTTATGAGTTCTTGTTTAAACTAGCAAATTAAATTCATTTAACCTTATCATGATCGATTATCATATCCAAATCATCATCCTTTTCATATCATTATCATGAACTTATTATCATCATCATCATTACTAATTGTCATTTTAATCATCTTATCACTATTCAATATTAAGATCATCTTCATTATGATCGTATATCATCATTCTTTAACATTTGAATTACCCTTATCAACATATATCACGACTAACATCACCTCTGTATCAACATCGTTCCATCAATTCATCAACAATTTATTCGTTCGTCTTTCATCATTCATCAACGTATCATCTATCCTAACCTTACTTGTGTATCACTAAATTCATTTATCATAATCTGTTTCAACCCAACTGTAATCCAATTGGGTCTTGGTCCGAAAAAAATATACGGTCCATTAACCACAATATCTAAACCCAACAACCAACTGGACCTTCACGGCCTAAAAGGAAGTAGTTAAATGGTGTGATTATAACTGAAAGTTTTGAACGGCAGAATCAAAACAAAAACAAAAATAATTTATATATATCGTATACACCCGTCATCCCCTCATCATAATTACCTCATCTTCCATTAGCATAAAAAATCATCATCATCATCGTTTCTTTATCATTGTTCCACATCATCGTTATCTGCTAACAACTATCTGTCATTTTCTTCGTTTCAATCGAATACAAACAGAAACATAAATGCAGCAGAATCACACGTGTGGCGTTATTGTTTGTTTTGTTCACGATAATTAAATAGAAACACAGTAAAGGTTTAGCAGTTAAAGGGGTGGCAGTTGAGGTGACTGTGGTGATGATTTTAGTGGTGGTCTTTGGGTTGAAGTTGATGGTGTAGGTTGTGAGGTTTGATCGTATGAAAGGCAGTTGAAACAGAAAGCTGGTAACAGTAATAATTGAATGATGATAATCGATAGTGGTGGTGGTTTATGATAGAGAGGTGGTTGTAGATGATGGTTGCTGGTGTTAGAGGGTGGTGGTGCCCGGTTTAATGATGATGGTGTGGTTGTAGAGTGGAAGTGGTGGTGTTTCACGATACATTTTAAGAGAGAGGTAGAGAGAGAAAGGAGAGAGGAAGAGATGGTGGCCGGTGGTGTTGGGAGGTGCAGGGTGGCAGGCGATTGCAAGTGATGGTGGCGGTGGTCTAATGGTGTTGTGAAGGAGAATGGTTAGAGTATTCATTGGTTATATGTGTGTATGTTTATGGATGTCCTAGTATGCATATATATATATATATATATATATATATATATATATATATATATATATATATATATATATATATATATATATATATATATATATTACTTTACAAATAAGAATTGAATATAAAACTACAAAGGAATTAAACGTGCATTATTAAAAGCCATCATCCCATTATTCTGCCGACGGTTTAACACGGGTATTGTATCGTGCTCTTTTGTAAACTAGTGGCGGATAAAAGTATTTAGAAAAAATCCCATATTTTTAAATTTACTATATTTAATTATTTTGCTCATTATGGCATAAAATTCGATCATAAATTGGTTAAGTGAAAATTACATCAACTGTCCCTCTCATTTATGGGTGAAATATAAAAAGTGTTAAAATTAAATAATTAGATCGTAAATATACTTTTAATAAGCCTATAACTTATATAACTCATTTTCGGATCACTTTTTATTTTAAAATCATATAAGTTCATTTTTAACTTGATTAATAACCATCAAGATGATAAATGAGTGCTATGAGCGTTTATTAAATAAATTCTAAATTATATATATTCAATGTATTTTTTATATATAGATATATTTATAGTAATGTCATGTATTATTTTATTTACGAAAATAAACTAACTCATATAAGTTTCTATTTCAATTTAATATATATATATAGATATATATGTATATATTTGTTTACTGATAGTGGTCCGTGAATCGTCGAAAATAGTCGAAGGTCAAATAGATATCTGAAACAGTTCAAAATTTTTTAGATTTAATTTAACAGACTTTGCTTATCGTGTCGGAAACATGTAAAGATTAAGTTTAAATTTGGTCGGAAATTGCCGGGTCGTCACAGTACCTACCCGTTAAAGAAATTTCGTCCCGAAATTTGAGTGAGGTGGTCATGGCTATCAATAAAAATGTTTTCATGACGAATATGAGTTGATAAATAGAGTTTTACTACCATAGAGTGATATGGATAAGACAATTCGATTGCTCGAAGAGTATAAGTGAAGCTATTACAAAAGAGTGAAATGAGTAAATAAAGTTTCGTTTTAACTTTTGACATAGTCACTGTTGATTTTAGAATTTAAGGTGCGTCTTAACTTTTGACAGAGTCAGGGTTGAATTTCAGAATTCAAGGGATTAAAGAAAATCTTCGAAATCTATAAGATTTGATTCTTCAGCGAATAAGGAAATTAAGATCTCTATAATTAAATACGGTGATCTGCCTTGATTACTCTATCTGATATTCCTGTTATAAATTAAGCTCTTCCGTTCCATTATTCTCACCATTCCTATACTTTCTTTCTTAGTTCATACATCCAAAGAATTGTGAAAATGCTTAATCCAGTTCTAATCCTTGATACTTTCCTAATTATCATTTCTGTCATCCTTCTTTTCAATCTTCCACCAAAAAAATCTGTTTACTTTTACTATTACCTTGGGGTGATACTATTCTTAATTCTACCGTGTCTTTATATTGCTATTCGTATTAATATCCACAGTTAATGCTCTCTCCTATTTGCTGCGATTTATACCCCCATTTACACTTAGAAGCTCTATGCTCTGTTTTCTCTTCTATCCATTAAGCACATCAAGTAATGGTCAAGAATTCGTAAGTATGGAGTTTCGAATGGACATAACTAATTTTCTAAGAGAGAAATTGTAGTAGCATGATCTTGATTGGTTAAATTACCAGAATTCAGGAGAAAATATAGAAATATCAGGAAGATACATTCTTGATATGTTTGGAGATTAGGTAGAATGTAAGAGACGTGT
Source organism: Rutidosis leptorrhynchoides (assembly GCF_046630445.1). Classification (NCBI taxonomy): domain Eukaryota; kingdom Viridiplantae; phylum Streptophyta; class Magnoliopsida; order Asterales; family Asteraceae; genus Rutidosis; species Rutidosis leptorrhynchoides. Next base: position 249,060,335 of record NC_092336.1, read on the forward strand.
AACATGGCACATGATGACGTTAGGATCTGTGAATCATCACGTTCCATTAGAAACTCAGCATGACTTACTTTAATATAATCACGTTTATCAAGTGTCATTATATTATACTAACTCATGCATCAATTTTCAACACTACTTCAAAACATTCATAATTCAAACTCTACGTTTTCAGAGATTTAGAAACTAAAATAGTTTTCTTTTATGATATAACACAGATAGCGCAGTGAGACTATTAATATCGGACAAGAATATTTATGAAGATATCTTCAGAAATATTGAGGATATTAATAAAGAAAGATACGGTGATATCTTAGAATTTCAGAATCAGATTGTGATGAAGAAATTCATTCACGATGATTTAGAGCAGTTAAGGAGTAAGGTATTCGCTAAAGATTTCATCAGAAACAGAATCATCAGGATTCTTTGAAGGCAGATTTATTCTCTGTGATTTATCTACAGCCTCCTTCTTGATTTGCTCAATCCATTTTTCAGTTTCAACTTTTCTGAGCTTTGCCAACAAACTATTCTTTATCATCAAACTTCTGACTGTTAAAGTCGTGTACAGTTTTTGCTGCTGTATTCAGCTTTTTCAGAATTTGAAGTATTGATTCGTAGACTGGTTGCTTTTTAGAATTTCAGAATGAATGATCATAATTCTAAGAGGTAAATGTTATATGTATATATATAACTGTTGATGTAGGTATGCTGTGAGTTTTCAAAGTACTGATTGCTGATTCTCGGTAATTGGTATGGCAATTCTTGTTACAAGATGTGGATGAGTAAATGATAGAGTTTTAATAAACAATATAATGGTTTTTCTTCGAAAAAACTTAAGCCAATGAGAAATGAAGTTGCTGGTAAGTTTACTACTAGTTGAGGTGGGATATAAACGGTTCTTCGGTAACGACGACGAAAGGAAACTTATATAATCAAGGTTATAATAAGGCTAATCCGAATGAAAGTCGAAGTTGTCTTGCTGGAGCTGTGACAAAATTTGCTAATTTGGAAAGGGATTGTACGGCTATTTTCAGTATTAACAACGCCAATAAATAACGGATTTGTGTTAATCTGCTACTTAGGTTCCGGAAGTTTTTCAGATGCATGACTATATGCATCAATCTTTTCTTCTGTAGATGAAATGCGGTTGGTTCATCCTCTCGATTGAAGTGATTTCAAGAATCATGAAAGGTTTGAACGCAGATTGTAATTGTCAAGATACAAATGAGGTTTAAGACGAAATCAAGTGGCAAACTTGAAGAATTGTTTAGTTTCATATATTACAATCAATATTTTAATTCATTTTAATTGTCCAATGTTGGTAGTCCACAGTTAGCAGTCCACAGTTACTAATTCAATACAGTTTAATATATAATATTTGAATTAATTAATACGTATCGTGACCCGTGTACATGTCTCAAACTCGATCACAACTCAAACTATATATATTATTGTAGAATCAACCTCAACCCTGTATAGCTAACTCCAGCATTACTACATATAGAGTGTTTATGGTTATTCCAAAAAATATATATAGATGCGTCGATATGATATGTCAAAACCTTGTATACGTGTCCCGATATTTAAAGTGCGTAAAATAAATAACAGAAATTAAATGACGATAAATAAAATTGCGAGAATTAAAATTGCGATAAATAAAATGCGATAAATAAATTGTGATAAATAAATTGCGATAAATAAATTGCGATAAATAAAATGTAATCGGTTAGCTAGGAACAGTTAGCTAGGAATAGTTAGTGTGGATTCTTAACAAAATTTCTCATAATTAATTTGTTTGTTTCTAACAAATTTTATTTTTGTCCAATGTTTTCTTCATTATGCCACTTGTTGGATTCTGATAAATCAAAATCCAAATATGAAATTGAATGAAAATGGTTATTCTGTGGTGAACGGATTCGCATATCTATGGATGTAAGTAGGATAGAAATTGACTGTTGAATCAGATTCGAAGATTGTACAGTGTAACTTATTAATGTGAAATCCAAATATTCCTCGGGTATTACCTACACGTTAAAATATTTTCACCATTAACAGTTTGTACAAAAGAATTTTTAATTACAATCTTTATGAAAACATATATACATATATATTTTCTTCAGATGTAATCATGGATTTAATGAGTTAATATGATATTAATCTCATTTGATTTATCGTTAGAACTAGAATACATAATCTCTAAAACATTAGAAATTATCTAATCGTCATGTAGAAAGAAGATAAATGATGTAGAACGATTCGTAGAACGATGATAATGCTCGAGGTGCATAATGAGATGTTGAGGCGCGTGATATTAAAACTTGGGTTGTTGGTGGTACTGTTGGTGCCGGTGATGTTGCTGAAGCTGGTACATTTTGTACCATATTTTCCAAGGCTACAATTCGGGCGCGAAGCTCGTTGACTTCTGCTATTACTCCAGGATGATTGGCGGTTGAAACAAGCGGATGAATAAAGTTCAGAATTTGGGACATCATATAATCGTTGTGAGATATCTTGGCAATGAGAGTGAATATGGTGTTTCGTACAGGTTCGCCGGTAAGTGCTTCAGGTTCTCCGCCAAGAGGTGAATTTGGTTGGTGGAAGGGATCACCTTCTATGTGTCTCCATTGATTAAGTCGACTACGAACCCATCAGATGAATTGGGAATGGATGATTGGTTGATTCATTCTGGTGACACTGCTTCTGAAGCTTAGGTGAATATCCGTGTCAGAATAACTATCGGAATCTGAGGAATTCGAACTGGTTGAGGGATCCATATCGTACGATCAAATGAAGGATTTTCGATAAGAAATAGATTATAGGATGTACGTTAGTACCCTGCAATACATAATTTACATATGCATATATCATACTAAAATCCCATAAGTTACGGAGGAATCTACGGAAGCTGTCAGGCAAAAGTAACAATAACAGATACGCTAAGATATGAATTTATCTATACACTGTCTATGCAATAGAGGCAGCAAGACGTGTCTAGACTTTAAGGATGATAAGCAAATAATTTTCGACACTAAATAATAAGCAAAACTTTTGAAAGGCAGACACAGTCGAAGTCCAGACCCACTAATGCTTCTAAACAACTATCAGTTAGACATACTAATGCAAGACCTGGTTCGCTAAGACCACCGCTCGGATACCAACTGAAAGGACCCTTTCATATACATTATAAACGATTCACAATAGTTGATTTCATCGGGAGGAATTTGACCTCTATATGATACATTTTACAAACATTGCATTCGTTTTTAAAATATAAACTTTCATTTACATCGAAAGTTGACGGCATGCATACCACTTCATAATATATCCAACTATAATTGAGTTAATAATAATCTTGATGAACTCAACGACTCGAATGCAACGTCTTTTGAAATATGCCATGAATGACTCCAAGTAATATCTCTAATATGAGCAAATGCACAGCGGAATATTTCTTTCAAACTTGAGAATAAACATGCTTTCAAGTGTCAACCAAAAGGTTGGTGAGTTCATAGGTTTATCATAAAACAATAAAATTCATCATTTTGATAGACCACAAGATTTAAATCCTACATGGTACAAATGGGCCCGAATCCTAAACCCACCTATAATGTACATGCGATATCTTTTAAATACAGTACACCTTTCTCGTGTGCGAAATCATCTTTCATAAATCTTAGTAACCGTATACATATCTTGTGCACAAAAATAACATACACATAACCTGTGTATAAAATCATTCTCTCGATACATAGCATTCACTTTTCATTTCTTTCATAGCTTGGCTTGGTAACCGACCTTAACATATAATGCGCATAATAATATCCCCAAAACAGAACATCTCGTCTGTATAATAATCATATAAACTTCGAAGTACTAAACACCACGCCCACTAGCCCTTCCGTCTAGTGAACATTATGGGTGGGGGTGTTAAACTCGGTAGCTACCTTTAGGATTCGCGTCAATTAGGCGTGCACTAATTCTCAAAATTAGTGATGTTCCCTAATTCTTAGTTTACCAAGCAATAATAATCAGGGGAAAAATATTCATATTAATTGTAGCAATTATCACGTCCACATAATTCAATGGTGGCAATTATCACGTCCACATAATTCATTCAAGGAATGTTTTGCTTGTGTCTATCTCGTCAAACATTTATAAAAGCATTTCATGTATTCGCAGTTCAAAATGTATTTAAAAAGCATTTAATAAAGCAGTTATAAAAGTAGCGCATGTATTCTCAGTCCCAAAAATATAAAGAGTAAAAGGGAATCAAATGAACTCACCTGTTGTATTTTGTAGTAAAAACACATATGTCGATAATGAACAAGTATGAGTTTGGCCTCGGATTCACGAACCTATATCATTTATATATATATATATATATATATATATATATATATATATATATATATATATATATATATATATATATATATATATATATATATATATATATATATATATATATTAACACATATGATGGTAATCGAACAAATTTATGTATTATTCTTAGTAATGTAATCTTTATATTTAATAGTTTATTAATTTCCTTAATAATATATTTACTTTAATTACTTTAGATAGATAATTTTTATTTATTATAAAAATACAAATATAGTTATGTTAATAAAAATAATAATAATAAAATATATAAAAATTTTAATAATGATAGTAATAATAATAAAAATAAAAAGGTTGTATTACTTTTACAATAAAAATACTAATTTTGATAAAAATTGTTAACACTAATAATACTTAATAATAATACTTGTTAATAAATATTAATGTTAATAATAGTAGTAGTAATAACAATGATAATTATAAAAATGATAGTAATAATAATATTAATGATAATAATAATAAAATGTATTATAATACTAATAATATTAATGATAAAAATGACAATACTAATAATAATAATAATCCAAATAATATCGATAATAATAATCATATTAATAAAAGTAATAATAATAATAATAATAATAATAATAATAATAATAATAATAATAATAATAATAATAATAATAATAATAATAATAATAATAATAATAATAATAATAATAATAATAATAATAATAACAATAATAATAATAACAAAATTAATAATAAGACTACCTTTCATAACAAACTTTTCCTAAAAAGAATGCCTCAAACTGGGCTCGAACCCGAGACCTCTCGATTTAACCAACAAACCCCAGACCATCGAGCTGTTTATGAGTTCTTGTTTAAACTAGCAAATTAAATTCATTTAACCTTATCATGATCGATTATCATATCCAAATCATCATCCTTTTCATATCATTATCATGAACTTATTATCATCATCATCATTACTAATTATCATTTTAATCATCGTATCACTATTCAATATTAAGATCATCTTCATTATGATCGTATATCATCATTCTTTAACATTTGAATTACCCTTATCAACATATATCACAACTAACATCACCTCTGTATCAACATCGTGCCATTAATACATCAACAATTTATTCGCTCGTCTTTCTTCATTCATCAACGTATCATCTATCCTAACCTTACTTGTGTATCTCCAAATTCATTTATCATAATCTGTTTCAACCCAACTGTAATCCAATTGGGTCTCGGTCCAAAAAAAATATACGGTCCATTAACCACAATATCTAAACCCAACAACCAACTGGATCTTCACGGCCCAAAAGGAAGTAGTTAAATGGTGTGATTATAACTGAAAGTTTTGAACGGCAGAATCAAAACAAAAACAAAAAAAAAATATATATATCGTATGCACCCGTCATCCCCTCATCATAATTACCTCATCTTCCATTAGCATAAAAAAAAATCATCATCATCATCGTTTCTTTGATCGTATGAAAGGCAGTTGAAATAGAAAGCTGGTAACAGTAATAATTGAATGATGATAATCGATGGTGGCGGTGGTTTATGATAGAGAGATGGTTGTAGATGATGGTTGCCGGTGTTAGAGGGTGGTGGTGCCCAGTTTAATGATGATGGTGTGGTTGTAGAGTGGAAGTGGTGGTGTTTCACGATACATTTTAAGAGAGAGGTAGAGAGAGAAAGGAGAGAGGAAGAGATGGTGGCCGGTGGTGTTGGGAGGTGCAGGGTGGCAGGCGGTTGCAGGTGATGGTGGCGGTGGTCTAATGGTGTTGTGAAGGAGAATGGTTAGAGTGTACATTGGTTGTATGTGTGTATGTTTATGGATGTCCTAGTATGCATATGCATATATATATATATATATATATATATATATATATATATATATATATATATATATATATATATATATATATATATATATATATATATATATATATATATATATATATATATATATATATATATATATATATATATATATATATATATATATATATATATATATATATATATATATTACTTTACAAATAAGAATTGAATATAAAACTACAAAGGAATTAAACGTGCATTATTAAAAGCCATCATCCCATTATTCTACAGACGGTTTAACACGGGTATTGTATCATGCTCCGTTGTAAACTAGTGGCTGATAAAAGTATTTAGAAAAAATCCCATATTTTTAAATTTACTATATTTAATTATTTTGCTCATTATGGCATAAAATTCGATCATAAATTGGTTAAGTGAAAATTACATCAACTGTTCCTCTCATTTATGGGTGAAATATAAAAGGTGTTAAAATTAAATAATTAGATCGTAAATATACTTTTAATAAGCCTATAACTTATATAACTCATTTTCGGATCACTTTTTATTTTAAAATCATATAAGTTCATTTTTAACTCGATTAATAACCATCAAGATTATAAACGAGTGCTACGAGCGTTTATTAAATAAATTCTAAATTATATATATTCAATGTATTTTTCATATATAGATATATTTATAGTAATGTCATGTATTATTTTATTTACGCAAATAAACTAACTCATATAAGTTTCTATTTCAATTTAATATATATATATATATATATATATATATATATATATATATATATATATATATATGTATATATTTGTTTACAGATAGTGGTCCGTGAATCGTCGAAAATAGTCGAAGGTCAAATAGATATCTGAAACAGTTCAACATTTTTGAGATTCAATTTAACAGACTTTGCTTATCATGTCGGAAACATATAAAGATTAAGTTTAAATTTGGTCGGAAATTGCCGGATCGTCACACAGCGTCCTCGTTATGCACGTTTGGTCCGGGGCCTGGCTCTGATACCATCTATAACATCCCAGGTGACACGTTCCCCGTAGCATGATATTGTCCTATTTGCCCGTAGGCGCACATATTTTTCTTGGCGACCAAACACGACGAGCACTTTCCCAGGAGATCACCCATCCTGGTAGTGCTCTCGCCTGAGCACGCTTAACTGCAGAGTTCTCATGGGATCTGCTGCGCTTGTGGTCGCAAAACGCGTCATGCTAGGAAAGGTCTCCACACCCTTATAAGGCATGCTTCGTTCCCCTCTCCAACCGATGTGGGACAGATGTAACATGGATGTTACAGGTGCCCTACCTTTCGACCCTTAAAACACGTAAGCTCGCCTGACGGGCATTCACGAGACATAAGTCCCCTTTGCCCACAAATGTAACATTTGGAATTACCAATGACCGACACTATCTTCCTCATGCTACCCGCGCTCTCCAATACACCTTTACTTTAACCATTAAATGACTCGGGACATTCCGACTTGCGGTCTCCCTCTTTCTGACACTTAAAACATGTGTCGTTGTTAGAAGGCGCATTTGTGCAATCACGCGACAAATGACCCCGTTGTGGAAAATTATAGCACGAAGGTACGTAACCTCTCTTACTCCTCTTTTTCACGTTTCCGACGCCTTCAGGCGCACTTCTCGTCCTCTTACCAGGAGCACTTGACTCTAACCTTACAAGTACTTCTTCATCACCACTACCTCGAGGTTCGGAAAACCTCTTCTCAAACTCTTCCCTTACGATCTTAGTCACTTGGTCTCGGACCATTTCAGTTACTCGTCCTTCGATTGACTCCTTGACTACTTGTCTAACTTCGTTGGACAAACCCGAGACATAATGTCCGAGCACTGCCTTAACCCTTACCATTAACTCATCCTTTCCTTCATGAATAGGCGCGTGCATTTCGATTCAATCTTCCATCCTCATTCTAAAGAATGCATATTGATTAAACAACGAAACGAAAAGGAATGACATACATATACCACACAGCCCCATCTTGCTTGATACTCATCATACATCGTTTGTTTGACATGATTTAAACCCGTAACAATGGTAGCTAATCATTATTACGCGAGCACGTCTCATTAACTTGCTAGTACAACATCTATCTCGCTTGATGATTGCAAACTCAACACAAAACAATTAGCGCAAGGTTAGTTCACCTATACCTAGGCACTAACCTGTAGTGACCCGAACTTTTCCATGATTATATATTAATTGAAAACTATGTTTGCATGATTAAATGTTTCCAACATGTTAAGCAATCAAACTTGTTAAGACTTGATTATTTGAAATGAGTTTCATGTAGACAATTGACCATCTAAGTTGACCGGCGATTCACGAACGTTAAAACTTGTAATATATATATATATATATATATATATATATATATATATATATATATATATATATATATATATATATATATATATATATATATATATAGTTATCATGATATTATGATAAGTATGTACCTCATTAAGTATTTTAACAATGAGTTATATACATAAAAATGAGACTATTGAATTAAGAAACTTGAAAACGGTATATATATAACGATTATCGTTATAACAACGTCTTACTAATTACATATGAATCATTTTAAGATATTGATACACTATATATAAACATGTTAAATGATAAGTAAACATATCATTAAGTATAATAAAAATGAACTACATATGTAAAAACAAGACTACTAACTTAAGGATTTCGAAACGAGACATATATGTAACGATTATCGTTGTAACGACATTTAACTGTATATATATCATATTAAGATATATTAATACATCATTATAGCATGATAATGTAATAATTTAACATCTCATTAGATATAATAAACAATGTGTTAATAACATTTAACAAGATCGTTAACTTAAAGGTTTCAAAACAACATTTACATGTAACGACTAACGATGACTTAACGACTCAGTTAAAATGTATATACATGTAGTGTATTTAGATGTATTAGTACACTTTTGAAAGACTTCAAGACACATATCAAAGTACTTCTACTTAACAAAAATGCTTACGATTACATCTTCATTCATTTTCATCAACAATTCTACTCGTATGCAATACACAGCTTCTAAATGTATTTACTATTGGTATATACACTCCAATGATCAGCTCTTAGCAGCCCATGTGAGTCACCTAACCATGTAGGAACCATCATTTACCATCTATCATGACTTATCAGCAAGGAAACAAAAACAAGAACTCCTTTTAACCCCACTCACCTTCACCACTCACCACCTACTCCATTTCACTTCCAATTTTCTTCCTAATTCTCTCTCAAATCACACACACTCTTCCATGAACGTCTATGTTACTATTTTTCCAGCAAAAATAATCAAATACAAGCTTTAGTTATTACCTATAATCATCATAAAAACAATTACTCAAGAACACATCAAGAACACTTCCAAGTTTATAAGTTTACTTCCAAGTTTCCTAATCCATTCCAAGCAATCATCTAAGATCAAGAAACCTTTGTTACTTATAGTAGGTTATCTTTCTAAATCAAGGTAATATTCATATTCAAGCTTTGATTCAATTTCTATAACTATAACTATCTTAATTCGAGTAATAATCTTACTTGAACTTGTTTTTGTGTCATGATTCTATTTCAAGAACTTCTAAGCCATCAAAGATCCTTTGAAGCTCAAGTTATTTTTTCATCATTTCCAGTAGGTTTACCTACTAAACTTGAGGTAGTAATGATGTTCATAACATCATTCGATTCATATATATAAAACTACCTTATTCGAAGGTTTAAACTTGTAATCACTAGAACATAGTTTAGTTAATTCTAAACTTGTTCGCAAACAAAAGTTAATCCTTCTAACTTGACTTTTAAAATCAACTAAACACATGTTCTATATCTATATGATATGCTAACTTAATGATTTAAAACCTGAAAACACGAAAAACACCGTAAAACCGGATATACGCCGTAGTAGTAACACCGCGCGCTGTTTTGGGTTAGTTAATTAAAAACTATGATAAACTTTGATTTAAAAGTTGTTATTCTGGGAAAATGATTTTTCTTATGAACATGAAACTATATCCAAAAATCATGGTTAATCTCAAAGTGGAAGTATATTTTCCAAAATAGTCATCTAGACGTCATTCTTTCGACTGAAATGACTACCTTTAAAAAAACGACTTGTAACCTGTATTTCCGACTATAAACTTATACTTTTTCTATTTAGATTGATAAACTTAAGTTCAATATGAAACCATAGCAACTTAAATCACTCAAAACGGATTTAAAACGAAGAAGTTATGGGTAAAACAAGATTGGATATTTTTGCTTATTGTAACTACGTGAAAATTGGTAACAAATCTATATTAATCATATCCTAACTAACTCATATTGTATTATACATGTATTCTAATATATTATGTAATCTTGGGATACCATAGACACGCATGCAAATGTTTTGACATATCATATTGACCCATATATATATTATTTGGAACAACCATAGACACTCTATATGCAGTAATGTTGGAGTTAGCTATACAGGGTTAAGGTTGATTCCAAAAATATATATATACTTTGAGTTGTGATCTAGCCTGAGACGTGTATACATTAGGTTGTGGATTGATTCAAGATAATATATAACTGTGGATAACTAGTTGTAGGTTACTAACGAGGACAGCTGACTTAATAAACTTAAAACAGTAAAACGTATTAAAAATGTTGTAAATATATTTTGAACATACTTTGATATATATGTACATATTTGTTATAGGTTCGTGAATCGACCAGTGGCCAAGTCATACTTCACGACGAAGTAAAAATCTGTGAGAGTGAGTTATAGTCCCACTTTTAAAATCTATTATTTTTGGGATGAGAATAGATGCAGTTTTATAAATGTTTTACAAAATAGAAACAAGTGATCAAAATTGCATTCTATGTTGAATTATCGAACCGAATATGTCCCTTTTTACCTTGGTAGCCTAAGAATTGGTGTTTATTATAATTGCCACCAATTGACGCGAATCCTAAAGATAGATCTATTTGGCCCAACAAGCCTCATCCGAGTTACGGATGCTTTAGTACTTCGATTTATCATTTTCGATGAGAGTCCCGGAATGATGGGGATATTCTATATGCATCCTGTTAAGGTATGTTACCAGGTGTTCATCATATGAATGATTTTTATGCAGATTGCATGTTGTTTATGAGAAATGGAAATATGAAATCTTGTGGTCTATTATTACGATTTGATAAATATGTAGGTTAAACCTATAACTCACCAACATTTTTGTTGACGTTTAAAGCATGTTTATTCTCAGGTGATTATTAAGAGATTCCGCTGTTGCATGATAATTTATGGACAAGAGTTGGAGTCAGCATGCTTGTATAATATTGTTTAAAAACTGCATTCGAAGACTTAAATTGATGTGTAATATTATTGTAAACCATTATGTAATAATCATGTGAAAACGCTATATTTTAGATTATCATTATTTGATAATCGTCGTAATATTTTAAACCTTTATCGATAAAAAAAAGGTTATGGTTTGTTTTAAAATCGAATGCAGTCTTTGAAAAACGTCTCATATAGAGGTCAAAACCTCGCAACGAAATCAATTAATATTGAACGTTTATAAATCGATATAAACGGAACATTTCATAACCAATCCCGGTCTGACCCGTCTCCTACAAGTCCCGCATAAAATGCATACACATATCAAGTCTAAGTCTAGGCATAATGGTGTATCCTATTAAATATACGCATAAAGGCATAATATTCGAATGAAATTAGCATCAAGAACATTGGGAATAACAGTTTTGTGAAACTGTCCATCCGACGTTCTCTGCTGAGCAGGCTGCTTCCATCATGCGTAAGCCCTGAAGGCTGCCTAACGCTTAAGCCCTGACCGGAGAGCATCACATTCAGCGTAAATATCAGATATCGAATAACTGAATGCAGCATCATCTGACACGTGTCTGCGAGTACTCCGGTAGATCTATCACTATAAATAGACCCCTTGGGTCGTCATTTTACACATTCAGACACTCTGATAATATGTGACCAGAGATTTCACCTTTCTCTCTCACATAGTATTTTCTCTCACTAGAAGTCATCCGGCTAGTAGCTCAATGCTCAGCGGACAAAGATTGATTAAGCCACCCCACATATTTCTATATCTGTGATCCGGGTCTGCAGGGATTATTTCCCAAGGGTAAACATCAATCGGAAACATTCCCCCACTTTTAGCAAGATACTTCTAGTATTTGTGCTGACACACTAAGCCTTACCTTATAAGGAAATAGGTGTCAACAATGGCGCCATCTGTTATCAAAATAAATCACCTCACCGATACTGACGATGAAAGCGAGGGTAAAGAATTGGTACCCATAAGTGTAGGCATGATACATCCATGGAAAGCTGGACAACGGAGGAAGGCAGAGGTGTTAGATGAAATATCCCGTTCATATTGATTATAAACATTCCATATTAATTGATTTCGTTGCGAGGTTTTGACCTTTATATGAGACGTTTTTCAAAGGCTGCATTCGATTTTAAAACAAACCATAACTTTTAAAATATTACGACGATTATCAAATAATGATAATCTAAAATATAGCGTTTTCACATGACCATTACATAATGGTTTACAATAATATTACACATCAATATATGCCTTCGAATGCAGTTTTTAAACAATATTATACAAGCATGGACTCCAAATCTTGTCCTTAATTTAGTATGCAATAACGGAAGCTCTTAACAATCACCTGAGAATAAACATGCTTAAAACATCAACAAAAAATGTTGGTGAGTTATAAGTTTAACCTATATATTTATCAAATTGTAATAATAGACCACAAGATTTCATTTCTCATAAATACACATCTCGTATCAGGCATTTCGCAAACTGCATAGAGATAAAAAATCATTCATATGGTGAACACCTGGTAACCGACCTTAACAAGATGCATATAGAATATCCCCTATCATTCCGGGACTCCCTTCGGACATGATAAATTCGAAGTACTAAAGCATCCGGTACTTTGGATGGGGCTTGTTGGGCCCAATAAATCTATCTTTAGGATTCGCGTCAATTAGGGTGTATGTTCCCTAATTCTTAGATTACCAGACTAAAAAGGGGCATATTCGGTTTAATAATTCAACCATAGAATGTAGTTTCACGTACTTGTGTCTACTTTGAGTTATGATCTGGCCTGAGACGTGTATACACTGGGTCGTGGATTGATTCAAGATAATATATAACTGTGGATAAATAGTTGTAGGTTACTAACGAGGACAGCTGACTTAATAAATGATAATGCTAAAAACGAATATATATTTCATAGCATTATTCCTCAAGAAAGACAAGCTTTTAGTTGCAATTGTTCTATTTACAAGTGATATTCGTTTAAATAATAAAAGGTGAAGACAAAAGACAGATTTGACAAATTGAAGACGCAAACGACCAAAAAGCTCAAAAGTACAAAATACAATCAAAGAGGTTCCAATTATTGATAAGAAACGTCTCAAAATTACAAGAGTACAAGATTCAAAACGCAAAGTACAAGATATTAAATTGTACGCAAGGACGTTCAAAAATCTGGAACCGGGACCAGAGTCAACTCTCAACGCTCGACGCAACGGACTAAAAATTACGAGTCAACTATGCACATAAATATAATATAATATTTAAATAATTCTTATAATTATTTAAATATTATAATATATTAAAAATTCGTCGGCAAAGAAAGACTCCAAAGTTGGTGAGCTAGAAAATCAAACTCCGCGACTCGCGGAGTTTGAAGGCAAAAATTGCCGCGAGTCGCGGAGCCCCAAATTCTGAAACCGCCTATAAAAGCAAACGCAGTTTGATCGCAAAAATCAAAATATATATCCATCCATCTATCTATACGTAAATATATATATATAATTTATATTTTAATTTTAATTTTAAATCCTAATAATAAGGGTATGTTAGCGAATGTTGTAAAGGTGTAAGTCGAAATTCTGTCCGTGTAACGCTACGCTATTTTTAATCATTGTAAGTTATGTTCAACCTTTTTAATTTAATGTCTCGTAACTAAGTTATTATTATGCTTATTTAATCCGAAGTAATCATGATGTTGGGCTAATTACTAAAATTGGGTAATTGGGCTTTGTACCATAATTGGGGTTTGGACAAAAGAACGACACTTGTGGAAATTAGACTATGGGCTATTAATGGGCTTTATATTTGTTTAACTAAATGATAGTTTGTTAATGTTAATATAAAGATTTATAATTGGACTTACCCGTAAATTACCATATACACTCGATCGGACACGATGGGCGGGGTATTTATATGTACGAATAATCGTTCATTTAACCAGACACGGGAATGGATTAATAGTCACTAGAATTATTAAAACAGGGGTGAAATTATATACAAGGACACTTGGCATAATTATTAACAAAGTATTAAAACCTTGGGTTGCACTCAGTCGACATCCTGTTGTAATTATTAAACAAAGTATTAAAATCTTGTTACAGTTTAAGTCCCCAATTAGTTGGAATATTTGACTTCGGGTATAAGGATAATTTGATGAGGATACTCGCACTTTATATTTATGACTGATGGACTGTTATGGACAAAAACCAGACGGACATATTAAATAATCCAGGACAAAGGACAATTAACCCATGGGCATAAAACTAAAATCAACACGTCAAACATCATGATTACGGAAGTTTAAATAAGCATAATTATTTTATTTCATATTTAATTTCCTTTATTTTATATTTAATTGCACTTCTAATTATCGCATTTTTATTGTTATTGTATTTAATTGCACTTTTAATTATCGTACTTTTTAATTATCGCAAGTTTATTTTATCGCACTTTTATTATTCGCAATTTCATTATCGTTATTTACTTTACGCTTTAAATTAAGTCTTGTATTTATTTATTATTTTACATTTAGTTTTAACTGCGACCAAAGTTTTAAAATCGACAAACCGGTCATTAAACGGTAAAAATCCCCCTTTATAATAATAATATTACTTATATATATATTTGTATTTTTATAAAAGTAAACTAATATAGCGTTAAGCTTTGTTTAAAGATTTTCCCTGTAGAACGAACCGGACTTACTAAAAACTACACTACTGTACGATTAGGTACACTGCCTATAAGTGTTGTAGCAAGGTTTAAGTATATCCATTCTATAAATAAATAAATATCTTGTGTAAAATTGTATCGTATTTAATAGTATTTCCTTGTAAAATATAAAGCTATTTTATATACACCTCGCATAACATCAAGTTATTTTTGGCACCGCTGCCGGGGAACAATCTAGCTTAAAAGCCCGAAGCGTAACGCTAAATTTTTTAAAAAAAAAATTTATTTTTAGTTTAATTTTATTAAAATACACTTTTGTAAAAATACATTTTTAATTATTCGAAAACATAAAAAGAAAACAAAAATATAAATATTTTTAAGAATTTGTTAAATATTTAAGTTTTGTAAAGTTTCTTTATTTTTATTTTATAAAAATATAAGTTTTATTTAAATATTTTGTTTTTATTAAAACATATAAAAAAAAGTCGAATTAAAAACTGTACCAGAGTTGAATTTTGGAACCCCGCGACTCGCGGAGTTTGCAGCTTCAAGTACCGCAACTCGCGGAGCCTCCCTGACACACGCGACAGAAACCCTAATCAGGCATTAAATACGGGGTAATTATTATTTATTATTATTATTAACCCTAATTACTTATTTATTATTATAATTAGTTTTAAGTTTTTAAATTAAATTATATTTTAGTTAAATTAGTTTAATTAAAATATAAAATTAATAGTTTAATAAAATAAATAATATAAAAATAATATTTTTATAAAAATTGTACTTTTTACAACTTTTTGTATATTTTTATATTTTGTCCCTTTTTAATTATTTTAGCGTAATATTTGTATTTTTCGCTCGTATTTAGTTTTAAGATATAGTTTTTGCCATAGTTATTTTTTTTTACTTCTAGATTTTTAGACTTTGCCGTAAAATTCCTTAAGTGCTTTTTCTTTAGACTAAGATTTAGGTGCTTTAGAATTTTGCGACGCCTTTTTAAGTTTTAGTACCTTTTTAAGTTATTTCCATTTGGGATATAGTTTTACTTGTAAGCTTTAATATTTTTAGACGCCTTTTACCTATGTATCAATTATCATTCCAATTACTAATCTCAATTTGCGATTATAATTTTAAGTTAGTGATAGTAATAAGGTTGGGTTAGTCGAGTGTTTTTAAGTTCTATAAGTCACTCTTTTTCTTTCTTATTTTTATTTTTCGACCTTTTTCCGACGCACTCTTTTTCTTTCTTATTTCTCGCTATTCTAGTTTTAGGACATAGATTTTTATTCTACTTCTTATCTACATTTCTTAAAATTATGAAAATTTATTTTAAGTGGTTAAATTGATAGACATCAAAATTTTCTGGTTCGTAGTAATAATTGGATTTGTACGTGGACCGGGTTATTGGAGCCAAACAGTCCTCAATTATATTGAGACCAAACGGATCCTGCCCCTCTGCTGCATCTTTTGGCTATTCGAAACGTGGGCAAAATCAGAAAAGTCTATTAATTGGATAACTTATATAATTTTTCTTTCGTTTTAAAAACTAATAGGATATTCAGTTAATGCACCAAGCAAGACGTTCACCACCTTTTGTACGTTCACCACCTGTAACTAGATCAAGACATTTAGCAAATATTACCGCCGTTGATTTTTCTTTAGAATCGTCATCCAGTCGACCAAGTACTCCAGTTCAAATTTCCGATAATCCATTTTTTGAACCCGACCTCACAATTGAGAATCCGGAGAATATTCAGGGACGATTCATAGATCCTGAACCACTAAACTTTCCTCCGGAACCACCAATCATTCAAACAGAGATTGTTGAAGAACGAACCATTAAATCAGAATCCTCTAGTGATTCCGATTCAACAAATTCAATTATGGAGAATCTGGAACCTTTAAGTATGGAAGACCAAATGAGAGCTAAACACACTGGCCAAGGTCACGCAATTACTCATCCTGATATTAATGCGCCAGATTATGAAATCAAAGGACAAATTCTACACATGGTGACTAATCAATGCCAATTTAGTGGTGCGCCGAAGGAAGATCCAAATGAACATCTTCGTACCTTTAATAGAATCTGCACTCTATTTAAAATCCGAGAAGTGGAGGATGAACAGATATATCTCATGTTATTTCCCTGGACTTTAAAGGGAGAAGCCAAAGATTGGTTGGAATCGTTACCTGAAGGGGCGATTGATACATGGGATGTTTTAGTTGAAAATTTTCTTAAACAATTCTTTCCTGCATCTAAAGCCGTAAGACTTCAAGCAGAAATTGTTACGTTTACACAGAAACCGAATGAAACTCTATATGAGGCGTGGAAAAGATTTGGAAAGTTATTGAGAGGATGTCCGCAACATGGTTTAGATACCTGTCAAATAGTACAAATATTCTACCTAGGATGCGACATCACTACAAGGAAAGACATCGATATAGCAGCTGGTGGTTCTATTATGAAGAAAACAGAAACTGATGCTTACAAAATTATTGATAACACTGCTTCCCACTCACATGAGTGGCACCAAGAAAAAGATATCGTTAGATCATCTAAAGCAGCTAGAGCCGATTCTAGCCATGACTTAGATTCCATTTCCGCAAAGATAGATGCTGTCGAGAGACGAATGAAAAAGATGACTAAGGATATTCACTCAATACGAATTAGTTGTGAGCAGTGTGGAGGACCACATTTGACAAAAGATTGTCTCAGTATTGAACTTACAATGGAACAAAGAGAGAATATTTCATACATAAACCAAAGGTCTGGAAATAATTATCAGAATAATTATCAACCGCCAAGACCGATCTACAATCAAAATCAGAATTATAATCGAAATATTCCATACAACAACCAACAAGGTCCTAGCAATCAACAAGTATCCAACAATACTTACAACCAGCAAAGACCTAATTTTCAAAACAAACCACCACAACCCGATGATAAAAAGCCGAATTTAGAAGATATGATGACGAAGCTAGTTGAAACTCAAACGCAGTTTTTCACATCTCAAAAACAAACTAATGAACAAAATGCTCAAGCATTTAGAAATCAACAAGCTTCTATTCAAAATCTGGAACAAGAAGTAAGTAACCTAGCAAGATTAATAGGTGAAAGAAAACCGGGAAGTCTACCTAGTGATACAAATGCTAACCCCCGGAATGAAACAGCTAAAGCTATTACCACAAGAAGTGGTACAACACTTAAACCACCTGAAATACCTGTAATTTCTGATGAAACTATTCCTACTCCACAAGAACCACAACCTGATCAAGATAAGGAAAAAGAACCGGTAGTTGAGAAGGTTAATGAAGATAACACAGTTAAGGCTAAACCTTATGTTAAACCATACCAACCACCACTTCCTTACCCGAGTAAAATGAAGAAAGAGAAACTTGAAGCCGAGCAATCCAAATTCTTGGATATGTTTAAACAGATAAATGTAAATCTTCCTTTCATTGATGTGATTTCAGGAATGCCTAGATATGCTAAATTCTTGAAAGATCTGATCACGAATAGAAAGAAAATGGAAGAACTCTCGGCTGTTACTATGAACGCTAATTGTTCAGCAGTGCTGTTGAATAAGATACCAGAAAAACTATCTGATCCAGGAAGTTTCACAATTCCATGTTTTCTGGGTAGTCTTAGTTCAATAGAAGCATTGGCAGACTTAGGTGCTAGTATAAATCTAATGCCGTATTCACTATACGCTAAACTAGACCTTGGAGAATTGAAACCAACAAGAATAAGCATACAACTAGCCGATCGATCAATAAAATATCCTAGAGGGATAATGGAGAACATGCTAGTTAAAGTTGGTACTTTAGTATTTCCAGTAGATTTTGTTGTTCTGGACATGGAAGAAGATTCTCAAGTTCCTCTCATATTAGGAAGACCATTCTTAAACACGGCTAAAGCAATGATAGACGTGTTTGGTAAGAAATTGACCATAAGTATAGAGGACGAGAGTGTTACCTTTTCAGTTGATAGAGCAATGCAACAACCACAATCTGCAGAGGATACATGTTATTATATTCAAACTATATATGCACATGCAGAATTATTAGAAGAATTTCCAGAATTACAAGGAACAGGAGAATGTTCTTTAGGAGAAGGTAATGAACCAATTAATGAAGCTGAAATATTAGCTACACTTATAGCTAATGGATATGAACCAACAACAGAAGAAATTCAAATGCTAAAAGAAGAAGACAGATATCGATATAAATCATCGATAGAAGAACCTCCAAAATTAGAGTTAAAGCCACTTCCAAACCATTTGGAATACGCTTATTTACATGGTGAATCTGAATTACCTGTAATAATATCGTCTTCTCTTACTGAAAATGAGAAATCACAACTCATTTCTGTGTTGAAAGCTCATAAACCAGCCATTGCATGGAAGATTCATGATATTAAAGGAATAAGTCCTTCGTATTGCACACATAAAATCCTTATGGAAGAAGGTCATAAAACGTATGTGCAACGCCAATGAAGACTAAATCCGAATATGCAAGATGTAGTTAAGAAAGAAATTATTAAACTGCTAGATGCAGGTTTAATATATCCAATTTCTGATAGTCCATGGGTAAGCCCAGTTCAATGCGTGCCTAAGAAGGGTGGCATGACTGTCATTACAAATGAGAAAAATGAGCTTATTCCTACTAGGACTGTAACAGGATGGTGTGTATGTATTGATTATAGAAAATTAAATAATGCCACCAGAAAAGATCACTTTCCCTTACCTTTCATTGATCAAATGTTGGAAAGATTAGCCGGAAATAGTTACTATTGTTTTCTAGATGGATTTTCCGGATATTTTCAAATTCCAATAGCACCCGAGGACCAAGAGAAAACCACGTTCACGTGCCCTTATGGTACTTTTGCTTACAAACGCATGCCATTTGGACTTTGCAACGCCCCTGCAACCTTTCAAAGGTGCATGATGGCGATTTTTCACGACATGATAGAAGAATGCATGGAAGTTTTCATGGATGACTTTTCAGTCTTCGGTGATACATTTGAATCATGTCTAGTTAATCTGGAACGAATGCTTATTAGATGCGAACAATCAAATCTAGTTCTTAATTGGGAGAAATGCCATTTCATGGTTAAAGAAGGCATCGTTCTTGGACATAAAATCTCAAAGGAAGGAATTGAAGTGGATAGAGCTAAAGTAGATGTAATTACTAAACTTCCACATCCCACCAATGTTAGAGGAGTTAGAAGTTTTCTAGGGCATGCCGGTTTTTACCGACGTTTCATAAAAGATTTTTCTAAAATTGCCACTCCTATGAATAAACTCCTAGAAAAGGATGCTCCACTCATCTTTTCAGATGAATGTATCAAATCTTTTAATATTCTTAAAGAAAAACTCACTAATGCGCCGATCATGATAACACCAAATTGGAATCTACCATTTGAACTAATGTGCGATGCAAGTGATTTTGCAATGGGAGCTGTTTTAGGACAAATGATTGAAAAAAGATTTCAACCTATATATTATGATAGTAAGACGTTACAAGGAGCACAAACAAATTACACAACTACTGAAAAAGAACTCCTTGCTATTGTCTTTGCTTTTGACAAATTTCGATCATATCTCGTTCTAGCAAAAACGGTGGTCTATACCGACTATTCTGCTCTTAGATACCTATTTTCGAAACAAGATGCTAAACCAAGATTAATCCGTTGGATCTTACTCTTACAAGAGTTCGATATTGAAATCCGGGATAAAAAAGGAGCAGAAAATCTCGCCGCTGATCATCTTTCTCGTCTTGAAAATCCCGAATTAGAAGTCTAAATGAATCGGCCATACAAGACAACTTTCCTGATGAATATTTATTGAAGATAGATTATAATGAAATTCCATGGTTTGCAGACTATGCAAACTACTTAGTTTGTGGATTCCTTGAAAAAGGATTGTCGTACCAAAAACGAAAGAAATTCTTTAGTGATATAAAACACTATTTCTGGGAAGATCCACATCTTTTTAAAAGTTGTCCAGATGGAATAATACGCCGATGTGTATTTGGAGATGAAGCTAGTAAAATTATAAACCATTGTCACACAGGACCACAGGAGGGCATTATGGGCCTCAATTAACAGCAAGAAAAGTTTATGAAGCTGGATTCTATTGGCCTACAATTTACAAAGACGCACACCTTCTTTGCAAATCCTGTGATGCTTGTCAAAGGGCCGGAAAAATAAGTCAACGTGATGAAATGCCATAAAATGTCATCCAAGTATGTGAAGTATTTGACATTTGGGGTATTGACTTTATGGGTCCATTTCCAAAATCTCATAATAATCTCTACATTCTCGTTGCCATTAATTATGTATCTAAATGGGCGGAAGCACAAGCTCTCCCAACTAATGATGCACGAGTTGTAGTCAACTTTTTAAAACGTCTTTTTGCAAGGTTTGGAACACCGAAAGCTTTAATAAGTGATCGGGGAACTCATTTCTGTAATAATCAACTTGAGAAAGTTCTTAAAAGATATGGAGTAACTCATAAAATCTCCACTGCATATCATCCGCAAACAAGTGGACAAGTTGAAAATACCAACCGAGCTTTAAAACGTATTTTAGAGAAAACCGTAGGATCAAATCCGAAGGAATGGTCCATTAAATTGGAGGATGCACTCTGGGCTTTTAGAACAGCCTACAAAACTCCAATTGGAACCACACCTTTTAGACTTGTTTACGGAAAAGCATGTCATCTTCCAGTAGAAATTAAACACAAAGCATTTTGGGCTTTGAAGACATGTAATCTTGATATGCATGAAGCTGGACGTCTACGATTAAGTCAACTAAACGAATTAGAAGAATTAAGACATGAAGCATACGAAAATTCGTTAATCTATAAAGAAAGAACGAAGAAATTGCATGATAAAAGAATCAGAAGTTTAAAAGAATTTAAAGAAGGAGACAGAGTTCTTCTTTTCAATTCACGATTCAAGCTATTTCCTGGAACATTGAAATCAAGATGGTCTGGACCATTCATAGTCAAAAGAGTTTTCCCATACGGAACAGTAGAATTAATAAATTCAAATGGGATTGAATTTAAAGTTAATGGTCATAGAGTTAAACACTACATAGATAGTCCGATGGAATTCGACAATGAAGTTAATCACAATTTCGATACCACAGCTAACTAAGTGTGGGGTGAATCAAGTCTTTAAAGGATAATATGTATTTCTGTTAGAGTTAGATTGTCTGTTTTCGTGTAGTTCTTGAAAACGGAACCCGAATGGTCTTTCCCTAGCAGACCCTAAAGAACTAGTCTTCTCCCCCCATTCTGAATTTTTATTTTTTTTAGGAAATGAAGACTGCCTGTGAACTAAACCATGGTCTAATGCTACACGCTTTGATCACTAAACGTAATAATGACACACTACCGAGTGAAATAGTATCAGTAATCAGAGAAAGATTGGACGGAGTAAGAAAAGAGTCCAGATGCGAAGATAATAAGTTACAATTTGGTAAAGGAAAATCAAAATCCGCAGCGAAAAGAAGAGCACGACAGCTAGAAAGATGTCACAAATAATGGTCACATGGAGGTAAATGTTCAAATAATCAAACCTATTTAAATACCGAATTTGTTACTTTATGCAGAGACGGACCGTTCATATGTTTAGAAGAAAAAACACTGAATGCTCGAGGTTACGCCTATGTAGCCATGGAAAACCAATTAAACCGACTATCTTATGAATGGGATAGATCATATAACTAAGAATACTATCTCACAGGTAAGTCTGTACAGTTTTTATTTTTATTTTTAACCTTTTGATAATAAACGCTAATTTGTTCCCTATAAAGTATTAAATTGATATTAAATAAAATTAGGTTTGGCGACCGAAATTATTGATATCATACAAAAATTTATTACATCACTGCGAAATTTAATGTTTATTCTTAAGGTATAAATATCTTTAATCAATCAACCCAAAATATTTCAAAAATTCGTCATGAGTTAAATTAGGTTATGGAACCGAAATTAGTTTACCGAAAAGAGGGGCGCATATTTTTGATAATATTTGATTGATTAAAGTGGGATAAAAAGCCAAAAAGATTTTTAATTTTATTTTTACCATGTTTTTAAAATTAATATATAAATCTTAAATTAATATTGTAAACTTTGTAAAATCAATATATTTAAAATTGTAAATATTTGAAAAATTAATATAAGTTTGGTGTGAATTTATAATATGAATTTTTAAATTAAGTTTGGTGTGAATTTTTAATTTTTAAAATATGAATTTTATTTTTATGCATTTTAAATTGTAAGTTTGGTGTGAATTTTTAATATTAATTTTGAATTTTATATTTAAGTTGTGTGAATTTAAAAACAAAAATTTACTTTATTTATCTAAGTTAAAAATATGATTTTTAAAATTCGTCGTAAGTTGAAGACTAGGTCATTGAACCGAAATTGCTTTACCCAAGGGAGGGACGAGAACTTTTATTATCATTATTTTTAATCTTATTGAATTAAAGTATGCCAAAAACATAAAAAAAAATCAAAAATCTAAGCTTTTAAAACAATCGCTTGAAAAAGACAAATTTTAAAATTTTGTTGAAGGACGGACTAGGACATCGATCCGAAACGACCTCGTTCTAAATAACAAGGGAAACAAAATTTTAAAATTAATTGCTTAATTGTTTTAATTAGTATAAGATGTTTAAAAAAAAAATACAAACTCCGCGACTCGCGGAGTTTGAAGGGTAAAAACACCGCAAGTCGCGGAGGGACCAAAATACAGAAAAAAATAAAACGCCAAAACTGATCAGTTGCACAACCCAACACACCACAAAAAAACACAAAAATAAACTGCGAAATAAACCCGAAAAAACTCGAAAAAACACTCCCAAATTCACAATTTTTGACCGTTAATCATCAAATCTTTTACTAAAATCATGTTAAGAAGGATGCTATCAAGGAATTACTCAAGAAAAACGGTAAATTTCTACACCTAAACACCATTTAATCCGAAAATTGGTGTTCTTGAGCAATTTTATACCCAATTTGATTTTGATGCTTTTTAATGTAATTATGCTTAAATTGTTTATGTATTATGCTTGTATAACCTAGATTGATGCTATTTAACATGATTAGAAGCCTTAAACTTCAGATTTTGAGTAATCTAGGGTTTGTGTTCTTGAGCAAATTTGGGGCTTTTTGATATAAACAGGTTATGGCCGATTTTTGTCATGAATTGTTGCTAAATTAAGTAGTGTAACATGTTTAGGTAGTTAAATGATCCAAACTTTGAGCCTAAACATAATTTTGAGAATTAAAATGGACTTTTTCAAGTCTAAAATTCATGAACTTGATTTTTGAGAGATAATGCCATTTGAAACTTGTTTAATTGCTAGTAATGATTATTTTGACATGTTATTTGAGTTGAATGCTTATGAACTTGGCGAACATTTTCGTATATGCTTATTTGAAAAAGTGTAGATTTGATAAAAATATGAAAATGAGCTTAAGTTTGATATAAATTGATCATGTCATTGTAATTATTTTGATTGATGATTTTGCTGACACTAATGCATATTTGGATGCACAAAAATTGTGTTTGATGTGTTTTGCAGACTGAAAGGGGTGAATCTTCATCCCAAGCTCGCAATGCTCCTGCTGAGAATGCAGAACAACAGGAGGTGGATAACTACTACAAACAAGATATACCTCATCCAGTCATGACATTTTCTGATATGCACTTGGAAGATTTGCACCCGAACCTGAAATTTGACAGACTTAGGATAGATTATCCAAAATACCAAAGGGGTTTGCATACTCTTCATTCTAAAGCTGTTGAAGTACCTAGGGTCATAGAATGGGGACCATTAGAAGCTGTAGAATTGGCCGGGCTAATTAGGGAATTACTTGCACAGAGGTATGGTAATTCTACTTTTAATGATTGGGTACGGTTATTCAACATGCGTAGACCTGTATATAAAGTATGGTGTGAAGAATTGTTGTGTAGTATAGAATTAAATGATCGGGTAGCTAGTTTAACCGATCGATCTTTTATTAGATTTTTGTTAGGAGGTTCGATGCGCCACATGTCTTTACTAGACATGGCTCGGGCTTTACGTATATATACGCCTGAGGAGTTAGCATCTGCCGATTGTAGAGGGTTGATATTGAACGGTAGGAAGATAGACGAAAATTTTGATACGCATGGTGTATGGAGTCAAATGACTAGCCATCACCGATTTAAAGGGGAAAATTACTCTTATTTGGATATAGATAGAGCTGAATTAAGAGTAATTCATTGGTTTTTAGCCAATTCGATTACACAACGAGGTAAGAACAAGGAAAAGGTAAATGAACAGGATTTGTTTTACCACATGTGTATTCGAGACTCACAAAACGCTGTAAGTATACCTTATTGTGTGGGTTATTATTTATCAGCTATGGTTAGGGGGATGAGACCGCATAGCATAATAGGAGGTGGTATATTTATTACTTTGATTGCTGAATATCTCGGTGTGGATATAAGTCGGGGGGGATTATTAGTCGAAGAACCAGAACCCCGAGATACAATAGGTTTAAATGTATACCATGGTGCGAAAGTTTTGAAGAGGCGAAATAACGCCGCAGTACGATATAATGGTAGACATCCACAGGTTGAGAGAAACCAACAGCAAGGTAATGTAATAGGGGGAAATGAAATGGCAGAAATGCAAAGGTTTATAGCTTCACAAGAGTATGAAAATGCTAGATAGAGCATTTGAAGATTGGCAAGTTCATCAAAACCAAATCATAGCTTATTGCCAACATATAGGTAGAAACTATATTCCTACTCCATCGCCCATATTCCCTCCCTGGTCTATAGAGATCCAACCACCGTATCCTACGTATAACCCAGCCAAAGCATTTTATAACACATATGGTTATGCATGGAACCCCTACTGATATCAGTATCATCCCTAGTCTACTTAGTTTTATTTATTTTAAAATTTGTAATGTTGATACGTTTAATACTTATGTTAATATTGTAATAGTTTTTATAATTTTCTAACTTTTATTATTAGATTTTAATAATTTTTGAATGTGGGGTAATATACCAAACTTCAAAAATATATATATATGTTTGCAGTTTATCTTATGTATACAACAGTGTAAAACAACGCATTTTCAAAGACTGGCATTAAGTTCAGCAAAAGCAACTAATTTTGACGACAAGATGCAAAATATATGTGAAATAACAACAAGATGGAATGAACAAATGATATGCACCATTTATCATTCAACACAAACACAAATATGTTTGGAAACTTTGGTAAAATTTAATCATTTTCACACAAATCACCCTCAATAATTTAAATTGTTACTGATTTCTTGCAAATGAGGGCATTGCAAGATCTTAAGTGTGGGAAGCGGTTAAATTCTTTCGGATTTTTAAAATTTTTATCTTAAACACTTGGTTACCATTAAAAATACTAGTAAAGCAGTAATTGTATTAGAATCTAGTGCTCTCTGATAATAAAGAACAGCCCTAGTCTTATATACTGACTACCCAATTCTAGTAAAATTTTTCAAAATTTTCAATTAAATGAACTCAAAATCATGTTTATACATATTTATGAACGATAAAACTAGGTTTTAACACCGAAATTATTGTTACCTCGGAAAGGACATAAATTGAGAAACAAACCAAAATGTTAAAATTCATTTAAAATAGAATAGAGAACAATAAAAAGGAAAATAAAAGCCAAGTGTGGGAAAAATTACCAAGTTATCTTAAACATATGTCACATATTTCTGTAAAAAATAACTGAAAATACTTTTGCTTTGGACTAACCTAAACTGTTTTACCCGATGAAAGAAAAGAAGAGATGGATCTACACGATGAATCAATTCCATCGTTAAAAGGAAGTAAAGTCTTTCGAAAAAGAAACGCGCTTCTTGATTTAGGTCAGGAAGTTGTCGTCCAGACCAGCTATAGGTTGACGAAAAATCTAGAAAAGTCATCACTAAAATCAGCAGGAAATCCACGGACCTCAGCATCAAACAGGGTCGCCAAGTGGTCAGATTCATCCTAACCATGAGAAGGATTTATCTCGTACAATGGGGGGGACACCGTGCAAATTAGCTTGATAATACTAATGAATCAGATCCCCAGAAAGGATAATCTCCTTAAAGATCAAAAATCAGCTTTTAAGCCTGATATTACTCAATCCTTGAGATTGACTTTAAAGATTGAGAATTACAAACTCATGGAATTCAATGATATCTAAACTCGAGCCTGAACGGGAAAATATTTTTATCAAAATTACAAACCGATTTGTTTTCTGAAAACCCATTTTCACTGCGTTCATTACCATTGAACATAAAATTCTAGGAATTCACCTAGAATTCATTAGGTCACCTGAACTAAATCGGGTGTCAACCGTAAGAACGGTGGTTGCATAGCATGGTCAAAGACAGGACCTTGTGCCAGACCGAAAAATTATAAGGGTGAGCTTTACTATTGCTCCTACAAAGGATAGTAATTGCGTCCGACACGTTATAGACCATAATTAAAAGCATGTCAGGGGACATTGCCTTAACAGTTGCTTGTTCAACGCTTTCCTTTACAACCGGACGGTAGTTTACCGAAAGGTAATATACGGGACAAGTAAACTGGATGTGTTGCTTTCCTAATACAAGGTTAGTAAGTGGGTGACACAAAACCATAAGTTTTGAGCTAAAATTTTCAAATATGAAACCCACCAAACCCACAAAAATAATTTGCAAACACCGGTGAAGGGTTATTCCGGAAAACTTATCTAGGGTAAAAACTAGATTTAATTTTCAAAAGATCAAATGTTTTCATAAAGATCCAATTTCCTTAATGGATCTAAATTTTTATAGTCATGTGGGACTGTAAACCATATCGTTACTACCATTGTTTATACCGCCGTATAGAAATCACTGATGTACAAAGTGTGAAGAATAAAGAAGTGATTCTAGTATTTCAAGACTATATTGCTTGAGGACAAGCAACGCTCAAGTGTGGGAATATTTGATAATGCTAAAAACGAACATATATTTCATAGCATTATTCCTCAAGAAAGACAAGCTTTTAGTTGCAATTGTTCTATTTACAAGTGATATTCGTTTAAATAATAAAAGGTGAAGATAAAAGACAGATTCGACAAATTGAAGACGCAAACGACCAAAAAGCTCAAAAGTACAAAATACAATCAAAGAGGTTCCTATTATTGATAAGAAACGTCTCGAAATTACAAGAGTACAAGATTCAAAACGCAAAGTACAAGATATTAAATTGTACGCAAGGACGTTCGAAAATCTGGAACCGGGACCAGAGTCAACTCTCAACGCTCGACGCAACGGACTAAAAATTACGAGTCAACTATGCACATAAATATAATATAATATTTAAATAATTCTTATAATTATTTAAATATTATAATATATTAAAAATTCGTCGGCAAAGAAAGACTCCAAAGTTGGTGAGCTGGAAAATCAAACTCCGCGACTCGCGGAGTTTGAAGGCAAAAATTGCCGCGAGTCGCGGAGCCCCAAATTCTGAAACCGCCTATAAAAGCAAACGCAGTTTGATCGCAAAAATCAAAATATATATCCATCCATCTATCTATACGTAAATATATATATATATATATAATTTATATTTTAATTTTAATTTTAATTTTAAATCCTAATAATAAGGGTATGGTAGCGAATATTGTAAGGGTGTAAGTCAAAATTCTGTCCGTGTAACGCTACGCTATTTTTAATCATTGTAAGTTATGTTCAACCTTTTTAATTTAATGTCTCATAACTAAGTTATTATTATGCTTATTTAATCCGAAGTAATCATGATGTTGGGTTAATTACTAAAATTGGGTAATTGGGCTTTGTACCATAATTGGGGTTTGGACAAAAGAACGACACTTGTGGAAATTAGACTATGGGCTATTAATGGGCTTTATATTTGTTTAACTAAATGATAGTTTGTTAATGTTAATATAAAGATTTATAATTGGACGTACCCATAAATTACCATATACACTCGATCGGACACGATGGGCGAGGTATTTATATGTACGAATAATCGTTCATTTAACCGGACACTGGAATGGATTAATAGCCACTAGAATTATTAAAACAGGGGTGAAATTATGTACAAGGACACTTGGCATAATTGTTAACAAAGTATTAAAACCTTGGGTTGCACTCAGTCGACATCCTGGTGTAATTATTAAACAAAGTATTAAAATCTTGTTACAGTTTAAGTCCCCAATTAGTTGGAATATTTGACTTCGGGTATAAGGATAATTTGACGAGGATACTCGCACTTTATATTTATAACTGATGGACTGTTATGGACAAAAACTAGACGGACATATTAAATAATCCAGGACAAAGGACAATTAACCCATGGGCATAAAACTAAAATCAACACGTCAAACATCATGATTACGGAAGTTTAAATAAGCATAATTCTTTTATTTCATATTTAATTTCCTTTATTTTATATTTAATTGCACTTCTAATTATTGCATTTTTATTGTTATTGTATTTAATTGCACTTTTAATTATCGTACTTTTTAATTATCGCAAGTTTATTTTATCGCACTTTTATTATTCGCAATTTCATTATCGTTATTTACTTTACGCTTTAAATTAAGTCTTGTATTTATTTATTATTTTACATTTGGTTTTAACTGCGACTAAAGTTTTAAAATCGACAAACCGGTCATTAAACGGTAAAAATCCCCCTTTATAATAATAATATTACTTATATATATATTTGTATTTTTATAAAAGTAAACTATTATAGCGTTAAGCTTTGTTTAAAGATTTTCCCTGTGGAACGAACCGGACTTACTAAAAACTACACTACTGTGTGATTAGGTACACTGCCTATAAGTGTTGTAGCAAGGTTTAAGTATATCCATTCTATAAATAAATAAATATCTTGTGTAAAATTGTATCTTATTTAATAGTATTTCCTTGTAAAATATAAAGCTATTTTATATACACCTCGCATAACATCAATAAACTTAAAACAGTAAAACGTATTAAAAATGTTGTAAATATATTTTGAACATACTTTGATATATATGTACATATTTGTTATAGGTTCGTGAATCGACCAGTGGCTAAGTCTTACTTCCCGACGAAGTAAAAATCTGTGAGAGTGAGTTATAGTCCCACTTTTAAAATCTATTAAAATCTATATGCTTGTACTTTTATGTTCTATGTAAAAATTGTTTGTATTATTTGTTAATTATCTTTTACGAATCTAATCCTTGTTTATTTTAAAGTATAAAAATAAAATGGACGTTAAGGGTAGACAACCGAATATTTTAGAAGACCTATCAGAGGATATGATTGAGGAAATCTTGTCTAGAGTCGGTCAGAATTCATCAGCACATTTAGTTATGGCGAAATTAACTTGTCAAACATTTGAAAGACTTTCCAGAAATGCCTTAGTTTGTAAAAGGCTTTCCATTGATAGGTGGGGTATATCGCATTGGGGAGACCGTAAGTTACACCGTGTTTTCTTTCAAGCGTTAAATGTGAGGAACCCAAATGCAATTTTACGCTACGGGTTAAGAACCTATTTTGACTCAACATATCCCAACATAGGATTTCATGAGTTAGAAAGAGCATCTAACATGCAACATAAAGAAGCATGTTATACTTACGGGTTAGTGATGTTCGCTTCTCACCAAAGTGAGAAAAAGAACATCGGATTGCAACTATTAAATGAAACATTCCCACAGGTGACGGATTCAGTAGTTGGGGTGAGAAAAAAGGTTTTTAGATTATTACGGGGCTGTTGGACATTACAAAACCCTCGTCTTTTTGACGACATTACAACATGCTGCCTAGCCAATGGTCATAACGGTTACTTTCCACAAGACCAAGGATGGGAAGTCGTCTTAGTAAAACCAGAATGCATGACTTGTTTCTGGACTTATGAATTACGTGTCTTTATTTCTTTTGCTGAACAACTTGCGTATTACCTAGAATTGCCTTTATAGCTGCCGAGTAGCAAAGTTTTTATGTGCTATATTTCATACTATATGAAAAATAGCGGTATTGTAAGTTTACAAAACATTGTATATAAGTTTGAATGTGAAATATTATTGTAATCAGTTTTTCATATAGAATTGTAGTAGTTGAATTGTATATTAGCTACTAAGTATGAACTTAAAAGGTAGGTACTACCCGAATTAAAACTATAAAACGCTAATATGAAGAAAAAGCTTTTATAAATAAGTTCATATTATGCTACAAAATACTATTGACTACTCTTAATATTCTATATGATTAACTTAATTCTTTTGGCTATTTTTGAAGGAAATGTGTCACGACCCTACTTTTTCCGTTATCTTTTTCCGTTAATTATTTAACGACCGTTAACTGTTAGTGTGCCACGTCATTTCCATGACCTATATTATTATTTTTGTAATAATATATATATAATAATTATTATGTGTTATGTGGATATAGGTATTCATATTTTAAATTATACGTTTCTACGTTCCGCGGATTTCCATCCGGCGAATCTTTTCGGTTTTTAAACCAACGGTCGAGCTTTCGGGATTTTTAAATCCTAAATTTTTTAAATATGATATTTTAAGGTCATATTATTGGTAGGTGTATTTATATTTATTTTTCGTCGCGCGTTCGTTATCTTTCCGGATTTTTAATCGCGTAAGTGCGTTTTCGCGTTTCGGGCTTCGTTCGGGTTTTCGGGCCACAAGTAATTTAGCAATTGAGTGAGATGGACCCATGGGGCCCACCCCCATGCAATTTTCGGCCGAACCCCATGGGGAGGGGGGGAGCCTTTCCTTGTTTTTCCATAATTAGATTTATTCTAATTTTATTATTTTGTAAATACATTACCTAAACCTAAAACCTAAATTTTATCTTTTTCTCTCTTCTCCCTCTCCCATAGTCGACACCACCACCACCAATCTTCATCATCTTCATCAATTTTATTGCTTGGATCTTTAATTGGCTTGCATAATCGTGTTCTCCTCTTCGTTCTCTACGCGATCATATACTTTGATTCTCGATTAGGGTATAAACCCTAACCCTAGCTTTTTGATTTTTCATATATATTACTAATTTTATATGTTATATGATTAGTATGATATGTATAAGTTGTTGTAATGTTGTTTGAATGCGTAGAGTTACTCGTTTGCGTATGATTTCGGTTTGTAAATTTTGGACAGCAGTTTGATTCGTGTTTTCTGACTTTGTAACTGTTATGAATGTTAAAATAAAGTACATAAATGAGTTCCTCTCATCAAGACATTAATTTTAGACTCCGGATTCATGTCGTTTCGATTCCCGGAGCCCTAGATATGCTTAATTTGGTTTTTGTTAAAGATTGAAAGGTGTTCTTGGCATGAACAAGGTTGGGTCCGACTTTGTGACCATCCTTGGTGTCTTTAGGGTGCCTCATTTGGTTAGGACTGATGGTGAGACGAATATTC
Organism: Rutidosis leptorrhynchoides; assembly: GCF_046630445.1. Lineage (NCBI taxonomy): Eukaryota > Viridiplantae > Streptophyta > Magnoliopsida > Asterales > Asteraceae > Rutidosis > Rutidosis leptorrhynchoides. Next base: position 249,093,123 of record NC_092336.1, read on the forward strand.
ATGTTCGGGTCACCTAAATCCGAGCCACGGTTCACCCGTTTTGCCCGAATTACTGTTTTGAGTAAGATGATTTTCCCAATTGATGTCATGGCTGATATCCACGACCTAGGGACTGTTCTTGGAGTGTTCTTGAGTTCATAAATGTGTCGGGTGGTTTGAGTAGGTGAAGTTACATATGTGGCTTGCCCGAAACCGACGCCCGGGGCTCAAGATACGACCCGGCGAACTTTTAAACTTAAAACTTATGGTTAATGATTAAACTTATGATAAAATTTATGGAATTCATTATTAATTAATTACTTAAGATAAAAGAAGTAATTATTATTATTTAAAACTTATGATATAAATATTTATTATATCATTTAATTATTAATTATAATTTCATTAACATTTTAATTAGACTTATGATTAATAATACTTTTATTATTAAAGGAAAATACTTATGATAAGTATTAAATTTGTTTTTGAGAAATTATTAAAAGACTTATAATAAATATTAAATAATTATTTAATTATTATAAGACTTAATTATTATTTAATTATGACTTAATTATTAAATACTTATGATTTAATAATTTTAATTAGAAACTTATGATATGATTAATAATTCATTATTAATTAATAATACTTATGATATGATTTAAAATTTATTATAAATTAATAATATTTATATTATGATTGATATTTAATTAATTAATTAAATACTTATGTTATACTAATTATAACATTTCAACTTATATTAACTTTAATAATTCATTTTATTTAATTAAACTTATGTTAAGACGTTATTATACACTTTTGACTTTAAATAACGTTATAACCTATATTATTATTATAACTTACACTTTTAAAATTAATGTTGACTATGTTTGACCAAGGTTGACTTTTGAGTTGACTTTCGGTTGACTTTGACTTTCAGTTGACTTCTGTTGACTTTCTAAATAAGGAAACTTTCCTAACTTCAAAACTTTCTAAAAATAGAACTTTCTAAATTTGGAAACTTTCCAAAAATAGAAACTTTCCAAAAATAGAAACTTTCCAAAAATAGAAACTTTCCTAAAATAGAAAACTTTCCAAAAATGGAAACCTGCTAAAAATAGAAACTTTCTAAAAATAGAAAGTGTGTGTCCTTATGCTGTTCCAATCAAACCGATGCTTGCTGAGTAATGTTCTATGCCTACTTGCAACATGTACAATAGCTATCATACTAAGACTTGGCCTAAGTTAGTTATTTATTTCGACCTGCTTTATTTATAGGTCGGCGTCGTGATCTTTCTTGATCACTTTACTTTACGTGATGTTCGCTTGTTTGTGAGATTTCTTCAGTTGCTATTTAACGTGAGTTATAGTCCCGTTTTTACATACTTTTCAAAGTATATTTTTGGGATGTGATTACATGCAGATTTTTATTTACGTTTAGACACAAGTAACAGTTAAATTAAATTATTCATTGTGAGTTGGACAAAAATATTCCCTAGTCTGGTAACTGTAATCATTGGTTTCTACCGGTGAACGCGAATCCTACGGATAGATCTATCGGGTTTGACAACCCCATTTCGAGCTAGTCGCGCTAGCAATTTATAATCGGAATGTTTAGTACTTCGTAATTTGTTGTAGATACACTGTCCAAGTGTATATTTTTTATTGTGTTTGGCAAGGGTAAATAAAGGGTTAAGTGGTTACCAGGTGGCTCATTGATAATGGAATAATGTTTAATGTTTTCTAACATTTTTAAATCTTGTGGTCTAAAGTTTACTTAATTATTTAAACCTATAATTCACTCAACCTTTGTGTTGACAGTTTACTTGCATGTTTTCACAGGTACTTGAGTTATTTGATGCTTCCGCTGTCGTTAGAAGAGTCTGCATGCATTTGGGCAGATTTTATGAAACTATTTATGAAACTTAAGTTTGCATTCTATTTTGGATAAATTGTGGGTTTGTTGGCAATGTTTTGTGTCAACTTTTGGTTTCATATTATGGTTGGTTGGTTTTCAAACTACTTAATTTGGTTTGTTTCTTTTTTTGGGGAACATTTTGAAATAAAAGAATGCAACTTTGTTTATTTAGTTCATTTAAGTCCGATCAAGCTGTGGGACCAACTGACGGATCCGTTAAGTGTTTTGACGGGGTCGTCACATGTGGTATCAGAGCCCTGGTTGTAGGGAACTAGGCAGTCTTAATGTGGTCAACCCGTGGTTATTAGGGTGCATTAGAGTCTAGTCTACAGCCCGACCATTTTGCTATAGCATTATTATGCATTTCATTTCGTATAAGTTATATTATTAGCTTTCATATCTTTTGGTATATGGTTTGCGGTTTTGCTGTTTGCAGATGTCGACTTCGAGCGATAACTCTGTTGCTGCTCCTGCTCCACCGTCTCCTGCTAGACGTCGTGCTAATCAACCGGAGATCGATGATCCCGTTCATTACTATTTTTCTACCATTACTCATATGAACCGGGCTTATAATGAGGTGACACGTATTAACGCCCTTAGTGATTGTTTGCGCACCTTGCCACATAATGAAGTTATGGACGAGATCCGTGCCGACATGGGTAACTTTATCACTTTCAAGCATAGGGTTGAGGATGTGAACCGCAAGCGTGATCGAGAATTTAATGCTAAGTTCGAGGCTCTCGAGAGCACTGTTCGTGTGTTGAAGGAAGAGTTGGATGTTGTGAAAGGGAAGTTGCGTAAGTATGAGGATCCTGCTGAGACTCATGCTGGACCAGCTTATCACACCCGCTCTAAGCGAATGTGATGTGATTATTCATATTGATTATCTATCTCATCAGACTTAATGTCCTTTTTATACATACATTTTGGGTTATGTACGGCGTTTTGCCGAGGATTTTATTAAGATTTTGTTATGGGATATTTTTCATTATGTATGGATGGTTACTTTTATGACATCTATTATCATTATCATGTTTTATTTCTGATGTTGTGGCTCTTGGCATGTTATATTATGCGTAATATATGTTCATGTATGTTAGGTGCTATGTATGTTGTATGATGTTATCATAAAATATGTATGCATGTGATGGTTATTTCTATAACAATCATAACTGTCATGTTATTACTCATAGTGTTAGTTGACTAATATCTTAATGGTTAGTCTTTTCGTGTTTTGATCTATTCCTTTATGACACTAGTATTATTCTTGGTACTAACGGATGTGTTATTCTATTTTGAAGATCATGCCTCCAAGAGAGTCCACTGAAGCGCGTATGCAACGCCTGATCAATGAAGGAATTGCTGCTGCTATGGCAGCAAATGCTAATGTTAACGCCAATGTGAACAACAACGTGGGATGCTCCCACAAAACTTTTATGGCTGGTCGACCTCAAGAATTCAGTGGTACGGAAGGACCAATAGGGCTTACTCGTTGGTTAAAGAAAATCGAATCTATTTTCAGGGTCAGTCGAGTTCGTGAAGAGGACAAAGTTAGTTTCGCTAGTTGCACTCTCAAGGATAGTGCCTTGACATGGTGGAACAATCTGGTTAGTAGTTTGGGAAGCGATGTAGCCTATGGTTTGGCCTGGAATGATTTTAAGGAAAGATTGATCACCCGCTATAGACCTCGGGGTGAGCTTAAGAAGCTAGAGGTTGAGCTCAAGAATTTGAAAATGCATGGCACCGAATTAGATGCCTATGAACGAAGGTTTTTTGAGTTAACTTTGCTGTGTCCTAGGGTTTATGCGGATGAGGACCGCAAAATTGAGGCTTACATTGATGGTTTGTCCGAGAAGATTGAACACGGGGTTGAGTCCAGTGAACCCCAGACTATTGAGGCAGCTATGTCTATGGCCCACAAACTTAATGACAAGGTGTTGAGAAGAAGCAAGACTACAGTTGTCGAAAGTAGTGAGGAGGTTGTCAAGAAGGCTGATAATGGGAAACGAAAGTGGGATAACAACCGCAATCAAAACCAAAATCAGCAGAAGAAACAGGATACCTCAGGTGCTAACAACAGGAATCAGCGTGTGTGTCCTCGTTGCTATAAAGTTCATGATGGTTACTGCACAGTTACTTGTAAGAGGTGCTCTAAGCAAGGGCACATTGCTAAAGATTGTACAGTGCTTTTGCCGGGGTCTGCTACTCCCGCGACTGGTGGTAATAATAATAATGTTGGTAATAGAGGTGGTAACGGTAACGGTAATGGGAAATCGAATAATGGAGGTAATCCGAGGGTTTGTTATAAGTGTGGGAAGCCGGGGCATTTCCGAGATGCTTGTCCCAACAAGAAGACTGCAGAGACTGCACGCGGCCGAGCGTTCAACATTAATGCTAAGGATGCGGAGGAAGATCCTAAGCTTGTTACTGGTACGTTCTCAGTCAACGATTTATCAGTTTATGTGTTATTTGATTCAGGGGCTGATTTAAGTTTCGTGTCGAGTAAATTAAGTCCGAGAATCAAAACGCCGTTAGCTCTCTTAGACAATACTTATGTTATTGAAGTAGCTAATGGTAAGGAACTTACTGCTAAGACTGTACATCGTAAGTGTAACATTAATCTGGGTGGTAGGGATTTCGAGATAGATTTGATACCGATTGAACTTGGTAGTTTTGATATTGTTATTGGTATGGATTGGTTGTCCGCGAACCGTGCCGAGATCGTCTGTTATGATAAGGCTATTCGTATTACTGATGTGATTGGAGGGCCACTGATGGTCTTTGGAGATAAGAAATGCACACAGTTAAACCTTATTAGCTGTATGAAAGTTCGAAAACATCTTCGCAAAGGCTGTCATGCTATTCTTGCTCATGTTGTTGATCCTAGTAAGGAAGTAAAGAACGTTGATGACGTTCATATTGTCAGGGATTTTCCCGAGGTGTTTCCCGATGACTTACCTGGCCTTCCGCCGCAACGCGCGGTAGAATTTCAAATTGATCTTGTTCCCGGCGCTGCTCCTGTAGCACGTGCTCCTTATCGTCTTGCGCCTTCTGAACTTCAAGAATTGTCAAGTCAACTCCGTGAGTTGATAGACAAAGGTTTTATTCGTCCTAGTTCGTCCCCTTGGGGAGCTCCTGTTCTGTTTGTTAAGAAGAAGGATGGTTCTTTTCGTTTATGCATTGATTATCGTGAACTGAATAAACTCACTGTTAAAAATCGTTATCCTCTTCCGAGAATTGATGATCTGTTCGATCAGCTTCAGGGTTCTTCTGTTTATTCAAAAATTGATCTTCGTTCTGGCTATCATCAGTTGCGTGTTAAAGAATCTGATGTTTCGAAAACTGCTTTTTGCACCCGTTACGGTCACTTTGAATTTCTTGTTATGCCGTTCGGATTGACAAATGCACCTGCTGTGTTCATGGACCTCATGAACCGTGTGTGTAGACCCTATCTGGACAAGTTCGTTATTGTTTTCATCGACGACATCCTTATCTATTCTAAGAGTGATGAAGAGCACGAAGAACACTTGAGGTTAGTGCTTGATTTGTTAAAGAAAGAAGAGTTGTACGCTAAGTTCTCTAAGTGTGCTTTTTGGTTAAGAGAAGTTCAGTTCCTTGGTCACATTGTTAGCAAACAAGGAATACAAGTTGATCCTGCTAAAATTGAGGCGATTGAAAAGTGGGAAACCCCGAAAACTCCTACTCAAATTCGTCAGTTCTTAGGATTGGCAGGTTACTATCGAAGGTTCATCCAGGATTTCTCTCGTATAGCGAAACCTCTGACTGCTTTAACGCATAAAGGGAAAAAGTATGAGTGGAAGGATGAACAGGAGAATGCTTTTCAGATTTTGAAGAAGAAACTGACTACCGCTCCGATATTGTCTCTACCGGAGGGTAATGATGATTTTGTTGTTTATTGTGACGCATCACGACAAGGCTATGGTTGCGTTTTGATGCAACGAAAGAAGGTTATTGCGTACGCATCACGTCAGTTGAAGATTCACGAGCAGAACTATACAACTCATGATTTAGAGTTGGGGGCTGTTGTTTTTGCACTTAAGATTTGGAGACATTATTTGTATGGGGTCAAGAGTACTGTGTACACAGATCACAAAAGTCTTCAACATATCCTCGATCAGAAACAGTTGAACATGAGACAACGAAGATGGATTGAGACGTTGAATGATTACGATTGTGACCTTTTGTATCACCCAGGTAAGGCCAATGTTGTGGCTGATGCATTGAGTCGTAAAGAAAGGACTGAACCTCGCAGGGTTAGGGCCTTGAATATGACAGTTAGATCAAACCTCGCAAGGCAGATTCTTGAGGCACAACAAGAAGCCTTAAAGGAAGAGAATTTTGTGAAAGAAAACGTAAGAGGTATGGCTAAGAAATTCGAGATTCGAGCAGATGGTACTAGGTACTTTGTAGGACGTCTTTGGGTTCCGAAGTTTGGTGAACTGCGACAACTTGTTTTGGATGAGGCTCACAAGTCTAGGCACTCTATTCATCCTGGTTCAGGGAAGATGTACCATGATCTTAAGGAGCTGTATTGGTGGCCAAATTTGAAAGGTGATGTGGCTACGTATGTGGCTAAGTGTTTGACCTGTTCTAAGGTCAAAGCTGAACATCAAAAACCGTCCGGATTGTTGGTACAACCAGAAATTCCCGAGTGGAAGTGGGAAGGTATCACTATGGATTTTATCACTAAGTTACCAAGAGTTTCGGGTGGCTACGATGCGATTTGGGTGATTGTAGATCGACTCACTAAGTCGGCTCACTTTTTGCCGATTAGGGAAACTGATTCCATGGAGAAACTCACCCGTTTGTATTTGAAAGAGATTGTTTCGAGGCATGGTGTTCCCGTTTCTATAATTTCCGACAGAGATAGTCGATTTGTATCGAGATTTTGGCAATCGTTGCAAGAAGCCTTGGGCACTAGATTGGATATGAGCACCGCTTATCATCCTCAAACGGATGGTCAAAGTGAGAGGACCATTCAGACATTAGAAGATATGTTGCGAGCTTGTGTGATTGATTTTGGAAATGGGTGGGATAAGTATTTGCCGTTAGCTGAGTTTTCTTATAACAACAGCTATCACGCAAGTATTAAAGCCGCACCGTTTGAAGCTTTGTACGGTAGGAAGTGTAGATCTCCTATTTGTTGGAATGAGGTTGGGGATGCTCAACTTACAGGTCCAGAGATTATTCACGAGACTACTGAGAAGATTGTTCAAATTAAAGAAAGGTTGAGAACTGCTAGAAGTCGGCAAAAGAGTTATGCCGACAAAGGAAGGAAAGATGTTGAATTTCAAGTTGGTGATCGTGTTATGTTAAAAGTTTCGCCTTGGAAGGGTGTTATTCGTTTTGGTAAAAGAGGGAAGTTAAGTCCTCGTTTCGTGGGACCGTTTGAGATCATTGAAAGAGTTGGACCGGTGGCTTATCGTTTGAAGTTGCCACAAGAACTCAGTGCTGTTCACGATGTTTTCCATATTTCGAACTTAAAGAAGTGTTTGGCTGAATTTGATCAGACTATTCCTTTGGAGGAACTTCAGGTTGACAAGCAATTGCATTTTATTGAGGAGCCAGTTGAGATCATGGACCGAGAGGTTAAGACTCTTAAACAGAGCAGAATTCCTATTGTTCGGGTCCGATGGAACGCTAGACGCGGTCCCGAGTTCACTTGGGAGCGTGAAGACCAAATGAAGCAGAAGTATCCGCATTTGTTCTCAGATGCCGAGTCAACCCCTGCGCCTGCTTAAATTTCGGGACGAAATTTCCGTAACGGGGAGGTACTGTCACGACCCTACTTTTTCCGTTATCTTTTTCCGTTAATTATTTAACGACCGTTAACTGTTAGTGTGCCACGTCATTTCCATGACCTATATTATTATTTTTGTAATAATATATATATAATAATTATTATGTGTTATGTGGATATATGTATTCATATTTTAAATTATACGTTTCTACGTTCCGCGGATTTCCATCCGGCGAATCTTTTCGGTTTTTAAACCAACGGTCGAGCTTTCGGGATTTTTAAATCCTAAATATTTTAAATATGATATTTTAAGGTCATATTATTGGTAGGTGTATTTATATTTATTTTTCGTCGCGCGTTCGTTATCTTTCCGGATTTTTAATCGCGTAAGTGCGTTTTCGCGTTTCGGGCTTCGTTCGGGTTTTCGGGCCACAAGTAATTTAGCAATTGAGTGAGATGGACCCATGGGGCCCACCCCCATGCAATTTTCGGCCGAACCCCATGGGGAGGGGGGGAGCCTTTCCTTGTTTTTCCATAATTAGATTTATTCTAATTTTATTATTTTGTAAATACATTACCTAAACCTAAAACCTAAATTTTATCTTTTTCTCTCTTCTCCCTCTCCCATAGTCGACACCACCACCACCAATCTTCATCATCTTCATCAATTTTATTGCTTGGATCTTTAATTGGCTTGCATAATCGTGTTCTCCTCTTCGTTCTCTACGCGATCATATACTTTGATTCTCGATTAGGGTATAAACCCTAACCCTAGCTTTTTGATTTTTCATATATATTACTGATTTTATATGTTATATGATTAGTATGATATGTATAAGTTGTTGTAATGTTGTTTGAATGCGTAGAGTTACTCGTTTGCGTATGATTTCGGTTTGTAAATTTTGGACAGCAGTTTGATTCGTGTTTTCTGACTTTGTAACTGTTATGAATGTTAAAATAAAGTACATAAATGAGTTCCTCTCATCAAGACATTAATTTTAGACTCCGGATTCATGTCGTTTCGATTCCCGGAGCCCTAGATATGCTTAATTTGGTTTTTGTTAAAGATTGAAAGGTGTTCTTGGCATGAACAAGGTTGGGTCCGACTTTGTGACCATCCTTGGTGTCTTTAGGGTGCCTCATTTGGTTAGGACTGATGGTGAGACGAATATTCATGTTCGGGTCACCTAAATCCGAGCCACGGTTCACCCGTTTTGCCCGAATTACTGTTTTGAGTAAGATGATTTTCCCAATTGATGTCATGGCTGATATCCACGACCTAGGGACTGTTCTTGGAGTGTTCTTGAGTTCATAAATGTGTCGGGTGGTTTGAGTAGGTGAAGTTACATATGTGGCTTGCCCGAAACCGACGCCCGGGGCTCAAGATACGACCCGGCGAACTTTTAAACTTAAAACTTATGGTTAATGATTAAACTTATGATAAAATTTATGGAATTCATTATTAATTAATTACTTAAGATAAAAGAAGTAATTATTATTATTATTTAAAACTTATGATATAAATATTTATTATATCATTTAATTATTAATTATAATTTCATTAACATTTTAATTAGACTTATGATTAATAATACTTTTATTATTAAAGGAAAATACTTATGATAAGTATTAAATTTGTTTTTGAGAAATTATTAAAAGACTTATAATAAATATTAAATAATTATTTAATTATTATAAGACTTAATTATTATTTAATTATGACTTAATTATTAAATACTTATGATTTAATAATTTTAATTAGAAACTTATGATATGATTAATAATTCATTATTAATTAATAATACTTATGATATGATTTAAAATTTATTATAAATTAATAATATTTATATTATGATTGATATTTAATTAATTAATTAAATACTTATGTTATACTAATTATAACATTTCAACTTATATTAACTTTAATAATTCATTTTATTTAATTAAACTTATGTTAAGACGTTATTATACACTTTTGACTTTAAATAACGTTATAACCTATATTATTATTATAACTTACACTTTTAAAATTAATGTTGACTATGTTTGACCAAGGTTGACTTTTGAGTTGACTTTCGGTTGACTTTGACTTTCAGTTGACTTCTGTTGACTTTCTAAATAAGGAAACTTTCCTAACTTCAAAACTTTCTAAAAATAGAACTTTCTAAATTTGGAAACTTTCCAAAAATAGAAACTTTCCAAAAATAGAAACTTTCCAAAAATAGAAACTTTCCTAAAATAGAAAACTTTCCAAAAATGGAAACCTGCTAAAAATAGAAACTTTCTAAAAATAGAAAGTGTGTGTCCTTATGCTGTTCCAATCAAACCGATGCTTGCTGAGTAATGTTCTATGCCTACTTGCAACATGTACAATAGCTATCATACTAAGACTTGGCCTAAGTTAGTTATTTATTTCGACCTGCTTTATTTATAGGTCGGCGTCGTGATCTTTCTTGATCACTTTACTTTACGTGCTGTTCGCTTGTTTGTGAGATTTCTTCAGTTGCTATTTAAGGTGAGTTATAGTCCCGTTTTTACATACTTTTCAAAGTATATTTTTGGGATGTGATTACATGCAGATTTTTATTTACGTTTAGACACAAGTAACAGTTAAATTAAATTATTCATTGTGAGTTGGACAAAAATATTCCCTAGTCTGGTAACTGTAATCATTGGTTTCTACCGGTGAACGCGAATCCTACGGATAGATCTATCGGGTTTGACAACCCCATTTCGAGCTAGTCGCGCTAGCAATTTATAATCGGAATGTTTAGTACTTCGTAATTTGTTGTAGATACACTGTCCAAGTGTATATTTTTTATTGTGTTTGGCAAGGGTAAATAAAGGGTTAAGTGGTTACCAGGTGGCTCATTGATAATGGAATAATGTTTAATGTTTTCTAACATTTTTAAATCTTGTGGTCTAAAGTTTACTTAATTATTTAAACCTATAATTCACTCAACCTTTGTGTTGACAGTTTACTTGCATGTTTTCACAGGTACTTGAGTTATTTGATGCTTCCGCTGTCGTTAGAAGAGTCTGCATGCATTTGGGCAGATTTTATGAAACTATTTATGAAACTTAAGTTTGCATTCTATTTTGGATAAATTGTGGGTTTGTTGGCAATGTTTTGTGTCAACTTTTGGTTTCATATTATGGTTGGTTGGTTTTCAAACTACTTAATTTGGTTTGTTTCTTTTTTTGGGGAACATTTTGAAATAAAAGAATGCAACTTTGTTTATTTAGTTCATTTAAGTCCGATCAAGCTGTGGGACCAACTGACGGATCCGTTAAGTGTTTTGACGGGGTCGTCACAAAATGGCACCGACTACTCGTCAGAACTTGAACATGAGCGAGGAAGACTTCTGTGTTTTCCTTGCTGCGAACATAGCTGCAGTGCAAGCCGCAATGCAAAATAACAACAATAACTCTGGTTCTAGCAGTGGAACAAATTCCACAAGAACTCGTGTAGGATGCTCTTACGAAGAATTCACTGCATGCAAACCTTTGGAATTCGATGGAACCGAGGGTCCAATCGGATTGAAACGGTGGACCGAAAAGGTTGAATTTGTGTTTGCCATAAGTAAATGTACTGAAGAAGACAAAGAAAGTACGCTACGCATACCTTCACATGTACTGTGTTAACATGGTGGAACACCTATCTCGAGCAGATGGGATAAGATGCTGCTTATGCACTACCGTGGTCAGCATTCAAGCACTTGATGAACGAGCAGTATCGTCCCAGAAACGAGATCAATAAGCTTAAGGTAGAGCTTAGAGGATTACGAACGCAAGATTTTGACATAACCACGTACGAACGAAGATTCACAGAGTTGAGCCTATTGTGTCCAAGAGCGTTCGAAGATGAAGAGGAGAATATTGACGCATTTGTAAAAGGGTTACCAGAAAGGATTCAAGAAGATGTGAGATCACACGAGCCCGCCTCCATATAAAAGGCAAGTCGAATGGCTCACAAACTCATAAATCAGATTGAGGGAAGGATTAAAGAACAGACGGCCGAAGAGGCCAACACGAAACAAGTCAAGAGAAAGTGGGAGGAAAACAGTGACAAGAGTTACCCATACAACAACAACAACAATCAAAATCACAATCGCAACAACTATCCCAACAACCGCAACATCAATCGCAACAACAACAATCGCAATCCTAATAACAACTACAAAAAGTGTCCCAACAACAATAACTTCACCAAACGTCCCAACAACAATAACAACCACATCAATCCCAATAGCAATCTCAATAACAACAATGACAACATCAATCAGAAAATTCCATTATAGGTGTGAAGGATATCATCCGGGTAAATTTTGTGAAGTAGTATGTACCAAATGTAATAGGAAGGGTCATGTTGCAACGAAGTGTGAAGCATTCGGACCAGTGACTAAAAGAAAAAATACTGCCCACATTATTTGTTTCGGATGCGGAAAGAAGGGCCACTACAAAACAACGTGCCCAAACCAGGGAAATAATAATGGGCAAAGCCGTGGGAGAGCTTTTAACATTAATGCGGAAGAAGCGCAGGAAGACCCGGAGCTTGTTACGGGTACATTTCTTATTGATGAAAAACCTGCTTATGTTTTATTTGATTCGGGTGCGGATAGAAGCTATATGAGTAGAGATTTTTGTGCTAAATTAAGTGATCCATTGACGCCTATGAATAATAAATTTTTACTCGAATTAGTAAACGGTAAATTAATTTCGGCAGATAAAATATGTCGGAATCGAGAAATATAACTGGTTAGCGAAACGTTTAAGATTAATTTGAAACAAATAGAGTTAGGGAGTTTTGATGTGATAATTGGCATGGACTGGTTGAAAAAGGAGAGAACAGAGATCGTATGTTACAAAAATGCAATTCGCATTGTACGAGAAGAAGGAAAACCCTTAATGGTGTACGGAGAAAAGAGCAACGCAAAACTAAATCTTATTAGTAATTTGAAGGCGCAAAAACTAATAAGAAAAGGTTGCTATGCTGTTTTAGCACATGTCGAGAAAGTAAAAACCGAAGAAAAGACCATCAATGATGTTCCCGTCGCAAAAGAATTTCCCGATGTATTTTCGAAAGAATTACCGGGACTACCTCCACACCGATCCGTTGAATTTCAAATAGATCTTGTACCAGGAGCAGCACTAATAGCTCGTGCTCCATACAGACTCGCACCCAGCAAAATGAAGGAACTCCAAAGCCAACTACAAGAACTTTTAGAACGTGGTTACATACGACCAAGTACATCACCATGGGGAGCTCCTGTTTTGTTTGTCAAAAAGAAGGATGGTACATTCAGGTTGTGTATCGACTACCGAGAGTTGAACAAACTTACCATCAAGAACCGTTATCCACTACCGAGAATCGACGACTTATTTGATCAACTACAAGGCTCGTCAGTTTATTCGAAGATCAATTTACATTTCGGGTATCATCAAATGCGGGTGAAGGAGGATGATATTCCGAAGACTGCTTTCAGGACGTGTTACGGTCATTACAAGTTTATGGTTATGTCGTTTGGGTTGACTAACGCACCAGCTGTGTTCATGGACCTCATGAACCGAGTGTGTGGATCATACCTTGACAATTTTGTCATTGTTTTCATCGATGACATACTTATTTACTCAAAGAATGATCAAGAGCACGAAGAACATTTGAGAAAAGTGCTAGAATTGTTGAGGAAAGAAAAACAGTACGCTAAGTTTTCAAAGTGTGCATTTTGGTTGGAAGAAGTTCAATTCCTCGGTCACATAGTGAACAAAGAAGGTATTCAAGTGGATTCGGCATGGGAAACCCCAAAAACTCCGAAGCATATACGTCAATTTTTAGGACTGGCTGGTTACTACAGAAGGTTCATCCAAGATTTTTTCAAAATAGCAAAACCCTTGACTGCATTAACGCATAAAGGGAAGAAATTTGAATGGAAGGATGAGCAGGAGAAAATCGTTTCAATTATTGAAGAAAAAGTTAACTACGGCACCTATATTGTCATTACCTGAAGGGAATGATGATTTTGTGATATATTGTGATGCCTCAAAGCAAGGTCTCGGTTGTGTATTAATGCAACGAACGAAGGTAATTGCTTATGCGTCTAGGCAATTGAAGATTCACGAGCAGAATTATACGACGCATGATTTGGAATTAGGCGCGGTTGTTTTTGCATTAAAGACTTGGAGGCACTACTTATATGGGGTCAAAAGTATTATATATACCGATCACAAAAGTCTCCAACACATATTTAATCAGAAACAACTAAACATGAGACAACGTAGGTGGATTGAGTTATTAAATGATTACGATTTCGAGATTCGTTACCACCCGGGGAAGGCAAATGTTGTAGCCGACGCCTTGAGCAGAAAGGACAGAGAACCCATTCGAGTAAAAGCTATGAATATAATGATTCACAATAACCTTACTACTCAAATAAAGGAGGCGCAACAAGGAGTTTTAAAAGAAGGAAATTTAAAGGATGAAATACCTAAAGGATCGGAGAAGCATCTTAAAATACGGGAAGACGGAATCCGGTATAGGGTTGAAAGGATTTGGATACCAAAATTTGGAGATATGAGAGAAATGGTACTTAGAGAAGCTCATAAAACCAGATACTCAATACATCCTGGAACGGGGAAGATGTACAAGGATCTCAAGGCCTGGTATGAAAGCCGATGTTGATAAATACGTAGGAGAATGTTTGATGTGTTCTAAGTTCAAAGGTGAGCATCAGAAACCATCAGGTCTACTTCAACAACCCGAAATCCCAGAATGGAAATGGGAAAACATTACCATGGATTTCATCACTAAATTGCCAAGGACTGCAAGTGGTTTTGATACTATTTGGGTAATAGTGGATCGTCTCACCAAATCAGCACACTTTCTGCCAATGAAAGAAGATGATAAAATGGAGAAGTTGGCGCGATTATACTTGAAGGAAGTTGTCTCCAGACATGGAAAACCAGTCTCTATTATCTCAGATAGGGATGGCAGATTTGTTTCAAGATTTTGTCAGACATTGCAACAAGCATTGGGGACTCGTCTAGACATGAGTACTGCTTATCATCCACAAACTTATTAGCAAAGTGAAAGGACGATACAGATCCTTGAAGACATGCTACGAGCATGTGTTATCGATTTCAGAAACAGTTGGGATCGACACCTACCGTTAACAGAATTATCCTACAACAAAAGTTTGAAGCACTTTATGGTAGAAAGTGCAGGTCTTCGATTTGTTAGAGTGAAGTGGGGGATAGACAGATTACGGGTCCAGAGATAATTCAAGAAACTACCAAGAAGATCATTCAAATTCAACAACGATTGAAAACTGCCCAAAGTCAACAAAAGAACTATGCGGACATTAAAAGAAAAGATATAGAATTTGAGATTGGAGAGATGGTCATGCTTAAGGTTTCACCTTGGAAAGGCGTTGTTCGATTTGGTAAATGGGGGAAACTAAATCCAAGGTACATTGGACCATTCAAGATTATAGATCGTTTCGGACCAGTAGCTTACCGACTTGACTTACCGCAACATCTCGCTGGGGTACATAATACTTTTCATGTCTCGAATTTGAAGAAATGTTTTGCTAAAGAAGATATCACCATTCCATTAGACGAGATTACAATTAACGAAAAACTACAATTAATTGAAGAACCCGTCGAAATAATGGATCGTGAGGTTAAAAGACTTAAGCAAAACAAGATACCAATTGTTAAGGTTCGATGGAATGCTCGTAGAGGACCTGAGTTCACCTGGGAATGAGAAGATCAGATGAAGAAGAAATACCCGCATCTATTTTCGGAAGATACGTCAACACCTCCAACTGCTCAAAATTTCGGGACGAAATTTATTTAACGGGTAGGTACTGTAGTGACCCGAACTTTTCCATGATTATATATTAATTGAAAACTATATTTACATGATTAAATGTTTCCAACATGTTAAGCAATCAAACTTCTTAAGACTTGATTATTTGAAATGAGTTTCATGTAGAAAATTGACCACCCAAGTTGACCGGCGATTCACGAACGTTAAAACTTGTAAAAACTATATGATGACATACATATGGATATATATATATATATATATATATATATACATATATATATATATATATATACATATATATATATATATAGTTATCATGATATTATGATAAGTATGTACCTCATTAAGTATTTTAACAATGAGTTATATACATAAAAATGAGACTATTGAATTAAGAAACTTGAAAATGGTATATATAACGATTATCGTTATAACAACGTCTTACTAATTACATATGAATCATTTTAAGATATTGATACACTATATATAAACATGTTAAATGATAAGTAAACATATCATTAAGTATAATAACAATGAACTACATATGTAAAAACAAGACTACTAACTTAAGGATTTCGAAACGAGACATATATGTAACGATTATCGTTGTAACGACATTTAACTGTATATATATCATATTAAGATATATTAATACCTCATTATAGCATGATAATGTAATAATTTAACATCTCATTAGATATAATAAACAATGTGTTAACAACAGTAAACAAGATCGTTAACTTAAAGGTTTCAAAACAACATTTACATGTAACGACTAACGATGACTTAACGATTCAGTTAAAATGTATATACATGTAGTGTGTTTAGATGTTAGTACACTTTTGAAAGACTTCAAGACACATATCAAAGTACTTCTACTTAACAAAAATGCTTACAATTACATTCTCATTCATTTTCATCAACAATTCTACTCGTATGCACTCGTATTTGTACTTATACAATACACAGCTTGTAAATGTATTTACTATTGGTATATACACTCCAATGATTAGCTCTTAGCAGCCCATGTGAGTTACCTAACCATGTGGGAACCATCATTTAACATCTAGTATGACTTATGAGCAAGGAAACAAAAACAAGAACTCCTTTTAACCCCACTCACCTTCACCACTCACCACCTACTCCATTTCACTTCCAATTTTCTTTCCAATTCTCTCTCAAAACACACACACACACACTCTCTTCCATGAACATCTATGTTTCTATTTTTCCAGCAAAAATCATCAAATAAAAGCTTTGGTTATTACCTATAATCATCATAAATACAATTAGTCAAGAACACATCAAGAACACTTCCAAGTTTCCTAATCCATTCCAAGCAATCATCTAAGATCAAGAAACTTTTGTTATTTATAGTAGGTTATCTTTCTAAATCAAGGTAATATTCATATTCAAGATTTGATTCAATTTCTATAACTATAACTATCTTAATTTGAGTAATAATCTTACTTGAACTTGTTTTTGTGTCATGATTCTATTTCAAGAACTTCCAAGCCATCAAGGTTCCTTTGAAGCTCAAGTTATTTTTTTATCATTTCCAGTAGGTTTACCTACTAAACTTGAGGTATTAATGATGTTCATAACATCATTCGATTCATATATATAAAACTACCTTATTCGAAGGTTTAAACTTGTAATCACTAGAACATAGTTTAGTTAATTCTAAACTTGTTCGCAAACAAAAGTTAATCCTTCTAACTTGACTTTTAAAATTAACTAAACACATGTTCTATATCTATATGATATGCTAACTTAATGATTTAAAACCTGAAAACACGAAAAACACCGTAAAACCGGATATACGCCGTCGTAGTAACACAGCGGGCTGTTTTGGGTTAGTTAATTAAAAACTATGATAAACTTTGATTTAAAAGTTGTTCTTCTGGGAAAATGATTTTTCTTATGAACATGAAACTATATCCAAAAATCATGGTTAAACTCAAAGTGGAAGTATGTTTTCCAAAATGGTCATCTAGACGTCGTTCTTTCGACTGAAATGACTACCTTTACAAAAATGACTTGTAACCTGTATTTCCTGTAACATCTCGCCTTTTTCCATTTACTTTCCGTTTAATTATTTAAAGTCCGTTATATGATTATAACATCCTTCGTTAATACGCGTTTTAACGTATCTCGTTTAGGTAAATCACGCACCCGCAACCGAACTCGAGGGACTAGTTTCGCCAAAGTGCCAAAGAGGTGACTAGCATTTGACTAGTCAACCCCACCTCCCATCTTTTTCATTTCCATTTTCCTTTTCTTTTACTACTTCCCTATTTTCTTTCAACTCTCCAATTTGAAGATTCATCATCTAAATCCGTTCAAGCAAGCATCAATCAAAACAAATTACATATTTGGAATCCTTGCAACTTCCTCTTCGATTCCATACCGATTTCATTACATTTGGGTAACTTTCTAAAATCACTAGATCTTGTGTTCTTGATGTTTGTAAGTTATAAAGTTGTTAATTAGTGTCTATGGCTCAAGTCTAACATGATTATATGATTTATACGCTCGATCTCGTTGTTTGAAGTAACTAGCTTGAATATGAACTTTGGTGTGTTTGATTTGATGATTTAGTTGCTTGAATGTTGTTAAATGATATAAGTACATGTATTAAAAGTGTTCCTAGTATCACTAGCTTCAATTTGATGTGTAGGTTGCTTGAGAAAACTCCATAAACTTGATTAGTGATTTTGGTGAATTTGGGTTAGGGTTTGATGAACTTGAAATGCATTTTTGATGAATTGAATGCCATGAATTGTTGTTGGTAAATGGTTAGTTAGATTGTATGCTTGATTACCTACGAAATGGCGTGTTTTATGTATGCATTAAATGCCCGAATCGTAAATGTGGACTTGTAAAATTTGAAGCATTAAATGTGTGCATTAATTGATCATTTGATTTGAAAAGTCGGTTATTGCAAATGATGTTTTTGGTTGTTGAAATGTGCTTAGTCGTGTTCCTTGTCAAATTACCTTTCCAACGATATAAGATTTAAGTTCTAAGTGTTTTCGGTTTGTGTTTTGTGTTAGTTTGAATGTTGATTTGGGACTTAGACAATTGAGACTGACCAGGTACCAGCACCCGCTATTCGCCGCGGCGCGGCTAGCCTTTGTCGCGGCGCGACAATAGGCGTAGTTTGATTCTGACCTACATGGTCAAAATATGAAAAATGTTTGGCATGCTATGGACCTCCGATTCACATGTAACTTGTTCTAACATACTTATATATGAATAAAAACCTCAGCAAAATTGTTCGGGACCCGACCCGAACGTGTTGAATTTTTCGTTGACTTTGACCGACCAAAGTTTAATTTTTTGTCAAACTTAACCAAATGATTATGCAATCTTTCTAACTTGTTTCTATACTTGTATCTTGCATGAAACTTGGACAATCTGATTCACATGCTACATAATCGAGTCATAACGAGCCATAGGACTAATTGAATATCTTTGACCTATCGCGTTTACCGTTATTGATACGACCTATTTGTTTAGGTCAAGACTAGCATTGTCCTTTGCACATGTTCCTTTGTGAAGTACTTTTCATACATGCACTCAAGGTGAGATCATAGTCCCATCTTTCAAACAACTTTTATGCTTTAAACTATGGGATGAGAAACATATACGTATCATGCTTTTACACTTTGAACACAAGTACAAAAACGAACATTCCACGTACGGGTTTGAACAAAAATCCTCAATTCAATTATCATTAGTTACACTTGCAGGGTGTAAACGTGAACTTATATTATGTGATCACATGGGCTTGACGAGCCTCATTCGAACGGTTCGCTACCGTTAGCGGATGAAATATACTTTCGGGTCTAGTGTATGTTCCAACACTACGCAAAGGGTCCAAAACAGTTAAGTTTGATAATTGGGTGCCCGCGAAACAAATAAAAACTTCGAAATGCAAATGATTTTGATAATCATATTATATTAAATCTTGTGGTTCAAATGCAACGTTTACTAAAACACCTATGATTTCACCAACATTTTCGTTGACAGTTTTCTATATGTTTTCTCAGGTCCTTGAACGCTACTTGATACATGCTTCCGCACTCTTTTTGATACTTTCTTGGATGTCGAGTATACATGCATAGTTGGAGCGTCTTTTGACAACTTTTAAATTGTGTCGCATAGGTTTCATTCGTATGTTAAACATTGTAATGTAACTAGTCTTTGAACTACTTTTGTAAACTTGAAACATCCTTTTACTTATGAAATGAAGGCGACATATTTTGGTCAAACGTCATGTTAAAGACTTATGACCACATAACGGGACCTAAGTAGTCGGCGCCGTCAAACATGATTTGTTTAACCTTAGCCGTAAATGTAGTCACGCGTCCGGCTGTCATGCCGGGCACCCTGAACGGACTATGCTTTTTGGCGGGTTAATCGTAAAGGGGGTTCTCACAGTGTAACCTATGACGAAGCATTGGCTCTTACCCCTTGCGGTCCCTTTGTAGGAGGGTTGGAAGTTTGGCAGAAATAAGGGCCGTAAAATCAGTGTCTGAGTTACACTCAGTGGTCACCAAGCGGTTAGCTGGAAAGGCACTGGGTGGGTTACTACACCATCTATCATTACAGATGGTATCAGAGCATTGGTTGTAGGGATTTAGAGTTCATTGGTGTCAACCCCGAGTTATAGGGTACATTAGTGAGTCTAGACTACAACCGGCATATAGACTTGAAGTAGGAATTACTTGACTACTTGTGCATTATACTCGAACTCTTCTATCATATCTAATTCGTATTCAATCTTAATCTCACATTACTTGATTTAATTGACGCGCCACCTTGACTATATGAAATGAGGTCGAATGCACATATGAATCCGGGTAATATAATTTCCGGGATTATATTACGGTGACTCATATGAACGTTCCGACATTGTGGCATAAAGAATTTAAGGCGAGTCAAGGAAAATTTTTCTCTCTATCCTTATTCCATATCATGATTAGTATTATTAAAAATACTAATCAACGGTATTCTTGTGTTTTGAAGGAACAATGCCTCCTTGTCGCGTGCCATGCCATGAGACTCCCGAACAAGCACTACAACGAATGGTGGCCACCGCTGTAGAGGTGGCCATGGCCGGTCACTCCTCCAACAACAACAATAACAACAACCACAACAACAACAATCAAGGGGCCGGTAACTCAAGCAAAGGGTGCTCCTATAAAGCTTTCATGGGGTGCAAACCTCATACTTTTGATGGGACCGGGGGACCGGTTATACTCACTCGATGGTTCGAACAAACGAAAGCCGTTTTTAGCATAAGCGGTTGTCGGGATCAAGACAAGGTCAAATATTCCACCCACACCTTTGCCGGTATCGCCCTCACGTGGTGGAACACGTATGTACAATTGGTGGGTACCAATGAAGCTCACGCCCTCTCTTAGGCCGATTTAAGGGAAAGGTTGATCGTCGAATTTTTCCCTCGTGAAGAAACCCGAAAGCTCGAACAAGAGCTAAGAACTTTAAAGGCGGTCGGAAACGATCTCAAGGCCTACAATCAACGATTCGCCGAGCTATCCTTGATGTGTCCTAACCTCGTGAACCCCGAATCTCAAAGGGTTGAACTTTATATGGATGGTCTTCCCAAGAGCATCAAACAAGGAGTGATGTCATCCAAACCCGCTAACCTACAACAAGCCTTGAACATGGCCCGTCAATTGATCGAAACGGTTGACGAAATCATAGTTCCGGCACCTAAGGCCGAGGATAAATCGGGCGGCAACAAAAGAAAATGGGAAGCCCCCCAATCAAGCAACAACTACAACAACAACTTCACCAAAAAGCCCTTCACCTCCGACGCCAAGAAAAGCTATGGCGGAAATAAACCCTTTTGCAACAAATGCCACAAACACCACTATGGTGAATGTAGCAATCTATTTTATCAGCGGTGTCAAAGGGGTGGTCATGTGGCCAACGATTGTAGAAGTGCCGCCCCCGTTGCTCAAAAAGTGCCCAATGCACCAAAATCGGGTACTTGTTATGAATGTGGCCAAACGGGTCATTTTAGAAATGCATGTCCGAATAAGAAAGCCAACCCCAACACACGCGGCCGAGCTTTCAACATCAACACCGAGGAAGCCCGAGATGACAATGAATTAGTCACAGGTACGTTTCTCCTCAACAACACTTATGTTACTTGTTTATTCGATTTGGGTGCCGATAAGAGTTTTGTATCCAAGACTTTGACTCATTATTTTAGCACTCCACCACTTCCACTAGATACCATTTATACCATTGAAGTGGCCAACGGGAAACTATTGAGTGCCGACACATATTACCGGGGGTGTACGTTAAACATTTTGGGTAATGAGTTTGAAATTGACTTGATACCCATGGAACTAGGAAGCTTCGATGTAATAATCGGTATGAATTGGCTAGCCAAAATGAAATCTCACATCCTTTGTGATCTTAACGCAATCCAAATTCCTATCGAGAATGGTGAACCCTTGATTTTTTAAGGCGATAAGAGTTGCACCGGACTCAACCTCGTTTCGTGCATTAAAGTTAGAAAACTACTCCGTAAGGGTTGTTTTGCGATCCTTGCTCACGTTAAGAAAGTTGAGTCTGATGAGAAGCACATCGATGATGTGCCAATTGTTAGCGACTATTCCGATGTATTTCCCGACGAATTGACGGGTCTCCCACCTCATCGACCGGTTGAATTCCAAATCGATCTTATTCCGGGAGCCGTACCCGTAGCATGTGCACCATATAGACTCGCTCCATCCGAAATGCAAGAATTGCAAAGTCAAATCCACGAACTACTTGACCGTGGTTTTATCCAACCTATCCATTCACCATGGGGTGCTCCGATTTTGTTTGTCAAAAAGAAAGACGGATCCCTACGAATGTGCATTGATTATCGTGAACTAAACAAATTGACGGTTAAGAACCGATATCCTCTTCCTCGCATCAATGACCTCTTTGATCAACTAAAAGGGTCTTGTGTATATTCGAAAATCGATCTCCGCTCGGGTTATCATCAATTAAGGGTTAAGGGGGAATATGTCTCCAAAACCGCTTTCTGATCTCGTTATGGTAGTTATGAATTCCTTGTCATGCCATTTGGTCTCACTAACGCACCGGCGATGTTCATGGATCTTATGAACCGCGTGTGCAAACCGTATCTTGACAAATTTGTTATCGTGTTCATCGATGATATTTTGGTTTATTCTAAAAGCGAAGAAGAACACGAGGAACACCTCCGACTTGTGCTTGAACTTTTAAGACAAGAACGAGTCTATGCCAAGTTCTCCAAGTGTTAATTTTGGTTGAAGGAAGTTCAATTTCTTGGTTAAGTTGTAAGTGACCAAGGTATTAAAGTCGATCCATCAAAAATCGAAGCCATTAGTAAATGGGAGACTCCTACTACTCCTACTCACATTCGTCAATTCTTGGGTCTAGCCGAATACTATCGTAGATTCATCAAAGATTTCTCTTTGGTCGCTCGTCCTCTAACCGCGTTAACTCATAAGGGAAGAAAATTCGTTTGGGCAACCGAACAAGAATCCGCATTTTAAATCTTGAAAACAAAGCTAACCACCGCTCCTATCTTGTCACTTCCCGAAGGCAACGATGATTTTGTTGTGTATTGCGTTGCCTCGAAACATGGTTTTGGGTGTGTGTTGATGTAACGAACGAAAGTCATTTCTTATGCTTCTCGACATCTCAAAATTCATGAACGAAACTACACTACACATGATCTCGAACTCGGAGCCGTTGTCTTCGCACTTAAAATGTGGAGACACTATCTTTATGGAACCAAGAGTACTATCTTCACCGATCACAAAAGCCTCCAACACATCTTTGATCAAAAGCAACTAAACATGAGACAACGACGGTGGATTGAAACTTTAAACGATTATGATTGTGAGCTTCGTTACCATCCCGGAAAGGCAAACGTAGTAGCCGATTCCTTAAGTCGAAAGGAAAGAGCGGTGCCTCTTCGTGTCCGAGCTTTAAACATCACCATTCACACAAACCTTAATAGCTAAATTCGGGTAGCCCAAGATGAGGCTCTCAAGGATGAAAACGTTTCACATGAGCTCTTGAACATTCTCGTCTCTCGATTCGAAATTAGGGAAACCGGACTCTGATATTTCGCCGGAAGGATTTGGGTGCCTAGATATGAGGACCTACGAAGCCTTATTTTAGATGAAGCCTATAAGTCACGATAGTCGATTCACCCCGGTGCCAATAAGATGTACCACGACCTTAAAGAACAATATTGATGGCCGAACATCAAAAGGGACGTAGCTACTTACGTTGCCAAGTGTTTGACATGTTCCAAAGTCAAAGCCGAACACCAAAGACCGTCCGGGTTACTTCAACAACCCGAAATCCCGCAATGGAAGTGGGAAAGAATAACGATGGACTTCATCACCAAGTTACCAAAGACAACGGGCGGTTATGATACCATTTGGGTTATTGTTGACCGTCTCTCCAAATCCGCACACTTTCTCGCTATGAAAGAAACCGACAAAATGGAGAAACTTGCACAACTTTACATTAAGGAGATCGTAGCCTGACACGGTGTGCCTTTATCGATTATATCTGACCGAGAAGGCCATTTTGTTTCTAGATTTTGGCGTACCTTGCAAGAAGCGTTGGGAACGCGTTTAGACATGAGCACCGCATATCATCCTCAAACTGATGGACAAAGCGAACGCACAATTCAAACCTTGGAGGACATGTTACGAGCTTGTGTGGTTGATTTTGGAAAAGTTTGGGACAAGCACTTACCTCTCGCTGAGTTCTCATACAACAATAGTTATCACGCGAGTATTAAATTCTCACCTTTTGAAGCGCTATACGGCCGAAAATGTTGTTCACCTCTTTGTTGGGCCGAGGTAGGCGACGTGCAAATCACCGGACCCGAACTCATTCACGAAACCACCGAGAAGATCGTACAAATCCGAGATAGGCTTCTGACGGCCCGGAGTCGTCAAAAGTGCTACACCGACAAAAGACGCAACGACCTCAAATTTCAATTCGGTGACCGAGTAATGTTAAAAGTCGCACCTTGGAAAGGTATAATCCATTTTGGGAAACGCGGGAAGCTAAATCCGCGGTATATTGGTCCTTTCGAAATCTTGGAGCGTATTGGAACCGTTGCTTATCGTTTAGATCTTCCACCTCAATTGAACTCCGTTCATCCTACCTTCCATGTATCTAACTTGAAAAAGTGTCTTGCCGAACCCGATATCGTCATTCCTCTCGAGGAACTTACTATTGATGACAAACTTCATTTTGTGGAGGAACCGGTTGAAATTGTGGACACCTCCGTCAAGAAATTGAAACAAAGCCGAATTCTGATTGTTAAAGTCCGTTGGAACGCCAAAAGGGGACCCGAGTTTACTTGGGAAAGACAAGACCAAATGCAAAGGAAATACCCTCACTTGTTCCCGGTTCCGAAAACGCAAGATTCCAGTGAAGAAACAACGACTACTACGCCTACTTAAATTTCGGGACGAAATTTCTTTTAAGGAGTAGGTAATGTAACATCCCGCCTTTTTTCGTTTACTTTCCGTTTAATTATTTAAAGTCCGTTATATGATTATAACATCCTTCGTTAATACGCGTTTTAACGTATCTCGTTTAGGTAAATCACGCACCCGTAACCGAACTCGAGGGACTAGTTTCGCCAAAGTGCCAAAGAGGTGACTAGCATTTGACTAGTCAACCCCACCTCCCATCTTTTTCATTTCCATTTTCCTTTTCTTTTACTACTTCCCTATTTTCTTTCAATTCTCCAATTTGAAGATTCATCATCTAAATCCGTTCAAGCAAGCATCAATCAAAACAAATTACATATTTGGAATCCTTGCAAATTCCTCTTCGATTCTATACCGATTTCATTACATTTGGGTAACTTTATAAAATCACTAGATCTTGTGTTCTTGATGTTTTTAAGTTATAAAGTTGTTAATCAGTGTCTATGGCTCAAGTCTAACATGATTATATGATTTATATGCTTGATCTCGTTTTTTGAAGTAACTAGCTTGAATATGAACTTTGGTGTGTTTGATTTGATGATTTGGTCGCTTGAATGTTGTTAAATGATATAAGTACATGTATTAAAAGTGTTTCTAGTATCACTAGCTTCAATTTGATGTGTAGGTTGCTTGAAAAAACTCCATAAACTTGATTAGTGATTTTGGTGAATTTGGGTTAGGGTTTGATGAACTTTAAATGCATTTTTGATGAATTGAATGCCATGAATTGTTGTTGGTAAATGGTTAGTTAGATTGTATGCTTGATTACCTATGAAACGGCGTGTTTTATGTATGCATTAAATGCCCGAATCATAAATGTTCACTTGTAAAATTTGAAGCATTAAATGTGTGCATTGATTGATCATTTGATTTGAAAATTCGGTTATTGCAAATGATGTTTTTGGTTGTTGAAATGTGCTTAGTCGTGTTCCTTGTCAATTTACCTTTCCAACGATATAAGATACGATTTCTAAGTGTTTACGGTTTGTGTTTTGTGTTAGTTTGAATGTTGATTTGGGACTTAGACAATTGAGACTGACCAGGTACCAGCACCCGCTATTCGCCGCGGCGCGGCTAGCCTTTGTCGCGGCGCGACAATAGGCGTAGTTTGATTCTGACCTACATGGTCAAAATGTGAAAAATGTTTGGCACGCTATGGACCTCCAATTCACATGTAACTTGTTCTAACATGCTTATATATGAATAAAAACCTCAGAAAAATAGTTCGGGACCCGACCCGAACGTGTTGACTTTTTCGTTGACTTTGACCGACCAAAGTTTAACTTTTTGTCAAACTTAACCAAATGATTATGCAATCTTTCTAACTTGTTTCTATACTTGTATCTTGCCTGAAACTTGGACAATTTGATTCACATGCTACATAATCGAGTCGTAACGAGCCATAGGACTAATTGAACATCTTTGACCTATCGCGTTTACCGTTATTGATACGACCTATTTGTTTAGGTCAAGACTAGCATTGTCCTTTGCACACGTTACTTTGTGAAGTACTTTTCATACGTGCACTCAAGGTGAGATCATAGTCCCATCTTTCAAACAACTTTTATGCTTTAAACTATGGGATGAGAAACATATACGTATCATGCTTTTACACTTTGAACACAAGTACAAAAACGAACATTCCACGTACGGGTTTGAACAAAAATCCTCAATTTAATTATCATTAGTTACACTTGCAGGGTGTAAACGTGAACTTATATTATGTGATCACATGGGCTTGAAGAGCCTCATTCGGACGGTTCGCTACCGTTAGCGGATGAAATATATTTTTGGGTCTAGTGTATGTTCCAACACTACGCAAAGGGTGCAAAATAGTTAAGTTTGATAATTGGGTGCCCGCAAAACAAATAACAACTTCGGAATGCAAATGATTTTGATAATCATATTATATTAAATCTTGTGGTTCAAATGCAACGTTTACTAAAACACCTATGATTTCACCAACATTTTCGTTGACAGTTTTCTATATGTTTTCTCAGGTCCTTGAACGCTACTTGATACATGTTTCCACACACTTTTTGATACTTGCTTGGATGTCGAGTATACATGCATAGTTTGAGCGTCTTTTGACAACTTTTAAATTGTGTCGCATAGGTTTCATTTGTATGTTAAACATTGTAATGTAACTAGTCTTTGAACTACTTTTGTAAACTTGAAACATCCTTTTACTTATGAAATGAATGCGACATATTTTGGTCAAACGTCATGTTAAAGACTTATGACCACGTAACGGGACCTAAGTAGTCTGCGCCGTCAAACATAATTTGTTCGGGTCGCTACATTTCCGACTACAAACTTATACTTTTTCTGTTTAGATTCATAAACTTAAGTTCAATATGAAACCATAGCAACTTGAATCACTCAAAACGGATTTAAAACGAAGAAGTTATGGATAAAACAAGATTGGATATTTTTGCCTATTGTAACTACGTGAAAATTGGTAACAAATCTATATTAATCATATCCTAGCTAACTCATATTGTATTATACATGTATTCTAATATATTATGTAATCTTGGGATACCATAGACACGTATGCAAATGTTTTGACATATCATATCGACCCATGTATATATATTATTTGGAACAACCATAGACACTCTATATGCAGTAATGTTGGAGTTAGCTATACAGCGTTGAGGTTGATTCAAAATATATATATACTTTGAGTTGTGATCTAGCATGAGACATGTATACACTGGGTCGTGGATTGATGCAAGATAATATATGACTGTGGATAACTAGTTATAGGTTACTAACGAGGACAGCTGACTTAATAAACTTAAAACAGTAAAACGTATTAAAAATGTTGTAAATATATTTTGAACATACTTTGATATATATGTACATATTTGTTATAGGTTCGTGAATCGACCAGTGGCTAAGTCTTACTTCCTGACGAAGTAAAAATCTGTGAGAGTGAGTTATAGTCCCACTTTTAAAATCTATTATTTTTGGGATGAGAATACATGCAGTTTTATAAATGCTTTACAAAATAGACACAAGTGATCAAAATTACATTCTATGTTGAATTATCGAACCGAATATGTCCCTTTTTAGCTTGGTAGCCTAAGAATTGGTGTTTATTATAATTGCCACCAATTGACATGAATCCTAAAGATAGATCTATTTTGCCCAACAAGCCTCATCCGAGTTACGGATGCTTTAGTACTTCGATTTATCATTTCCGATGAGAGTCCCGGAATGATGGGGATATTCTATATGCATCATGTTAAGGTATGTTACCAGGTGTTCGTCATATGAATGATTTTTATGCAGATTGCATGTTGTTTATGAGAAATGGAAATATGAAATCTTGTGGTCTATTATTACGATTTGATAAATATGTAGGTTAAACCTATAACTCACCAACATTTTTGTTGACGTTTAAAGCATGTTTATTCTCAGGTGATTATTAAGAGCTTCCGCTGTTGCATGCTAATTTATGGACAAGAGTTGGAGTCAGCATGCTTGTATAATATTGTTTAAAAACTGCATTCGAAGACTTAAATTGATGTGTAATATTATTGTAAACCATTATGTAATAATCGTGTGAAAATGCTATATTTTAGATTATCATTATTTGATAATCGTCGTAATATTTTAAACCTTTATTGATAAAAAAAAAAGGTTATGGTTTGTTTTAAAATCGAATGCAGTCTTTGAAAAACGTCTCATATAGAGGTCAAAACCTCGCAACGAAATCAATTAATATGGAACATTTATAAATCGATATGAACGGGACATTTCATAACCAATCCCGGTCCGACCCGTCTCCTACAAGTCCCGCATAAAACGCATACACATATCAAGTCTAAGTCTAGGCATAATGGTGTATCCTATCGAATACACGCATAAAGGCATAATATTCGCATGAAATTAGCATCAAGAACATTGGGAATAACAGTTTTGTAAAACTGTCCGTCTGACGTTCTCTGCTGAGCAGACTACTTCCGTCATGCGTAAGCCCTGAAGGCTGCCTAACGCTTAAGCCCTGACCGGAGAGCGTCACATTCAGCGTAAATATCAGATATCGAATAACCGAATGCAGCATCATCTGACACGTGTCTGCGAGTACTCTGGTGGATCTATCACTATAAATAGACCCCTTGGGTCATCATTTTACACATTCAGACACTCTGATAATTTGTGACCAGAGATTTCACCTTTCTCTCTCACATAGTATTTTCTCTCACTAGAAGTCATCCGGCTAGTAGCTCAACGCTCACCGGACAAAGATTGATTAAGCCACCCCACAGATTTCTATATCTGTGATCCGGGTCTGCAGGGATTATTTCCCGAGGGTAAACATCAATCGGAAACATTCCCTCACTTTTAGCAAGATACTTCTAGTATTTGTACTGACACACTAAGCCTTACCTTATAAGGAAATAGGTGTCAACAATGGCTCCATCTGTTATCAAAATGAATCACCTCACCGATACTGACGATGAAAGCGAGGGTAAAGAATTGGTACCCATAAGTGTAGGCATGATACATCCATGGAAAGCTGGACAACGGAGGAAGGCAGAGGTGTTAGATGAAATATCCCATTCATATTGATTATAAACATTCCATATTAATTGATTTCGTTGCGAGGTTTTGACCTCTATATGAGACGTTTTTCAAAGGCTGCATTCGATTTTAAAACAAACCATAACTTTTAAAATATTATGACGATTATCAAATAATGATAATCTAAAATATAGCGTTTTCACACGACCATTACATAATGGTTTACAATAATATTACACATCAATATATGCCTTCGAATGCAGTTTTTAAACAATATTATACAAGCATGGACGCCAAATCTTGTCCTTAATTTAGTATGCAATAACGGAAGCTCTTAACAATCACCTGAGAATAAACATGCTTAAAACATCAACAAAAAATGTTGGTGAGTTATAAGTTTAACCTATATATTTATCAAATTGTAATAATAGACCACAAGATTTCATTTCTCATAAATACACATCTCGTATCAGGCATTTCGCAAACTGCATAGAGATAAAAATCATTCATATGGTGAACACCTGGTAACCGACCTTAACAAGATGCATATAGAATATCCCCTATCATTCCGGGACTCCCTTCGGACATGATAAATTCGAAGTACTAAAGTATCCGGTACTTTGGATGGGGCTTGTTGGGCCCAATAAATCTATCTTTAGGATTTGCGTCAATTAGGGTGTCTGTTCCCTAATTCTTAGATTACCAGACTAAAAAGGGGCATATTCGGTTTAATAATTCAACCATAGAATGTAGTTTCACGTATTTGTGTCTATTTTGTAAAACATTTATAAAACTGCATGTATTCTCATCCCAAAAATATTAGATTTAAAAAAAATGGGACTATAACTCACTTTCACATATTTTTACCTCGTCGAAAATTTAAGACTTGGCCACGGATCGATTCATGAACCTATAACAAATATATACATATATATCAAAGTATGATCGAAATATATTCACAACATTTTTTATTATGTTTTAATGATTTAAGTTTATTAAGTTAGCGGTCTAACGTTAGTAATCTACAACTAGTTGTCCATAGTTAGATGTATAGAAATAAATCAATATATATTATCTCGACTCAATCCACGACCCAGTGTATAAAAATCTCAGGCTAGATCACAACTCAAAGTATATATATTATTTTGGAATCAACCTCAACCCTGTATAGCTAACTCAAGCCTTACTACATATAGAGTGTCTATGGTTGTTCTAAATAATATATATATAGACGGGTCGATATGATATGTCAAAACATTGTATATGTGTCTATGGTATCCCAAGATTACATAATATATGTTAGAATACATGTATAATACAATATAAGTTAGTTAAGTTATGGTTAGTCTAGATTTGTTACAAAATGTTCGTATCTAAAACTAGCAAATTTATCAAATTTTGTTTTACCCGTCATTTCTTTGTTTCAAATCCGTTTTGAGTGATTCAAGTTGCTATGGTTTCATAATGAACTGAAATTTATGAAACTAAACAGAAAAATTATAAGTTTATAGTCGGAAATGCAGGTTACAAGTCATTTTTTAAAGAGGTAGTCATTTCCATCGAAAAAAATGACATCTTGATGACCATTTTGAAAAACATACTTCCACTTTGTGTTTAACCATGATTTTTGGATATAGTATCATGTTCATATGTAATATCATTTTTCCAGAAAACAAACTTCCAATTCAAAGATTAAGATAGTTTTTATTTTTCTAACCCAAAACAGCCCCCGGTTTCACTACGACGGCGTATGTCCAGTTTTACGGTGTTCTTCATGTTTCCAGGTTTTAAATCATTAAGTTAGCATATCATATAGATATAGAACATGTATTTAGTTGATTTTAAAATTCAATTTAGAAGGATTAACTTTGTTTGCGAACAAGTTTAGAATTAACTAAACTATGTTCTAGTGATTACATGTTCAAATCTTCGAATAAGATAGTTTTATATATATGAATTGAATGATGTTATGAACATCATTACTACCTCAAATTTAGTAGGTAAACTTACTGGAAGTGAAAAAAATTGATCTAGCTACAAAGGCTTCTTGGATGGCTTGAAAGTTCTTGAAGTAGAATCATGACACAAAAACAAGTTCAAGTAAGATTTTTACTCGAATTAAGATAGTTTATAGTTATAGAAATCGAATCAAAGTTTGAATATGAATATTACCTTGAATTAGAATGATAACCTACTGTAAATAACAGAGGTTTCTTGATCTTAGATGATTGCTTGGAATGTATTAGAAAGCTTGGAAGTAGACTTGTAAACTTGAAAGTATTCTTGATTTTATGAAACTAGAACTTATAGAATTTATGAAGAACACTTAGAATTTGAAGATAGAACTTGAGAGAGATCAATTAGATGAAGAAAATTGAAGAATGAAAGTGTTTGTAGGTGTTTTTGGTTGTTGGTATATGGATTAGATATAAAATAATTCATGAATGATTTATAATATTTTTTGTAATTTTGTGAGATATTTCATGCTAGTTGCCAAATGATGGTTCCCACATGTTTAGGTGACTCAAAAGGGCTGCTAAGAGCTGATCATTGAAGTGTATATACCAATAGTAAATACATCTAAAAGCTGTGTATTGTACGAGTACGAATACGGGTGCATACGAGTAGAATTGTTGATGAAAATGAATGAGGATGTAATTGTAAGCATTTTTTTAAGTAGAAGTACTTTGATATGTGTCTTGAAGTCTTTCAAAAGTGTAGTAATACATCTAAATACACTACATGTATATACATTTTAACTGAGTCGTTAAGTCATCGTTAGTCGTTACATGTAAGTGTTGTTTTGAAACCTTTAATTTAACAATCTTGTTAAATGTAATTAATTCATTGTTATTATACTTAAATGAGATGTTAAATTGTTATGTTAAAATGATAACATGGTGTATGAATATATCTTAACATCATATATATATATATATATATATATATATATATATATATATATATATATATATATATATATATATATATATATATATATGTTAAAATACTATTACAATGATAATCGTTACATATATATACTGTTTCGAAATCCTTAAGTTAGTAGTCTCATCTTACTTGTATAGTTTATTGTTAATACACTCAATGATATACTTAATTATCATTTTATCATGTTAAATATAGTATATCAATATCTTAATACAATACATATGTATTTAGTAAGACGTTGTTATAACGATAATCGTTATGTATATTGTTTCGAGCTTCATAATTCAATATTCTCATTTTTTATGTATATCACACATTGTTAATATACTTAGTGAGATAGTTACTTATCATAATCTCATGTTAACCATATATATGTCCATATATATATATATCATCATGTCGTTTTTACAAGTTTTAACGTTCGTGAATCGCCGGTCAACTTGGGTGGTCAATTGTCTACATGAAACTTATTTCAAATAATCAAGTCTTAACAAGTTTGATTGCTTAACATGTTGGAAATATTTAATCATGAAAATATAGTTTTCATTTAATATATAATCATGGAATAATCATGGAAAAGTTCGGGTCACTACATTAGAGGATTGGAAAGAACAATTAATATCATTTCCTTCTATGTTTAACATAAATCCATCCGATAGTCCAGTGGTTATAGAAGCGCGAGTTGCTAATTGCATAATAGGCAACATTTATACTGACACAGGAGCTAGAGCAGACATTATGTATGAACATTGCTTCATACAACTTCTTAAACATGTACAAGAAACAATGAAGGAAACGTATGTGCCGTTAGCAAGTTTTACAAGTGAACCATCTTGGTCCGAAGGAAGTATTCTTGTTGAAGTAGTTTTGAGCAAGCCACCCCTCAAACGCACGGCCAACATAGAGTTTCTGGTGGTAAAAGAAAATTCACAATATAATATAATTTTGGGAAGAACTGCTTTAATGACGTTTGGGGCTGTGACGTCAACCGTGTACGGCATGATGAAATTTCCAACGCCTGGCGGAATAGCAACGCTATACGCAGAACAGAAGAAATTAATTGAGTGTTCTTAAGTAACAAAAACAACAATTAAGCTAATAATACATGATGATTGTGACGACCCAGAAATTTTCGACAAATTTTAAACTAAAATCTCGATACGATTTAGTATTTTTGACATAATAAGAAAAGTGTGTTAGGTTGAGTCTCAAAATTTTTGAACTATTTTTGTACATTCATTGGACCTTCGACTTTTCCCGACGATTCACGAACAACTAATTGTAAATAGATATGTATATATATATATATATAAATAAATATATTTATATAATAAATGTTATTAATCATTTGTATGAAATTATTGTTATAAATAAATATGTAAAACAATTTATAGAATAGTTAAGTTGTTATTAGAATAAATATATATATATGTATGACTTCTATAATATATGTATATTGTATTATATATAACACATATAAATATTAATTATTCAAAAATGTTATTATATAACATAAATATTACATAATTAATAATATGTAAGTTTAATATATGAAATCTTATTACAAGTTAAAATATAGTTGTTATAATAATATTATTATTACTTTCATTATTATAATTAATACTAGTATTAATATTAATATCAGTATTAGTTATATTATTATTTTCAATAGATATTATATAGACATGAAATTTAGTACATTTAACTTGTTATCTTTATTAATCTTATTATTATTACTTTCATTATTATTATTAAAATAAATATTAAATATTAATATTAGTGTTATTATTGTTATTATATTTATTAATCAATAAGATTAATCATGATATGCAATATATATATATATATATATATATATATATATATATATATATATATATATATATATATATATACACACACACACACACACACAATATATACATCAATATTTTTGTATTAATAATTATTTGTTTAGATTAATTAATACGGATTAATACAATTACAGAATCAAATTCAGTAATGGGATCAATTTCATATCACGATCACTGTAAGGATTTTTGTTTCCTGTCTACAAATCGAATCTAATCCCTAATTCAGCCAAATTCTGTTAGCACTCCCTTTCTCCTTTTATTTTTTTTTATTTATTATTCGGTACGAATCGATTCCTTCTGTCGAGCATTCTTTGCTGTTACTCCTGGCTTGAATACTTCTGTCAATATTCTCAATCTTCTTTCACTTTGTTTATATATCTTTTTATTGAACTCTGTCGACACAATCCTAACTTCAAAACAAATGAAATCGAATCTTAATGTTGTAGTAATTGTTAATTAACACATTATATATATAATCACATATACAAAGCATAAAAAGGGAGGGAAAAACAAAACCCATTTATGATCTTATTGTTTACTCACTGATATACAACGGCCACGTTTCTTCAATCATACTTTCTTTCTCTGTTTCTAATCGAGCCAAGAGTCACTAACTTTCTGTTTCATGTCATTTCACATTCACATTCACATTATTCTTACAATGGAATTTTTTTGATTCTTTGTCTTCAATTTGTTATAAGTCACTATCCTAGTTTTCATATATTGAAACGACTCATCCATACTACTAAAAACACAGTACGTTATTCATTGGTCCCATAGCGAGGTATTTGACCTCTATATAATACGTTTTAGAAAATATTGCATTCGTTTCATAAAAAGCACACCATTATTATACATAATACGAGTTTCAAACATATGGGCGATTATTTACAAAATAATCCCCATGATACATCGATTTTCAAATATTACAAAGGTGACATAACAATCGAATATAATACATGACCAAAGTTTTATTGAATGCAACCCTCTTTTAAACAAAAGCATGAGACTCCATGCAAAGCTTGCTCAGATAATGCGACAGCGGAAGACTTTCTTAAGGACCTGAGAATAAACATGCTTAAACAGTTAACACAAAGGTTGGTGAGATATATAGGTTTAAAGCTAGCATCGATATAAATATAGACCACAAGATTTCATGGTTACAAATATTTCAATAAAGATATTCTATAAGTTGTTGAGCGCTTCGGTAACCATACTTAATCATTAATGTGGCATATTCCCTTTATTATGAAATCTCCCTACACTGTACCAAGTGTAGTAAAAACGAAGTACTATGCAACCGTTTACGATACTAGAGCGACTAGCCCGGTTGGGGTTGTCAAACCCGATAGATCTATCAATAGGATTCGTGCTTACATGTTCTTACAACATGTAAATATTAGTTACCAAGCTATTAGGGAAGATATGCAAGGTGGTACAACTCAACGTAGAATATATTTTAAGTACTTGTGTTCATGGCGTAAAACATAAAATGCATGTATTCTCATCCCAAAATATTTTAGAGTTTAAAAATGGGACTATATATTCACGGTAGTAAAAGTATATTAATAATAAGTTTTCAACTTATCAAAAATATGGCCGTCGTCCTTGGATTCACGAACCTATAACAATAACAATGATTCAAATAATTAAACATGTGAATAAAATTAATATAGCAAGTTCATATCATATATTCAATCACATGTGATTGTTTAAGTTTATATTTTCAATCACATGTGATTATTTATATTTTCAATCACATGTGATTATTTAAGTTTATATTTTCAATCACATGTAATTATTTTACTTTATATTTTCAATCACATGTGATTATCTAAGTTGTCAAGTTAGTAGTCCAATAATCGGTATATATATATATATATAATCTTAGAATTACCCCATGGCGTATTGTGTATGTATTGTCTTGCATCAATCCAGAGATGTATTGTATACTTATTGTCTTAGAATTAACTAATACGTATTGTGTATGTATTGTCTCAGGATTTATCAAAACGTATTGTGCACGTATTGTCATGGAACGTACCAAGATTATTATATATATACAATCTCAGAATTAACCAAGA
Organism: Rutidosis leptorrhynchoides; assembly: GCF_046630445.1. Lineage (NCBI taxonomy): Eukaryota > Viridiplantae > Streptophyta > Magnoliopsida > Asterales > Asteraceae > Rutidosis > Rutidosis leptorrhynchoides. The sequence goes on from NC_092336.1 coordinate 249,129,573, forward strand.
TTATAATATTTTGTTATACTAATGATAACATGTACAAATATATATAGGATATAGGAAAAGTTAACAAGGATATGGTTAATATAGTTTTTATAATATAAATTTCGTCCATACAACGTTAATTTTAGCAGATTTTTTTTTGCTCGCCAAATATTCATTACAACTCCGTTTAAAGTGAATCAAATTGCTATGGATTCCTTAAGAAGTAAATCTTACAAAACCAATTCGAAAAGTTCATCCCAAGTAGTAACTTTTAGAGCTTTACCCTCTTTTTGTGTTGGTGGACAGATTTGGAAAAATCCCGGCATCCACCCAATATATGATTTTTGATAAAATACTTTCACTTTGTCTAAAATCATGAAAAAAATACTGGAAGTCTTATTTACATATATTAACATATTTCCAAAGTCTTAGCCTCGAACTCACATATATTTACATATATTAACATATTTACAAGTTATAAGTTCTTATATTAACTTAATATAACATCATAATACATATAAATAAGTGTTATTAGAGTTAAGTTAGAAAGATTAAATTAGTTTTTTAAACAAGTTTAGAATCAACTAAACTATGTTCTAGTTTATAAACTCTTATATAGATAGCTATAAACATATGAATTGAACAAGAGTTGAAGTAGATTTTTTACCTCAAGTTTAGAATGTAAAGTTGCTGGAAAGAAGTAGTAGAACAAAACTTGAGAGAGTTCTTGCAAGTGTGTGTAAAAATGAGTTAGAAATGGTGCTTATTTATAGGCTTGAAAATTTGGTTTTTAGTGAAAATATCTAAGATAAGTTAAAATGTATTAAGTCATGGATGACATATTAAATTGATTAGGTCATGGATGACATATTACACAAATAATTGCAGATTTCTATTGGTATATACCAATAGTAAATACTTCTAGAAGCTGTGTATAATACGGGTAAAAATACCGTATGAATGCGAGTAGAATTCTTGAGGAACTTGAACGGAAATACGAGTATAGCTATCCTTTATATGTATTGGTATATTATAAAGTGTATTCAATACTTGTAAGGATGTATTTACACTCATAATACATTGTATGTAAATACATTTTAATTTAAGTTAATTACGTCGTTTAAATAGTAACATATATATTGTTCAAAAACTCTTTAAATTAGTAGTATGAAAATATATATATAATACTTTGTTAATATACTTAATGAGATATTTAATTATCATATTTTCAAGTTAAATATATGTATATATACACATATATATAATTAATACAAGTTATGACGTTCATGAATCGTAGGAATAAAAGGGTGGTCAACTACTTATATAAAATTCTTTTCGGAGGTTCAAGACTTATTAAAATTCATTGCTTATCATGTCGAAATTATTAAATCATATAAATAGTATAATCAAGTAGTCGGAAAAATCCGGGTCATCACAGTACCTACCCGTTAAAGAAATTTCGTCCCGAAATTTGAAGTAGTACCTATTTAATGGGCGGTGTTTGTAAACAGATGTGGATACTTCTGTTTCATCTAGTCCTCTCTTTCCCAAGTGAACTCGGGACCTCTTCGAGCATTCCAACGAACCCTAACTATAGGTATGTTGCTTTGCTTGAGCTGTTTGACTTCATGGTCCATGATTTCGACAGGCTCTTCTATAAAATGCAGTTTCTCGTCGATTTGGATTTCTTCAAGAGGAACAGTGAGGTCTTCTTTTGCAAGGCATTTCCTTAGGTTCGAGACGTGAAAGGTATTGTGTACTCCAGCAAGTTTTTGTGGTAGCTGATAATGCTAAAAACGAACATATATTTCATAGCATTATTCCTCAAGAAAGACAAGCTTTTAGTTGCAATTGTTCTATTTACAAGAGATATTCGTTTAAATAATAAAAGGTGAAGACAAAAGACAGATTCGACGAATTGAAGACGCAAACGACCAAAAAGCTCAAAAGTACAAAAGACAATCAAAAAGGTTCCAATTATTGATAAGAAACGTCTCGAAATCACAAGAGTACAAGATTCAAAACGCAAAGTACAAGATATTAAATTGTACGCGAGGACGTTCGAAAATCCGGAACCGGGACCAGAGTCAATTCTTAACGCTCGACGCAACGGACTAAAAATTACAAGTTAACTATATATATAAATATAATATAATATATAATTAATTATATTAATTATATATATATTATATATATATATATTTAAAACTGTCGGCAGCCAGAAACTCCAAGGGTGTGAATTGAAAATACCTCTCCGCGAGTCGCGGAGTTTGAAGGGCTTTTTGCCGCGAGTCGCGGAGCCCCAAAAATCATTCCTGGCTATAAATCAACCCGAATTCTGATCAAAAACATCATCATTTTTCTTCTCATTCATACGAAGTAATATATATTTATATTTATAATTTATATTTTAATTTTAATTATAATTCTAATAATAAGGGTATGTTAGCGAATGTTGTAAGGGTGTAACTCGAAATTCTGTCCGTGTAACGCTACGCTATTTTTAATCATTGTAAGTTATGTTCAACCTTTTTATATTAATGTCTCGTAGCTAAGTTATTATTATGCTTATTTAAAACGAAGTAATCATGATGTTGGGCTAATTACTAAAATTGGGTAATTGGGCTTTGTACCATAATTGGGGTTTGGACAAAAGAACGACACTTGTGGAAACTAGACTATGGGCTATTAATGGGCTTTATATTTGTTTAACTAAATGAAAGTTTGTTAATGTTAATATAAAGATTTACAATTGGGCGTCCCTATAAATTACCATATACACTCGATCGGACACGATGGGCGGGGTATTTATATGTACGAATAATCGTTCATTTAACCGGACACGGGAATGGATTAATAGCCACTAGAATAATCAAAACAGGGGTGAAATTACATTCAAGGGTAATTGGTGTAATTGTTAACAAAGTAGTAAAACCTTGGTTTACACGCAGTCGATAACCTGGTGTATTCATTAAACAAAGTATTAAAACCTTGTTACAATTCGAATCCCCAATTAGTTGGAATATTTATCTTCGGGTATAATAATAATTTGACAAGGACACTTGCAATTTATATTTATGACTGATGGACTGTTATGGACAAAAACCAGACGGACATATTGAATAATCCAGGACAAAGGACAATTAACCCATGGGCATAAAACTAAAATCAACACGTCAAACATCATGATTACGGAAGTTTAAATAAGCATAATTCTTTTATTTCATATTTAATTTCCTTTATTTTATATTTAATTGCACTTCTAATTATCGCACTTTTATTTATTTTATTTTATCGCACTTTTAATTATCGTACTTTTTAAATTATCGCAATTTAATTTTATCGCATTTTTATTATTCGCAATTTCATTATCGTTATTTACTTTACGCTTTAATTTAAAGTCTTGTATTTATTTTATATTTTACATTAGGTTTTAACTGCGACTAAAGTTTTAAAATCGACAAACCAGTCATTAAACGGTAAAAACCCCCCTTTATAATAATAATATTACTTATATATATATTTGTATTTTTATAAAAGTAAATTAATATAGCGTTGAGCTTTGTTTAAAGATTTCCCTGTGGAACGAACCGGACTTACTAAAAACTACACTACTGTACGATTAGGTACACTGCCTATAAGTGTTGTAGCAAGGTTTAAGTATATCCATTCTATAAATAAATAAATATCTTGTGTAAAATTGTATCGTATTTAATAGTATTTTCTGCTAAAATTTAATAACTATTTTATATACACCTCGTTCGACATCAAGTATTTTTGGCGCCGCTGCCGGGGAATTACTCTTAAAAGCCGGAAGCGCAACGCTAATAAAAAAAAAAAAATATAAAAAGAAAAACAAAAATATAAGTATTTTTAGGATTTTGTTAAATATTTAAGTTTTATAAGTTTCTTTATCTTTATTTTAATTTATAAAAATATAAATTTTATTAAAAATCGTTTATTTAAATTAAAAACAGAAAACAAAATAAAAAAAAAAAAATAAAGAAAAACGCGTAAAAAGTGAAACCTGTCAACTGTTTTTCTGAACCCCGCGACTCGCGGGGTTTTCCTCTTTATTCACCGCAACTCGCGGAGGGCCTCTGACACTCGGACAAAAACCCTAATCACGGGTTATTATTTATTATTATTATTATTATTATTAAAACCTAATTACTATTATTATTATTATTAGATTTAATTTTACTTTTTATTTAATTTGTTGTATTTTGTTAAATTAGTTTTAATAAAATTGTATTATTTGTAGTTTTATTAAATAAATAATATAAAAATAATATTTTTATAAAAATTGTACTTTTTACAACTTTTTGTATATTTTTATATTTTGTACCTTTTTAATCGTTGTAGCGTAATATTTGTATTTTTTAGCTCATAATTAATTTTAAACTTAGTTTTAGCTATAGTTATTTTTACTCCTAGATTTTTAGGCTTTGCCGTAGAATTCCTTAAGTGCTTTTTCTTTAGACTAAGAATTAGGTGCTTTAGAATTTTGCGACGCCTTTTTAAGTTTTAGTTTCTTTTTAAGTTATTTCCATTTGGGATTTAGTTTTTCTTGTAAGCTTTAATATTTTTAGACCTTTTACTATGTATCAATTATCATTCCAATTAGTAATTTCAATTTGCGATTATAATTTTAAGTCAGTTGTAGTAATAAGGTTAAATTAGTTAAGTATTTTTAAGTTTTTATAAGTTTCTTTTATTTTTCCGTCACCTTTTATTTTTTTAACCATTTTTCTTTTTCGACCTTTTGCGACGAACTCTTTTTCTTTCTTATTTCTCGCCATTCTAGTTTTTAGGACTTAGAATTTTATTCTACTTCTTATCTAAATTTCTTAAAATTACGAAAATTTATTTTAAGTGGTTAAATTAATAGACATCAAAATTTTCTGGTTCGTAGTAATAGTTGGATTTGTACGTGGACCGGGTTATTGGAGCCAAACAGTCCTCAATTATATTGAGACCAAACGAATCCTGCCCCTCTGCTGCATCTTTTGGCTATTCGAAACGTGGGCAAAATCAGAAAAGTCTATCTATTGGATAACTTATTATAATTTTTCTTTCCTTTTAAAAAACTAATAGGATATTCTGTGAATGCACCGAGCAAGACGTTCATCACCTTTTGTACGTTCACCACCTGTAACTCGATCAAGACATCGTTTAACAAATATAACCGCCGTTGATTTTTCTTTAGAATCGTCATCCAGTCGACCAAGTACTTCAGTTCAAATTTCCGATAATCCAGTTTTTGAAACAAACCTCACAATTGAGAATCCAGAAAATATTCAGGAACGGTTCGTAGATCCTGAACCACTAAACTTTCCTCCGGAACCACCAATCATTCAAACAGAGATTGTTGAGGAACGAACTATTAAATCAGAATCATCTAGTGATACCGATTCCACAAATTCAATTATGGAGAATCTGGAACCTTTAAGTATGGAAGACCGAATGAGAGCTAAACGCACTGGCCAAGGTCACGCAATTACTCATCCAGACATTAATGCGCCAGATTATGAAATCAAAGGACAAATTTTACACATGGTGACTAATCAATGCCAATTTAGTGGTGCGCCGAAGGAAGATCCAAATGAACATCTACGTACCTTTAATAGGATCTGCACACTATTTAAAATACGAGAAGTGGAGGATGAACAGATATATCTCATGTTATTTCCCTGGACTTTAAAGGGAGAAGCCAAAGATTGGTTGGAATCGTTACCTGAAGGGGCGATCGATACATGGGATGTTTTAATTGACAAATTTCTTAAACAATTTTTTCCTGCATCTAAAGCCGTAAGACTTCAAGCAGAAATTGTTACGTTCACACAGAAACCAAATGAAACTCTATATGAGGCGTGGACAAGATATGGAAAGTTGTTAAGAGGATGTCCGCAACATGGTTTAGACACCTGTCAAATAGTACAAATATTTTACCAAGGATGCGACATCACTACAAGAAAAGACATAGATATAGCAGCTGGTGGTTCTATTATGAAGAAAACCGAAACCGATGCTTACAAAATTATTGATAATACTGCTTCCCACTCACATGAGTGGCATCAAGAAAAAGATATCATTAGATCATCTAAAGCAGCTAGAGCCGATTCTAGCCATGACTTAGATTCCATTTCCGCAAAGATAGATGCTGTGGAAAGACGAATGGAAAAGATGACTAAGGATATTCACTCAATACGAATTAGTTGTGAGCAGTGTGGAGGACCACATTTGACAAAAGATTGTCTCAGTATTGAATTAACAATGGAACAAAGAGAGAATATTTCATACATAAACCAAAGGCCTGGAAATAATTATCAAAATAATTATCAACCGCCAAGACCGATTTACAATCAAAACCAGAATTATAACCGAAATATTCCATACAATAACCAACAAGGTCCTAGCAATCAACAATTATCCAATAATACTTACAATCAGCAAAGACCGAATTTTCAAAACAAACCACCACAACAAACCGATGATAAAAAGCCGAATTTAGAAGATATGATGACGAAGCTAGTTGAAACTCAAACGCAATTTTTCACATCTCAAAAACAAACCAATGAACAAAATGCTCAAGCATTTAGAAATCAACAAGCTTCTATTCAAAATCTAGAACAAGAAGTAAGTAACCTAGCAAGGTTAATAGGTGAAAGAAAACCGGGAAGTCTACCTAGCGATACAAATGCTAACCCCCGGAATGAAACAGCTAAAGCTATTACCACAAGAAGTGGTACAACACTTAAACCACCTGAAATACCTGTAACTTCTGATGAAACTATTCCTACTCCACAAGAACCACAACCTGATCAAGATAAGGAAAAAGAACCGGTAGTTGAAAAGGTTAATGAAGATAACACAGTTAAGGCTAAACCTTATGTTAAACCATACCAACCACCACTTCCTTACCCGAGTAAAATGAAGAAGGAAAAACTTGAAGCCGAGCAATCCAAATTCTTGGATATGTTTAAACAGATAAATGTAAATCTTCCTTTCATTGATGTGATTTCAGGAATGCCAAGGTATGCTAAATTCTTGAAAGATCTAATCTCAAATAGAAAGAAAATGGAAGAACTCTCGGCTGTTACTATGAATGCTAATTGTTCAGCAGTGCTGTTGAATAAGATACCAGAAAAACTATCTGATCCAGGAAGTTTCACAATTCCATGTTTTCTGGGTAGTCTTAGTTCAATAGAAGCATTGGCTGATTTAGGTGCTAGTATAAATCTAATGCCGTATTCACTATACGCTAAACTAGACCTTGGAGAATTAAAACCAACAAGAATAAGCATACAACTAGCCGATAGATCAATAAAATATCCTAGAGGGATAATGGAGAACATGCTAGTTAAAGTTGGTACTTTAGTATTTCCAGTAGATTTTGTTGTTTTGGACATGGAAGAAGATTCTCAAGTTCCTCTCATATTAGGAAGACCATTCTTAAACACGGCTAAAGCAATGATAGACGTGTTCGGTAAGAAACTGACCCTAAGTATAGAGGATGAGAGTGTTACCTTTTCAGTTGATAGAGCAATGCAACAACCACAATCTGCAGATGATACATGTTATTATATTCAAACTATAGATGCACATGCAGAATTATTAGAAGAATTTCCAGAATTACAAGGAACAGGAGAATGTTCTTTAGGAGAAAGTAATGAACCAATTGATGAAGCTGAAATGTTAGCTACACTTATAGCTAATGGATATGAACCAACAACAGAAGAAATTCAAATGCTAAAAGAAGAAGACAGATATCGATATAAATCATCGATAGAAGAACCTCCGAAATTAGAGTTAAAGCCACTTCCAAACCATTTGGAATACGCTTATTTACATGGTGAATCTGAATTACCTGTAATAATATCGTCTTCTCTTACTGAAAATGAGAAATCACAACTCATTTCTGTGTTGAAAGCTCATAAACCAGCCATTGCATGGAAGATTCATGATATTAAAGGAATAAGTCCTTCGTATTGCACACATAAAATCCTTATGGAAGAAGGTCATAAAACGTATGTGCAACGCCAACGAAGACTAAATCCTAATATGCAAGATGTAGTTAAGAAGGAGATTATTAAACTGCTAGATGCAGGTTTGATATATCCAATTTCTGATAGTCCATGGGTAAGCCCAGTTCAATGCGTGCCTAAGAAGGGTGGCATGACTGTCATCACAAATGAGAAAAATGAGCTTATTCCTACTAGGACTGTAACAGGATGGCGTGTATGTATTGATTATAGAAAATTAAATGACGCCACCAGAAAAGATCACTTTCCCTTACCTTTCATAGATCAAATGTTGGAAAGATTAGCCGGAAATAGTTACTATTGTTTTCTAGATGGATTTTCCGGATATTTTCAAATTCCAATAGCACCCGAGGACCAAGAAAAAACCACATTCACGTGCCCTTATGGTACTTTTGCTTACAAACGCATGCCATTTGGACTTTGTAACGCCCCTGCAACCTTTCAAAGGTGCATGATGGCGATTTTTCACGACATGATAGAAGAATGCATGGAAGTATTCATGGATGACTTTTCAGTCTTCGGTGATACATTTAAATCATGTCTAGTTAATCTGGAACGAATGCTAATTAAATGCGAAAAATCAAATCTAGTACTTAATTGGGAGAAATGCCATTTCATGGTTAAAGAAGGCATCGTTCTTGGACATAAAATTTCAAAAGAAGGAATTGAAGTGGATAGAGCTAAAGTAGATGTAATTGCTAAACTTCCACATCCCACAAATGTTAGAGGAGTTAGGAGTTTTCTAGGGCATGCCGGTTTTTACCGACGTTTCATAAAAGATTTTTCTAAAATTGCCACTCCTATGAATAAACTCCTAGAAAAGGATGCGCCATTCATCTTTTCAGATGAGTGTATCAAATCTTTTAATATTCTTAAAGAAAAACTCACTAATGCACCGATCATGATAACACCAAATTGGAATCTACCATTTGAACTAATGTGCGATGCAAGTGATTTTGCAATGGGAGCCGTTTTAGGACAAAGGATTGAAAAACGATTTCAACCTATATATTATGCTAGTAAGACATTACAAGGAGCACAAACGAACTATACAACTACTGAAAAAGAACTCCTTGCTATTGTCTTTGCTTTTGACAAATTTCGATCATATCTCGTTCTAGCAAAAACGGTGGTCTATACCGACCATTCTGCTCTTAGATACCTATTTTCAAAACAAGATGCTAAACCAAGATTAATCCGTTGGATCTTACTCTTACAAGAGTTTGATATTGAAATCCGAGATAAAAAAGGAGCAGAAAATCTCGCCGCTGATCATCTTTCTCGTCTTGAAAATCCCGAATTAGAAGTTCTGAATGAATCGGCCATACAAGACAACTTTCCTGATGAATATCTATTGAAGATAGATTATAAAGAAATCCCATGGTTTGCAGACTATGCAAACTACTTAGTTTGTGGATTCCTTGAAAAAGGATTATCGTACCAAAAACGGAAGAAATTCTTCAGTGATATAAAACACTATTTCTGGGAAGATCCACATCTGTTTAAAAGTTGTCCCGATGGAATAATACGCCGATGTGTATTTGGAGATGAAGCTAGTAAAATTTTAAACCATTGTCACACAGGACCAACAGGAGGGCATTATGGGCCTCAACTAACAGCAAGAAAAGTTTATGAAGCTGGATTCTATTGGCCTACAATTTACAAAGACGCACACCTTCTTTGCAAATCCTGTGATGCATGTCAAAGGGCCGGAAGAATAAGTCAACGCGATGAAATGCCACAAAATGTCATCCAAGTATGTGAAGTATTTGACATTTGGGGTATTGACTTTATGGGTCCATTTCCAAAATCTCATAATAATCTATATATACTCGTAGCCATTGATTATGTATCTAAATGGGCGGAAGCACAAGCTCTCCCAACTAACGATGCACGAGTTGTAGTCAACTTTTTAAAACGTCTTTTTGCAAGGTTTGGAACACCGAAAGCTTTAATAAGTGATCGGGGTACTCATTTCTGTAATAATCAACTTGAGAAAGTTCTTAAAAGATATGGAGTAACTCATAAAATCTCCACCGCATATCATCCACAAACAAGTGGACAAGTTGAAAATACCAACCGAGCTTTAAAACGTATTCTAGAGAAAACCGTAGGATCAAATCCGAAGGAATGGTCCATTAAATTGGAGGATGCACTCTGGGCTTTTAGAACAGCCTACAAAACTCCAATTGGAACCACACCTTTTAGACTTGTTTATGGAAAAGCATGTCATCTTCCAGTAGAAATTGAACACAAAGCATTTTGGGCTTTGAAGACATGTAATCTTGATTTACATGAAGCCGGACGTCTACGATTAAGTCAACTAAACGAATTAGAAGAATTAAGACATGAAGCATACGAAAATTCGTTAATCTATAAAGAAAGAACGAAGAAATGGCATGATAAAAGAATCAGAAGTTCAAAAGAATTTAAAGAAGGAGACAAAGTTCTTCTTTTCAATTCACGATTCAAGCTATTTCCTGGAAAATTAAAATCAAGATGGTCTGGACCATTCATAGTCAAAAGAGTTTTCCCATACGGAACGATAGAATTAATAAATTCAAATGGGATTGAATTTAAAGTTAATGGTCACAGAGTTAAACATTACATACAGGGTCCGATGGAAGTCGACAACGAAGTTAATCACAATTTCGACACCACAGCTAACTAAGTGTGGGGAGAATCAAGTCTTTAAAGGATAAATATGTAATTCTGTTAGAGTTAGATTGTCTGTTTTCGTGTAGTTCTCGAAAATGGAACACGTATGGTCTTTCCCTAGCAGACCCTAAAGAACTAGTCTTCTCCCCCCATTCTGAATTTTTATTTTTTTTAGGTTTTTACGAAATGAAGACTGCCTGTGAACTAAACCATGGTCTAATGCTACACGCTTTGATCACTAAACGTAATAATGACATACTCCCGAGTGAATTAGTATCAGTAATCAGAGAAAGAATGGACGGAGTTAGAAAAGGATCCAGATGCGAAGATAATAAGTTACAATTTGGTAAAGGAAAATCAAAATCCGCAGCGAAAAGAAGAGCACGACACCTAGAAAAATGTCACAAATGCGGAAAATGGTCACATGGAGGTAAATGTTCAAATAATCAAACCTATTCAAATACCGAATTTGTTACTTTATGCAGAGACGGACCGTTCATATGTTTAGAAGAAAAGACAATGAATGCTCGAGGTTACGCCTATGCAGCCATGGAAAACCAATTAAACCGACTATCTTATGAATATAATAGATCATATAACTAAGAAATCTATTTCACAGGTATGTCTGTACAGTTTTTATTTTTATTTTTATTTTTAACCTTTTGATAATAAACGCTAATTTGTTCGCTAAAAAGTATTAAATTGGTATTAAATAAAATTAGGTTTGGCGACCGAAATTATTGATATCGTTCAAAAAAATTTATTACATCACTGCGAAATTTAACGTTTATTCTTAAGGTATAAATATCTTTAATCAATCAACCCAAAATATTTCAAAAATTCGTCATGAGTTAAATTAGGTCTTGGAACCGAAATTACTTTACCGAAAAGAGGGGCGCATATTTTTGATAATATTTGATTGATTAAAGTGGGATAAAAAGACAAAAAGATTTTTAATTTTATTTTTACCATGTTTTTAATCTTAATATTTAAATCTTAAATTAATATTGTAAACTTTATAAAAACAATATATTTAAAATTGTAAATATTTGAAAAATTAATATAAGTTTGATATGAATTTATGAATTTTTAAATTAAGTTTGGTGTGAATTTTTAATTTTTAAAATATGAATTTTAATTTTATGCATTTCAAATTTTAAGTTTGGTGTGAATTTTTAATTTTTAATTTTTTAATTTTGAATTTTATATTTAAGTTGTGTGAATTTAAAAACAAAAATTTACTTTATCTCATTAAGTTAAAAATATGATTTTTAAAATTCGTCGTAAGTTGAAGACTAGGTCTTTGAACCGAAATTGCTTTACCCGAGGGAGGGACGAGAACTTTTATTATCATTATTTTTAATCTTATTGATTTAAAGTATGCCAAAAACATTGAAAAAACCCAAAAATCTTAGCTTTTAAAACAATCGCTACAAAAAGACAAATTTTAAAAATTTTGTCGAGGGACGGACTAGGACATCAATCCGAAACGACCTCGTCCTAAATAACAAGGGAAACAAAATTTTAAAATTAATTTCTTAATTGTTTTATAAGTTAAAGATTATAAAAAAAAAAAAAAAAAAAAAAAAAAAAAAAAGTAACTCCGCGACTCGCGGAGTTTGCAGTGCAAACCTCCGCGACTCGCGGAGGGACAAAATTACAGAAAAAAAATATAACCAGCTGCACGAACAGAATAACACACACACACATACTGCACTTCGAAAAAACCCGAAAAAACCCACAAAAATCATCCCAAAAACTCAATTTTTCACCGTTAATCTTCAAATTTTTCACTACAATCATGTTGAGAAGGATGATATCTAGGAACTACTCAAGAAAACAGGTACAATTACACCCCAAATCACCTTTAAATCCGAATTTTAGTGTGTTCTTGAACATATTTTCATAATTTGAATTTTGTTAATTTTTAGTGTAATTAGTGTTAAATTGTTAGTATATTATGCATGTATAACCTAGATTGATGCTTGTTAACATGATTTGAAGCCAAAAACTTCAAAATCTTTAGAATCTAGGGTTTGTGTTCTTGAGCAAATTTGGGGCTTTTTGATATAAACAGGTTATGGCCGATTTTTGTCATGAATTGTTGCTAAATTGAGTAGTGTAACATGTCTAGGTAGTTAAATGATCCAAACTTTGAGCCTAAACATGATTTTGAGAATTAAAGTGGACTTTTTCAAGTCCAAAATTCATGAACTTGATTTTTGAAAGATAATGCCATTTGAGACTTGTTTATTTGCTAGTAATGATTATTTTGACATGTTATTTGAGTTGAATGCTTATGAACTTGGCGAAAATTTTCGTATATGCTTATTTGAAAAAGTGTAGATTTGATAAAAATGTGGAAATAAGCTTAAGTTTGATATAAATTGATAATGTCATTGTAATTATTTTAATTGATGATTTTGCTGACACTAATGCATATTTGGATGCACAAAATTTGTGTTTGATGTGTATTGCAGAATGAAAGGGGTGAATCTTCATCCCAAGCCCGTCATGCTCCTGCTGAGAACTTGGAACAACAGGAGGTAGATAACTACTACAAGCAGGATGTACCTCATCCAGTCATGACCTTTTCAGATATGCACTTGGAACAGTTACACCCGAACCTGCGATTTGACAGACTTTGGATAGATTATCCAAAATATCAACGGGGTTTGCATACTCTTCACTCTAAGGTTGTTGAGGTACCAAGGGTCATAGAATGGGGACCCTTGGAAGCTGTAGAATTGGCCGGGCCAATTAGGGAATTACTGGTACAGAGGTATGGTAATTCTTATTTTAATGACTGGATATGTTTATTCACCATACGCAGACCTGTATATAAAGTATGGTGTGAAGAGTTGTTATGTAGTATAGAGTTGAATGATCGGGTAGCTAGTTTAACCGATCGTTCTTTTATTAGATTTTTGTTAGGCGGTTCGATGCGCCACATGTCTTTACTGGACATGGCTCAGGCTTTACGTATATATACGCCTGAGGAATTAGCGTCTGCCGATTGTAGAGGATTGATACTAAACGGTAGGAAAATAGATGAGAATTTTGATACACACGGTGTGTGGAGTCAAATGACAAGCCACCACCGTTTTAAAGGGGGAAACTACTCTTATTTGGATATAGATAGAGCCGAATTAAGAGTAATACATAGATTTTTAGCTAATTCGATTACACAAAGGGGTAAAAACAAAGAAAAGGTAAATGAACAAGATTTGTTTTACCATATGTGTATTCGAGACCCACACAGCGCTGTAAGTATACCATATTGTGTGGGTTATTATTTATCAGCTATGGTTCGAGGGATGCGTCCACATAGCATAATAGGAGGTGGTATTTTTATTACTTTGATTGGTGAATATCTCGGTGTGGATATAAGTCGGGGGGGATTATTAGTAGAAGAGCCGGAACCCCGCGACACTATAGGTTTAAATGTATACCATGGTGCGAAAGTGTTGAAGCGGCGAAATAACGCCGCAGTACGATACAATGGTAGACATCCACAGGTAGAGAGAAACCAGGAACAAGGTAATGTAGGAGGGGGGAACCAGATGCAAGAAATGCAAAGGTTTATAGCTTCTCAGGAATACGAAAATGCTAGACAGAGAGCATTTGAAGATTGGCAAGTTCATCAGAACCAGATCATAGCGCATTGCCAACACATAGGTAGAAACTATATTCCTACACCGAAACCCGTCTTCCCTCCTTGGTCGATAGAGATGCAGCCACCATATCCTACGTATGACCCTGCCGAGGCATTCTATAGCACTTATGGTTATGCGTGGAACCCCTATTGGTACCAATATCATCCTTAGTTTACTTATTTTTATTTTTATTTTGTAATTTGTAATTATTGATATGTTTAATATTTTTTGTTAATATTGTAATCATTTTTATATTTATCTAACTTTTATTCTTAGATTTTAATAATTTTTGAATGTGGGGTAATATACCAAACTTCAAAAATATGTATATATGTTTGCAGTTTATCTTATGTACACAACAGGGTAAAACAACGCATTTTCAAAGACTGGCATTAAGTTCAGCAAAAGCAAGTAATTTTGACGACAATGATGCAAAATACATGTGAAATAACAACAAGACGGAATGAACAAATGACGTGCACCATTTATCATTCAGCAAACAAACGCCAATATATTTGGAAACTTTGGTAAAAATTTAATCATTTTCACACAAATCACCCTCAATAATTTAAATTGTTACTGATTTCTTGCAAATGAGGGCATTGCAAGATCTTAAGTGTGGGAAGGGATTAAATTCTTTCGGATTTTAAAATTTTTATATTAAACACTTGGTTACCATTAAAAATACTAGTAAAGCAGTAGTTGTATTAGAATCTAGTGCTCTCTGATAAAAAGAACAGCCCTAGTCTTATATACTGACTACCCAATTCTAGTAAAATTTTTCGAAATTTTCAATTAAATGAATTAAAATCATGTTTATACATATTTATGAACGATAAAACTAGGTTTTAACACCGAAATTATTGTTACCTCGGAAAGGACATAAATTGAGAAACAAACTAAAATGTTAAAATTCATTTAAAATGGAATAGAGGACGATAAAAAGAAAAATAAAAAGCCAAGTGTGGGAAAATTTACCAAGTTATTTTAAACATATGCCACATATATTTGTAACAAATAACTGAAAATACTTTTGCTTTGAACTAAACTAAACTGTTTTACCCAATGAAAGAAAAGAAGAGATGGATCTACACGATGAATCAATTCCATCATTAAAAGGAAGTAAAGTCTTCCGAAAAAGACACGCGCTTTTTGATTTAGGTCATGAAGTTGTCGTCCAGACCAGTTGTAGGTTGACGAAAAATCTAGAAAAGTCATCACTAAAATCAGCTGGAAATCCACGGACCTCAGCATTAAACAGGGTCGCCAAGTGGTCAGATTTATCCTAACCATGAGAAGGATTTATCAAGTACAATGGGGGGGCACCGTGCAAATTAGCTGGATAAGACTAATGAATCAGATCCCCAGAAAGGATAATCTCCTTAAAGATTAAAAATCAGCTTTTAAGACTGATATTACTCAATCCTTGAGATTGACCTTAAAGATTGAGAATTACAAACTCATGGAATTCAATGATATCTAAACTCGAGCTTAAACGAGAAAATATTTTGATCAAAATTACAAACCGATTTGTTTTCTGAAAACCCTATTTTCAATGCGTTCATTACCATTGAACGTAAAATCCTAGGAATTCACCTGGAATTCATTAGGTCACCTGAACTAAATCGGGTGTCAACCGTAAGAACGGTGGTTGCATAACATGGTCAAAGACAGGACTTTGTGCCAGACCGACAAATTATAAGGGTGAGCTTTACTATTGCTCCTACCAAGGATAGTAATTGCGTCCGACACGTTATAGACCATAATCAAAAGCATGTCACGGGACATTGCCTTTAACAGTTGCTTGTTCAACGCTTTCCTTTACAACCGGACGGTAGTTTGCCGAAAGGTAATATACGGAACAAGTAAACTGGACGTGTTGCTTTCCAAATACAAGGTTAGCAAGTGGGTGACACAAAACCGCAAGTTTTGAGCTAAAATTTTCAAATCTGAAACCCACCAAACCCACAAAAATATTTTGCAAACACCGGTAAAGGGTTATTCCGGAAAACTTATCTAGGGTAAAAACTAGATTTAATTTTCAAAAAGATCAAATGTTTTCATAAAGATCCAATTTCCTTAATGGATCTAAATTTTTATAGTCATGTGGGACTGTAAACCATATCGTTACTACCATTGTTTATACCGCCGTATAGAAATCACTGATGTACAAAGTGTGAAGAATAAAGAAGTGATTCTAGTATTTCAAGACGATATTGCTTGAGGACAAGCAACGCTCAAGTGTGGGAATATTTGATAATGCTAAAAACGAACATATATTTCATAGCATTATTCCTCAAGAAAGACAAGCTTTTAGTTGCAATTGTTCTATTTACAAGAGATATTCGTTTAAATAATAAAAGGTGAAGACAAAAGACAGATTCGACGAATTGAAGACGCAAACGACCAAAAAGCTCAAAAGTACAAAAGACAATCAAAAAGGTTCCAATTATTGATAAGAAACGTCTCGAAATCACAAGAGTACAAGATTCAAAACGCAAAGTACAAGATATTAAATTGTACGCGAGGACGTTCGAAAATCCGGAACCGGGACCAGAGTCAATTCTTAACGCTCGACGCAACGGACTAAAAATTACAAGTTAACTATATATATAAATATAAATATAATATAATATATAATTAATTATATTAATTATATATATATTATATATATATATTTAAAACTGTCGGCAGCCAGAAACTCCAAGGGTGTGAATTGAAAATACCTCTCCGCGAGTCGCGGAGTTTGAAGGGCTTTTTGCCGCGAGTCGCGGAGCCCCAAAAATCATTCCTGGCTATAAATCAACCCGAATTCTGATCAAAAACATCATCATTTTTCTTCTCATTCATACGAAGTAATATATATTTATATTTATAATTTATATTTTAATTTTAATTATAATTCTAATAATAAGGGTATGTTAGCGAATGTTGTAAGGGTGTAACTCGAAATTCTGTCCGTGTAACGCTACGCTATTTTTAATCATTGTAAGTTATGTTCAACCTTTTTATATTAATGTCTCGTAGCTAAGTTATTATTATGCTTATTTAAAACGAAGTAATCATGATGTTGGGCTAATTACTAAAATTGGGTAATTGGGCTTTGTACCATAATTGGGGTTTGGACAAAAGAACGACACTTGTGGAAACTAGACTATGGGCTATTAATGGGCTTTATATTTGTTTAACTAAATGAAAGTTTGTTAATGTTAATATAAAGATTTACAATTGGGCGTCCCTATAAATTACCATATACACTCGATCGGACACGATGGGCGGGGTATTTATATGTACGAATAATCGTTCATTTAACCGGACACGGGAATGGATTAATAGCCACTAGAATAATCAAAACAGGGGTGAAATTACATTCAAGGGTAATTGGTGTAATTGTTAACAAAGTAGTAAAACCTTGGTTTACACGCAGTCGATAACCTGGTGTATTCATTAAACAAAGTATTAAAACCTTGTTACAATTCGAATCCCCAATTAGTTGGAATATTTATCTTCGGGTATAATAATAATTTGACAAGGACACTTGCAATTTATATTTATGACTGATGGACTGTTATGGACAAAAACCAGACGGACATATTGAATAATCCAGGACAAAGGACAATTAACCCATGGGCATAAAACTAAAATCAACACGTCAAACATCATGATTACGGAAGTTTAAATAAGCATAATTCTTTTATTTCATATTTAATTTCCTTTATTTTATATTTAATTGCACTTCTAATTATCGCACTTTTATTTATTTTATTTTATCGCACTTTTAATTATCGTACTTTTTAAATTATCGCAATTTAATTTTATCGCATTTTTATTATTCGCAATTTCATTATCGTTATTTACTTTACGCTTTAATTTAAAGTCTTGTATTTATTTTATATTTTACATTAGGTTTTAACTGCGACTAAAGTTTTAAAATCGACAAACCAGTCATTAAACGGTAAAAACCCCCCTTTATAATAATAATATTACTTATATATATATTTGTATTTTTATAAAAGTAAATTAATATAGCGTTGAGCTTTGTTTAAAGATTTCCCTGTGGAACGAACCGGACTTACTAAAAACTACACTACTGTACGATTAGGTACACTGCCTATAAGTGTTGTAGCAAGGTTTAAGTATATCCATTCTATAAATAAATAAATATCTTGTGTAAAATTGTATCGTATTTAATAGTATTTTCTGCTAAAATTTAATAACTATTTTATATACACCTCGTTCGACATCAGTAGCTTAAGTCGATAAGCCACCGGTCCAATACGTTCGATGATCTTGAATGGTCCTACGTATCTTGGGTTCAATTTACCCCTCTTACCAAAGCGTATCACACCTTTCCAAGGTGACATCTTTAACATAACCATGTCATCAACTTGAAATTCTAACGGCTTCCTTCGAACATCAGCATAGCTCTTTTGACGACTTTGGGCGGTCTTCAATCTCTCCTTGATTTGCACAATCTTATCAGTAGTCTCCTGTATGATCTCGGGACCAGTCAGTTGTTTGTCACCTACTTCATTCCAACAGATAGGGAATCTACACTTTCTTCCATAAAGTGCTTCGAATAGTGCAGCATTAATACTCGTATGATAACTGTTGTTATACGAGAATTCTGCCAATGGTAAATATTTATCCCATCCGTTTCTGAAATCGATCACACATGCTCTAAGCATGTCTTCAAGAGTCTGAATGGTCCTTTCACTTTGCCCATCGGTCTGAGGATGATATGCAGTGCTCATATCCAGACGAGCCCCTAGAGCTTCATGTAGTGATTGCCAAAACCTTGACGTAAACCGACTATCGCGATCGGATATAATGGAGATAGGTACTCCATGTCTTGAAACAACTTCCTTCATGTATAATCGTACCAATTTCTCCATCTTATCCATATCCTTCATAGGTAGGAAATGTGTAGATTTGGAGAAACGATTGACAATTACCCAAATGGTGTCGTAACCCCATGCAGTCTTTGGTAGCTTCGTGATGAAATCCATAGTAATACATTCCCATTTTCATTCCGGGATTTCTGGTTGTTGAAGCAGACCTGACGGTTTCTGATGTTCCGCCTTGACTTTGGAGCAAGTCAAACATTCTCTGATGTACGTTGCAATATCAGCTTTCAAATTTGGCCACTGTAACAACCCTGATTTTTCCGTTACTTTCGTTAACCTTCCGTTAGTTTATTTAACGGCGATTATTTAACTTTTATGTGTTTACGTGTATTAAATGCGTACTTGACCTTTGGAGGGTTTCAATAATTAATATGGGTTGATATTGATTCAAATAAATATTTCGGATAAAGAAATACGATAAAAACGATACGATTTTGATAATAGCTTTTTGAGCAACGAAACGCTCGGGTTTATTTTAATAATTAATTTTATTAATTATTAACTTTTTAAAATATTTAATTTATTGAGTTTTTAATAAAATAAGCGATTGGTTGCTTTTAACGGTCGGATTAGCGTTCCGGGCCTTCGGTAGGACCAAACGGCACTTAAAATGGACCACGAATACACGGGATTACAAAACGAGAGCCCGGGAACCCCCTGAGGGCCCCATTCAGCTGACCCCTCCCCATACCCCCTTATATTTTAATTTTTGATAAGTTTAGGGGCTTATGTGCTAATTTGTGAAACTTGGGTTTAATATAAATTAATTTGTGAGGATTAAACACTGCCATAATCCCAACCCTATTATTCCAGTCAACTTTTTTTGGCTCCTCCCTCCCCTTTGGCCATCAACATCATCACCACCACCATACCATCAATTTTTGATTTTTAGATTAAAACTTGAACACGAAAGTTGTAATTCCCGATCTCCTCAACGCGTTGGTGTATTTAATTTAGCGATCAAAGGTATACTTGCATAAACCCTAAATCTTAAAAATCTGATTTTCATGTGAGTTTCCTAGTTATGTTGTCAATTGCTCAAGTCTATACGCGTACTTGTTAATTGTAATCGTTATTTTGATTGTTTGATGCGCTAGGGTTTAAAAACGAATTTGTATTTGTTTGATCAGAAAAATTAAGTTTTTCAAATATTAATTATTATATTATAATCAGATTCCTTGCGAAAAACTATTGAGTTTAGGCTTTGGATTCGCTTGATTTCGTTTCCGTATGATTAAGTTATGTCGATTTGAATTATCGTTGTGTTTTTGTTGCTTGATCAGAAATCTGGTATTGATAGAAAACGAATTGGAATGTGAGACTTATACCACTGAAAATATAATTTAAAAACACTCAAGTTAGACTAGGATATCATGTCGTTTGCTTATGTATAGCCCGAGATATGCTAGAATTAGTGTAAATGTAGTTTTATACAGCACTTGCATGAAAATAACCTTGTATGATAAAATGTGTTAATCTCTGTGATTAAAGATTTGTATATTTGAAAATTATACAAAAATCACTTCATCTTTCATGTATATATCATAGGTTAATTGTTTCTAGATCTTCGGATAATCGTATGCGAATGTGACTAACGAAATGGGAATCGAATCTGTAAATTGAACACGGTTTTGTACTTTGTAAATTTTGGATATTGATTGAGCATGTATTCTTCTGTAAAATGAAACTTAATATGATATGTGACTTATTGTTAGTTTATGTCAATCTCTAAAACCTTATGCATTGGGCACAATAGAGCTATACTTTATGTGAATTCTGACTTGAACTGAAAACTGAATGATCAACTTGCACGAATAAACTGTACAAATTGGCTTAACAAAAGTGGCTAGATTTTTGATATGTGTTACTTTGATTTGTCCTTGAACTATAGCCACTGGTATTGTATCAATTTCATGTTCCTAACTCCGGTCATACTCAAAATGAAATCAGTGCGTGGTCAGAAACTGACTTGGCAAACCCCAGATGTATCCCTTCTGATTCCTGACTTTTAATTGTCGTATGAGTCCCTGGCCAGACTTTTTGGAATTGATTTTGAGTCTAATTATGATCTGGAGTTTTTCATATTTACTTAAATTTTGTACTATGAGATAATATGCTAAGTATGCTACGTGTTCATAAACTTTGTGCATAACGATAAACTGAAATTGTGAAAATGATCATTCATGACCTAAAACGTATTGTTTGACTTAGGTTTGACTTATTGACCAATATTTGACATGAACCTACTGATGTTGACTTTAGTTGACCACATTGACCAAGTTTGACTTTCGGTTTGACTTCGGTTGACTTTGTTTGACTTGCATGATATAGTTGACTTTTACTTTGAAACGCGTCGAGTCGAGCAATAAGACGACGTACACTATCAAACCACACTTATTTAAGATACATATATTTACCAACCTACATACGTATACTTAGGTTACATTACTCGGGTCTAAACCGTACAAGTCATTTGTCTTTCATTCCGAGCTTATTCAAAGGTGAGTCTACAGTCCCGCTTTTTACATGTTTTCAGGGATGAGAATACACGTTGTTACATTTACATTTTCAATTACTTTTATATTGACATGAGTGCTACACATATGCATAATGAGTTTGTTCAAAAAGCCTCTATCTTGAATACTTTTAATACCATCGGTGTAAGTACAATTTAGATGGACGGATCTGTTAGGTTGACAACCTCACCCACTATAAAAGCAATGGTGCATTTATTTTTAACATTAAATACCTTTGAACAAGTGTATAACATTTTATGAGGTAAGGTCGGGTGTAGTGGTTTCTATACTCGGGTTAATGCTAGTATTCAGGTGCTCGGTTTATGCAAGCGATAGAATCTCGTGGTCAATGAAATTAAACTATTTTTCTGATAACTATTTTTAGATACTGTTACACTACTTTAAACATGTAGATTCACCAACATTATTTGTTGGCCTGTTTTTGCGTGTTATTATTCTCAGGTCCTTAAGAGGTATGCTTCCGCTGTGTTTGCTGCATGACTGGCCGTGGAGTCAGCATTTGATTTTAAATAACATTATTTACTTTCACATTTAAAACTTTTATACTTTTTAAATACTGTTGGCTTGTGGTTACGATCACAACAGTGTTTCTATTTTGGGATTTTTGACTTCTGTTTTTGAATGTTATTATTTTAAATAAAATTAAATGCGATTGCTTTAAAAGTCTCATATGGAGGGCGTAACTGTAAACTGTGGGACCAGAATTAACACGCCGTCAGATGGTATTTTGGCGGGGTGTTATAGTTGGTATCAGAGCTAACGGTTCGTAGGGAAACTAGGACTTGCATTAGTGTGTCTGATTTGGTCATTAGAACACCTTGATGAGTCTAGACTACGACCGGGACTTAGTCATTACATGAGTACCTTGTGACTAACGTTATTTACTTGACTAATCTGTTTAGTTAGATGGCACAGGATTCAGGAAGCAGTGACAGCGACTCCAGTGTGGCTGAGGTGAATGCTCCAGCCTCAGCACTAGCACCTGCCCCGCATCGGATACCTAACCTTCCCGTGAACCTTTATGCATTGGATTTGGTTCATACTAACCATAACAGGGATATTGTTGATCGTGTTAACGCCTTGAGCGATATTGCTAGGACATATCCGCACCCCGATGATCTAGAGAGGATGGAGGAAAGAGTCACAAGTATAAATACTTATACGTATGAGGCTGAAGCGAGGTTCTTTGAGATGGCGAGATTGATAGCAGCCTTAACTGCCAGGGTTAATGCGTTAGAGGTGGAACGTAATAGGCCAAGGAATGATGGACCTGCCTTCCGTACCCGACAGAAGAGGAAGTGAAGGGTCGTTGACCATGAGCTTCTTTTCCTTTTTCAACCGCCATACCTTCTTTAATTGATTATATAAGACCTACCGGGTGTTATAAACCGGGCTATTAGCACATTATGTTTATTGTTTGGTTTACTACTTTGGAATTTGGTTTATCACTTCCGGATTTTTATTTATATTAATGGTGGAGTATGCTATTAGTAACTATTATCTTTTATTGCATGCGGTAATATTCTGTATTTAGTAACTTGTATGATCATAATACTTGTGTTATGTTATACTACTACTATTGCCATTAATGTTACTACTTAGTGTTACTACTATCACTACTATCACTACATAACACTAGCACCACTACTACTACCGCTAGTGTTACTACTAACACTACTAACACTACTATCACTACTTACACTACTTCTCACTACTAGCGAATCTTTTCGTACTATTATTTACTAGTCTTCAACACTCGTTGCTAGTATATTTTCATATATAGCGTTGTTTTGACACTGACCTGGTGTGTTTTTCTGTGTTGAAGATGCCTCCGAAGGAATCAACCGCCGCCCAAATCAGGAGAATGGTCACTGAAGGAATCGCTGCTGAAAGAGCTGAACTACTGAGAGAATTCAACAACGCTCGAAACAGTAATGATCGTGGTGGCTCGAGCAACACCAATGGAAACGGCACACAAGGCCGTAATGGATGTTCTTACAAAACGTTCACTAGTTGCAACCCGCATTCTTTCAACGGAACTGAGGGACCAGTTGGTCTCACTAGGTGGTTTGAGAAGCTCGAATCTGTTTTCCGCACTAGTGGTTGTAATGACAATGACAGGGTAGGCTTTGCAACGGGCACACTGGCAGACAGTGCGCACACTTTGTGGAACAACTATGCTCAATCCCTAGGTCGTGATCAGGCTTATGCCCTACCTTGGTACACTCTGAAGCAAAGAATGATCGAGGAGTATTGTTCGAGGAACGAGGTTAAGAAAATGGAACGCGAGTACCGAGAGCTGAAGTTAGTAGGTAATGATCTCACCGCCTATAATAAGAGGTTCTTTGAGCTGGCGTTAATGTGTCCTGAAATGGTTACTCCAGAAAGGCGTAAGGTAGAACTGTACATTGAAGGTCTGAGTGAGAATATTCAAGGCGGGGTCACTACTTCAAACCCCGCAAATGTGCAGGAAGCTATTGACATGGCTAGTTTGCTATTAGATCAGATTGCCCAGAGATGGAAGGGCACTACAGTGAATGAGAATAAGTCAAACGATGGTAAAAAGAAGTGGAACGGTGGTCAGGACAAGAATTTCAATCAACAGCCGTTCAAAAAGCAAGATTCTTACCGTAGTGACACTGGAACCACAGGAACTAACTCCGGGTATAAGGGCAAGAAGCCACAATATCAGAAGTGTGGCAAGCATCATACTGGGAATTGTTCTGTTCTAAATTGTGATCGATGTAAGAAGTTTGGTCATTTGTCAAAAGATTGCAAGGTTAACCTCAACGGCAACACCAACAACAACAGCACTGCAAGCAACGCGAAAAATGCTAATGGTGGTAAGAACTGTTATGGTTGTGGACAGCCGGGTCATTTCAAGAAGGACTGTCCTAAGAACAACAATGGGAATGCTCGAGGAAGGGCGTTCAACATCAATTCTGCAGAAGCTCGTGATGATCCAAAGCTAGTCACGGGTACGTTTTCACTTGATGATCAACTTGTTTATGTTTTGTTTGATACTGGCGCTGATAGAAGTTTTATATCAAAGGATATTTGTCACAATGTTAAGAAACCTGTTTCTTCCTTAGATAACGTGTATTCCATAGAACTAGGGAATGGTAACTTGATGAGAGCTGATAAGATTTATCGTGATTGCACTTTGACGTTAGAAAGTAAGCCTTTTAGCATTGATGTGATACCTATTAAACTGGAAAGTTTTAACCTTGTGGTTGGAATGGACTGGTTAGCTCGTAACAAAGCCGAGGTGGTCTGTAACCTAAAGGCTATTCGTATTCCTATTGCTAACGGTGAACCTATGATGATTTATGGTGAAAAGAATGGCTCACAATTACATCTCATTAACTGCTTGAAAGTCCAAAAGTATGTGAGAAAGGGATGTATCGCGTTCTTGGCTCATGTAAGCCAAATTTTACCAGAAGAAAGGAGACCCGAAGACGTTCCTATAGTTAAGGAATTTCTTGAAGTTTTTTCGGAGGAATTACCTGGTCTCCCTTCGCATCAAGAAATTGAGTTTCAGATAGACTTAGTGCCAGGAGCGGCACCGATGGCTCGCGCACCGTACAGACTTGCACCCCCAGAACTTCAAGAGTTATCTAGTCAATTGCAAGAGTTGTTAGACAAGGGATTTATTAGACCGAGTTCTTCGCCTTGGGGAGCTCCGGTCCTGTTCGTTAAGAAGAAGGATGGGTCGATGAGATTGTGTATCGACTACAGAGAATTGAACAAGCTAACAATCAAGAATCGGTATCCGCTACCGAGGATTGATGACTTATTTGATCAGCTACAAGGATCTAGTTGTTATTCGAAGATTGATTTGAGATCCGGGTATCATCAATTGAGAGTCAAAGAAGCTGATGTCCCGAAGACAGCGTTTAGAACACGTTATGGGCATTATGAGTTCACAGTGATGTCGTTTGGTTTGACGAACGTACCAGCAGTGTTCATGGACCTCATGAACCGTGTGTGTAAGCCATACCTAGATAAATTTGTCATTGTGTTTATTGATGATATATTGGTTTACTCCAAGAACAGAGAAGAGCACGAACAGCATCTACGTTCGATATTGACTATGCTTAGAAAAGAGAAGTTGTATGCAAAGTTCTCTAAGTGTGACTTTTGGTTACCAGAAGTACAATTTCTTGGCCATGTTGTAGGGGCCAAGGGAATACAGGTCGATCCAGCAAAGATTGAGTCGGTTAAGAATTGGGAAACTCCAAAGACGCCAGCGCAGATTAGGCAATTTTTGGGTCTAGCTGGTTACTACATGTAACATCCGTGTTACATCCGTCCCACATCGGTTGGAGAGGGGAACGAAGCATGCCTTATAAGGGTGTGGAGACCTTTCCTAGCATGACGCGTTTTGGGACCACAAGCGCAGCAGATCCCATGAGAACTCTGCAGTTAAGCGTACTCATGCGAGAGTACTACCAGGATGGGTGACCTCCTAGGAAAGTGCTCGTCGTGTTTGGTCGCCAAGAAAAATCCATGAGCAACCTACGGGGGAGACAAGGGTACGTCCCTATCTCTGCAAAGCGGACAATATCATGCTACGGGGAACGTTTTACCTGGGGTGTTACAAATGGTATCACAGCCAGGCCCCGGACCAAACGTGCACAGCGAGGACGTTGTGTCCCATTAGGGGGGAGGATTGTAACATCCGTGTTACATCCGTCCCACATCGATTGGAGAGGGGAACGAAGCATGCCTTATAAGGGTGTGAAGACCTTTCCTAGCATGACGCGTTTTGGGACCATAAGCGCAGCAGATCCTATGAGAACTCTGCAGTTAATCGTGCTCATGCGAGAGTACTACCAGGATGGGTGACCTCCTGGGAAAGTGCTCGTCGTGTTTGGTCGCCAAGAAAAATCCATGAGCAACCTACGGGGGAGACAAGGGTACGTCCCTATCTCTGCAAAGCGGACAATATCATGCTACGAGGAACGTTTTACCTGGGGTGTTACACTACCGGAGATTCATTGAAGGATTCTCTAAGATCGCCTGACCATTAACCGCATTGACTCATAAGGGCAAGAAGTTTGAGTGGTCAGAACCGCAAGAGACTGCATTTCAGTTGTTGAAAGAGAAGTTAACGACTGCACCAGTATTATCTCTACCCGAGGGAAGTGAAGATTTTGTTGTTTATTATGATGCCTCACGTCAAGGAGTGGGTTGCGTGCTTATGCAATGAAACAAAGTTATTGCTTATGGATCACGTCAGTTAAAGATTCACGAGCAGAACTACACTACGCATGACCTTGAGTTAGGAGCTGTTGTCTTTGCACTTAAAATGTGGAGACACTACCTGTTTGGAACCAAGTTCACTATCTTCACTGACTATAAGAGTTTACAGCACATATTCGATCAGAAGCAACTCAACATGAGACAACGACGTTGGATGGAACTACTTAACGATTATAACTGCGAACTTCAATACCATCCGGGCAAGGCGAATGTTGTGGCAGATGCTTTAAGCAAAAAAGAGTGAGAGAGACCTCTTAAGGTTAAACCGCTTAACATAGTTGTCCGTACAAATCTCACATCACAAATCCGCGAAGCACAACAAGAAGCCATGAAACAGGAGAATGTTGATGTTGAATTTCTCAAAGGGATGGATAAGAAGTTTGACATCAAGGAGGATGGAACACGGTACTTTGTTAACCGAATTTGGGTACCAAAGTTTGGTGGATTGAGAGAACTTGTGTTGGAGGAAGCACACAAGTCGAGATACTCAATTCATCCGGGATCAGATAAGATGTACCAAGATTTGAAGGCATTTTATTGGTGGCCGAACTTAAAAGCTGACATTGCTACTTATGTCGGGAAATGCTTGACTTGCACCAAAGTCAAGGCTGAGCATCAGAATCCATCAGGATTACTGATTCAACCAGGAATTCCCCAATGGAAGTGGGAAGGAATTTCCATGGACTTCATTACGAAACTGCTGAGAATGGTGGGAGGTCACGATACTATTTGGATTTTCGTGGATCATCTCACTAATGGAAACTGATAAGATGGAGAAGTTGGCACAGATTTACATTAAGGAAGTCATCTCTAGGCATGGAGTGCCTATATCTATTATATCTGACCGCGACAGCAGATTTACTTCCAGGTTTTGGCAATCATTGCAGAAAGCAATGGGGACTCGTTTAGATATGAGTACAACATATCACCCCCAGACGGATGGCCAGAGCGAACGAACTATTCAGACTTTTGAGGACATGTTGAGAGCGTGTATCATTGATTTCGGAAACGGATGGGATAAGTATTTACCACTAGCTGAGTTCTCATACAATAACAGTTACCATGCGAGCATTAAAGCTGCACCATTTGAAGCATTGTATGGAAGGAAGTGTAGATCTCCCGTTTGTTGGAGCGAGTTGGGAGATAGTCAGTTGACGGGTCCTGAGATTATTCAGGAGACAACTGAGAAAGGTCTACAGATCCAGGAACGATTGAGAATGGCTCGAAGTCGTCAAAAGAGTTATGTCGATGTTAGACAGAAGGACATAGAGTTCCAAGTTGGGGACAAAGTTATGCTTAAAGTATCATCTTGGAAGGGTGTTGTACGATTTGGGAAACGAGGTAAACTGAGTCCTAGATATGTTGGACCGTTTGAGATAACTGAAAGAGTTGGACCAATAGCTTACAGATTGGAACTACCACAAGCACTCAGCGGTATTCATGACGTTTTCCATGTATCCAATCTAAAGAAGTGCCTAGCCGATGATAATTTGATTATTCCTTTAGAGGAACTACGTATCGACGATAAACTTCATTTCATTGAGGAACCTGTTGAAATCTTGGGCCGTGAGGTCAAACAGTTGAAGCAAAGCAGAATTCCTATCGTTAAAGTTCGGTGGAACGCGAGAAGAGGACTAGAGTTCACGTGGGAGCGTGAAGACCAGATGAGGCTGAAGTATCTGCAATTATTTCCCGAGGAAACTACTTCAGCAGACGATCACTAAAATTTCGGGACGAAATTTTCAATAACAGGTGGGTAATGTAACAACCCTGATTTTTCCGTTACTTTCGTTAACCTTCCGTTAGTTTATTTAACGGCAATCATTTAACTTTTATGTGTTTACGTGTATTAAATGCGTACTTGACCTTTGGAGGGTTTCAATAATTAATATGGGTTGATATTGGTTCAAATAAATATTTCGGATAAAGAAATACGATAAAAACGATACGATTTTGATAATAGCTTTTTGAGCAACGAAACGCTCGAGTTTATTTTAATAATTAATTTTATTAATTATTAACTTTTTAAAATATTTAATTTATTGGATTTTTAATAAATTAAGCGATTGGTTGCGTTTAACGATCGGATTAGCGTTCCGGGCCTTCGGTATGACTAAACGGCACTTAAAATGGACCACGAATACACGGGATTACAAAACGAGAGCCCGGGAACCCCCTGAGGGTCCCATTCTGCCGACCACTCCCCATACCCCCTTATATTTTAATTTTTGATAAGTTTAGGGGCTTATGTGCTAATTTGTGAAACTAGGGTTTAATATAAATTAATTTGTGAGGATTAAACACTGCCATAATCCCAACCCTATTATTCCAGTCGACTTTTTTTGGTTCCTCCCTCCCCTTTGGCCGTCGACATCATCACCACCACCATACCATCAATTTTTGATTTTTAGATTAAACCTTGAACACGAAAGTTGTAATTCCCGATCTCATCTACGCGTTGGTGTATTTAATTTAGCGATCAAAGGTATACTTGCATAAACCCTAAATCTTAAAAATCTGATTTTCATGTGAGTTTCATAGTTATGTTGTCAATTGCTCAAGTCTATACGCGTACGTGTTAATTGTAATCGTTATTTTGATTGTTTGATGCGCTAGGGTTTAAAAACGAATTTGTATTTGTTTGATCAGAAAAATTAAGTTTTTCAAATGTTAATTATTATATTATAATCAGATTCCTTGCAAAAAACTATTGAGTTTAGGCTTTGGATTCGCTTGATTTCATTTCCGTATGATTAAGTTATGTCGATTTGAATTATCGTTGTGTTTTTGTTGCTTGATCAGAAATATGGTATTGATATAAAATGAATTAGCATGTGAGACTTATACCACTGAAAAGATAATTTAAAAACACTCAAGTTAGACTAGGATATCATGTCGTTTGCTTATGTATAGCCCGAGATATGCTAGAATTAGTGTAAATGTAGTTTTATACAGCACTTGCATAAAAATAACCTTGTATGATAAAATGTGTTAATGTCTGTGATTAAAGATTTGCATATTTTAAAAGTAGACAAAAAGTACTTCATCTTTCATGTAGATATCATAGGTTAATTGTATCTAGATCTTCGTATAATCGTATGCGAATGTGACTAACGAAATGGGAATCGAATCTGTAAATTGAACACGGTTTTGTACTTTGTGAATTTTGTATATTGATTGAGCATGTATGCTTATGGAAAATTAAACTTAATATTATATGTGACTTATTTTTAGTTTATTTCAATCTCTGAAACCTTATTCATTGGGCACAATAGAGCTATACTTTATGTGAATTCTGACTTGAACTGAAAACTGAATGATCAATTTGCACGAATAAACTGTACAAATTGGCTAAACAAAAGTGGCTAGATTTTTTATATGTGTTACTTTGATTTGTCCTTGAACTAAATCCACTGGTCTTGTATCAATTTCATGTTCCTAACTCCGGTTATACTCAAAATGAAATCAGTGCGTGGTCAGAAACTGACTTGGCAAACCCCAAATGTATCCCTTCTGATTCCTGACTTTTAATTGTCGTATGAGTCCCTGGCTGGACTTTTTGGAATCAATTTTGAGTCTAATTATGATTTAGAGTTTTTCATATTTACTTGAATTTTGTACTATGAGATAATATGCTAAGTATGCTGCGTGTTCATAAACTTTGTGCATAACGATAAACTGAAATTGTGAAAATGATCATTCTTGACCTAAAACGTATTGTTTGACTTAGGTTTGACTTATTGACCAATATTTGACATGAACCTACTGATTTTGACTTTAGTTGACCACATTGACCAAGTTTGACTTTCGGTTTGACTTCGGTTGACTTTGTTTGACTTGCATGATATAGTTGACTTTTACTTTGAAACGCGTCGAGTCGAGCAATAAGACAACGTACACTATGAAACCACACTTATTTAAGATACATATATTGACCAACCTACATACGTATACTTAGGTTACATTACTCGGGTCTAAACCGTACAAGTCATTTGTCTTTCATTCCGAGCTTATTCAAAGGTGAGTCTACAGTCCTGCTTTTTACATGTTTTCAGGGATGAGAATACACGCTGTTACATTTACATTTTCAATTACTTTTATATTTACATGAGTACTACACATATGCATAATGAGTTTGTTCAAAAAGCCTCTAGTTTGAATACTTTTAATACCATCGGTGTAAGCACAATTTAGATGGACGGATCCGTTAGGTTGACAACCTCACCCACTATAAAAGCAGTGGTGCATTTATTTTGAACATTAAATACATTTGAACAAGTGTATAACATTTTACGAGGTAAGGTCGGGTGTAGTGGTTTCTATACTCGGGTTAATGCTAGTATTCAGGTGCTCGGTTTATGTAGGCGATAGAATCTCGTGGTCAATGAAATTAAACTATTTTTCTGATAACTGTTTTTCAGATACTGTTACATTACTTTAAACCTCTAGATTCACCAACATTATTTGTTGACCTGTTTTTGCGTGCTGTTATTCTCAGGTCCTTAAGAGGTATGCTTCCGTTGTGTTTGCTGCATGACTGGCTGTGGAGTCAACATTTGATTTTAAAGAACATTATTTACTTTCGCATTTAAAACTTTTATACTGTTTAAATATTATTGGCTTGTGGTTATGATCACAACAGTGTTTCTATTTTGGGGTTTTTGACTTCTGTTTTTGAAAGTTATTATTTTAAATAAAATTAAATGTGATTGCTTTAAACGTCTCATATAGAGGGCGTAACTGTTAACTGTGGGACCGGAATTAACACGCTGTCAGATGGTATTTTGGCGGGGGGTTATAGGCACCAAAAGTGTGCTTTAAGATCTTGATACATCTTTTCAGCTCCGGGATGTATCGAGTATCTCGTCTTATGTGCCTCATCCAAAACCAATTTTCTTAACCCTTTAAACTTCGGTACCCAAATACGTTCAGCGAAGTATCGGGTTCCGTCCTCCCGTGTAACAAGCTATTTATCTAACCCTTTAAGCATCTCATTTCCAAAGTTTTCTTCAGAAAGAGCTCCTTGTTGAGCCTCCTTAATTTGGGTATTGAGGTTCGTACGAATCTTCATATTCATTGCTCGTACTAAAATCGGCTCTCTTTCCTTCCTGCTTAAAGCATCTGCTACTACATTTACTTTCCCGGGATGATATCGAATTTCACAATTATAGTCGTTTATCAGCTCGACCCACCTACGTTGCCTCATGTTCAGTTGTTTTTGGTTGAAGATATGTTGAAGGCTTTTATGATCGGTATACACAGTACATTTAACCCCGTACAAGTAGTGTCTCCAAATCTTTAATGCAAACACCACCGCTCCCAATTCTAGATCATGAGTCGTATAATTTTGTTCATGAATCTTCAGTTGTCGGGATGCATATGCAATAACCTTCTTTCGTTGCATGAGGACACAACCAAAACCTTGTCACGAAGCGTCACAATAAATTGCAAAATCATCGTTCCCTTCAGGTAATGATAGAATAGGCGATGTAGTCAACTTCTTCTTCAATAATTGAAATGCGGCTTCTTGTTCAGAAGTCCATTCATACTTCTTCCCTTTGTATGTTAATGCTGTTAATGGTTTGGCTATCCGGGAAAAATCTTGAATAAACCTTCTGTAATAGCCAGCAAGACCCAAAAATTGGCGTATTTGCGTTGGAGTCTTTGGGGTCTCCCACTTTTCAATGGCTTCAATCTTGGCTGGATCAACCTAAATTCCTTCACTGCTGACAATGTGTCCAAGGAACTGTACTTCCTTCAGCCAAAAGGCGCACTTGGAAAACTTTGCGTATAACTGTTCTTTCTTTAACAGTTCCAGCACCAACCTTAAATGTTGTTCATGTTCTGCTTCATTCTTAGAATAAATAAGAATGTCATCAATAAAGACAATAACAAACTTATCCAAATACAGACTGCATACCCGATTCCTGAGGTCCATGAATACAGCTGGTGCATTTGTCAGCCCGAACGGCATGACTAAAAATTCATAATGACCGTAGCGTGTCTAAAATGCGGTTTTTGGAATATCTTCTTCTTTGACACGCAACTGATGATAACCCGATCTTAGATAAATTTTGGAGTAAACACATGATCCTTGCAGCTGATCAAACAAGTCATCAATTCTCGGTAATGGGTACCGATTCTTGATAGTTAACTTGTTTGATTCGCGATAATCTATACACATTCGAAAGGATCCATCTTTCTTCTTGACGAATAAAATCGGAGCTCCCCATGGTGAAGTACTCGGTCGAATGAATACACGGTCCAGTAATTCTTGTAACTGACTTTGTAACTCTTTCATCTCAGATGGTGCAAGTCTGTATGGAGCACGAGCCACTGGTGCAGCTCCTGGTACTAGATCTATTTGAAATTCTACAGATCTAAATGGAGGTAATCCCGGCAACTCTTCCGAAAAGACTTCAGGAAATTCTCTTGCCACAGGCACGTCGTTGATGCTCTTCTCTTTCTCCTTCGTTTCGACTTTATTAACATGTGCTAGGATAGCATAGCACCCTTTCTTCAAGCACTTTTGGACTTTCAAGCAGCTAATGAGTTTTAGATTTGAGTTACCCTTCTCTTCATAAATCATTACTTCCGTCTTATCCTTACGGGGAATGCGAATTGCCTTCTTGGCACACACAACTTCAGCTCCTATTTTAGACATCCAGTCCATGCCGATTATTACATCAAAACTTCCTAATTCTATGGGTATCAAATAAATTTTAAACGTTTCTCCAGCTAAATTTATTTTACAATCATGGCAAATTTTATCGGCTTTAATTAGTTTACCATTAGCTAACTCAATCATTAGCATCTAGAGGTAATGATTAACAATTCAATTTAGCGTAAAAGTCTCTACACATGTAACTTCTATCGGCACCAGTATCAAATATAATAGATGCAGATAAGTCATTAATGGTAAACGTACCCGTAACAAGCTCTGGGTCTTCACACGCCTCTCTAGCATTAATAACAAATGCTCTTCCCCGTGCAGGTCAATTATTCTTCTCTGGATTCGGGCGCTGGCTCTTAATATGACCCTGTTTCCCACACCCGTAACAAGTAACAGTAGCCAAGGCAGTTCTATTTGCATTGGTGGCAGGAGTCTTGGTGTCATTTGTATTTGTAATGGGAACCCAACAATCTTCAGCAAGATGACCCCTTCGATTACATTTGTTGCACACCACATTAAAAAAACCAGTGTGATGTTTGTGGCATCTGTTACATAAGGGATTATGCCCTTTGTAACCCGAGCTTGAACCACTACCCGCACCTTGCATGGTTTTCTGTTTCTTAAGAGATTGTTGCTGGTGACCTCGATCACGGTTTCCATCCCACTTTCTTTTGTTATCCGATACCTTGGCATCGGTATTTGATGCGTTCTTATCCAGGATGATCTGATCCATTACCATGGTTATAGCTTCATGAATTGTCTTGGGTTTGGATGCTGTAACATTGGCCTTGATGTTCTTTAGCAGAACATCTTTGTACAATTCAATCTTTCGCTCTTCCATTAGTACCAATTCAGGACATAACAAGGCTAATTCCATGAATTGCCTGTTATAGTTGGTAAGTTCGGTTCCGATAACTTTCAGATTTCGTAACTCGGCTTCCATTTTTCTAACCTCGTTTCTTGGGCAGTATTCATCGATTAGCATATTTTTCAACTCCTCTCAAGGAGTATCATATGCTTCATCGCCCCCTACAGCTTTTACATAGTTTTTCCACCATGTAAGTGCACCATCCTGTAATGTGCATGAAGCATACTTTGTCTTATCCCCTTCCGCACAACCACTGATTTTAAATACGGAATCGAACTTTTCGAACCATCGGGTTAAACCGACTGGTCCTTCTGTTCCGCTGAATGATGAAGGTTTGCAACCTTGAAATGCTTTATATGTGCATCCAACACGAGGGTTGGTGTTATTTTTGCTGATGCTCTTGCCGCTTCGACCCAAAGCATACGGTCGTTTACGCGTTGGTTGATAAGCTCCTCAATTTCTTGTTCCGTCATTCGGTTTAATCGAGCCATGTTTCTTCAATAAACATATAAGATAATTAATCACATAGAATATTATAGATGTAGTGAGTAATTAATGGTACATCATGGCATATTAATAATATGAACCAATTATTATAAAAGCATTTTCTTCTTATTAGCATTTTATAATTATTTCTAGGGTATTACCTACCCGTTAAAGTTCATACCTAATAGCTTAGTACAAAAATTAACTACTACAATCTAGATAATATTCTATTATGAAAAATTTAAAGTAACATCACATAATTATTTCACGCCTATTCATGATATAGCAATACAATACCAGTATTTCACATAGGTATATTTTACATAATACATATGTAGGATAAAATAAAGCACACTACATAATATTATACATGGCGTGAAATGTTATCATAGCGGGAGGTGATTCAAAAACGACGGGGCCTTTTAGTTGTTGGTGAATCAATTTGTTTAGGTGGAATGAGGGATAGACGCACAGTGTATTTTGTTGTTGGTCGTGGGTTGGAGGTACTTGGTATCTTGGTGGGATTATCAGGGAGATTTATATGGTAAGGGTGGTTTGGTGGTAAAAGGTGTCGGTTCTCAAGCCCTACTACAATAGGAAGTTTAACATCCCTTGTTGCGTTATTCCAATCTCGTTTAGAAATTTCTTTGACTTCCTCCTCCGTCTCCGGATCGTTTTCAAGTTCTTTCACTTCTAGTTCTTCTGGAATTTGTGAATCTTCCCAAAATGCATCCCACTCTAGGTCATCATCGTCATCAGTTATATAGAAGATTGATACATCGTTCTTCGAGTCATCGTGGTTATCAGATAAGTCAATGATTGGTACTTTTGCTGGAGATTGCTCTTCGGAGTCGCTGAATGTGATAATGAGATTGGTGCTAGAAGTAGACATCTATCACACATTAACTACCACATTAGAAATATATCACATAATATTTATATGTTATAATATTTAATTTTCGACCAAAAATGATAAGCGATGGTTTTCAAAAACAAGTTTGGTCAAAGTCCAGACTCACTATTGTATCCTAACAAATACGGGTCAGACACACTAATGCAATTTCCGATTCGCTAAGACCTCTGCTCTGATGCCAACTGAAACGACCCGTCCATATTACTATAAACGTAGTACGTTATTCATTGGTCCCATAGCGAGGTATTTGACCTCTATATAATACGTTTTAGAAAATATTGCATTCGTTTCATAAAAAGCACACCATTATTATACATAATATGAGTTTCAAACATATGGGCGATTATTTACAAAATAATCCCCATGATACATCAATTTTCAAATATTACAAAGGTGACATAATAGTCGAATATAATACATGACCAAAGTTTTATTGAATGCAACCCTCTTTTAAACAAAATCATGAGACTCCATGCAAAGCTTGCTCAGATAATGCGACAGTGGAAGACTTTCTTAAGGACCTGAGAATAAACATGCTTAAACAGTCAACACAAAGGTTGGTGAGATATATAGGTTTAAAGCTAGCATCGATATAAATATAGACCACAAGATTTCATGGTTACAAATATTTCAATAAAGATATTCTATAAGTTGTTGAGCGCTTCGGTAACCATACTTAACCATTAATGTGGCATATTCCCTTTATTATGAAATCTCCCTACACTGTACCAAGTGTAGTAAAAACGAAGTACTATGCAACTGTTTACGATACTAGAGCGACTAGCCCGGTTGGGGTTGTCAAACCTGATAGATCTATCAATAGGATTCGCGCTTACATGTTCTTACAACATGTAAATATTATTTACCAAGCTATTAGGGAAGATATGCAAGGTGGTACAACTCAACGTAGAATATATTTTAAGTACTTGTGTCCATGGCGTAAAACATAAATGCATGTATTCTCATCCCAAAATATTTTAGAGTTTAAAAATGGGACTATATACTCATGGTAGTAAAAGTATATTAATAATAAGTTTTCAACTTATTAAAAATATGGCTGTCGTCCTTAGATTCACGAACCTACAACAATAATAATGATTCAGATAATAAAACATGTGAACAAAATTAATATAGCAAGTTCATATCATATATTCAATCACATGTGATTGTTTAAGTTTATATTTTCAATCACATGTGATTATTTATATTTTCTATCACATGTGATTATTTAAGTTTATATTTTCAATCACATGTGATTATCTAAGTTATCAAGTTAGTAGTCCAATAATCGGTATATATATATATATATATATATATATATATATATATATATATATATATATATATAATCTTAGAATTACCCCACGTCGTATTGTGTACGTATTGTCTTGCATCAATCCAGAGACATATTGTATACTTATTATCTTAGAATTAACTAAGACGTATTGTGTACGTATTGTCTTAGGATTTATCAAAACGTATTGTGCACGTATTGTCATGGAACGTACCAAGATTATTATATATATACAATCTTGGAATTAACCAAGATTATAATATTTTGTTATACTAATGATAGCATGTACAAATATATATAGGATATAGGAAAAGTTAACAAGGATATGGTTAATATAGTTTTTATAATATAAATTTCGTCCATACAACGTTAATTTTAGCAGATTTTGTTTTGCTCGCCAAATATTCATTACAACTCCGTTTAAAGTGAATCAAATTGCTATGGATTCCTTAAGAAGTAAATCTTACAAAACCAATTCGAAAAGTTCATCCCAAGTAGTAATTTTTAGAGCTTTACCCTCTTTTTGTGTTGGTGGACAGATTTGTAAAAATCCCGGCATCCACCCAATATATATGATTTTTGATAAAATACTTTCACTTTGTCTAAAATCATGAAAAAAATACTGGAAGTCTTATTTACATATATTAACATATTTCCAAAGTCTTAGCCTCGAACTCAAAGTCTAAGATAGGTTTTTAATTCCCAACCCAAAACAGCCCGCTTTTTACCGAATGGAGATTAAAGGATATATGTTAAGTTTCAAGGTGTTCTTCATATGTAAAAGTTATAAGTTCTTATATTAACTTAATATAACATCATAATACATATAAATAAGTGTTATTAGAGTTAAGTTAGAAAGATTAAATTAGTTTTTCAAACAAGTTTAGAATCAACTAAACTATGTTCTAGTTTATAAACACTTATATAGATAGCTATAAACATATGAATTGAACAAGAGTTGAAGTAGAGTTTTTACCTCAAGTTTAGAATGTAAAGTTGTTGAAAAGAAGTAGTAGAACAAAACTTGAGAGAGTTCTTGCAAGTGTGTAAAAATGAGTTAGAAATGGTGCTTATTTATAGGCTTGAAAATTTGGTTTTTAGTGAAAATATCTAAGATAAATTAAAATGTATTAAGTCATGGATGACATATTAAATTGATTAGGTCATGGATGACATATTACACAAATAATTGCAGATTTCTATTGGTATATACTAATAGTAAATACTTCTAGAAGCTGTGTATAATACGGGTAAAAAATACCGTATGAATGCGAGTAGAATTCTTGAGGAAATTGAACGAAAATGCAAGTATAGCTATCCTTTATATGTATTGGTATATTATAAAGTGTATTCAATACTTGTAAGGATGTATTTACACTCGTAATACATTGTATGTAAATACATTTTAATTTAAGTTAATTACGTCGCTTAAATAGTAACATATATATTGTTCAAAAACTCTTTAAATTAGTAGTATGAAAATATATATATAATACTTTGTTAATATACTTAATGAGATATTTAATTATCATATTTTCAAGTTAAATATATGTATATATACACATATATATAATTAATACAAGTTATGACGTTCGTGAATCGTAGGAATAAAAGGGTGGTCAACTGCTTATATAAAATTCTTTCCGGAGGTTCAAGACTTATTAAAATTCATTGCTTATCATGTCAAAATTATTAAATCATATAAATAGTATAATCAAGTAGTCGGAAAAATCTGGGTCATCACATATATATACATATATATACAATGCATGATGAAGAATATCACAAACAAAAACTCAATCACCTTTGATCACCGCCTTGTTCATCTCCTTCAACACTTGGCCACAACCATCATACACCGTACATGCTCAACTAAACTCGATCACCTTCAAACGAGAGGCACTTGAACCACCATCAAAACCACCATGGTACTGTTTCTCCATCTGTTTTAGTTTGAAATGAACAATCTCAATTCACCACTTTTCTTTGCTATGAACATCTACAACACCCACCTGCTAGATTGCTATTACCATCTATCATGTTTCTATTTTAGATCACGACCAACCATCACAGACCACATCACCACCATACGTCTCATTTCTTTTTCTGTTTCACGATCAGACACCAACACTCAAGATAACAAGTGTAATTGCTACTACCATTCAGTACTATGCTGCTGCACCTGCTACTCGCTGTTTTGCTACCTCCTTTACTTTCACACTGATGGGTATTCTTTCTTTCAACAATAACATAGATAATAATATATAGAGAACAATGGTAGATATCACGATAATGAAGTGATTATGGGATATTAAAAGAAGTGTGTAGGGGTCACGATGGGACTTTTCTTCTTGGATCCAATTTCAACGAACACCATAGCATGGCCAACATGTCTTTCTTTTCCCCACTTGCCATATATTCAATAGTGATAGTAATACAATAATGAAAGGTGCTAAATAACTAAATCAAATGGGTAAAGTAATCGGTCCCATAAATTGTCATGATCTTGAGTAGTTTATGCGATACTTTTATGGTCATGATGGGTTGATATTGATGTTAAAGTGAATGGATAATGATGTGATGATGATTGCAGTATTAATATTCGGTTACCAGCTCATTCTTCAGTTTCTATTTAAAGATTATAAACTTCAAGTAATTATTTTTTTCTTCTTTTTCGTTGATGACCAGACAAAACTGGACCCTCCTGCTTGCCACTTCGTTTTTCTTTTCAACAACCCAAGTGGGGAAAGCAATCAAGCTGCAACTAGTTACTTCTCTCTTTTGTTTTACTCGATGTTGTGGTAGTCATAAAGGAAATACCCAAAAAGTGGATCCAAGTAAAAAAAAATAATCAAACCCTTTTATTATTATCTAATACTGCTATGTGTTGCAACTTGTTTCTGTTTAGGATCGGATAATAAAAGAAAATAGGGATTTAAACAAACCCCATGACCCTACATGTTATTCCACTTTCATTCCTATCTTTTCCTTTTCACTTGTCGAGCACACAAGAAAACCAAACAAATTAATT
This sequence comes from Rutidosis leptorrhynchoides, assembly GCF_046630445.1. NCBI lineage: Eukaryota > Viridiplantae > Streptophyta > Magnoliopsida > Asterales > Asteraceae > Rutidosis > Rutidosis leptorrhynchoides. Next base: position 249,169,885 of record NC_092336.1, read on the forward strand.
TAGTGTTGGGCTTGAATCTGCAAATTGGGTCGTGTACCTTTTTTTTAGCAGAAATTTATACAGGCCAATTTAAAATAGTGGGCTGCGAAGTGGGCTTCAGACAGATTTTATATTGGGCTTTCACTTTCCTGTTTCTCTTTTCCTGTGACCACAATTCGATCACCATCCTCACAGTCTCAAGCTACTACTGTTACGCATGTTTTCCTCTATGATTTTCCTGTTCCTGTAGCCACTGCTCGAAGAAGGAGGATCACAAAGGAAACCTGCATTTTTTTTTCTTTTCTTTCCTTCCTTTTCGTACCACTATTGCAACTCGTTTCTGGTACAGTAACATAGAAGCACGATTATGATGATGACTCTGTTATGAGTAATGGTGATGAGATGAATGTTGTTATGATCATGAAGATTCATGATGATGGATCATAATGATGGTTAGGATAAGAAAATGATGGCGGTGATAATAAGAACGATAATGAGGTTTAGTGTTTGATAATTATGATTATGATGATGGTAGAAGAAAATAGAAACAGAAGTTCTGGTTATACATATATTGGTTGTGAGATAAAATAGATAAACATAAATGGAAGATTGATTAAGGATGTATCGGGTTAGCGGGATGTCGCGGGTTCAAACTCGGACTTGGGCATTTTTTAAGGACTACTTCTTTGAGGTAGTTTACTTATTACTCATTATTATTATTATTATTATTATTATTATTATTATTATTATTATTATTATTATTATTATTATTATTATTATTATTATTATTATTATTATTATTATTATTATTTTATTATTATTAGTATTATTAAAATATCATGATTTATATTGTTATCATTATTGTTATTATTAGTATTATCATTATTAACAATATTATTATTAGTACTATCCTTATTTATAATATTATTATCATCATTACTATAATTGGTAGTAGAATTATTATTAAGTAATATTATTATTAATATCATTATTATTAAAAGTATTATTCTTATCATTATTAGTATTAGTATTATTAATATATCAAATAAAAATTTTCTATATAAAAATAAATTTAACATATAATTTATTAAAATAACAATTATATCACTAATAATATATAAATTTGTTCGATTACAATTACGTGTGTTAATATATATACAAATGATATAGGTTCGTGAATTCGAGGCCAACCCTGCATTGTTCAGTTTCGTCATATGAATATTTTTACTACAAAATATCGTATTGTGATTTCATTTGATTCCCTTTTATTCTTTACATTTTTGGGACTGAGAATACATGCGCTACTTTAGAACTGTTTTACAACTGCTTTATTAAATGCCTTTGAAATCTATATTTTTGGACTGAGATGCTTTTATAAATGTTTGACGAGATAGACATAAGCAAAACATTCCTCGAATGAATTATTATACAGACCGAAGTTCTATTAATTATTATTGAATTAGGTGGACATGATAATTGCCACCAATTGATGAATATATTTTCCCCTGATTATTATTGCTTGGTAACCTAAGAATTAGAATCGGGTATGGCCCTAATTCACGCGAATCTTAAAGGTAGCTATCGGGTTTAACACCCCCATCCAGAATGTTCACTAGACGGAAGAGCTAGTAGGCATGGCGTTTAGTACTTCGAAGTTTATATATTATATAGACGAGATGTTCTGTTTTTGGAGATATTATTGATGCGCATTATATGTTAAGGTCGGTTACCAAGCCAAGCGATGAAAGCAAAGTGAATGTTATGTATCGAGAGAATGATTTTTATACACAGGTTATGTGTATAATTTTTGTGCACGAGATATGTGTACGGTTATTTAAAAATCGCGAGGCAACCTACGGGGAAGAAAAGGATACGAACCTACTATAATGACCCGAACTTTTCCATGCTTATATATATTAAATGAAATTGATATTTACATGATTAAGTGTTTCCAACATGTTAAGCAATCAAACTTGTTAAGACTTGATTAATTGAAATAGGTTTTATATGGACAATTGACCACCCAAGTTGACCGGTGATTCACGAACGTTAAAACTTGTAAAAACTATATGATGTCATATATATGTATATATATATATATATATATATATATATATATATATATATATATAATTAACATGGTATTATGATAAGTAAACATATTATTAAGTATATTAACAATGAACTACATATGTAAAAACAAGACTACTAACTTAATGATTTCGAAACGAGACATATATGTAACGATTATCGTTGTAACTACATTTAATTGTATATATATCATATTAAGATATATTAATATATCATAATATCATGATAATTTAATAATTTAACATCTCATTTGATATAATAAACAATGGGTTAACAACACTTAACAGGATCGTTAACCTAAAGGCTTCAAAACAACATTTACATGTAACGACTAACGATGACTTAACGACTCAGTTAAAATGTATATACATATAGTGTTTTAATATGTATTTATACACTTTTGAAAGACTTCAAGACACTTATCAAAATACTTCTACTTAACAAAAATGCTTACAATTACATCCTCGCTCAGTTTCATCAACAATTCTACTCGTATGCACCCGTATTCGTACTCGTACAATACACAGTTTTTAGATGTATGAACTATTGGTATATACACTCCAATGATCAGCTCTTATGTCATAACCCGTCCTTAACCATAAGAACGTGTTAGATAACGTATGATTTCATTGCGAGGTATTGACCTCTATATGCGACATTTTTAAAAAGGAAAACTGCATATATTATACATTACAAACCAAACCATTATTTTTGCTACAAGCTTTAGACAATAAAAAGATGATTATCGTTTAACGATAATCTTCGACTTACAAACTTTACAAATGATAATAACAACACGATTTCTAGCATATTTTACAACACACGTCCTCGGATATGCAGTTTTATTTTTGACACAAATATGAGTACGCATGATCCTGCTTAGATTCAACATAATGCAGCGGAAGCTTTAATTATCACCTGAGAATAAACATGTTTAAAAAAACGTCAACATAAAGTTGGTGAGATATAGGTTTAGTGCGCAGCAATATATATATATAGACCACAAGATTTCGTATATAAACATTTCAATAAAAATATTCTAAGTGGTTGAGCACTTGGTAACCATACTTAACATTTAATCACGTCGCATATTCCCTTTAATATGAAATCTTACTACACCGTACCAAGTGTAGTCACGAAACGAAGTACTGTGCAACCGTTGAATACTGGTCGTCCAGTCCGGTTGGGGTTGTCAGGCCCGATAGATCTATCAACAGGATTCGCGTTTACAATACCGCTGTAAATATTAGTTACCAAGCTACAGGGAAGTATGCCAGTGGTACAACTCAACGTAGAACATATTTTTCAGTTACTTGTGTCCATATCGTAAAACATAAAATACATGTATTCTCATCCCGAAATATTTAGAGTTTAAAAGTGGGACTATATACTCACTCTTGTCTTGATGATATATATATTTTGACTCGGTCTTCCGGTTGATATCACGAACCTATCCATATATAATATATCAATATGTTTTCATTTTAAAACAAACGTTATATATATATATACTTGTTATACTTTTAATATTTTGAATATTTCCTTAGTCCGTAGTTAGCATTCCGATGTTAGTAATTCAATTTTTAATGGTTCATTTTTAGATGTTTAATATACCCGCAATAAACAAAACCCCCAACGAAATAAATAAAACCCCATCGTATATGTATTGGTCGAGATTAATCTTGACCCATGGTACCGGTGTTGTCAAATGACGTGTTGCGTACAAACATGGGATCTTATGATTAATCTTCTCGTATTGTTTACGGGTGATCCTGAACCATATAAAATTGAATTATAAGTACATATATATAAAATATCATGTTATCTTAGAAATATGTGATTTATATCATTTTTTTCCAATTGATCCCGTAGTTGAAATGATCTAGGATAACCAATTTTGTTTCGGTCATAGTTTCTTCGTTACAAATCCGTTTTCGTTGATTCAAATTGCCATCTTCTTGGATCGAGTTCTTCTTTAAGACTATGAACTGTAAATACCTTGGTTTGTATTCAAAATCATACGGCATAAGTGAAACATTAGTGAAACATATGAAGTTAAACATTTTTGTTACAACAAAATCATTTAATGACCATTTTTCTAAAAATACTTATACTTTGAAAAACCAAGTTTTACCTTGTTAAATTAGTATATACATAAGTTATATTACAGGTCTTGAAGTATTTTAAAAGTTAAGTTAGAAGGATCTATTTAGTTTGCAAACAAGTTTGAAAACATTCAAACTATGTTCTTGTTGTTAAACTTTTGTACCACAAAATAAGATAGCTATATATATATGAATCGAATAAGGTTATGAACATAGATTCTACCTCAAGTTCCTTGGATAAGTTTGCTGTAAAAGAGAAGTAAGAAGCTAGAATCAAAAGGGTGATAGAAGTGGATGAAAGATTGGAAGTAAGTTGGTGTTCTTGGAGGGTTTTCTTGAAGTGTTTTTGTATGGTTTTCTTATGGTGTTTTAGTATGGTTTTTGAAGCTAGATCTTTATGGAACTTTGCTGGATTGTTATGGAGTTTAGAGAGTAAGAAAGAGTGTGTGTTTTTAGTTAAGAGATTGAAGTAAAAATGAATCAAAAATGATGATACATATATACTCCTAAAAATGTGATCTTTAAGGATAACATGACAAAATTTTAGTTTGTATTTTTGTAATTAGTCTTGCAATGATTCAAAAGTAATTACCTTATACATAAGGCATGAATAAGGGCTGGTTAGGTGGTGATTTGATGTGTATATACCAATAGTAAATACGTATAGAAGCTTGGTATGATACGAGTACAAATACTCTAGGTATACGTATAGAAATTTTGTGAAAAATGGAATGAGGATTCAAATATAGCTATCTTTTGTGAATACACTTATATGATTTTATGTATTTAAGTTCTTAAAAGTGATTAAATACATTACTTATACAATATATGTATAAACATTATATGTCTTAAGTATTTATGTCAAATAACGTTACGTATAGTTATCGTTTTGAAAACTTAAGTTAGTAGTTTCAAAATACACATATAACTTGTTGTTATTAATATAAAATGAGGTATTAAAACATTCCTTAATCATGTTAAATATGTATATATACATATATATACACAAACGTATAATTATCATATATTGTATGGTTCGTGATATCATCGGTCAAACTAGACGGTCAAACGTTGTGTAAAACTCTTTTCGGAAATATCAGTCTCGACAATTTGAATTGCTTATCATGTTGGCAAGGTTTAATTTATGTAAATATTAATCTTATAAGTATAGAATGATCGAAAAAGTACGGGTCGTTACATTACCTCCCCGTTAAATAAATTTCGTCCCGAAATTTTAAAATTGTACCTATTTTGCGTCATCGAGAAACAAATGCGGATACTTTCGTTTCATCTGATCCTCTCGTTCCCAAGTAAACTCAGGACCTCTTCTAGCATTCCAACGAACCTTAACAATCGGTATATTACTCTGTTTGAGCTGTTTAACTTCACGGTCCATGATTTCGATTGGTTCTTCGACGAATTGTAGTTTCTCGTCGACATGAATTTCTTCAAGAGGAATGGTGAGGTCTTCCTTTGCAAGACACTTCTTCAGGTTTGAGACGTGAAAGGTATTATGTACTCCAGCGAGTTGTTGCGGTAACTCGAGTCGATAAGCTACCGGTCCAATGCGTTCGATGATCTTGAACGGGCCTACGTACCTTGGGTTCAGTTTACCCCTTTTGCCGAAACGTATTACACCTTTCCAAGGTGACAACTTTAGCATAACCATGTCCCCGACCTGAAACTCTAATGGTTTCCTTCGGACATCGGCGTAGCTCTTTTGGCGACTACGGGCTGTTTTCAATCTCTCCTTGATTTGTACTATCTTCTCGGTCGTTTCGTGTATGATTTCGGGACCAGTTAAATGTCGATCTCCTACTTCATTCCAACAGATAGGAGATCTACACTTCCTTCCGTACAATGCTTCGAATGGCGCAGCTCCAATGCTCGCATGATAACTATTATTATACGAGAATTCTGCTAACGGTAGATATTTATCCCATCCGTTTCCAAAATCGATCACACATGCCCTGAGCATGTCTTCGAGAGTCTGAATCGTTCTCTCACTCTGTCCATCGGTTTGTGGATGATATGCGGTACTCATATCCAAACGAGTTCCTAATGCCTCCTGTAGTGATTGCCAGAATTTTGAGGTAAATCTACTATCACGATCGGATATAATGGAAATAGGTATTCCTTGCCTTGAAACAACTTCCTTTATATACAATCGTAATAGTTTCTCCATTCTATCTGTTTCCTTTATAGGTGAGAAATGTGCAGACTTGGTGAGACGATCAACAATCACCCAAATGGTGTCGTATCCCCAGGCAGTCTTTGGTAACTTCGTGATGAAATCCATAGTAATACCATCCCATTTCCATTCTGGAATTTCTGGTTGTTGAAGTAACCCTGACGGCTTCTGGTGTTCAGCTTTGACTTTGGAACAAGTTAAACATTCCCCAACATATGTTGCAACGTCTGTCTTTAAATTAGGCCACCAATAATGTGTCTTAAGATCTTGGTACATCTTTCCAACTCCAGGATGTATCGAGTATCTTGTCTTATGTGCCTCATTTAATATCAACTTCCTTAATCCACCCAACTTCGGTACCCAAATACGATTTGAAAAATATCGAATTCCATCTTCCCGCATAACGAGTTGCTTCTCATACTTCTTCATTATTTCATTTCCTATATTTTCTTTAGTAAGTGCTTCTCGCTGAACTTCTTTGATTTGTGAGTTGAGATTCATGCGAATTTTTATGTTCATCGCTCGTACTCGAATTGGTTCTCGTTCCTTTCTGCTTAGTGCGTCAGCCACCACATTCGCTTTCCCGGGATGATAACGAATTTCACAATCATAGTCGTTTATTAACTCGACCCACCTACGTTGCCTCATGTTCAATTGTTTCTGATCAAAAATATGTTGAAGGCTTTTATGATCAGTAAACACAGTGAATTTAACCCCATACAAGTAGTGTCTCCACATCTTCAATGCAAACACGACTGCTCCCAATTCTAGATCATGCGTCGTATAATTTCGCTCGTGAATCTTCAATTGTCGGGATGCGAATGCAATAACTTTCTTCCGTTGCATAAGAACACAACCAAAACCTTGTCGCGAAGCGTCACAATATATTCCAAAATCATCGTTCCCTTCAGGTAACGATAAAATAGGCGCCGTAGTTAACTTCTTCTTCAGTAATTGAAATGCATTCTCCTGCTCCAAGGTCCATTCGTATTTCTTCCCTTTTTGCGTTAACGCTGTCAACGGCTTAGCTATTCGGGAAAAATCTTGAATAAACCTTCTATAATAACCAGCTAAACCCAAAAATTGGCGTATCTGTGTTGGTGTCTTAGGAGTCTCCCATTTTTCAATAGCTTCAGTTTTTGCTGGATCAACCTGAATTCCTTTGCTATTAACAACGTGACCAAGAAATTGCACTTCTTTCAACCAGAAAGCACACTTAGAAAATTTAGCATAAAGTTGTTCTTTTCTCAACAACTCCAGTATCAACCTTAAATGCTCTTCATGCTCTTGCTCACTCTTGGAATAGATAAGAATATCATCAATGAAAACGATAACAAACTTATCTAAATACGGACTACAAACTCGATTCATGAGGTCCATGAATACAGCTGGCGCATTCGTCAATCCAAACGGCATAACCAAAAATTCGTAATGACCATAACGTGTCCGAAAAGCAGTTTTCGGAATGTCCTCTTCTTTGACACGTAATTGATGATAGCCCGACCTTAAGTCAATTTTCGAATAAACACATGATCCCTGGAGTTGATCAAATAAGTCGTCAATTCTCGGTAGTGGATACCGATTTTTGATAGTTAACTTATTTAATTCACGATAATCTATGCACATCCTAAAAGATCCATCTTTCTTTTTAACAAATAGAATCGGAGCTCCCCACGGTGAAGTACTTGGTCGTATGAATCCACGGTCTAGTAATTCTTTTAACTGACTTTGAAGTTCTTTTAATTCGGACGGTGCAAGTCTATATGGCGCACGAGCCACTGGTGCAGCTCCTGGTACTAAATCTATTTGAAATTCTACAGATCTAAATGGAGGTAATCCCGGCAATTCTTCCGGAAAAACTTCAGGAAAATCTCTTGCCACAGGCACGTCGTTGATGCACTTTTCTTTCTTTTCGACTTTATTAACATGTGCTAAAATAGCGTAACATCCCTTTTCTAAACACTTCTTGGCTTTCAAACAGCTAATGAGTTTTAGCTTTGAATTACCCTTCTCTCCATAAATCATCACCGGTATTTTATCCTTACCAGGAATACGAATTGCCTTCTTAGCACAAACAACTTCCGCTCCTATTTTGGACATCCAGTCCATGCCGACTATTACATCAAAACCTCCCAATTCTACGGGTATTAAGTCGATTTTAAACGTTTCTCCGGCTAGATTTATTTCACAACCACGACAAATTTTATCGGCTTTAATTAGTTTACCATTAGCTAACTCAATCAAGTACTTAGCATCTAGAGGTAATGATGAACAATTCAATTTAGTGTAAAAATTTATACACACGTAACTTCTATCGGCGCCAGTATCAAATAAAATAGATGCTGATAAGTTATTAATGGTAAACGTACCCGTAACAAGCTCCGGGTCTTCTCGTGCCTCTCTAGCATTAATAACAAACGCTCTTCCACGTGCAGGTCCGCCATTCTGATTCGGGCACTGGCTCTTATAGTGACCTTGTTTTCCACACCCAAAACAAGTAATGTTAGCCAAAGCAGTTCTATTTGCGTTGGTAGCAGGAGTCTTGTTACCATTCGTAACGAGAGCCTTACAATCTTCAGCAAGATGACCCTGTCGATTGCATTTGGTGCACAACACACTACAGTAACCAAAGTGATGTTTGTGACAACGGTTGCATAAAGGACTTTGTCCTTTGTAACCAAAGCCTGAACCGCTACCCGCACCTTTCGGGGTTTCTGGTTTCTTAAAAGATTGCTGTTGGTAACCTCGATCATAATTTCCGTTCCACTTCCTTTTGTTACTCGATACCTTCACCTCAGTAGTGAATGCTTTCTTATCCAGAATGACCTGATCCATTAACTCGTTCGCCATGGTTATAGCTTCATGAATTGTCTTAGGTTTCGACGCCGTAACGTTTGCCTTGACCTTCTTGGGCAAACCACCTTTGTACATTTCAATCTTCCGTGCTTCGGTTGGAACCAATTCAGGACATAGTAAAACCAATTCCATGAATCGCTGATTGTAGTTGGTGATTTCAGTACCAACCACCTTCAAACTTCGTAACTCATCTTCTAACTTAATAACCTCATTTCTTGGACAATACTCGGTGATTATCATTGCTTTGAATTCTTCCCATGAAGTATCATAAGCTACATCTCCTCCTACCGCCTTCACATAATTCTTCCACCATGTGAGTGCACTATCTTTTAAAGTGCACGATGCAAACTTGGTCATGTCTTTTTCATCACAACCACTGATTTTAAACACCGTCTCCATCTTTTCTATCCATCGGGTTAAACCGATCGGTCCTTCCGTTCCACTGAATGATGATGGCTTACAAGCTTGAAACGTCTTGTAGGAGCATCCTACACGAGGATTTGGATTAACTGCAGCAGCTCTTGCAGCCTCAACCCATAACATTCTGTCGTTCACTCGCTGGTTGATGAGTTCCTCGAGTTCTTGTTCCGTCATTCGATTCAATCGCGCCATTTCCTAATGAAAGAAAATAATTATTCACATGGAATATTATAGATGTAGTGTGTATTTATAGTACATTTATAGCTTGTTAATAATATGAACCAGGTATTATTATAAAAGCCTTTTCTTCTTATTAGCGTTTTATAATTATATCTTGGGTAGTACCTACCCGTTAATGTTCATACTTAATAGCTTAGTACAGAATCAATTACTACAATCTAAATAATACTTAACCATGGAAAATTATTGCATTTCATACTTCAATATTTTACATATGCTTATCTTACATCGAACATTAAGCAAACCACACTATTAATATTATACAAAACATTATTCGGTTCCATGGTTTGACACAGCAGCGCATCGTTTGATCTATTTTCTAGGACGTTTAGACACAAAGATTTGCTTAACGCTTATCCTAACTGTCTGCCTATATTTTGGCTGTGGGACTGAAGAACTGGATGCCGGGACAGAACGAATAGGAATAGCGGGGATAGGGGTGGTAGTGTTGAGTGGAATTGGTGCCACATCATTCTCATTAAACTCGGGTTTTGGATTTTCTAATTCATTAGCCTTTCGTTTCTTTCCTAGTTCGAACTCGTCTTTTGTAATTTCCTGTATTTCTTCCTCGGGTTCACTTTCCTCCTCGGGTTTACTTTCCTCCTCGGGTTCACTTTCCTCCTCGGGTTCACTTTCCGGGTTCTTTATAGTTGGTTCATCCGGAATTTGTGAGTCTTCCCCAAGGATATCATTTTCGTCATCGGACAGGTTAATGACTGGAACGCCATCTGAAGATTCTGATTCGGAGTCGTTGATTGTGATAACAATTTTTGAGCTCGACATCTATCACACAACAACTAACCCATTAGTACTTATATAATATTTACATATAAATTTTAACCAACAGTGATAAGCAATGGTTTTTTTTTTTTTAAATCAGACCCGGTCAAAGTCCAGACTTTACTAATGTATCCTAACGACTTATCAGTTAGACACACTAATGCAAACCTGGTTCGCTAAGACCAACGCTCTGATACCACATGTCATAATCCGTCCTTAACCATAAGAACGTGTTAGATAACGTATGATTTCATTGCGAGGTATTGACCTCTATATGCGACATTTTTAAAAAGGAAAACTGCATATATTATACATTACAAACCAAACCATTATTTTTGTTACAAGCTTTAGACAATAAAAAGATGATTATCGTTTAACGATAATCTTCGACTTACAAACTTTACAAATGATAATAACAACACGATTTCTAGCATATTTTACAACACACGTCCTCGGATATGCAGTTTTATTTTTGACACAAATATGAGTACGCATGATCCTGCTTAGATTCAACATAATGCAGCGGAAGCTTTAATTATCGCCTGAGAATAAACATGTTTAAAAAAACGTCAACATAAAGTTGGTGAGATATAGGTTTAGTGCGCTGCAATATATATATATAGACCACAAGATTTCGTATATAAACATTTCAATAAAAATATTCTAAGTGGTTGAGCACTTGGTAACCATACTTAACATTTAATCACGTCGCATATTCCCTTTAATATGAAATCTTACTACACCGTACCAAGTGTAGTCACGAAACGAAGTACTGTGCATTATGTTGAATCTAAGCAGGATCATGCGTACTCATATTTGTGTCAAAAATAAAACTGCATATCCGAGGACGTGTGTTGTAAAATATGCTAGAAATCGTGTTGTTATTATCATTTGTAAAGTTTGTAAGTCGAAGATTATCGTTAAACGATAATCATCTTTTTATTTTCTAAAGCTTGTAACAAAAATAATGGTTTGGTTTGTAATGTATAATATATGCAGTTTTCCTTTTTAAAAATGTCGCATATAGAGGTCAATACCTCGCAATGAAATCATACGTTATCTAACACGTTCTTATGGTTAAGGACGGGTTATGACAGCAGCCCATGTGAGTCACCTAACACATGTGGGAACCATCATTTGGCAACTAGCATGAAATATCTCATAAAATTACAAAAATATTAGTAATCATTCATGACTTATTTACATGTAAACAAAATTACACATCATTTATATCTAATCCATATACCAACGACCAAAAACACCTACAAACACTTTCATTCATCAATTTTCTTCATCAAATTGATCTCTCTCAAGTTCTATCTTCAAGTTCTAAGTGTTCTTCATAAATTCTATAAGTTCTAGTTTCATAAAATCGAAAATACTTCCAAGTTTGCTAGCTTACTTCCAATCTTGTAAAGTGATCATCCAATCTCAAAAAATCTTTCTTATTTACAGTAAGATATCTTTCTAATACAAGGTAATACTCATATTCAAAATTTGATTCAATTTCTATAACTCTAACAATCTTATTTCGAGTGGAAATCTTACTTTAACTTGTTTCGAGTGATTACAAGGATCCTTTGAAGCTAGATATATTTTTTTCATTTCCAGTGGGTTTATCCACAAAACCTGAGATAGTAATGATATTCATAACATCATTCGATTCATATATATATAACTACCTTATTCGAAGGTTTAAACTTGTAATCACTAGAACATAGTTTAGTTAATTCTAAACTTGTTCGCAAATAAAAGTTAATCCTTCTAACTTGACTTTTAAAATCAACTAAACACATGTTCTATATCTATATGATATGCTAACTTAATGATTTAAAACCTGAAAACACGAAAAATACCGTAAAACTGGATATATGCCGCCGTAGTAACACCGCCGGCTATTTTGGGTTAGTTAATTAAAAACTATGATAAACTTTGATTTAAAAGTTGTTCTTCTGGGAAAATGATTTTTCTTATGAACATAAAACTATATCCAAAAATCATGACTATAACATTCACAAAAATCATGACTGAAATGACTACCTTTACAAAAAAGACTTGTACCCTGTATTTTTGACTATAAACTTATACTTTTTCTGTACATATTCATAAACCTAAGTTCAATATGAAACCATAGCAATTGGATTCACTCAAAACGGATTTAAAACGAAGAAGTTATAGGTAAAACAAGATTGGATATTTTTACTTGTTGTAGCTACGTAAAAATTGGTAACAAATCTATACAAATCATATCCTAGCTAACTTATATTGTATTATACATGTATTCTAATATATTATGTAATCTTGGGATACCATAGACACGTATGCAAATGTTTTGACATATCATATCGACCCATCTATATATATTATTTGGAACAACCATAGACACTCTATATGCAGTAATGTTGGAGTTAGCTATACAGGGTTGAGGTTGATTCCAAAAATATATATACTTTGAGTTGTGATCTAGCCTGAGACGTGTATACACTGGGTCGTGGATTGGGTTAACATAATATATATCAATTTATTTCTGTACATCTAACTATGGACAACTAGTTGTAGGTTACTAACGAGGACAGCTGACTGAAAATATTTAAAACATTAAAACGTATTAAAAAATGTTGTAAATATATTTTGAACATACTTTGATATATATGTACATATTTGTTACAGGTTCGTGAATTGACCAGTGGCCAAGTCTTACTTCCCGGCGAAGTAAAAATCTGTGCAAATGAGTTATAGTCCCACTTTTAAAATCTAATATTTTGGGATGAGAATACATGCAGCTTTATAAATGTTTTACAAAATAGACACAAGTATGCAAAACTACATTCTATGGTTGGATTATTAAACCAAATATCGCCCTTCAAGTCTGGTAGCCTAAGAATTAGGGAAATGGCCCCTAATTGACGCGAATCCTAAAGATAGATCTATTGGGCTTAACAACCCACATTCAGGTTATGGATGGTTTAGTACTTCGAGAATATTATACAGACGAGAGGTTCTATTTTGGGGATATTCTATGCATTAAGTTAACGTCGGTTACCAGGTGTTCAACATATGAATGATTTTTATCTCTATGCAGTTTGCGAAATGCCTGAGAAGAGATGTGTTATAAAAATGAAATCTTGTGGCCTATTATTATGATTTAATAATATGTAGGTTAAACCTATAACTCACCAACAATTTTGTTGACGTTTTAAGCATGTTTATTCTCAGGTGATTATTAAGAGCTTCCGCTGTTGCATACTAAATTAAGGACAAGATTTGGAGTCCATGCTTATATAATATTGTTTAAAAACTGCATTCTAAGACTTATGTTGATGTGTAAAATTATTGTAAACCATTATGTAATGGTCGTGTGAAAAAAGCTATATTTTAGATTATCATTATTTGATAATCGTCGTAATATTTTAAAGGTTATGGTTTGTTTTAAAATCGAATGCAGTCTTTGAAAAATGTCTCATATAGAGGTCAAAACCTCGCGACGAAATCAATTAATATGGAACGTTTATAATCAATATGAACGGGACATTTCAGTTGATATCAGAGCGTTGGTCTTAGAGAACCAGAAATTTGCATTAATGTGTCTTATCGAGTTTGTTAGGATACATTAGTGAGTCTGGACTTCGACCGTTTTTCTTTAAAAACGATTGCTTAACACTTTTGTTGGAAATTATATATTATTAACATGTAAATATTATGTGATATATTAACCTCTTAATGTGTTTGATATTGTGTGATAGATGTCTACCACTAGTACAAATCCCATCGACTCACCTAATAGTAATGAAGAGTCGAATTTCCTAAAATGTATCGGCAACATCCGTATTTCCTAACTTTATATGTATCGGCAACATCCGTATTTCCTAAAATGTAACAATGACCCGGGAACCTCTAAACCACCAGGTTTTTCTAAACCATTGTGGAAAACGACAGCTCGTATTAGGGGAGCATCATATATCCCTAGGAAATTAGCAAAACGAACCAAGTCCGAAGAAGAAGAAACGAGTGAGTCGGATTAAAGAGTTGTAATCATGTTATGTAATATATGTAATATAGTGTGCTTGTACTTTTATGTTCTATGTAAAAATTGCTTGTATTGTTTGTTAATTATTTTTTACGAATCTAATCCTTGTCTATTTTACAGTATAAAAACAAAATGGACGTTAAGGGTAGACAACCAAATATTTTAGAAGACCTACCAGAGGATATGATTGAGGAAATCTTGTCTAGAGCCGGTCAGAATTCATCAGCACATTTAGTTATGGCGAAATTAATTTGTCAAACATTTGAAAGACTTTCCAGAAATGCCTTAGTTTATAAAAGGCTTTCCTTTGATAGGTGGGGTATATCACATTGGGGAGAACGTAAGTTACGCCGTGTTTTCTTTAAAGCATTAAATGCGGGGAACCCAAATGCAATTTTACCTTACGGGTTAAGAACCTATTTTGACTCAACATATCCCAACATAGGATTTCGTGAGTTAGAAAGAGCTTCTAACATGCAACATAAAGAAGCATGTTATGCTTACGGGTTAATAATGTTCGCTTCTCATCAAATTGAGAAAAAGAACATTGGGTTGCAACTTTTAAATAAAACATTCCCACAAGTGATGGACTCGGTAGTTGAGATGAGAAACAAGGTTTTTAGATTATTACGGGGCTGTTGGACATTACGAAATCCTCGTCCTTTTAACGACATTACAAAATGCTGTCTTGTCAACGGTCACAACGGTTATGTTCCACAAGACCAAGGATTGGAAGTAGTCATAGTAAAACCATAATGCATGACTCATTTCTGGACGTATGAATTACACGTCTTTATTGCCTTTGTTGAACGACTTGCGTATTAACTAGAATTGTCTTCGCAACTGTTTTGTATCAGAGTTTTTATGTGCTATATTTCATGCTATATGTAAAATAGCGGTACTGTAAGTTTGCAAAATATTGTATAAAAGTTTGAATGTGAAATATTATTATAATCAGTTTTCATATAGAATTGTAGTAATTGAATTGTATGTTAGCTACTAAGTATGAACTTAACGGGTAGGTATTACCCGAATTAAAACTTATAAAACGCTAATATGAAGAAAAAGCTTTTATAAATGAGTTCATATTATGCTACGGAATACTATTGACTACTCTTAATATTCTATATGATTAACTTAATTCTTTTGACTATTTTTTGAAGGAAATGGCACCAACTACTCGTCAGAACTTGAACATGAGTGAGGAAGACTTCCGTGCTTTCCTTGCAGCAAATATAGCCGCAATACAGGCTGCAATGCAAAACAACAATAACTCAGGGTCTAGCAGTGGAGTTAACTCCACAGGAAACCGTGTAGGATGCTCTTACAAGGCTTTCACTGCCTGTAAACCTCTGGAATTCGATGGAACTGAAGGACCAGTCGGACTGAAACGATTGACCGAAAAGGTCGAATCTGTGTTTGCTATAAGCAAATGTGCTGAGGAATATAAGGTAAAGTACACCACGCATACCTTCACAGGTACTGCGTTAACATGGTGGAATACCTATCTCGAACAAGTGGGACAAGATGCTGCTTACGCACTACCGTGGTGAGCATTCAAACACTTAATGAACGAGCAGTACCGTCCCAGAAACGAGGTCAATAAGCTCAAGGTAGAGCTTAGAGGGTTACGAACACAAGGGTTTGATATTACCACGTACGAACGACGATTCACAGAGTTGTGCCTATTGTGTCCGGGAGCGTTCGAAGATGAAGAAGAGAAAATCGACGCATTTGTAAAAGGGTTACCGGAAAGGATCCAAGAGGATATAAGTTCACACGAGCCCGCCTCCATATAAAAGGCAAGTCGAATGGCTCATAAACTTATAAATCAAATTGAGGAAAGGATTAAAGAACAGGCGGCCGAAGAAGCCAATACGAAACAAGTCAAGAGGAAATGGGAAGAAACCAGTGACAAGGGTCATAATTTCAATAATCAACCCAACAATCATAACTACAATCGCACCAATTTTCGCAACAACAAACGCAACAACAACAACCACCCCAGCAACAACTACAACAACCGTTTCAACAATAATAACAACCGCAACAACAACAATCCCAACAATAACAACAAGAGGCAGAAATTCTGCCAGAGATGTGAAGGATACCATCCAACTGGGCTCTGTACAGCAGTGTGTACTAAGTGTAATAGAAAGGGCCATGGTGCGACAAAGTGCGAAATCTACGGATCAATGGCTAAGGGAACAAATAATGCCGGAACAAGTTATGCAGACATTACCTGTTTCGGATGCGGGAAGAAGGGCCATTACAAAAATATGTGTCCAAATCAGGGGGATAATAATGGGCAAGGCCGAGGAAGAGTCTTCAACATTAATGCGGTTGAAGCGCAGGAAGACCCGGAGCTTGTTACGGGTACGTTTCTTATTGAAAATACATCTGCTTATGTTTTATTTGATTCGGGTGCGGATAGAAGCTATATGAGTAAGGATTTCTGTGCTAAATTAAGTTGTCCATTGACGCCTTTGGATAATAAGTTTATACTAGAATTAGCAAACGATAAATTAATTGCAGCAGATAATATATGTCGGAATCGAGAAATTAAACTGGTTAGCGAAACATTTAAGATTGATTTGATACCAGTAGAGTTATGGAGTTTTGATGTGATAATCGACATGGACTGGTTGAAAGAGGTGAAAGCAGAGATCGTATGTTACAAAAATGTAATTCGTATTGTACGAGAAGAAGGAAAACCCTTAATGGTGTACGGAGAAAAGAGCAACGCGAAGCTAAATCTTATTAGCAATTTGAAGGCGCAAAAGTTAATAAGAAAGGGTTGCTATGCTGTTCTAGCACACGTCGAGAAAGTACAAACTGAATAAAAGAGCATCAATGATGTTCCCGTCGCAAAAGAATTTCCCGATGTATTTCCGAAAGAATTACCGGGATTACCTCCACACCGATCTGTTGAATTTTAAATAGATCTTGTACCGGGAGCTGCACCAATAGCTCGTGCTCCATACAGACTCGCACCCAGCGAAATGAAGGAACTTCAAAGCCAATTACAAGAACTTCTAGAGCGTGGTTTCATACGACCAAGTACATCACCATGGGGAGCTCCTGTTTTGTTTGTCAAAAAGAAGGATGGTACATTCAGGTTGTGTATCGACTACCGAGAGTTGAACAAACTTACCATCAAGAACCGTTACCCACTACCGAGAATCGACGACTTATTTGATCAATTACAAGGCTCGTCAGTTTATTTGAAGATTGATTTACGTTCTGGGTATCATCAAATGCGGGTGAAGGAGGACGATATTCCGAAGACTACTTTCAGAACTCGTTACGATCATTACGAGTTTATGGTTATGCCGTTTGGATTGACTAACGCACCAGCTGTGTTCATGGACCTCATGAACCGTGTGTGTGGGCCATATCTCGACAAGTTTGTCATTGTTTTCATTGATGACATACTTATCTACTCAAAGAATGATCAAGAGCACGAAGAACATTTGAGAAAAGTGCTAGAGTTGTTGAGGAAAGAAAAACTGTACGCTAAGTTTTTAAAGTGTGCATTTTGGTTGGAAGAAGTTCAATTCCTCGGTCACATAGTGAACAAAGAAGGTATTCAGGTGGATCCGGCAAAGATTGAGACCGTTGAAAAGTGGGAAACCCCTAAAACTCCGAAGCATATACGCCAATTTTTAGGACTGGCTGGTTACTACAGAAGATTCATCCAAGATTTTTCCAAAATAGCAAAACCCTTGACTGCATTAACGCATAAAGGGAAGAAATTTGAATGGAAGGATGAACAAGAAAAAGCGTTTCAATTGTTGAAGAAAAAGTTAACTACGGCACCTATATTGTCATTGCCTGAAGGGAATGATGATTTTGTGATATATTGTGACGCCTCAAAGCAAGGCCTCGGTTGTGTATTAATGAAACGAACGAAGGTAATTGCTTATGCGTCTAGACAATTGAAGATTCACGAGCAAAATTATACGACACACGATTTGGAATTAGGCGCTGTTGTTTTTGCATTAAAGACTTGGACGCACTACTTATATGGGGTCAAAAGTATCATATATACTAACCACAAAAGTCTTCAACATATATTTAATCAGAAACAACTGAACATGAGGCAGCGCAGGTGGATTGAATTATTGAATGATTACGACTTTGAGATTCGTTACCACCCGAGGAAGGCGAATGTGGTAGTCGACGCTTTGAGTAGAAAGGACAGAGAACCCATTCGAGTAAAATCTATGAATATAATGATTCACAATAACCTTACTACTCAAATAAAGGAGGCGCAACAAGGAGTTTTAAAAGAGGAAAATTTAAAGGATGAAATACCCAAAGGATCGGAGAAGCATCTTAATATTCTGGAAGACGGAACCCGATATAGGGCTGAAAGAATTTGGGTACCAAAATTTGGAGATATGAGAGAAATGGTACTTAAAGAAGCTCATAAAACCAGTTACTCAATACATCCTGGAACTGGGAAGATGTAGAAAGATCTCAAGAAACATTTTTGGTGGCCAGGTATGAAAGCCAATGTTGCTAAATACGTAGGGGAATGTTTGACGTGTTCTAAGGTCAAAGCTGAGTATCAGAAACCATCAGGTCTATTTCAACAACCCGAAATCCCGGAATGGAAATGGGAAAACATTACCATGAATTTCATCACTTAATTGCCAAGGACTGCAAGTGGTTTTGATACTATTTGGGTAATAGTTGATCGTCTCACCAAATCAGCACACTTCCTGCCAATAAGAGAAGATGGCAAGATGGAGAAGATAGCACGTCTATACTTGAAGAAAGTTGTCTCCAGACATGGAATACCAATCTCTATTATCTTTGATAGGGATGGCAGATTTG
The DNA here is from genome assembly GCF_046630445.1 of Rutidosis leptorrhynchoides. Classification (NCBI taxonomy): domain Eukaryota; kingdom Viridiplantae; phylum Streptophyta; class Magnoliopsida; order Asterales; family Asteraceae; genus Rutidosis; species Rutidosis leptorrhynchoides. The sequence continues at coordinate 249,189,416 of NC_092336.1, forward strand.
TTTCAAGGTTTTGGCAGACATTACAACAAGCATTGGGAACTCGTCAAGACATGAGTACTGCCTATCATCCACAAACCGATGGGCAGAGCGAAAGGACGATACAGACTCTTGAAGACATGCTACGCGCATGTGTTATTGATTTTGGAAACGGTTGGGATCGACATCTACTATTAGCAGAATTTTCCTACAACAACAGTTACCACTCGAGTATCGAAATGGCACCGTTCGAAGCACTTTATGGTAGAAAGTGCAGATCTCCAATTTGTTGGAATGAATTGGGAGATAGACAGATTACGGGTCCGGAGATAATCCAAGAAACTACAAAGAAAATCATCCAAATTCAACAACGGTTGAAAACCGTTCAGAGTCGACAAAAGAGCTACGCGGACCTTAAAATGAAAGATATAGAATTTGAAACTGGGGAGATGGTCATGCTTAAGGTTTCGCCTTGGAAAGGCGTTGTTCGATTTGGTAAACGGGGGAAACTAAATCCAAGATACATTGGACCATTCAAGATTTTAGATCGTGTCGGACCAGTAGCCTACCGACTTGAATTACCTCAACAACTCGCCAATGTACATAATACCTTTCACGTCTCGAATCTGAAGAAGTGCTTAGCTAAAGAAGATCTCACTATTCCTTTAGACGAAATTAAAATCAATGAAAAACTACAATTCATTGAAGAACCCGTCGAGATAATGGATCGTGAGGTTAAAAGGCTCAAGCAAAACAAGATACCAATTGTTAAGGTTCGATGGAATGCTCGTAGAGGACCCGAGTTCACCTGGGAACGAGAAGATCAGATGAAGAAGAAATACCCGCACTTATTTCCAGAAGATACGTCAACACCTACAACTGCTTAAAATTTCGGGACGAAATTTATTTAACGGGTAGGTACTGTAGTGACCCGAACTTTTCCATGTTTATATATATTAAATGAAATTGATATTTACATGATTAAGTGTTTCCAACATGTTAAGCAATCAAACTTGTTAAAACTTGATTAATTGAAATAGGTTTTATATAGACAATTGACCACCCAAGTTGACCGGTGATTCACGAACGTTAAAACTTGTAAAAACTATATGATGTGATATATATATATATATATATATATATATATATATATATATATATATATATATATATATATATATATATATATATATATATATATATATATATATATAGTTAACATGGTATTATGATAAGTAAACATATCATTAAGTATATTAACAATGAACTACATATGTAAAAACAAGACTACTAACTTAATGATTTCGAAACGAGACATATATGTAACGATTATCGTTGTAACTACATTTAATTGTATATATATCATATTAAGATATATTAATATATCATAATATCATGATAATGTAATAATTTAACATCTCATTTGATATAATAAACAATGGGTTAACAACACTTAACAGGATCGTTAACCTAAAGACTTCAAAACAACATTTACATGTAACGACTAACGATGACTTAACGACTCAGTTAAAATGTATATACATATAGTGTTTTAATATGTATTTATACACTTTTGAAAGACTTCAAGACACTTATCAAAATACTTCTACTTAACAAAAATGCTTACAATTACATCCTCGCTCAGTTTCATCAACAATTCTACTCGTATGCACCCGTATTCGTACTCGTACAATACACAGTTTTTAGATGTATGTACTATTGGTATATACACTCCAATGATCAGCTCTTAGCAGCCCATGTGAGTCACCTAACACATGTGGGAACCATCATTTGGCAACTAGCATGAAATATCTCATAAAATTACAAAAATATTAGTAATCATTCATGACTTATTTACATGTAAACAAAATTACACATCATTTATATCTAATCCATATACCAACGACCAAAAAACACCTACAAACACTTTCATTCATCAATTTTCTTCATCAAATTGATCTCCCTCAAGTTCTATCTTCAAGTTCTAAGTGTTCTTTATAAATTCTATAAATTCTAGTTTCATAAAATCGAGAATACTTCCAAGTTTGCTAGCTTACTTCCAATCTTGTAAAGTGATCATCCAACCTCAAGAAATCTTTCTTATTTATAGTAAGATATCTTTCTAATACAAGGTAATACTCATATTCAAAATTTGATTCAATTTCTATAACTCTAACAATCTTATTTCGAGTGAAAATCTTACTTGAATTTGTTTTCGTGTCATGATTCTGCTTCAAGAACTTTCAAGCCATCCAAGGATCCTTTGAAGCTAGATATATTTTTCTCATTTCCAGTGGGTTTATCCACAAAACCTGAGGTAGTAATGATGTTCATAACATCATTCGATTCATATATATAAAACTACCTTATTCGAAGGTTTAAACTTGTAATCACTAGAACATAGTTTAGTTAATTCTAAACTTGTTCATAAACAAAAGTTAATCCTTGTAACTTGACTTTTAAAATCAACTAAACACATGTTCTATATCTATATGATATGCTAACTTAATGATTTAAAACCTGAAAACACGAAAAACACCGTAAAACTGGATATACGCCGTCGTAGTAACACCGCGGGATGTTTTGGGTTAGTTAATTAAAAACTATGATAAACTTTGATTTAAAAGTTGTTCTTCTGGGAAAATGATTTTTTTTATGAACATAAAACTATATCCAAAAATCTTGATTAAACTCAAAGTGGAAGTATGTTTTCCAAAATGGTCATCTAGACGTCGTTCCCTGAAATGACTACCTTTACAAAAACGACTTGTAACATGTATTTCCGACTATAAACTTATACTTTTTCTGTACAGATTCATAAACTTAAGTTCAATATGAAACCATAGCAATTGGATTCACTCAAAACGGATTTAATACGAAGAAGTTATGGGTAAAACAAGATTGGATATTTTTACTTGTTGTAGCTACGTGAAAATTGGTAATAAATCTATACAAATCATATCCTAGCTAACTTATATTGTATTATACATGTATTCTAATATATTATGTAATCTTGGGATACCATAGACACGTATGCAAATGTTTTGACATATCATATCGACCCATCTATATATATTATTTGGAACAACCATAGACACTCTATATGCAATAATGTTGGAGTTAGCTATACAGGGTTGAGGTTGATTCCAAAACTATATATACTTTGAGTTGTGATCTAACCTGAGACGTGTATACACTGGGTCGTGGATTGGGTCAAGATAATATATATCAATTTACTAGTTTAAGACCCGCAAAATTTGCGGGTTTTTGACATGAAGTTAGATTAAGATCATCTTCTTGTTACAAATGTGTGTGACAAAAGATACAATCAGCAAAAATAAGGTTAGAGTAAAAATAAATAGATAGACAAATAGAAAAGTAAAAAATTATAAGTAAAAGCAAGCTAATTAAGATATCTATAAAGAGCTTAAGATGGGATGGCAATGAATTGAAAGAACGGTTTCTATTATCACAACATCTTGTGCTTTAACAGTTCAAAAAGAATAGGTCAGCTGAAGAAAATAAAAAATTGAAAAGCAACATCCTAAGCATTGAACATTAGAGAATATCAATAATCGAACTAATAATTTATATGCTATAGTATTTCATCAATAATACAGTTTCTTAACATATACTAATTAAGTATTGACTCATCTATAACAGTAAGTAGGAAAACTCAAGGCACGCGTGAAAAAACATAAACCGACCATAATAAATGTATACAAAGGAGATATACACAGCTATGATTTCTTCTCTGAGGGCTAACATCACGTTTTGTCTTCAACGATATACACCATGATAACTATACCAGACCAAAACGATTGAGAACCAAACCTTCAAATAAATGGACAAATATAAACCATATTAAAAAAATTAATCCCACAAAGTGTAGAAAAAGCAAAAAATAACTTCTAAGGAAGCATCCATTTACATTTAGAATAAAAACCATAAATTATTTGCCAAAATTGGCTATCATATTCTCATCAGTAATTCACACTTGGATTCGCTCTATTCGCCTCCTCAAATGCCATGCTTGCATATGCCTCACTACTGTTGATTTTTGTAAAAAAACAGCTTCACAATTATATCTGCTAACATGTTAGCAAGGTTCAATTATTAAGAATGAGTGATATACACCTGTGTTCCATCTCATATGAGTTGACTGGCACATAGTCAACTCCAATCAATGGTAGCCTCTCGAGCAACCCACCCGACCTGCTTGCATAGTCTTCACAGTATAAAGATGTTATTTATAATTATATTCACCAACCATAGAAGAATTAGTGGTTCCAGTCAACCAAACCCAATCTAATTCAACCATTAAAAATACCCATTTAGACATGTTACCCATTATGCCTATAATTAGCAAAGACAAAATCAGTTTCTTACAGTCAACACGTGCAACCTCCCTTAATTGAAAAGGCTTCCATAAGGATGTGAAGGTTAAATGGTTGCATCGTGTATTGGCATCTCCACAGAAGGATGTGTTGTGAATAAAACCATCCAAATGCATCCCATAACCTTTTATGATTTATTTGTACCCATCAACATGATGAAGGTAAAGTGTATCTAAAATTAACAAAAAAAAGTGACGTTTTGCAGAAGATATCACAGTGCGGTAACAATTATAGCAGCTTATAACATCTAAAGTGTCCATAAGTTCCTTTGGTCCTTGATTATGAAAAGGAATAACTATGAGTTTCTTTAAAATGAAATTTTCAAATAATCTCACTGATCCTTTTAAATTATAATAACTTCTTATCTTTCCCAAGCCTCTCTATACACATGTGAGCTCATTTAGATTTGAATCATAACTTCATGGCTTGTCAGGTAAGGTAGATAATTGCTTATAAACGAATCTACGAAAAAAATTCATATAATAAAAATTGTTACATCTAAATAAAAATGTGGCCTCCTACTCTCATATCACATTGTGTATTTCTCTAGCAGCCTATGCACAGTTTTTTTTCCAAAACAAAAAGAAAACATAGATATAACTCAGAAACACAATCAACGTCTCTCTTGCAAAACAATTTTTTCATTAACTCGAAATCGTATATAATTGTAATTACATTCATAACTGAAAAACCATTAATAACAAAGATATAGATGCCAAGATCGTGTTCTTGCTTAAATAAATTCCTGCCATCTCAGTGCACTTCCAAAACAACAAAGATTCCATCAAATAATACGATGAATTACTTAATGTTGTAGTAGCAATACTACAGTTGTAAAATCTAAGTACAAAGTAATTCACAATATAAAAATCGACAAAAATTGAATAAATAACGAAAATTTAAGTAAATACGTCATACAATTGCTAAATCGGTCGAAACCCTAATTCACCCAATATATGTCATCAAAAATTAATTTATAACAAACTGAGAAGCAATTAAAACTAAACACACCAGTATAAACCTTTATTAACCCTATAATATCTCCTTATACGTTGGTGTCTCGATCAAAGAAGGAATATATTTGAAAACTGATTTTTGAATATTGAAATAGCAAGAAAATAGGAAACGATTAGGCCTATACAACTTCTATCGTTTAAAACTTACCGATGTCTTGACGGGTTTTTTCGAATTGGTAGTCATCATACCGTAGGATTCATCCAGCAATCGAACCCTAACTATGTCGTCCGTTATTGTATACATCTGATGTGATTATGTGTTTAATCAATAGAAGTAATCCCGATTCCTATTCACGAATTTTGTATAATAACACGAATTAATTTTGAATGTGAGAAGAAGAACCCTAATTTTCACTATTGAGAAAGATCGTATGAGAGAAATTAAAATTAGATTTGGTTATTTGATTCAATGTCTGGTTGATAGCTTAGTGGTAGTATGTTGTAGATTATATTTAAATGGAAGGGTATTTAAGTCATTTGATTAAATGATTAGTTAATCTAGTTGTTTTGTTAGCTAATAGGCAAAATGGATGGTTATGATTAAAACTTAATCATGATCCTATGGTCATTAAGGTGCTAGCTTCATTAATAATAAAAGATAATGATCCTTTTATAATATTTAAAAGAGATTTCTGTACATCTAACTATGGACAACTAGTTGTAGGTTACTAACGAGGACAGCTGACTGAAAATATTTAAAACATTAAAACGTATTAAAAAATGTTGTAAATATATTTTGAACATACTTTGATATATATGTACATATTTCTTATAGGTTCGTGAATCGACCAGTAGCCAAGTCTTACTTCCCGACGAAGTAAAAATCTGTGCAAGTGAGTTATAGTCCCACTTTTAAAATCTAATATTTTGGGATGAGAATACATGCAGCTTTATAAATGTTTTACAAAATAGACACAAGTACGCAAAACTACATTCTATGGTTGGATTATTAAACCGAATATCGTCCTTCAAGTCTGGTAGCCTAAGAATTAGGGAAATGGCCCCTAACTGACGCGAATCCTAAAGATAGATCTATTGGGCTTAACAACCCCCATTCAGGTTATGGATGGTTTAGTACTTCGAGATTATTATACAGACGAGAGGTTCTGTTTTGGGGATATTCTATGCATTAAGTTAACGTCGGTTACCAGGTGTTCAACATATGAATGATTTTTATCTCTATGCAGTTTGCGAAATGCCTGATAAGAGATGTGTTATAAAAATGAAATCTTGTGGTCTATTATTATGATTTAATAATATGTAGGTTAAACCTATAACTCACCAACAATTTTGTTGACGTTTTAAGCATGTTTATTCTCAGGTGATTATTAAGAGCTTCCGCTGTTGCATACTAAATTAAGGACAAGATTTGGAGTTCATGCTTGTATAATATTGTTTAAAAACTGCATTCGAAGACTTATGTTGATGTGTAATATTATTGTAAACCATTATGTAATGGTCGTGTGAAAAATGCTATATTTTATATTATCATTATTTGATAATCGTCGTAATATTTTAAAGGTTATGGTTTGTTTTAAAATCGAATGCAATCTTTGAAAAACGTCTCATATAGAGGTCAAAACCTCGCGACGAAATCAATTAATATGGAACGTTTATAATCAATATGAATGGGACATTTCACCTACTCTGCTAAGTATTATGAAAAATGGTTTCGTACACGAGATAGGTGTACTGTATTTAAATCTTGTGGTCTATCAAAATGATGAATTTTATTGTTTATGATAAACTTATGAACTCACCAACCTTTTGGTTGACACTTTAAAGCATGTTTATTCTCAGGTATGAAAGAAATCTTCCGCTGTGCATTTTCTCATATTACATGGAGTCGTTCATGGCATATAGAGGTCAGAACCTCGCAATGGGACCAGCTGTTGAAGACTTCGTCCAGATGGATTAGGACGGGTCACTACAATGATGGGTTAATCTCACAAAATCCACAATTTCCAGATCAAAAGATCATAATTGGGCACACGTTATCTATGGAATGTAAAGAAAGATTATACAACATTTTGGCAACGAATTTAGACGTCTTTGCATGGCAACCGTCTGATATGACTGGTGTTCTAAGGGAAGTTGCAGAACATAGGTTAAATGTGAATCCTAATATACATCATGTTTGTCAAAAGAAGCGAGGCATGGCGCCAGAAAGAACCAAATTCCTCCGTGATGTGGTACGAAGTTTGGTGGATGCCGGAATCTTGCGAGAGGTCAAATATTGGGTGGCAAATCCGGTCATGGTAAGGAAGCCGGACAACTCATGGCGGATGTGTGTAGATTTCACAGATATCAATAAAGCATGCCCCAAAGATAATTATCCTTTACCTGAAATCGATTGGAAGGTTGAATCATTGGCAGGATATCGATTTAAATGTTTTTTAGATGCAGCTAAGGGGTATCATCAAATACCTATGGCCTTAAAGGATGAAGACAAAATGCCTTTTCACACGACGGAAGGCATATTTTGTTACAAGAAAATGCCTTTTGGTTTGAAGAACGCAGGAGCAACATATCAAAGACTTATTGATATGGCATTTAAGGATCAAATTGGGCTAAACGTGGAGGCTTATGTGGACGATATGCTTATAAAAAGTCATACTGAAGAAAAAATGTTGCGAGATATACAAGAGACTTTTGCATCTTTGCGAAAAATCAATATGAAGTTAAATCCTAAGAAGTGTACGTTTGGCGTAGAAGAAGGAAAATTTTTAGGTCATATTGTTACAAAATGAGGTATCAAAGCTAATCGTAAAAAAATTCAAGCAATTGAAGAAATGACATTGCCGACCAGCAAAAAAGACGTTCAAAGGTTAAATGGATGTTTAGCAGCATTAACAAGATTTTTATCCAAAGCAGCTGAAAAGTCGCTTCCATTCATGAAGGTGTTAAAAAGTTGTCAAAATAAAAAAGATTTTGTTTGGACGATGGAAGCCGAAGGTGCATTCCAAGAAGTCAAGCAATTGTTGAAAACATTACCTACGTTAACAGCGCCAATAGATGGAGAAACTTTGATTTTGTATTTAGCTGTCTCAAAAGAAGCAATTAGTTCTGGCTTAATTGCAGAACGGAATGGCTTACAAATACCTATATATTTTGTGAGCAAAGTATTACAACTCAGTGAAACAAATTATCCACCAATTCATCGCATGGTTTATGACCTTGTGCATAATGCACAACGTTTACGAAGGTATTTTCAAGGTCATCCTATCTTGGTGTTAACAGATCAACCGCTGAAGCAAATACTCCGGCGTCCAGAGTCATCTGGCTGTCTAGCGAAATGGGCCATCGAGTTGGGCGAGTATGAAATTAATTTTGCTCCCAGAAATGCGGTTAAAGGACAAATATTGGCATATTTTCTTCTGGAAACAAATAAAAAAGTGGAATATGATAACAAAATGGCACCACAACAACATGTTTGAGAATTGCACACTAATGGGGCCTCAAGTGAAGAAGGAACAGGTGCAGGACTGGTTCTAACAAGTCCAGATGGGGAAGAGTATACTTATGCATTGAATTTTTTTTTTTATTCGTCCAACAATGAAGCAGAGTATGAGGCATTACTCTCTGGCTTGCGCATAGCAGTAGAAATGGGCATAACAAACCTAAGGGCATATGTTGATTCTCAAATTGTGGCTCAGCAAGTTAATGGAACGTTTGATGCAAGAGATACATCAATGAGGCAGTATGTAAAGTTGGTAGAAGCAATTTCAAAGAAATTTGATAACCTAGATGTCGTGCAAATCCCTCGAAATAAGAACAAGAAAGCTGATGTCTTAAGCAAATTAGCTACTTTAACCTTTGATCATTTGCACAAGCGAGTGTTAGTTGAGGAACTTAAGGAAAAATCAATACATGAAAAACCAATCATGGCAATAGTTGAAAATGCTAAGGAAACTTGGATGACTCCATATTTGAGGTATTTACACGACGGAGGACTACCCATTGACAAGACGGAAGCCAGAAGGATAAAAGTAACGGCACCAATGTATGAAGTAGTTAATGGTAATCTTTATTGAAAGTCTTACAATGGTCCGTTGTTAAGGTGTTTAACCGATGATGAAGCATTGAAAGTAGTTAAGGAAATGCATGAAGGAGTTTGTTCTCAACACTCCGGCTTCCGTACTGTGGCATCACGTATTATGCGACACGGATATTTTTGGCCTACCCTTTATCGAGATGTTGCAGAGATTATAAAAACATGTGAGAATTGTCAGAGGCATGGGACCGTGCAGCGTCTTCCGAAGTATGACTTGATACCAGTGTCATCCGCTTGGCCGTTCTGCAAATGGGCAATTGATATTGTGGGACCATTCAATAGGAGCACTGGTAATGCTAAGTTCTTAGTGGTAGCAATTGATTTTTTCACGAAATGGGTTGAAGCAAAGGCTTTAGCAAAGATTACAGGAGAAAATGTCAAAAAGTTTGTCTGGCATGATATTGTATGCCGTTATGGGGTTCCAAATGAAATAGTCAGTGACAATGGCAAGAAATTTGCAGAGAATCCATTTCGAAGTTGGTGTGAAGAGCTAGGAATAAAGCAAAACTTTACATCTGTTGCTCATCCTCAAGCGAATGGGCAAGTAGAGGTTACTAACAAAGAAATTGTTGCTGGCATTAAGTCAAACCGGTTGGGTAGACGAACTACCAAATCTCCTATGGGCACACCGAACAACTCTAAAGCGGAGCACGGGAGAAACACCCTTCAGTCTAGTATATGGCACAGAAGCAGTGATACCAGCCGAAATATGTGTTCCAACACAACGCATTATGGCATTTGATATTGAAGCCAATTCTGAAGCATTAAGGGAAAATCTTAACTTGTTGGAGGAAAGAAGATTGATGGCCACCATCCGGCAAGCAGATCACAAACATAAGATGGCAAAATATTACAACAAAAAAGTGAAGCATACACAATTTGAAGTTGGTGATTTGGTGTTACGAGATAATGAAGCAAGCAGGCAACTTAAATTTGAAAAACTGGCACCAAAATGGGAAGGACCTTATAAGGTTACAAAAGTTAACCAGAACGGGTCATACATGCTTGCTGCGCCATCCGGCGAGCAATATGAAAGTGCTTAGAATGCAATGAATTAAAAGAAATTTTATGCGTAGTACTATATGCATGGACAGCTTGATCACCTGTCAAATGCATGAGATATAGTCATGAATGTAAAAATTTCTTTTTGAATATGAATAACAGCAATTATTCTTATGGCAATATCTTTCATAAATTTTATCCGGCCAAGGATTTTTTAGCCCAGGTGTCACATAGATGTGTGTCATCCCTACCCGCAGAAGAAAGATAACCTTTCGGTGGTAGAAGTGCAATCATACTCAAAATGGTTGTATCGATAGTGAGACATGTAGAACTCACTAAAGCATCGAAGCGTTAAAGCGAATCTACAAATTTCATGACACAAAACTTATACACAAAAATACAAAGCAAAATGGATAATGGACTATGGCGTCCTGCAAACTATTTGAAGGAAAATATAATTCGCAACTTTTCCTCATAAATTTCATGACGGAAAGCATATAACGGAAAATATGATTTCAATATCAGAAGGCATAGTGGTTGCAAAGTAAAATATCAATATCTTGTACATTTTTAACTCATAATGTGCTAATAAACTAAGGCATCTTCATAGCAGTTACAGCAAATACAATATTAAAAGTTATACAAGGCATATATAAGTAAAAGCATAATATTTCATTCATTTTGAGGGGTATAATTTAATACATCATCAATGGTTACATTTGGATTTTTACAAAGACTTTCAAGATCAGAAAATTTCATATTTTCTATTAAAGCACCGGCTTCATTAGCTTCTATGAAAACATTTTCATTGATCTTTGATGTAATTACTTCAGGCAGCGGATTTGGAAGTTCTAGTAGTTTTCTCTTCATAAAATTGAAAAAACTCAACCGTTCAGCAGATTTAGCAAGGCGGGTAAACTCACGAATCCTGTGAGATAACGCTTGACATTTAAAAATACGATTCACAAGAGCAGGAATCTCAGCAATCACACGTTTTTCATTCTCTTTTTTAACTTTAAGCTGTTCTTTCAGAACATTATTCTCCTTTACTAGTTCCTCAATCCTGCTCAAGTGTTGTTTTTCTCTGAGTGATAGTTCCTTCACTTGTTTATTAAATTCTCCCCTCTGAGTGCTGCAGTTCAAAAAATTCCTCTTCATCGTATCATAATCCCTCTTTAAGGATGTAGCCACTTGTTCCAGCTGAGTTATTTTCTCCTTTTCAGCTGAAAGTTTCTCGCTCGTGGTAATTTCATTGTTCTCAAATTCGGATAAGCGTTGAAGGTCATTTAGCCCAGAAGCAATATTGAGGATAATACTTTGGGCTTTAACCTTTTTAGCATCTGCACCAGATAGGTTATTAAAAAACCGGGATAGTGATGGACATACCATGGCATTCAAATAACTCATGAAACCCTCATAAGAGTGTGGTGGCCCTTTTAGAAAGGAAGAAAGAACATCTGTGTCAAGATTGGGAAGAATAATTTGTTTTTGAGAAGAACTAGTGCCAGCTTCTTGTTGAACGGATGACAGAACATTTTGACCAGTTCTTCTTCTCTTGGCGTTAGGTGGAAGAGTTGCTAGTATATTATCTTGGTGTGGTACAGTAGCTGTTGGAGATAAAGGGAAATTGTTACTTATAAAAGAGTTCCAATAATACTCACAAGACTTCAAAGGTGGCATAACGTATAAAGCAGGGTTTGGATTATAAAATCCACCAGTACTGGGTCTAAAAGAAAACAAATTCAGGTTTTGGTTTAGTATTTCAGATAATTCAGTGTTATCATTCTCATTACCCGAGGCACGGCGTTCTCTAGAAGAAATTCGGTTAATACCTATGTCTATTTCTTCTTTTTCTTCTTCTCCCTCCTCCCTTGTAGCATCCTTTTCAAAAATGGGAGTATGGTCAATAATTTTCTGTGTGGTAAATTTAAGTTGTGAATAAGACGACGAGCGCATGGCGGTAAGCGGACTAATTTCCGCAAAATTTAAATAGTCAAAGTGTTTAGTTGGATAAACAGAAACAAGCATGTTATTAGCATACATGGCAAAAATAAATTCTTACTCTTTCTCCCAAGAAGAACACAAGCATAGCCTTGCGTGATATCCCAATCTTCGCTTACGGATGTCAATGATAGCATATGTTCCCCATATTTGACATCATTGATTTGTTCGGCTTTCAGTTTTTTAAGCAAAGCATTCTCTTTGCTATTTAATCTCAGAAATGTAATTGATACGGGATAAACGTTTTTACGCCAAACTCGCACAGATGAGTACTTGTTAGCAATTGCATCTTCATTTATGAAGATAAAAGAAGCGTGCCAATCATGACAGGGATGATCAAGTGCAGGTCTCAAAAATCCATCAACTTTACTGAATGTAAACCAACCTTTTTCGTAAGATGATATACGCACCAAAGAGCAAAATATCCGAACAGATGGCACTATTTTACTCACATGACAGTACATCTCAAATATGACAATTTTTCGAATAGATGCTGGTTAGAATTGGCCAACGGCAACTCCGTAAAAATGACAAACTTCTAAGAAGAATGGTGTAAAGGGCAGTCGCAAACAATAATTGAAAAATGAATAGCTATAGACAGCAACCTTACCAGGAGGTGGTGAATAAGATCTAGCATTAATTGAGGGAATTATTGGCTCAGCACCAGCTAATCTTGGAAAACGTTGCAATAGCAGTGCCAAGTATTTGTCATTCACTAAACTACGAGTAGTTGTAACGTCTTTTATGGTCGCCATTGAGGTTTTAATGAAACGGGAAGTGAAGAAGATATTAATGGTAAAAGATGAAGATTGGTAAGAAAAAGTTGTAAAAGTGAAAGCTCGATTAGGGTTGTTTGGCAGTTAAAAAGGAAGAAGGATATGACAGCTGTGACTGATGGTAATTTTGGGGGTTTTATTTTCAACCACACACGTGTATGGTCAGAATTGATTCGATAAACGCGCCTATTGCTCCCGGGAAACCCAAGAATCGACCTATTTCAAACTTCAATTTTTAAGTTTAATAACTTTAACTTTTTGCTAAAAGTTTAAGTCATTAAACTAGGGGGACTTAATGGTGTATCCTATCGAATACACGCATAAAGGCATAATATTCGCATGAAATTAGCATCAAGAACATTGGGAATAACAGTTTTGTGAAATTGTCCGTCCGGCATTCTCCGCTGAGCATGCTGCTTCCGTCATGCGTAAACCCTGAAGGCCGCCTAGCGCTTAAGCCCTAACCGGAGAGCGTTACATTCAGCGTAAATATCGGATCACGAATAACAGAATGCAGCATCATCTGACACGTTTCCCCTAGTACTCCGGTGGATCTATCACCATAAATAGACCCCTTGGGTCATCATTTTACACATTCAGACACTCTGATAATTTGTGACCAGAGATTTCACCATTCTCTCTCACATAGTATTTTCTCTCACTAGAAGTCAATCTGCTAGTAGCTCAACGCTCAGCGGACAAAGATTGATTAAGCCACCCCACAGATTTCTATATCTGTGATCCGGGTCTGCAGGGATTATTTCTCGAGGGTAAACATCAATCGGCAACATTCCCCCAATATTAGCAAGATACTTCCAGTATTTGTGCTGACACACTAAGCCTTACCTCATAAGGAAATAGGTGTCAACAAGGCATCTATCTCAAGTCGCCTAAATCCCTTAGACCATGCTCTGATACCACTTGTAATGACCCAACCTGTTATCCAACCGATCACGTAAATAAAATTTTTTTTATAGCAAAAGGGGTGCGCGGCGCGCAGCCCCTTGTGTGCGCGGCGCGCACAAGGCCTGACAGCCCGCTATCCGGATTTTCCAATTTTCGTGTAAAGATCTCCCACTTCCCGACACTTTTAGACAAAACGCTTTTCACAACATAATATATTAGGTAAAACTAACACGTTCCAATAATAAAACGAGTTTTACGACACCGGGCCCACATATGCCAAATTACCCCTTTAAGTACAAAATACAAGTTTCGACCACATGATTTTAACACAAAATAAAGACCGAGCATGGCGATTAGGGATACGATACCCAATCATAATCAATCCAAAAGCACGTCTTCTAGATCAACCTACGCAAGGCCACTAGTTCCCACGCTTACCCGAGCCGCCACCATGCGAACCTATAAAAATAATATCAACGAGAGGGTAAGCAAAACGCTTAGTGAATGCAATAATTATACACGTACATATATAACCTACTTACTTGCAATCACTTACACAATTACCTCATACACGCTAGCATTTTAAATTAGCATACCATCTCAAAGTACAACGCTAAATCCTCGATATCACGAGCTAGCACAAACAATAGCATATAACACGAACAATATAATATGCTATACTACAACACATAACCATGGTTAACCAATCGTACAAGGGATGGTACTCAAATTTCCCATCGGTGTTCATAACAACCATTAGAGTACTTAACACGTCGTACACTAATCCCACGGGTGGCATCTTAACACGTCAATCCTTCACCCCGGGTGGCGTCTTAACACGTCGACACTTCACACGTGATAGTTCTTGGAGTGGCATCTTAACATGTCGATACTTCACTCCGAGTGGTGTCTTAACATGTCGACACTTCACTCTTCATATTACTTGAGGTGGCATCTTAACATGTCGATACTTCACCACGAGTGGTGTCTTAACACATCGACACTTCACTCATTACTTTCTTGGAGTGGCATCTTAGCACATCGATGCTTCACTCCGGATGGCGTCTTATCACATCGACACTTCACCCCGGGTGGCGTCTTAACACATCGACACTTCACCCGTCATATTACTTGGAGTGGTTTCTTAGCGCATCGACACTTCACTCATTACGTGAACGTGGTGTCTTAGCACATCGACACTTCGCCCCGGGTGGCGTCTTAACACATCGACACTTCACCCGTCATATTACTTAGAGTGGTGTCTTAGCACATCGACACTTCACTCATTACGTAAACGTGGTGTCTTAGTACATTGACACATCACATCTCACGCTATACAAATAAATACATTATATACCTACGCATATAATTATTCCACTCACCTTGGTGCCTTGAACAATGCAATACCAAAATCCGCAATCGCCAATGGAAAGTACCTATTCCATTAATCACACAACAACAATACAATTAGGGTGGATTTACAAACCAACCCAATTTAACACTTAGTGCAAATTTCGACCCATTAGCACTTACTTCCAATTTGACTAAGTCAATCTCGCCCAAAACACCCATAATCACAATCAACTAGTGATTATGTTCTAACACCCCATTTTACTCAATGTATCATCCTCAAAACACATTACTTGCATCATTTGACACAAAACCCGTTTTTGACCTAATCTCAAGTCAAAACACAAAATTGGCGAGCTTAAACCTTTAATAACTTATAACCTAATTTAACTAGTGATTATTACATCCGAACATGATTATCAACTAATCAATTTCATTAACCAACCCAAAACCCATAAATAACGGTCATCAACAACATTTACTAGCTCAAACACCCATTTATCCACTAGTGGGTTTACTCAAGAACACACAAATCAAAACCCCAATTATGAACACTAATCTTACTATGAAAACATGGAGTTAGAACTTACCAATACCACCATAACATAGCTAGAAGCGAGATGAACAACTTTAACACCCGAGCTTTTGATCGATTCAAGCTCCTTCTTCCCCAAATCAAGCATTCTCTCACTAAAAGTGGGTCTCATTCTCTAGGGTTTGAAAGGTGGAGGAGATGAAGAAAATGAGAGGATAAGATTGTAGGAAATGAGTCCCCAATCTGCCATTTGTGGCCTAAAATCATCCATACACGAAAATACCAAACTACCCTTCATTTAACTCAAAATTAGAAAAACAGAAATCTATCACCAGGCCCCGTGCGCGGCGCGCTCCCATGACTGTGCGCGGCGCGCACACTTGTCTGAACAGATTCTGAGCTTTACTTTTACACCACGTTTCACATACTTTAAGTACACCCTAATATACTCTTGTACAATAAATAATCGGGTCTTACAGTTATGCTTGTTGAGAGGATTGGTATGTGTTCACCGGGGTAGTGTATATGTTTCGAGGGGTAGTGTATGTGTTCACCGGGTTATTGTATGTGTTCTGATGAGTATTGTATGTGTTCCGAAGGTATTGTATGTGTCATGAGGGTTATGACATGTTTGTTGAGCATCATGATATTGCGTCTGATCACCGTAATCATTAGCCAAAAAATTGAAGTTTTATGACGGATAGAACTGAAATGGAACTCCTGGCTGATTATGACACGTGTATTCAAATAACTAATGTGAAATGTCATAAAATGGTTACGGTTTAGGTTGACTATTTGGTTGCGTTTGAGTTAAAGCCATATCTTGCATCCTCCAAAGTCCCTCCTCATGCATATAGTTAAAAGTAAACTAATATTAGAACCACCAAAGTGTTTTGATCGTATGCTTATTGTTTTTAATAATAAAAATATTACACTATTGTTACTTACATATATATTAGTAGTTCACGCCCAATTAGGATATGTGTTGGCGGCGTCATCGTTGATCGGTGTCGAAGGGCCAGTCAAAAATAGCCTAATTACTCTAGTTTAGATAGGGTAAGCAGGATTCGTTCCACATGAAATAGTGGTTAATAGTAAGCAATTTCAGGATTTGTTTGTTTGTTTAACTAAGAGCTACTAAGAATTATCAACCAAATTAAAGCTTAAAGACTTAAACTAAAGTGCAATTGAGAGATTGAAGTGTAAACAATAATATTAAAAGCCTTTATCCTTTCACAATCCCAATTTAGCATGCATTCATTCAAACAAGTATTATGTTTACCAAGTGTTAATCAATTCTCATAGACAAGATTTCTCGAGTTCCACAATTCTAATTATCTTGGGATTGAACTATGCATCCTAGACAATATATCTTTATCCTTAATCTAATTAACACTACGTTGGATCAAGAACACAATGTTAAATCACAATAATTCAGCTTCCAATAACAAAATCATAGAATTTGCATTGATCAACAATTGATTGGTTCACAATATCATAATCCAAAATACATAAGTATTAAAACATCATAAACCACATAAAATTGAATGAAATCATACATGTTTTAATTGTTCACAGAAAGGATAAAGATAAGAAGACTAGCCAAGCATGTTGGTGATGATGATCATGGAGATTCCTTGAAGTTGCATGATGAACACCACTTGAATCCGAGCTTGAATCCTTGAGTAATGATGATTATGATGTGTTGTTGTGTGTTTAGGGTTGATCTCTGTGTGACGACCCGAAAATTTTCGACCAAATTTAAACTTAATTCTTATATGATTTCGACACGATAAGCAAAGTCTGTAATATTGAGTCTAAAATTTTTGAACTGTTTCAAATACTCTTTGACTATTCCCGACAATTCACGAACCATTAATTGTAAATAGATATGTAAATATATATATATATATATATATATATATATATATATATATATATATGGGTATATATATATATATTATAATCTGAAATACATTAATAAAATATTATGCGAATTAATTGTTAAAATTAAAGATGTAATATAGTTTATGATTTTAAAAATAAAAACTTGATATGTAATTATATATATATAATTATTAGATATAATTTCTATACATATTTACTTATATGAAAATAATTACAAGTTAAACATAGTTATTGTAATAATATAATTATTACTTTCATTATTATTAATACTAGTATCAATATTTGTATTATTAATATTACTATTATTATTAATGTTATACTTATAATTAATAAAATTTGAATAAATTTTAGGGTTATCAAAGTAAGGATTTTAAAAATAAATATTATAATAAGAATAATTGAGTTAAATAAATTATTAGTTATTATTATCATTGTTTTTCATGATTAATAAAAATTAACATTTTCATTTAAAAATTACCATTTTCATTATTTCTTTTATCAATTCTATTATTACTTGTATTATTTTGATTTTATTATTGTTAATATTATAAATTATTATTATATACTATTATTAATGTTATTCTTATTAATATTAACAGTATTAATATTTTTAATATATTTATTTATTATTAATATTAAGAGTATTATTATAGTTATATTTATTAATTAATAAGATTAATTATAATATGTAAATACAGACATATATATATATACAGACATATAAAAACAGATTTATATATATACTGATATATACAGATACATTATATGAATCAGTATTATTCATTAATATAAATTACACATAAAAATACATACATATATAAAAATCAATTGAACGTAGCTATCTGTTGTATTTCTTCTGATTGAAAATTCTGTCCTTCCTATCTATAATGTGTTACCAATCAACTTTAATTCACAGATATAAGCCAAAATCAGTTCAAGGTCGATATCAAATTTTATTTTTTTCTTATTTGTTTTCTTCATGATAGAATAATTCCCGTCTCTAAACAGATTACCAACTAATCTCTATTCGGAGATACAAAGCAAAATGTGTTAGATACTAAAGTCATAAATCGTACGAATCTGTTTTCAATCACGATCAAACCTTATTGATTTTTGTTTCTTGTCTGAATTCATTAGCCAGCTATAACAATTAATTGTACGAATCAGTTTCCAATCTCTTTCTGCTTTTATTTCTTTATTTTATTCTTCCTGGATTGATTCTATCTGTCGACACCCATTCTCTACTTAACAATGGTTCTTTCATAATTGATGAACTCATTCGAATTCTCCATTTCATTGAACCATCACCGAGACCCTAATTACCATCTTCAACCTCCATCACCACTTTCTAACTTTCTGTTTGTTGCAAATTCATAACCACAATCTAACTCATATTCATATACATCTACATATGCAAAGAATGAGATACACACATATATACATCTATATATATATTAACTCGCCTTCGGTCAGACCCATACCTCAAATGATCTAATGTTACTCATCTTTCAATTCCTGTTTCTGGCTCAAAACAAAACACCAACACCATCAATCACCGAACTCAAAAGTTGTAAACAGTTGTAATTTTCTTTCTGCTTTCAGTTTACTCCAAAACACCAACAAACCACCAATTACTGCTGCATTTGCAGCTCATCACAACCACCATCAGAATTTGGAAAATGTTTAACCCTCACCTTTGTCACTTTACTTTTGTGATCACCACCACACAGCTACAGTCGCTACTTCTCGTATATACTACTGTAACAGTAGTTCTGCTGCTGCTCGTTTTCTATTTCACAGCCATACTCGATCAACCTGCAAACATGTTACATCCATGAAACCCGAGTACCTGTTGTAACCTTTTGCTGTTTCTTATCTATTTGTTTGACGCGGTAAAATGAAACCAGAGTGCGTTTGTTTGATTCATCAACTTATAAAACAAAAAGGATGAAGAAGTGGTACTACATATTTAATTAGGTTGTTTCAATTTGAAAATATAAAATATTAGAAAGAGCTTTATCAAATTTAACAAGTGGATCAAGTGGGAATTTGATGGCCGACCAATTTGTGTCAATTAAAGGGACGTGCGAAATTTTTAATAATTAGGTAAAGTCTTTATTATTAATTGAAACCCACTTCCAGCTAGTATTTCACGAGATATATAATATATTCAAAACAAATTTGGATGTCCGTAAATTTGGGCTAAAGAATTTTGAATTATGATGATTTACGTTTTTGTTATGTGAGATGACGAGGTGACCAGCGATATACTCGAATTATGATGATGATATAGGTAATGAATAGGATGTTGATTAGGGTTGAGGTAATGAAAATAATAGAAAAGACGATAACAGAATTTCGGGTTAAATATAAATGGGTTATGATTTAAATCATAAATCTAAGCAGCAGCGTAATGGTTTGGGTGTGTTATGGAGTTAGCGTGAGGTCGCGGGTTCGAGCCTGGTTCATGGCAATTCTTTTTAGAAAAAAAAAACCTTGGAAGGTAGTTTTCATTACCAAAAAATATTATGATTATTAGTATTAGTATTAATATTAAAGTAAGTGTTATTATTAATATTAATACGAGTATTATTATTAACATTATCATTATCATTATCATTATTATTATGAGCATCATTATTAATGAACTATTACTAAAATTATTATCATTAGTAATAAAATGGTTATTTTTATAGTTATTATTAATATCAGTATTATTATTGTTATCGTTAATACCAAAAGTATCATTCATACAATTAATATTATTATCATTATTGTTAGTATTAGTATTAATATTATTATCAGTATTATTATGATTGTTATCATTATTATTATTAATAACATTATAAGTATCATTATTATTATTAATATTAATATTATTATCATTATTACTATTTTTATTATAAAAATAATATAACTCTTAATTTATTATCATTATTATTAAAATTATTATTCTATTAAAAATTATCATTAATATTATTTTTATCATTATTATTATTAGTATTAACATTACTATTAATATTTTTATCATTTTTAATATTATTACTATCATTATTATTACTTTTACCATTATTATTATTATTATTATTACAACTATATCATTATTATTATCAATATTACTATAAATATTATTAATATTATTACAATAAAAGTTAGTTATATAAAAATATACTTAATAAAACTATATTTTATAAATTATTTATTTAAAGTATATAAAATAAATATATTTGAGTTAATAATAAAACACATGAATTACTAAAATAACACTTATATTAATAATAATACATAAATTTATTCGATTTTAATTATATGTGTTAATATATATATAAATGATATAGGTTCGTGATTCCGAGGCCAACCTTGCATTATTCTGTATCTTCATATGCATATTTTTACTACAAAATATCGTATCGTGAGTTCATTTGCTCCCTTTTACTCTTTACATTTTTGGGCTGAGAATACATGCGTTGTTTTATAACTGTTTTATTAAATGCTTTTGCAAATCTATATTTTGGACTGAGAATACATGAGATGCTTTTATAAATGTTTGACGAGATAGACACAAGTAAAACATTCCTCAAATGAATTATTATACAGACGAGAGGTTCTGTTGATTATTATATCTGAATTAGTTGAACGTTATAATTGCCATTAATTGATGTAAATATTTTCCCCTGATTATTATAGCTTGGTAACCTAAGAATTAGGAAACGGGTATGGCCCCTAATTCACGCGAATCCTAAAGGTAACTACCGGGTTTAACACCCCCATCCAGAATGTTCACTAGACGGAAGAGCTAGTGGGCGTGGTGTTTAGTACTTCGAGGTTTATATATTTATTATAGACTGAAAGTTCTGTTTATTTTGGGGATATTTATGATGCGCATTAAATGTTAAGGTCGGTTACCAAGCAAAGCAAAGCAAATGTTATGTATCGAGAGAATGATTTTATACACAGGTTATGTGTATGATATTTTGTACACGAGATATGTGTACGGTTATTAGGAATTGTTGAAAAATGGTTTCGTACACGAGATATGTGTACTGTATTTAAAAGAAATCGCATGTACATTACAGGTGGGTATAGGATTCAGGCCCATTTGTACCATGCACATTTAAATCTTGTGGTCTATCAAAATCATTGAATTTTATTATTTACGATAAACCTATGAACTCACCAACCTTTTGGTTGACACTTTTAAAAACATGTTTATTCTCAGGTATGAAAGAAATCTTCCGCTGTACATTTGCTTATTTTAAAGATATTACATGGAGTCGTTCATGGCATATAGAGGTCAGAACCTCTCAATGAGACCATCTGCTGTAGACTTCGTCCAGGTGGATTAGGACGGGTCACTTCAAGTGGTATCAGAGCGGTGGTCTTAGTGAACCAGGTCTTACATTAGTGAGTCTGAACTTCGACCTAGTAGTTGTTAGAATACATTAATGAGTCTAGACTTGGACCTTGTCAGCATGTCAAAAGTTTTACTTTTCATTCCTTGATGAAAAATATCTACTTATCATTCTCAGTCTCGACACATCTTATTGTAATTATTGTATAAATAGTGTACAGACAAATTCATATCCCATCACATTAAACCCTGTCTGACACGTTTCCTTAATTCCCTACGTAATCTACGGGATCTTCAATACTATATATAGGTATTCTATGTAATTAGAATATCATCCGATATCCGAAAATCATTTCATATCGAAAACCCTTTATCTAACCGTACAAGATGGAACTCACAACTAGTTCAAATTCCTCGGATTCTGACAGCTATCCCGATATGGATTTCCACTCGTGCTCCGAAAGCAATGTAACCGGAATGGATCAACCAATCAGCCATCCTCAGTTCTGAATGAATTGGAGATGGGTTCGTAGTCGACTTAACCAAGGGAGACAAGAAGAAGGCGATCCTTTCCACCCACCATCCTGCACTCTTGGCGAAGAACCTGAAGCACTTACCGACGAACCAGTCCGAAATACCATTTTCACCCTCATCTCCAGAATAGCTTGCAACTATTACATAATCTCTACAATCCTAAACCTTATTCATCCGCTTGTTCAAACCGCCAGTCCTCCCGGAGTAATAGAAGATATCAACGAGCTTTGCGCCCGAATAATAGCTTTGGAGAATATGATGCACAATTTGCAAGCATCACCGGCAACAACAATACCATCAGCGTCAGCACCAGCAATACCAGTACCACCCACAACAACATCCACATTCCAAGCCTCAACTTCACAATCTATCCAACGAGCATTAACATCATAAGCACCATAGATACCAAGGAGTACCAACACCAATGAACGATGAAGTATTGATTCATAACTTCATTGGAGAAATATTCTGCGAAGAATATGTGGTTTCTAAAAGCTTTAGAGATTACTTATTCTAGTCCTAACCGAAAACCAGATTAGTTTAATATTATATTAACTCATTAAATCCATGATTACATATGAAGAAATATATATATATATATATATATATATATATATATATATATATATATATATATATTTTCAAAAATTATACAAACTATTAATGATGAGAATATTTTAACGGGTAGGTAATACCCTAGAAATATTCAGATCTCACATTAACATGTTACACTGTACATTCTTCAAATTCGATTCAACAGTCATTTACTATCCTACATACAACCACAGATATATGTATTCGTTCACCAAAGAATAATCATTTTCATTCCAATTCAATTTCATATACGAGTTTTTGTCGATAAAAATCCAAGTCAAGATTTGACAAGTGACATAATGAAGAAAATAATGAATAAAATAAAATTAATTAGTAACCAATTAATTAACTACGTAAAATTTCTTCATCATCTTCGGGTCTTAGATATTTTAAATTCTAAGATTATATATTGGACTATTGGACTATTGGACTACTAACCTTGGACAATAAAAAAGTATTAAAAAAAGTAGGAAATATTAATGATAACACATTTTGATTTAAAATATCATTAATAAATTATATCTGCTACAGTTAAACATACCTTCAAGTTTGCCACTTGATTTCATCTTAAACATCATTTGTATCTTGACGATTACAATCTGCATTCAAACCCTTCGAAATTCTTGAAAACACCTCGGATTGATAACCAATGATTCAATTATGGTGACATTAAATGCTGATGAAGCAGCAAAAGTTGTAGATGATCTTAATGGCTAAAAGTTTGATGATGAAGAATGGACTGTTTGAAACACTCAATAGAGAATTGGTGCTGTAAACGGTTTGAGCAAACCATGAAGGAGACTGTGGACAAATCACAGACACTAAACCTGTACTTAACGAATCTAGATGATTCAGTATCTGCTGAAACCTTTAAACGAATATCTTGCTCATACTTATTCTAAATCATTGCGAACAAATTTCTTCATCATCTTCTGATCTTAAATATTTTAAATTCTAAGATATCATCATATCTTTCGTTATAAATATATTCGATATTTCTGAAGATACCTTCATAAATATCTTCGTCCGAAATTATCTATCTCCTCGTGCTATCTATGTTACATCATAAAAGAAACTGTTTTAGTTTCTATCATTCTATAAAATTTAAGTTTAAATTAGGAATGAATTCCTAGAGTAGTGTTGGGAATTGAAGCATGAGTTAGTATAATATAATGATGCCCGGCCAACGTGGTTATATTACAGTAAGTCATGCTGAAATTTCTAATGGAACGTAATGATGGTTCACAGATCATACCCTCATCATGTGTCATGTTACATAACTCTTTCATTCTACTTAACCTCTAATCATATCAAGAAAATATATTCTTGATATTTCTATCCTCCGTGATTCTGGTAATTTAACAAGTCAAATCGTGCTATTTCATTTCGTTCTGCTTAGTATATTATGATCATTCGAAAATTCCATACCTACGAATTCTGGACCATTACTTGATTTACTTAAGGTCGAGAAGAGAAAACAAAAGCATGGAACTCCGAGATGTAAGGGAAAATATAAAACCCTATAACATCACAGAAATTACAAACCGTGTATATCAATGCGTATAGTAATATAAAGACACGAAAGAATGAAAAAATATTATAACCCCAGGGTAATAGTAGAAGAAAATAAATTCCTCCAGTGGTAGATGAAAAAGGAGAATGACAGAAATGATAGTCAGGAAAATATCAAGAATTAGAACATGATTGAGCATATTAATAGATCTTTTGGAAGTATGAATTAAGGAAGAAGGATTAGAGTGTGAAAATAAGGGAACGAAAGAGATTAATTTATAGTGAAATATCAGACATAGCAATCGAGGCAGATTATCGTATTAAAGAGGATCCTAATTTCATTATTTGCCGAAGAACTGAATCTTATATAGATTTGGAAGATTATCTCTAAATTCCTTGAATTCCGGAAATCAACCGTGACTACGTCAAAAGATAAGACGTATCTCTATTTTCTCATTTCACTCTTTTGTGATAGCTTCACGCGTACTTTTCGCATGATCGAATTATTTTATCCATATTACTCTATGGTAATAAAATTCTATTTATCAACTCATATTCGTCATGAAAACATTTTTATTGTTAGCCATGACGACTTTGATCAAATTTTGGGATAAAATTTCTTTAACGGGTAGGTACTGTGATGACCCGGAAATTTCCAACCAAATTTAAACTTAATTCTTATATGATTTCGACATGATAAGCAAAGTCTGTAATATTGAGTCTAAAATTTTCGAACTGTTTCAAATACTCTTTGACTATTCTCGACGATTCACGAACCATTAATTGTAAATAGATATGTAAATATATATATATGGGTATATATATATATTATAATCTAAAATATATTAATAAAATATTATGCGAATTAATTGTTAAAATTAAAGATGTAATATAGTTTATGATTTTAAAAATAAAAACTTGATATGTATATATATATATATATATATATATATATATATATATATATATATAGTATCTTAGAATATATATATTAACAATTGCAGGTTAATATGTAAGTATTAGATATAATTTCTATACATAATTATTATATGAATATAGTAATAAGTTATAAATATTATATATAGAAATTTATAATATTTACTTATATGAAAATAATTACAAGATAAAATTAGTTATTGTAATAATATAATTATTACTTTCATCATTATTATTAATACTAGTATCAATATTTGTATTATTAATATTACTATTATTATTAATGTTATAATTATAATTAATAAAATTTGAATAAATTTTAGGGTTATCAAAGTAAGGATTTTAAAAATAAATATTAAAATAAGAATAATTGAGTTAAATAAATTATTAGTTATTATTATCATTGTTTTTCATGATTAATAAAAATTAACATTTTCATTTAAAAATTACCATTTTCATTATTTCTTTTATCAAATTTATTATTACTTGTATTATTTTGATTTTATTATTATTAATATTCTAAATTATTATTATATCCTATTATTAATGTTATTCTTATTAATATTTATTCTTATTAATATTAACAGTATTATTATTTTTAATATATTTATTTATTATTAATATTAAGAGTATTATTATTATAGTTATATTTATTAATTAATAAGATTAATTATAATATGTAAATACA
Organism: Rutidosis leptorrhynchoides; assembly: GCF_046630445.1. Lineage (NCBI taxonomy): Eukaryota > Viridiplantae > Streptophyta > Magnoliopsida > Asterales > Asteraceae > Rutidosis > Rutidosis leptorrhynchoides. The sequence goes on from NC_092336.1 coordinate 249,215,952, forward strand.
GATATATATATATATATATATATATATATATATATATATATATATATATATATATATATATATATATATATATATGTATGTATATATATATACAGACATATAAAAATAGATTTATATATATACTGATATATACAGATACATTTTATGAATCAGTATTATTCATTAATATAAATTACACATAAAAAATACATACATATACAAAAATCAATTGAACGTAGCTATCTGTTGTATTTCTTCTGATTGAAAATTCTGTCCTTCCTGTCTACAATGTGTTACCAATCAACTTCAATTCACAGATATAAGCCAAAATCAGTTGAAGGTCGATATCAAATTTTATTTTTTTTCTTATTTGTTTTCTTCCTGATAGAATAATTTCTGTCTCTAAACAGATTACCAACTAATCTCCATTCGGAGATACAAAACAAAATGTTTTAGATATTAAAGTCATAAATCGTACGAATCTGTTTTCAATCACGATCAAACCTTATTGATTTTTGGTTCTTGTCTGAATTCAATAGCCAGCTATAATAATTATTTGTACGATTCTGTTTCCAATCACTTTCTACTTTTATTTCTTTATTTTCTTCTTCCTGGATTGATTCTATCTATCGACACCCATTCTCTACTTAACAATGATTCTTTCATAATTGATGAACTCATTCGAATTCTCCATTCCATTGAACCATCACCGAGACCCTAATTACCATCTTCAACCTCCATCACCACTTTCTAACTTTCTGTTTGTTGCAAATTCATAACCACAATCTAACTCATATTCATATACATCTACATATGCAAAGAATGATATATATATATATATATATATATATATATATATATATATATATATATATATATATTAACTCACCTTTGGTCAGACCCATGCCTTAAATGATCTAGTGTTACTCATCTTTCAATTCCCGTTTCTGGCTCGATACAAAACACCACCACCATCAATCACCGAACTCAAAAGTTGTAAACAGTTGTAATTTTCTTTGTGCTTTCGGTTTACTCCAAAACACCAATAAACCACCAATTACTGTTACGTTTGCAGCTCATCACAACCACCATCGAAATTTGGAAAACGTTTAACCCTCACCTTTGTCACTTTACTTTTGTGATCACCACCACACAGCTACAGTCGCTACTTCTCGTATATACTACTGTAACAGTAGTTCTGCTGCTGCTTATTTTCTATTTCACAGCCATACTCGATCAACCTGCAAATGTGTTACAGCCATGAAACCTGAGTACATATTGCAACCTTTTGCTGTTTCTTATCTATTTGTTTGACGCAGTAAAATGAAACCAGAGTGCGTTTGTTTGATTCATCAACTTACAAAACAAAAAGGATGAAGAAGTGGTACTACATATTTTATTAGGTTGTGTCAATTTGAAAATATAAAATATTAGAAAGTGCTTTATCAAATTTAACAAGTGGATCAAGTAGGAATTTGATGGCCGACCAATTTGTGTCAATTAAAGGGACGTGCGAAATTTTTAATAATTAGGTAAAGTCTTTATTATTAATTGAAACCCACTTCCAGCTAGTATTTCACGAGATATATAATATATCCAAAACAAATTTGGATGTCCGTAAATTTGGGTTAAAGAATTTTGAATTATGATGATTTACGTTTTTGTTATGTGGGATGACGAGGTGACCAGCGATATACTCGAATTATGATGATGATATAGGTGATGACTAGGATGATGATTAGGGTTGAGGTAATGAAAATAATAGCAAAGACGATAACAGAATTTCGGGTTAAATATAAATAGGTTATGATTTAAATCCGAAATCTAAGCAGCAGCGTAATGGTTTGGGTGTGTTTCGGAGTTAGTGTGAGGTCGCGGGTTCGAGTCTGGTTCATGGCAATTCTTTTTAGAAAAAAAAACCTTGGAAGGTAATTTTCATTACCAAAAATTATTATGATTATTAGTATTAGTATTAATATTAAAGTAAGTATTATTATTAATATTAATACAAGTATTATTATTAACATTAACATTATTATTATGAGCATCATTATTAATGAACTATTACTAAAATTATTATCGTTAGTAATAAAATGGTTATTTTTATAGTTATTATTAATATCAGTATTATATTATTATTGTTATCGTTAATATCAAAAGTATCATTCATACAATTAATATTATTATCATTATTGTTAGTATTACTATTAATATTATTATCAGTATTATTATGATTGTTATCATTATTATTATTAATTATTAATAACATTATAAGTATCATTATTATTATTAATATTATTATCATTATTACTATTTTTATTATAAAAATAATATAACTCTTAATTTATTATCATTATTATTAAAATTATTATTCTATTAAAATTTATCATTAATATTATTTTTATCATTATTATTATTAGTATTAACATTACTATTAATATTTTTTATCATCTTTAATATTATTACTATCATTATTATTACTTTTACCATTATTATTATTACAACTATATCATTATTATTATCAATATTACTATAAATATTATTAATATTATTACAATAAAAGTTAGTTATATAAAAATATACTTAATAAAACTATATTTTATAAATTATTTATTTAAAGTATATAAAATAAATATATTTGAGTTAATAATAAAACACATGAATTACTAAAATAACGCTTATATTAATAATAATAATACATAAATTTATTCGATTTCAATTATATGTGTTAATATATATATAAATGATATAGGTCTTGATTCCGAGGCTAACCTTGCATTGTTCAGTATCGTCGTATGCATATTTTTACTACAAAATATCGTATCGTGAATTCATTTGCTCCCTTTTACTCTTTACATTTTTGGGCTGAGAATACATGCGCTGTTTTATAATTGTTTTATAACTGTTTTATTAAATGCTTTTGCAAATCTATATTTTGGACTGAGAATACATGAGATGCTTTTATAAATGTTTGACGAGATAGACACAAGCAAAACATTCCTCGAATGAATTATTATACAGACGAGAGGTTATGTTGATTATTATATCTGAATTAGTTGGACGTTATAATTGCCACTAATTGATGTGAATATTTTGCCCTGATTATTATAGCTTGGTAACCTAAGAATTAGGAAACGGGTATGGCCCCTAATTTACGCAAATCCTAAAGGTAGCTACCGGGTTTAACACCCTCACCCAGAATGTTCACTAGACGGAAGAGCTAGTGAGCATGGTGTTTAGTACTTCAAGGTTTATATATTTATTACAGACTAAAAGTTCTGTTTAATTTGAGGATATTTATGATGGGCATTAAATGTTAAGGTTGGTTACCAAGCAAAGCAAAGCAAATGTTATGTATCGAGAGAATGATTTTATACACAGGTTATGTGTATGATATTTTGTACACGAGATATGTGTACGGTTATTAAGAATTGTTGAAAAATGGTTTCGTACACGAGAAATATGTACGGTATTTAAAAGAAATCGCATGTACATTACAGGTGGGTATAGAATTAGGGCCCATTTGTACCATGCACATTTAAATCTTGTGGTATATCAAAATCACTAAATTTTATTGTTTACGATAAACATATGAACTCACCAACCTTTTGGTTGACACTTAAAAACATGTTTATTCTCAGGTATGAAAGAAATCTTCCGCTGTGCATTTGCTCATTTTAAAGATATTACATGGAGTCGTTCATGGCATATAGAGGTCAGAACCTCGCAATGGGACCATCTGTTGAAGACTTCGTCTAGGTGGATTAGGACGCGTCACTTCACTCTGCACTAAAAACTGATGGAAAAAGCGTCCCCTTCGTAACCCTAATGCTCCATTTATATAAGGGGTTGGATAACTTGATCACAAAGCTAAAATTTAAAATTCCCGGCATCAGCACTTTTGTATGGGCGTAATTTACGCCAAGCTGGCATAAATTAGCCAGTGTTATTCTCTGAATGTGCGTATTTTTACGCTAGACTTGTAAATTTTCCCTGAGCTCGACCTGATAGGTGGCATAATTTACGCCCACCTGGCGTAAATTACGCCAGTGTTACTTCCTGATTCCATCTTTTAACTTTTCCACTATGTGTCCGCAATTTTCCTTTAATTGCCGTTTTCTATCTCGTTTCGCACCAATCTCTTTTCTCACCTGTAAAACACAAAACCACATCAAAGTATCTCCTCTTTCACTTAAACATGGTTACTTTTGTCTTGTTAAACATAAACGATCGTGTCAAATAACGATCGATCAAACCCCCCACACTTGGCTTTTGCTTGTCCTTAAGCAAATCTGTTTTTAACTTCAAAACAATAACACCTAGGTGATCTTTCTTTTATTAATCAAACAATTTTTTTCAAAAACAAATTTAACTAAAAATTGAGATATAAAGGCACTACAAGTCAATCACTTAATACCTCCAACATTTCGTTACCTCAACTTACCCATCAAATTTTTCCTCGATCGCACACCTCACTTTACCAATTTCTACACTATGTATACCCTCATAAACCTCAATCATTACCACAAATCATCAAACGGATCAACTCTTAGAACTAATATAAAATAATATTACTTATAAGCTTTCTCATGATCCATACTTAATCTCTTTAACAACAAATTCAAACGTACCTAAGTCACATGTCAAAAGAAATACAAAATGGGTTAAGTTACATCCGGAATGGGTTTATTCGGTTAGCCACGACTCAGATAAAAATTGGTGTAAAGCGGTTACGAATGTCGAACCAATCAAACTTTAGAAGGTTTAGAAATTTTAACATGACCCTCATTCGTGCAAAGATAAGTTAAACCCAAATCGGAATGTCAACTATGACTAGAATCATGCATATGTTTGTGTTTTTATCCTCATTAACTTTGTAACTAACCAAATTCATACCCTTATCTACATAGTATTAAGTGCATAAAGTTTCGTTAAAAACGATTAGTTTCAGTTAGACCAATGAACCTCCTAAGTCTAGTTACAAATACCTCATACCACAAGCTAGGTGAAGCAGATATTGGTTACATTGCCCATATTTTTAGGCCTTACACGAAAGGTATAGGTACTTTTGTGAGGTTATAAGAAGTCTTACATTTTTGTCTTTACACTTCAACAAGAATGAATTTTATGCCTCAGTGATCCATGCTTTATAAGGCACTCGTTTCACAATATTTGGCATACTCTTCTTCTACTCTCTTTTTCATCATTTTTTTTACTATGCCTTAGTGGTCCATGCTTTTTAGGGCACTCGTTTCACAATTTTTGGCATATATTTTAAATTCGTCTCTTTCACTTCCTCCTCTTCTTTTTTTCATAATAGCACAATATATACATATTTTGGAATATTTAGGGTGTAACGTGTCACACCCCCAAATAGGGCCTGGGGTATTTGTGACTAATTATATCAAATCACAGTTGTATAAACGAGAACGACTCTATATGAGACGTTTTATTGAGTTTTGCAGCGGAAGATAAATAGATTACATTGTATTTAAAGCATTAAAAGTTTTTAAATGAATCGATAAGTAATGCATGAAGACTCCAAGCATGGCAATCAATCATCATCAAAGCAGCAGGTATACAGCGGAAGCGATATTTAAGTACCTGAGAATAATCATTCTTAAAAAGTCAACACGAGGTTGAGTGAGTTCATAGGTTTGTCATAAATAATGATTTCAGTAATAGATCACAAGATTTAATAAAAGACGATATATCATGTATATAAAAAGTATGCCATGAGCGTATAATATCAAAACTAAATGATTTTACCCCCGTAACAATACATATGTAATTGTTGAGATCATTATTATACCACCAATTGACCTGAGGTCAATAGTGAGGGACGTTACTCCCAATAGCGCTATCTATAATAATTCCGTTTTCCACTTTAGTTCATCTAGCAATTAATGATATTACAAAGCAGGGTTTTACATGTTTCAAATGAACACAATAAAAATACTCATATTGGTCGCATAATAGTTTGTACTTGTGTCTATCATTTATAAAAATAGTTCATGTATTCTCAGCCCAAAAATATAGATAAAAAGGGAGCTATGAAAACTCACGATACGACACGATAGTTTGTAGTAAATATGCATATGATGGCACTTGAACAATTGCAGAGTTGTCCTCGGATTTACGAACCTATATCAAGTATATATATTAACACATATACTCATAATCGAATAAGTTTATATATATATATTTTAGTTGTTATATATATATATATATATATATATATATATATATATATATATATATATATATATATATATATATATATATATATATATATATATATATATATATATATATATATATATACTTTTATATATATATTATATATATAAGTATTTATTCGATAAAATGATATTAATGATGACAATGAATAAAGAGTTGTATTATTTTGTAATAATAATAATAATAATAATATTCATAATGATAACGATACTAAAAAATAATGATAACTTTAATAAAAATGATAATTTTACTAAAATGATGTTTTCAATATAAATGTTAAAATGATAGTTTTGCTAATTATGATTTACTAATAATAATAATAACTAATAACAAAAATGATAATGATAAATCTTAATATTAATGATAATAATGTCAATAATTCTATTAGTGATAAAAATAATGATATTAATAATAATAATTATAAAAATATTAATTTTACTGTTAATGTTCGTTATGGTAATGATTTTAGTAATTACATAATAATACTCATTATAATATAAATAATAATACTTATAATGATGATAATAATAATAATAATAATAATAATAATAATAATAATAATAATAATAATAATAATAATAATAATAATAATAATAATAATGATTATGATACTTGTAATAATAACAATAATTATTAACAATAATTATTAACAATATCAATAACAATAACAATAACAATAACAATAACAATAACAATAACAAAAACCAATAACAATACCAAAAACAATACCAATAACAATAACAATAACAATACCAATACCAATACCAATACCAATACCAATACCAATAAAAATACCAATACCAATACCAATACCAATACCAATACCAAGAACAATACCAAGAACAATACCAAGAACAAGAACAAGAACAAGAACAAGAAGAAGAACAAGAACAAGAAACAAGAACAAGAAACAAGAACAATAACAATAACAATAACAATAACAATAACAATGAAAACTATCTTAGAAAGTTTTTTTTTAAAAAAATACCCCAAGTCAGGCTCGAACCCGCGACCTCTCGCTCACACAAAACACACCACACCACTCTTCCATTTCTGTTTTACTGATTTAAATCCATCTGAATTATTTATAACCTGTATCTTATTTCTATCTTCTCCTTCATCTTAAAACTGAATCGACAGGAACCAAATCAACACAGCTAAATACAAATTTTGATTTTTAATTACCACTTGTAAACAACCATACGACTAACAAAGGTGTTCTTGAAAGAAAAAAAAATGAATCGAAAAAAATATTTTACAGCCACTGCTGCTGTCGCTAACCTTTAAGGAAAAAAAATTTGATTTATGATTTTTAAGCATTTTTAGATCCTGATTCCTAAATGAAATAAGTTCTAAATCATTGTTAGAAACTATCTGGATAATCAATTGAACCTATAACATCAAAACACTTACGAATTTCCTCATGAACACAACGTTTGACATTTTGTAAAAATAACTTTGACTCAAAAATTAAGATTCAATTTGAGGAATTGAGACTTAAGATTTTGCAGATAGTTTGAACGAAAGAATCCTAACAAGACTGCAATATTACATTTTGAAATTAAATTCAAAATTGATTTTTGGCTAAAAAGGTTTAAGAACGGAGGTTATCGGTTTGAAAAAAATAAATAATATCTGTTTTAATTTTGATAATTGATTGAGAGGGAGTCAACTGGTTTTATAAAGGAAATTGTGATCGATTGATATAGTTTGTGTGGATGTTGACTGGTAATCATGAACATATAAAAAAACTGATTCACGATCAATAAAAAAAATAAAAAAAGATAAAGCATATCACGAAAAAAAATATATATATATAAAAGTTTTAAGTGCTGATAACCTAATTTACTTAATTTTTATTATTAATTAATATAAATAAAATAATAATACTTTTAATAATAATAATAGATAATAAAAATGATAATAATAATCAAAAATGATATTAATAATAAAAATTTTATTAATACGAGTAATAATAACGCTTTTAGTATCATTAATAATAATAATATTAATAATGATAAAAATAGTAATAATAATAATAATAATAATAATACTATTAATAATAATTTAAATCATATAATAAATGATAATAATAATAATTTTGACAATAATAATATTAAATGACAATACTGATAATGATAATTGCAAATGATAATAACTAAGGATAATAATAATAAATTGTCTTAGTTTCATAGTAATAAGGATAATGATAAGTATCAATAATAATAATAATAATAATAATAATAATAATAATAATAATAATATCAATAATAGTATTAATAATAATAATAATAATATTAATAATAAGTTGTATTAATAATGATGATGTTAATAATATATTAGTAATTATGTTAATGATATTAAAAATAATATTAATAATACTGATAATAATAATGATTGTAAATGATATAAAATAATTAATGATAATTTTGTTTAAAACAATATTAATAATAATACTAATACATAATTATTTTCAAATATTTGTTCGTGAATCGTTGGAATTACATAAAAGTTAGGTTTAAATTTTGTCAGAAATTTTTGAGTTGTTATAGTACCTACCCGTTAAAGAAATTTCGTCCCGAAATTTAGTTGTTGCCACCAGTCGGCGTTGTTTGTAAACAGGTGAGGATATTTTCATTTTATTTGGTTTTCACATTCCCAGGTATACTCGAGGCCTTGCGTGAATTCCAACGGATAGAATATTGTTTTGATTCAAGAGTTTAAATCTTACGGTCCATAAATTCTACGAAGTGCATTTTATTATTAATGCGGAGGTTATCTAAAGGATTTAACAAGAGTGTCATTGATTAGGTTTTCTCATAAAGAGATGATGACGCTATACACATGAAGTGTGTTATGAATAATAGTGAGCTTATTTAAACCTTGAACGTTTATGCCACAATATTAGGGTAGACAAAACAGAGAGGAGTTCCTGAAAATCATAGTCATGAAATTTCATAGAGATCGTCATTGTTTACAACAAGAATGATGAATATGAGTTGAAAAATAGAGTTTTATCAACATTGGGTAATATGGATGAAACGATCCGATTACAGGAAGAGTATAAACGAAGCTATCGTAAAAGATAAATGTTCGCCTTAACTTTTGATGTAGTCACGATTGATTTCCGGAATTCAAGGGATTTAAAGAAATCTTCATAATCTTTAAAAGATTTGATTCTCCGATAATTAAGGAAATTTAGATTTTCTTTGACTAAATGCGATGAATTGCCTCGCTTGCTGTGTCTGGAATTTCGTTATAAATTAGCTTCTTCCGTTTCATTATCTTCACCACTTCTATACTTTCTTCCTCAATTCATACTTCCAAAAGATTTGTCAATATGCTTCATCCAGTTCTAATCCTGGATATAGTCCTGACTTTTATATCTATCGTGCTTCTTTTTCATCTGTCACCGGAAGAGTCAGTTTACTTCTACTATGCTCTTGGATTTATAGTGTTTTTAGTCCTCCCGTGTCTTTATATTGCTATACGCATTGATATACACGGTTTTTAATTTTGGTGTTGTTATCGGGCTTTGTATTTTCCCTTATATGTCGAAGCTTCATGCTTTTGTAAAGCAAGTAATGGTCCAGAATTCGTAGGTATGAAGTTTCGAATAGACCTACAGTTCTAAGCAGAAAGAAATGTAATAGCATGATTTGACTTGTTAAATTAGTAGAATTACTGAGGATAGAACTATCAAGAATATATTTTCTTGATATGTTCAGAGATTAAGTAGAATATAAGAGTCGTGTAACATGTCAAATGATGATTATAAAGTCTATGAATCATCATCTTCCATTAAAAATTTGGCATGACTTACTGTAATATAATCATGTTGGCCTGACATCATTATATTATACTAACTCATGCTTCAATTCCCAACACTACTTCAAATCATTCAAAATTTGAATTTAAATTTTACGGAATATAGAAACTTAAACAGTTTTCCTTTATGATGTAATAAAGATATCATAAAGAGATAATTTATTGCGGACAAGAATAGTTATGAATATATCTTCAGAAATATCGAGAATATTTATAACGAAGAATACGAAAATATTTAAAATCGAAGGATAATGATGGGAATTCTTCTGTAAAGATTTAGAAGGCGTAAAAAGATCTTCTGTGATTTCCTTCAGAAATCAAATCATCTAGATTCTTTGGTTATAGGTTTAGTCCTTGGGATTTGTCCACAGCTTCCTTCATGTTTTGCTCAATCCGTTTCTCAATACCAGATTTTCTTTTGAGCTTTTCCAACACACAATTCTTTGTTATCAAGCTTTTGACCATTAAGACTATCTATAGCTTTTGCTGCTTCGTCAGTATTATTAAAGTTAACGAGTCTGAATCATAGGTTATCAATTCGAGATGTTTTCAAGAATTTTGAAGAATGTAAAATGTAACATATTAATGTGAGATATAAATATATTTCTCGGGTTTTACCTACCCGTTAAAATATTTTCTCAATCAACAGTTTGTATAAAAGAATTTGAATATATACCTACATATATATTTTCTTCGGATGTAAATCATGGATTTAATGAGTTAATATCATATTAGTCTCATCTGATTTGAGGTTGGAACAAGAATAAATAATCTCTAAAAACTTTTAGAAACTACATATTCTCTGCAGAGTATTTCTTCAATGTAGTTATGAATCAATACTTCATCGTTTGTTGTTACTGGTATTCCTTGGTGTCTATGGTGCGTATGATATTGATGCTCGTGGCACAGATTGTGATGTTGAGGCTTGTGATGCGGATGTTGTTGTTAATGAAGCTGATGGTGCTAATGCTGATGCAACTGCTGGTGCTTATAATGCTTGCTGTGTTGATGATGTTGGCGGTACTGTTGAGGCTGTTGCTGATTCTGGTAGTGCTGTCGGTGCTGGTGATGTTGACGATACTGCTGGTGGCGGTTGCTGTTGGTATTGCTTGTGGTACTTGGGTAATAGGTGTGAGCCTAGCTTCCAAATTGTACACTGTTTCCTCCAGGGTTTCTACTTTACGCTCGAGTCTATGGATTTGTTCTATCCATTCCTCCGTAAGGTTTGTCAATTCTTGATATTTAGTTCAAAGTCTTCTAACTTCTTCTAATAACCCTATCTAGTTAGAATTCAGGAGTAGAGGACGAATACAGTCTTGGGCTACATCAAGTCGACCTTCGAGGTGGAAAATCCTTGCGAAAAGAGTGAAAACGGTATTGCGAACAGGTTCACCGGTAAGCAGATCGAGTACTCCGACGTTTGGTGGTAAGTTTGGCTCGTGATAAGGAGTACCTTCTTCATTTCTCCATATGGTGAGTATTTCGCGAACCCATCCCCATTTTCTGAAGAAATCACGGTAATTGATCGGTTGGTGTGTCCCCGTCAAGCTGTCTTCGGAACTAGAGGAATTTGAAGAATCAGGTGAGAGATCCATATTATGTGAATTGGAATAGGGTTTTCGATATGAAATGGGTGTTGAATATTGAATGATATATTCGTCTCCTTGAATATATAGCAAAAAGATTCCGTAATTTGCGGAGAAAATTTAGAAAAAGTGGTAGACAAAGTTTACTGGGATAGATATGATAAGATATGAATTTGTCTGTACATCAGCTATGCAATAATCGCAGTATGACGTGTCGAGAATTTAATTATTAAGCAAATGATTTCCAACAAGGATTGATAGATATACTTTCGATTAAAGACTTTCAATTCGTAGTGGCCTATTCAGGTCTAGGGGCTTGAGCTATAGGATCCTTTAAATCGGTAAATCAAACCCTTCCATTCTAGAGTTTCGTAGACGCCACTCGTCAAGAAAGTTCAATGATCAAAAATAATGAGAAAGCAAAGATTTTGAAAGTAATGAATATGAATAGTAGAGATTTCAAGAATCATGGATAACATTTCATGCTATACATATGTAATACACAAAACCATGATAGATGACAAAGGAATGTTGAGAACTTCAATAATCATGAGTGATAGCCCTCGGTGTCTGTAATGATGATAGGGTTCATGCTAGTCATCCTAAAAGAATGAGAGAAGGAAGGTTACAAGTGTTCTAAGGAAGACATAAGGCAAGAGGTAAAAGTATAGATAACAGATAGAAGGATAATAAGAGATAGGCAATTAAAACTAAGGCAGGAAAGGCTATAGTCCTAAAGATTGCTAAGGCACTCTAGCTAACACATAAGGCACACATAAAATGCAATCCTGGTTCTCTATAACAGCCCTGCTCTGATACCAAACTTTCACACCCCCAAATAGGGCCTGGGGTATTTGTGACTAATTATATCAAATCACAGTTATATAAACGAGAACGAATATATATGAGACGTTTTTTGAGTTTTGCAGCTGAAGATAAATAGATTACATTATATTGAAAGCATTAAATGTTTTTAAATGAATCGATAAGTAATGCACTCCAAGCATGGCAATCAATCATCATCAAAGCAGCAGATATACAGCGGAAGCGATATTTAAGTACATGAGAATAATCATGCTTAAAAAGTCAACACGAGGTTGAGTGAGTTCATAGGTTTGTCATAAATAAAAATTTCAGTAATAGATCACAAGATTTAATAAAAGACGATATATCATGTATATCAAAAGTATGCCATGAGCGTATAATATCAAAACCAAATGATTTTACCCCGTAACAATACATATGTAATTGTCGACATCATTATTATACCACCAATTGACCTGAGGTCAACAGTGTGGGACGTTACTCCCAATAGCGCTATCTATAATAATTCTGTTTGCCTCTTTAGTTCATCTAGCAATTAATGATATTACAAAGCAGGGTTTTACATGTTTCAAATGAACACAATAAAAATACTCATGTTGGTCGCATAATAGTTTGTACTTGTGTCTATCATTTATAAAAATAGTTCATGTATTCTCAGCCCAAAAATATAGATAAAAAGGGAGCTATGAAAACTCACGATACGATACGATAGTTTGTAGTAAATATGCATATGATGGCACTTGAACAAGTGCAGGGTTGTCCTCGGATTTACGAACCTATATCAAGTATATATATTAACACATATACTCATAATCGAATAAGTTTATATATATATTTTAGTTGTTATATATTTCTATATATATATATATATATATATATATATATATATATATATATATATATATATATATATATATATACATTTATATATATATTCTATATATAAGTATTTATTCGATAAAATGATATTAATAATGACAATGAATAAAGAGTTGTATTATTTTGTAATAATAATAATAATAATATTCATAATGATAATGATACTAAAAAATAGTGATAATTTTAATAAAAATGATAATTTTACTAAAATGATGTTTTCAATATAAATGTTAAAATGATAGTTTTGCTAATTATGATTTACTAATAATAATAATAACTAATAACAAAAATGATAATGATAAATCTTAATATTAATGATAATAATGTTAATAATTCTATTAGTGATAAAAATAATGATATTAATAATAACAATTATAAAAATATTAATTTTACTGTTAACGTTAGTTATGGTAATGATTTTAGTAATTACATAATAATACTCATTATAATATAAATAATAATACTTATTATGATAATAATAATAATAATAATGATTATGATACTTGTAATAATAACAATAATTATTAATAATAATAATAACAATAACAATAATAATAACAACAACAATAACAATAACGATAACGAAATAACAATAACAATAATAATAATAATAATAATAATAATAATAATAATAATAATAATAATAATAATAATAATAATAATAATAATAATAATAATAGAGATGAAAACTACCTTAGAAAGTTTTTTTAAAAAAAAATGCCCCAAGTCAGGCTCGAACCCGCGACCTCTCGCTCACACAAAACACACCACACCACTCTTCCATTTCTGTTTTACTGATTTAAATCCATCCGAATTATTTATAACCCGTATCTTATTTCTATCTTCTCCTTCATCTTAAAACTGAATCGATAGGAACCAAATGAACACAGCTAAATACAAATTTTGATTTTTAATTACCACTTGTAAACAACCATAAGACTAACAAAGGTGTTCTTGAAAAAAAAAATGAAACGAAAAAAATATTTTACAACCACTACTGCTGTCGCTAACCTTTAAGAAAAAAATTGATTTATGATTTTTAAGCATTTTTAGATCCTGATTCCTAAATGAAATAAGTTCTAAATCATTGTTAGAAACTATCTGGATCATCAATTGAACCTATAACATCAAAACACTTACGAATTTCCTCATGAACACAACGTTTGACTTTTTGTAAAAATATCTTTGACTCATAAATTAAGATTCAATTTGAGGAATTGGGACTTAAGATTTTGCAGATAGTTTGAACGAAAGAATCCTAACAAGAGTGCAATATTACATTTTGAAATTAAATTCAAAATCAATTTTTGGCTAAAAAGGTTTAAGAACAGAGGTTATCGGTTTAAAAAATAAATAAATAACATCTGTTTTAAATTTGATAATTGATTGAGAGGGAGTCGACTGGTTTTATAAAGGAAATTGTGATCGATTGATACAGTTTGTGTGGATGTTGACTGGTATTCACCATCATATAATAAAACTGATTCACGATCAATAAAAAAAAAAAAAGATAAAGCATATCACGATAAAAAATATATATATATATAAAAGTTTTAAGTGCTGATAACCTAATTTACCTAATTTTTATTATTAATTAATATAAATAAAATAATAATACTTTTAATAATAATAATAGATAATAAAAATGATAATAATAATCAAAAATGATATTAATAATAAAATTTTTATTAATATGAGTAATAATAACGCTTTTAATATCATTAATAATAATAATATTAATAATGATAAAAATAGTATTAATAATAATAATAATAATATTAGTAACAATAATAATAATACTATTAATAATAATTTAAATCATATAATAAATGATAATAAAAATAAATTGTCTTAGTTTCATAGTAATAAGGATAATGATAAGTATCAATAATAATAATAATATCAATAATAGTATTAATAATAATAATAATAATAATAATATTATTATTATTAATAAAAAGTTGTATTAATAATGATGATGTTAATAATATATTAGTAATTATATTAATGATATTAATAATAATATTAATAATACTGATAATAATAATGATTGTAAATGATATAAAATAATTAATGATAATTTTGTTTAAAACAATATTAATAATAATACTAATACATAATTATTTTCAAATATTTGTTCGTGAATCGTTGGAATTACATAAAAGTTAGGTTTAAATTTTGTCAGAAATTTCCGGGTTGTTATATAACGGTTGGTGATGGTGATAATGATATATAGGTATATGTATGATGTAGGTAATGGATGTGGGATATGGTGAATATCATTGTCATAGCTTGTGATATAAGGACCTTCGTTCGACCTTTGCCTAAGAAAGAGTAAACTCTACAAGGGTTGCACCAGTGACGATTATTATGATTATGCACTTATGTACTAATGAGTAAATCGTGGAATCCAATGTGGAACCTAGGAGACCACTTTCAGTTGAATTAGTCAAAAAGCCACAAACACTATAACATGATGGCCAGTTATAATTGACATTCTAATTTAAATCAATTATGTCTTACCAAAAATGAGTTGCGTTGTCGCCTAACGTTACTACGTCTAAACAAGATAAAGTAAGATTAAATTTGACATTTATAACCAAAAAATTAAGGGTAGGAATGGGAAGTTGGTTTTTTCTTCGGTTTTCATTCTAAAGGTTCAGGTTGCTAATGGTAACTCCTTGATTCTAGTACACAATCGTATACTAATGACCTGGGTGGACTGGCTTAAAAATGGTGTAAAATAAAAAAAATGGTTTAAAAAGAAAATCTTAAAGTGTTTCTTTATCATTCATGTTACCTAGAACACAACAATGGGATCTCATTTTCATCTTTTCTTTTCTCCATGAGAATACAATTTCTTAAAGTTAACTAGCCGAGGTCAATAAGGTCAAATGCTTCCAACAAATTGCCTTACACTATCATTCCTTACCGGCCAAGTCCAAAACTTCCAAGTTAATTCTTAGTCACTATGGGTACTCTCATGGGTCACATCTCAATTATAACATTAAAACAAAAAATATTCGACCACCTAGGCAATTTAAACTGTTTATTCCATAAAATCTTAAAACAATAACCTTTTTCAAGCTAAGCCAAACGTGTAATTTCCTTTCTTCCCCCACACTTAAACCATGCTACGTCCTCGTATGCATGTTAAATTAATTTGATTGAAAAAGTGAGGAAATGAAACAAAAGGAAGAAGAAAAAGATCAATATTACCCGGGGCTAAAAGCAACTTCCATAACAATTGTAACAAGCACACCAACTCTTATTTCATCACACAACATGTTCCTTCGATCCATTTTTATTCTTACAAAACAAAAACAAAAGAAAACATAAAATCTAACTAGCCCACTTTCGGAGGGATCTCTCTTTAAACCACCTGATTCCCTCGGGTGGACGAGTTTTGTCTCATGAGAGATTGTAGTGAACATACCCACAAAGTTAATTTAACTACTACGAAAATAAAAATAAAAATAGAATAAGAAAATTAAGAGAAAAGAAAAGTGTACATGTTATTACAGACGGAGAACAGGACCTGATTAAAATCAGAGAGGCTCATCCCGTCCTGGGATCCGGACCAAATATGTTGTCAAACAAAATCCTTGATAACGGTGCCATGTCGAACACCAACTTTCTGCCTTCCTCCCTTGTGCTTTCCATATCCGTGATTCTGGATTTCTTTGGCACTGTTTGATTGGGACTCACCCACTGACTACCCAAAATAGGGAAGATAATCCCGGCATCCAACCACTTAAGAACTTCTTTCTTTACAACCTCCTGCAGTTCGGGTTTAACCTTCGTTGAGTATCACGAGAAGGTTTAACCTCAGGATCTGTCACTATACGATGTATACACATTGAGATACTTATCCCTTTCAAATCAGCTATTGTCCATCCCACTGTAACCTTGTACTTATTGAGCACCTCCATTAAAGATTGCTCCTGCATACTTGTCAAATCTGAAGCAATAATAACTGGAAAAGTGTCATTAATACCCAAGAATGCATACTTTAAAATGGGACGGTACCGGTTTAAGCTCAAGGGTCGGTGGTGACTCTAACAAAGGCTTCGTGTTGGTGTCTATGGACTTGGGTAATGACTCATATTTATGAGTCCAAGGTGGTAACGTAGAGTCCATTGTACTTGCTATGGCCAACTCAACCGCCTTAACTACCTCACACTCAATGTCATCCTCATCACCTAAGCAAAAAGCTTCCACCAAATCATTTGTTATCAAATGGGAAACATGTTTCTCCACTTGCTCATCAACTATGTCTACTTGGTAGCATTCATGGACACATGGGGTATGAAGAGAATTAAAGATATTAATCCTCATTTTCCTATTTCCAAATGATGGTCTATGGCACCCGTTCTACAGTTTATATGGGAATTTATGGTGGCCAAAAACGGACGCCCCAAGATTATCGTGGGTTGGGCATCTCTATCCCTAGGTTCAATATCCATCACTACAAAGTCAACCGGGTAATAGAAATTCTCCACTTTTACTATCACATATTCTAACATTCCCCCAGACGTTTTGATTGATTGGTGATAATGCTAAAAATGAACATATATGTCATAGCATTATCCCTCAAGAAAGACAAGCTTTTAGTTGCAATTGTTCTATTTACAAGTGATATTCATTTAAATAATAAAAGGTGAAGACAAAAGACAGATTTGACGAATTGAAGACGCAAACGACCAAAAAGCTCAAAAGTACAAAGTACAATCAAAGTGGTTCAAATTATTGATGAGAAACGTCTAAAAATTACAAGAGTACGAGCCGCAAAACGCAAAGTACAAGATATTAAATTGTACGCAAGGACATTCGAAAATCCGGAACCGGGACCAGAGTCAACTCTCAACGCTCGACGCAACGGAGCTGAAATTACAAGTTAACTATGCACAAGAATATAATATAATATTTAAATAATTCATAATAAGAATAATAATAAATAATAAAAAGTTGTTAATTAAGCATAGTTAAGGGGTCATAAGTGAAAATTTTAAATTAATCATTTGCCTATAAAACGAGACTACGGAGTAATGAAAGATACACCTTTTCTATTTTCTAAATCTCTTACTCACTCAATATATTTATATTAATATTATAATTTTACTATTAAAGTTTAATAATAATAAGGTTATGTTAGCGAATGTTTTAAGTTTGTAAGTCGAAACTCTGTCCGTGTAACACTACGCTATTAATACTCATTGTAAGTTATGTTTAAATTATTTTTATTAATATCTCGTAGCTAAGTTATTATTATGCTTATTTAAGCCGAAGTAATCGTGATGTTAGACTAAATATTAAAGACGGGATAATTGGGTTTTGGACCATAATTGAGGTTTGGACAAAAGAACGACACTTGTGGAAATTAGACTATGGGCTATTAATGGGCTTTATATTTGTTTAATTAAATGATAGTTTGTTAATTTAATATAAAGATTTACAATTGGATGTACCTATAAATAAGCATATACACTCGATGGACACGATGGGCGGGATATTTATAAGTACTAATAATCATTCATTTAACTAGATACGGGAATGGATTAATAGTTAATGGACTTATTAAAACAGGGGTGAATTACATACAAGGATACTTGGTGTAATTATAGTTTAAGTGCCCAATTAGTTAGAATATTTGACTTCGGATATAAGGATAATTTGATGAGGACACTCACACTTTATATTTATGACTGATGGACTGTTATGGACAAAAACCAGACGGACATATTGAATAATCCAGGATAAAGAACAATTAACCCATGGTAATAAACTAAAATCAACACGTCAAACATCATGATTACAGAAGTTTAAATAAGCATAATTCCTTTATTTCATATTTAATTGCACTTTTAATTATCGCAATTTTATTTACTGTCATTTTATTTAATTGCACTTTTAATTATCGTACTTTTTAATTATCGCAATTTTATTTATCGTACTTTTATTTATCGCAATTTCATTATCGTTATTTACTTTACACTTTAAATTAAGTCTTTTTTATATTTAATATTTTACATTAGGTTTTAACTGCGACTTAAGTTTTAAAATTGACAAACCGGTCATTAAACGGTAAAAATCCCCCTTTTATAATAATAATACTACTTATATATATTTATATATTTACAAATATAGTTTTTAAAAATATAGCTTTAAACTTGGCTAGAGTTCCCTGTGGACGAACCGGACTTACTAAAAACTACACTACTGTATGATTAGGTATACTGCCTATAAGTGTTGTAGTAAGGTTTAGGTATATCCACTCTATAAATAAATAAATCACTTGTGTAAAATTGTATCGTATTTAATAGTATTTTGTAGTAAAAATATAACTATTTCGTATACACCTTTACGCACATCAATTGGTCTGCTAGTTGAATAATTATGTCAGTTCTTTTCATTAAACCTAGCTCAAATAAGTCATCTAGACAAAAGGGTAAGATATTAATGCTCGCTCCTAAGTCCAATAATGCCTTTTTCACATTCACATTTCCTATAGTCACCGCTATCAATGGGGTCCCCGGGTCCTTAAACTTAGGTGGGAGCATACCTGAGACAACCGCACTTAGGTGCTCGGTTAATTCCACCTTCTTGGGTAAAGTCGGCCTTTGCTTCCTCTTTTGAGTGCAAAGGTCTTTCAAAAACTTAGCGTAGGACGGGACTTGCTTAATAGCATCGAGAAGGGGAAATTTAATTTTAACCTGTTTAAATGTTTCCCACATGTCCTCCGAATGTGGTCCCTTCTTCCCATAAGGGAATTGGTTCGGGGACTCTAAGGCCTTGGGAAATGGAACGGGTTTTGGTTCCGTACCCGATTCCTAATTTCGTTAATGATGGGTTCTTTATTTTCCTCCCCCTTCCCATGGTCATTATTTTCACTTACCTCATCCTCCTCATCAAAAACGATAGGAGACTCACTTGCATTGCGTTGAGCTACCTCTTTCTCACCAACCTTATTGTCATACTTCTTTCCACTACGCAAGGTGCCTACCTTGTTTACACTATGTCCTTTTTCCGAGTCCTTATGATTTAGATTTGACACTGTATAACTAGGAATGGTACCCGGCTCCCGATTTCCCTTGCTCTCCGCTACATTACCAATTTCTTTAGCCAATGCACCAATAGACTTGTTTTGCACCTCCACTATTTTTCGCATTTTGGAAATAAACGCGTCCATCTTGGCATCCGAGCTTGATGGTTGATTGGGTGGAGCATTGTTTTGATTTTGGTTTTGGTTTTGGTTTTGACTTTGGCTTTGATTTTGGTAATTGTTTTGGTTTTAGTTTTGGTTATTGGGATAAGGTTTTTGGTAATTTCTCTGGTAGTTCCTTGGTTTTGAAAGTTGTTTTGATTTTGGAAGTTGTTTTGAGGTCTTGGTTAGGTTCCTTGGTTGTTAGAATTTAGAGCGTCGTTGTTGCTCCAACTAAAATTTGGATGATTTCTCCAGCCCGAATTATACGTGTTGGAGTATGGATCAAATCTCCTTCCCTGAACCTCATTAACATGTTCCTCAATTATTTGTTGATTCACCGGGGGAATCCCACTCCTACACCCGTGTGCAAAATGAGAAGGATCTCCACAAATCTCACTAACTTCCTGAACCTGCGAAATAATACAAGCAAGACCCTAGTTTGGGTTGTTAAATATAAGCATTTTCAAATCATCTAGTTCTTGTTCAAGGTTCCTTGATGAACCGCCCGAGTCGGACAGGTGATTAACTCGGGACGTATTAGGTTATTTCCTATTAATCGAAGCTTGGGTTTTCGAACCCTTGCTTAATTGCTCAAAAAAGGTCCACTCGTCCTCACTGGTTCGTGTTAGGAATGCCCCACCACTAGCCGCCAAAAGGAATTATCTATTTTAAGAATCTAGACTATCATAAAAGACTTTGATTAATTCTCATTTTGGTATCTCATGGTGTGGGCATGCCCTAAGTAATTCCTTGAGACGCTCGTACGCTTCATGAAAAAGTTCACCAGGCAATTGCCTAAAAGTTTTTATTTGCGCACGCATGTCTGAGGTCTTATTTATTGGGTAAAACTGCTCTAAAAACCGCTTTTTCATTTCCACCCAAGTATTAATACTCCGGGCGGGTAAGGATAAAAACTAACGTTTTGCCTTATCTTCTAACGAGTAAGGAAATAAGCGAAGGTGTACTTCTTCGTCAGTGAATCCGTTTACCTGATTAGTAGCACAAGTTTCGTTGAACTCAGTAATGTGCTCATATGGTTCCTCATTAGCCATACCTCGGTAGGTTGGAAAAAATGGAGATAAGTTGAGGTCGGACCTCAAATCTCCGATTGTTTCCTCCTTCTTGGGCGGGAAAAACGATGGGTGAATGATCTGCATAGTCACCCGGTTGGTAGTACGTATATACTCCTCTTTCACGTTCAACTATTTTGGTTAGTTGAACAAAAACTTCCTCCTCGACGTCGGAGTCTGATTTAGGAGAATTTGGTAGAACGATAGGATTCGACTCTGGTGGTGGTTGTGTTGATGCTGAAGCCACCGTTGAGTTTTTTTAGAATCATTGTAGCTTTTCGATTAGCTTTTGCAGATTTCTCGATTTCCTGGTTTAAATGCTCAAGATTTTAATCTCCTGAACTCCGAGTATACATACACTAACGTGCACTTCAACAAAAACAAGAATACCAAGAGTAAAACTGAGAAAACAGAATAAAAGAAAACAATATTTTTGATTTTTTATGGTTTTATGATTTTTATGGTTTTTTCTAATTTAACAAGAAATCAAATAAAATAAGAGCTCGCAATCAAGCGCACACTTCCCCGGCAGCGGCACTAAAATTTGATCGGTGTCAAAGGGGCGGTCAAAAATAGAATAATTACTCTACTTTAGATAGGGTAAGCAGGATTCGTTCCACGAAAAATAGTGGTTAATAGTGAAATGTCCCGTTCATATCGATTATAAACATTTCATATTAATTAATTTCGTTGCGAGGTTTTGACCGCTATATGAGACGTTTTTCAAAGACTGCATTAGTTTTTAAACAAACCATAACCTTTATTTTATCGACCAATGTTTAAAAGACATAACTTAGATTAACAAGTAATGATAATCTAAAATATAGCGCTTACACACAACCATTACATAATGGTTTACAATAATAATATGTTACAACGAAATAAGTTCCCGAATGCAGTTTTTAAACAATATATTACAAGCATGCTGATCCAAATCTGGTCCTTAAATTAGCATGCAACAACGGAAGTTCTTAATAATCACCTGAGAATAAACATACTTAAAACGTCAACAAAAATGTTGGTGAGTTATAGGTTTAAACTGTATATATGTATCAAATTGTAATAATAGACCACAAGATTTCATTTTTCAATAACATGCAATCTACATAAAAATCATTCATATGATGAACACCTGGTAACCGACATTAACAAGATGCATATAGAATGTCCCCAAAACAGAATCCTCTCATCTGTATAATAATAAATCGAAGTACTAAAGCATTCCATTTTCCAGAATGGGGGAAGTTAGTGCCCGTAGATCTACCTTTAAGATTAGCATCAATTAGTAGCCATTATACCGGCTCCATACCATTTTCCAGCATGAAGGTTGTATAATAAACACCATTTTCTTAGGTTACCAAGCTAAAAAGGGACATATTCGGTTTGATAATCCAACATAGAATGTAGTTTCGATTACTTGTGTCTATTTTGTAAAACATTTAGAAACTGCATGTATTCTCATCCCAAAAATATTAGATATTAAAAGTGGGACTATAACTCACTTTCACGGATTTTTAATTCGTCAAAAAATAAGACTTGGCCACTGGTCGATTCACGAACCTATAAAAAATATATACATATATATCAAAGTATGATCGAAATATATTCACAATATTTTTATTACGTGTTGATGATTAAGTTGTTAAGTTAGCAGTCCAACGTTAGTAGTCCACAATTAGTAGTCCACAGTTAGTAGTACATAAATAAGTCGATATACATATTATCTCGAATCAATCCACGACCCATTGTATACATGTCTTAGACTCGATCACAACCCATTGCTAACTCGAGCATTACCGCATATAGTGTCTTACAGGTTATTCAAAATAATATATATAGATGATGTCAATATGATATGTCAAAACATTGTATACGTGTCTATGGTCTATCAAGATTACATAATATAAGTTAGAATACATGTATAATACAAGTTAGTTAGGATATGGTTAGTATAGATTTTTGTAAAATCATCACGTAGCCTATTTTAACCATTTTTAACCAATCTTGTTTTACTCATAACTTCTTCATTTTAAATCCGTTTTCAGTGAATCAAGTTGCTATGTTTTCGTAACGAACTGAAATTTATGAAACTAAACAGAAAAATTGGTGGTTTATAGTCAAAGTTTCAGATTAAAAGTTATTTTTTGAAAGAGGTAGTCATTTCCGTCGAAAAATGACATCTTGATAACCATTTTGAAAAACATACTTCTACTTTGAGTTTAACCAAGATTTTTGGATATAGTTTCATGTTCATATGAAATATCATTTTCCCAGAAGAACAACTTTTAAATCAAAGATTATCATAGCTTTTAATTATCCAACCCAAAACAGCCCCCGGTTTTACTACGACGGCGTATGTCCAGTTTTATGGTGTTCTTCGTGTTTCTAGGTTTTAAATCATTAAGTTAGCATATCATATAGATATAAAACATGTGTTTAGTTGATTTTAAAAGTTAAGTTAGAAGGATTAACTTTGTTTGCGAACAAGTTTAGAATTCACTAAACTATGTTCTAGTGATTACGAGCTATATTCTTCGAACATATATATATATATATATATATATATATATATATATATATATATATATATATATATATATATATATATATATATATATATATATATATATATATATATGAATTGAACAAGGTTATGAACATCATTACTACCTCAAGTATAGTAGGTAAACCTACTGAAAATGATGAAAAAATAACTTGAGCTTTAAAGGATCTTTGATGGCTTGGAAGTTCTTAAAGTAGAATCATGACACGAAAACAAATTCAAGTAAGATTACTACTTGAATTAAGATGGTTATAGTATGGATATTGAATCAAAGTTTCAATATGAGTATTACCTTAAATTAGAGAGATAACCTACTATAAATAACAAAGGTTTTTTGATCTTAGATGATTACTTGGAATGGATTAGAAAGCTTGAAAGTAATCTAGTAAACTTGAAAGTGTTCTTGAAGTGTTCTTGAGTAGTTGTTTTGTTTGTTGATTTATGTATGGATTTATGAGCTAGATTGATGTAGATTTTGATGAAGATGATGAAGAACACTTAGAACAATATTAGAGAACTTGAGAGAGATGTGTTTGATGCATGAGAGTTGGAAAATGAAAGTGTTGGTGATGATGGAAGTTCACGTGAACTTAGGCTCTCCATATAGTCTCCATTAGTTTGTAATTTTGTTAGATATTTCATGCTAGATATTAAATGATGGTTCCCACATGTTTAGGTGACTCATTAAGGCTGCTAAGAGCTAATCATTGAAGTGTATATATCAATAGTAAATACATCTAGAAGCTGCGTATCATACGAGTACGAATACTGAATGAATACGAGTAGAATTGTTGATGAAAATGAATGGGAATGTAATTGTAACCATTTTTGTTAAGTATGAGTGTTTTGATATATGTATTGAAGTCCTTCAAAAGTGTATTAATACATCTTAATACACTACATATATATATTCATTAACTGAGTCGTTAAATCATCGTTAGTCGTTACATGAACGTGTTGTTTTGAAACCTTTAAGTTAACGATCTTGTCAAATGTAATTAATCCATTGCTATTATACTTAATGAGATGTTAAATTGTTATGTTATCATGATAACATAGTGTGTTAATATAACTTAATACGATATATAAATATTAAGACATTTTTATAACGATAATCGTTACATATATATATCGTTTCGGAATCTATAAGTTAGTATTCTCATTTTTCGTATATAGTTCATTGTTAATATACATAATGAGATACTTAATTATCATCATATCATGTTGAACATATATATATATATATATATATATATATATATATATATATATATATTATCATTTTACTTTTATAAGTTTTTAACGTTCGTGAATCGCCGGACAAACTTGATGGTCAATTGCCTACATGAAACTCATTTCAATTAATCAAGTCTTAACAAGTTTGATTGCTTACCATGTTGGAAACATTTAATCATGTAAATATAGTTCTCATTTAATATATAATCATGCAAAAGTTCGGGTCACTACAGTACCTACCCGTTAAATAAATTTCGTCCCTAAATTTCAGGCAGTTGGAGGTGTTGACGCATCTTCTGGAAATAAGTGTGGATATTTCTTCTTCATCTGATATTCATGCTCCCATGTGAATTTGGGTCCTCTACGAGCATTCCATCGGACCTTAACGATTGGTATCTTGTTTTGTTTAAGTCCTTTAACCTCACGATCAATTATCTCGACGGGTTCTTCAACGAATTGTAATTTTTCGTTAATCTTAATTTCGTCTAAAGGAATAGTGAGATCTTCTTTAGCTAAGCACTTCTTTAAGTTCAAAACGTGGAAAGTATTATGTACGCCAGCTAGTTGTTGAGGTAATTCAAGTCGATAAGCTACTGGTCCAACACGGTCAATAATCTTGAATGGCCCAAAGTATCTCGGGTTTAGTTTCCCCCGTTTTCCAAAACAAACAACACCTTTCCAAGGTGATACCTTAAGCATGACCATGTCACCGATTTCAAATTCTAAATCTTTTCTTCTAATGTCCGCGTAGCTCTTTTGTCGATTCTGGGCGGTCTTCAACAGTTGTTGAATTTGAATGATTTTCTCAGTAGTTTCTTGGATAATTTTCGGACCCGTAATTTTTCTATCCCCCACCTTGCTCCAACAAATCGGAGACCTGCACTTTCTACCATAAAGTGCCTCGAATGGTTCCGCCTCAATACTTGAGTGGTAACTGTTGTTATAGGAAAATTCTGCTAATGGTAGATGCCGATCCCAACCATTTTCAAAATCAATAACACATGCTCGTAACATATCTTCAAGTGTCTGTATCGTCCTTTCACTCTGCCCATCAGTTTGTGGATGATAGGCAGTACTCATGTCTAGACGAGTCCCCAATGCTTGTTGTAACGTCTGCCAAAACCTTGAGACAAATCTGTCATCCCTATTAGAGATAATAGAGAATGGTATTCCATGTATGGAGACGACTTCCTTCAAGTATAGTCGTGCTAACTTCTCCATTTTATCATCTTCTCTCATTGGCAGAAAGTGTACTGACTTGGTGAGACGATCGACTATTAGCCAAATAGTATCATAACCACTTGCAGTCCTTGGCAATTTAGTAATGAAATCCATGGTAATGTTTTTTCATTTCCATTCCGGGATTTCGGGTTGTTGAAGTAGACCTGATGGTTTCTGATTTTCAGCTTTGACTTTAGAACAAGTCAAACATTCTCCTATGTAAGTAGCAATATCGGCTTTCATACCCGACCACCAAAAGTGTTTCTTGAGATCTTGGTACATCTTTCTCGCTCCGGGATGTATTGATTATCTAGTTTTATGTGCTTCCCTAAGTACCAATTTCTCTCGCACCTCCAAACTTTGGTACCCAAATTCTTTCAGCCCTATACCGGGTTCCGTCTTCCCGAATATTAAGATGTTTCTCCGATCCTTTGGGTATTTCATTCTTCAAATTTTCTTCTTTTAAAACTCCCTGTTGCGCCTCCTTTATTCGAGTAGTAAGGTTAGTATGAATAATTATATTCATAGCTTTTACTCAAATAGGTTCCATGTCCTTTCTGCTCAAGGCGTCGGCTACCACATTTGCCTTCCCCAGGTGGTAACGAATCTCAAAGTCGTAATCATTCAACAGTTCAATCCACCTACGTTGTCTCATGTTCAGTTGTTTTTGATCAAATATATGTTGGAGACTTTTGTGGTCGGTATATATGGTACATTTGACCCCATATAAGTAGTGCCTCCATATCTTTAATGCAAAAACAACAGCGCCCAATTCCAAATCGTGAGTCATATAATTCTGTTCGCAAATCTTCAATTGTCTAGACGCATAAGTAATTACTTTCTTTCGTTGCATTAATACACAATCGAGACCTTGCTTCGAAGCGTCACAATAAATCACAAAATCATCATTCCCTTCAGGCAATGACAATATAGGTGCTGTGGTTAACTTTTTCTTCAACAATTGAAATGCTTTTTCTTGCTCATCCTTCCATTCAAATTTCTTCCCTTTATGCGTTAATGCAGTCAAGGGTTTTGCTATTTTGGAAAAAATTTGGATGAATCTTCTGTAGTAACCAGCCAATCCTAAAAATTGGCGTATGTGATTCAGAGTTTTCGGGGTTTCCCAGTTTTTAATGGTTTCAATCTTTGACGGATCAACCCGAATACCTTCTTCGTTCACTACGTGACCGAGGAATTGAACTTCCCTTAACCAAAATGCACACTTTGAAAATTTAGCGTACAGTTTTTCTTTCCTCAACAATTCTAGAACCATTCTCAAATGTTCTCCGTGCTCTTGATCATTCTTGGAGTAAATAAGTATGTCATCGATGAAAACAATAACAAACTTGTCAAGATATGGTCCACACACTCGGTTCATGAGGTCCATGAACACAGCTGGTACGTTAGTTAATCCAAACGGCATAACCATAAACTCATAATGACCGTAACATGTTCTAAAAGCAGTCTTCGGAATATCATCCTCCTTTACCCGCATTTGATGGTAGCCAGAACGTAAATCAATCTTCTAATAAACCGACGAACTTTGTTGAAATGTCCCGTTCATATCGATTATAAACGTTTCATATTAATTGATTTCATGCGAGGTTTTGACCTCTATATGAGACGTTTAACAAAGACTGCATTCGATTTTTAAAACAAACCATAACCTTTATTTTATCGATAAAGGTTTAAAAACATTCCAAAGATTATCAAATAATGATAATCTAAAATATAGCGTTTTCACACGACCATTACATAATGGTTTACAATAATATTACACAACAATTTAAATCTTCGAATGCAGTTTTTAAACAATATTATACAAGAATGCAGACTCCAATCCTGTCTTTATTTAGCATACAACAGCGGAAGCTCTTAATAATCACCTGAGAATAAACATGCTTTAAACGTCAACAAAAATGTTGGTGAGTTATAGGTTTAACCTATATATTTATCAAATTGTAATAATAGACCACAAGATTTCATCTTTCAATAACATGCAATCTACATAAAAATCATTCATATGATGACCATCTGGTAACCGACCTTAACAAGATGCATATAGAATATCCCCATCATTCTGGGACAACCTTCGGACATGATAAATTCGAAGTACTAAAGCATCCGGTACTTTGGATGGGGCTCGTTGGGCCCGATAGATCTATCTTTAGGATTCGCGTCAATTAGGGTGTCTGTTCCCTAATTCTTAGATTACCAGACTAAAAGGGGCATATTCGGTTTAATAATTCAACCATAGAATGTAGTTTCACGTACTTGTGTCTATTTTGTAAAACATTTATAAAACCTATGTATTCTCATCCCAAAAATATTAGATTTTAAAAGTGGGACTATAACTCACTTTCACAGATTATCACTTCATCGAAAAATAACACTTGGCCACTGGTCGATTCACGAACCTATAACAAATATATACATATATATATCAAAGTAAGATCGAAATATTTTCATACCATATTTTATTACGTTTTAACGATTTAAGTTTGTTAAGTTGATTGTCCAATGTTAGTAGTCCACAATTAATTGTCCACAGTTAGTAGTACATAAATAAATTAATATATATTATCTCGAATCAATCCACGACCCAGTGTATACAAGTCTCAGACTCGATCACAACTTAAAGTATATATATTATTTTGGAATCAACCTCAACCCTGTATAGCTAACTCGATCATTACCACATATAGAGTGTCTATGGTTGTTCCAAATAATATATATAGATGATGTCGATATGATATGTCAAAACTTTGTATATGTGTCTATGGTCTATCAATGTTACATAATATATGTTAGACTACATGTATAATACAATATAAGTTAGTTAAGTCATGGTTAGTATAGGTTTTTGTAAATTCATCCCGTAGTCAAATTAACCATTTTTAACCAATTTTGTTTTACCCATAACTTCTTCGTTTTAAATCCGTTTTGAGTGAATCAATTTGCTATGGTTTCATAATGAACTGAAATTTATGAAATTAAACAAAATGAGTATAAGTATATAGTCAAAAATATAAATTACAAGTCATTTTTGTAAGAGGTAGTCATTTCAGTCGAAATAACGACGTCTTGATGACCATTTTGAAAAACATACTTCCACTTTGAGTTTAACCATGATTTTTGGATATAGTTTCATGTCCATAAGAAAAATCATTTTCCCAGAAGAAAAACTTTTAAATCAAAGTTTATCATAGTTTTTAATTATCTAACCCCAAACAGCCCGCGGTTTTACTACGACGGTGTATGTTCGGTTTTACGGTGTTCATCGTGTTTTCAGGTTTTAAATCATTAAGTTAGCATATCATATAGATATAGAACATGTGTTTAGTTGATTTTAAAAGTTAAGTTAGAAGGATTAACTTTGTTTGCGAACAAGTTTAGAATCAACTAAACTATGTTCTAGTGATTACAAGTTTAAATCTTTGAATAAGATAGTTTTATATATATGAATCGAATGATGTTATGAACATCATTACTACCACAAGTATAGTAGGTAAACCTACTGGAAGTGATAAGAAATGACCTAGCTTCAAAGGATCTTGGATGGCTTGGAAGTTCTTGAAGTAGAATCATGACACGAAAATAAATTCAAGTAAGATTACTACTTGATTTAAGATAGTTATGTTTGTAGAATTTAATCAAAGATTGAATATGATTATTACCTTGATTTAAGATGATAAGCTACTGATATTAAATGGAAGTTCTTGATCTTAGAAGAGTTTTTGGAATGGATTACAAGCTTACAGATAATCTTGAAGTGTTCTTGTTAGGTTTTCTTATGGTGATTATGTATTATTTTTGAAAGTAGGTTATGATCAAGATGATGAAGGCTACTGGTACTTTGAGAGATTGTTTAGAGAATGAATGAGTGATTGAAAAATGGAAGTGCATTTGATGCTAGAACTTGGCCATATGGTTGTGAACTTTATAGGACAAAAGAGGTCACCATTCTTTGTTATTTTGTGCAATTATTCAAGCTAGATAACAAAGTTCAAACCCTACCAGCTAAACTCCAAGTAATTAATCACATGGGCTGCTAAGAGCTGAATTATTATGTGTATATACCAATAGTATATACATCTAGAAGCTATGTATTATACGGGTAGAAATACCAGACGAATACGAGTAGAATTCTTGATGAAAACGAATGCGAATTTGTGTGTAGTTATCTTTGTTGAGTATAAGTATTTTGATATATATACTTAAGTCTTTCAAAAGTGTATTAATATCATTAGAGTATGGAGAGTTTAAACAAATGAATTTCTGATCCAAGTGGGATCGTTTGCTGATCCAAGTGGGATCGTTTGCTTGGGTGGGATCAGAATTCCTGATCCAAGTGGGATCGTTTGCTGATCCAAGTGGAATCGTTTGCTTGGGTGGGATCAAAATTCCTGATCCAAGTGGGATCGTTTGCTGATCCAAGTGAGATCGTTTGCTTGGGTGGGATCAGAATTCCTAATCCAAGTGGGATCGTTTGCTAATCCAAGTGGGATCGTTTGCTTGGGTGGGATCAGAATTCCTAATCCAAGTGGGATCATTTGCTGATCCAAGTGGGATCGTTTGACAATACATATATATATATATATATATATATATATATATATATATATATATATATATATATATATATTGAATTGAAATCCTTAAGTTAGTAGTCTCATTTTATGTACATAATTCATTGTTAATATACTTAATGAGATACTTAATTATCATTTTATCATGTTAAGTATATATATATATATATATATATATATATATATATATATATATATATATATATATATATATATATATATATATATATATATATATATATATATATATATATATATATATATATATATATATATATGTCATTTACAAGTTATAACGTTCATGAATTATCGAACAAATTGGGTGGTCAAACGTTTACATAAAATCCGTTTCAATTAATCAAGTCTTAACAAGTTTGATTGCTTAACATGTTGGAAACATTTATTCATGTAAATATTAATCTCATATAATATATAATCATGGAAAAGTTCGGGTCACTACAGTACCTACCCGTTAAATAAATTTCGTCCCGAAATTTTAAGTAGATGGAGGTGTTGACGCATCAACTGGAAATAAGTGTGGGTATTTCTTCTTCATTTGATCTTCACGTTCCCAGGTGAACTCGGGTCCTCTACTAGCATTCCATCGAACCCTAACGATTGGTATTTTATTTTGCTTAAGTCTTTTAACCTCACGATCCATTATTTCGACGGGTTCTTCAATGAATTGAAGTTTTTCATTGATTTAGATTTCGTCTAAAGGAATAGTGAGATCTTCTTTGGCTAAGCATTTTTTCATATTCGATACGTGAAAAGTATCATGTACACCGGCGAGTTGTTGAGGTAATTCAAGTTGGTAAGCCACTGGTCAGACACGATCTATAATCTTGAATGGCCCAATGTATCTCGGGTTTAGTTTTCCCCGTTTTCCAAAACGAACAACATCTTTGCAAGGTGATACTTTAAGCATGACCATATCGCTAATTTCAAATTCTATATCTTTTCTTTTACTGTCAGCGTAGCTCTTTTATCGACTCTGGACAATTTTCAACCGTTGTTGAATTTGAATAATTTTCTCGGTAGTTTCTTGGATAATCTCCGGACCCGTAATTTGTCTATCCCCCACTTCGCTCCAACAAATCGAAGACCTGAACTTTCTACCATAAAGTGCCTCAAACGATGCCATCTCAATACTCGAGTGGTAACTGTTGTTGTAGGAAAATTCTGCTAACGGTAGATGTCGATCCCAACTGTTTTCAAAATCAATCACACATGCTCGTAGCATGTCTTCAAGGGTCTGTATCATTCTTTCACTCTGCCCATCAGTTTGTGGATGATAGGCAGTACTCATGTCTAGACGAGTTCCCAATGCTTGTTGTAACGTCTGCCAAAATCTTAAAACAAATCTACCATCCCTATCAGAGATAATAGAGATTGGTATTCCGTGTCTGGAGACGAATTCCTTCAAGTATAGTCGTGCTAACTTTTCCATTTTATCATCTTCTCGAATTGGTAGAAAGTGTGCTGATTTGGTGAGACGGTCGACTATTACCCAAATAGTATCATAACCACTTGCAGTCCTTGGCAATTTAGTAATGAAATCCATGGTAATGTTTTCCCATTTCCATTCTGAGATTTCAGGTTGTTGAAGTAGACCTGATGGTTTCTGATTTTCAACTTTGACCTTAGAATACGTCAAACATTGTCCTACGTATTTAGCAATATCGGCTTTCATACCCGACCACCAAAAATGTTTCTTGAGATCTTTATACATCTTTCCCGCTCTGGGATGTATTGAGTATCCGGTTTTATATGCTTCCCTAAGTACCGTTTCTCTCACATCTCCAAACTTTGGTACCCAAATTCTTTCAGCCCTATACCGGGTTCCGTCTTCCCGAACATTAAGATGTTTCTCCGATCCTTTGGGTATTTCATTCTTCAAATTTTCCTCTTTTAAAACTCCCTGTTGCGCCTACTTTATTTGAGTAGTAAGGTTAGTACGAATAATTATATTCATAGCTTTTACCAGCATAGGTTCTCTGTCCTTTCTACTCAAAGCGTCGGTGTAGTGACCCGAACTTTTCCATGTTTATATATATTAATTGAGATTGATATTTACATGACTAAATGTTTCCAACATGTTAAGCAATCAAACTTGTTAAGACTTGATTAAATGAAATAAGTTTCATATAGACAATTGATCACCCAAGTTGACCGGCGATTCACGAACGTTACAAAAATTGTAAAAGCTACATGTTGTGGTATATATAGACATATATATATGGTTGACATAAGATTATGATGAGTAAGTATCTCACTAAGTATATTAACAATGTGTGATATACATAAGAAATGAGATTACTAAGTTAAGAAACTCGAAATGATATATATAACGATTATCGTTATGATAACGTCTACTAAATACATATGTATCATATTAAGATATTGATACACTATATTTAACATGATAAAATGATATTTAAATATATCATTAAGTGTGTTAACAATGAACTACATATGTAAAAACAAGACTACTAACTCAAGAATTACGAAACGAGACTTATATGTAACGATTATTGTTGTAACGATATTTTAATGTATATATCATATTAAGAGATATTCATACATCATAATATCATTATAATATAATAATTTAACATCTCATTTGATATAATAAATATTGGGTTAACAACATTAATTGAGATCGTTAACTTAAAGGTTTCAAAACAACACTTACATGTAACGACTAACGAAGACTTAACGACTCAATTAGAATGTATATACATGTTGTGTTTTGATATGTATTCTTACACTTTTGAAAGACTTCAAGAAACATATCAAAGTACTTCTACTTAACAAAAATGCTTACAATTACATCCTCGTTCAGTTTCATCAACAATTCTACTCGTATGCACCCGTATTCGTACTCATACAATACACAACTTTTAGATGTATGTACTATTGGTATATACACTCCAATGATTAGCTCTTAGCAGTCCATGTGAGTTACCTAACACATGTGAGAACCATCATTTGGAAACTAGCATGAAATATTTCATAAAATTACAAAAATGTTAGTAATCATTCATGACTTATTTACATGAAAACAAAATTACATATCCTTTATATCTAATCCATATACCAACAACCAAAAACACCAACAAACACTTTTATTCTTTAATTTTCTTCATCTAATTGATCTCTCTCAAGTTTCATCTTCAAGTTCTAAGTGTTCTTCATAAATTCCATAAGTATAGTTTCATAAAAATCAAGAATACTACCAAGTTTGCAAGTTTACTTCCAAGCTTTCTAATCCATTCCAAGTAATATATAAGATCAAGGAACCTTTGTTATTTACAGTAGGTTATCTTTCTAATTCAAGGTAATATTCATATTCAAACTTTGATTCAATTTCTACAACTATAACAATCTTATTTCGAGTGAAAATCTTACTTGAACTGTTTTCGTGTCATGATTCTGCTTCAAGAACTTTCAAGCCATCCAAGGATCCTTTGAAGCTAGATCCATTTTTCTCATTTCCAGTAGTTTTATCCAGAAAACTTGAGGTAGTAATGATGTTCATAACATCATTCGATTCATACATATAAAGCTATCTTATTCGAAGGTTTAAACTTGTAATCACTAGAACATAGTTTAGTTAATTCTAAACTTGTTCGCAAACAAAAGTTAATCCTTCTAACTTGACTTTTAAAATCAACTAAACACATGTTCTATATCTATATGATATGCTAACTTAATGATTTAAAACCTGAAAACACGATGAACACCATAAAATCGGATATACGCCATCGTAGTGAAACCGGGGGCAGTTTTGGTTTGGATAATTAAAAACTATGATAAACTTTGATTTAAAAGTTGTTCTTCTGGAAAAATGATTTTTCATATGAACATGAAACTATATCCAAAAATCTTGGTTAAACTCAAAGTGAAAGTATGTTTTTCAAAATGGTCATCAAGATGTCGTTCTTTCGACGGAAATGACTACCTCTTTAGTAATTGACATGTAACTTAAATTTCCGACTATGAACCTATAATTTTTCTGTTTGGATTCTTAAATTAGAGTTAAATATAAACCATAGCAATTTGATTCACTCAAAAC
Organism: Rutidosis leptorrhynchoides; assembly: GCF_046630445.1. Lineage (NCBI taxonomy): Eukaryota > Viridiplantae > Streptophyta > Magnoliopsida > Asterales > Asteraceae > Rutidosis > Rutidosis leptorrhynchoides. The sequence continues at coordinate 249,251,250 of NC_092336.1, forward strand.
GGATTTAAAATGAAGAAGTTATGGGTAAAACAAGATTTAATATTTTTGATCTTTTTAGCTACGGGAAATGTTTAACAAATCTATACAAATCATATCCTAGCTAACTTATATTGTATTATACATGTATTCTAATATATTATGTAATCTTGGGATACCATAGACACGTATGCAAATGTTTTGACATATCATATCAACCCATGTATATATATTATTTGGAACAACCATAGACACTCTATATGCAGTAATGTTGGAGTTAGCTATACAGGGTTGGGCTTGATTCCAAAAATATATATACTTTGAGTTGTGATATAGCCTGAGATGTATATACACTGGGTCGTGGATTGATTCAAGATAATATATATCGATTTATTTTCTGTACATCTAACTGTGGACAACTAGTTGAAGGTTACTAACGAGGACAGCTGACTTAATACACTCAAATCTTTAAAACATAATAAAAATGGTTATAATTATATTTTGATCATACTTTGATATATATATGTACATATTTGTATAGGTTCGTGAATCGATCCGTGGCCAAGTCTTATTTCCGAGGAAGGAAATATCTGTGAAAGTGAGTTATAGTCCCACTTTTAAAATCTAATATTTTTGGAATGAGAATACATGCAGGTTTTATAAATAATTTATAAAATTGACACAAGTACGTGAAACTACATTCTATGGTTGAATTATCGAAATCGAATATGCCCCTTTTTATTAAGTCTGGTAATCTAAGAATTAGGGAACATACACCCTAATTGACGCGAATCCTAAAGATAGATCTATTGGGCATAACAAACCCCATCCAAAGTACCGGATGCTTTAGTACTTCAAAATTTATATCATATCCGAAGGGTGTCCCGGAATGATGGAGATATTCTTATATATGCATCTTGTTAATGTCGGTTACCATGTGTTCACCATATGAATGATTTTTATCTCTATGTATGGGATGTGTATTGAAATATGAAATCTTGTGGTCTATTGTTACGATTTGATATATATTGGTTAAACCTATAACTCACCAACATTTTTGTTGACGTTTAAAGCATGTTTATTCTCAGGTGAATATTAAGAGCTTCCGTTGTTGCATACTAAAATAAGGACAAGATTTGGAGTCCATGTTTGTATGATATTGTGTAAAAACTGCATAAAAGAAACATATGTCGATGTAATATATTTCTATTGTAAACCATTATGTAATGGTGGTGTGTAAACAGTATATTTTAGATTATCATTATTTGATAATCTACGTAATGTTTTTAAAACCTTTATTGATAAAATAAAGGTTATGGTTGTTTTAAAAATGAATGCAGTCTTTGAAAAACGTCTCATATAGAGGTCAAAACCTCGCAACGAAATCAATTAATATGGAACGTTTATAATCAATATGAACGGGACATTTCAGTTGGTATCAGAGCGTTGGTCTTAGAGAACCAGAAAATTTGCATTAGTGTGTCTTATCGAGTTTGTTAGGATGCATTAGTGAGTCTGGACTTCGACCGTGTTTTCTTTAAAAATGATTGCTTAACATTTTTTTTGGAAACTATATATTATTAACATGTAAATATTATGTGATATATTAATCTCTTAACATGTTTGATATTGTGTGATAGATGTCTACCTCTAGCACAAATCTCATTGACTCACCTAATAATAACGAAGATTCGAATATATATTGGCAAGATTTACAAGTTCCCGAAGAACCGGAAGAAGAGGAAACGGAACCGGAAGAAGAGAAACCGGAAGAAGAAGAACCAGAAGAAGAGGAACTGGAAGAAGAAGAGGTTCCGGAGGGGGGAATAGTAGGAACCACAGAAAACCGGTCAAATAAAAGAAAATCCTCAACCAATGGACCAAAGTTAATAATGGTCAATGGTGTTTCCGCTAAGGAAGAAAAATATTGGGAAAATTACCAATTTTTCGATGAATCGGATCCTGATGAGGATTCCGATGATGTTATAGAAATTTCCCCGACCCAATTTAATGAGGCAAAAGAAAATAATAAGGGAAAAGGCATCAAAATAGAGAAATCTGATTCCGACCCCGATGAACTTTATATGTACCGTCAACACCCATATTTTCAATATCGTGACAATAACCCGGGAACCTCTAAACCATCAGGTTTTTCTAAACCAATGTGGAAAATGACGACTCGTATTAGAGGAACATCATATATCCCTAGAAGATTAGGAAAAAGAACCAAGTCCGAAGAAGAAGAATCCAGTGATTCAGATTAGAGGGGTGTGAGCATGTTGTGTAATAAATGTATTGTAGTGTGCTTGTACTTTTATGTTCTATGTAAAAATTGCTTGTATTGTTTGTTATTACGAATCTAATCCTAGTTTATTTTACAGTATAAAAACAAAATGGACGTTAAGGGTAGACAACCGAATATTTTAGAAGACCTACCAGAGGATATGATTGAGGAAATCTTGTCTAGAGTCGGTCAGAATTCATCAGCACATTTAGTTATGACGAAATTAACTTGTCAAACATTTGAAAGACTTTCCAGAAATGCCTTAGTTTATAAAAGGCTTTCCTTTGATAGGTGGGGCATATCACATTGGGGAGACTTTAAGTTACGCCGTGTTTTCTTTAAAGCGTTAAATGCGGGGAACCCAAATGCAATTTTACGCTACGGGTTAAGAACCTATTTTGACTCAACATATCCCAACATAGGATTTCGTGAATTAGAAAGAGCTTCTAACATGCAACATAAAGAAGCATGTTATGCTTATGGGTTAGTGATGTTCGCTTCTTACCAAAGTGAGAAAAAGAACATCGGATTGCAGCTTTTAAATAAAACTTTCCCACAAGTGACGGATTCAGTAGTTGGGGTGAGAAACTAGGTTTTTAGATTATTACGGGGCTGTTGGACATTACAAAACCCTCGTCCTTTTGACGATATTACAACATGCTGCCTAGCTAATGGTCATAACGGTTATTTTCCACAAGACCAAGGATGGGAAGTCGTCTTAGTAAAACCAGAATGCATGACTTGTTTCTGGACTTATGAATTACGTGTCTTTATTTCCTTTGCTGAACAACTTGCGTATTAACTAGATTTATCTTCAAAACTGTCCTGTATCATAGTGTACTATATTTCATGTTATATGTAATATAGCGAAGTTGTAAGTTTGAAAAATATTTGTATGTGATATATTATTATAATCATTTTTTCATATGGAATTATAGTAGTTGAATTGTATATTAGCTACTAAGTATGAACTTAACGGGTAGGTAGTACCCGAATTTAAACTTATAAAACGCTAATATGAAGAAAAAGCTTTTATAAATGAGTTCATATTATGCTACGAGATACTATTGACTACTCTTAATATTCTGTATGATTAAATTATTTCATTTGACTATTTTGAAGGAAATGGCACCGACTACTCGACACACCTTGAATATGAGCGAAGAGGAATTTCGTGCCTTTCTTGCTTCAAACATAGCCGCAGTACAGGCTGCGCTACATACCAACAATAACTCTGAATCTAGCAATACAGCTAATGGCACAAGAAATCGTGTAGGTTGCTCCTACAAGGAATTAACTTCCTGCAAACCTTCAGAATTTGATGGGACCGAAGGACCAATCGGATTGAAACGGTGGACCGAGAAAGTTGAATCGGTGTTTACCATAAGTAAGTGTGCTGAAGGAGACAAAGTGAAGTACGCTACGCATACCTTCACAGGTATTGCGTTAACATGGTGGAATACCTATCTAGAGAAAGTGGGACAAGATGCTGCTTACGCGCTACCGTGGTCAGCATTCAAGCACTTGATGAACGAGAAGTACCGTCCCAGAACCGAGGTCAATAAGCTCAAGTAAGAACTTAGAGGGTTACGAACACAGGGATTCGATATTACTTCGTACGAAAGATGATTCACATAATTGTGCCTATTGTGTCCGAGAGCGTTCGAAGATGAGGAAGAGAAGATCGACGCGTTTGTGAAAGGGTTACCGGAGAGAATCCAAGAAGATATAAGTTCACACGAGCCTGCCTCCATATAAAAGGCATGTAGAATGGCTCACAAACTAGTGAACCAGATTAAGGGAAGAATTAAAGAACAGGCGGCCGAAGAGGCCAACGTGAAGTTAGTCAAAAGAAAGTGGGAGGAAAATGGTGATAAGAGTCACCAAAACAACAACAACTATCCCAACAATTGCAACATCAATCGCAACTATAACAAACGGCACAACAACAACAACAACAACAACTACAACAATCATCCCAACAACAATAACAACCGCAACAACAACAACAATCAAAAGCAGCTATGCCAAAGGTGTGAAAAGTATCACTCGGGGTTCTGCACCAAATTTTGCAACAAGTGTAAAAGAAATGGTCATAGCGCGGCAAAGTCTGAGGTCTACAGACCAGGGGTTAATAGAACGAAAGGAACAAATGGTGTCGAAACGAGTAATGGCGGAGCAAGTAGTGTCGGAGCAAGTTATGCCAATGTAGTTTGTTATAAGTGTGGAAAACCGGGCCACATTATTAGAAATTTCCCAAAGCAGGAGAACACGAATGGATAAGTCCGCGGAAGAGTTTTCAATATTAATGCGGCAGAGGCACAGGAAGACCCGGAGCTTGTTACGGGTACGTTTCTTATTGACAATAAATCTGCTTACGTTTTATTTGATTAGGGTGCGGATAGAAGCTATATGAGTAGAGATTTTTGTGCTAAATTAAGTTGTCCATTGACGCCGTTCGATAGTAAATTTTTACTCGAATTAGCAAACGGTAAATTAATTTCAGCAGATTATATATGTCGGAATCGAGAAATTAAACTGGGTAGTGAAATATTTAAGATTGATTTGATACCAGTAGAGTTAGGGAGTTTTGATGTAATAGTTGGCATGGACTAGCTGAAGGAGATGAAAGCAGAGATTGTATGTTACAAAAATGCAATTCGCATTGTACGAGAAGAAGGAGAACCCGTAATGGTGTACGGAGAAAAGGGCAACATGAAGCTACATCTTATTAGTAATTTGAAGGCACAAAAACTAATAAGAAAAGGTTGCTATGCTATTCTAGCATACGTCGAGAAAGTACAAACTGAAGAAAAGAGCATCAATGATGTTCCCGTCGCAAAAGAATTTCCCGATGTATTTCTGAAAGAATTACCGGGACTACCTCCACATCGATCTGTTGAATTTCAAATAGATCTTGTACCAGGAGCTGCACCAATAGCTCGTGCTCCTTACAAACTCGCACTCAGCGAGATGAAAGAACTGCAAAGCCAACTGCAATAACTATTAGAATGAGGTTTCATTCGACCAAGCACATCACCATGGGGAGCTCCTGTTTTGTTTGTCAAGAAGAAGGATGGTACATTTAGGTTGTGTATTGATAACAGAGAGTTGAATAAACTTACCATCAAAAACCGTTATCCACTGCCGAGAATTGATGACTTATTTGATCAACTACAAGGCTCGTCGATTTATTCGAAAATCTATTTACGTTCTGGATATCATCAAATGCGAGTAAAGGAGGATGATATTCCAAAAACTGCTTTTAGGACGCGTTATGGACATTACGAGTTTAAGGTTATGCCGTTTGGATTGACTAACGCACCAGCTGTGTTCATGGACCTTATGAACCGAGTGTGTGGGCCATATCTTGACAAGTTTTTCATTGTTTTCATCGATGACATACTTATTTACTCAAAGAATGATCAAGAGCACGAAGAAAATGCTTAATAGATTGTGAAAATGCTTAATCCAGTTCTGATTCTTGATATTTTCCTGGCTATCGTATCCTTCATTCTTCTTTTTCATCTGCCACCAGAGGAATTTATTTTCTTCTACTATTACCTTGGGGTTATAGTGTTTTTCATTCTCCCGTGTCTTTATATTGCTATACGCATTGATATACACGGTTTGTAATTTCGGGGTTGTTATCGAGCTTTATATTCTCCATTATATTTCGAAGCTTCATGCTTTCGTTATCTCTTCCCGACCTTAAGTCAAGCGGATAATGGTCCAGAATTCGTAGGTATGAAGTTTCAGATGAACATAACTAATGTTCTATGAAAAAAATGGTAATAGCACAATCCGACTTTTCAAATTACTAGAATACCTCGAAAAAGATCGAATCATTAAGAAAATATTTTCTTGATATTTTTAGAGATTATATAGAAGGAAAGAGTTATGTAACATGGTTCATGATGAGGGTATGATCTGTGAACCTTTATCACGTTCCATTATAAACTCAGCATGACTTACTGTAATATAATCACGTTGATCAGGTGTCATTATATTATACTAACTCATGCTTCAGTTCCCAAACACTACTTCAAAAACATTTGTATTTTAAATTCGAATTTTTCAGAATCCAGAAACTAAAACAGTTTCTTTTATGATATTACACAGATAGCGTGAAGAGATAAATAATCTCGGACAATGATAGTTATGAAGATATCTTCAGAAATATCGAAGATATTTATAAGGAAAGATATGATAATATCTTAGAATTTCTAATATCAACGGATGGTGAAGAAGATTTGTCTGTGAAGGTTTAGAGTCAGGAGCAAGGTATTCGTTAATATCTTCAGCAGATACTGAATCATTTGGACTCTTTGAATGCAGGTTTAGTCTTTGTGATTTGTCCACAGCCTCCTTCATGATTTGCTCAATCCGTTTTCCAGTTCCAAACCTTCTCTTTTTCTGAGTTTTGCCAACACACTATTCTTTATCATCAAACTTTTGGCTGTTAAGATCGTTTACAGTTTTTGCTACTTCATCAACATTCAAAGTTATCATAACCGAATCATCGGTTATCTATCCGAGGTGTTTTTAAAAGTTTGAAGAGTTTGCATGAAGATTGTAATTGTCAAGATACATATGATGTTCTAGAATTTTTGAATGATACAAATATTTTTTTTTTTTAGGGTTTATGAATAGAAGTGATGTTCTAGCATAGTTTTGAAGTCAAAGTATAACTTTGAAAGATGTAAGAATCTAAGAGTGATGTTTTCTGTTAAATCTTGGCTTGGATTATGATTTTTCAAAATCAGAATATGTAATCAAATTTGGATGTGGATGGTTGTTTTGATTTCTCAGAAAGAATGTATATCGTTGTGAAAGTAGTCAGTATAGTTGATGATTTGTTGAATCAGAATTGAATAATGTAACATATTACTTGTGAATTTATATATCTTTCGGGTATTACCTACCCGTTACAAGTAATATTTTGTACCAGAGAATTTTATTACAGTCTTTATGAAAATATATGTATGTATATTTTCTTCAGATGTAATACATATTTAATGAATTAATATCATATTAAGCTCATTTGATTTTTGGCTGGATTAGAAATGAATAATCTCTAAAATATTAAAGATTTCATAATCTTCGCAGAATATTTCACTAATGTAATCAATACTTCATTATTCATTCTTATTCCTCGGTGAAGGATGTTGATGCTCGTGGAATTTTTATGAACCTTACAAGGCACATATGATGTTTTCTGGAAAGTTTCGAGTATATCGAAAATGAAAATGTAAAATCAATTATGTAATTGAATAATACACTTGGTTTATTATGAAATGGATTTCATTAAGTTGAAACAGAGATTGTAGTTAACAATGGTTAAGTCGTTAACGAAGGATGTACATCATTGCATATTAGTAATATGAATTAACCGAGTAGTACCTACTAGTTAAGATTCACACGTAATAGCTTAGTACGAAAAGATTTATTTTGATCTCAGAATTCATAAAAAATATACATATAATTTCTTTAGAGGGAATGAGTTAATACTTCATAACTCGTTGATACGATATATGCGTTGTTGATTAGTGATGATGTTTACGGTGATTATGGATCTGGCGGAGCTTGTGGTTGTTGTAGATGCTGACGATGCTGATGGTACCGACGGTACTGCTGCTAACAGATCTAGCTTGTAAATCGTGCACCATTCCGATCAGGGTTTTATTTCATCATTTCTATTCGCTCATTCATCTGGTTTACAAATAGAACTAGAATAAGTAATCTCTAAAACTTTTTGACACTACATATTCTCTGCAGAATATTTCTTCGGTGAAATTATGAATCAATACTTCATCGTTTGTTGTTGTTGGTATTCCTTGTTATCTATGGGGTGTATGACGTTGATGTTCGAGGTACAGATTGTGATGTTGAGCTGTGGGATGCGAATGTTGTTGTTGGTGGTGGTGATGGTACTGTTGGTGTTACTGATGGTGGTATTGTTGATGCCGGTGATGCTGCTGGTGCTTGTAACCTTTGCACCATATTCTCCAAAGCCACTACCCGAGCGCGAAGCTCGTTGACTTCTTCTACTACACCGGGATGATTGGCGGTTCGGACGAGCGGATGAATAAGATCCAGAATTTGAGATAGTATATTATCGTGATGAGATACTCTGGAAATGAGAGAGAAAATGGTGTCTCGAACAGGTTCGCCGGTAAGTGCTTCAGGTTCTTTGCCAAGAGGGCAATGTGGTGGATGGAAGGGATCGCCTTCTTCTTGTTTCCAATAATTAAGTAGGCTACGAACCCATCCCCAATTCATCCAGAATAGGTGATGGCTGATTGGTTGATCCATTCCGGTTACACTGTCTTCGGAATTCAGGTGAATATCCATATCGGAATAGCTGTCGGAGTTTAAGGAATTTGAACTAGATACGGGATCCATCTTGTATAATTAGAGAGATGATTTTTGATATGAAATAAATTGTAGAATTTAGATGGGTACTCTTCAATACATAATTTACATATGTATATATAATACCAAAATTCCATAAATCACGGAGGAATTTTCGGAAGATGTCAGGAAAAGTTTACAGTAACAGATACGCTAAGATATGAATTTTGTCTATACACTATCTATGCAATCATTGCAATATTATACACGTTTAGACTTAAGATGATAAACATGTAATTTTCGACAAGAAATGATAATCAAAACTTTTAACATGCAGACATGGTCGAAGTCCAGACTTACTAATGCATCCTAACCACTATCAGTTAAACATACTTAGTTCGCTAGGACCAACGCTCTGATACCAACTTTGACGATCGCTCCAAATCCATATGGACGAACACATCATTCATCGATTTTATTGCGAGGTATTTGACCTCTATATGATACGTTTGTAAACATTGCATTCTTTTGAAAAGGCACACCATAAATGAATATTTAAATCAAAGGTTTTCGACATCTGATGATTTCTACATATAGACAATCACCGTAAATAATAGTTTACAATAGTACTTTCGTTGACAATGCAGTCAAAATAAGATACATGGTGATGATTTGATGAATGCAACGTTTCCTTGAAAAATATGCCATGTAAGACTCCATGCACATAGCTTATCTAACATATAAGCAAACAGCGGAAGACTTCTAGGAACCTGAGAATAAACATGCTAACAAGTGTCAACACAAAGGTTGGTAAGTTCATAGTTTTAGTGTTTCGCATAATCTGTATATAAAAGTGGATCACAAGATTTCAGTTGTATCATCCAGAAATGTTTATCAAATATTCTACAAGATTGAGCACCCTGGTAACTAAGCTTTAACGTTATAATAAGTACCCTTGTTTTAACATACATGCAACCAACATGTACAATACACGCAATACAACGTATACTAAACTTAAATAGTACACGTCTGTTTTATAGTTCAGGCTAGGGTTTCTATACCTGGAACAGACGGGGATGTCAAGCCCTATGGATCCATATACTACTACTCGCGCCCACCAGTTCTTATAACCGGCAGTTACTAGTTACCAAAGCTAAGGGATTTTCGGTTCAAACTCAGTATAGAATTTAGTATGTACTTGTGTCCATTGTTTAAAATAAAGTGCATGTATTCTCAGCCCAAAAATATATATTGCAAAAGCATTTAAAAGGGAGCAAATGAAACTCACCTTAGCAGCATATAAAGTCGTTCACCAAAATGTGATCGAAACTCGGATTACAAAATAACCGTAGATCTCAACCTAGAGAACATATGTTGGTCAATAAATGTCTATCAAGCTAGGTCAGGTCATAGTGTATCACAATCCTAATGCTCGATATCGACATACAAAAGTTATCCAAAGTCGTTTCAAAAAGTCAATTTTGACAGTTGTTTAACAAAACGAGACGTACCTTATATAAGGATTCATTTACTCGGTTGGTAATATTCAAAAATCCAATTTATCAATCTCGTAAACAAGTTGTTTAAATCTTAATTGTAGATTCAAAAGCAATTTCAATTAACGTCAATCATAATTCAGTTGATCATATCTTTTAATCCGTTTATCGAAATTATTCGATATCTAAATGAAAAGTTATTGATTTTTCGCCAGCTTTCCAAAAACATGTATATCATATACCTTTTACCAGTAATATATGTATTTAATTCGTGATTCATTATAAACTGTTTAACGACGAAATTTAGCATACAAGCATGTATAACTATATATACTCGAGCACTAGACATGGATACACATTTAATTTATGAAAGATAAAATATGAGTGCTTACATATCAATATTGAGATTCAATATTGTAAGAAAGTACGTAGACGTAACGGAGATGATAAACACTAGTTTGACTCGCGAGCAAAACCCTCAAATCATACCCATAACCTCCTTAGTAATAACCCATAATTTCCTTAGCTCTAGCTTGCTCGAAAACTCATTTTGAAATCATTTGGATATCACTCCGTCGTAATATTTTATGTATATTATTATTTTTGTATCGTAAAAATAATAATACTAATACTATTAATAATAAGATTAATAATAATCTTAATATTAATAATAATAATAATAATAATAATAATAATAATAATAAAATAATAATAATATAAATACAATAGAGAAAGAGATCGAGATAGTTGGAGGATATGAAACTGAGCCAGACTTCGAGCTTTTATACATGTGGCCTGCTACAATACCTCATGCGATCGCATGAGTTTTCAGTGTTTTTGCCATGCGATCGCATGGCCGCCTTATCCGTTTTTGTTTGCTAGTTCGGCGACATCATATAGTGTTTACTGCAGCAAATAGTATTTTACTGTAGCAAATAGTATTTACTGCAGCAAATAGTATTTACTCTAGCAAATAGTGTTTTACTGTAGCACTGTAGCAAATAGTGTTTACTCTAGCAAATAGTGTTTTATTTGTCAAGATATGGCCCACACACATGGTTCATGAGGTCCATGAACACAGCTGGTGTGTTAGTTAATCCAAACGGCATAACCATAAACTCATAATGACCGTAACGCGTTCTGAAAGCAGTCTTTGGAATGTCATCCTCCTTCACCCGCATTTGATGATAACCAGAACGTAAATCAATCTTCGAGTAAACTGACGAACCTTGCAGCTCATCAAACAAGTCGTCGATTCTTGGTAGTGGATAACGGTTCTTGATGGTAAGTTTATTCAACTCTCAGTAGTCGATACACAACCTGAATGTACCATCTTTCTTTTTGAAAAAAAAACAGGAGCTCCCCACGGTGATGTGCTTGGTCGAATGAAACCATGCTCCAAAATTTCTTGTAATTTGCTTTGGAGTTCCTTCATTTCACTGGGTGCAAGTCTGTATGGAGCACGAGCTATTGGTGCAGCTCCTGGTATAAGATCTATTTGAAATTCAACGGATCGGTGTGGAGGTAGTCACGGTAGTTCTTTCGGAAATACATCGGGAAATTCTTTTGCGACGGGAACATCATTGATGTTCTTTTCTTCGGTTTGTACTTTCTCGACATGTGCTAAAACAGTATAGCAACCTTTTCTTATTAGTTTTTACACCTTCAAATTACTAATAAGATTTAGCTTCGCGTTGCTCTTTTCTCCGTACACCATTAAGAGTTTTCCTTTTTCTCGTACAATGCGAATTGCATTTTTGTAACATAAGATTTCTGCTCTCTCCTTTTTCAACCAATCCATGCCAATTATCACATCAAAACTCCCTAACTCTACTGGTATCAAATCAATCTTAAATGTTTCGCTAACCAGTTTAATTTCTCGATTCCGACATATTTTATCTGCTGAAATTAATTTACCGTTTGCTAATTCGAGTAAAAATTTATTATCCAAAGTTGTCAATGGACAACTTAATTTCGCACAAAAATCTCTACTCATATAGCTTCTATCCGCACCTGATTTAAATAAAACATAAGTAGATTTAGTGACAATAAGAAACGTACCCGTGACAAGCTCTGGGTCTTCCTGCGCTTCTGCCGTATTAATATTGAAAACTCTTCCGTGGTCGTGCCCATTAGTATTTCCCTGATTCGGGCAGTTTCTAATAATGTGGCCCGGTTTTCCACATCCAAAACAAACTACGGCGGCATTATTTGTTCCGTCCTTATTTGTTATGTTAATCTTGTTATTCGTCGGTCCGTAGACCTCACACTTCGCCGCACTATGACCTTTTCTACTACACTTAGTGCAAAATGTCATGCAGAACTCATTCGGATGGTACTCTTCACACCTTTTGCATGGCTGTGTCTGCTTCTTGTTGTTATAGGAATTGTTGTTATTGCGGTTGTTATTGTTGTTGGGATGGTTGTTGTAGTTGTTGTTGTTGGGACGTTTGTTGTAGTTGTTATTGGAATTGCGATTGATGTTGCGGTTGTTGGGATAGTTTTTGCGATTGATGTTGTGATTGTTGTTATTGTTTTGGTGACTCTTATCACTGTTTTCCTCCCACTTTCTCTTGACTTGTTTCATGTTGACCTCTTCGGCTTCCTGCCCTTTAATTCTTCCCTCAATCTGGTTTATGAGGTTGTGAGCCATTCGACTTGCCTTTTGTATGGAGGCAGGCTCGTGTGAACTCACATCTTCTTGGATCCTTTCTGGTAACTCTTTAACAAATGCGTCGATCTTCTCTTCTTCATCTTTGAACACTCTTGGACATAATAGGCACAACTCTGTGAATCGTCGTTCATACGTGGTAATATCAAATCCTTGCGTTCGTAACCCTCTAAGCTCTACTTTGAGCTTATTGACCTCATTTCTGGGACGGTACTGCTCGTTCATCAAGTGTTTGAATGCTGACCATGGTGGTGCATAAGGAACATCTTGTCCCACCTGCTCGAGGTAGGTGTTCCACCATGTTAACGCAGTACCTGTGAAGGTATGCGTAGCGTACATTACTTTATCTTCTTCAGTGCACTTTGTGACACTCTTAAAAAAAAATTAATACGTGGCGGAAGCATTTATTTATTAATTACCAAATACACTTTAACAGTGTCACGTGATCATAACAAAACACATATTTAACTGGAAAAGACGTAATTACATTCTGCTTTCAAAAGTACACGGTTCATATCCTAAAAGACCACATCAGAGTTAACCCTGTCAAACATAACGTCACCATGCCCGTTTTACTGTAGCACTGTAGCAAATAGTGTTTACTCTAGCAAATAGGGTTTTACTTTTCAAGATATGGCCCACACACATGGTTCATGAGGTCCATGAACACAGCTGGCGTGTTAGTTAATCCAAACGGCATAACCATAAACTCATAATGACCGTAACGCGTTCTGAAAGCAGTCTTTGGAATGTCATCCTCCTTCACCCGCATTTGATGATAACCAGAACGTAAATCAATCTTCGAGTAAACTGACAAACCTTGCAGCTGATCAAACAAGTCGTCGATTCTTGGCAGTGGATAACGGTTTGTGATGACCCGGAAATTTTTGACAAATTTAAACTTAATCGTTAACGTTTCCGACACGATAAGTAAAGTCTATGAAGTTGAATCTCAAAATTTTGAACTATTCAATTACCCTTCGATTGTTCTCAACGATTCGCGAACAATTATATGTAAACAGATACATATTATAACTTGAAAACGTAACAAAGTGTTGAGTATACGATACTGTGCATTAACCATATTGGTTTGATTATCTGATTGATATATTTAACTACGGAGTTAAAAGATTATGCCAAACGATTGAATTAAAAGATATTTATTGAGTCCCTTAAAGATTATGATATTATTACGAGTCTCTGTTGTGAGGCCCACGTTGATTTGGGGAATCGTTCATTTTTAACGATATTCGAAATAAATGGTAAAGTGTTAGTTTAAATAACATAATTTGGACACATACAATAATAAGAAATATTAACTGTTAGAATTAGATATATGAATAACCTGTGGTGTGTAATTTAAAAACGTGTTTATGAATATTGAAAATATATATTTAATAATATGATAAAATGTAATATTAATTTGGTTATAAAACGTTTTGATTTAAAATTATATATACTATGATAACGAGAAGATGATTTATAGAAGTAAATGACCAATACACTCGAAAGATTAAGATCTACTTTGAGTGGAATAATTTAGAGATAATTTAAGACTATATTTTGACAAAGGTGCGAGTCACGAAACATAAAGTACAAGTTTTCTCAGCGTACGAAAGGACGTTCGAAAAACCAGAACCGGGACATAAGTCGCGTGATGACGTACGACTTATCGGAACAAAAATTACAAATCAACTATGCACGGGAATATAATATAATATATAATTAATTACTTTAAATTATATATATTATATTAATATTTAAATATGTCGACAAACTAGAAGTTAAAAGAATGTGAGCTGGATCAGAGGGTCATGCGATCGCATGCCCTTGAAGCACAAATCCCATGCGATCGCATGGGGTGCTTTTTCAGAAAAGGTTCTATAAATTGATCGAGTTCTGGCTTAATTCTCACACACACATATTTATCTATATTACTCCGTATAAGATTTATTATTTATTATTATTATTTATTATTATTATTATTATTATTATTTTTATTATTATTATTATTATTATATTATTATTATTATTATTATTATTATTATTATTATTATTATTATTATTAAGATTAATATTATTATTATTAATCTTATTATTATTATAATTATTTATAGATATCGTTATTATTAGTATTATACATAAAATACTACGACGAGGTTATGAACGTGTCACTTTCAAAATGGGTTATCAAACGGATTAAAGCTAAGAAAAATATGGGTTATAGCTATGGAGGTTAAGGGTAATGTTCATGGATATTGTTCGCAAGTCAAACCTAATGTTTATCATCTCTGTTGCGTCTACGTACTTTTCTGAAATATTGAATCACAATATTGATACGTAAGCATTTATATTTTATCTTTTATAAATTAATAGTGTATACATGTCTAGTGCTCGAGTATATATATTTATACATGTTTGTATGCTAAATTTCGTCGTTAAACAGTTTATAATGAATCACGAATTAAATACATATATTACTGGTAAAAGGTATATGATATACATGTTTTTGGAAAGCTGGCGAAAAATCAGTAACTTTTCATTTAGACACCGAATAGTTTCGATGAACGGATTAAAAGATATGATCAACTGAATTATGACTGACGTTAATTGAAATTGCTTTTGAATCTGCAATTAAGATTTAAACAACTTGTTTACGAGATTGATAAAATGGATTTTTGAATATTACCAACCGAGTAAATGAATCCTTATACAAGGTACGTCTTGTTTTGTTGAACTATTGTCAAAAATGACTTTTTGAAATGAATTTTGATAAACTTTTGTATGTCAATCTCGAGCATTAGGATTGTGATACACTATGACCTGACCTAGCTTGATAGACATTTATTGACCAATATATGTTCTCTAGGTTGAGATCTACGATTATTTGATATTCCGAGTTTCGGTCACATTACGATGAACAACTTTATGTGCGGCTAAGGTGAGTTTCATTTGCTCCCTTTTTAATTGCTTTTGCAATATATATTTTTGGGCTGAGAATACATGCACTTTATTTAAACGCAATGGATACAAGTACATACTAAATTCTACACTGAGTTTGAACCGAAAATCCCTTAGCTTTGGTAACTTGTAACTGCCAGTTATAAGAACCGGTGGGTGCGAGTAGTAGTATATGGATCCATAGGGCTTGATATCCCCGTCCGAGCTAGAGCACTAGCCTTTTAACGGACGTATGCTAATTGAGAAGCGTACACGTTGGTTTGCGTGTATTATTAAGATGATTATACAAAGGGTACAAATTATATATACGTTAAGTTTAGTTACCAGGGTGCTCAATTTCGTAGAATATTTTGATAAACGTTTCTGGATGAAACAACTGAAATCTTGTGATCCACTTTTATATACAGATTATGCGAAACACTAAAACTATGAACTCACCAACCTTTGTGTTGACACTTGTTAGCATGTTTATTCTCAGGTTCCCTAGAAGTCTTCCGCTGTTTGCTTACATGTTATACAAGCTATGTGCATGGAGTCTTGCATGCTTTATTCAAGAAAACGTTGCATTCACAAAACCATCATCATGTATCTATTTTGACTGCATTGTCAACTGAAGTATTATTGTAAACAATTATTTACGGTGATTGTCTATATGTAGAAATCATCAGATGTCGAAAACCTTGAAATTAAATGGTATGCCTTTTCAAAAGAATGCAATGTTTACAACACGTATCATATAGAGGTCAAATACCTCGCAATGGAATAAATGAATGACGTGTTCGTCCATATGGATTTGGATCGATCATCACACGGTTCTTGATGGTAAGTTTATTCAACTCTCAGTAGTCGATACACAACCTGAATGTACCATCTTTCTTTTTGACAAACAAAACAGGAGCTCCCCACGGTGATGTGCTTGGTCGAATGAAACCATGCTCCAAAAGTTCTTGTAATTTGCTTTGGAGTTCCTTCATTTCACTGGGTGCAAGTCTGTATGGAGCACGAGCTATTGGTGCAGCTCCTGGTATAAGATCTATTTGAAATTCAACGGATCGGTGTGGAGGTAGTCACGGTAGTTCTTTCGGAAATACATCGGGAAATTCTTTTGCGACGGGAACATCATTGATGTTCTTTTCTTCAGTTTGTACTTTCTTGACATGTGCTAGAACAGTATAGCAACCTTTTCTTATTAGTTTTTGCGCCTTCAAATTACTAATAAGATTTAGCTTCGCGTTGCTCTTTTCTCCGTACACCATTAAGAGTTTTCCTTTTTCTCGTACAATGCGAATTGCATTTTTGTAACATAAGATTTCTGCTCTCTCCTTTTTCAACCAATCCATGCCAATTATCACATCAAAACTCCCTAACTCTACTGGTATCAAATCAATCTTAAATGTTTCGCTAACCAGTTTAATTTCTCGATTCCGACATATTTTATCTGCTGAAATTAATTTACCGTTTGCTAATTCGAGTAAAAAATTATTATCCAAAGTTGTCAATGGACAACTTAATTTCGCACAAAAATCTCTACTCATATAGCTTCTATCCGCACCTGATTCAAATAAAACATTAGTAGATTTATTGACAATAAGAAACGTACCCGTGACAAGCTTCGGGTCTTCCTGCGCTTCTGCCGTATTAATATTGAAAACTCTTTCGTGGTCGTGCCCATTAGTATTTCCCTGATTCGGGCCGTTTCTAATAATGTGGCCCGGTTTTCCACATCCAAAACAAACTACGGCGGCATTATTTGTTCCGACATTATTTGTTCTGTTAATCTTGTTATTCGTCGGTCCGTAGACCTCACACTTCGCCGCACTATGACCTTTTCTACTACACTTGGTGCAAAATGTCATGCAGAACTCATTCGGATGGTACTCTTCACACCTTTTGCATGGCTGTGTCTGCTTCTTGTTGTTATAGGAATTGTTGTTATTGCGGTTGTTATTGTTGTTGGGACGGTTGTTGTAGTTGTTGTTGTTGGGACGTTTGTTGTAGTTGTTATTGGAATTGCGATTGATGTTGCGGTTGTTGGGATAGTTTTTGCGATTGATGTTGTGATTGTTGTTATTGTTTTGGTGACTCTTGTCACTGTTTTCCTCCCACTTTCTCTTGACTTGTTTCATGTTGACCTCTTCGGCCGCCTGCTCTTTAATTCTTCCCTCAATCTGGTTTATGAGTTTGTGAGCCATTCGACTTGCCTTTTGTATGGAGGCAGCCTCGTGTGAACTCACATCTTCTTGGATCCTTTCTGGTAACTCTTTAACTAATGCGTCGATCTTCTCTTCTTCATCTTCGAACCCTCTTGGACATAATAGGCACAACTCTGTGAAACGTCGTTCATACGTGGTAATCTCGAATCCTTGCGTTCGTAACCCTCTAAGCTCTACTTTGAGCTTATTGACCTCATTTCTGGGACGGTACTGCTCGTTCATCAAGTGTTTGAATGCTGACCATGGTGGTGCATAAGGAACATCTTGTCCCACCTGCTCGAGGTAGGTGTTCCACCATGTTAACGCAGTACCTGTGAAGGTATGCGTAGCGTACATTACTTTATCTTCTTCAGTGCACTTTGTGACACTCTTAAAAAAAAAAAAATACGTGGCGGAAGCATTTATTTATTAATTACCAAATATACTTTAACAGTGTCACGTGATCATAACAAAATACATATTTAACTGGAAAAGACGTAATTACATTCTGCTTTCAAAAGTACACGGTTCATATCCTAAAAGACCACATCAGAGTTAACCCTGTCAAACATAACATCACCATGCCCGTTTTACTGTAGCACTGTAGCAAATAGTGTTTACTCTAGCAAATAGGGTTTTACTTTTCAAGATATGGCCCACACACATGGTTCATGAGGTCCATTAACACAGCTGGTGTGTTAGTTAATCCAAATGGCATAACCATAAACTCATAATGATCGTAACGCGTTCTGAAAGCAGTCTTTGGAATGTCATCCTCCTTCACCAGCATTTGATGATAACCAGAACGTAAATCAATCTTCGAGTAAACTGACGAACCTTGCAGCTCATCAAACAAGTCGTCGATTCTTGGTAGTGGATAACGGTTCTTGATGGTAAGTTTATTCAACTCTCAGTAGTCGATACACAACCTGAATGTACCATCTTTCTTTTTGACAAACAAAACAGGAGCTCCCCACGGTGATGTGCTTGGTCGAATGAAACCATGCTCCAAAAGTTCTTGTAATTTGCTTTGGAGTTCCTTCATTTCACTGGGTGCAAGTCTGTATGGAGCACGAGTTATTGGTGCTGCTCCTGGTATAAGATCTATTTGAAATTCAACGGATCGGTGTAGAGGTAGTCCCGGTAGTTCTTTCGAAAATACATCGGGAAATTCTTTTGCGACGGGAACATCATTGATGTTCTTTTCTTCAGTTTGTACTTTCTCGACATGTGCTAGAACGGTATAGCAACCTTTTCTTATTAGTTTTTGCGCCTTCAAATTACTAATAAGATTTAGCTTCGCGTTGCTCTTTTCTCCGTACACCATTAAGAGTTTTCCTTTTTCTCGTACAATGCGAATTGCATTTTTGTAACATAAGATTTCTGCTCTCTCCTTTTTCAACCAATCCATGCCAATTATCACATCAAAACTCCTTAACTCTACTGGTATCAAATCAATCTTTAATGTTTCGCTAACCAGTTTAATTTCTCGATTCCGACATATTTTATCTGCTGAAATTAATTTACCGTTTGCTAATTCGAGTAAAAATTTATTATCCAAAGTTGTCAATGGACAACTTAATTTCGCACAAAAATCTCTACTCATATAGCTTCTATCCGCACCTGATTCAAATAAAACATAAGTAGATTTATTGACAATAAGAAACGTACCCGTGACAATCTCCGGGTCTTCCTGCGCTTCTGCCGTATTAATATTGAAAACTCTTCCGTGGTCGTGCCCATTAGTATTTCCCTGATTCGGGCCGTTTCTAATAATGTGGCCCAGTTTTCCACATCCAAAACAAACTACAGCGGCATTATTTGTTCCGACATTATTAGTTCTATTAATCTTGTTATTCGTCGGTCCGTAGACCTCACACTTCGCCGCACTATGACCTTTTCTACTACACTTGGTGCAAAATGTCATGCAGAACTCATTCGGATGGTACTCTTTACACCTTTTGCATGGCTGTGTCTGCTTCTTGTTGTTATAGGAATTGTTGTTATTGCGGTTGTTATTGTTGTTGGGATGGTTGTTGTAGTTATTGTTGTTGGGACGTTTGTTGTAGTTGTTATTGGAATTGCGATTGATGTTGCGGTTGTTGGGATAGTTTTTGCGATTGATGTTGTGATTGTTGTTATTGTTTTGGTGACTCTTGTCACTGTTTTCCTCCCACTTTCTCTTGACTTGTTTCATGTTGACCTCTTCGGCCGCCTGCTCTTTAATTCTTCCCTCAATCTGGTTTATGAGTTTGTGAGCCATTCAACTTGCCTTTTGTATGGAGGCAGGCTCGTGTGAACTCACATCTTCTTGGATCCTTTCTGGTAACTCTTTAACAAATGCGTCGATCTTCTCTTCTTTATCTTCGAACACTCTTGGACATAATAGGCACAACTCTGTGAATCGTCGTTCATACGTGGTAATATCGAATCCTTGCATTCGTAACCCTCTAAGCTCTACTTTGAGCTTATTGACCTCATTTCTGGGACGGTACTGCTCGTTCATCAAGTGTTTGAATGCTGACCATGGTGGTGCGTAAGGAACATCTTGTCCCACCTGCTCGAGGTAGGTGTTCCACCATGTTAACGCACTACCTGTGAAGGTATGCGTAGCGTACATTACTTTATCTTCTTCAGTGCACTTTGTGACACTCTTAAAAAAAAATTTAATACGTGGCGGAAGCATTTATTTATTAATTACCAAATACACTTTAACAGTGTCACGTGATCATAACAAAATACATATTTAACTGGAAAAGACGTAATTACATTCTGCTTTCAAAAGTACACGGTTCATATCCTAAAAGACCACATCAGAGTTAACCCTGTCAAACATAACATCACCATGCCCGTTTAACTGTAGCACTGTAGCAAATAGTGTTTACTCTAGCAAATAGGGTTTTACTTTTCAAGATATGGCCCACACACATGGTTCATGAGGTCCATGAACACAGCTGGCGTGTTAGTTAATCCAAACGGCATAACCATAAACTCATAATGACCGTAACGCGTTCTGAAAGTAGTCTTTGGAATGTCATCCTCCTTCACCCGCATTTGATGATAACCTGAACGTAAATCAATCTTCGAGTAAACTGACGAACCTTGCAGCTGATCAAACAAGTCATCGATTCTTGGTAGTGGATAACGGTTCTTGATGGTAAGTTTATTCAACTCTCAGTAGTCGATACACAACCTGAATGTACCATCTTTCTTTTTTACAAACAAAATAGGAGCTCCCCACGGTGATGTGCTTGGTTGAATGAAACCATGCTCCAAAAGTTCTTGTAATTTGCTTTGGAGTTCCTTAATTTCACTGGGTGCAAGTCTGTATGGAGCACGAGCTATTGGTGCAGCTCCTGGTATAAGATCTATTTGAAATTCAACGGATCGGTGTGGAGGTAGTCCCGGTAGTTCTTTCGGAAATACATCGGGAAATTCTTTTGCGACGGGAGAATCATTGATGTTCTTTTCTTCGGTTTGTACTTTCTCGACATGTGCTAGAACAGTATAGCAACCTTTTCTTATTAGTTTTTGCGCCTTCAAATTACTAATAAGATTTAGCTTCGCGTTGCTCTTTTCTCCGTACACCATTAAGAGTTTTCCTTTTTCTCGTACAATGCGAATTACATTTTTGTAACATAAGATTTCTGCTCTCTCCTTTTTCAACCAATCCATGCCAATTATCACATCAAAACTCCCTAACTCTACTGGTATCAAATCAATCTTAAATGTTTCGCTAACCAGTTTAATTTCTCGATTCCGACATATTTTATCTGCTGAAATTAATTTACCGTTTGCTAATTCGAGTAAAAATTTATTATCCAAAGTTGTCAATGGACAACTTAATTTCGCACAAAAATCTCTACTCATATAGCTTCTATCCGCACCTGATTCAAATAAAACATAAGTAGATTTATTGACAATAAGAAACGTACCCGTGACAAGCTCCGGGTCTTCCTGCGCTTCTGCCGTATTAATATTGAAAACTCTTCCGTGGTCGTGCCCATTAGTATTTCCCTGATTCGTGCAGTTTCTAATAATGTGGCCCAGTTTTCCACATCCAAAACAAACTATGGCGGCATTTTTTGTTCCGACATTATTTGTTCTGTTAATCTTGTTATTCGTCGGTCCGTAGACCTCACACTTCGCCGCACTATGACCTTTTCTACTACACTTGGTGCAAAATGTCATGCAGAACTCATTCGGATGGTACTCTTCACACCTTTTGCATGGCTGTGTCTGCTTCTTGTTTTTATAGGAATTGTTGTTATTGCGGTTGTTATTGTTGTTGGGACGGTTGTTGTAGTTGTTGTTGTTGGGACGTTTGTTGTAGTTGTTATTGGAATTGCGATTGATGTTGCGGTTGTTGGGATAGTTTTTGCGATTGATGTTGTGATTGTTGTTATTGTTTTGGTGACTCTTGTCACTGTTTTCCTCCCACTTTCTCTTGACTTGTTTCATGTTGACCTCTTCGGCCGCCTGCTCTTTAATTCTTCCCTCAATCTGGTTTATGAGTTTGTGAGCCATTCAACTTGCCTTTTGTATGGAGGCAGGCTCGTGTGAACTCACATCTTCTTGGATCCTTTCTGGTAACTCTTTAACAAATGCGTCGATCTTCTCTTCTTCATCTTCGAACACTCTTGGACATAATAGGCACAACTCTGTGAATCGTCGTTCATACGTGGTAATATCGAATCCTTGCATTCGTAACCCTCTAAGCTCTACTTTGAGCTTATTGACCTCATTTCTGGGACGGTACTGCTCGTTCATCAAGTGTTTGAATGCTGACCACGGTGGTGCGTAAGGAACATCTTGTCCCACCTGCTCGAGGTAGGTGTTCCACCATGTTAACGCACTACCTGTGAAGGTATGCGTAGCGTACATTACTTTATCTTCTTCAGTGCACTTTGTGACACTCTTAAAAAAAAAATTAATACGTGGCGGAAGCATTTATTTATTAATTACCAAATACACTTTAACAGTGTCACGTGATCATAACAAAATACATATTTAACTGGAAAAGACGTAATTACATTCTGCTTTCAAAAGTACACGGTTCATATCCTAAAGGACCACATCAGAGTTAACCCTGTCAAACATAACATCACCATGCCCGTTTTACTGTAGCACTGTTGCAAATAGTGTTTACTCTAGCAACTAGGGTTTTACTTTTCAAGATATGGCCCACACACATGGTTCATGAGGTCCATGAACACAGCTGGCGTGTTAGTTAATCCAAACGGCATAACCATAAACTCATAATGACCGTAACGCGTTCTGAAAGCAGTCTTTGGAATGTCATCCTCCTTCACCCGCATTTGATGATAACCTGAACGTAAATCAATCTTCGAGTAAACTGACGAACCTTGCAGCTGATCAAACAAGTCGTCGATTCTTGGTAGTGGATAACGGTTCTTGATGGTAAGTTTATTCAACTCTCAGTAGTCGATACACAACCTGAATGTACCATCTTTCTTTTTTACAAACAAAACAGGAGCTCCCCACGGTGATGTGCTTGGTTGAATGAAACCATGCTCCAAAAGTTCTTGTAATTTGCTTTGGAGTTCCTTCATTTCACTGGGTGCAAGTCTGTATGGAGCACGAGCTATTGGTGCAGCTCCTGGTATAAGATCTATTTGAAATTCAACAGATCGGTGTGGAGGTAGTCCCGGTAGTTCTTTCGGAAATACATCGGGAAATTCTTTTGCGACGGGAGAATCATTGATGTTCTTTTCTTCGGTTTGTACTTTCTCGACATGTGCTTGAACAGTATAGCAACCTTTTCTTATTAGTTTTTGCGCCTTCAAATTACTAATAAGATTTAGCTTCGCGTTGCTCTTTTCTCCGTACACCATTAAGAGTTTTCCTTTTTCTCGTACAATGCGAATTACATTTTTGTAACATAAGATTTCTGCTCTCTCCTTTTTCAACCAATCCATGCCAATTATCACATCAAAACTCCCTAACTCTACTGGTATCAAATCAATCTTAAATGTTTCGCTAACCAGTTTAATTTCTCGATTCCGACATATTTTATCTGCTGAAATTAATTTACCGTTTGCTAATTCGAGTAAAAATTTATTATCCAAAGTTGTCAATGGACAACTTAATTTCGCACAAAAATCTCTACTCATATAGCTTCTATCCGCACCTGATTCAAATAAAACATAAGTAGATTTATTGACAATAAGAAACGTACCCGTGACAAGCTCCGGGTCTTCCTGCGCTTCTGCCGTATTAATATTGAAAACTCTTCCGTGGTCGTGCCCATTAGTATTTCCCTGATTCGTGCAGTTTCTAATAATGTGGCCCAGTTTTCCACATCCAAAACAAACTATGGCGGCATTATTTGTTCCGACATTATTTGTTCTGTTAATCTTGTTATTCGTCGGTCCGTAGACCTCACACTTCGCCGCACTATGACCTTTTCTACTACACTTGGTGCAAAATGTCATGCAGAACTCATTCGGATGGTACTCTTCACACCTTTTGCATGGCTGTGTCTGCTTCTTGTTGTTATAGGAATTGTTGTTATTGCGGTTGTTATTGTTGTTGGGACGGTTGTTGTAGTTGTTGTTGTTGGGACGTTTGTTGTAGTTGTTATTGGAATTGCGATTGATGTTGCGGTTGTTGGGATAGTTTTTGCGATTGATGTTGTGATTGTTGTTATTGTTTTGGTGACTCTTGTCACTGTTTTCCTCCCACTTTCTCTTGACTTGTTTCATGTTGACCTCTTCGGCCGCCTGCTCTTTAATTCTTCCCTCAATCTGGTTTATGAGTTTGTGAGCCATTCGACTTGCCTTTTGTATGGAGGCAGGCTCGTGTGAACTCACATCTTCTTGGATCCTTTCTGGTAACTCTTTAACAAATGCGTCGATCTTCTCTTCTTCATCTTCGAACACTCTTGGACATAATAGGCACAACTCTGTGAATCGTCGTTCATATGTGGTAATATCGAATCCTTGCGTTCGTAACCCTCTAAGCTCTACTTTAAGCTTATTGACCTCATTTCTGGGTCGGTACTGCTCGTTCATCAAGTGTTTGAATGCTGACCATGGTGGTGCGTAAGGAACATCTTGTCCCACCTGCTCGAGGTAGGTGTTCCACCATGTTAACGCACTACCTGTGAAGGTATGCGTAGCGTACATTACTTTATCTTCTTCAGTGCACTTTGTGACACTCTTAAAAAAAAATTTAATACGTTGCGGAAGCATTTATTTTTTAATTTCCAAATACACTTTAACAGTGTCACGTGATCATAACAAAATACATATTTAACTGGAAAAGACGTAATTACATTCTGCTTTCAAAAGTACACGGTTCATATCCTAAAAGACCACATCAGAGTTAACCTTGTCAAACATAACATCACCATGCCCGTCTTCTCCCAAAAAGCACTATCTACAAAAGCTATCAACCTGCAGGGCGGAGATGGAGGGGAATTAGCACGAAGCTAAGTGAGTACGACTAACTACAGGCCATACCATACAGAAGTGTTATACTAATCATGTCACATAGTCTAACACACAAACATCACCCAAGTGCCATCTACAGAGACTCTGGTGGCTCGGCAAACCATTAACCACCGGCTGATCGGACTAGGGCTTACCAGATGTTCCTCCGCCACCGTATGTATATATATAATCCACACGCGAGGGACGCGTCATTCACATATATATACACCACGATTGTCTAGGCCACCACATGAGGAACCCAACCCGCAGGTTGATCTCTCCTACCGAGGCCACCACACAATAGGGACGCACTGGGCTCCAGCAGACAAGCATCAACCAACATGCAGTCATCACATCGTAATAACTAACCACATCAATAAGTATATCTAACAAGCATGACAATCATAATATAACTAACCACATCGTAATAACTAACCACATCAATAAGCTACTCTATACTATATTCTCCAGTCAGTCCCCAGCAACCAGCTCAGATAATCTACTACTGAGCGGCTTCTTTATCCTTATCACCTGAACATAAGGCAAATCAAGTTAGTTACTGTACATTCACATCAAATAACATAGTACAGAAATTTTTTGTATCAAAAAGCGTCCGCTAAAAATTTTTTTGTTTAACACTTATGCACTTTTAAAATTTACATCCTGATCATCAAAATACAAACGGGCAGCATGACGGCTAAAAATCATCACTTGGTAAAATATTTCACTGCCAAAGACACTCGGTCGACTATCAGAGACAGCCGGCCGACTGTCTACAATCACTCGGCCGAGTGTCTAGTCACTCAGTCGATGGTCTCTCACAGACACACTCGGCTGTGGGTCTTACACACTCGGTCGATGGTCGAGTCGGTCGGTCGAGTGTCTCGATACACTCGGCCGACTGTGTTTATCTGTAGAAGCTGAAGACAAAATGACGGGTTTCACCTAAAATCGACCAATTCTTGCTCTAGAGCTCGATTATGACCTCAAAACCGACCAAATCGAAGACACTAAACATGTAGAAACATAAACCCACAAAATTTAGACTCAAACAACATCAAATCTAAGCATTTTGACCCAATTTACACACTTTGTAAAAACTAACATAAAAACTCAATTTTCTTGAAGATTAAAGCATGAAATCTTTTGATTCTTACCTTGATAGACTCAGTAAATCACAAGGAACAAGATAATAAGAAAGATTCGAGCTCAAGAACAAGGATTCAAGATTAGGGTTATGGTAGTTGGATAGGATGAAGAACGAGATGTGTTTGTGTGTGTGAATATTCTGGAAGCAAATGAGGAAAGAAGCAGCACTATAGTCACTTAATTGGGTTTAATTCCCACACTGTGCAACACACGGGTATTTATCAGTTATCTGATATCTTTCGTACATCATTTGGCAACCCAAACGAAGTCCAAATTAAATAAACAAACCTGTTCTGTGACCCTTGTCACAAACTGGTCCTAACCACATCATTAAATAATAATAAACATTAAATAAAAATAAAAGCATATATAAACACAACATATACTTAAGGGCATTTTAGTAATCTTACAACTAGGCCCGATTGAGGATGTTACAAATCTACCCTCCTTAAGAAGATTTCGTCCTCGAAATCTGGTCAAGGTCAAATAACTGGGGATAGCGCGTCCTCATTAACTCCTCGATTTCCCACGTCAGGTTAAACCTAAACTGTGCCGCCATTCCACCAATACCATTGAAATCTGCTTTTTTCTTAACTTGGTGACCTTCCTGTCTACTATTCGAATTGGCTCTTCTACTAATTTCTTAGTCAAATCAACTTTCAAATCTTTCAACGGAAGAATTTGACTTTCATCGTCTACTTTTCACTTTCGTAAATAACACACATTGAATGTGTTGTGAATTCCTGCTAACTCTGAAGGAAGATCTAAAACAACAGTTTGATCATTCAGAATTTCTTTGATCGGAAATGGCCCAATTAATCTCAGTGCTAGTTTACCACGTTTGCCAAATCTGATAACCCCTTTCCACGGCGAAACCTTCAAGTATACACGATCACCTACATTAAATGTTACCGGACGTCTGCGCAGATCAGCATACATCTTTTGTCTATCTCTAGCTGCTTTTAACTTCTCACGTGCAATTTCAACCTTTTCTGCAGTTATCTGAACAAATTCGGGACCTGCAAATTGTTTCTCACCTGCTTCTAACCAACATGTAGGAGTTCTGCACTTGCGGCCATACAGCATTTCATAATGCGGCATTCCGATACTCGAATGATATGAATTGTTGTAAACAAACTCTATCAATGGAAGATGTGAATCCCAAGAACCACCATATTCTAAGGTACATGCTCTCAACATATCTTCTAATGTCTGAATTGTTCGTTCACTCTGACCGTCAGTTTGTGAATGATAAGTTGTACTTAGATTCATACGCGTACCCAGATTCTGTTGTAAACTGTTCTAGAAGTTTGATACGAACCTAGTATCCCTGTCGGAAACTATTGACAACGGTACACCATGTCGACTAACTATCTCTTTTAAGTACAACTCTGCCAAATCACTCAACGAAGCTGTTTCACGAGTAGCTAAGAAGTGAGCACTCTTTGTCAGATGATCCACTATCACCCAGATCATGTCATGCCCTTTCTAGGTTCGGGGTAACTTGGTTACAAAATCCATCGTTTTATGATCCCATTTCCACTTAGGAATTTCTAACTGTCGTAGAGACCCATATGGTTTCTAATGTTCTGCTTTAACTTGCGCACAAATATGACATTTCTCAACGAAACCTGCAACATCTGTCTTCATTGTCGGCCACCAATACAACGTTTTCAAATCTCTTTACATCTTAGTACTACCCGGATGTACTGTCAATCTTGATTTATGCGCTTCTGTAAGGATTAAATCCCTCAAATCTCCAAGCATAGGCACCCAAATTCGGTCTTTATAGGTCTTTTATCCTCTAGAATCATTGCATAGGTCAAATTTTCTTTTGGTCATTTGCTCAGTCTTTAGGTTTTCATCATTCAATGCTACTAACTGAACGGTTTTCAATCAATCGATCAAGTCTGAAACTATCTCAATTCTCATAAATCTGACATTTTCGACTATTTTCTTACGACTTAGAGCATCTGCGACCACATTTGCTTTTCCCGGATGGTATTTAATCTCACAATTATAGTCTTTAATCAACTCTTGACATCGACATTGACGCATATTTAATCCTTTCTGTGAAAAGATGTACTGAAGACTCTTATGATCTGTATAGATTTCACAATGTGTACCATACAAATAATGTCTCTAAAGCTTCAAAGCAAACACAACTGCAGTTAACTCTAAATCGTGAGTAGGGTAGTTTCGTTCGTGATTTTTCAACTGTCGTGAAGCATACGCTATGACTTTATTTCTTTGCATCAAAACACAACCCAGACCTGCACGTGACGCATCACAGTAAACCACAAAATCTTCTGTTCCCTCTGGTAAAGCTAAAACCGGCGCTTAACATAACAACTGTTTGAGAGTCTGAAAAGCTTTTTCTTCTTCATCTGTCCATCGAAAGACTACATCTTTTCTGGTTAACTTATTTAACGGACCTGCTATTTTAGAAAAGTCTTTAATAAATCTACGGTAATAACCTACTAAACCCAGAAAACTCTTAATTTCTGTCGGTGTTTTTGGCGAGTTCCAATTCATCACAGCTTCTATCTTAGACTGATCTACTTTGATACCCTGTTCACAAATCACATGGCCCAGAAACTGTACTTCCCGTAACCAAAATTCACACTTGGAGAACTTGGCATACAACTGTTCCTGTTTCAGAAGCTCTAACACCAACCTCAGATGCGTAGCATGATCTTCCTCAGTTTTTGAATATATCAAGATAGCATCTATGAAGACAATCACAAACTTATCCAGATACTAGCGACACACCCTGTTCATTAAATCCATAAACACTGCTGGCGCGTTCGTTAACCGGAATGGCATAACTAAAAAACTCATAATGACCATATCTTGTTCTAAACGCTATTTTCGGTATGTCGGTCTCTGCAACACGTACCTGATGATAACCTGAATGTAAATCAATCTTTGAAAAGTAGGAAGCACCCTGTAACTGATCAAATAAGTCATCTATTCTTGGTAACGGATACTTTTTCTTGATTGTTCTCTTATTCAAGTCGCGGTAATCTATACACATTATAAGGACCCATCTTTCTTTTTCACAAACAACACAGGAGCACCCCACGGTGAAGAACTTGGTCGGATAAAGCCCTTATTTAACAGTTCCTGAATCTAAGACATCATTTCTCAGATTTCTGATGGAGCTAATCTGTAAGGAGCTTTTACAACTGGTGTAGCACCTGGAACCAAATCAATTTTATACTCTACTTCACGTAATGGAGGTAACCCTGGTAATTCATCTGGAAACACTTCGAGAAATTCTGACACAACGGGAATATCGGTCACCTGCTTCTTTTCTTTCTTAACATCGATCACGTAAGCTAAGAACGAATCACACCCTTTCGATATCGCCTTCTGAGCTTTCATTAGGGAAACCATAGGGAAGTTAAATCCATTGCGCTCTCCCCTAGATATCACTCGGGATCCATCGTCCAAACGGAAAGAAATCATCTTCTTATCACACTTAATATTAGCCCTATTAGCTCTTAACCAATTCATGCCTATGACTACATCAAAGCTAGGTATAGGCATCAACAAACATGTCAAAGGGAAGGAATGGTCGTCAATTTTGATGGTAATTCCAGACACAGATGATGTGCATGGAACCATTTTACCATCAGCTACTTCTATTCCCAAAGGCGCATCTAACATCCTAACAGGCAACTTTAACTTATCACAGAAGCCTAAGGACATAAAAGAACGATTTGCTCCTGAATCAAACAACACACGAGCTGGCAAGGAATTAGCCAAGAACATACCAGTAATGACATCATCGGTAGAAGTTGCAGCATCTACCATCATCTAAAACGCCCTTGCCTCTGTTGTTGGCGGATTCTTTCTCTTCTGCCCGGCGGTCGAAGCAGAAGATCCCCCAGAAGTAGCCGACCTCACCCCTGACCCTGCCCCAGAACCAATTCTTGATGCAGATGGACAATTCGCTGATCTATGACCTACCTGATGACAAGTCCAACACACATCGGACTTAAAGGAACAAGTTATTATTTCATGACCTAGTACTCCACATCTCAAACATCTTCGGGTCATTGGAGAACATGGACCGGCATGAGTCGACTTACAAACATTACACCAACC
Organism: Rutidosis leptorrhynchoides; assembly: GCF_046630445.1. Taxonomy (NCBI): domain Eukaryota; kingdom Viridiplantae; phylum Streptophyta; class Magnoliopsida; order Asterales; family Asteraceae; genus Rutidosis; species Rutidosis leptorrhynchoides. The sequence goes on from NC_092336.1 coordinate 249,281,900, forward strand.
AGACTGACTAGAACCCAATCCACTCATACTAGACTTACTTTTCTATTTAAACCCACCTAACTTCTTACCACGAAAACCCAATTGCTTACTTGACTGTTGAGTAGACTGACCACCAGTTTGACTTTTTGATTTCCCCCCAAAATATCCACCTTTTGAACTTTCTCTTTTCTCTGCCATTATATCACCTTCTGCAACTTTAGCCATCTCATGAGCCTGTGCCAAGGTTGTTGCAAATCTCGCCATGGTTCTGTACTCTGGCTTAATCACCGGCATGAAATGCTGAATTTTATCCTTTTTAGTCGGTACCCATTGTTGAACAAACCTTAACTTTGATGTGAAATCTCTGAAAACTTCATCAATCGTCATACTTTCTGTCATCTTCATACTCAGAAACTCAGTTTTCAATCTTTCCATCTCATACTCAGAACAATACTGCTCACGAACCTTAGCAGCAAATTGTTCCCAAGTAATCTGGCTGATCTGTTCCTTGGGTAAATAGACAGTAATAGAGTCCCACCATTCCATTGCTTCACCCTTGAGAAGTCTACTTGCAAACAGTACCATAGATTCAGGCTCACAGAAACATGCTTCCAACGCTCGCTTTACTTCTCTTATCCAATTGAGGGTCACTGTAGGGTTTGTGTGACCGCTGTACTCAGGAGGTTTACAGTCTAGAAACTGTTTATAGGTACACTTCTTTCTCGTCTCAGGAATTTGAAAAGGGTATATCATTTGATTTGGAAATGCCTGGTTAAGCGGGAATGGCATTGCGAGGTTTTGATAGGTGGTTTGAGGAAACTGTGACTGAGAACTGCCACTGGCTTGAGTATAAAAGTTAGGAGGAAAGGTTGTGTTTAACGCAGTGGTATTAGGGTTCCATTGCGCCCATTCTTGTTCCAATTCCTTAATTTTCTCCTGAGCTTCTAGTAATCAGCTTTGAAGGTTTATAACTTCCTGTGAGGTTTCCTCTTCCGATGCCACATGTCCATCTTCATCGGGAGCTCGAAAGGTTCCAGTTTCGGAGGCAGTGGGGCCAGTAGGGTTTGCTTCATTATCTGCCATTACTGCACTACCACAACACTCACACCAATGCTTAGTATAAACTCGGTTAGTATTAACAACTAACACATAACCTGCCCTAATACTCACTTAACCCATCCCCAGCATGTTATGTTCGACATGACTTTACTAAGTTTGGGAACATGACATTTAGATCACAATGCACATGATGCCAAACTAAGATCTGATACCAACTTGTGACACTCCTAATTTTTTTTTTTAATACGTGGCGGAAGCATTTATTTATTAATTACCAAATACACTTTAACGGTGTCACGTGATCATAACAAAATACATATTTAACTGGAAAAGATGTAATTACATTCTGCTTTCAAAAGTACACGGTTCATATCCTAAAAGACCACATCAGAGTTAACCCTATCAAACATAACATCACCATGCCCATCTTCTCCCAAAAAGCACTATCTACAAAAGCTATCAACCTGCAGGGAAGAGATGGAGGGGAATTAGCACGAAGTTAAGTGAGTACGACTAACTACAGGTCATAGCATACAGAAGTGTTATACTAATCATGTCACATAGTCTAACACACAAACATCACCCAAATGTCGTCTACAGAGACTCTGGCGGCTCGGCCAAACCATTAACCACAAGCTGATTTGGACTGGGGCTTACCAGAAGTTCCTCCACCACCGGTCTAACACACAAAAATCACCCAAGTGCCGTCTATAGTTTTTAATTATCTAACCTAAAACAGCCCGCGGTTTTACTACGACGGTGTATGTCCGGTTTTACGGTGTTCATCGTGTTTCCAGGTTTTAAATCATTAAGTTAGCATATCACACAGATATAGAACATGTGTTTAGTTGATTTTTAAAAGTTAAGTTAGAAGGATTAACTTTGTTTGCGAACAAGTTTAAAATCAACTAAACTATGTTTTAGTGATTATAAGTTTAAATCTTCGAATAATATAGTTTTATATATATGAATCGAATGATGTTATGAACATCATTACTACCTCAAGTATAGTAGGTAAACCTACTGGAAGTGATATGAAATGACCTAGCTTCAAAGGTTCTTGAATGGCTTGGAAGTTCTTGAAGTAGAATCATGACACGAAAACAAATTCAAGTAAGATTACTACTTGATTTAAGATAGTTATGTTTGTAGAATTTAATCAAAGCTTGAATATGATTATTACCTTGATTTAGAATGATAAGCAACTGATATTAAATGGAAGTTCTTAATCTTAGAAGAGTTTTTGGAATGGATTACAAGCTTACAGATAATCTTGAAGTGTTCTTGTTAGGTTTTCTTATGGTGATTAGGTATTGTTTTTGAAAGTAGGTTATGATCAAGATGATGAAGGCTACTACTACTTTGAGAGAGTGTTTAGAGAATGAATGAGTGATTGAAAAATGGAAGTGAATTTGATGCTAGAACTTGGCCATATGGTTGTGAGCTTTATAGGACAAAAGAGGTCACCATTATTTGTTATTTTGTGCAATTATTCAAGCTAGATAACAAAGTTCAAACCCCACCAGCTAAACTCCAAGTAATTAATCACATGGGCAGCTAAGAGCTTAATTATTATGTGTATATACCAATAGTATATACATCTAGAAGCTGTGTATTATACGGTTACAAATACCGGATGAATACGAGTAGAATTCTTGATGAAAACAAATGCGAATTTGTGTGTAGTTATCTTTGTTGAGTATAAGTATTTTGATATATGTACTTAAGTCTTTCAAAAGTGTATTAATATCATTGGAGTATGGAGAGTTTAAACAAACGAATTTCTGATCCAAGTGGGATTTTTTGCTGACCCAAGTGGGATCATTTGCTTGGGTGGGATCAGAATTCCTGATCCAAGTGGGATCGTTTGCTGATCCAAGTGGGATCGTTTTCTTGGGTGGGACCAAAATTCCTGATCCAAGTGGGATCGTTTGCTGATCCAAGTGGGATCGTTTGACAATATATATATATATATATATATATATATATATATATATATATATATATATATATATATATATATATATATATATATATATTATTTCGAAATCTTTAAGTTAGTAGTCTCATTTTATGTACATAATTCATTGTTAATATACTTAATGAGATACTTAATTATCATTTTATCATGTTAAGTATATATATATATATATATATATATATATATATATATATATATATATATATATATTGGTTCATATATATATATATATATATATAGTGGTAGGATAAAGAGGGAAGTAACCATTCGGGAGGAAGCAAAAACTTTTTTTTTCGTTTTTTGAAAAAACTTCGTTCACGAACATTATAGATGAGATGAAAATATGAACATTTAGTAGAGACACTTTGTGATAAATGTTTTTATTTTGGCGGGAAAACGCTCGAAGAAGTAATATATAATAATTATCGTATTTTTCGAGCGTATTTTTAGGTTTTAGCTATTGGGGTTTAGATATTAGGGTTTAGATATTAGGGTTTATAGGGTTTAGATATTAGGGTTTAGAAATTTAGGGTTTAGGGTTTAGATTTAGGATTTAGATTGAGTTTTTAACACGAACGGTTTAGAGTTTAGGGTTTAGGGTTTAGGGTTTGGTGTTTTGGGTTTATGGAATAAACTTAAAACACCAAACCCTAAACCCTAAACTCTAAATCGGGCTAAATTTTACTTCACAAAACATGAAAAAAAAAACGTTCATATTCTTCACGAACAATATTATCTTGAATGTTATTTTTGTTGATCGTTTTCCCGCCTAAATAATAACATTCATCAAGAAGTGTCTCTTCTAAATGTTCATATTTTCGTGTGATCTTGATGCCGGAAAAAAAATTCAAAAAAAATGAGAAAAAAATATTTTTCTTCCCCTCGCTTCCCCCCGATTGGTTACTTCCCCATTGATCCTGCCCATATATATATATATATATATATATATATATATATATATATATATATATATATATATATATATATATATATATATATATATATTATCATGTCATTTACAAGTTATAACGTTCGTGAATCATCGGACAAATTGGGTGGTCAAACGTTTACATAAAATCCGTTTCAATTAATCAAGTCTTAACAAGTTTGATTGCTTAACATGTTGGAAACATTTATTCATGTAAATATTAATCTCACATAATATATAATCATGGAAAAGTTCAGGTCACTACATTTATAGTTGATCAAATAAGTCGTCGATTCTTGGTAGTGGATAACGGTTCTTGATGGTAAGTTTGTTCAACTCTCCGTAGTCGATACACAACCTGAATGTACCATCCTTCTTTTTGACAAACAGAACAGGAGCTCCCCACGGTGATGTGCTTGGTCAAATGAAACCACGCTCTAAAAGTTCTTGTAATTGGCTTTGTAATTCCTTCATTTCTCTGGGTGCGAGTCTGTAAGGAGCACGAGCTATTGGTGCAGCTCCTAGTACAAGATCTATTTGAAATTCAACAGCTCGGTGTGGAGGTAGTCCCGGTAATTCATTCGGAAATACATCGGGAAATTCTTTTGCGATAGAAACATCATTGATGTTCTTTTCTTCAGAATTGATGTTCTCGACGTGTGCTAGCATGGCATAGCAACCATTTCTTATTAGTTTTTGTGCTTTCAGATTACTAATAAGATTTAACTTTGTGTTGCTCTTTTCTCCGTACACCATTAATGGTTTTCCCTTTTTGCGCATAATGAGAATTGTATTCTTATAACAAACGACTTCTGGTCTCTCCTTTTTCAACCAGTCCATGCCAATTATCATATCAAAACTCCCTAACTCTACTGGTATCAAATTAATCTTAAATGCTTCGCCAACTAGTTTAATTTCTCGATTCTGACATATTTTATCTGCTGTAATTAATTTACCGTTTGCTAATTCGAGTAAAAATTTATTGTCCAAAGGCGTCAATGGACAACTTAATTTATCATAAAAATCTCTACTCATATAGCTTCTATTCGCACCCGAATCAAATAAAAACATAAGCAGATTTATCGTCAATAAGAAACATACCCGTAATAAGCTCTGGGTCTTCCTGCGCTTCTGTCGCATTGATGTTGAAGACTCTTCAACGGTCTTGCCCATTAGTATTTCCTTGGCTCGGGCAACTAATCCTCAAGTGGCCCGGTTTTCCACATCCATAACAAATGTTTGGCGGCATTATTTGTTCCTTTTATTTTGTTAGCCGCTGGTTCGAAAACTTCACACTTCGTCGCACCATGACCATTTCTATTACACTTGGTGCAAAATGTAGTGCAGAACCCAGTCGGATGGTATCCTTCACACCTTTGGCATGGCCTTTTCTGCCTCTTGTTGTTATTGAAATTGTTGTTGTTATGGTTGTTATTGTTGTTGGGGCGGTTGTTGTAGTTACTGTTGTTATTGTAGTTGTTGTTGGGATTGCGATTTTTATTGCAATAAATGTTGCGGTTGTTGTGGTTGTTGTTGCGATTGTGGTTGTGATTGTTGTTGTTGTTGTTGTTGTATTGGTGACCCTTGTCAATGTTTTCTTCCCTCTTTCTCTTAACTTGTTTCATGTTAGCCTCTACGGCCGCCTGCTCTTTAATTCTTCCCTCAATCTGGTTTATGAGTTTATGAGCCATTAGACTTGCCTTCTGTATGGAGGTAGGCTCGTTTGAACTCACATCCTCTTGAATCCTTTCTGGTAACCCTTTTACAAACGCGTCGATCTGCTCTTCTTCATCTTCGAACACACTTGGACACAATAGGCACAATTCTATGAATCGTCGTTCATATGTGGTAATATCAAAACTTTGCACTTGTAATCCTCTAAGCTCTGTCTTGAGCTTATTGACCTCATTTATGGGACGGTACTGCTCATTCATCATGTGTTTGAATGCTGACCACGGTAGTGCGTAAGCAGCATCTTGTCCCACCTGCTCGAGATAGGTGTTCCACCATGTTAACGCAGTACTTGTGAAGGTATGCGTAGCGTATTTTACCCTGTCTTCTTCTGTACATTTACTTATGGCAAACACCAATTCGACCTTCTCGGTCCTCTGTTTCAATTCGATTGGTCCTTCGGTTCCATCGAATTCCAGAGGTTTGCAGGCAGCGAATTCCTTGTAGGAGCATCCTACACGATTTCTTGTGGAATTTGTTCCGTTGCTAGATTCAGAGTTATTGTTGTTTTGCATTGCAGCTTGTACTGCGGCTATGTTCACTGCAAGGAAAACACAGAAGTCTTCCTCGCTCATATTCAAGTTCTGTCGAGTAGTCGGTGCCATTTCCTTCAAAAATAGTCAAAAGAATTAAGTTAATCATATAGAATATTAGGAGTATTCAATAGTATTTCGTAGCTTAATATGAACTTATTTATAAAAGCTTTTTCTTCATATTAGCGTTTTATAATTTTTAATTCGGGTAGTACCTACCCGTTAAATTCATACTTAGTAGCTAATATATAATTCCACTACTACAATTCTATATGAAAAACTGATTACAATAATATTTCGCGTTCAAACTTTTATACAATATTTTACAAACGTACAATACCGCTATTTTACATATAGCATGAAATATAGCACACGACAACTATAATACCACACACTTGTTAAGACAATTCTAATGAAACTCAAATTGTTCAGTAAAGGCAATAAAAACACGCAATTCATAAGACCAGAAGCAAGTCATGCATTCGGGTTTCGCTAATACTATTTCCCATACTTGGTCAAGTGGGAAATAACCATTGTGGCCGTTGGTAAGGCAGCACGTGGTAACATCGTCAAAAGGACGAAGGTTGTGTAATATCCAACAGTGCCGTAACAAGTTAAAAACCTTATCTCTCACCTCAACTACTGAATCCATCAGCTGTGGGAAAGTTTTATTAAGAAGTTGTAACCCGATGTTCTTTTTCTCAATTTGATGAGAGGCAAACATCACTAACCCGTAAACGTAACATGCTTCTTTAAGTTGCATGTTTGAAGCCCTTTTTAATGAATGAAGTCCTATATTGGGATATTCGGAGTCAAAATAGGCCCTCAACCTATGGCGGAAAATTGCATTAGGGTTTCCCGCACATATAGCCTTATAGAAAATATGTCGTAACTTAAGGTTTTCCCAATGCGATATACACCACCTATCGAAGGAAAGCCTTTTGTAAACTAAGGCATGTCTGGAACATCTTTCAAATGTCCTACAAACTAATTTTGTCATAAACAATTAAGCCGATGAATCCTGACCAACTCTAGACAATATTTCATCAATCATATCTCATGACAGGTCTTCTAAAATATTCTATTGTCTATCCTTAATGTCCATTTGGTGTTTTTATACTGTAAGATAGATGAAGATTAGATTCGTAAAGGATAATTAACAAACAATACAAGTAATTTTTACATATAACTTAAAAGTATAAGCACGCTACAATAAATATATTACACGGCATGATAAAAGTAAATGATTACAACTCCTTATTCAGACTCACTTGTTTCTTCCTCCTCGGACTTGGTTCGTTTTGCTAATTTCCTAGGGATAAATGGTGGACGCGTACTCATACGAGGAGTTCTTTTTACAAATGGACTAGAAAAACCTGGTGGCTTAGATGTTCCCGGGCCATAGTTAAAGCTTAAGAAATATGGGTGTTTATGGTATTTTCCATCATGGTATTTCATGTTAACATAGAGTTCATCGGGATTGGGATCAGGTTTCTCTATTTTGATGGTTTTTCCCTTATTGTTTTCTTTTTCTTTATTAAATTGAGCCTGGGTAATTTCTATAATATCATCGGAATTCTCATCAAGATCCGATTCATTAGAAAATTGGTAATCTTCCCAATATTTTTCCTCCTCAGCGGAGACACCACAAACCATTTTTAATTTTGGTCCATTGGTTGAAGATTTTCTTTTATTTAACGGTTTTTCTGTGATTTTTATCATTTCCTCCTCCGGAACTTCTTCTTCTTCCGGTTCCTCTTCTTCCGGTTCCTCTTCTTCCGGAATTTGTGAATCGTCCCAAAATATATTCGACTCTTCATTGTTATTAGGTGAGTCGATGGGATTGGTACTGGAAGTAGACATCTATCACACATTAACTAACACATTAGTATTGTACCACATAATATTTACATGTAACAATATATAGTTTCCAACAAAAATTTTAAGCAATCATTTTTAAGGTAAACACGGTCGAAGTCCAGACTCACTAATGCATCCTAACAAACTCGATAAGACACACTAATGCAAATTTCCGGTTCTCTAAGACCAACGTCGGATACCAACTAAAATGTCCCGTTCATATCGATTATAAACATTTCATATTAATTGATTTCGTTGCGAGGTTTTGACCTCTATATGAGACATTTTTCAAAGACTGCATTCGTTTTTAAATAAACTATAACCTTTATTTTATCGACCAACGTTTAAAAGACATAACTTAGATTATCAAGTAATGATAATCTAAAATATAGTGCTTACACACGACCATTACATAATGGTTTACAATAATAATATGTTACAACGAAATAAGTTCCCGAATGCAGTTTTTAAACAATATATTACAAGCATGCTGACTCCAAATTTGGTCCTTAAATTAGCATGCAACAGCGGAAGCTCTCAATAATCACCCGAGAATAAACATGCTTAAAACGTCAACAAAAATGTTGGTGAGTTATAGGTTTAACCTGTATATATATCAAATTGTAATAATAGACCACAAGATTTCATTTTTCAATAACATGCAATCTGCATAAAAATCATTCATATGATGAACACCTGGTAACCGACATTAACAATGCATATAGAATATCCCCAAAACAGAATCCTCTCATCTGTATAATAATAAATCGAAGTACTAAAGCATTCCATTTTCCAGAATGGGGGAAGTTAGTGCCCGTAGATCTACCTTTAGGATTCACATCAATTAGTGGCCATTATACCGGCTCCATACCATTTTCCAGTATGAAGGTTGTATGATAAACACTAATTCTTAGGTTACCAAGCTAAAAGGAGGCATATTCGGTTCGATAATCTAACATAGAATTTAGTTTCGATTACTTGTGTCTATTTTGTAAAACATTTAGAAACTGCATGTACTCTCATCCTAAAAATATTAGATATTAAAAGTGGGACTATAACTCACTTTCACGGATTTTTAATTCGTTAGAAAATAAGACTTGGCCACTGGTCGATTCACGAACCTATAACAAATAAATACATATATATATCAAAGTATGATCGAATTATATTCACAATATTTTTATTACGTGTTGACGATTAAGTTGTTAAGTTAGCAGTCCAACGTTAGTAGTCCACAATTAGTAGTCCACAGTTAGTAGTACATAAATAAATCGATATACATATTATCTCGAATCAATCCACGACCCATTGTATACATGTCTCAGACTCAATCACAACCCATGGTATATATATATTATTTTAAAATCAACCTCGACCCAATATATGCTTATTCGAGCATTACCGCATATAGTGTCTTACAGGTTATTCAGAATAATATATATAGATGATGTCAATATGATATGTCAAAACATTGTATACGTGTCTATGGTCTATCAAGATTACATAATATATGTTAGAATACATGTATAATACAAGTTAGTTAGGATATGGTTAGTATAGATTTTTGTAAAATCATCACGTAGCCTATTTTAATCATTTTTAACCAATCTTGTTTTGCTCATAACTTCTTCATTTTAAATCCGTTTTCAGTGAATCAAGTTGCTATGTTTTTGTAACGAACTGAATTTTATGAAATGAAACAGAAAAAGTGGTGATTTATAGTTGGAGTTACAGATTAAAAGTCATTTTTTGAAAGAGGTAGTCATTTTCGTCGAAAAACGACATCTTGATGACCATTTTGAAAAACATACTTCTACTTTGAGTTTAACCAAGATTTTTGGATATAGTTTCATGTTCATATGAAATATCATTTTCCCAGAAGAACAACTTTTAAATCAAAGATTATCATAGCTTTTAATTATCCAACCCAAAACAGCCACCGGTTTTACTACGACGGCGTATGTCCAGTTTTACGGTGTTCTTCGTGTTTCCAGGTTTTAAATCATTAAGTTAGCATATCATATAGATATAAAATATGTGTTTAGTTGATTTTAAAAGTTAAGTTATAAGGATTAACTTTTTTTGCGAACAAGTTTAGAATTCACTAAACTATGTTCTAGTGATTACGAGTTATATTCTTCGAATAAGATAGTTATATATATATGAATCGAACAAGGTTATGAATATCATTACTACCTCAAGTATAGTAGGTAAACATACTGAAAATAATGAAAAAATAACTTGAGCTTCAAAGGATCTTTGACGGCTTGGAAGTTCTTGAAGTAGAATCATGACACGAAAACAAATTCAAGTAAAATTACTACTTGAATTAAGATAGTTATAGTTATGGAAATCGAATCAAATTTTGAATATAAGTATTAAATTGAATTAGAGAGATAACCTACTATAAATAACAAAGGTTTCTTGATCTTGGATGATTACTTGGAATGGATTAAAAAGCTTGGAAGTAATCTAGTAAACTTGAAAGTGTTCTTGAGTAGTTGTTTTGTTTGTTGATTTATGTATGAATTTATGAGCTAGATTGATGTAGATTTTGATGAAGATGATGAAGAACACTTAGAACAATATGAGAGAACTTGAGAGAGATGTGTTTGATGCATGAAAGTTGGAAAATGAAAGTGTTGGTGATGATGGAAGTTCACGTGAACTTAGGCTCTCCATATAGTCTCCATTAGTTTGTAATTTTGTTAGATATTTCATGCTAGATGTTAAATGATGGTTCCCACATGTTTAGGTGACTCATTAAGGCTGCTAAGAGCTGATCATTGAAGTAGTGTATATACCAATAGTAAATACATCTAGAAGTTGCGTATCATACGAGTACGAATACTGAATGAATACGAGTAGAATTGTTGATGAAAATGAATGGGAATGTAATTGTAACCATTTTTGTTAAGTATGAGAGTTTTGATATATGTCTTGAAGTCCTTCAAAAGTGTATTAATACATCTTAATACACTACATATATATTTATTTTAACTGAGTCGTTAAATCATCGTTAGTCATTACATGAACGTGTTGTTTTGAAACCTTTAAGTTAATGATCTTGTTAAATGTAATTAATCCATTGTTATTATACTTAATGAGATGTTAAATTGTTATGTTATCATGATAACATAGTGTGTTAATATAACTTAATACGATATATAAATATTAAGACGTTTTTATAACGATAATCGTTACATATATATATCGTTTCGGAATCTATAAGTTAGTAGTCTCATTTTTCGTATATAGTTCATTGTTATTATACATAATGAGATACTTAATTATCATCATATCATGTTAAACATATATATATATATATATATATATATATATATATATATATATATATATATATATATATATATATATATATATATATATATATATATATATATATATATATATATATATATATTATCATTTCATTTTTACAAGTTTTTAACGTTCGTGAATCGCCGGACAAACTTGATGGTCAGTTGTCTACATGAAAGTCATTTCAATTAATCAAGTCTTAACAAGTTTGATTGCTTAACATGTTGGAAACATTTAATCAAGTAAATATAGTTCTCATTTAATATATAATCATGGAAAAGTTCGGGTCACTACAAATAGTAAGCAATTTTAGGATTTGTTTGTTTGTTTAACTAAGAGCTACTAAGAATTATCAACCACTAAAAGCTTAAAGACTTAAACTAAAGTGCAATTGAGAGATTGAAGTGTAAACAATAATATTAAAAGCCTTTATCCTTTCACAATCCCAATTTAGCTTGCATTCATTCAAACAAGTATTATGTTTACCAAGTGTTAATCAATTCTCATAGACAAGATTCTTGAGTTCCACAATTCTAATTATCTTGATATTGAACTATGCAATCTAGACAATATATCTTTATCCTTAATCTAACTAACACTACGTTGGATCAAGAACACAATGTTAAATCACAATAATTCAGCTTGCAATAACAAGATCATAGAACTTGCATTAATCAACAATTGATTGGTTCACAACATCATAATCCAAAAGACATAAGTATTAAAACATCATAAACCACATAAACTTGAATGAAATCATACATGCATTAATTTTTCATGGAAAGGATAAAGATAAGAAGACTAGCCAAGCATGTTAGTGATGATGATCATGGAGATTTCTTGAAGTTGCATGATGAACACCACTTGAACCTGAGCTTGAATCCTTGTTTAATGATGATTATGGTGTGTTGTTGTGTGTTTAGGGTTGATCTCTGCACTAAAAACTGATGGAAAAAGTGTCCCCTTCGTAACCCTAATGCTCCCTTTATATAGGGGTTGGATAACTTGATCACATAGCTAAAATTCAAAATTCCCGGCATCAGCACTTTTGTATGGGCGTAATTTATGCCAAGCTGGCATAAATTACGCCAATGTTATTCTCTGAATGGGCGTATTTTTACGCCAGACTTGTAAATTTTCCCTGAGCTCGACCTAATATGTGGCGTAATTTATGCCCGCCAGTGTTTCTTCCTGATTCCATTTTTTGACTTTTCCACTCTTTGTCTGCAATTTTCCTTTAAATGCCGTTTTCTACCTCATTTTGCACCAATCTCTTTTCTCACCTGTAAAACACAAAACCACATCAAAGTATCTCCTTTTTCAATTAAACATGGTTACTTTTGCCTTGTTAAACATAAACGATCGTGGTAACATTATCCTTGGGCCATGGGCCTTATTAAACATGGTTACATTCTGACCAAAAGGGCCTTATCCTTGGGTCACCTTCGCAGTTTAATGATTGGACACGACAATGTTTGTGTAACACAATGCCGATGATACAATCTTTTTCGGTGAACTGAATAAAAGAAATGCTAATCACATCTCCAAACTCCTAAAATGTTTTGAAAAAATATTGGGATTAAAAGTTAAATTCAAAAAACTAAACTATATGGAATTGGCATACCTCTAATTGAAATTGATCAAATGGCAAATTACATTAATTGTTTGGCTGGTTCCTCCCCATTCACCTACCTTGGACTGCCCATTGGCATCCTTACCTCCAAAGCATCATCCTGGAAACCGATTGTTGAAAATTTTGACAAAAGGCTCTCCGATTGGAAAGCAAAATCCATCTCATTTGGAGGCCGACTGACTCTAATTAAGTCTATCCTCAGTAGCATTCCACTTTACTACTTCTCACTCTTTGATGTGTAACAACCCAACATTGATTTACCAAAAACACGACACAAAAAAAATTTCTGTGACTGCCCATCTGGACGGCGTCTAGAAATCGGGACGGCGTCCAGCCTTTACAACTGGGACGGCGTCCAAGGATTTGGGACGGCGTCCTAATGAACTAAAAAGTACTGATCAGTTTTTGTTTACATGCGAGCGAAAAACTCGCTCCCCGACACTTTTCAACGAAACCATTTTCACAATATGACATATTAAGTAAAACTAAGATATTGCCACCATAAAAACAAGTTTTACAACCCCGGGCTCACAATGACCCGTTTTAAAAATAAAGTAGCAGTTTCAACCCATTTATCTCTTTAGACGGATTAGAACTCTACAACCCAACCCGATACCAAGAGCATAATCCCGGGGACTACCAAAACCCCCATCCGCGTCCAATTATCCGAAAGCTACCCCATCAAGCCCAACCGCTCCTGCACGTCTAGTCTAATCAACTAGCTAGCATCAATAACACAATACCTGTAAAAAAGGTAAACAACGAGAGGGGTAAGCATAAAGCTTAGTGAATGCAATAATTATACACATACATATATAATATACCTACTTGCAAACACTTACACACATACCGCATACATGCTAGCAACACGATTAGTTTATCATCACAATTACAAGCTATAACCTCCAATAATCAAGCTAGCATAACAAAAGCATATATAATATGAACAAATATAATATGCTTACGCTACAACACAAATAACCATGGTTAACCAATAGTACAAGGGAACGGCGCTCGCGAAAACGCCATCGGTGTTCATAACATCCGTTAGGGCACTTAACACCTCGCACCACTAACCCCTAGGGTGGCACCTTAACACCTCGGCACATCACCCCGAGTGGCATCTTAACACCTCGATGCAACACTCATTATTTAACGGAGTGGTGTCTTAACACCTCGACACTACACTCCTAGGTGGCATCTTAACACCTTGATGCTACACCCGAGTGGCATCTTAACACCTCGATGCTACACTCTTCACGTGAAACGTGGTGTCTTAGCACCTCGACACTACACATTTCACACTACAACAAATAGATACATTATATACCTACACATATAATTATTCCACTCACCTTATCACGTCGGTGGTGATTTAGCACTTCCGTATGCTTTGAGCAAGGTACCTAATACAAAAGTACACATTCAATACACAACTTGTGGAATTAACCACAATACTCACTCACACCCAAAACCGCCCATAAAATGGCCAAGACTCATCTTTAATTACTAAAACTAGTGATGTAAGTCTACTAACACCAATTAACACAAACTTAGGGTATTTCATACCTATTACCCAATTAGGTCAACCTTAACTCATTTAACCCATTTCAACACTTATACATACCATTTTAGCCAAACGTGACCCATTTACAATTCTTCCATCATTAACAAGTGTATTAGTGACTAACCAACACAATTTAACACTTACCACTTCAATTCACATGGCCAAGCCCTAGATCATAGCTATTAGGGTTTTTCTTATCTCAACATAACCCAAATTCACCCATTTTACCCCCAAATGGGTCTTACAAGTTCCAACACTCCTAAAATCACTAATACAAGTGATTATACCTCACTTACAAACCTTAAACATGCTTAAATCATTAACCAACCCAAAACCCGCAAAATATCAAAATAGTGAGTTTCCATAAACCCTCTTCATCATCTAAAAGGGTTTTACAAATAACAAGCTCAAACCCTAAATGTACACAAGAATCTTAACAATGAAATTCGGAGTTGAGACTTACCAATACTACCAAAATGTAGCCGTGAATGAAAGGAACAACTTTAACTCTCGAGCTTTGACCCGAAACGCTCATCTTCTTCACCAAACCAAGCTTTCTCACTCTAAATTAACCCTCTCTCTCTAAAATAAGATGAGAGTGTTTTGTGTGGGTGAGAATGAGCTCCAAATGGAGTTCTAGATCATTTTTGATGATCCCAAACCGACCTCAAGTGAAAAGACCCAAATACCCCTTTTAATTTGAGTAAAATAAAGCTGCTGGTCCGTCAGGCCTTCTGGACGGCGTCCAAAAAGCTTGGATGGCGTCCTAACCTTCATTGTTGGACGGCATCCCAAAGTCTAGACGGAGTCCCAATGAACTGAGTCTGAAACTGAACTTGTTTTGGTCGTAACTTTCAAACCGTAACTCCGTTTTTGACGAATCAAATATCGTTGGAAACGTAATGAGATTTACTATCCAATGGTAAGGTTTTAGAACATCAACTCCAACTTTATTTGGGATCCAAATATACACTTACATGCCTTGTATTTCGAATGTCGTTCGAAATAACTCGTAACTGAAAACGGGTGTTACAACTCTCCCCCACTTAAATTGGATCACGTCCTCGTGATCCGCACCTATAATAGAAGTTAAGCAGTTCTCCCTCGAACATCTTCGCTTCCAATGCGAAGTCATACAAGTAGTACTTGCATCCGCACTCTCGCTTCGTGCACTAATGCATCATAATACAACAATATTGGGTAATCAACCCACGAGTCGAAACAACCGTAACCGTTGCTCCTACGCCCGAGTATCCAAACTCATACCATACACTTCACAATCATCCTAAGAGTAGAACAATTTGCCGACAAACATCGTCGTCACGCCTCACGATCTTACGAAACACAACCAAGCCCGACATCCATAACGTCTTCTACAAATCCGAAGATCTAACCACACGCTAATAATCACTAGCGTGCACTACCGCAACAAACGATAACTCATACACTCAACGTCCAGAGTTTCCATATAGGAAAATACGAAAATCACTACATATACCTTCAAGTTCTCTCGGCTACAACTCGCCACAAGCTACGTCCGTAACCATATCACTCAATCGGTCAATCCGCACACGACCAATCCGTCACTGGATTAATCCAGGACAACAATAATACACCATGTGCTGAGCAAAACATCAACACTCGACGAGGGTTCCTCCTCTAAACCCTACGACACAACCACACCAGACGGCTTTCTAGTACTAGCATGGAGACTAATGATATACTAGAATCCCGTCAAGGCGAATTATCATCACAAATTTCCGCAATTCGCCATACGATCTACAAAAATATTCACCACGCCGGGTGGACCTTCCTACCTAGACCGTCCGTTAAAGATGGTCTCGACATTTCAATGCAATTAACAGTCGCATTACTAGGGAACACACTCTCGCAAACAAACAACATCCGCGTGTCTCGATGTGAGACAATCAGAATCGACACTCTCCGCCTCACATTCGTCCATAAAGTGGAATAATCCACTGACAATCTCCACAATTGCGTTTCCCGACAGGGAAAATAAGATATTCGTCACGATATCAAACTTGTTCTCATTCAATTATACTGTCCGGGTTTCACGACAACCCAGATTTTTCACTACGGGAGCACCCGCAACGACAACTTCATTCCCTCACTCCGGGATCTCAAACTTCACATTTGGTCTCATACCGCACATTGGTACTACACGACCACCTTACATAGGAAGTCTTACACTTCCTTCGATCCCATCATCACAATCTTCACGCATAACATTCTCGAGTTGTAACTCACAATCGTAAAGCACGATCTCGAGTCGACATTAGCAACCCGTCACTCTTCCTCGTTAGGAACTCCGAATACCTATTGAGGCTTAGCACGGTACGCTCCGACATTTCACTATACATAACACCACTGGAGTTTTCCTCGGGCGACAGTAAAAACTCCCCCACTTAGGATTTATCTCCCTATTCTCACCGCCAAGATGATAACATCCCGCGGAATTGAAATTCCACGTCACACCTGACCATTGTCACCGTTGGTCATAAACATCAATTCACCGCAAATTCACTTTAAGCTCTCAGAGCCGACAGACACAATCACTTGAGACGTCGTACACGCGATGAAATCGCACCTTCATACCACAATTCACAACTAACTACCTTAATCGTTCGAAAAGCAAACTCCATCAAAGTCTTACATATGCCTCTAAGCCTAGGCATATGTCACGCCGCTTACTTAGTCGTGATTCTCAGTCGAGATCACCCGCCCTTCCACGCAACGAACTTTTTCAACAATTGCTCACTCTCATGGAGAAGAGTGACCAATTCCGACACCATAATTGCGTCCACCACAATGTCAACACTTCATCATATCCTTCGGACTAACCGACCATTAAGTCTGTCACCGGCTCACCGGTCATCTCTACCCGTCTATCACTTAAGAGCAACAAGATTCGCTCACCCGTCACTTCATAAGAAGTATTCGTCACAATGCTCTTAAACTTCGACTTTCGCAACCGTCGAATTACCATCACCCGTCGATCACTATTATAATCTCCGATGCTTCCAAGGGTATCTCACGGGCACCCTAAGCACAAAGTGATCACACTACTACCGGAGTTGAACATTACACTAGCAGGTATAAAAAGGTACCTGACGCAGTGTCATGCAGACTCCCACCACAATCAAATGAATTTTAGAAAATCGATCTTTAGGTTCCATACACCCGATGTCACCCATCTCTCTATAATAATGACCCGAAGTCATACCTACCCGACAACCTTAAGGTTTATTGTCTTATCGAAAGTTCCTAGCGATCACACACTACCCGCAATTTCCACAAGGCCAAACGATATAGCCTAATGAGGTCCTTCATCTAACACAAGGAGATGCTCGGGGATACCAAGTCTTACACCCTTCTACATCTCGATAAAACCACTACTACAAGGGATATTCCATTAGGAATGTTGCCCTATAATCTACAACACACTAACGCAATCAACATTACACGGGTCCCACTCCCATGAGTTTAACGACCCGAAGACTCCTCGATTCGCCAATTCCAAGGCGAATCACAACAAGAATCCTAACATGATTCTCTACCCACACACTCTACCGAGTGTAACTCAAAACTACAATCATTAGACTTGTCGCATTCCATTACGGAATTTAAGTCCTCGTCGCACACACGCAAGCGTAAATCGGTCATCCTAGTTACGATGGGTAACTAAAACCAATAACAATCTCAATAATGCACCCACTACTTAGGGTGGCTAAGCACGCACCAAACTTGTGAGTTGGCTCACTCACTTAACTAACCGAATCCATCGTAACACTTTCCGACTCACAAAAAACCTGATGTGATAACAAGCACATCACTCGAGACTACTATATCCTAGGAACCAATAAAAGATTCCTAATTCGTCCCGTTCTACCCCAACCATGCCACGTCTCCTCCGTTCGGTACTTGTCATGTCATGTTTAGTGTCAAGATACACTTTCGTAATAATGGTGATCGGTCATTATTACAAATGCGTATCTTACCATTTCCACATGGTCACGCAAAGTACTTTACCCGGACTGACGCAACATTTACACAAAATAACACGCGATAACTCCTAGTACCCGAATGACCAAAGTCCTTACCGTGAACTTGATCACTCAAAACCGCCAAACATACGAATCTCCCCAATAGATTCATCCCTAGGATACCGCACAAAAGATACCTGTATATATACACCTATATACAACATAATAATAAATATACACAAGTACACCGCAATAACACGTCATCCTACAGACTAGGTGACTATCACTAAAACAACGTCCCCGTTCGCCTACTTACCTTAGGCACTAGCAATCTAAGGCACTAATTTACACGCGAAATAAGGCCCCACATCATCACACTTTGGACAAAAACAAGTCCTAGTTAGTCACCTACTCTAAGGCACTAACAAATCTCAATCCGACCCGTAATCCTACAAGTCCGGCAAATAACGCACAACCGCCAATAAGTCTAAGACTAGGCACATGTTCCAAGGTCACCTAATTCCCTTAGACTATGCTCTGATACCACTTGTAACAACCCAACATTGATTTACCAAAAACACGACACAAAAAAAATTTCTGTGACTGCCCATCTGGACGGCGTTCAGAAATCGGGACGGCGTCCAGCCTTTACAACTGGGACGGCGTCCAAGGATTTGGGACGGCGTCCCAATGAACTAAAAAGTACTGATCAGTTTTTGTTTACACGCGAGCGAAAAACTCGCTCCCCGACACTTTTCAACGAAACCATTTTCACAATATGACATATTAAGTAAAACTAAGATATTGCCACCATAAAAACAAGTTTTACAACCCCGGGCTCACAATGACCCGTTTTACAAATAAAGTAGCAGTTTCGACCCATTTATCTCTTTAGACGGATTAGAACTCTACAACCCAACCCGATACCAAGAGCATAATCCCGGGGACTACCAAAACCCCCATCCGCGTCCAATTATCCGAAAGCTACCCCATCAAGCCCAACCGCTCCTGCACGTCTAGTCTAATCAACTAGCTAGCATCAATAACATAATACCTGTAAAAAAAGGTAGACAACGAGAGGGGTAAGCATAAAGCTTAGTGAATGCAATAATTATACACATACATATATAATATACCTACTTGCAAACACTTACACACATACCGCATACATGCTAGCAACACGATTAGCTTATCATCACAATTACAAGCTATAACCTCCAATAATCAAGCTAGCATAACAAAAGCATATATAATATGAACAAATATAATATGCTTACGCTACAACACAAATAACCATGGTTAACCAATAGTACAAGGGAACGGCGCTCGCGAAAACGCCATCGGTGTTCATAACATCCGTTAGGGCACTTAACACCTCGCACCACTAACCCCTAGGGTGGCACCTTAACACCTCGGCACATCACCCCGAGTGGCATCTTAACACCTCGATGCAACACTCATTATTTAACGGAGTGGTGTCTTAACACCTCGACACTACACTCCTAGGTGGCATCTTAACACCTCGATGCTACACCCGAGTGGCATCTTAACACCTCGATGCTACACTCTTCACGTGAAACGTGGTGTCTTAGCACCTCGACACTACACATTTCATGCTACAACAAATAGATACATTATATACCTACACATATAATTATTCCACTCACCTTATCACGTCGGTGGTGATTTAGAACTTCCATATGCTTCGAGCAAGGTACCTAATACAAAAGTACACATTCAATATACAACTTGTGGAATTAACCACAATACTCACTCACACCCAAAACCGCCCATAAAATGGCCGAGACTCATCTTTAATTACTAAAACTAGTGATGTAAGTCTACTAACACCAATTAACACAAACTTAGGGTATTTCATACCCATTACCCAATTAGGTCAACCTTAACTCATTTAACCCATTTCAACACTTATACATACCATTTTAGCCAAACGTGACCCATTTACAATTCTTCCATCATTAACAAGTGTATTAGTGACTAACCAACACAATTTAACACTTACCACTTCAATTCACATGGCCAAACCCTAGATCATAGCTATTAGGGTTTTCCTTATCTCAACATAACCCAAATTCACCCATTTTACCCCCAAATGGGTCTTACAAGTTCCAACACTCCTAAAATCACTAATACAAGTGATTATACCCCACTTACAAACCTTAAACATGCTTAAATCATTAACCAACCCAAAACCCGCAAAATATTAAAATAGCGGGTTTCCATAAACCCTCTTCATCATCTAAAAGGGTTTTACAAATAACAAGCTCAAACCCTAAATGTACACAAGAATCTTAACAATGAAATTCGGAGTTGAGACTTACCAATACTACCAAAATGTAGCCGTGAATGAAAGGAACAACTTTAACTCTCGAGCTTTGACCCGAAACGCTCATCTTCTTCACCAAACCAAGCTTTCTCACTCTAAATTAACCATCTCTCTCTAAAATAAGATGAGAGTGTTTTGTGTGGGTGAGAATGAGCTCCAAATGGAGTTCTAGATCATTTTTGATGATCCCAAACCGACCCCAAGTGAAAAGACCCAAATACCCCTTTTAATTTGAGTAAAATAAAGCTGCTGGCCCGTCAGGCCTTCTGGACGGCGTCCAAAAAGCTTGGACGGCATCCTAACCTTCATTGTTGGATGGCGTCCCAAAGTCTGGACGGAGTCCCAATGAACTGATTCTGAAACTGAACTTGTTTTGGTCGTAACTTTCAAACCGTAACTCCGTTTTTGACGAATCAAATATCGTTGGAAACGTAATGAGATTTACTATCCAATGGTAAGGTTTTAGAACATCAACTCCAACTTTATTTGGGATCCAAATATACACTTACATGCCTCGTATTTCGAATGTCGTTCGAAATAACTCGTAACTGAAAACGGGTGTTACATGATGCCCCGTCCTCAACCCTTACCACATTGGAATCTAAAAGACGTAAATTCTTTTGGGGTGGGTCCGAATCCGATAGTAAAATCAACTGGATTAAATGGGAACAAATTCTTTTACCTTTTGATAAAGGTGAACTTAATGTTGGATCTATTTTTAGCAAAAATATTGCATTACTCTGTAAATGGTGGTGGCGCTTCAAAAGTGAAAATAATGCTTTGTGGGTTAAGGTAATTTCCAGTATCTACGGAGCGGGGGGGGGGGGGGGGGGGTTGGATTCTAACATATCATGCCGGTATATATTTTAGGTCGCACCATTTGGAATGAGATTATCAAAGCAGGTAAGATCGCGGATAATCTTAGAGCAAATTTCACAACTTCAATCGTCAAAAATATCGGTAATGGCGAAAGCGTACAGTTTTGGAATGATATATGGTACGGTAACGTGAGACTTAGCTCCCAGTTTCGAAGACTCTACATGCTTGAAGCAAATAAAAATGCAACGGTTGTTGAAAGAATCAACCATTCGATTGGATCTTCACACGGAGCTTGGTGTTGGACGCGAACTCCAAACGGTCGTACTTCAAATGAACCAACGGAAATCAATAATCTAATCACAACCATATCGTTATCCGATCGTCCCGACTCTTGGAAATGGACCTTAGACAATTCAGGTATCTTCACAACAAAATCCCTATCACAACTAATCAACAACTTAAAATTTAGCTCAAACGGATCCATCATCACATTGAACCGTAATAAATACATGCCTCAAAAAGTCAACATCTTTGCTTGCAGGACTATCCAAAAGAGAATCCTGGTGAGGGCCGAGCTCGACAAACGTGGCATCGACATAGACACCTTACTATGCCCACTTTGCAACAACCGCATTGAGACTACGAATCACATCATACTACATTGCAATTTCTCATCGCAAAGTTGGAGTCTTTTCTTAACATGGTGGAACCAACAAGTATCCTCGATTACAAGCATTGAAGATTCCCTTATTAACAAACAATCCTTTACATCTAATGTCTCTGGGAATTTCATTTGGCAAGCAACAAAATGGATTGTTTGCTACATAATTTGGAAGCATAGAAACTTGAAAGTCTTCTTCAAAAAAGTTTGGATTCCCACATCTATCATATCCGAAATCCAATCCATAAACTATAGTTGGATATCTAAACGCTTTAAAAAGTTTCCAATTGCATGGCATCAATGGCTCATCAATCCATCATTTTATGTTGCGACTCCCACAACTCGTGTAGGCATAGGCTAATCCACATCTCGCATGTCCCATTTTGTCTCCCAATTAGGTGCAATCTGTTTTCTTATGAAAGCATGATTAAATGGGTAGTTGCGGTATAACTATGTTGTCACATTGATCGGCTTGGTTATCCCCTTCTTCCCCGCTTGTTTTCAAGTTCTATTGCTTGTGTCTTTGTGGGTTTCGATTTTTTGTCCTAATCTCGATATTGTTTTTATCCCGGATTACATTAATTGTATAGTAAAGATAGGTCCATTGTAACTCTTATTTATTGTTAATAATAATGCTTACTTGCTTTTCAAAAAAAAAAACATAAACGATAGTGTCAAATAACGATCGATCAATCATTTCCAGGATATGTAATGTGCACAATTGTGCGTGCGTTTTACGAGTCTAAGTAATTTCTAGTCACGCCATCCCTGGCGTACCATTATATACCCTGTTAGCTCAGTCATTCCAACATTCGATGTACTGGAGATGTGGGACAGTGGTCCTCATATCAACGCTTTGTTTCATGCAAAGGCTTGTTTTGTGTATATAATGATGCATCTCCGCAGTAAACAATAGGTCATCACCTGGAATATTTTGAATCCATCCGAACTGTCTGCAAACCCTATTTGGTATATGCGTCTCAATAGTAGCCCAAAATATAATCGGGCCAAGGTATGCCCACAAGGCCCTGTCAGCTGTACACTGACCGGTAAGTCGGCTCAGTAACGCCTCATCATATGGAAGCCATATAAACTGCATCAAAAAATTATAATACCAAATAAAAAATTTTACTTAAAGATAGCGTCATTAATGTATAATATATATACATGTCTGTCTTGTAACGTCGTAAGTGCTACGCGACATGTTACCAATACATGTGCTGGCGTACCTCTGTTTGTCCGTCTACCATGCCCCCTAAATATGAATTAACGTATATGAATGAATATAGTTACCAATAAGTAAAACTATAGAGTAACAATAATATACCTCGAACCATAGGGTCCACGAATGGCTGGAATATCCTCCGGTGCCATGTCGTCTAGAATAATGCGTATATCGTTTTTAAAAATTGGCGCGAGGACTGGAATTCTTTCATACACACATTGTTGTAGTAAAAGTAGCGCATCATTAATGCCCTTGAATTGATCGTTTGAAGTGGCTTTACATAAATTTCTATAAAGATGTGTAAGAACCACACTACCCTAATTAAGACGTCACCCTGGACTTAAGTCAATGATGTTATACATATAGCCCAATGGGACATCGTAGGAATGAGAGTTAGAAAATAGAACGCCGCCCATTATAGTTAATATGTATACTCTAGACCATTGTTGGTGAGACTCATCAATGTCTCCAACTGCTCTACCCAACTTCTCATTTAATACAGAAAGTAATATCCTCCCTTTATTTATACCCTTAGTATCAATATGTTCAACAGTGATCCCTAAGTAGTTAATAACTAATGGTAACCATTCCGCATCAGTCATTTCATACTAAATGCCGGATACAACTTCTCCGTCTATGGGTAACCCATAAAATCTGGACGTCTTGCAACGTTATAGTTGCTTCTCCTACACACATTAATACGGATTATATATATATATATATATATATATATATATATATATATATATATATACATATATACATATACTTTATTAATACGGATGATCTAATAATATATATACGGAATATATAATAATATAAACACGGAATATAAAATAATATATATACATTTATAAGAAATATATAATACGGCATATAATATATATATATATATATATATATATATATATATATATATATATATATATATATATATATATATATATATATATATATATATATATATATATATATATATATATATATATATATATATATATATATATATATAATTATTAATATATAAGGTTTGAGTTTTTTTACCAATCGGGAAGTGGAACGTATGAGTCTTCGGGCTCCATCTTTCAACCATAACAGTAATAAGTGACCAGTCTAGTCTTTGTTTACCTAATTTACAAACTAAACCTAATCCGATATTAGCAAGGTACTCCTGGACCCCCTCATGTATTTCATCATTATCAAGATCTGTGATATGTTGCCAAAAGTTAAGATCACATCTTCTTGGTGTTATTAACAGATCATCTTCAATCTTCTTAGTAAAGATTGAATATGACCTATGACACTTTTCTGCTTGTAAAAACAATAAAGAATTATCGATCGGGATTGATCTAGCACGAACTTGATTCATTTGATCCATTTTTTATATTGGATTTGGGTGTTTTTGATAAGTATAATTTGTTTTTGGTTTGAGATGTGAGAAAATGAAGTATGAAACTTCGAATTATATAAAAATAGAATTCGAAGTTTCAAACGCCGGATTCCACGTGTCACGCAACTATTCGCCAGTATTTTGGAACACGGATCGGTGGTATAAATATGAGAATTAAATGGACGGTTGGGTGTTTGATTAAATCCAGAGTTTGAAACACCGGATTTGCCACATATCATTTTTCTGTTGACCAAAATTTGTACGTGGTCAAAAAGCATAAAATCCGGAGTTTCAAACACCGGTTTCACCAAAACCGAAGTTTGAAACTTCGGTTTTCTATTTTTGTAAAAACTTTTACTAAATTTCTATTTTTGTAAGTGGACCTTCAAAACTACCATTTAAAAAAAATTCCAATCTGTGATTAGGTTAAAAAGTTGATCAAAATGCATCTTTGAAATTTATCTCGTTCTTCTATTGAATCTACATCGCCATTTACATATTCGAAATGATCAGGGGCAAATGTGCCTTCGTGATGAAAGTTAAGAGTAAACGAACTCATTTTGAAAATTAAACAAATAATTAGGGTAAGTTATTGCAAATAATCGACTTATTAGCTATCGAATCGAATATCAAAAGTCAAAATTGCGTACCTTTCTTCTCCTATTTGGGAATGAATCTTCGCATTTAGGGTTAAGGTTTAATGTTGTAACAGATGATGAAACGTTAATGAAGAGTGTGTCTTCAATGTTAACTAAATACGCTTCAAGCAATGTTTAAAGTAAAGTTTAAAAAAACCGTGTAAGAAATTTAAGTGGTACAACCGATAATAAGTAAACATTTGTTTACATTGATACACAGTTTGAAAGTATATAGCTTATAATAGTATTTTCTGAGTATACAGCCTATATTGAAAGAAAAAAAAATGTATAAAGCTATTGAGTAGCTTAAACCCCATTATAAAATTAAGACAAAATTTCATTCCTCGTCCCTGAACTATACATCAAATTTGACTCCTTGTCCTTTTTCTTTTTTTTTGTGCATTCCTCGTCCCTAATGTATCAAAATTCTACATCCCTCGTCCTTTTTCTTGATTCCTCGTCCTTTTTCTTTCTGTCAATTCTACATCCCTCGTCCCTAAAAAGGACGAGGGATGTAGAATTGTGATACATTAGGGACGAGGGATGCACCAAAAAAAGAAAAAGGACGAGGAGTCAAATTTGATGTAAAGTTCAGGGATGAGGAATGAAATTTTGTTATTAACTACTAACTTTTGAATTTAATTTTGTTAAATAAAGTAGATTAATAAAGAATGCACTTTCAATTCTTCAAGTTTACATGGTTATACTTGTCTTAATATTTATAGTTAAACCCCCCTTCTAAATTTCCTACTCCTAATGTGTGATTGAACTTCTTTACCTCTTAGTGTCTTTTCACGTGTTAACTAAATTTTCATCATATAATAATATAGTTTTGTATATAAGCTCGTTTGACAAGCTTGTTCGACAAACTCATACAAGCTCATTTCACAAGCTCGTTCGATCTGAAATTAGTGAACGAGTTTTTTAACGAGTCGAGCCCAACAGTAATTTTTATAGCCCGACTCATGAAATTACTTATTTAAACAAATACATTTTGTTCGAGCTCGATTCATGTTCGAAAATTATCAAACTCAAATGCGTTTTAAACGAGCTCGAACTCACATATATTGTTAAAAGCTCGGTTCGTTAACAACCCGTGTTCTTATCACTACTACGGCGCAACTGGTCTTAGCAAAAAAGGGTGTGGGAAGGATTGTAGTATTTTTAATGTTTTGTATATCTTTTGGAATTGTATCAAGGATTGAGACGAGTCAAAAATAATAATTTGAGCTAGTATCATGTGTAGAATTATTTATGATCCGCAATGTTTAACACGCTAAAAAATGGAACGAGGACTAAACGTTGGAATTCACGAATCAAGTGTAGGATTTATGCGCAAGGTACAACAC
This sequence comes from Rutidosis leptorrhynchoides, assembly GCF_046630445.1. NCBI lineage: Eukaryota > Viridiplantae > Streptophyta > Magnoliopsida > Asterales > Asteraceae > Rutidosis > Rutidosis leptorrhynchoides. The sequence continues at coordinate 249,308,925 of NC_092336.1, forward strand.
ATAACTATATGGCTAAATTCATTTGAGCCTTCGGGGTCGCACACATATACACCTAGACGTCAATCAATAATATATATGCGATATATATTATTCAAGTAATAAATATAAGAGCGATTAATTAATTAATTAGTTGATTAATTAATATATATATATATATAATTACTATATGCTCTGTACGTATGCACCAAGGAAGAGATTTGAGTATTAAAAGAATTTATTTTGTAAGATATGAAATATCATTACCAATATTGTAAATTTTAGCTTGGAGTTAAATATAATATACATATATATTGTGATCTCAGTTTTTATTGTAAACAAGTAAATAATATTTTCTATATTAAAATAATAGAGATTGGAATGGTGTAGGCTACCGACCCTTAGACACAATATATATATTGTGTTTTGGTTTTGTTCGGTGATGTGTATTAGAAGGAAAAAAAACTACAAAAAATTCTTTCAACTTTTACGAAAACCAAAGCCAAGCATACATTCTGTTTTTGTTCCTTACGTAACGAAAATATAAATCTCATAATCTCGTTCTTTACAATTAGAATAAAATAATCCTTGAGATTATTTATTATTACTTGACGGGACTAGCACATCCGTTTGACGTTGTTCGAAGTGTAGTGTGGACTACCCTAGCGGCAATCATTCATTTGATTGTTAGTTTCTCTTCCTTCAATCTAGTTCTACAAGAAAGGTATAATCTTTAAACTCTCTTGTTGTATTTATTTATTTAACCGTATAAATCATATGGATCCGTTTGAGTGATTTAGTTATTGATATAATTAATACGCTTCCGCTTAAATTTATTGTTATTATATGTATGTACATGATAATAATTAATTAGGAAATTGTTTTCTTAAAACACTAAATCACCTTCAGTGGTATCAAGAGCCTCTTATGTTTTTATACGATTAGTAATATTCATGCGTGGTTGTTTTGTTAATGGCTTGTGTACAAATTTACATACTTTTTTTTTTATCCATGGCCAAGATATGCATCTTGTGCCATGGAGCAAGCTATATTTATTGTCATGATCATGTTATTATTATGATGATTTAATTGTGCATGGCCGATGAAAACCTAGACCGTGTGTATGTGTTGTGATCTTGAATGTTTATGGTTGTTTGGATGCCATTGTTTTGTGGCCATTTATGGATGTAATTTAATCTTTTATTTTGGGAGGCCGTTTTGAGCCAATTATGTAATTTACAATTCTAGATTAGTTGTATTTTATTTTTTAATAAATGTAACCTCCATGATGGGATTAAAGACTTGAAGTGAACGGTATTTGGCCATGAAGACACACTTGCAGTAAAGTCAATGGACAAAAGCTGAGAGAGATGCAGTGAAGAAGGACACTTGGTCATCATGAGATCTTGACGCAAGTGGGAGCTTCTAAGGTTTACTTTTGTGATCGTCCCTCTGGTTGACCGCTTGGTTCTCATAATGGCTCGTGAGACCAAGCATAGGATTTTCATCGGTTGAGGCTATGCACATACTTATTATGTTTTATTTTGTTTGGTTGGATTTTATATGTTATGTGATTGTGTATAATTTGCCATGTGACAACAAAAATCAAAACATAATTAAAATCAAGTTAAAACGTTTTTAACTTGTGAGGCGAATATTATGCATGTAATATTCGTAACACAATTTTTCTAAAAGATTATTAAAATTGTTTAATATACCCGGCGAAATTTAAGTCGTGCCGTCCAATTCAGTTGAAACACTTGTCGTTATTCTTTGACTATGCGTGAGACCTAGTTGAATTATAACTCAAGGTGATCATTATCTATGCGTGAGACCTAGATTAATTTTTACACGCTTCACAATTGGATGACTTAATCGAGTTGAGAGGTGAGACCGCAACCTGAGGCAAGGATGGGACTAAACATGCCAGCATGACACTAGTGTTAGACACTAAATGTCGTGAGTCCCATAAAGATCTAAGAGTTGCACTTGTAACGCAATTGGTGCCCGCCGCCTACCGATTGAATCCACCATTGCTAGCAGATCAACTGATGTGATGGTGGAAGCACAATGTGGATCTTAGCCTTTTAAGAAAATTAATAGTTTTATAAGTTTTTTTTTTTTTTTTTAAACATGGGTAGTTAATTTATAAAAGGATAATTATTAAAGATACTAAAAGAACCTTGTTTATTTTGTAGATGACATCAAATGCAATTCAATCCGTAAACAACATGACCATAAGGTCAATCCTTGAGAAGGAAAAATTGAATGGTAACAACTTCATTGACTGGTATCGAAACCTTCAGATTGTTTTAAAGTCTGAAAGGAAGTTGCACCATCTAAAAAATCCTTTACCTGAAACCCCACCTGAAACTGCTAATGCTACTGTTCGTAATGCTTATACTAAACAGTATAACGAACAACTTGAAGTGGCATGTCTTATGCTTGCTAGCATGACCTCTGAGCTCCAAAGGAACTTAATGGACTACAATGCATATGACATGATCGAGGAACTCAAGACGATGTTCCAACAGCAGGCAGAACAGGAATTGTTTGAAACTGTGAAAGCGTTTCACGCTTGCAAACATGAGTTGGGGCAACCGGTTAGCCAATATGTCTTAAAGATGAAAGGCTATCTGGATCAATTGAAGCGCCTAGGTTATGTTATGCCACCAGTTCTTGGAGTGCACTTGATACTTACTTCACTATCCAAGGACTATGATGAATTTGTAATGAATTACAATATGCATAGCATGGGAAAAACCATTCCTGAGCTACATGCAATGCTTAAGCAAGCTGAAAAGGGGCTACCAAATAAGACTCCTGCAGTCTTAACCATAAAGGAAGGTAAAATCCAGAAAAGAAAGCCGCAAGCTGCTAGTGGAAAGGGAAAAGGAAAAAGTAAGCAAGCTTACACACCTGAGAAGAAAATTCCACCACCAGCAAAGAAAGAGCATCCCGCAAAGAACATGGCTTGTCACTATTGTGGCCAGATTGGTCATTGGAGACGAAACTGTGTCCTTTACTTGGAAGAGTTGAAGAAGGGAAAGGCTGGTTCGACCAGCACTTCAGGTATCTTCGTTATAGAACTCTATAATTTTCTTAATAAAACTTGGGTGTATGACACTGGTTGTGGTACTCATATTTGTAATGATATGCAGGGACTTAGGAAAATTCGGAAGCTGAATAAGGGGGCTTTGGATTTGTCTGTTGGCAATGGCGATCGTACAGCTGTCGAAGCTATAGGAAGCTATGAGCTCATCCTCCCAAGTGGACTTATTCTTATTTTAGATAATTGTCATTATGCACCTTCTATTACTAGAGGTGTTATTTCAGTTTATAGTTTGAAAGATAATGGTTTTAATCATGTATTCACAGATTATGGTATTTTGGTTTCTAAGGATAATATTTTTTATTTTAATGCTATTCCTAGATATGGTATTTTTGAAATTGACATGCATAATCTTGTTCCAAACGAAAGTTCTATATTTAACTGTAGCTCTAAGAAATTAAAGCATGATTTGAATTCCACATATCTATTGCATTGTCGTCTTGGTCATATAAACAAGAAACGCATAACAAAGCTGCAACACGATGGGCTTCTTGAGTCAACCGGCAATGAGTCGTTTGACATATGTGAATCTTGTTTATCTGAAAAAATGACAAAGAAACCCTTTACCCACCAGGTTGAAAGGGTGAGTGATCTACTTGGACTCATTCATACTGATGTATGTGGTCCATTTAGAACAATGTCTAGAGATGGAGCTACTTACTTCGTTACTTTTTCTGATGATTTCAGTAGATATGGTTATGTTTACTTGATTAAACATAAACATGAAGTATTTAAAACTTTCAAAGCGTTTCAAAATGAAGTAGAAAATCAACTCGAAAAGAACATTAAGGTTCTATGGTCCGACCGTGGAGGCGAATATATGAGTCAAGAGTTTTTAGATCATCTGAGAGATCGTGGGATTGTCTCACAGTTTACTCCTCCTTACACACCTCAGCATAATGGGGTGTCAGAAAGAAGAAATCGAACTTTGCTTGACATGGTTCGATCAATGATGAGTCTAACAACTTTACCAGCATCCTTTTGGGGATATGCTCTAGAGTCTCCTGCACGCATTCTCAACATGGTTCCAACCAAGAAGGTAAACAAGACACCATATGAAATATGGCATGGGAAAGTCCCAAATCTGTCTTACTTGAAAGTCTGGGGTTGTGAGGCTCACGTGAAGCGTGATACACCAAACAAACTTGAGTCCAGAACTATCAAGTGTATCTTTGTAGGATACCCAAAGGAAACGATGGGTTACTACTTCTACTATCTAGCAGAAAACAAGGTTTTCACTGCTAGATATGCTGAGTTTTTGGAGAAGAGTCTCCTCTTACAGGAAGCAAGTGGGAGCACTGTAGATCTTGAAGAAATTCAAGAACAAGATACATTACCTTCTATAGACACTAGTGAAATTCGTACTGAGCCTCAACATGAAAGTGTCGAGGCACAGGACGAAGCATGTCTCATTCGTAGATTTAATAGAACCTCTCGTCCACCTGAAAGGTTAAACCTTATGGTTACGACGGAGGACTTGGAATTAGGGGATCTGGGCGAACCCGCTAATTACAAAGCTGCATTATCAGATCCTGAATCTGATAAATGGCAAGATGCTATGAATGAAGAGATGTAGTCCATGAAAGATAATCAAGTTTGGCGCTTGATTGATCTCCCACCAAACATCAAGCCTGTTGGGTGTAAATGGATCTTCAAGAAGAAGACCGACATGGATGAAAATGTACACACCTTTAAGGCCCGCTTGGTCGCAAAAGGTTATACTCAAACCTACGGGGTTGATTATGAAGAGACCTTTTCTCCAGTGGCAGACATTAAAGCTATTAGGATACTCATAGCTATAGCAGCGTACTATGACTATGAGATTTGTCAAATGGATGTCAAAACCGCATTCCTAAATGGTCACCTTAGCGAGGACGTATATATGGTGCAACCTGAAGGGTTTGTGAATCCTAAGTATCCTAATAAAGTATGCAAGCTTCAGAAATCCATTTATGGATTAAAGCAAGCATCAAGAAGTTGGAACAAGAAGTTTGGTGAGAAAATCAAAGAGTTTGGCTTCTCACAAAACCTTGATCAGCCTTGTGTGTACATGAGAGCTAGTGGGAGCGTTAAAGTCTTTCTGATCTTATATGTTGATGACATATTACTCATGGGAAATCATATTCCAACACTACAAGACGTTAAGTTCTGGCTTGGAAAATGTTTCTCTATGAAAGATCTGGGAGATGCAGCGTATATCCTAGGAATCAAGATCTATAGAGACAGATCTAAGCGGTTAATAGGTCTAAGTCAAAGTGCATATGTTGAAAAAATCTTAAAGCGATTTAAGATGGAAGCTTCCAAGCGTGGTAGTCTTCCGATGCAACCAAATATGGTATTGAGTAAGTCTCAAGCCCCCTCTACACCCGAAGAGGTGAAGCGAATGATTGGAGTCCCATATGCTTCAGCTATTGGATCCATCATGTATGCTATGAGGTGCACTAGACCAGATGTTTCTTTCACTCTCAATATGACGAGCCGATACCAACAGAATCCAGGTGATAGTCACTGGACTGCTGTAAAGAATATATTGAAGTATTTGAGAAACACTAAAGATATGTTCTTAGTTTACGGAGGTTTCGATGAACTGAGCGTAAAGTGTTACACTGATGCTAGTTTCGAAACTGATCGAGATGATAGTCGATCACAATCTGGCTACGTTTTCGTTATGAACGGAGGTGCAGTCGACTGGAGAAGCTCGAAGCAGAGCACTATAGCGATGTCTATAACAGAATCTGAATACATTGCTGCATCTGAAGCTGCTCAGGAAGCTGTTTGGATTAGAAAATTCATATCTGGGCTTGGCGTTGTTCCCAGTATTGAAAATCTCATTGACATGTATTGCGACAATACTGGTGCTATAGTAATAGCAAATGAACCAGGAGTTCTACGTTGTGCCAAACACATCATTCGAAAATTTCACTACATACGTGAAGTTATAGAGAGAGGTGACGTACGTATTCAAAAGGTTCCAACAGAAGACAATCTAGCTGATCCGTTCACAAAGCCAATGTCTTGTACCAAGCATGTCGAGCATTCTATGAACATTGGGCTTAGACCAGCTAATAGCTTTATGTAATTTTAGTATTTGGATAATTGGAACATGAAAGCAGTTTTTATTGTAATGAATTGATATAATGTGTTATGATCGTTTTTATTCATAATTACTGCGTTCTATATTTGCATGTTTAAATCCATGAATAATGACTTATTCTAAATTTCCATTGTCGATTGATGATACGGGAGTAACATCAAACTAAGACAAATGTGAGTGTTTGATATGGTGTAATGTGTTACTATCAAACTCACATGTATTCATAGGATGCATATTGGAATGACCCAACCTTCGAGATTTCACTGCATGGATCGGCGTCAATAGTGAAACTCGCAAGTGGTTATGTCATTATGTCCTTCGACTTGAGATGCACGCCGGTTTCGATGTGTGGAGCATTATACTTTGATATGGTTAAACGCTGTCCTGAATAAGGCTGTTATAAAAGCCATTATTGGGTGTAATGTGAAGCTCGTGACAGACACGTGTAGGCAAAATAGGATTTGTTCCTCCAACCTATTTGGAGTTAGATACTTTTGAGCTCCTCGATGAATGAATAAGATATTTGTGTGACCGCACCCAAATGTAATTGAGATGATACTTAATTAGTTTGGTGATCTGATTCATTTCTAAGATCGAGAAAACAAAATTGTTAAACAAATGAGAATGACTGATGATCCATGTCTTAAGTTTAACTAAAGTATCTGAAACAAAGGGATAAATGACATTTAACACTTACTATGAGCAGTTTTGAGAAACTACCCTCACATGAATTTAGGGACAATGGCGTGTTGCTAGACGCTAACCATTGTTTGTATAGTTACCCTGTGTTGTGTCGTGCACAAGTGGGAGTCTGTAGGATTTATGCGCAAGGTATAACACATAACTATATGGCTAAATTCATTTGAGCCTTCGGGGTCACACACATATACACCTAGACGTCAATCAATAATATATATGCGATATATATTATTCAAGTAATAAATATAAGAGCGATTAATTAATTAATTAGTTGATTAATTAATATATATATATAATTACTATATGCTCTGTACATATGCACCAAGGAAGAGATTTGAGTATTAAAAGAATTTATTTTGTAAGATATGAAATATCATTACCAATATTGTAAATTTTAGCTTGGAGTTAAATATAATATACATATATATTGTGATCTCAGTTTTTATTGTAAACAAGTAAATAATATTTTCTATATTAAAATAATAGAGATTGGAATGGTGTAGGCTACCGACCCTTAGACACAATATATATATTGTGTTTTGGTTTGTTCGGTGATGTGTATTAGAAGAAAAAAAACTACAAAAAAATCTTTCAACTTTTACGAAAACCAAAGCCAAGCATACATTCTGTTTTCGTTCCTTACGTACGAAAATATAAATCTCATAATCTCGTTCTTTACAATTAGAATAAAATAATCCTTGCGATTATTTATTATTACTTGACGGGACTAGCACATCCGTTTGACGTTGTTCGAAGTGTAGTGTGGACTACTCTAGCGGCAATCATTACTTTGATTGTTAGTTTCTCTTCCTTCAATCCGGTTCTACAAGAAAGGTATAATCTTTAAACTCTCTTGTTGTATTTATTTATTTAACCGTATAAATCATATGGATCCGTTTGGGTGATTTAGTTATTGATATAATTAATACGCTTTCGCTTAAATTTATTGTTATTATATGTATGTACATGATAATAATTAATTAGGAAATTGTTTTCTTAAAACACTAAATCACCTTCATCAAGAACTTACATACATTTAGATAGTATAGAGTATAAATAGAAATGTAGCACTCCATTTTTTTAGGTAAAAGAGTAGACAGTGATTTTTTTTTTCAACTGAGAAATGATAAGTCATATTTTACTTCTAACATACCAATTAACAAAATCGAATACAGAGGGTGAATTGATACGGTTTATATACCCCCTAAAGGAAGTATTTTCACTTAGATATGCACTACTTAATCATATTTTTTTGAATTAGTCTAATGACAATTCTTAAGATTATCATTAAGAGTTAATTGATCCTAAAGTTGTTGTACATTAAACTAGTTGTAGTTATTTGCAAAAAGTTTGGGAGTGTTATAATTCAGTAGGCTTATAACTACCTTTAGTGGTTTGGTTCGTGTTATAATTCAGTAGGCTTATAACTACCTTTAGTGGTTTGGTTCGTGTTATAATTCAGTAGGCTTATGGTTTGGTTCGTGTTATAATTCAGTAGGCTTATAACTACCTTTAATGGTTTGTTCTTGACTATAGGCTGCTAATAAACTTAAAATAAGAGAGAGTAAAAGAATGGTGATATATGAAATATATTCTATGTGTGCATCTTATGCAAATCACATCCTTTGATATTTATAATACAATAATTTACTGTGCAGTTAGGTAGAATAATAATATCCGTGAATTAACTTGTGATCCACCAAACTTCACTTTATGAAAAAATATCGGCCATATTTGACATATATAACACTCCCTCTTGAACGAAAATTTTGTTTTATTAAGATCAACTACAAGTTACTGTCTTATTAAAAACCTTGCTAAAGAAAAACCCAGTGGGATAAAAACTTTAGCTAAGGGAAAAAGAGTGCAGCATAGAGTTGACTCCCCCCCCAAGTAGACATTGCTGAGTCGTCACATCTTTTGAACATGCCTCATGCCAATATTGTGAACATACGTTCTGAAAATAGCAGTTGGAAGTGTTTTGGTGAAAAGATCTGCAGAGTTTTTGCTGGATTGAACATATCTCATTTCAATCTGGTTGTCTTTGATGAGATTTTGAGTATATGAGAAGAATCTAGGAGGTATGTGTTTTGTTCGGTCACTTTTGATATACCCTTTCTTTCATCTGTGTTATGCAAGCTGCATTATCTTCATAGATAGTTGTTGGACTTTTATCGCATTCTAGTCCACAAGAATCAGTAATGAGTTGTGTCATTGATCTCAACCAAAAACATTTCCGAGTAGCTTCATGTAATGCAATCACTTCGGCATGATTTGATGATGTTGCAACAAGTGTTTGTTTCTGAGAACGCCATGATATTGCAGTACCTCCATTTACGAATACATATCCATTTTGAGATTTAGCTTTATGTGGATCAGATAAATAACCTGCATCTGCATAGCCAACCAAATCTTGTTTTGATTCGTTAGAATAAAATAATCCTAAGTCTGTAGTTCCTCGAAAGTATCGAAATATATGTTTGATCTCATTCCAGTGTCTTTTGGTAGGAGCAGAGCTAAACCTTGCTAACAAATTAACTGTAAAAGAAATGTCAGGTCTTGTATAATTTGTAAGATACATAAGAGCTCCAATTGCACTAAGATATGGTACTTCTGGTCCAAGAATATCTTCATGATCTTCACAGGGACGAAATGGATCAGTGTCAACATTAAGTGACTAACAACCATAGGAGTACTTAATGGTTTTGCCTTGTCCATATTGAAACGTTTTAAAATCTTTTCCGTATAAGTTGTTTGATTTACAAGTAAACCATTAGTCATATGCTCAATCTGCAAACCAAGGCAATACTTGGTTTTTTCGAGATCTTTCATTTCAAATTTTTTCTTTAGAAGTTGAATGGCTTCATGGATCTCTTTATTTGTACCTGATAAGGCTAAAAAGGAACATATATTTCATAGCAAAATCCCCCAAGAAAGACAAGATTTTAGTTGCAATTGTTCCATTTTCAAGTAATATTCGTTTATTTTAAATAAGTGCGAAGACAAAAGGCGAAAACGACGAATTGAAGACACAAAGGTCCAAAAAGCTCAAAAGTACAAGATACAATCAAAAAGGTTCAAATTATTGATGAGGAACGTCTAAAAATGACAAGAGTACAAGTTACAAAACGCAAAGTACAAAATATAAAATTGTACGCAAGGACGTTCGAAAATCCGGAACCGGGACCAGAGTCAACTCTCAACGCTCGACGCAACGGTGTAAAAATTACGAGTCAACTATGCACAAGAATAAAATATAATATTTAAATAATTCATAATAAGAATAATATTAAATAATAAAAAGTTGTTAATTGAGCATAGTTCAGGGGTCATAAGTGAAAATTCAATTTCTAAATTCGCCTATAAAAGGCTTTGTAATCGTAATGTAAAAAGACACCTTTTTCTATCTTTTTCTTATTTATCAATATCAATTATCAATATCTATATTCTATATCTCTATCATAATGTTAACTTAATAAGATATAACAATAATCTTAATTTTAATTTTAAATTATGATAATAATAAGATTTATGATAGAGATCGTTTGAGTGTGTAAGTCGAAATTCTGTCCGTGTAACGCTACGCTATTTTTAATCATTGTAAGTTATGTTCAACCTTTTTACATTAATGTATCGTAACTAAGTTATTATTATGCTTATTTGAGCCGAAGTAATCGTGATGTTGGGCTAAAATATTAAGAAGGGGTTATTGAACTTTGGACCATAATTAAGGTTTGGGCAAAAGACCGACACTTGTGGAAATTGAACTATTGACTATTAATAGATGGGGGGTATTGTCTAATTGAGTGACAACTCATTGGAGTCTGTCGAACCTATCTTCAAATTAATTAACCTAATAATTAATAATGATTATGGTTGTCCTATTTAGTGATGTTCATATGGAATCTGTTATAATCATTTAATTAATCAATTGGGTTGGGTAATTGATTATTCATTCTGATCAAGTGGATGAATTAATATTCATAAACTAATTAAAACAGGGGTGGATTACATACAGTGATAACTGGTGTAATTGTTGACAGAAGTGATAACTGCGTCACAGTTTAAATCCTTAATCAGTTGGAATATTTGACTTCGGGTATAAGGGTAATTTGACGAGGATACTCGCACTTTATTTTTATGACCGATGGACTATTATGGACAAAAACCAGATAGACGTATCAAATAAACCAGGACAAAGGACAATTAACCCATGGTAATAAATTAAAATCAACACGTCAAACATCATGATTACGGAAGTTTAAATAAGCATAATTCTTTTATTATATTTCTCATCGTATCTTTATTTACTGTCATTTTATTACTCGCAATTTTATTTACTGTCATTTTATTTATTGTCATTATTTTACGCACTTTAATTATCGTCATTTATCTTTACGCTTAAAATATAGAATCGACAAACCGGTCATTAAACGGTAAAACCCCCCTTTTATAATAATATTACTACTTATATAATTATATATATTTTGTATAAATATAGTTAAAAATATAGTAAGTATCACCAGCTCCCTGTGGAACGAACCGGACTTACTAAAAACTACACTACTCTACGATTAGGTACACTGCCTATAGTGTTGTAGCAAGGTTTAAGTATATCCATTCTATAAATAAATAAATATCTTGTGTAAAATTGTATTGTATTTAATAGTGTTTTCTGCTAAAAATTAATAGTATTTTATACCCCTCTGCTTTGACACCAAGTTTTTTGGCGCCGCTGCCGGGGAGCGCTAAAACGCTATATTTTTAATTATAATAATATTGAAATAAAATATAATAATATAATAATATTGAAATAGAATATAATAATATAATAATATTGAAATAGAATATAATAATATAATAATATTTTAGAATATATTTTGAATCGTAAAAGTTTTAAAAAGTCGTATTTATTAAATACTTCAGGGGTATATTATGTAAATTGTAATTAATAATTTCTATCATGTCGCTTTCATGTGAATAGTAAATTAATTAATTTCTTTTCATTTACTATTCATGAATAGTAAATGAATTAAAAAAAAAGTTTTGAAAAAAAAATAATAATTATAAAAAAAAGTATTAATTTGTAAAAAAAAAAAAATTGTAAAAAAAAAAAAACGTTTTTTTTTTTTAGAAAAAAAAATTCGTTTTTAAAAAAAAACGTAAAAAAAAAAAAAAAACTTAAAAAAAAAAAAACGTAAAAAAAAACAAAAACGTAAAAAAAAAAACGTAAAAAAAAAAAAAATTATTAAAAAAAAAATATATATTTTTTAAGATTTTGTCTATAAAAAAAAATTATTTTTTTTTAGTTTTATTACCTTTAGATTTTTAGACTATAGTCGCAACTTTTAGTATTAAGTTTAGTTTTCCCATAGTTATTTTTACTTCTAGAATTTTTAGGCTTTGCAGTAAAATCCCTTAAGTGCTTATTCCTTAGATTAAGTTTTAGGTGCTTTAGAATTTTACGACGCCGTATTTCGCACTACTTTCTTATTTTTATTTTTCGACGCCTATTTTTCGACCTTTTTATTTTTCGACCTTTTTCGACGCGCAATCTTTTTCTTTCTTATTTCTCGCCATTCTAGTTTTTAGGACTTAGATTTTTTTCTACTTCTTCTCTAAATTTCTTAAAATTACGAAAATTTATTTTAAGTGGTTAAATTGATAGACATCAAAATTTTCTGGTTCGTAGTAATAGTTGGATTTGTACGTGGACCGGATTATTGGAGCCAAACAGTACTCAATTATATTGAGACCAAACGAATCCTGCCCCTCTGCTGCATCTTTTGGTTATTCGAAACGTGGGCAAAATCAGAAAAGTCTATTGATTGGACAACTTATATAAGTTTTTCTTATTTTTATAACTAATAGGATATTCTGTGAATGCACCGAGCAAAACGTTCACCACCTTTCATACGTTCACCACCTGTAACTCGATCAAGACATCTAGCAAATATTGTCGCCGTTGATTTTTCTTTAGAATCGTCATCTAGTCGAACAAGAACTCCAACTCAAATTTCCGATAATCCATCTTTTGAACCCGACTTCACAATTAAGAACCCGGAGCATATTCAAGGACAATTCCAAGATCCTGAACCACTAATTATTCCTCCTGAGCCACAAACCATTAAATCAGAATCCTCTAGTGATTCGTATTCAACAAATTCAATTATGGAAGTAACGGAACCTCTAAGTATGGAAGATCGAATGAGAGCCACACGCACGGGCCAAGGTCACGCCATTATTAAGCCAGAAGTTAATGCGCCAGATTATGAAATCAAAGGACAAATTCTACACATGGTAACTAACCAATGCCAATTCAGTGGTGCACCGAATGAAGATCCTAACGAACACCTTCGTACGTTTAAAAGAATTTGTACACTATTCAAAATCCGAGAAGTGGAAGATGAGCAGATCTATCTCATGTTGTTTCCCTGGACTTTAAAGGGAGAAGCCAAAGATTGGTTAGAATCGTTACCTGAAGGGGCGATTGACACATGGGATGTTTTAGTTGAAAAATTTCTTAAACAATTCTTTCCGGCATCCAAAGCCGTGAGACTTCAAGGAGAAATTGTTACGTTCGCGCAAAAGCCAAATGAAACTCTATATGAGGCGTGGACAAGATTTGGAAAGTTGTTGAGAGGATGTCCTCAACACGGTTTAGACACTTATCAAATAGTACAAATATTCTACCAAGGTGTCAACGTTGCTACACGAAAAGACATCGACATAACAGCTGGTGGTTCCATTATGAAGAAAACCGCAACTGAAGCTTACAAAATTATTGATAACACAGCCTCCCACTCTCATGAGTGGCATCAAGAAAAAGATATTTTTCGTTCATCTAAAGCGGCTAGAGCCGATTCTAGCCATGACTTTGATTCCGTTTCCGCAAAAATAGATGCTTTCGAAAGACGAATGGAAAAGATGAATAAAGATATTCACGCAATACGAATCAGTTGTGAGCAATGCGGTGGACCACACTTAATGAAAGACTGTCACATTGAACAAACGATGGAACAACGTGAGAATGTTGTCTACATGAACCAAAGGCTGGAAAATAGTTATCAGAATAATTATCAACCGCCAAGGCCAAACTTCAATCGAAATCAAAACATTCTTTACAATCGAAAAGGACCCGACAATAACTCGTATAACCAACAAGGTCCGAATAACCAACCAACTCAAAACAACACTTTCAATCAACAAAGACCTGGCTTGTATAAACCACCACAACAAACCGACGAGAAGAAGTCAAATCTGGAAGAAGTGGTATTTAAGCTAGTTGAATCTCAAACACAATTTATTGAAACTCAAACCCAAACGAATGAGAGGTTTGAGCAGTCATTTAGAACTCAACAAGCTTCCATTTTGAATCTAGAAAAACAAGTAGGTACTCTTGTTAGATTGATGAGTGAAAGGGAACAAGGAAAGCTACCGAGTAATAATGAAGTAAATCCTCGGAATGAAAATGTTAACATGATATCAACAAATTCTGAAAAACCAATACCAGAAGATGGGAAAGTTTTAGATGTAAGTAAAAATGAAGAAGTTACACCACCACCACCACCCGAGTATGTAAAGCCAGTGGTGGCACCATACAGACCACCCATCCCATTTCCAAGAAAAGGAGTTGAGTATGAGCAAGTAATAGGTAATAAAGTTTGTGATACCTCTGGAAAGAAGAAGAAGAAGAATAAAAAAGTGCAAGAAACAAAAACAGTAGAAGTAAACCCGGTGAAGACAGTTCCACCAAATCCTCCACCTAGGGTAGGTGATCCGGGTGAATTTATTGTTCCTTGTCTACTTAGTGACTGTGTCATGTATGATGCACTAGCAGATTTAGGTTCAAGTGTGAGTGTTATGCCTCTTTCATTATATAAGAGATTAGGTGTAGGTGAGTTAACTCCAACGGATATGAGTGTTCGACTCCTTGATCAAACCATTAAGCACCCAGTTGGAATTGCTGACAACCTACCCGTTCAAGTAGGTAATTTAACCTTTCTAGTCGAATTCATTGTCATTGACATTGAAGAGGACTCAAACGTTCCTCTAATTTTAGGTCGACCATTCTTAGCGTCCACCGGGGCGTTATTTGATGTAAGAAAGGGTAGAATGACACTTAGTAATGATGAGAAATCGATCACCTTTATGATTCGAAAGTCTAAATATCCACAAACCAAAACCGTTGAACCGACAAAAACGATTGGTAAGAACCATGTTGTTTTACCAACTCCAACGGTAATGCTTAACAATAATAGAACGCCTAAGTGTGGGGAAAATGAAGTAACACCTAATGATGACTTGATAATAAAGAACCCCATAGTTGATACGAAATTAAATAACCCCGTTATTAACAGTTCAATGAAGAAACTTTTTAAACGGGTTATTGATGCTAAAAGTAAGGGAAACTTTAGGTTATATAACCGGTTAGTATCCAATCTGTCGCCTAAAGAAAAGGCGAAGCTAGTTGAATTTGTGGATATTACGGAAAAAGCTGGTCACTGGCTTAAAGCAAAAGTCACAGATATGCAAGTTGATTATGGTCCAAGAGAAATTGACGATGAAGTTAATCACAATTTCGACACCACATCTACCTAAGTGTGAGGAGATTCAAATATTCTAAAAAGAAAATGCTGTTTGGAGTTAGTTGTTCTGTTCTCGTGTAGTTCCGAGAATGGAATTCGATTGGTCTTTTCCGCTAGCAGACACTAAAGAACTAGTTTTCTCCCCCCATTCTGAATTTTTTTTGTTTTTTAGGTTTTATATGAAATTAATATGTTTTCTTTTTAAGTTTTGTGTGAATTTAAAAACAAAAATTTACTTTATTTCATTAAGTTGAAAAAAAATGATTTCTAAAATTCGTCGTGAGTTGAAGACTAGGTCGTTGAGCCGAAATTACTTTACCCGAGGGCGGGGCGAAAAATTTTTTCATCATTATTTTTAATTTTATTGATTTAAAGTATGCCAAAAAAAAATATATTTGATTTTATAAATTTTTGAACGTGGGGTAATATACCCAACTTTAAAAATATGTATATATGTTCGTATTTTATCATGTAAACAACAGGGTAAAACAACGCACTTTCAAAGACTAACATTAAGTTCAGCAAAAGGTACTGATTTTGACGACAAGATGCAAAACAACAAATGTGATATAATAAATGAAGGAATGAACGATGAGGCGCGCCATCTATCATTCGACGAGCTTTGTAATTACAAACTGGGTATTTTTAATCACTTTTCTACACTAATCACCCTCATGAATTAATAATTATAGTCTGATTTCATGCAAATGAGGGCATTGCATGATCTCAAGTGTGGGGAAGGGTTATAAATTCTCTCGGGTTTATACTTGGCTTATTTTCTAAATATTATGAAAATTTTAAAATTTTTTAACTAAATGAATTCAAAATCATGTTTATACATATTTATGAACGATAAAACTAGGTGTTAATGCCGAAATTATCGTTACCTCGGAAAGGACATAAATTGAGAAACAACCTAAAATGCTTGAATTCATTTAAAATGGAATAAAGGAGAATAAAAAGGCAAAGAAAGAAACTAAGTGTGGGGAGAATGTACCAAGTTATTCAATTAAAAATTATCTATCACATATCTTTGTACAAGATTATTGCAGGTACTTTTGTTTTGGATGATACTAATCAGTTTTACCCGGTTTACTGTAATATATTTGAAAGAAAGATGGATCTACACGATGAATCAATTCCATCATTAAAAGGAAGTAAAGTCTTCTGAAAAAGACACGCGCTTCTTGATTTAGGTCAAGAAGTTGTCGTCCAGACCAGCTGTAGGTTGACGAAAAATCTAGAAAAGTCATCTCTAAAATTAGCAGGAAATCCACGGACCTCAGCATCAAACAGGGTCGCCAAGTGGTCAGATTTATCCTAACCATGAGAAGGATTTATCTCGTACAATGGGGAGGCACCGTGCAAATTAGCTTGATAAGACTAATGAATCAGATCCCCAGAAAGGATAATCTCCTTAAAGATTAAAAATCAGCTTTTAAGACTGATATTACTCAATCCTTGAGATTGACCTTAAAGATTGAGAATTCAAACTCATGGAATTCAATGATATCTAAACTCGAGCTTGAACGAGAAAATATTTTGATCAAAAATACAAACCGATTTGTTTTCTGAAAACCTATTTTCAATGCGTTCATTACCATTGAACGTAAAATCCTAGGAATTCACCTGGAATTCATTAGGTCACCTGAACCAAATCGGGTGTCAACCGTAAGAACGGTGGTTGCATAGCATGGTCGGAGACAGGACCTTGTGCCAGACCGAAAAATCATAGGATGATCTTTACTGTCGCTCCTACCAAGGATAGTTCTAGCATCCGACACGTTAAAAGACCATAATCATCTGCATGTCACGGGACATTGCCTTAACAGTTTCTTGTTCATCGCTTTCCTTTACAACCGGACGGTAGTTTACCGAAAGATAATATACGGAACAAGTAAACTGGATGTGTACTTTCCGATACCGGGATAGCAGTGGATTACACGAACCTAAAAGTTTTAGCCAAAATATTGATCCACAAATATATTTTGCAACACCGATGATGGATCAAATCAGAAAACTTGTCTAGGGTAAAATCTAGCTTGAATTTTCAAAAGATCAAATGTTTTCATAAAGATCCAATTTCCTTAAAGGATCTAAATTTTTATAGTCATGTGGGACTGTAAACTGCCTTTCAAATGTGCACTTTGCTTTGGAAACCGAAAGTAAATCGGCTATTTGATTGCAAGTGTCGTTGTCCTAAACCCAAGGCAACTGTGGATGACACACCCACCTTTAACCATATCGTTACTATCATTGTTTATACAGCTCTATCAAAATCACTGATGTACAAAGTGTGAAGAATAAAGAAGTGATTCGTGTGATGTATTATATTATTTCAAGACTGTATTGCTTGAGGACAAGCAACGCTCAAGTGTGGGGATATTGATAAGGCTAAAAAGGAACATATATTTCATAGCAAAATCCCCCAAGAAAGACAAGATTTTAGTTGCAATTGTTCCATTTTCAAGTAATATTCGTTTATTTTAAATAAGTGCGAAGACAAAAGGCGAAAACGACGAATTGAAGACACAAAGGTCCAAAAAGCTCAAAAGTACAAGATACAATCAAAAAGGTTCAAATTATTGATGAGGAACGTCTAAAAATGACAAGAGTACAAGTTACAAAACGCAAAGTACAAAATATAAAATTGTACGCAAGGACGTTCGAAAATCCGGAACCGGGACCAGAGTCAACTCTCAACGCTCGACGTAACGGTGTAAAAATTACGAGTCAACTATGCACAAGAATAAAATATAATATTTAAATAATTCATAATAAGAATAATATTAAATAATAAAAAGTTGTTAATTGAGCATAGTTCAGGGGTCATAAGTGAAAATTCAATTTCTAAATTCGCCTATAAAAGGCTTTGTAATCGTAATGTAAAAAGACACCTTTTTCTATCTTTTTCTTATTTATCAATATCAATTATCAATATCTATATTCTATATCTCTATCATAATGTTAACTTAATAAGATATAACAATAATCTTAATTTTAATTTTAAATTATGATAATAATAAGATTTATGATAGAGATCGTTTGAGTGTGTAAGTCGAAATTCTGTCCGTGTAACGCTACGCTATTTTTAATCATTGTAAGTTATGTTCAACCTTTTTACATTAATGTATCGTAACTAAGTTATTATTATGCTTATTTGAGCCGAAGTAATCGTGATGTTGGGCTAAAATATTAAGAAGGGGTTATTGAACTTTGGACCATAATTAAGGTTTGGGCAAAAGACTGACACTTGTGGAAATTGAACTATTGACTATTAATAGATGGGGGGTATTGTCTAATTGAGTGACAACTCATTGGAGTCTGTCGAACCTATCTTCAAATTAATTAACCTAATAATTAATAATGATTATGGTTGTCCTATTTAGTGATGTTCATATGGAATCTGTTATAATCATTTAATTAATCAATTGGGTTGGGTAATTGATTATTCATTCTGATCAAGTGGATGAATTAATATTCATAAACTAATTAAAACAGGGGTGGATTACATACAGTGATAACTGGTGTAATTGTTGACAGAAGTGATAACTGCGTCACAGTTTAAATCCTTAATCAGTTGGAATATTTGACTTCGGGTATAAGGGTAATTTGACGAGGATACTCGCACTTTATTTTTATGACCGATGGACTATTATGGACAAAAACCAGATAGACGTATCAAATAAACCAGGACAAAGGACAATTAACCCATGGTAATAAATTAAAATCAACACGTCAAACATCATGATTACGGAAGTTTAAATAAGCATAATTCTTTTATTATATTTCTCATCGTATCTTTATTTACTGTCATTTTATTACTCGCAATTTTATTTACTGTCATTTTATTTATTGTCATTATTTTACGCACTTTAATTATCGTCATTTATCTTTACGCTTAAAATATAGAATCGACAAACCGGTCATTAAACGGTAAAACCCCCCTTTTATAATAATATTACTACTTATATAATTATAAATATTTTGTATAAATATAGTTAAAAATATAGTAAGTATCACCAGCTCCCTGTGGAACGAACCGGACTTACTAAAAACTACACTACTCTACGATTAGGTACACTGCCTATAGTGTTGTAGCAAGGTTTAGGTATATCCCATCCGTAAATTAATAAAACTTGTGTCATATTTTGTAGTATTTTGTATTAAAAATAATACTATTTCGTACCCTCACGCTACATCACCAGTACCTATGATGTTAAGATCATCGACATAAACGGCTATGATCACATATCTGGATGATGTTTTCCTAATGAATACACATGGGCAAATAAGATTATTGGTATACCCTTTGCTTATCAAGTAATCACTTAATCGTTTATACCACATGCGACCTGATTGTTTCAACCCATATAAAGACCTTTGTAACTTGATTGAGTACATTTCTTTGGATTTTGCATTGGTTGCTTCTGATACCTTAAATCCTTCAGGTATCTTTATATATATATCACTATCAAGTGATCCATATAGATAAACAGTCACAAAATTCATGAGATGCATTTCTAAATTTTTAAAAACTGTCAGGCTGATTAAGTATCTAAAAGTAATTGCATCCATAACAGGAGAATAAGTTTCCTCATAATCAATTCCCGGTCTTTGAGAAAAACCTTGAGCTACAAGTCTACTTTATACCTTGTAACTTCATTTTTCTCATTTCTTTTTTCGCACAAAAACCCATTTATATCCCACAAGTTTCACATCTTTAGGTGTGAGAATGATAGATCCGAAAACTTTTCTTTTATTGAGCGATTCAAATTCAGCTCGTATTGCTCCTTTCCAATGATCCCAATCATGTCTATTTTAACATTCCATGACAGATTTTGGTTCTGGATCATCATCGTCATTCATGATGTCATATGCAACATTATATGAAAATATCTCATCAAGATTTTTCATTTCATTTCGGTTCCATAATATTTTTGAATGTGCATAATTGATTGAAAATTCTGTATTGATATCATCAATCTCCTCTGCATAAGTAGTATTGATTTGTGGTTCTTCTTGAATACTTTCTTTTACCTCATTATCAGTTGATTTTCTTTTTCGAGGATTTTTATCTTTGAAACCAATTGGTCTCCCACGTTTCTGGCGTGGCAAAGACTCCAGAGCGACATTATTGCCAGCTTTTGGAATTTCAATTAGAGCTGGAGCATTTGCTGCTGGTATATATAATTTAGTCACTCATTTTGTATCTATAAATGCATCAGGCAATTTATTTGCAAGTTCTTGCATATGCATTATTTTTTGAACTTCGGTCTCGCATTCTTTTGTACGAGGATCAAGATACATTAATTGAGTTTCACACCATGAAACATCATTTTCTTTATTTTTTATTTCTCCCCCTAATCTAGGGAACAATGTTTCATTAAAGTGACAATCAGCAAAACGTGCTGTAAAAACATCACCCGTCATGGGTTCAATATATCTTATAATTGAAGATGTTTCATATCCAACATATATTCCCATCCTTCTTTGAGGATCCATTTTAGTGCGTTGTGGTGGTGCGATAGGAACATAAACCGCACAACCAAATGTTCTAAGGTGGGAAATATTTGGCTGATGGCCAAAAATAAGTTGCAAAGGAGAATATGTATGACTTGCACTTGGTCTAATGCGAATTAATGATGCAACATGTAAAATTGCATGACCCCATACAGATACTGGGAGTTTTGTTCTCATTATCAATGGTCTAGCTATTAACTGCAATCGTTTGATTAGTGATTCGGCTAAACCATTTTGTGTATGCACAAGGGCAACAGGATGTTCAACAACAATCCTAATAGACATGCAAAAATCATTAAATGCTTGAAATGTAAACTCACCAGCATTATCCAATCTCACCCTTTTAATAGTATAATCAGGGAAATGTGCTCTCAATTTAATAATTTGAGCAAGAAATTTTGCAAATGCAACATTTCGACTTGATAATAGACAAAACATGAGACCATCTACTAGATGCGTCTATTAGGATCATGAAATATCTAAATGGTCCACATGGTGGATGAATTGGTCCACATATATCACCTTGAATTCTTTCAAGAAACATTGATGATTCTTTTTCAACCTTAAGAGGTGATGGTCTTATTATCAATTTTCCAAGTGAGCATGATGTACATGGAATAAGTGCATCATGAGGGATCTTTTGATCCGTTAATGGATGTCCATGTGTATTTTGAATTATTCTTTTCATCATTGATGATCCTGGGTGGCCTAATCTTTCATGCCACAGATTGATCATTACAGGATCACATGCCTTTTCATTTACTACCATGTGCGCTTCTGGTACATTTATATATGTATAATGTAAACCAGAACCAAGTCTTGGTAGTTTTTCAATCACATGATTCTTCTCAGTGATACTTAAATATTTATCGTTTTCTGTAGTCACTGACTGATAATCATATCCATTTTGGTAAATGTCAGAGAAGCTTAATAAATTTCTTTTTGACATGGGAGAAAATAAAGCATTTTTTATAAGAAAATTGGTACCATTTGATAACATGAATTTTGCCTTTCCCATTCCTTTTATTAAATCCGCAGGACCTGATATAGTATGTACCATTCCTTCTGCTGCTTTAAAATCAGGGAAATATTTTTTAGATTTGAGTATAGTATGTGTGGTACCACTGTCTGTAATACAAAGATCCCCACCATTTGACTGATTTTGCACTCCAGTAGTGTACATCATGAACTTCAAAATATGAGAAACAAATAATGAGTACATAATCCTTCTTCTTATTAAAAGAGAAGCAAAATTAAGTAATATTCTTTTCAAATATATGATCTTGACCATCCATTGTATCTAAGTAATCAAAAATAACCGTTAGATTCAATCTCGAAATAATTATTACGTAATACATTTTTCAAATACAATAATAATGACAACAATAACCTCATTTTAAATTACATTTACTTACAAATGAATAATTAATACTTAAATTCAAATTTCAAATATAGATAATTACATCAAGATCGTAACTGTAATCTTCTTTGCCCAAAAGTTTCGGAATATAATTTCAAAGTATAATTTCAAAAATTAAATTGATGGTATAGAGATGCAGCAATTCCATATTTATACGGTTTTTTTTTTTTTTTTTTTTTTTTTTTTTTTTTTTTTGTCTTTTTTAAATATACTTATTATTATATGAAACAAATCCTGAATCCGGAATCATCATAAATACGGAGTATTATCGAATCAAATTAAATCAAAAAACTGTTACGCCTTCGTCTTCTCCAATTTCTTATCCGGCCTCCAATTTCTATTTCGTCTGAATTTTTTTTTTCCATCCCTCAATACCATATTTCGATTGAAGATTTGTAACAATGTATCCATATTTCAAGCGATTTTTGAAGATTGATTCAAAATCCTTAATTTTGATCTGTTCAAGGGTTCTCCGTAAGTAGCATATCATCTTCTTCATCATATTAGGGTATGCTATTTTCATTTCTTAATTTACCATAGAAGATTATAGATTATGGATTTTATATTTTATGGTATCTAACACTTTTAAGATTATGATTTTGTTTGTTACTTAAATCAAAGAAATACTGCTCGAAATCGCTATACATTTTCAGTTCTTGATAATTCTATAATTGTATCTAATAATTCGTTGTATTTGGTTTGGTTCAAAATTTGATCTTGATTTGTGGGTTTTGTTTGTTAGGTTGCAAAAGAGTTTGAAAAAGAGAAAGTGGTGGTAATGATGTGTGTTTGAAGGAAGAAGAAATCACTGGTTTGTAGACTTTGAAATTTTTTATTTCATTACGATCATTACAAGAGTCCATCATCATTATATAACTTATGTATATTTGTTTTAGATGTATGATTGAAATTATCCATTTATACTGATGTGATATTCTTTTTGTTGTACAGTAATTTGTTACATTTATGTTTCTTGAGTTAGTGATGTGAATATATATTAGTATGCATAATGTTAATGTTAATAATCTTATGGTTTAGAGGAAGAGCATAATAAATTGTTATTGTTTAATTTTTATTTCATTACAATCATTACAACAACTGATTAGTTGCAATTGGGTGGGTCAAAAGTAGTATGTAAGATTTGAAATAATTTCTTTTCATTTTAATTTAATTGTAGGTGATAAGTTTGAAGATTACAGAATAATGGTGTGTTGGTACAATTGTTTCCAAATCTTAGTCCAAATCAAGTATTGGTATATATTTGCATATGCTAAATTATTCACTCTCTGTTTAGCTTTGATCCATTAATTTTGTAAGACAATGGATTAATTCTGCAAGACAACGGAAAGTGATTTCCTAGCAAAAGGTAATATTATTCATCTTCATGGCTCATTTCATTTGATTATATGCATTTTATTTTAAGTTTTGGTTAAAATTTTAAAATCGTTGCAAGTTTTCAAGGTTCAGAGCTACTAACCCTCCAGAAAAGTTGTTTCATTTTTCAGTTTAATCTGTCTTTGCGTATACTTAATTGCTTCTTGATTTATAGGTTTGTCTTGATGGAAAGACCACTCAAGAGGAATCAGGACGTGGTAATGTAACCCGACATTACACGTTAATGCAAAGGCATGTTAAGTTATATGTTATGAAATTCCCTGAGTTCTTTATAGGGGTCAACAAGGCGACTTCTGTATCCCGGTGTGTTTTCGCTTAAACCACTTGTCTACCGGAAATTATAAATGCTCATCTTGTGATCAGCTTTACTTTTCGACTGTGTAGCCTGACATATATTTTTTATTTATTTTTAGATCAGCAACATGCTTAGACCCCACTCTAAATCGGAAGGGTGGGGCTTGCATTTTATTATAAAAGGACATGTAACAAGGAAAGCAACAAATGTCGATATCTTCTACCTACAAGTTTTGCAACATTTTGTAGTGGGGTGTTGAATGGACGTCCGGCTACTTAATATGGAAAAATCTCAACCAAAAGGTGTTTTAAAACAACACCTGGAACGGGTCGGTAGCTCTAAACGAAATTCAACTTAAAAGCTTCGATTGGATCTCGAGAATATAAAAAAATTGGAACATTGAGTGGCTCAGTTGGCTTTGGAATCCAGGAAGATACCTATTGCAACTTGGTGTTCTAAATACTGGGTTGCAATCTCTATATTTGTGTGTTTGTCCCAAGTTATTGTATCTGTATTTTGGGTATTTTCGTGTTTTTTGGGCTGCTAATTTGATGCTATTATGCGTGTGTTATGGATGCAAAATGTTGTTGTTATCCGTCTATCAGCATGTATTCTATGTGTTCATGTGTATACTAGTACTAGGAAAATTTACAACTCATTCAATATTGTGATTATTTGTTCATCTTGAATTCTCATGTTAATTTGTTATTTCTCAATTTAAATTTAACAAGAATGTTTCTTATCTAAGAACTTATTTATATATTTTTTACAGTCGTGCATTGCACGAACTCAAAATCTAAGTTGAGTGTATTGATGTAACGATAGAGATATATATAATTCCTTAAATGTATTACTTCACAACCACAAATTTTCAAAAACCCTCAAATTTGAGGGCCTTAAATTATCAATGGAAAGTTATACCTATATAACGTTTATTTAATTCTTTTTGACATATATTTTATTTTGAATTCAATTTTTTTGTTCCGACCGTGTTAAATTTTGATTTGATTACTATTTCATGTTAATTCAAGTTCAACGTATCACTATTAATAATAAATCCTCATATAAAGCCCCATTTCTATTTTCCTGTAACAAAAGTTTCTTAAAGAATCCCGCGAATTCGCGGGTATTTAACTAGTTCATCAATATATTACATTCAAAATATGTTATAAACGAAAGTACATAATAAAGAAACATATAGTAAAGTAGATATGGTATAGATGGTAAATCTACATCCATTTATTTGATATGGACATATAATAGGAAATTTATTCATTAAAGTAGTCACTTGTTGGCTCAGTAATTTTTGTATCAAGGTCATCCACAAGGTTTGCCTCTTTTCCTTTTCCCTTTAGGGATTCTTGATATTGATTAACAGAATATTGATTTGTTCGACAGTTTTTAGACCAATGGCCAATTTTACCACATCGATAACAAGAATCTTCAATATTCTTTAAAGAGCTTCCTTCAACATTATGATTTGTGGGATTGTATGGTGGTTGAAATTTATAATTTTGTGGATTATTATTTCTTTGTCCACGACCACGACCACTGTAACCATTACGACCACGACCACCACCACGACCATTACCATAAGGGTGATTTCGAACATAGTTATGATTTTTATTATTGTTATGGTAATTTCCATGATGATGGTTTTGGCCAATATGACCACGACCTCGCCCACGTCCTCGTCCAGGTGCATTTCTTTTTTTTATTATTATTATTGTTAATAGCATTAGCTTCAGGGAATGCTAGCGCACCCGTAGGACGAGATTCTTGATTCTTCATCAGTAATTCTTTATTCACTTCTGCAACTAAGAGATAAGTTTGAAGTTTGGAAAAAGTTTTGTAATTCTGCAATCTTAAATTTTCTTGTATAGTAATGTTTGCAGAATGCATTGTGGAGAAAGTTTTCTCCATCATATCAGCATCACTTATTTCTTGACCACAGAATTGAAGCTTTGAACGGATCTTGAACATGACGGAGCTGTATTCACTTACCTTTTTAAAGTCTTGGAACCTTAGATTTCTCCATTCTTCCCTCGCAGCTGGGAGTAATATTTCCTTTTGATTATCGAATCTACTCTTGATACTTTCTCATAAAACATGTGAATCTTTGATAGTGAGATACATATGTTTTAAGGTGATATCAATATGTTTGAGAATAAAAGCAATTGATTTTAATTTATCTTGATCAGAACAAGTATTGTTTTCTTTTAAAGTTTCTAGAATACCCAATGATCTAAGATTTATTTCTACATCCATGACCCATGATGTGTAGTTTGTTCCCGATACGTATAGGGCATCAAACTCAAGCTTTGATAAGTTTGACATTTTCTATTTTCAGAAAGATAAATATAAATTATAATTATAATAAATTTCTAACAACATGAAATTAGAATCATTTTAAATTCACAAGTAGCAAACAACAGAATAATAGTATGATTACAAATAATAAAACCACAAGGGCATGATAGAATATAGGTTCACCCGGTGGTATATTAGCAACAATGATGATATTTAATATGACCAATACAATAGGAAAAATCATACTTGTGTGAATCATCTTTACAAAAACTTTTTAAGAGTGGTAATCTGAGAAAATGAAGATTGATTTGTGAAAATGTGAAAACAGAGATGTTTATTTTATATTTGAAAAATATAGTCGTTGTAACGTCGTCAGTTGACGTTAACAACCGTTATGTATATATGACCGTTGTAACGTCGTTAGTTGACGTTAACAAATGTTATGTACTCGTTATATTAATAATCATTTTAATAAAAAAAATTTATTAGTATAAATATGATTACTATAAAATACATTTAGTATAAATATGTTTAGTATAAATACGAAGATTAGGAGAATAAACATATTATGCATAAATAATAAATTTAAGAATAAACATTAGTATGCATGAAATAAATAATGATTAATTGCATAAATAATCATAAATGTTAGATAACATAAATATAAATGTTGGTAAAATTAATAAGAGTTAGATTACAGAAATATAATTCAGGCGGTATAACCGACCATATATAACTTAAATAACATAAATATAAATCTTAGTTATGATGATAATAATATTTACCTTACTAATAAATAATAGAAGATATCGTTAAAGATTTTTTTTATTATTATTACCTTGATTATACGGAGCACTTCGTGCTGATAACGTGTTATAATTCAGTTGACTTATAACTACCTTTAGTGGTTTGGTCGTGTTATAATTCAGTAGGCTTATAACTACCTTTAGTGGTTTGTTCTTGACTATAGGCTACTAATAAACTTAAAATAAGATAGAGTAAAAGAATGGTGATATATGAAATATATTCTATGTGTGCATCTTATGCAAATCACATCCTTTGGTATTTATAATACAATAATTTACTGTACAGTTAAATAGAATAATAATATCTGTGAATTAACTTGTGATTCACCAAACTTCACTTTATAAAAAAGTGTAGGCCATATTTGACATATATAACAGGGAGAATATTTTTAATGTACAAACGATTTTTGGGTGTTTGAATCTCTTAATAGCTGTCCTAAAAGCTATTATTAGAAAAATCTTATTTCATAGTAGGTCTAACATGACGGTTTTGTATTTTCTTTCTTTAGAATAAGCACGTGTAACGTGAGTGTTAATTAAACATTATTGAATTGAATTAGATTTGGTTAGGATACGATAACCTTAACTAAAAAATAAAAAATATATGTAGGGCACATAACTGGGTCCTAGTGGCTTCCCTTTCTTCTCTTCAAGACGTCATATATTATTATTATTACAGTACTTAATAATTTATAAAAGAAAAAAATAAAGTGAAGATATGCATAAAAATATAAATAAGTATAATACGTCCATCGTTACTTTAACTTGTAAATATACAAAACAATAAAAATAAATTTTAATCATTTGATAGGTATACTTCAGTAATTAGTTTTTGCTATATTCAAATTTTGTTGTTGAATATATATTTATATAGGGGCAGAATCAATGGGGAAGTAACCAATCGGTGGAAGCGGGGGAAGCAAATTTTTTTTTCTTCATTTTTTTGGAATTTTTTTTTCCGGCATCAAGATCAAACGAAAATATGAACATTAGAAGAGACACTTCGTGATTAATGTTATTATTTAGGCGGAAAAACGATCGACAAAAATAACATTCAAGATAATATTGTTCGTGAAGAATATGAACGTTTTTTTTCTTCATGTTTTGTGAAGTAAAATTTAGCCCGATTTAGAATTTAGGGTTTAGGGTTTAGGCTTTAGGCTTTAGGGTTTAGGGTTTGGTGTTTTGGGTTTATTTCATAAACCCAAAACACCAAACCCTAAACCCTAAACCCTAAACTCTAAACCGTTCGTGTTAAAAACTCAATCTAAATCCTAAATCTAAACCCTAAATCTAAACCCTAAACCCTAAATTTCTAAATCCTAATATCTAAACCCCATAAACCCTAATATCTAAACCCTAATATCTAAACTCCAAAAGCTAAAACCTCAATATACGCTCGAAAAACACGATAATTGTTATATATTACTTCTTCGAGCGTTTTCCCGCCAAAATAAAAACATTTATCACAAAGTGTCTCTACTAAATGTTCATATTTTCATCTCATCTATAATGTTCGTGAACAAAGTTTTTTAAAAAACGAAAAAAAATAAGTTTTTGCTTCCCCCCGCTTCATATATATATATATATATATATATATATATATATATATATATATATATATATATATATATATATAAAGTATGCACGTACCTAGAAGAACTTGATGGGTTTCGGTGGAAAGGGAAAAGGAAGAGGAAAAGCCTCGATGGTAGTTTCAGATGAATACGAGCATGAGGATGAGGATGAGGATTAGGATGAGGATATTGCCGAGGAATGAAGAATAAAAAACAATATGTATGTAAAACTAAAACATAATATTTATAGGACGTTATTGTAATTACTTCTATAAACGTTTATTTATTTTTGTTATATCTCTTAGAAAATTGGTCACAAACAGGCTGTGAAGAAACGTGTGAATTTTCAGGAGGGAAGCTGCAAAAAAAAAACAAATAGCTGATGTGTAACATCCCGCCTTTTTCCATTTACTTTTCCGTTTAACTATTTAAGTTCCGTTATATGTTTATAACACATCTCGTTAATACGCGTTTGAATTATCTCGTTTAGGTAATTCCCGTACCCGTTTCCTAAGTTGAGGGACTAAAGTTGCCAAATGGAGAAAGAGATGACTAGGTCAACTAGTCAACTCTTTCCTCTCCATTCATTTTATCACCTCCCAAATAATACTTCACCCTTTTTCTCTCAAAACCCTCAAACCTTCAATCATCATCCAAATTCGTTCAAGAAGGATTCGATCAAAACAAATTGCATATTTGAACTCCTCGTGATCTCCTCTTCGTTTCCATACCGATTTCATCAATTTTGGGTAACTTTCTAAAATCACTAATTCTTGTGTTCTTGAGATTTTTAAGTTATAAGGTTGTTAATTAGTGTCTATGGCTCGAGTCTAGTTTGTTTATGTGATTTATATGCTCGATCTCGTTGTTTTAGTGTAACTAGCATGAACTTGAATTTTGGTGTGTTGATCTTGAAATTTGAGTGTTCATAGGTTGTTTGATGCTAAGAGATCATGTTTTAATTGTGTTTCTAGTGTTACTAGCTTCATTATGATGTATAGTTTGATTAATGAAACCTCCTAAACTTGATTATGAAATTTGGTGAATTTAGATTAAGGTTTCATGAACTTAAAATGGACTTTTAATGATTTGAATGACATGGAATGTTAGTTGTAAGTGTTAGGTTGTGTTGTATGCTTAATTACCTTCAAAACGGCATATCATATGTATGAATTGGATTCCCGAAACTTAAATTAAAATTGATAAACTTGAAACTTGAAAATAAACCTCTATTGATCGCTTGACGGGATTTCGGTTATAGTATATGATGTTTTTGCTTGATGAAAAGTGCTTAGTTGCGTTCCTTGTCGAAAGAGCTTTCCGATGATATAAAATACATGTTCTAATTGTTCGCGGTTTGTAAAATGTGTTGGTTTGTGTTTTGGTTCGTGCAATTGAGAAATTCAGCAAACAGGGCCTGTAAGGCATTTGGGACGCCGTCCAGATACTTGGGACGCCGTCCCACCATTTGAACCTAGACGCCGTCTAGGATGGCAGGACGCCGTCCCACCCTTCATTGTGGGACGCCGTCTAGCTCTTTGGGACGCCGTCCCATTGTGCTAAAACTGACTGTTCGCCTTGGTCATTTGACATGAAAATGTTTGCTATGCTACGGACCTCCGATTAACATGAAACTTGGCCAACATGCTCATATATGATTATATAACTTAGAAAAATTGTCGGATATCCAACCCGACCCCGTTGACTTTTCTGTTGACTTTGACCCGACCAAGTTGACTTTTAATCAAACTTAACCAAATACTTGTGCAATCGTTCTAACATGTTTTTATACTTGTACCTTGCATGAAACATGACAACTTGACTCACATGCTACATTATTGAGTCGTAACGAGCCATAGGACTAATTGAACATCTTTGACCTATCGTGTTTACCGTTATTGATACGACCTATTGTTTAGGTCAAGACTAGCATTGTTCTTTGCACACATTTACTTGTCGAAGTACTTTACTACTCGTACACTCAAGGTGAGATCATAGTCCCACTTTTACTCTTTTTGAACTTACATTTGGGATGAGAAAACATAAACATTTCTTTACTAAGTGAACACAAGTACAGGAAAAACAAACATTCTACATACGAGTTTAGAACAAAATCCTCAATTCGATTATCATTAGTTACACTTGCCGGGTGTAAGCGAGAACTTATGTTGTATGGATCCATATGGGTTTGACAAACCCTCATTCAAACGGTTCGCTACCGTTTACGAATGAAATATATTTTCGAGAAACAGTGTATGTTCTAGCACTAAGTGATGGGGTTCAATGGAAGGAAACGTTAAGCATTGATAATTGGGTGCTCGTGAAACAAACTTTTGGAATGTATTACTATTATTTCATTGATGCAAATCTTGTGGTTCACTTGTACTTACTTACTTAAACCTATGATTTCACCAACGTTTTCGTTGACAGATTTCTATGTTTTTCTCAGGTCCTTGAACGATACATGATACATGCTTCCGCTCATTATTTGATACTTGCATTGGATGTCGAGTATATGTGCATTTCATGGAGCGTCTTTTGACTTTACTTTAAACCATGTCGCCTAGATTTCATTCGTATTATAACGTTGTAACTTAACTATTGGTTGAACAATTCTTGTAAACTTTGGGAACAATCTTTATTATGAAATGAAGGCGACATATTTTGGTCAAACTTTGTCTTAAAGACTTATGACCACGTAACGGGACCTAAGTAGACGGCGCCGTCAAACATGGTTTGGTCGGGTCGCTACATGATGTAAATGCAACCACTATTAGCGGCGACAATCGCTGCAAAAGGAGGTATAGAAAACAGATTTGTCCTTTAGGTGCCATGCCATCGTTTGCGACGAAATGCGTCGCAATTGCTCGACGCAATTGTCGTCTATGTTTTGCGACGAAGTGTGTCCCATGAAACAATCGTCACAAAAGGTTCGCCGTCAAAAAAATTTCTGTTTTCTTTTTCCTCCACAAGTGAACCTGAGCAGGAAAAAACCCTTTCCTTTGTAAAACGATATAAGAACTTGGCAGTTAAAATGTCCAATGAATGTGACAAAAATATGTAACTATCGAACAGAGAAAAGAGGCTGTCCATGGTTTACTTTTATTATTGTATTTAGATTAGATTTAATCTTTGATTAATCTTATATTTATCTGCATGCACTATTGCTTATCCTAATCTCTAGCGCTTGTTAGGGGCATGCTATGTCTATAAATATGTATAACAATGCATTAATGATACTCATAACTTAATTAACTTCAATTAGAACCATAGGCTTCACTACAACATTTCATCTTCAAGAAATGGCCACACTTGATTCTAATAGTACCACTAAGGTCAACATCAACTCGGCCACACAACCGATTCGTCCTTTAGCCAACTTCCCTCCATCAATATGGGGTGATTGCTTCTTGTCATTCCATATCGACGATTTGGTAAGAGTTCCCATTATTATTGATCGATTCGAAACACATATTCATAGTGTTAGGCTGTTAATTGTACGTAAAAAAGGTTCAACTAATATAATGGCGATTTTTTCTAAAAACTAGGAGCAGAAGGCATATGCTAAAGCCATGGAAAAGCCAAAAGAAGAGCTCGGGAGATTGATAATCGACACATCCATGGATGCAAACGAAAAATTAAGTTTGATTAACTCTGTCCATCGTCTTGGTTTGACATATCTTTTTAGGGAAGAGATTAAAGTTCAACTTGACAAACTTATCAAGGAGCTTGACATGAACGATTATGATGTAGCCCATCTTTATACGATTTCAGTTAACTTCCAAGTTTTTAGACAATTCGGTTATAATTTGTCTTCCGGTATATATGCAATCCAAACCTTGTCTTAAGTATTATTACACATACAATCCCATGCGTTCTATAAAATATGTAACACGGAACATAATTACATAACGCTTAATTACAACCTTGAATCGTACTCGCAGATGTGTTTAACAAGTTTAAAGACGACCATAGCTCTCATAAATTCAAAGAATATATAATGGATGATGTAAAGGGTATGCTAAGCTTTTATGAATCTACACAATTAAGGACTACAAACGAATGCATCTTAGATGAAGCGTTGGTGTTCACGCAAACTCAGCTTATGAGTGTTGTAGAGCGTCTAGAAGGTAATCTTGCTAAACAGGTGAAACACGCGTTGATGAGTCCTTTTCATAAAGGAATGCAAATGGTAGAGGCAAGGTATTACTTCGCCAACTATAAAGAAGAATGTTCAAGATATGACTCATTACGGAAACTTGCAAATGCACACTTCAATTACTTGCAACTAATGCAAAAGGAAGAACTTCGTATTATGACAAAGTAAGTAGATACAAAGAAAAGTTCACATCACATACAGTGGATTGTCAATGGGGTCCTAAATTGTTTTTCTAAGGCTAATTATATTTGAAGGGTACTTTAGTGGTTATTTACCTCTAAAAAAACACAAATTTTAAAAATATGTGGGGTCCTATACTTAAATTTAGTGGTGTCCTGTACAATTTGAAGTATACATCGTATAAATTTTTTTTCCACTAGTGGGGTCATAGGACCCCACTCCCTTCAAGGTAGAGTGCCTCTGATCACATATAGAAATGTTCACATCAACCATTGCGAAAAACAGAAGACAAAATTTCATTCCTCGTCCCTGAACTTTACATCAACTTTGACTTCCTGTCATTTTTCTTTTTTTTGTGCATCCCTCGTCCCTAATGTATAAGAAATCTACATCCCTCGTCCTCCCGTCTATTTTCTGTCTATTTTGCCGTTACCCACCTATCACGTGCAGAGCATATGGGGGTAAAAAGGTCATTAAACTACAGGGACGAGGAGCGTAATTATGTCTTCTTCTTCAATATTTAATTTAGCCCCAAAATCATAAATCATAAACCCTAATAAAATCAAATTCATTCCTCCTCTTCCTCTTCTTCAAAGTCATTATTCCACTGTGTTAGTTAATCTACTGTTCTTTCTGGGCCATACATGTTTACGATATTTACTTTGCTTGTGCATCCCATCTAGTTGTTGTGCAACATGAAATTTTTTTGAGAAATTACATGTTTCTCCTTCTTGAATACATCTGGGTTCTAAACTGTTACTATACCTCATGTGAAGCTAATTGATGGACTTGCAGTGTATTCTAGTTTAACTCTTTCCAATAGCTCCTAAAACAGGTTGGAATTAAATCCTTCTATGTTTGCTTCCTGCAATTGTCACTTAATTAATACTCCGTAGAATTTTGCAAAAACAAGACGTTTGGGCTGCGAATTTAGCCCGTTAGCCCCTAGGGAGTTGTTTTTTTGGAATATCAACGTATTACGTATCTTCAACAACTCCAATAGAGGCTGCACTAGATTCATCGGGAATATCAGATGCATCATAACACAAGGAGTTTCCAAGTATAGACCCATCGTCATCTCCAATTGAGTTTTTGTCGGAAAACATTTTCAGGCCAAGCCGTCATTAATGGAGTATTTGCAGGTAAATTTGGGGGTGGGGGATTTTGGTGGAGCATAAACCCCTTTCTCAAGTTTTTTTAGGGTTTTAAGAAAATTAGAGTAATTAATTAATAATTAATAATTACTAATTACCAATGATAACGGATGAACAACTCGAGGGGTAATTAATTTATGGAAGAAGAGGAAGAAGAGGAATGAATTTGATTTTATTAGGATTTATGATTTATGATTTTGGGGCTAAATTAAATATTGAGGAAGAAGACATAATTACGCTCCTCGTCCCTGTAGTTTAATGACATTTTTACCCCCACATGCTCTGCACGTGATAGGTGGGTAACGGCAAAATAGACAGAAAATAGACGGGAGGACAAGGGATGTAGATTTCTTATACATTAGGGACGAGGGATGCACAAAAAAAAGAAAAATGACAGGGAGTCAAAGTTGATGTAAAGTTCAGGGACGAGAAATGAAATTTTGTCAAAACAGAACCTAAATTTTCAACACGGCCTTTATATTGTGATTGTCGGCATATCATATGTATGAATTGGATTCCCGAAACTTAAATTAAAATTGATAAACTTGAAACTTGAAAATAAACCTCTATTGATCGCTTGACGGGATTTCGGTTATAGTATATGATGTTTTTGCTTGATGAAAAGTGCTTAGTTGCGTTCCTTGTCGAAAGAGCTTTCCGATGATATAAAATACATGTTCTAATTGTTCGCGGTTTGTAAAATGTGTTGGTTTGTGTTTTGGTTCGTGCAATTGAGAAATTCAGCAAACAGGGCCTGTAAGGCATTTGGGACGCCGTCCAGATACTTGGGACGCCGTCCCACCATTTGAACCTAGACGCCGTCTAGGATGGCAGGACGCCGTCCCACCCTTCATTGTGGGACGCCGTCTAGCTCTTTGGGACGCCGTCCCATTGTGCTAAAACTGACTGTTCGCCTTGGTCATTTGACATGAAAATGTTTGCTATGCTACGGACCTCCGATTAACATGAAACTTGGACAACATGCTCATATATGATTATATAACTTAGAAAAATTGTCGGATATCCAACCCGACCCCGTTGACTTTTCTGTTGACTTTGACCCGACCAAGTTGACTTTTAATCAAACTTAACCAAATACTTGTGCAATCGTTCTAACATGTTTTTATACTTGTACCTTGCATGAAACATGACAACTTGACTCACATGCTACATTATTGAGTCGTAACGAGCCATAGGACTAATTGAACATCTTTGACCTATCGTGTTTACCGTTATTGATACGACCTATTGTTTAGGTCAAGACTAGCATTGTTCTTTGCACACATTTACTTGTCGAAGTACTTTACTACTCGTACACTCAAGGTGAGATCATAGTCCCACTTTTACTCTTTTTGAACTTACATTTGGGATGAGAAAACATAAACATTTCTTTACTAAGTGAACACAAGTACAGGAAAAACAAACATTCTACATACGAGTTTAGAACAAAATCCTCAATTCGATTATCATTAGTTACACTTGCCGGGTGTAAGCGAGAACTTATGTTGTATGGATCCATATGGGTTTGACAAACCCTCATTCAAACGGTTCGCTACCGTTTACGAATGAAATATATTTTCGAGAAACAGTGTATGTTCTAGCACTAAGTGATGGGGTTCAATGGAAGGAAACGTTAAGCATTGATAATTGGGTGCTCGTGAAACAAACTTTTGGAATGTATTACTATTATTTCATTGATGCAAATCTTGTGGTTCACTTGTACTTACTTACTTAAACCTATGATTTCACCAACGTTTTCGTTGACAGATTTCTATGTTTTTCTCAGGTCCTTGAACGATACATGATACATGCTTCCGCTCATTATTTGATACTTGCATTGGATGTCGAGTATATGTGCATTTCATGGAGCGTCTTTTGACTTTACTTTAAACCATGTCGCCTAGATTTCATTCGTATTATAACGTTGTAACTTAACTATTGGTTGAACAATTCTTGTAAACTTTGGGAACAATCTTTATTATGAAATGAAGGCGACATATTTTGGTCAAACTTTGTCTTAAAGACTTATGACCACGTAACGGGACCTAAGTAGACGGCGCCGTCAAACATGGTTTGGTCGGGTCGCTACAGATGGTATCAGAGCGTTGGTTGTAGGGATTTAGAGTTCATTGGTGTCAACCCCGAGTCATAGGGTACATTAGTGAGTCTAGACTACAACCGGCATATAGACTTGAAGTAGGAATTACTTGACTACTTGTGCATTTATACTCGAACGCTTCTACTCATACCTACTCTTAGTTCATCTTAATCTCACGTTGTTTAATTTGATCGACGCGCCACCTTGACTATATGAAATGATGTCGAATGCACATATGAATCAGGGTAATATAATTTCCGGGATTATATCACGGTGACTCATATGAACGTTCCGACATTATGACATAAAGAATTTAAGGCGAGTCGAGGAAAAACTTCTCTTTATCTTTATTCTATATCACGGTTAGTATTATTGAGAATACTAATCAATGATATTCTTGTGTCTTGAAGGAACAATGGCTCCTCGTCGTGTACGCCGCAATGAAACTCCTGAACAAGCTCTCGAACGGATGATAGCAACCGCCGTAGATGCGGCCATGGCCGGTCACTCATCCAACAACAATAATAATAACAACCACAATAACAACAACAACAACAACAATGGAGCCGGAAACTCAAACGAGGGATGCTCCTATAAAGCTTTCATGGGATGCAAACCTCACACTTTTGATGGAACCGGGGGACCGGTCGTGCTCACCCGATGGTTTGAGCAAACGGAAGCCGTCTTTAGCATAAGCGGTTGTCGGGACCAAGACAAGGTCAAATACTCCACTCACACTTTCTCCGGAATTGCTCTAACATGGTGGAACACCTATGTTCAATCGGTGGGTACCGATGAAGCTCATGCCCTCTCTTGGGCCGATCTAAAGGAAAAGATGATTGTTGAATATTTTCCGCGCGAAGAAACCCGAAAACTTGAGGAAGAACTAAGAGCTTTGAAAGCGGTCGGAAACGATCTTAAAGCTTATAATCAACGCTTCGCCGAACTATCCTTGATGTGTCCTAATCTTGTTAACCCCGAATCTCAAAGGATTGAGCTCTACATGCTCGGTCTTCCAAAAAGCATCAAACAAGGGGTGATGTCATCCAAACCCACTACTCATCAAGCCGCTATGAACATGGCTCGCCAACTAATTGAAACGGTTGACGAAATCGTAGTTCCGGCACCTAAGGCCGAGGATAAATCGGGCGGCAACAAAAGAAAGTGGGAACCCTCCCAATCAAGCAACAACAACTTTGCCAAGAAATCCTTCACTTTCGACGGCAAGAAGGGTTATGCCGGGAACCTACCTCTTTGCAACAAATGCAACAAACATCACTTTGGTGAATGTGGCAAGTTAATTTGCCACCGGTGCCAAGGAGTTGGTCATAAGGCCAACGATTGTAAAAGTGCCACTCCCGTTGCTCGAAAGTGGCCCAATGCACCAAAGACGGGCACTTGTTACGAATGTGGTCAAACGGGTCATTATAGAAATGCATGCCCGAAAAGGAAAGATAACACCAATACGCGCGGCCGAGCTTTCAACATCAACACCGAGGAAGCCCGGGATGACACTGAACTAGTCACGGGTACGTTTCTTCTCAACAATTCTTATGTCTCTTGCTTATTCGATTCGGGTGCCGATAAATGCTTTGTATCCGAGACTTTGACTCATTCTTTTAGCACTCCACCTCTTCCATTAGATACCGCTTATACCATTGAAGTGGCTAACGGGAAACTATTAAGTGCCAACACATATTACCGAGGGTGTACGATAAACATTTTGGGTAAGGAATTTGAAATTGACTTGATACCCATGGAACTAGGAAGCTTTGATGTAATAATCGGTATGAATTGGTTAGCCAAAACGAAATCTCACATCCTTTGTGATCTTAACGCAATCCGAATTCCTATCGAGAATGGTGAACCTTTGATTGTTTATGGCGATAAGAGTTGCACCAGACTCAACCTCGTTTCGTGCCTTAAAGTTAGAAAACTGCTCCGTAAGGGTTGTTTTGCGATCCTTGCCCACGTTAAGAAAGTCGAGTCCGATGATAAGCATATCGATGATGTGCCAATTGTTAGTGACTATTCCGATGTATTTCCCGACGAATTGCCGGGTCTTCCGCCTCATCGACCGGTTGAATTCCAAATCGATCTTATTCCGGGGGCCGCACCCGTAGCACGTGCACCATATAGACTCGCCCCATCCGAAATGCAAGAATTGCAAAGTCAAATCCAAGAACTACTTGATCGTGGTTTTATCCAACCTAGCCATTCACCTTGGGGCGCTCCTATTTTGTTTGTTAAAAAGAAAGACGGATCCCTACGAATGTGCATTGATTATCGTGAACTAAATAAATTGACGGTTAAGAACCGATATCCTCTTCCTCGCATCGATGACCTCTTTGATCAACTACAAGGGTCTTGTGTATATTCGAAAATCGATCTCCGCTCGGGTTATCATCAATTGAGGGTTAAGGGGGAAGATGTCTCCAAAACCGCTTTCCGAACTCGTTATGGTAGTTATGAATTCCTTGTCATGCCATTTGGTCTCACTAACGCACCGGCGGTGTTCATGGATCTTATGAACCGCGTGTGCAAACCGTATCTTGACAAATTCGTTATCGTGTTCATCGATGATATTTTAGTCTATTCAAAAAGCGAAGAAGAACACGAGGAACACCTCCGACTTGTGCTTGAACTTTTAAGACAAGAACAACTCTATGCCAAATTCTCCAAGTGTGAATTTTGGTTAAAGGAAGTTCAATTTCTTGGTCATGTTGTAAGTGATCAAGGTATTAAAGTCGATCCCACGAAAATCGAAGCCATTAGTAAATGGGAGACTCCTACTACTCCTACTCACATTCGTCAATTTTTGGGTCTCGCCGGGTACTATCGTAGATTCATCGAAAATTTCTCTTTGGTTGCACGTCCTCTAACCGCATTGACTCACAAGGGAAAGAAATTCATTTGGGCGACCGAACATGAATCCGCATTCCAAATCTTGAAAACGAAGCTAACCACCGCTCCTATCTTGTCACTTCCCGAAGGCAATGATGACTTTGTTGTATATTGCGATGCCTCAAAACATGGTTTTGGGTGTGTATTGATGCAACGAACGAAAGTCATTGCTTATGCTTCTCGACAACTCAAAATTCATGAACGAAACTACACGACGCATGATCTCGAACTCGGAGCCGTTGTTTTTGCACTTAAAATGTGGAGACACTATCTTTATGGAACCAAGAGTACTATCTTTACCGACCACAAAAGTCTCCAACACATTTTCGATCAAAAGCAACTAAACATGAGACAACGAAGGTGGATTGAAACCTTAAACGATTACGATTGCGAGCTTCGTTACCATCCCGGGAAGGCAAATGTAGTAGCCGATGCCTTAAGTCGAAAAGAAAGAGCGGTGCCTCTCCGTGTCCGAGCTTTAAACATCACCATTCACACCAACCTTAATAGCCAAATTCGGGTAGCCCAAGATGAGGCTCTCAAGGATGAAAACATCTCTCTCGAACACTTGAACGTCCTCACCTCTCGATTCGAAGTTAAAGAAACCGGACTCCGATATTTCGCCGGAAGAATTTGGGTGCCTAGTTATGGGGATCTACGAAGCCTTATTTTAGATGAAGCCCATAAGTCACGATACTCGATTCACCCCGGTGCCAATAAGATGTACCACGACCTTAAACAACTATATTGGTGGCCGAACATTAAAAGGGACGTAGCTACTTATGTTTCCAAGTGTTTGACATGTTCCAAAGTCAAGGCCGAACACCAAAGACCGTCCGGATTACTTCAACAACCCGAGATCCCGCAATGGAAGTGGGAAGGGATAACGATGGATTTTATCACCAAGCTACCAAAAACGACGGGCGGTTATGATACCATTTGGGTTATTGTTGACCGTCTCACCAAATCCGCACACTTCCTTGCCATGAAAGAAACGGACAAAATGGAGAAACTTGCACAACTTTACATTAAGGAGATCGTAGCCCGACACGGTGTACCTTTATCGATTATCTCCGACCGAGATGGTCGTTTCGTTTCTAGATTTTGGCGTACATTGCAAGAAGCGTTGGGAACGCGTTTAGACATGAGCACCGCATATCATCCTCAAACCGATGGACAAAGCGAACGTACAATTCAAACCTTAGAGGACATGTTACGAGCTTGCGTGGTTGATTTCGGAAAAGCTTGGGACAAGCACTTACCTCTCGCCGAGTTCTCTTACAACAATAGTTATCACGCGAGTATTAAAGCCGCACCTTTTGAAGCGCTATATGGCCGCAAATGTCGTTCACCTCTTTGTTGGGCCGAGGTAGGCGACGTGCAAATCACCGGACCCGAACTCATTCACGAAACCACCGAGAAAATCGTTCAAATCCGAGATAGGCTTAGGACGGCCCGAAGTCGTCAAAAGAGCTATACCGACAAACGACGCAACGATCTTGAATTTCAAGTCGGTGACCGAGTAATGTTAAAAGTCGCACCTTGGAAGGGTGTAATCCGTTTTGGGAAACGCGGGAAGCTAAATCCGCGGTATATTGGTCCTTTCGAAATCTTGGAGCGTATTGGAACCGTTGCTTATCGTTTAGATCTTCCGCCTCAATTGAACTCCGTTCATCCTACCTTCCATGTATCTAACTTGAAAAAGTGTCTTGCCGAACCCGATATCGTCATCCCTCTCGAAGAACTTACTATTGATGACAAACTTCATTTTGTGGAGGAACCGGTTGAAATTGTGGACACCTCCGTCAAGACATTGAAACAAAGCCGAATCCCGATTGTCAAGGTTCGTTGGAATGCCAAAAGAGGACCCGAGTTTACTTGGGAAAGACAAGATCAAATGCAAAGGAAGTATCCTCATCTATTCGTGAATTCGGAAACGCAAGATCTCGAGGAAGAAACAACGACTACTACGCCTACTTAAATTTCGGGACGAAATTTCTTTTAAGGTGTAGGTAATGTAACATCCCGCCTTTTTCCATTTACTTTTCCGTTTAACTATTTAAGTTCCGTTATATGTTTATAACACATCTCGTTAATACGCGTTTGAATTATCTCGTTTAGGTAATTCCCGTACCCGTTTCCTAAGTTGAGGGACTAAAGTTGCCAAATGGAGAAAGAGATGACTAGGTCAACTAGTCAACTCTTTCCTCTCCATTCATTTTATCACCTCCCAAATAATACTTCACCCTTTTTCTCTCAAAACCCTCAAACCTTCAATCATCATCCAAATTCGTTCAAGAAGGATTCGATCAAAACAAATTGCATATTTGAACTCCTCGTGATCTCCTCTTCGTTTCCATACCGATTTCATCAATTTTGGGTAACTTTCTAAAATCACTAATTCTTGTGTTCTTGAGATTTTTAAGTTATAAGGTTGTTAATTAGTGTCTATGGCTCGAGTCTAGTTTGTTTATGTGATTTATATGCTCGATCTCGTTGTTTTAGTGTAACTAGCATGAACTTGAATTTTGGTGTGTTGATCTTGAAATTTGAGTGTTCATAGGTTGTTTGATGCTAAGAGATCATGTTTTAATTGTGTTTCTAGTGTTACTAGCTTCATTATGATGTATAGTTTGATTAATGAAACCTCCTAAACTTGATTATGAAATTTGGTGAATTTAGATTAAGGTTTCATGAACTTAAAATGGACTTTTAATGATTTGAATGACATGGAATGTTAGTTGTAAGTGTTAGGTTGTGTTGTATGCTTAATTACCTTCAAAACGGCATATCATATGTATGAATTGGATTCCCGAAACTTAAATTAAAATTGATAAACTTGAAACTTGAAAATAAACCTCTATTGATCGCTTGACGGGATTTCGGTTATAGTATATGATGTTTTTGCTTGATGAAAAGTGCTTAGTTGCGTTCCTTGTCGAAAGAGCTTTCCGATGATATAAAATACATGTTCTAATTGTTCGCGGTTTGTAAAATGTGTTGGTTTGTGTTTTGGTTCGTGCAATTGAGAAATTCAGCAAACAGGGCCTGTAAGGCATTTGGGACGCCGTCCAGATACTTGGGACGCCGTCCCACCATTTGAACCTAGACGCCGTCTAGGATGGCAGGACGCCGTCCCACCCTTCATTGTGGGACGCCGTCTAGCTCTTTGGGACGCCGTCCCATTGTGCTAAAACTGACTGTTCGCCTTGGTCATTTGACATGAAAATGTTTGCTATGCTACGGACCTCCGATTAACATGAAACTTGGCCAACATGCTCATATATGATTATATAACTTAGAAAAATTGTCGGATATCCAACCCGACCCCGTTGACTTTTCTGTTGACTTTGACCCGACCAAGTTGACTTTTAATCAAACTTAACCAAATACTTGTGCAATCGTTCTAACATGTTTTTATACTTGTACCTTGCATGAAACATGACAACTTGACTCACATGCTACATTATTGAGTCGTAACGAGCCATAGGACTAATTGAACATCTTTGACCTATCGTGTTTACCGTTATTGATACGACCTATTGTTTAGGTCAAGACTAGCATTGTTCTTTGCACACATTTACTTGTCGAAGTACTTTACTACTCGTACACTCAAGGTGAGATCATAGTCCCACTTTTACTCTTTTTGAACTTACATTTGGGATGAGAAAACATAAACATTTCTTTACTAAGTGAACACAAGTACAGGAAAAACAAACATTCTACATACGAGTTTAGAACAAAATCCTCAATTCGATTATCATTAGTTACACTTGCCGGGTGTAAGCGAGAACTTATGTTGTATGGATCCATATGGGTTTGACAAACCCTCATTCAAACGGTTCGCTACCGTTTACGAATGAAATATATTTTCGAGAAACAGTGTATGTTCTAGCACTAAGTGATGGGGTTCAATGGAAGGAAACGTTAAGCATTGATAATTGGGTGCTCGTGAAACAAACTTTTGGAATGTATTACTATTATTTCATTGATGCAAATCTTGTGGTTCACTTGTACTTACTTACTTAAACCTATGATTTCACCAACGTTTTCGTTGACAGATTTCTATGTTTTTCTCAGGTCCTTGAACGATACATGATACATGCTTCCGCTCATTATTTGATACTTGCATTGGATGTCGAGTATATGTGCATTTCATGGAGCGTCTTTTGACTTTACTTTAAACCATGTCGCCTAGATTTCATTCGTATTATAACGTTGTAACTTAACTATTGGTTGAACAATTCTTGTAAACTTTGGGAACAATCTTTATTATGAAATGAAGGCGACATATTTTGGTCAAACTTTGTCTTAAAGACTTATGACCACGTAACGGGACCTAAGTAGACGGCGCCGTCAAACATGGTTTGGTCGGGTCGCTACATGATGTAAATGCAACCACTATTAGCGGCGACAATCGCTGCAAAAGGAGGTATAGAAAACAGATTTGTCCTTTAGGTGCCATGCCATCGTTTGCGACGAAATGCGTCGCAATTGCTCGACGCAATTGTCGTCTATGTTTTGCGACGAAGTGTGTCCCATGAAACAATCGTCACAAAAGGTTCGCCGTCAAAAAAATTTCTGTTTTCTTTTTCCTCCACAAGTGAACCTGAGCAGGAAAAAACCCTTTCCTTTGTAAAACGATATAAGAACTTGGCAGTTAAAATGTCCAATGAATGTGACAAAAATATGTAACTATCGAACAGAGAAAAGAGGCTGTCCATGGTTTACTTTTATTATTGTATTTAGATTAGATTTAATCTTTGATTAATCTTATATTTATCTGCATGCACTATTGCTTATCCTAATCTCTAGCGCTTGTTAGGGGCATGCTATGTCTATAAATATGTATAACAATGCATTAATGATACTCATAACTTAATTAACTTCAATTAGAACCATAGGCTTCACTACAACATTTCATCTTCAAGAAATGGCCACACTTGATTCTAATAGTACCACTAAGGTCAACATCAACTCGGCCACACAACCGATTCGTCCTTTAGCCAACTTCCCTCCATCAATATGGGGTGATTGCTTCTTGTCATTCCATATCGACGATTTGGTAAGAGTTCCCATTATT
This sequence comes from Rutidosis leptorrhynchoides, assembly GCF_046630445.1. Taxonomy (NCBI): domain Eukaryota; kingdom Viridiplantae; phylum Streptophyta; class Magnoliopsida; order Asterales; family Asteraceae; genus Rutidosis; species Rutidosis leptorrhynchoides. The sequence continues at coordinate 249,353,298 of NC_092336.1, forward strand.
ATTGATCGATTCGAAACACATATTCATAGTGTTAGGCTGTTAATTGTACGTAAAAAAGGTTCAACTAATATAATGGCGATTTTTTCTAAAAACTAGGAGCAGAAGGCATATGCTAAAGCCATGGAAAAGCCAAAAGAAGAGCTCGGGAGATTGATAATCGACACATCCATGGATGCAAACGAAAAATTAAGTTTGATTAACTCTGTCCATCGTCTTGGTTTGACATATCTTTTTAGGGAAGAGATTAAAGTTCAACTTGACAAACTTATCAAGGAGCTTGACATGAACGATTATGATGTAGCCCATCTTTATACGATTTCAGTTAACTTCCAAGTTTTTAGACAATTCGGTTATAATTTGTCTTCCGGTATATATGCAATCCAAACCTTGTCTTAAGTATTATTACACATACAATCCCATGCGTTCTATAAAATATGTAACACGGAACATAATTACATAACGCTTAATTACAACCTTGAATCGTACTCGCAGATGTGTTTAACAAGTTTAAAGACGACCATAGCTCTCATAAATTCAAAGAATATATAATGGATGATGTAAAGGGTATGCTAAGCTTTTATGAATCTACACAATTAAGGACTACAAACGAATGCATCTTAGATGAAGCGTTGGTGTTCACGCAAACTCAGCTTATGAGTGTTGTAGAGCGTCTAGAAGGTAATCTTGCTAAACAGGTGAAACACGCGTTGATGAGTCCTTTTCATAAAGGAATGCAAATGGTAGAGGCAAGGTATTACTTCGCCAACTATAAAGAAGAATGTTCAAGATATGACTCATTACGGAAACTTGCAAATGCACACTTCAATTACTTGCAACTAATGCAAAAGGAAGAACTTCGTATTATGACAAAGTAAGTAGATACAAAGAAAAGTTCACATCACATACAGTGGATTGTCAATGGGGTCCTAAATTGTTTTTCTAAGGCTAATTATATTTGAAGGGTACTTTAGTGGTTATTTACCTCTAAAAAAACACAAATTTTAAAAATATGTGGGGTCCTATACTTAAATTTAGTGGTGTCCTGTACAATTTGAAGTATACATCGTATAAATTTTTTTTCCACTAGTGGGGTCATAGGACCCCACTCCCTTCAAGGTAGAGTGCCTCTGATCACATATAGAAATGTTCACATCAACCATTGCGAAAAACAGAAGACAAAATTTCATTCCTCGTCCCTGAACTTTACATCAACTTTGACTTCCTGTCATTTTTCTTTTTTTTGTGCATCCCTCGTCCCTAATGTATAAGAAATCTACATCCCTCGTCCTCCCGTCTATTTTCTGTCTATTTTGCCGTTACCCACCTATCACGTGCAGAGCATATGGGGGTAAAAAGGTCATTAAACTACAGGGACGAGGAGCGTAATTATGTCTTCTTCTTCAATATTTAATTTAGCCCCAAAATCATAAATCATAAACCCTAATAAAATCAAATTCATTCCTCCTCTTCCTCTTCTTCAAAGTCATTATTCCACTGTGTTAGTTAATCTACTGTTCTTTCTGGGCCATACATGTTTACGATATTTACTTTGCTTGTGCATCCCATCTAGTTGTTGTGCAACATGAAATTTTTTTGAGAAATTACATGTTTCTCCTTCTTGAATACATCTGGGTTCTAAACTGTTACTATACCTCATGTGAAGCTAATTGATGGACTTGCAGTGTATTCTAGTTTAACTCTTTCCAATAGCTCCTAAAACAGGTTGGAATTAAATCCTTCTATGTTTGCTTCCTGCAATTGTCACTTAATTAATACTCCGTAGAATTTTGCAAAAACAAGACGTTTGGGCTGCGAATTTAGCCCGTTAGCCCCTAGGGAGTTGTTTTTTTGGAATATCAACGTATTACGTATCTTCAACAACTCCAATAGAGGCTGCACTAGATTCATCGGGAATATCAGATGCATCATAACACAAGGAGTTTCCAAGTATAGACCCATCGTCATCTCCAATTGAGTTTTTGTCGGAAAACATTTTCAGGCCAAGCCGTCATTAATGGAGTATTTGCAGGTAAATTTGGGGGTGGGGGATTTTGGTGGAGCATAAACCCCTTTCTCAAGTTTTTTTAGGGTTTTAAGAAAATTAGAGTAATTAATTAATAATTAATAATTACTAATTACCAATGATAACGGATGAACAACTCGAGGGGTAATTAATTTATGGAAGAAGAGGAAGAAGAGGAATGAATTTGATTTTATTAGGATTTATGATTTATGATTTTGGGGCTAAATTAAATATTGAGGAAGAAGACATAATTACGCTCCTCGTCCCTGTAGTTTAATGACATTTTTACCCCCACATGCTCTGCACGTGATAGGTGGGTAACGGCAAAATAGACAGAAAATAGACGGGAGGACAAGGGATGTAGATTTCTTATACATTAGGGACGAGGGATGCACAAAAAAAAGAAAAATGACAGGGAGTCAAAGTTGATGTAAAGTTCAGGGACGAGAAATGAAATTTTGTCAAAACAGAACCTAAATTTTCAACACGGCCTTTATATTGTGATTGTCGGTCTATACTTAGGCGTGTGATGATAGTGAAAATTAACTAATTATTTGTTTAAGGTGGTCTAAAGACATGGAGTTTCATGTCATAACTCCTTATGCAAGAGATAGAATACCAGACTTGTACCTATGGGGATTAGGGATGTACTATGAGCCACATTACTCTCAAGCACGAATCATAACTTCAAAAATGGCACAACTAATCTGTCTATTAGATGACACGTATGATGCATATGCTACTTTTGAGGAGCTTCAAGCGCTAACAAATGCGATAAACAGGTATTATTAAGCTTATTTCCGCTCTATGCAATCAAAAACTTAAATTGTGAATATTATCCGTTCTCATGCTATGCTCTGTTTGCTTAAATCTTATGCTATCCTCTGTTTGCAAAAATCTTATGTTATCATTTCATATATATTTAGGTTGTTTATATTAGGCCTAATTAAGTGATCATTTATAGAAAACTCATTTTCATACCCAGGTGGGAACTTAGTGCTATGAAGGAACTTCCTGAATATATCAAGCCATTTTACAAAGTTATCTTGAATGTGCATACTGAACTTGAAATACAACTATCTAAAACTGGAAAAGCCTATATAGTTAGCTCTGCAAAAAGAGCGGTATGCTTACAATTTATTATTTATGATTTATACAATACTACTCCTTATATAACCACTTGTGTATATATATTCATTTACTTGTCGTCTTTGCGCTATTTTTCTTGTCGATCGGAAACTAGTTTCAAGAACTAGCTACAGGATACCTTAAAGAGGCTGAATGGAGGCATAATAGACACGTACCATCATATCTGGAGTATTCGAAGAATGGGATAGTTACTTCTACCTACAACGTTTTTACAAAATCTTGTTTGATGGGTATGGCTGATATTGTCACAGAAGAGACTTTGGCGTGGTACGACAGTCTTCCCAAAATCCTCGAAGCTACAGGGTTGCTAGGAAGACTTTATAACGATGTCACTTCTTTTCAGGTATCGATATCATGTATCTGCCCAACTCTTGCTGATATATGCCAAAAACTCAAGTACATAGGCCATACGCAAGAATCATTCAATTGGTAACAAAAAAAATATTTATTACATCATATCACTTGTAGCATAAAGTGTGATCAGTCAAAGTTGTAAAAGCCTCTAGTCAGGGGGCTAGTTGGTCGGGACCTTACTAATTGCCCAAGTCGGAGACTAGCCGGACATTGACAATTATGACTTGACTGTTTGACCTACTTTGACCAAATAGATCCGACTTTAAACAAATCCAACGTTTACCGGTTAAATTGGAATTTTGATAACTTTAAATAGGCCAACTCGGAGATCAGTCGGCCTATTTAAATATCTCAATCAGTCGGGTACTAGTCGCCAGAGGACTTTTACAAACATGTGATCACTGAGTGCTAAAATAAGTACTGTGTACCTTTTATTTTTAGTTTGTCCTATTTTACTATCCACTTAAAAACTAATAATTCAACAACTCCCAAGTATAATCTGCATATTTCACAAACTGTTGATCCCTAAATGAATGGGTAAAAAGTAGAATAACAAATTACACGCTCGAAAAAAATTCTACAAGTTCTCTTGTGAATACTTATGTGGGACCGAGGGAGTATTTTATTAATCATACTGATTTGTGCGTATATGCCTTAAGCGATCACTTATTTAACACGGTGAACTGTATAAATGAAGTTTGAGAGAAACAGAGCACAAAAGCAGATCACATCCATAGATGCATATATGAAGACATTTGGGGTGTCTGAAAACGGAGCGGTTCTTGAACTCAAGAGTATTATTGAAAACCAATGGAGAATTATCAATGAGGAATATTTAAATATTACTGAAGTTTCAACTCAACTGCTTGCTCCGATCATGAACCTTGCTCGAATGACAGGTGTGGTATATCGATACAATGACAGGTTCACATTTCCAGAGAACACCATTGAAGAGTATATTAATCTTCTATTTATTGCCCCTATTACCTAGTTATTGTCATTTCTATTCTTCCCTAGCAACAAGTGCAATGTGTAATAATAGCTGCTACAGGCATAAGTATCTTGTTGATGTTATATAAGTTTAAGTGTCATCATAGAATAACAAGTTTGGTCGTTGATACTTTGTGGAGTGAAATATTCTTGAAAAGGTGTAGTGCATTCATGTAGTCATGGTTGTGAAAGTTTCAGACCGAACCCGAACCGAGTAGTCCCCAACTAGTCGAAATTTAGAATCAAAAGATTTGGTCCCGAATTAGCTAATTACGGTCAAAATTGTGAAAATCCAATCTATTCAGTTAAATTTAAATTTATTAAATCAAATCTTTATTGGGTCAAATAAGATTAAAGTCAAAGTTAGTCAACATCTAACTAATACCCGACTTGTTTCCAACTTGGCCAATTAGTCCTTACAAGGTCTGACCGACTAATCCACGACTATCAACTTTTACAACCTTGCACGTAGTTACTGTATAAGTCGATCTATTGTATATAGTATTATCATGTGTTACAATCGGGGCATACGTATCTATTCTAAAACCATGTTACTGATTTGTCACCGACCTGCCCAGATTAAGGAACCAACCCATTTGAATTAAGTTTTACGCAGACCGAATTCCAAAATTGCATCTCACTTTCAAAACAGCCAAGCATATAGTAGTGTAAACTTTTTTCATCAGCTCATTACGAACCAACAGTACATAAATTTTAGTCAAAAACAATTCCAACATAGTTGTGGCTATTCTTTGTAAGGTAACTAGTACGGAGAATCAGATCATTTGGAAAACAAAACACCATGGAACTAGTGGTCCTCAGAACGAAAACAAACATGAGCAAAATCTCGTGGGTTCAACTAGGTGCAGTGGGTGGAGATTTTGTGGTCCAAGTCGTGAGTATTTGCACAGCATGTGGTGGTCAACATAATCGTGGGTTATTTCTTTGTTAATCATCTTGACATATTGCATTATCACCACTCGATTTAATTGCGTGATTGGATATTTGATTTAGATTTTCGTGGGTTTCATGGTTTGGTTTTCGGGTTATTGTCGGGTTCCATGCTTTCATTCGGGTGCTTGCCCTTAAGTGGTCTTGTAATATGTTGTGGTTATCAAGGTGGTCTCCTAGGTTCTTAGTTAACCCACTTGTGTTCAGATATATATGTTCTACTCATGTTTAGATTTATGTGGTAGTTGATTCGAGTTTGAAGTCGTGAGTTGCCGTGTCGTGTTCAGATCTATATGTTCTACTCGTGTTTAGATTTATGTGGTAGCCGATTCGAGTTTGAAGTCGTGAATAGTCGTGAGTTGTCGTGTTTAGATTTATAACCCACTTTGTATCTCTTAGCATCTTGCTAGTTTTTATTAATATAATTATTATTGCCTTTCGAAAAAAAAAACATGAGCAAAATCCCAACAAGACACATACATTAGTCTCACTTATATAGAAAAACAAATACTAGAGAAAACCATCATCTTGACTTTCTTTTGCGCAAAAAAGATTAGACAAAGCAAGGCTCCATTGTAAATATGAGATACCTGTAAAAGCAAATATTATATAAAATAGTCATTAGATTGATTATCTATAAACTTTGGATTCAGATGAAATCCTGAAAACTTTGTATTCATACAGAATCCCCTGTGCGATAGCATATTATATTCATAGATAGAAAAAGAAAACAGATCAGAATAAAAGTTCAGTGCGATTGGATGAAATTTGATGATAATCAAGCAGTAAATCCAACAATTTTAACCTTGTATTTGCATACTTCGTGAGTTCAACATGCCAATAACTAAGCTACCATGCCTTTTCACAATCACACGCTCCAATGTTCATCGTCTTTTACTTAAAAAAAAAAAAATTGCCAAATTAGATCATGATATTATTAACCTTATATACTAATAGCTACACTGAATTCTGTCGTACTCTTCACAAAAGCCCTCCAAACGACATTTCCTTATACCCTATTATATACTAATAGCTACACTGACTTCTGTCGTACTCTTCACAAAAGCCCTCCAAACGACATTTCCTTATACCCTATTTAAACCGCATAAAAAAAAATTCATTATAACTATAAAGTAAGTTTGTTGGACATTCATCTTTTTGCCTCCAAGGTAGGGTATTCCTCAGTTAGCTTATAGATCTAGTGACTATAAATCCTCATATATATTACTCCGTCCCACTCATTATTTTTCGACCTTCAAATTTAATAAAAACACATCACAGTTTAACATAAGTAACAACTTATACTGTAATACGGAGTACTACATCACATATGTGAGCTAAAAAACAAATTAAAAATAATTTATTTTTGCATAACTATGATCAAAAGAAGCTTATACCCATTTAAAGGGATCAATATACCTTAATCTCTATCTGGATCAAATTACATGATCTATTGTTACAACTACATAGGTCGTAACGGTGTATCCTAGGGAATACACGCATAAAAGCATCGTTTTTGTACAGAAGAATAGATTAAAGAGCATAAAAGATAACAATATTTGGCAGTTTTAAGCAATTGCTGTCCAGCGTTCAGCACGCCGCCCAGCGTCAAGCGTAAGCCCTGCAGGCAGCTTCAATGCTTAAGCCCTTTTACTAAGCGCGTGAGCGGCACGCAGCCACGTCAGCACACGCCACCGACCTTCCAGATACTTCGCATAACTGAATTAATCAGCGTTTGACACGTGTATCCCGAGAATTTCGGACATTCTACGTGTTACGCCCCGTACAAAATCAACGTGTATGGATCATCAACAACATGATCATTACACGGTTACAACACTATATGCTGTTTAAAAACGAGTTTTGCATTCATGAAAGGCTAACGTCTTTACCAACGTTAAATGTTTTACAAAAGGTAACGTGCTTCTACGAATAGAAAGCATTAACATAAGTACGTGACCCAAAGGTCATTACAAAATCATTGTTCAAATGTAACATAAGTTGTGAATACAAAGTAAAAGTTCCATGATTGAGACATCTCTAAACAATGCAGCGGAAGTCTAACACAGCGAGTCTGTAACAGCAAGTCTATAACACCAAGACTATAACAGCAAGTCTAACAGCGAAAGCAACAACGTCTAAGCACCTGAGAAATAAATGCTTAAAAATGTCAACACGAATGTTGGTGAGCTATAGTTTGATTGTAATCAGTAATGTAATGTAGACCACGAGATTTCAGTATTTCAAATCAGCATTTCAAATCAGTATGATAAAGTATATGCTTATACGTGGGTACCCGGTAACTAACTTAACAAGTAATATAAATATCACCCCTAAAAGTACACTTGGCTAGTGCGTATGTTCTCGAAGTATTAAACACCCGTTAAATGCTAGCGCGACTAGCCCGAGTGGGGATGTCAAACCCTATGGATCCATATCTAAGATTCGCGTCTACCGGTTCATAAACCAATAGTTAAACGTTACCGTGCTAAGGGGAATCTTTGTTCCGTTATATCACCCACACATATATAAAGTTTAAGTACTCGTGTCTAGTATGTAAAACATAAAAAGCGCATGTATTCTCAGTCCCAAAAACAGTTAAAGTAAAAAGGGAGCTATAACTCACAGTGAATGTGCGGTAAAGGTCGATATGAAAAGTATGCAAGTAGGAAGTCGGTTCGAAAGGTCCTCAACCTAAGTCAAAGGTTACTAAATCAGTAAATTGTCCCAAAAGGTTTAAAAATACGTAAGTAAAGTCCTAAGCATCATCATTATCATCATACGTAAAGGATAAGGTGAGTTTTCAACAAGAATAGAGATCGAAACAAACGACTGACTTCGGACTGCTGCTACGACCTCTATACAAACTGAAAAGACGTGCGGTCAATGGCCAAGGCTCCGTATGTGAGTCCTCTTACCGCTGTCGAATTTTCAGATCCTAACTCGATGTTGTTTGACTGTGGCGACTGTTCAATCGAGAGTAGGTCAGAACTTGCAGCACATCGTTACAAAGGCGTAGTGATTTTCGGAAGGCTATAAATCCTAAACCGTATATCGGATTTAGGCGAGTCTTAAACGAAAAGTCATCTACTAGAACCGAACTATCTGGAAATCAACTTTCCAGAAGCCCCAGGAGTCTAATCAGACCCTAAAAAACAGAAACAAGTGCTCCGGTGGGTTTCTTGGTGTTTGATGCTCATCACGGTTCTCATCCTTGATGCGTATAAGCCTCAAGTGTACAACTCTTGATGTCTTAGCATCACTTTAACCAAGGTTTAACCATCAACACACATAGTCAAGACTAAGAAATGAAATACAACTCATTTAAGAGCTTGAGCAAGATGATGAACCAAGGTTACATCATATTCTTAGTCTCAACACAAATACAAGTTATATTCAAAATTTAAAGCTACAAACTTTGATTCAAATCAAACAAGCAAGACCTTAAGTTACATAAATTAGATCAAACAAAGTAATGAAACCCTAAGCTACGAAGCTTGGATCCCTTAACAATAATTATGAGATTTCAAAGCTAGAAAGCTTGATCTTTTATGTCCTTGAAGATCTTTAAAGCAAAAAGCTATATCTTCAAGTTTCATGAAGATCATAAACACAAGTTTTGATCTTTTAACAAAAATAAAGTGATCTTAAGCTATAAAGCTTAGATCCAACAAAGTAATGAAGATCCAAAGCTGGAAAGCTTGAATATTTTATGTATTTGAAGATCTTTAAAGCAAAAAGCTAGATCTTCAAGTTTCATGAAGATCATAAACACAAGTTTTGATCTTTTAACAAAAATAAAGTGATCTTAAGCTATAAAGCTTAGATCCAACAAAGCAATGAAGATCCAAAGCTAGAAAGCTTGAATCTTTTATGTTCTTGAAGGATTCAAATCAAAGTTTGAATCTACAAGATATAACAAGATCAAAAAGCTAAAAAACTTGATCTCATGAAGATGATGATGATGTCGTGATTAAAAAGAAAAAAGAAGAAGAAGAAAATTTAAGAACTTACAATTTTAGTGTGAGAAAGACTAGAGAGAAAATTAGAGAGCAAGTGTGTGTAAAAATGAGAATGACATGAAGTGTGAAATGAAGAATGAGGCTTGATATTTATAGTGGTGGAGGTGGTGGTGGGTGTCTCTAAATCATAAGCATCATGGGGGACAAGGGGGGACAACTTCTTGCTTTTGCATGGTGGTGGTACAAAGGTGGTGCTTGTTGTTGGGATCCCATGCAACATGTGTAGTAATGGCTAATAAAAATGCTAGTATGTTGGCTCATCTTAATGGGTTTTTGTCCTACATTTTAATGAGTCATAATTCCATTAAAAATTGGGCTAACTTAAAAGTCCATTAGCTAGAGTAGGGTGGGCTTAAGTCCATTAAGGTAAAGACTCCATTAAGACTAACTAGTATGCATTAGTAAATTACTAAGCGTAATTAGGCAACCAATAAGCCAAGTAATTGTCATTAGAAAATAACAATTAGTTTTTAGTCATAGTATTCCAATTACGACAAAAGTTTAACGTGTACAAAGTACATAGCTCGTTCTAAACGTCAAGTGACACTAATGGTCATAAAAGCATTCGAGGATCAAGTTAAGTGATTACGCACTTAACAACAGGTTGCAAGATACTAACGAAAGTATTTAATCATGAATAAAGATCCCAGAGCATAAACTAGCTCAGTGCGCACATATACACAGATTCGTGAAAGTATAGAGCACAAAAATATAAGTCGGAAAAGTCGGGTCGTTACATTACCCACCCGTTAAAGAAAATTTCGTCCCAAAATTTTGAGGAGTGACTAACGACGGTACTGAATTTGAAAAAGAAGGAGCGTATCAAAGTTTCGAGAGACTCGTGGGCTCAGAAGTGAGCTATTTACCTTGAAAGGTACTTGGACGTACAAAATTAAGAATAGGTATATGCCATTATTTAAGTCTCTTGACCTTAAGATCAACAAATTGATTTCGTTTCTTGTTAACATGAATATGTCATCTGAATATATATCCACAAAAGGAAAGATGATGTTTTTGGCCTTACAGGCATCTTCAGTAAGCTGAATGCATGAAATGCATCATGAATGTTGCCAAACTCATCTAAAACATTGAGCGCTTATGTCACAATACAAAGCTGACAGATAGAATGGAAAACATGGTGATCACAACCATGCAATTTGATGTCTGGATAGTGTTAGCCTCAAATTTTACTAACCCCCTTAATTTCGGAAGGAGACCATATGCATAAAGAACCCGATATTTAAGAAACGTTTGATTCGAATAAATGAATTGAAATTTTTGCTGAAAGTGACTAATCAGACTTACATGCAATGCAAGCCATAATTATTTATAGTGTCTTCCGGACGGTCTGAACGAACAATGAAGGATATCACCCAGTTTAACATACTGCATGTGAACTTATCCTTGGATGGAATGAAAGCACAGTTCAATAATGTATGCTTTCAGTTACATGCCGAAGTTAGGGTTAACATCGACTAGAACAACATATAGTTGCAACCAACGAAGGAAGAAATATATAGAGTAACCACATCAGTGTTATAGATGTTTTAAGCAGTCCCTTTCAAGAGGATAACAAGATTCATAGATTTTTAAAGTAATTTACATTATATTTCCGAAAGAAAATTGCACGAAAGGTGTGATCTCTAAACGAGAGTGAACTCTTCGTACAACGAGAGAGTTGATCTGAATTTATCCTTATACTTAAAGGGATGCACGGATGAGAAGATACATGAACCCTTGGTCATAAAGAATGGTTTACTCCAAGTGAAAAGAATCTCAAAAATGATTTCTTGTACCTCAACATACTGAATCATAGAGATGATGTTTACGAGGGTGTTGCGATTAGCCGTGAAATATTGAGAGTAGAAACCCACCTAGTGCCTTTCCTACAATAGGGTAACCACTGAGTGTACCTCAGAAAACTGATTTATCGGCCCGCGATTTTGCCATGTCTAACCTTAAAAGGAACATTTTATGAGCGCAAAGACTTCTTAACAAATTTTATAAAACTGCCATCCAAAGTGGCTCAAGAGTTTTTAACAAAGATCTTAATGGTAAGCTTCATCCCTAACGGAGGGCGAGAAGAAGTGTGATTCATATATGGTGTAGTCTAATACGAAAACCTTTAATAAAATCAACCAAGGAAGTTTTGAAAAACCTTTAAATGTTTGATGTGACAACATAAACAGAACGAAGTTCTTAGTAAGTTTAGAAGTATGTACAATGTGTACCATTTTGCACAAAACTATTTGAATTAAGTTAAACAACTCAATAAAGGAGCGATTTTTTTTAAATAATTTGAAGGTATAACTTAGTATGTACTAACCAAAATAAGTAAGGGTAAATTTATTAACTTAATTATATATATGATTTTATAAATCGCATAAGTGACAGAAAAATTTTATTACTTTAATTTGTCCATAAATCTCGTGAGGACCGCACAAATAAACGTGTAAAATTTTTGATAAACATAGTTTTTCGTATTTCAGAGGTAACGAGTTGAAAAAGATCGAGTGAAAAATCTTTGAATCATCGGGTGACATGTTACTAGGTAATGAAAACTAACGAATAAAATGTTGTTTTGATAATTATCAGGACGCAAGTCTTTGGGCCAAAAATATTCACGTGCGAAGCCGTTACTAAAAGTGAGGTATGAAGGATAGAGCATGAGGATGAGAAGTTAATCGCTTCTTGACTTTGCAAAATGCCGAACAGGTTATGACTAATTATAAAGTCGGAATACTGATGGTGTTAAAATCACTAAATGAGAATCTCTTGGAATAAGTCAGGACTTAGAGTTATGTAAGAAAGATCATCGCTCTAACAGGTGTGGCAAATAAGATCCCTGGAGTAACGCAATAATTTTGAATGGTTTAAGTGTTAGTGGATTCCCAAAGGCTCTGCATGATGTGGCAGTAAGTGCTTTTATCACACATACACACACACACACATGAATCTCTCGATTTTAGCGGTTGTAAAGTCTTCATGATGACTTGGATACGAATGACACGAAGAATTTTATATAACAAGCAACGAAAATTTTATAGAAATCGTTTAAGGTGACAATGTAAGAAAAGAAACGAAGTTCTTAGTAAACTAGAGTTGTGTACAACATGTACTATTCTAAGTAAAATATCTTTTGAATAAAAGAATTGATTTGTAAAAGTGAAAGTAAAATTTCAAATGTACTAGTAAAAAATAATTAATTATTTACTTTATTATATATAACATATACGATTTCTAAAATTTGTACGGATGGCAATAAAATAAATTTATAAAACTTTGAGAGGATCGTACAGTAAAATAGTGTGTGTAAAATTTTGGCAAACAAAATTTTCATATTTCGGAGGTTACAAGTTGGAAAAAGATTGATGAGGATCGAGTAAAAGATTTTTAAAAATTTCGGGTGATATTTGGGCAACAATGTCACGAGGTAATGAAAACTATTGAATTTAAATGTGGTTGATGACTATTAGTAGGGCATAAGTCCTTCGGCCAAAAATGCTTAAGTGTGAAGCTGTTGCTTATAAGTGAGATACGAATGAGAGAGTATGAGGATGAGAATTAACCACCCATTGATTTTGGAAAATTTTGAACTGGTATGACTAATATCGAAGTAAGAAGGATGATGTTGTGATTATCATCAAATAAGAAATCTCTAGAAATAAGTTAGGATTTAGAGTCGCGTAAGAATGAGTATCAAATAAGATTCTTGGGTAGTCTTTAATATAGAATTTGAATCACTGAAGTGACGGGATACAATTTCCTTTATGTATCGTTGTGCAAGTTTGTTCATTGTATCGGTTTCTTTCATGGCTAGAAAGTGAGCAGATTTGATGAGGCGGTCAAAAATAACCCATATAGTGTTGTAACCGCCTACCATTTTTGGTAGCTTCGTGATGAAATTCATTGTTATTCCGTCCCATTTTTCATGGTGGGATTTTGGGTTGTTGAAGTAACTCAGATGGCTTTTGGTGTTCGGATTTGACCTTGAAACAAGTCAGACACTTCCCAACATAAGTAGCAATGTCCTTTTTAAGGTTCGGCCACCAATATTGTTCCTTGAGATCGTGGTACATATTACCAGCTCCGGGATGTATCGAATACCGTGACTTATGGGTCTCGTCTAGAATAAGACCTCGTAAATCCCCATAACTAGGTACCCAAATTCTTCCAGCGAAATATCGGAGTCCGGTCTCTTTAACCTCGAATCGAGAGACGAGAATGTTCAAGCGTTTTTGAGTAATATTCTCCTCAGTCTCCAATTTCTTCACATGTGTTAAAATAGCAAAACACCCTTTTCTCATGACCTTTTGTGCCTTCATGCAACTAATAAGGTTCAGTTTCGGGTTACTTCTCTCCCCGTAAACTGTTAATAGCTCACCATTCTCGCGAGGTATACGAATAATCTTCTCACTATAAATAACTTTCGCTTTCATCATTGAAAGCCAGTCCATTCCAACTATTACATCAAAGCTTCCTAACTTGATGAGTATTAGGTTAATCCTAAAGTTCATTCCAAATTTTACATCAAGCTTCCCAAATTGATGGGTGTTAGGTTAATCTTAAGGTTCATTCCAATCAGATCTTATTATACTACCGTGAAAAATTCCATCAATCTTCTCAAATAACATCTGCTTGTACGTAGGTAACTAATCCTTTCCAACTACTACTTTAAAACTTCCAAGTTTTGTTGTCCTGAGGTCATCTCCAAATGACCCACCTGTTAATTTTAAGGTACTACCTTAAATTATTCCTCTATCTCTGCCAGCTTACCATTAGCTTGTCCTATAGAATACTTAACTCTCATGGTTGTTAATGGCTTATTAGTCATAACACTAAGGTTCTTAGATATAAGGTTTCTATCGCTCTAGTATTAAACAACTTCGAGACAATGAAACGTTGTGACGAAACGTACCCTAACTAAAATCATGATCCATACGAGTCTCCATAGCTGAGATAACGATTGCTCTACCGCAAGTAAGTCCAAAGTTTTTCCTATTTGAGAACTTTTTCCTTAAGTGTCCAGGGTGGCTATATCTATAACAAATTTTCGGGTTATCAATTCTGCAATCAAGGCCCTTCTTGTACAGTATCTGGGTAACGTAGTTATTCTTTCCCTACCTTTAACAGACCATAATGCGTATACTCAAGTGGTTCCTACCAAAATTTCTTTGAATCACTTCATATTCTTTATGTAATAACATTGGAATTTCTGCATGATTTACTTCAATATAATCAGGCTGGCCAGGTGTCATTATATTGTACTAAATCGTACGTTCATTCCAATATCACTTCATATGGTCAATGTAACGTGATCACTTCAAGTTCTACTCAATTTCATCTAACGGTGCTTTATCTATGCTATCTTAAAATAAAATCTACATAATTAATCTCACGGCTTCTCGGTGTGGATGTGTAGGTTCTATAGGTCATGCATCAATGCCTAAATGTCCCGAAATTTTCTTTAAAATGTTCGGGTTCAGGTAATGTCGTTAGGTTCCTTTCTAGAAATCCAATCTGGGTCTTTTGTCGAGTTGTACGTGTAGCAAGTAGCAATACGATATGTCTTGAGGCGACTCCTAAGTCTTTGGGTATGGCTGAGCATCAGTAGGAGACACTCTGACCTTGTGAAAGGAGATGCCTTCCCGACTTCTCCAATGCCTAAGAGTGTTAGGGACCTAAGTCCAGAAGTGTCGTTAAATCGTCGAGTAGTGGTGAAGAATGAAAGAGATAAGTGACGGTCATGAAAGCGTACGGGATACGGGTCAACTTGCGGAAACTGAACAACCTTCTAATATTCATACATTGTACATGGCTAATTAGGGTGAGCTCGGGGGGGGGGGGGGGGTGAAATGTCCCGTTCTTATTGATTAAAAATGTTCCATATTAATTAATTTCGTTGCGAGGTTTTGACCTCTATATGAGACGTTTTTCAAAGACTGCATTCATTTTTAAAACAAACCATAACCTTTATTTCATAAATAAAGGTTTAAAAAGCTTTACGTAGATTATCAAATAATGATAATCTAAAATATCCTGTTTACACACGACCATTACATAATGGTTTACAATACAAATATGTTACATCAAAATCAGTTTCTTGAATGCAGTTTTTACACAATATCATACAAACATGGACTCCAAACCTTGTCCTTATTTTAGTATGCAACAGCGGAAGCTCTAAGTATTCACCTGAGAATAAACATGCTTTAAACGTCAACAAAAATGTTGGTGAGTTATAGGTTTAACATATATATATCAAATCGTAACAATAGACCACAAGATTTCATATTTCAATACACATCCCATACATAGAGATAAAAATCATTCATATGGTGAACACCTGGTAACCGACATTAACAAGATGCATATATAAGAATATCCACATCATTCCGGGACACCCTTCGGATATGATATAAATTTCGAAGTACTAAAGCATCCGGTACTTTGGATGGGGTTTGTTAGGCCCAATAGACCTATCTTTAGGATTCACGTCAATTAGGGTGTCTGTTCCCAAATTCTTAGATTACCAGACTTAATAAAAAGGGGCATATTCGATTTCGATAATTCAACCATAGAATGTAGTTTCACGTACTTGTGTCTATTTTGTAAATCATTTATAAAACCTGCATGTATTCTCATCCCAAAAATATTAGATTTTAAAAGTGGGACTATAACTCACTTTCACAGATTTTTACTTCGTCGGGAGGTAAGACTTGGCCACTGGTTGATTCACGAACCTATAACAATATATACATATATATCAAAGTATGTTCAAAATATATTTACAACACTTTTAATATATTTTGATGTTTTAAGTTTATTAAGTCAGCTGTCCTCGTTAGTAACCTACAACTAGTTGTCCACAGTTAGATGTACAGAAATAAATCGATAAATATTATCTTGAATCAATCCACGACCCAGTGTATACGTATCTCAGTATTGATCACAACTCAAACTATATATATTTTGGAATCAACTTCAACCCTGTATAGTTAACTCCAACATTCACATATAGAGTGTCTATGGTTGTTCCGAAATATATATAGATGTGTCGACATGATAGGTCGAAACATTGTATACGTGTCTATGGTATCTCAAGATTACATAATATACAATACAAGTTGATTAAGTTATGGTTGGAATAGATTTTTTACCAATTTTCACGTAGCTAAAATGAGAAAAATTATCCAATCTTGTTTTACCCATAACTTCTTCATTTTAAATCTGTTTTGAGTGAATCAAATTGCTATGGTTTCATATTGAACTCTATTTTATGAATCTAAACAGAAAAAGTATAGTTTTATAGTCGGAAAAATAAGTTACAAGTCGTTTTTGTAAAGGTAGTCATTTCAGTCGAAAGAACGACGTCTAGATGACCATTTTAGAAAACATACTTTCACTTTGAGTTTAACCATAATTTTTGGATATAGTTTCATGTTCATAATAAAAATCATTTTCCCATAATAACAAATTTTAAATCAAAGTTTATCATAGTTTTTAATTAACTAACCCAAAACAGCCCGCGGTGTTACTACGACGGCGTAAATCCGGTTTTACGGTATTTTTTGTGTTTCCAGGTTTTAAATCATTAAGTTAGCATATCATATAGATATAAAACATGTGTTTAGTTGATTTTAAAAGTCAAGTTAGAAGGATTAACTTTTATTTGCGAACAAGTTTAGAATTAACTAAACTATGTTCTAGTGATTACAAGTTTAAACCTTCGAATAAGATAGCTTTATATGTATGAATCGAATGATGTTATGAACATCATTACTACCTCAAGTTCCTTGGATAAACCTACTGTAAATGAGAAAAATGGATCTAGCTTCAAAGGATCCTTGGATGGCTTGAAAGTTCTTGAAGCAGAATCATGACACGAAAATAATTTCAAGTAAGATTTCCACTCGAAATAAGATTGTCATAGTTATAGAAATTGAATTAAAGTTTGAATATGATTATTACCTTGTATTAGAAAGATAACCTACTGTAAGTAACAAAGGTTTCTTGATCTTGGATGATTACTTGGAATGGATTTAGAAAACTTGGAAGTAAACTTGCAATCTTGGAAGTATTCTTGATTTTATGAAACTAGAACTTTTGGAATTTATGAAGAACACTTAGAACTTGAAGATAGAACTTGAGAGAGATCAATTAGATGAAGAAAATTGAAGAATGAAAGTGTTTGTAGGTGTTTTTGGTCGTTGGTGTATGGATTAGATATAAAGGTTATGTAATTTTGTTTTCATGTAAATAAGTCATGAATGATTACTCATATTTTTGTAATTTTATGAGATATTTCATGCTAGTTGCCAAATGATGGTTCCCACATGTGTTAGGTGACTCACATGAGCTGCTAAGAGCTGATAATTGGAGTGTATATACCAATAGTACATACATCTAAAAGCTGTGTATTGTATGAGTACGAATACGGGTGCATACGAGTAGAATTGTTGATGAAACTGAACGAGGATGTAATTGTAAGCATTTTTTTTAAGTAGAAGTATTTTGATAAGTGTCTTGAAGTCTTTCTAAAGTGTATGAATACATATTAAAACACTACATGTATATACATTTTAACTGAGTCGTTAAGTCATCGTTAGTCGTTACATGTAAATGTTGTTTGAAACCTTTAGGTTAACGATCTTGTTGAATTTTGTTAACCCATTATTTATTATAACAAATGAGATGTTAAATTGTTATATTATCATGATATTATGATATATAATATATCTTAGTATGATGTATATACAGTTAAATATCGTTACAACGAAAATCGTTACATATATGTCTCGTTTCGAAATCATTAAGTTAGTAGTCTTATTTTTTACATATGTATTTCATTGTTAATACACTTAATAATATATTTACTTATCATTTTACATAATTAACCAAGTGTATCAATATCTTAATATGATTCATATGTACCTAGTAAGACGTTGTTATAACGATAATCGTTATATATATCGTTTTCGAGTTTCTTAAATTAATAGTCTCATTTTTATGTATATAACTCATTATTAAAATACCTAATGAGATACATACTTATAATAAAATCATGTTAACTATATATATAACCATATATATGTCATCGTATAGTTTTTACAAGTTTTAACGTTCGTGAATCACCGGCCAACTTGTGTGGTCAATTGTCTATATGAAACCTATTTCAATTAATCAAGTCTTAACAAGTTTGATTGCTTAACATGTTGGAAACACTTAATCATGTAAATAAAAATTTCATTTAATATATATATAAACATGGAAAAGTTCGGGTCACTACAATACCTACCCGTTAAATAAATTTCGTCCCGAAATTTTAAGCAGTTGAAGGTGTTGACGTATCTTCTGGAAATAAATGAGGGTATTTATTCTTCATCTGATCTTCTCATTCCCAGGTGAACTCGGGTCCTCTACGAGCATCCCATCGAACCTTAACAATTGGTATCTTGTTTTGCTTAAGTCTTTTAACCTCACGATCCATTATTTTGACGGGTTCTTCGATAAATTGAAGTTTTTCGTTGATTTGGATTTCATCTAACGGAATAGTGAGATCTTCTTTAGCAAAACATTTCTTCAAATTCGAGACGTGGAAAGTGTTATGTACAGCCGTGAGTTGTTGAGGTAACTCAAGTCGGTAAGCTACTGGTCCGACACGATCAATAATCTTGAATGGTCCAATATACCTTGGATTTAATTTCCCTCGTTTACCAAATCGAACAACGCCTTTCCAAGGTGCAACTTTAAGCATGACCATCTCTCCAATTTCAAATTCTATATCTTTTCTTTTAATGTTAGCGTAGCTCCTTTGTCTACTTTGGGCGGTTTTCAACCGTTGTTGAATTTGGATGATCTTCTCGGCAGTTTCTTGTATTATCTCCGAACCCGTAATCTGTCTATCCCCCACTTCACTCCAACAAATCGGAGACCTGCACTCTCTACCATAAAGTGCTTAAAACGGCGCCATCTCAATGCTTGAATGGTAGCTATTGTTGTAGGAAAATTCTGCTAACGGTAGATGTCGATCCCAACTGTTTCCGAAATCAATAACACATGCTCGTAGCATGTCTTCAAGCGTTTGTATCGTCCTTTCGCTCTGCCCATCAGTTTGTGGATGATAGGCAGTACTCATGTCTAGACGAGTTCCTAATGCTTGCTGTAATGTCTGCCAGAATCTTGAAATAAATCTGCCATCCCTATCAGAGATAATAGAGATTGGTGATAAGGCTAAAAAGGAACATATATTTTATTGCAATATCCCTCCTAAATAATAGGTTTTCATATGTAATTGTATTATATTTTCATTGTAATTGTTTAAATAAATAAGTGCGAAGACAAAAGGCGAAAATGAAGATTTGAAGACACAAACGTCCAAAAAGCTCAAATGTACAAAATACAATTCAAAAGGTTCAATTTATTGATGAGAAACGTCTCAAAATGACAAGAGTACAAGTTACAAAACGCAAAGTACAAGATATTAAATTGTACGCAAGGACGTTCGAAAATCCGGAACCGGGACATGAGTCAACTATCAACGCCCGACGCAATGGACCAAAAATTATGAGTCAACTATGCACAAGAATAAAATATAATATATAAATAATTATATAAATTATTTATATATTATAAATATATATATAATCATGTCGACAAGCTATGAGACAAAGGATCCTGAGTTGGATTTTCAAACTCCACGACTCGCGGAGTTTGAAGGCCAAAAACTCCACGACTCGCGAGCTGTCAGAAATCAAAATGCCTATAAAAGGCCATGCATTCGTTCGATAAAAATAATAAAAATTAATAATAATACTCCGTAGTATAAGATAAATAAATAAATATATATATATATATATATATATATATATATATATATATAGTATAGTATAGATTAGTGTTATATTAGATTAGTTTGGGTTATGTAAAAGTTATTTTTACGGGTTTTAAAGTCGGAGCTCTATCCGTGTACTACTACGCGATAAATAATCAATGTAAGCTATGTTCTCCTTTTTAAATTAAATGTCTCGTACTTAAGTTATTATTATGCTTATTTGAGCCGAAGTAATCATGATGTTGAGCTAAATATTAAAGACGGGGTAATTGGGTTTTGTACCATAATTGGGGTTTGGACAAAAGAACGACACTTGTGGAAATTAGACTATGGGCTATTAAAGGGCTTTATATTAAATTAATGATACCTCGTTAATTTAATATAAAGGTTATGATTTGACGTATCTATATATAACCACATACGCTTAATCGGACACGATGGGCGGGATATCTATAAATACCAATAATTATTCATTTTACCGGACACGGAACTGGATTAATAGTTAATAGACTTGTTGAAACAGGGGTGAATTACATTCAAGGGTAATTGGTGTAATTGTTAACAAAGTAGTAAAACCTTGGTTTACACGCAGTCGATAACCTGGTGTATTCATTAAGCAAAGTATTAAGACCTTGTTACAGTTCGAATCCCCAGTTAGTTGGAATATTTGACTTCGGGTATAAGGTTAAATTTGCCGAGCAGTTTATAATTATGACCGATGAACTATTATGGATAAAAACCAGATAGGTTTCAAATACATCCAGGACAAAGGACAATTAACCCAGGACAATAGATTAAAATCAAAACGTCAAACATCATGGTTACGGAAGTTTAAATAAGCATAATATATTTTATTTCATATTTTCTCGTACTTTTATTTATTGTCATTTTAATTATTGTTATTTATTTTATATTGTTAGTTAAATATCGTCATTTACTTTACGCTTCACTTAAAATATAAATCGACAAACCGGTCATTAAACGGTAAACCCCCTTTTATATATTATTATATATATATTTATATATATTTATATATTTTGTACAAATATAGTTGTTTAAAAATATAGTGTGCAATAAGCCCGCTCCCTGTGGAATGAACCGGACTTACTAAAAACTATACTACTCTACGATTAGGTACACTGCCTATAGTGTTGTAGCAAGGTTTAGGTATATCCATTTTGTAAATAAATAATTAAAACTTGTGTAGTTTGTATCACTTTTCGTATCAAAAATATATAGTATTTCACGTACACCTCGCATAACATCAAGTTTTTGGCGCCGCTGCCGGGGAAGTCGGCAAAACTCTATATTTTTAAATTATTTTTGTATAAATATATATATTTTTAGAAAAACAATATAAAACTTAAGTTAAAAAAAAAAAAACAAAAAAACCGAAAATGCAAACTCCACGACTCGCGGAGTTTGCAGGCTTAAAACGCTGCAACTCGCGGAGCTGCTCTGACGCGCTGATAGAAACCCTATTTTCGCTTTAATTACGGAGTAATATTATTTATTATTATTTTTAAACCCTAATTACTTTATTAATTTAATATAATTATTTTTAATTTTTAATTAAATTGTATTTTAAATTTTAATTAGTTTTATTTATATATAAATTAATACTTTTATAAAATAAAAATATAAAAATAATATTTTTATAAAAATTGTACTTTTTAAAACTTTAAGATTATTTTTATATTTTGTATCTTTTTATTTGTTTTAGCGTAATATTTGTATTTTATCGCTCGTACTTAGTTTTAAGTCATAGTTTTTGCCGTAGTTATTTTTATTTGTAGATTTTTAGGCTTTGTCATAAAATCCCTTAAGAGCTTTTTCTTTAGACTAAGATTTAGGTGCTTTAGAATTTTGCGACGCCGTTTTTATATTTTAGTACCTTTTTAAGTTATTACCATTTAGGATATAGTTTTTCTTTTAAGCTTTAATATTTTTAGACGCAGCTTTTAATTCTTAGTTTTTAATTCCTTTTTAAGTTTCGAAGCGCTACTTTCTTATTTTTATTTTTCGACGCCTATTATTTTTCGACACTTTTATTTTTCGATATTTTTCGACACACTTCTTTTTCTTTCTTATTTCTCGACGCTTTAGTTTTTTTTAGGACTTAGAAATTTTCTCTATTTCTTATCTAATATCTCAAACGGAAAGAAAAATTATTTAAGTGGTTAAATTAATGGACGTTGACAATTTTCTGCTTCGTAGTAATAGTTGGATTTGTTAGTGGCTGAGTTGTGAGCTTCCGATTTAAAGGGTTCTGGCTCCCTGCTGCATCTTTTGGCTATTTGAAACGTGGGCAAAAGCAGAAAAGTCTATTAATTGGACAACTTATATAAGTTTTTCTATTTTTATAACTAATAGGATAATTAGTAAATGCACCACATTGTAGCTAAAATTTGGCCATCGCAATGGAAAATTTTGAAAACAAGGCTATGGAAACTCTTTTTGATATCCAAAATCAATTAAATCAATACTCTCAAACGGGTGTTGATGACAATTCGTTCGGTCAATCTTGGATCACGAATGACGAAACAATAACTAGTTGTGAAATCTGTGGAGATTATCACTCAACATGGGAATGTTATTATTACGTTCCTATGGAAAATTACGCACCCACGGAACCTCAATGGAACGATTAAGAAGAATACAATTCAAATTGGGATTATTTCCAAGAATATATCCAAACTCAACAACCAGAAGACGAGGAAAATTATGTGTCGGAAAATTCTTTAGATTATATGAAAATCAAACTCGAAGAACTCGATGCTCAAAATGAACAAATGAGAGAGTTTGTAAATAGACAAGCTGAAACTCTATCAGATTACACACCTGTTGATCTGAGGAGTATTGTGCAAGAAAATCTCATATCATCGAATTCTGATGAATTCGAGAGCTCCGAAATCACCAACTATCCCGATGATACTTTTTATTCAGTTTTACCAATTTCACGACATATCGACACATTAGCCTCTACCAATGAAATCATCGATCCATCAATGGATGAAGAAGAAGTAAGGGTGACAAATTGGTACTCATGGGAAAACGATAACGTTGAAAATTTTACCCCCGAGACCAAAATGGTGGGACCGATTAATGAAGAAGAATTTGCTTTGATCCCGAAATTCACCATTCCACAACCTTCCAACTCAATATTCTCAATAGACAAGTCATCTACCAAAGATGAACTACAAGCTGTAATAGATATTGACACCTCAAATTTCACCCAATTGGGTAATAGAGGTGAAACCTTTAATCCCGAGAATAAAAGGAAGGAAATGTTAGGAATTGTCCACCCTATAATATATATGTCGGCGTATATCGATCCATTTGACCAAGAACCAGAAAAGAGGTATATCCATTTACTAAAAGCTACACTTAAAAAAGAATTAAGTAGTGACAATCGGGCGAGTCTAAACTTTAAACCCATTTATATATTTTATACCACCCGAGATGTAAATAACTGGCTCACTATTCTAATTCGTGGAACTTATTCTACCGACTTCACATGTCGTCAGCTAAGTGTGGGGAAGTCTAACCCCACTTAACGTTAAATTAAGGGTTCAGGTTAGTGCATAACTCGTTAATAAAAATGCATGATGAGTTAGGGTAAAACACGTATTTTCAAATATTAGTAAACAGTTCAGAAAAGCAGCCGTTTTTGAAGAAAAACATGTGTGATAAAACAAGAAGGAATGAACGATGAGGTGCACCATCTATCATCCTGCAATTTTATGGTATCTTTAACTACTTTCTACACTAATCACCCTCATGAATTTATAATTATAGTCTGATTTCATGCAAATGAGGGCATTGCATGATCTCAAGTGTGGGGAAGGGTTATAAATTCTCTCGGGTTTGCACTTAGTTTATTTGCCAAATTTTGTGAAGATTTTAAAAATTTTCAAATAAATGAATTCAAAATCATGTTTATACATATTTATGAACGATGAAAATTAGGTGTTAATACCGAAATTATCTTTACCTCGGAAAGGACATAAATTGAGAAACACCCTAAAACGCGTGAATTCATTTAAAATGGAATAAATGAGAATAAAAAGGCAAAGAAAGAAACTAAGTGTGGGGAGAATGTACCAAGTTATTCAATTAAAAACTATCTATCACATGTTTCTGTAAAGTTATTGCAGGTACTTTTATTTTAGACGATTTTAATCAGTTTTACCCGATTTACTGTAATATATTTGAAAGAAAAGATGGATCTACACGATGAATCAATTCCATCATTAAAAGGAAGTAAAGTCTTCCGAAAAAGACACGTGCTTCTTGATTTAGGTCAAGAAGTTGTCGTCCAGACCAGCTGTAGGTTGACGAAAAATCTAGAAAAGTCATCACTAAAATCAGCAGGAAATCCACGGACCTTAGCATAAAACAGGGTCGCCATGTGGTCAGACTTATCCTAACCATGAGAGGATCTGTCTCGTAAAATGGGGAGGGCGCCGTGCAAATTAGCTTGATAAGACTAATGAATCAGACACCCAGAAAGGATAATCTCCTTAAAGATTAAAAATCAGCTTTTAAGCCTGATATTACTCAATCCTTGAGATTGACCTTAAAGATTGAGAATTACAAACTCATGGAATTCAATGATATCTAAACTCGAGCTTGAACGAGAAAATATTTTGATCAAAATTACAAACCGATTTGTTTTCTGAAAACCTATTTTCAATGCGTTCATTACCATTGAACGTAAAATCCTAGGAATTCACCTGGAATTCATTAGGTCACCTGAACCAAATCGGGTGTCAACCGTAAGAACGGTGGTTGCATAACATGGTCGAAGACAGGACCTTGTTCCAGACTGAAAAATCATAGGATGATCTTTACTATTGCTCCTACAAAGGATAGTAATAGCATCTGACACGTTTTTGGACCATAATCAAATGCATGTCATTAGACATTGCCTTAACAGTCGCTTGTTCATCGCTTTCCTTTACAACCGGACGGTAGTTTGCCGAAAGGTAATATACGGAACAAGTAAACTGGATGTGTGCTTTCCGATACAGGGATAGCAGTGGATTACACGAACCTAAATGTTTTTAGCCAAAATATTGATCCACAAATATATTTTGCAACACCGATGGTGGGTCAAATCAGAAAACTTATCTAGGGTAAAAGCTAGAATGAAATTTAAAAAAAAAAAAAAAAAAAGATCAAATGTTTTCATAAAGATCCAATTTCCTTAAAGGATCTAAATTTTTATAGTCATGTGGGACTGTAAACCACATCGTTACTATCATTGTTTATACCGCCGTATCAAAATCACTGATGTATAAAGTGTGAAGAATAAAGAAGTGATTCGTTTGATTTAATTTCAAGTTCTGTATTGCTTGAGGACAAGCAACGTTTAAGTGTGGGGATATTTGATAAGGCTAAAAAGGAACATATATTTTATAGCAATATCCCTCCTAAATAATAGGTTTTCATATGTAATTGTATTATATTTTCATTTTATTTGTTTAAATAAATAAGTGCGAAGACAAAAGGCGAAAATGAAGATTTGAAGACACAAACGTCCAAAAAGCTCAAATGTACAAAATACAATTCAAAAGGTTCAATTTATTGATGAGAAACGTCTCAAAATGACAAGAGTACAAGTTACAAAACGCAAAGTACAAGATATTAAATTGTACGCAAGGACGTTCGAAAATCCGGAACCGGGACATGAGTCAACTATCAACGCCCGACGCAATGGACCAAAAATTATGAGTCAACTATGCACAAGAATAAAATATAATATATAAATAATTATATAAATTATTTATATATTATAAATATATATATAATCATGTCGACAAGCTATGAGACAAAGGATCCTGAGTTGGATTTTCAAACTCCACGACTCGCGGAGTTTGAAGGCCAAAAACTCCATGACTCGCGAGCTGTCAGAAATCAAAATGCCTATAAAAGGCCATGCATTCGTTCGATAAAAATAATAAAAATTAATAATAATACTCCGTAGTATAAGATAAATAAATATATATATAATATATATATATATATATATATATATATATATATATATATATATATATAATATATATATATATATATATATATATATATATATATATATATATATATATAGTATAGATTAGTGTTATATTAGATTAGTTTGGGTTATGTAAAAGTTATTTTTACGGGTTTTAAAGTCGGAGCTCTGTCCGTGTACTACTACGCGATAAATAATCAATGTAAGCTATGTTCTCCTTTTTAAATTAAATGTCTCATACTTAAGTTATTATTATGCTTATTTGAGCCAAAGTAATCATGATGTTGAGCTAAATATTAAAGACGGGGTAATTGGGTTTTGTACCATAATTGGGGTTTGGACAAAAGAACGACACTTGTGGAAATTAGACTATGGGCTATTAAAGGGCTTTATATTAAATTAATGATACCTCGTTAATTTAATATATAGGTTATGATTTGACGTATCTATATATAACCACATACGCTTAATCGGACACGATGGGCGGGATATCTATAAATACCAATAATTATTCATTTTACCGGACACGGAACTGGATTAATAGTTAATAGACTTGTTGAAACAGGGGTGAATTACATTCAAGGGTAATTGGTGTAATTGTTAACAAAGTAGTAAAACCTTGGTTTACACGCAGTCGATAACCTGGTGTATTCATTAAGCAAAGTATTAAGACCTTGTTACAGTTCGAATCCCCAGTTAGTTGGAATATTTGACTTCGTGTATAAGGTTAAATTTGCCGAGCAGTTTATAATTATGACCGATGAACTATTATGGACAAAAACCAGATAGGTTTCAAATACATCCAGGACAAAGGACAATTAACCCAGGACAATAGATTAAAATCAAAACGTCAAACATCATGGTTACGGAAGTTTAAATAAGCATAATATATTTTATTTCATATTTCCTCGTACTTTTATTTATTGTCATTTTAATTATTGTTATTTATTTTATATTGTTAGTTAAATATCGTCATTTACTTTACGCTTCACTTAAAATATAAATCGACAAACCGGTCATTAAACGGTAAACCCCCTTTTATATATTATTATATATATATTTATATATTTTGTACAAATATAGTTGTTTAAAAATATAGTGTGCAATAAGCCCGCTCCCTGTGGAACGAACCGGACTTACTAAAAACTATACTACTCTACGATTAGGTACACTGCCTATAGTGTTTTAGCAAGGTTTAGGTATATCCATTTTGTAAATAAATAATTAAAACTTGTGTAGTTTGTATCACTTTTCGTATCAAAAATATATAGTATTTCACGTACACCTCGCATGACATCAATTGGTATTCCATGTCTGGAGACGACTTCCTTCAAATACAGTCGTGCTAACTTCTCCATCTTGTCATCTTCTCTTATTGGCAGGAAGTGTGCTGATTTGGTGAGACGATCAACTATTACCCAAATAGTATCAAAACCACTTGCAATCCTTGGCAATTTTGTGATGAAATCCATGGTAATGTTTTCCCATTTCCATTTCGGGATTTCGGGTTGTTGAAGTAGACCTGATGGTTTCTGATGCTCAGCTTTGACCTTAGAACACGTCAAACATTCTCCTACATATTTAGCAACATCGGCTTTCATACCCGGCCACCAAAAATGTTTCTTGAGATCCTTGTACATCTTCCCCGTTCCAGGATGTATTGAGTATCTGGTTTTATGAGCTTCTCTAAGTACCATTTCTCTCATATCTCCAAATTTTGGTACCCAAATCCTTTCAGCCCTATACCGGGTTCCGTCTTCCCGAATATTAAGATGCTTATCCGATCCTTTGGGTATTTCATCCTTTAAATTTCCCTCTTTTAAAACTCCTTGTTGCGCCTCCTTTATTTGAGTAGTAAGGTTATTATGAATCATTATATTCATAGATTTTACTAGAATGGGTTCTCTGTCCTTCCTGCTCAAGGCGTCGGCTACCACATTTGCCTTCCCCGGGTGGTAACGAATCTCAAAGTCGTAATCATTCAATAATTCAATCCACCTACGCTGCCTCATATTCAGTTGTTTCTGATTAAATATGTGTTGAAGACTTTTATGGTCGGTATATATAATACTTTTGACCCCATATAAGTAGTGCCTCCAAGTCTTAAATCAAAAACAACCGCGCCTAATTCCAAATCATGCGTCGTATAATTTTGCTCGTGAATCTTCAATTGTCTAGACGCATAAGCAATCACCTTCGTTCGTTGCATTAATACACAACCGAGACCTTGCTTTGATGCGTCACAATAAATCAAAAAATCATCATTCCCTTCAGGCAATGACAATATAGGTGCCGTAGTTAGCTTTTTCTTCAATAACTGAAACGCTTTCTCTTGTTCATCCTTCCATTCAAATTTCTTCCCTTTATGCGTTAATGCAGTCAAGGGTTTTGCTATTCTGGAAAAGTCTTGGATGAACCTTCTGTAGTAACCAGCTAGTCCTAAAAACTGGCGTATGTGTTTCAAAGTTTTCGGGGTTTCCCACTTTTCAACAGTTTCTATCTTTGCCGGATCCACCTTAATACCTTTTTTGTTCACTATGTGACCGAGGAATTGAACTTCTTCCAACCAAAATGCACACTTTGAAAATTTAGCGTACAATTCTTCCTTCCTCAATACTTCTAACACCTTTCTCAAATGTTCACCGTGTTCTTGGTCATTCTTTGAGTAAATAAGTATGTCATCAATGAAAACAATGACAAACTTGTCAAGGTATGGTCCACACACTCGGTTCATAAGGTCCATGAACACAGCTGGTGCATTAGTTAAACCAAACGGCATGACCATAAACTCGTAATGACCGTAACGTGTTCTGAAAGCAGTCTTTGGAATATCATCTTCTTTCACCCGCATTTGATGGTACCCGGAATGTAAGTCAATCTTTGAATAAACAGACGAGCCTTGTAGTTGATCAAATAAGTCGTCGATTCTCGGTAGTGGGTAGCGGTTCTTGATGGTAAGTTTGTTCAACTCTCGGTAGTCGATACACAACCTGAATGTACCATCTTTCTTCTTGACAAACAAAATAGGAGCTCCCCACGGTGATGTGCTTGGTCGAATGAAACCACGCTCTAAAAGTTCTTGTAATTGGCTTTGCAGTTCTTTCATCTCGCTGGGTGCGAGTCTGTAAGGAGCACGAGCTATTGGTGCAGCTCCTGGTACAAGATCTATTTGAAATTCAACGGATCGATGTGGGGGTAATCCCGGTAATTCTTTCAGAAATACATCAGGAAATTCTTTTGCGACGGGAACATCATTGATGCTCTTTTCTTCAGTTTGTACTTTCTCGACGTGTGCTAGAATAGCATAGCAACCTTTTCTTATTAGTTTTTGTGCCTTCAAATTACTAATAAGATGTAGCTTCGTGTTGCCCTTTTCTCCGTACACCATTAAGGGTTTTCCTTTTTCTCGTATAATGCGAATTGCATTTTTGTAACAAACGATCTCTGCTTTCACTTCTTTCAACTAGTCCATACCGATTATCACATCAAAACTCCCTAACTCGACTGGTATCAAGTCAATCTTAAATGTTTCGCTAACCAGTTTAATTTCTCGATTCCGACATATATTATCTGCTGAAATTAATTTACCATTTGCTAATTCGAGTAAAAATTTACTATCCAACGGCGTCAATGGACAACTTAATTTAGCACAAAAATCTCTACTCATATAGCTTCTATCCGCACCCGAATCAAATAAAACGTAAGAAGATTTATTGTCAATAAGAAACGTACCCGTAACAAGCTCCAGGTCTTCCTGTGCCTCTGCCGCATTAATATTGAAAACTCTTCAGCGGCCTTGTCCATTCGTGTTCTCCTGGTTCGGACAATTTCTAATAATGTGGCCCGGTTTTCCACATTTATAACAAACTACATTGGCATAACTTACTCCGACACTACTTGCTCCACCATTACTCATTCCGACACCATTTGTTCCTTTTATTCTGTTAACCCCTGGTCCGTAGACCTCACACTTCGCCGCGCTATGACCATTTCTTTTACACTTGTTGCAAAATTTGGTGCAGAACCCCGAGTGATACTTTTCACACCTTTGGCATAGCTGCTTCTGATTGTTGTTGTTGTTGCGGTTGTTATTGTTGTTGGGATGATTGTTGTTGTTGTTGTTGTTGTTGTTGTTGTTGTTGTTGTTGTTGAGCCGTTTGTTGTAGTTGCGATTGATGTTGCGATTGTTGGGATAATTGTTGCGATTATTATTGTAATTGCTGTTGTTGTTGTATTGGTGATTCTTATCACCGTTTTCCTCCCACTTTCTTTTTGACTTGCTTCACATTGGCCTCTTCAGCAGTCTGTTCTTTAATTGTTTCCTCAATCTGGTTCACTAGTTTGTGAGCCATTCTACATGCCTATTGTATGGAGGCGGGCTCGTGTGAACTTATATCTTCTTGGATTCTTTCCGGTAATCCTTTCACAAACGCATCGATCTTCTCTTCCTCATCTTCGAACGCTCCCGGACACAATAGGCACAATTCTGTGAATCGTCTTTCGTATGTGGTAATATCAAATCCTTGGCTTCGTAACCCTCTAAGTTCTGTCTTGAGCTTATTGACCTCGGTTCTGGGACGGTACTTCTCGTTCATCAATTGCTTGAATGCTGACCACGGTAGTGCGTAAGCATCATCTTGTCCCACTTGCTCTAGATAGGTATTCCACCATGTTAACGCAGAACTTGTGAAGGTATGCGTAGCGTACTTCACTTTGTCCTCTTCAGTACACTTACTTATGGCAAACACCGATTCGACCTTCTCGGTCCACCGTTTCAATCCGATCGGTCCTTCGGTTCCATCAAATTCCAAAGGTTTGCAGGCAGTGAATTCTTTGTAGGTGCATCCTACACGATTTCATGTACTGCTAGATCCAAGGTTATTGTTGGTATGTAGCGCAGCCTGTACTGCGGCTATGTTTGAAGCTAGAAAAGTACGGAATTCCTCTTCATTCATATTCACGGTGTGTCGAGTAGTCGGTGCCATTTCCTTCAAAATAGTCAAATGGAACAAGTTAATCATACAGAATATTAAGAGTAGTTAATAGTATTTTGTAGCATAATATGAATTCATTTATAAAAGCTTTTTCTTCATATTAGCGTTTTATAAGTTTAAATTCGGGTAGTACCTACCCGTTAAGTTCATACTTAGTAGCTAATATACAATTCAACTACTACAATTCTATATGAAAAACTGATTATAATAATATTTCGCGTTCAAACTTTTATACAATATTTTACAAACTTACAATACCGCTTATTTTACATAAACCATGAAATATAGCACACAATAACTTTGATACAAGATAGTTGTGAAGATAATTCTAGCTAGTACATAAGTCGTTCAGCAAAGGCAATAAAGACACGTAATTCATACGTCCAGAAACAAGTCATGCATTCTGGTTTTACTAGGACTACTTCCCATCCTTGGTCTTGTAAAACATAACCGTTATGGCTGTTGATAAGACAGCGTGTTTTAACGTCGTCAAAGGGACGAGGGTTACGTAATGACCAACAGTCTCGTAATAACCTAAAAACCTCATTTCTTACCCCAATTACCGACTCCGTCACTTGTGGGAACGTTTTGTTTAATAGTTGTAGCCCGATGTTCTTTTTCTCACTCTGGTGAAAAGCG
This sequence comes from Rutidosis leptorrhynchoides, assembly GCF_046630445.1. Classification (NCBI taxonomy): domain Eukaryota; kingdom Viridiplantae; phylum Streptophyta; class Magnoliopsida; order Asterales; family Asteraceae; genus Rutidosis; species Rutidosis leptorrhynchoides. The sequence continues at coordinate 249,385,273 of NC_092336.1, forward strand.
AACATTACTAACCCGTAAGCATAGCATGCTTCTTTATGTTGCATGTTAGCCGCTTTTTCTAAATCATGAAGTCCTATATTCGGATACATTGAGTCAAAATAATTTCTTAACCCGTTGCGTAAAATAGCATTTGGGTTCCCCGCAATATATGCGTCAAAGTAAACATATCGTAACTTATGGGTTTCCCAATGTGATATCCCCCATCTTTCAAACGAAAGTCTCTTATAAACCAAGACATTCTTGGAACGTTCTTCGAATGTCTTACAAACTGATTTTGCCGTAAATAGTTGTGCCGAAGAATTCTGACCGACTCTAGACAAGATTTCATCAATCATGTCTCCGGGTAGGTCTCTTAAAATATTGGGTTTGTCTATCCATTTTGTGTTTTTATACTGTAAAATAGACAAGAGTTAGATTCATAAAAAAAAATACTTATTAATACAAGCAATTTTTACATATATCATAAAGCATAAGCACACTATATTACATATATTACACCACACGAATACAACTATCTTATTCTGACTCGCTCATTTCTTCTTCTTCGGTTTTGGTTCGTTTTGCCAAGTTTCTAGGGATATATGATGTTCCCATAATACGAGCTGTCGTTTTCCACAACGGTTTAGAAAAACCTGGTGCTTTAGAGGTTCCCGGGTCATTGTTACAACTTAAGGACTTCGGGGGTTGACGATACATATAAAGTTTATCGGGGTTGGAATTAGATTTCTCTATTTTTATGCCCTTTCCCTTATTATTTTCTTTTGCTTTTTTAAATTCAGTTGGGGTAATTTCTATAATATCATCGGAATTCTCGTCAGAATCCGATTCATTGAAGAATTGGTAATCCTCCCAATATTTTGCTTCCTTGGCGGAAACACCATTGACCATAATTAAACTTGGTCGGTTGGTTGAGGATTTTCTTTTACTTAACCGTTTTATTATTTCCCCCACCGGTTCTATTTCCTCCTCCGGTTCCTCCTCTTCCGGTTCTGATTCTTCTTCCGGTTCTGATTCTTCTTCCGGTTCCTCTTCGGGAACTTGTGAATCAGTCCAATATATATTCGACTCTTCGTTATTATTAGGTGAGTCAATGGGATTTGTGCTAGAGGTAGACATCTATCACACAATATCAAACATGTTAAGGGATTAATATATCACATAATATATACATGTTAATAATATATAGTTTCCAACAAAAATGTTAAGCAATCATTTTTAAAGAAAACACGGTCGAAGTCCAGACTCACTAATGCATCCTAACAAACTCGATAAGACACACTAATGCAAATTTTCTGGTTCTCTAAGACCAACGCTCGGATACCAACTGAAATGTCCCGTTCTTATTGATTAAAAACGTTCCATATTAATTGATTTCGTTGCGAGGTTTTGACCTCTATATGAGACGTTTTTCAAAGGCTGCATTCATTTTTAAAACAAACCATAACCTTTATTTCATAAATAAAGGTTTAAAAAGCTTTACGTAGATTATCAAATAATGATAATCTAAAATATCCTGTTTACACACGACCATTACATAATGGTTTACAATACAAATATGTTACATCGAAATCAGTTTCTTGAATGCAGTTTTTACACAATATCATACAAACATGGACTCCAAACCTTGTCCTTATTTTAGTATGCAACAGCGGAAGCTCTTAGTATTCACCTGAGAATAAACATGCTTTAAACGTCAACAAAAATGTTGGTGAGTTATAGGTTTAACCTATATATATCAAATCGTAACAATAGACCACAAGATTTCATATTTCAATACACATCCCATACATAGAGATAAAAATCATTCATATGGTGAACACCTGGTAACCGACATTAACAAGATGCATATATAAGAATATCCCCATCATTTCGGGACACCCTCCGGATATGATATAAATTTCGAAGTACTAAAGCATCCGGTACTTTGGATGGGGTTTGTTAGGCCCAATAGACCTATCCTTAGGATTCGCGTCAATTAGGGTGTCTGTTCCCTAATTCTTAGATTACCAGACTTAATAAAAAGGAGCATATTCGATTTCGATAATTCAACCATAGAATGTAGTTTCACGTACTTGTGTCTATTTTGTAAATCATTTATAAAACCTGCATGTATTCTCATCCCAAAAATATTAGATTTTAAAAGTGGGACTATAACTCACTTTCACAGATTTTTACTTCGTCGGGAAGTAAGACTTGGCCACTGGTTGATTCACGAACCTATAACAATATATACATATCTCAGTGTATACGTATCTCAGTATTGATCACAACTCAAACTATATATATTTTGGAATCAACCTCAACCCTGTATAGCTAACTCCAACATTCACATATAGAGTGTCTATGGTTGTTCCGAAATATATATAGATGTGTCGACATGATAGGTCGAAACATTGTATACGTGTCTATGGTATCTCAAGATTACATAATATACAATACAAGTTGATTAAGTTATGGTTGGAATAGATTTGTTACCAATTTTCACGTAGCTAAAATGAGAAAAATTATCTAATCTTGTTTTACCCATAACTTCTTCATTTTAAATCCGTTTTGAGTGAATCAAATTGCTATGGTTTCATATCAAACTATATTTTATGAATCTAAACAGAAAAAGTATAGGTTTATAGTCAGAAAAATAAGTTACAAGTCGTTTTTGTAAAGGTAGTCATTTTAGTCGAATGAACGACGTCTAGATAACCATTTTAGAAAACATACTTCCACTTTGAGTTTAACCATAATTTTTGGATATAGTTTCATGTTCATAATAAAAATCATTTTCCCATAATAACAACTTTTAAATCAAAGTTTATCATAGTTTTTAATTAACTAACCCAAAACAGCCCGCGGTGTTACTACGACGGCGTAAATCCGGTTTTACGGTGTTTTTCGTGTTTCCAGGTTTTAAATTATTAAGTTAGCATATCATATAGATATAAAACATGTGTTTAGTTGATTTTAAAAGTCAAGTTAGAAGGATTAACTTTTATTTGCGAACAAGTTTAGAATTAACTAAACTATGTTCTAGTGATTACAAGTTTAAACCTTCGAATAAGATAGCTTTATATGTATGAATTGAATGATGTTATGAACATCATTACTACCTCAAGTTCCTTGAATAAACCTACTGGAAATGAGAAAAATGGATCTAGCTTCAAAGGATCCTTGTATAGCTTGAAAGTTCTTGAAGCAGAATCATGACACGAAAACAATTTCAAGTAAGATTTCCACTCGAAATAAGATTGTCATAGTTATAGAAATTGAATTAAAGTTTGAATATGATTATTACCTTGTATTAGAAAGATAACCTACTGTAAGTAACAAAGGTTTCTTGATCTTGGATGATTACTTGGAATGGATTTAGAAAACTTGGAAGTATTCTTGATTTTATGAAACTAGAACCTTTGGAATTTATGAAGAACACTTAGAACTTGAAGATAGAACTTGAGAGAGATCAATTAGATGAAGAAAATTGAAGAATGAAATTGTTTGTAGGTGTTTTTGGTCGTTGGTGTATGGATTAGATATAAAGGATATGTAATTTTGTTTTCATGTAAATAAGTCATGAATGATTACTCATATTTTTGTAATTTTATGAGATATTTCATGCTAGTTTCCAAATGATGGTTCCCAAATGTGTTAGGTGACTCATATGGGCTGCTAAGAGCTGATCATTGGAGTGTATATACCAATAGTACATACATCTAAAAGCTGTGTATTGTACGAGTACGAATACGGGTGCATACGAGTAGAATTGTTGATGAAACTGAACGAGGATGTAATTGTAAGCATTTTTGTTAAGTAGAAGTATTTTGATAAGTGTCTTGAAGTCTTTCAAAAGTGTATGAATACATATTAAAACACTACATGTATATACATTTTAACTGAGTCGTTAAGTCATCGTTAGTCGTTACATGTAAATGTTGTTTTGAAACCTTTAGGTTAACGATCTTGTTGAATGTTGTTAACCCATTGTTTATTATAACAAATGAGATGTTAAATTGTTATATTATCATGATATTATGATATATAATATATCTTAGTATGATGTATATACAGTTAAATGTCGTTACAACGATAATCGTTACATATATGTCTCGTTTCGAAATCATTAAGTTAGTAGTCTTAGTTTTTACATATGTATTTCATTGTTAATACACTTAATAATATATTTACTTATCATTTAACATAATTAACCAAGTGTATCAATATCTTAATATGATTCATATGTACCTAGTAAGACGTTGTTATAACGATAATCGTTATATATATCGTTTTTAAGTTTCTTAAATTAATAGTCTCATTTTTATGTATATAACTCATTATTAAAATACCTAATGAGATACATACTTATAATAAAATCATGTTAACTATATATATAACCATATATATGTCATCGTATAGTTTTTATAAGTTTTAACGTTAGTGAATCACCGGTCAACTTGGGTAGTCAATTGTCTATATGAAACCTATTTCAATTAATCAAGTCTTAACAAGTTTGATTGCTTAACATGTTGGAAACACTTAATCATGTAAATAACAATTTCATTTAATATATATATAAACATGGAAAAGTTCGGGTCACTACAGGGGGGGTCGAGGTGCGGTTACTCTGACAAGTCCTCACATATCTCCTTCTCCGAGGACCAACTTTAGTGGGCATGTAATCCGAGGGGTACTCTTCCTAGATTGCGTGAAGTAATGTTTCGATCTCTGGAACGGTAGAACGGTAGCAACAGGTGGATTACAATACTAGTCCTTAGGGTTAGACGAGTGGGAGAAGGGTTCAGAAAAACATCTGAACTAGGAAAGATAAATTTTCCAAGTCGGTACAGCAAATAGCAGACATGTAGCAAGAAACAGCATCAACAATAACCTAGGTAGTCTATTACAGTGCACAAAACTGTAGTAGATAGTAGTGTCATGCAGTAGTAATAAGCAGTAACATGCAGTAATATATAAGAGTAGCATGCAGCAGTTTCGCAGAAATAAGTAAACGAGCAAGCTGTAGATTAGTCCTATTAGTGAATCCTATTCGACTCGGTCAAGACACACTAATGCAACCTAATTCCCTAAAACTAATGCTCTGATACCAAATGTAACGCCCCGTACAAAATCAACGTGTACGGATCATCAACAACAGGTTCATTACACGGTTACAACACTATATGCTGTTCAAAAACAAGTTTTGCATTCATGAAAGGATAATGTATTTATCAACGTCAAATGTTTTACAAATGATAACGTGCTTCTACGAATAGAAAAAATTAACATAAGTACGTGACCCAAAGGTCATTACAAAACCATTGTTCAAATGTAACATAAGTTGTGAATGCAAAGTAAAAGTTTCATGATTGAGACATCTCTAAATAATGCAGCGGAAGTCTAACACAGCTGTAACAGCAACTCTATAACACTAAGAATATAACAGCAAGTCTAACAACGGAAGCAACACCGTCTAAGCCCCTGAGAAATACATGCTTAAAAATGTCAACACGAATGTTGGTGAGCTATAGTTTGATTGTAATCAGTAATGTAATGTAAACTACGAGATTTCAGTGCTTCAAATCTGCATTTCAAATCAGTATGATAAAGTATATGCTTATCCGTGGGAACCCGGTAACTAACTTAACAAGTAATATAAATATCACCCCCTAAAAGTACACTTGGCGAGTGCGTATGTTCTCAAAGTATTAAACACTCATTAAATGCTAGCGCGACTAGCCCGAGTGGGGATGTCAAACCCTATAGATCCATATCTAAGATTCGCGTCTACCAGTTCATAAACCAATAGTTAAACGTTACCGTGCTAAGGGGAATCTTTGTGCCGTTATATCACTCACACATATATAAAGTTTAAGTACTCGTGTCTAGTATGTAAAACATAAAAAGCGCATGTATTCTCAGTCCCAAAAACAGTTAAAGTAAAAAGGGAACTATAACTCACAGTGAATGTGTGGTAAAGGTCGATATGAAAAGTATACAAGTAGTAATGTAGAGACCCGTCCTAATCCATCTGGACGAAAACATTACATTTGGTTACATCGCGAGGTCCTTGACCTCTATATGATACAGTTTACAAACTTTGCATTCGTTTTTAAAAAGACAAACTTTCATTACATCGAAAGTTGATGATATGCATACCATTTTATAATATATCCAACTATAATTGACTTATTAATAATCTTGATGAACTCAATGACTCGAATGCAACGTCTTTTGAAATATGCCATGAATGACTCCAAGTAATATCTCTAAAATGAGCAAATTTACAGCGGGAGATTTCTTTCATACCTGAGAATAAACATGCTTTAAAGTGTCAACCAAAAGGTTGGTGAGTTCATAAGTTTATCGTAAACAATAAAATTCATCATTTTGATAGACCACAAGATTCAAATATAGTACACCTATCTCGTGTATGAAACCATTTTTCATAATGCTTAGCAGAGTAGGTTCGTATCCTTTTCTCCCCCGTAGGTTGCATCGCGATTTTTAAATAATCGTGCACATATCTCGTGCACAAAACTAATACACATAACCTGTGTATAAAAATCATTCTCTCGATACATAACATTCATTTCAATTTCATTGCTCAACATGGTAACCGACTTTAACATATAATTCGCATCAATAATATCCCCAAAACAGAACATCTCGTCTGTATAATATATAAACTTCGAAGTACTAAACACCATGCCCACTAGCTCTTCCGTCTAGTGAACATTCTGGGTGGGGGTGTTAAACCCGGTAGCTACCTTTAGGATTCGCGTGAATTAGGTGTAACATCCCGCATTTTTTCGTTAATTCATTTTAACGCCCATCTTTTTTTTAGATAATATCTTTCGTTATCTAAATTCGTATCTTTCGTGATTAGAGTTTTAATATTTTTGTTATTTAATTTAACATCTTTCGTTTACTCTCACGTAATTAAAATAATTCATTTGGTAGTTTACACATCCGCTTTTAAACTCGAGGGACTAACTTTGTCTTTTGGCCAAACAACTAACTAGTAGTTGACTAAGTCAACCACTACCACTCTTCCCCACTCATTTGATTCTCCACCTCCCAAAATATCTCCTACTACTTCTATTTTTCTCCATATTCTTCATAATCACCAATTCATCATCTAAATCCAATCTAGCAAGTAAACATCAAAACAAATTACATATTCGTGATCCTCTCATCCTTCTCTTCATTTTGGTACCAATTTCATAGCTTGGGGTAAGCTTTTCAAAATCTCTAATTTTCTTAAATTAGACCTTTAAACTTAAAAGTGTGTTAATTAGTGTCTACGGCTCGAGTCTAGCATGAATATGTGAATTATTTGCTCGATCTTGTTATTTTGCATAAACTAGCATGAACTTAAAATGGGTGTGTTTAATTTTCAGTTTTGGATGATTAAATGTTGTTTAAATGTTAATGTTCATGTATTAAATGTGTTACTAGCATCGTTAGCTTCTTTTTGGTATGTAGGTTGATTTAGAAAAACTTCATTTACAAAATTATTGAATTCATGATTTTTGGTTAGGGTTTAGTAACCTTGAATACGAATTTTGATGCATTGAATGCTATGAAATGTTATTAGTAAGTGTTTAGTTGCAATGCATGTTTAATTACTTTCAAAATGGCATATCGTATGTGTAAATTGGATTCCCGAATCACCATTTGCATTTTTGAGCTTGAAACGTTAAATAATGATCATTCGGCGAGATTTTAGTTATTATAAATGATGTTTTTGTTTAATGAAATGTGTTTAGTTGTATTCCACGTTAAATTACCTTTTCAACCATATAAGATACATATTTTGAATGTTTACGGTTCATTAATTATGTTTGTTTGAAGTTTGGTTCGAGCATACACATGAAACAGCCCAGCATTCTGTCTAGTGTTAATCCGCGGCGCGGCTCCTCTAGCCACGGCGCGGCTTAAAGCGTGGAAATGTGGCTGTCCAAAATTATCAATTTTCGTTTAATTCTAACTATGCTACGCACCTCCGATTAACATGAAACTTGGCCAACATGTTTATATATCACTACTAATTGAGGAAAAATTGTTGGATACCCGACCTGACCCCGTTGACTTTTTTGTTGACTTTGACCAAAGTTTGACTTTTAGTCAAACTTAACCAAATACTTATGCAATCGTTCTAATCTTCTTTTATACTTGATTCTTGCATGAAACTTGACAACGTGATTCATATGCTATATTAATCGAGTTGTAACGAGCCATAGGACTAATTGAACAACTTTGACCGACCGTGTTTACCGATATTAATACAACCTACTTGTTTAGGTCAAGACTAGCATTCATTCATGCACTCGTTTGTGAAGTACCTTATTACTCGTGCAGTCGAGGTGAGATCATAGTCCCATCTTTCCAACAACTTTTATACTTTTAAATCATGGGATGAGAAACATATACGTATCATACTTTTATGCTTTGAACACAAGCACGAAAACAAACATTCCACAGCGAGTTAGAACAAAAAGCCTCAATTCAATTATCATTAGTTACACTTGCAGGGTGTAAACGTGAACTTATGTTATGTGATCACATGGGCTTGACGAGCCTTCATTCGGACGTTTCGCTACCGTTAGCGGATGAAATATATTTTCGAGTATAGTGTATGTTTTAACACTACGTAACAGGGTGCAAAATAGTTAAGTCTTGATAATTGGGTGCTCGCGAACAAACAACTTTTGGAATGCAAACGATTTGGATAATCAACTTTATGGAAATACTAAATCTTGTGGTTCAAAAACAATATTTACAAATACACTTATGATTTCACCAAAGTTTTTCGTTGACAGGTTTTTATATGTTTTCTCAGGTTATTTATTGGCTACTTGATACATGCTTCCGTGTACACTTATACTTGCTTGGGGTCAAGCATACATGCATACATTTTGATTTCTTGCTTGGGGTCAAGCATACATGCGCACACTTTGATTACTTGCTTGGGGTCAAGCATACATGCTATTGATAGCATTCGTGATTTTCAACTTATATTATGTCGTAAAATATTTCATTCATACTTTATACTTTTGTAAACTTAAACTTGTTGTCGAGCCGTTTGGTAACTTAAAACTTTGCAAGTCGTGCACATTTCAAATGAATGCGACATAATTTTGGTCAAACGCGTCTCATTTAGGGACTATGACCATGCAACGGGACCTAAGTTAATGGCACCATCAATGGCGATTTTGTCGGGTCGTTACAGATGGTATCAGAGCGTTGGTTGTAGGGATCTAGGATGTGCATTAGTGTGTCTGACAGAGTCGTTAGGACGCATTAGTGAGTCTAGACTACAACCGGATAGTTAACCATTGCATTCTTGCTTGCATTTGCTTTAGATGGCACTTACTTGACTACTTGTGCATTATACTTAAACCTTTCTTAGGTGAACTCCTTAATGGTACCAAATTTTCATCATACGAACTCGTACTCTACCACTTTCTGGTAGCACACGTAAATTTAAGATTCATACACGAAAGGATGATGACGACTTCATTTGTTATACTAGCTTGGGAACTCTATCTTCCAGGTTGTTATTCACCACTGTCCCATCTTACTATCCACAAGTACTAAGTTTTCACCACTATGGCAATCACTAGCGACTACCGATGTTACACCGGTGTTCTTCACTATCTACCACTTCTTGTTACTACCACCACTACTATAGGTAAGTATCGTCATCACTACTTATCACTACGGTTGTGTACTACTCGTTATCTTAATTTGTTACTCTTTTCGTGCCAAAGGACATTATTGTTTGACTTAAAACGCATTGACGTGAACAATCATTATACACTTCCCTCGAGAAACGCTTCTTCAGAGTTGCAAAAATTCTTTCGATTCAATGGCAGTCACGTTAGAAACGTCATCACACTTTGTTCATTTTAAATCTTCACGATTACACGAACTTGATTCTATGGAGTGATGTGGGAATGGAGGTATGAGTTAGCGTAATATAACGACACTCGATCAATGTGGTTATATTATGATAAGTCATATCAAAGTTCTAATGACACGTGATGGTGATTGGACTCGATCAACCTAATCACCACCATGTGCCATGTACATGACTTCATTTTTCTTGTTTGAACATACAAAAACTCCGAGAATATCGATGACGACCATACCAAGGACACACCTTCGGTTATTGCTGAACCATATTTATACATCCGAATGAATGACAAATTCTTTATGTTACACGTGTATACTACCTCATTTTCGCATAGTTTTATCGACGAACTACAATATGCTTGATATGCTCACATCAAGGTGGAAACTTCTCTCGCATTACACTCGTACTTTCGTATAAGGCAATCTTTTATTCTAAATTCTCAATGGAGAGAGAGACTCTTCACGTTATACTAGTATTCACCACGGGGGTGAATAGTCCTAACGAACGTTTTCAGAAACCGATAAGAATCTTGTTCTAGCAAAAGTTTTTCATAAACCGACAAGATGGGAAAAACTTGTACAACTATACATTATAGGAAATTCTATCTTGACACAATGTGTCATTGTCGTTTATTTCGGATCGAGATGCTCGTTTCACTTCTAGATTTTGGAGTGCATTACAAGAAGCCTTGAGGACACGTTTAAACATGAGTACCGCGTATCATCCACAAACTGACGGGCCAAGCAAACGTACGATTCAAATCTTGGAAAACATATCACGAACTTGTATCGTTGTCATTAGCCGATTCCTCTTACAATGATAGTTATCACTCGAGTATTAACGCCGCACATTTCTTTTTGAAACTTTATATGGTCGCAAATGTCATTCTCCTATTCGTTGGACCGAGGTAGGCGACAAGTAAACCACCGGACCCGAACCCATTCATGAAATAACCGTTAATATCGTTCAAATTCAAGAGAGGCTCAAGACGGCCCGTAGTCACCAAAAGAGCTATGCCGATGTTAGACGTAAACCTCTCGAATTCCAAATGGGTGACCGCGTAATGTTAAAAGTCTCACCTTGGAAAAGTGTAATCCGTTTTGGGAAACGTAGAAAGCTAAATCCGCAATATTTTGATCCTTTTAAAATCTTGGAGCGTATTGGACCTGTTTCTTACCGTTTCGAACTCCCAACTCAATCGAAATCCCGTTCATCCTACATTCCATGTATCAACTTAAAGAAGCGTCTTGCTGAACAAGAACTTGTTATTTCTTTTTATGAACTTACTATCGATGACAAACTCCACTTCATAGGAAAACCGGTCGAAATTATGGATCGTGAAACCAAGCCTTAAAACAATGTAAAATCCCGATCGTCAAAGTTCTTTGGAATGCCAAGATCAAATGCAAAGGAAGTACCCTCACTTATTCCTAGAATTTGCAATGCAAGGTCTCGAGGAAGAAACAACGACTACTACTTCCAACCAAATTTCGGGACGAAATTTCTTTTAAGGTGTAGGTAATGTAACATCCCGCATTTTTCCATTAATTCATTTTAACGTCCGTATTTTTTTTAGATAATATCTTTCGTTACCGAAATTCGTATCTTTCGTGATTAGCGTTTTAATATTTTCGTTATTTAATTTTAACATCTTTCGTTTACTCTCACGTAATTAAAATAATTCGTTTGGTAGTTCACGCACCCGCTTTTAAACTCGAGGGACTAACTTTGTCATTTGGCCAAACAACTAACTAGTAGTTGACTAAGTCAACCACTCCCACTCTTCCCCACTCATTTGATTCTCCACCTCCCAAAATATCTCCTACTACTTCCATTTTTTCACCATATTCTTCATAATCACTAATTCATCATCTAAATCCAATCTAGCAAGTAAACATTAAAACAAATTACATATTCGTGATCCTCTCATCATCCTCTTCATTTTAGTACCAATTTCATAGCTTGGGGTAAGCTTTTCAAAATCTCTAATTTTCATAAATTAGACCTTTAAACTTAAAGGTGTGTTAATAATCATAATAATAATAATGTTAAAGATAAAAAATATTGTTAATACTAATAATAATAATACTACTAATTACAAAATGATGCTAATAATATTATTAATGATAATAATAATAATTTGCATTATAATAGTAATTATAATACTAAAAATACTTAGTGATATATCTTAGTAATAATAATAATGATAAAAATATTTATTATACTAATAATCATATTACTAATGTTAGTAATATAATAATTAACTTAATAATACAATAATTAATAATAATTAGAATAACAATAATAATATCAATAAATATTAATAATAATGAAAATAATAAAGAGAAAAATAGGCTACCTTTAAAATAAGCCCTCAAAAAAAATTACCATTGCTCAGGCTCGAACCCGAGACCTCTTGTTAAACACATAACCTCCTTAACCATCGAGCTGTTTTGTTATTCCGGTAATTATTCCTAACTTAATCTATATAATCCAAAATTTTCTGTTTCCATCTTTCTCACTATCAATACGATAATCATCATCTTGTATTATTTTCGATTCATCAAATATATAACCTGATCATTATCATCTTATTTTACTGTTATTAGTTTTTGCAACTTCATCCGTCATCATCATACAACATGTATATTATCATCATCTATGTGAAAAAAATCTTGATCATCGCTGTACATCACTCATCATCATTATTCTATCGATAATATACTTCTGGAAAACGAATGGGTTTTGGTTTATGAGATTGTGTTTGAAACAGAACAATATAGGTTTATTGATGGTAATTTTAACGGATGTAAATGATGAAAATCAGATTAGTAAACAAGGAAACAGTATCCTATAATACCTTCATCATCATTTTCTTACATCAATTCATCATCATTATTGATTAAGGGAAGTATTTGATTATGTATGTAGATCGACTGGAAACTGGAACCAGTAGTTTTCGAATAGTAGCACAGCCCAGCAAGAAAATAATTGGGTCACGGCCCAACTGAAACTCTATCTCTTCTCGGCCCAAAACAGAAAAACATAACCGTTGGCCCAACAAATAATACGGCCTGTTTAGTAGTAATAATACGGCAGATTTCACAGTATGTCAAATGAGGGATTGGATTTGGCACGAAATTTTTAAGGAACCTGGTCCACCACGAGAATCCAATGACCAAACAACTAAAAATGTCGGCCAATAATTGTGTGTTGTCCCACATACCAATCATTATCAATAAAATGACCAAAAAAAAAACGTAACTAGTCTACTTTATTAAATCATATGCGTGGGACTCATAATCAGCGAGTAATCAGGAAGAGAAGTCAGAAAAGAGAAATAACGAGCTGCAGTTCACAAGTTTTGTTGGTGTTTTGGTGGGTTGTCTTGGTGTTCAAAGTAAGAAGAAACAGGAAGAGTGAAGCATAAAAATAAAATAAAAGTGAAAGTGGTTCTGTTTGATGGTCGTATGGGTTTTGCAAGGTGAATTTTAAATAGTATTTATTGTGGCGTGGTTGTAATCGAGAGCAAGAGTATATAAATGGATGATGGTTAGAGTGAAAGGTGATAAAGCTAGGGTTGATTTGTTGTTCTCGGTTTAGTGAGGTTAACCGATGATGGTGATTCATTGTGATGGTGGCTCGATGGTCATGGTGGTGATAGAGGTGGATGATAGTTTGTAAGTGTTTCATTTATGTATATTATTTACAGAGAGAGTTATAACAATTTATTATACTCTCTTTCTCAATTGTAGTAGGAAGTAACAAACTGAATGTGACGGCTAACAATATTGGTTGTTATCTGTTGTCCTCTGAATCTCACAGAAACAAAAGAAATAAAGATAGAAAATGACTCGTAACAAATTTTTGTTATTTTGTGAATTGGGATCGAATATTTACAGACAGAGTACAAGATTGTGAGCAGGAGATGAAGAATTTTGTAAAAGTTGAGTGTGATGGGAAACAGAATACGTAATTGTGTATTTATCATTGTATATGACTGTATTTAATTATAACTATATCTGTATTTACATATTTATTTATAACTGTATTTTGTATATGTACCTGTTTAATTAATATATATGTCAGTGTATGTATCTGCATTCATATATCGTATATGTATATATATGTTTTTATGTATATCTGATTTTTATATATATCCATTTATATATATATATATATATATATATATATATTTGTTTATATGTATATATAATTTAAATCTAATTAATATTAATATTTATCAATGTATTAATTATAATAATATTATTTACATTTCTATTAATACTAATATTAATAGTAATAAATGATAATAATAAGATATTAATAATATTATCATTATTAAATATATTAGATTTTATATTTCAAATATAATACAATTAATAATATTAATAACATTGATATAATAATAATAGTACTAATTATATTAATACTAACATTATTAGTAATAATCATACTATTAATAATAATGCTATATCAATTTATATATATCAAATTCGTATCTATAGATTATATATTTACATAACAGTAGTCTTGATATTAATGTTGAAAATAATAACAATATTATTATAACAATTATATTTTTACTTATAATTACATTTATATATATTTATATATATATATATCCATTTATTACTAACTTAATTGTTCTATTTAATAAAAATATTATATATATACATTTACTTCTATGTTTATATATATATATATATATATATATATATATATATATATATATATATATATATATATATATATATATATATATATATATATATATATATATATATATATATATATATATATATATAGTTATTTACACAATTGTTCGTGAATCGTCGGACATGGTCAAAGGGTAATTGATTACATGAATATAGTTTTCAAAACTTTCGAGACTCAACATTACAGACTTTTGCTTATCGTGTCGGAAACATATAAAGATTAAAGTTTAAATTTGATCGGAAATTTCTAGGTCATCACAGTACCTACCCGTTAAAGAAATTTCGTCCCCGAAATTTGAGTGCGGTCGTCATGGCTAACAATAAAAATGTTTTCATGACTCATACGAGTTGAAAATTAAAGTTTTATCATCACTGAGTAATGTGGATAAAATAATACGTTTATGTGAAGAGTACGAGTGAAACTATCGTAAAAGAGTGAAATGAGAAAATTAAATTTCGTCATATCTTTTGACCTAGATAGGATTGATTTCCAGAGTTCAAGGGATTTAGAGAAAATCTTCGTAATAAGATTTGATTCTTCGGTAATCAAGGGAAATTAAGATCCACTTTAAATGCGATCATCTATTTTGATTGCTCTTCCGGATATTTCACTATATATCCACCCCCGTCGTTTCCTTACAACTCACACCTTCTATTCTTTCCCTCTAAATTCATATTTTAAAACATTCGTCAATATGTTCCATTCCGTTCTGATCCTTGATATACTCCCAACTTTCATATCTGTCATTCTTCTCTTTCATCTACCACCGGAGGATTTTATTTACTTCTACTATTACCTTGGGGTTATAGTGTTTTTAATTTTTCCCGTGCCTTTACGTGGCAATACGTATTGATATGCACGGTTTGTAATTTATGTGTTGTCATTGGGCTTTATATTTACCCTTATACCTCGGAGCTCTTTGCCTTTTTATTCTCTTCTCGACTCTAAGTATAACAAGTAATGGTCCAGAATTCGTAGTTATGGATTTCGGAATGAACATAGTTAATGTATTAAGAAGGGAATCGTAATGGCACGATCTCGATTTGGTAAATTACCAGAATATCCGGAAAGATAGAACTATCAAGAAAATATGTTCTTAATATGTTTAGAGATTGAGTAGAATGCAAGAGTCGTGTAACATGGCACATGATGATGGTACTGTGAATCATCACGTTCCATTAGAAACTCAGCATGACTTTTTGTAATAAAATCACGTTGATCAAGTGTCATTATATTATACTAACTCATGCATCAGTTCCCAACACTACTTCAAATCATTCATATTTTATATTCGAAGATTTACAGAATATAGAAACCAAAATAGTTTCCTTTTATGAGATAACACAGATAGCGCGGAGGGATAATTAATATCGGACGAGAATATTTATGAAAATATCTTCAGAAATATCGAAGATATTTATGATGATATTTTGGAATTTCTAAGTTCGATGGTTGATGAAGAAGATTTTCCGCAAGATTTTAACATGAGTACGGAGCAAGATATTCGTTGAAGGTTTCATCGGATCCAGAATTACCTGGATTCTTTAAATATTTGGTATGGTCCTTGTATTTTTCCTTGGTCTCCTTCGTGGTTAACTCAATCCGTTTTCCAGTTCCAACTTTTTTGAGCTTTTCCAACATACTATTCTTTATCATCAAACTTTCGATGATTAAGGTCGTTTACGGTTGTCTATGGTTTCTGCTGCTTCATTCAGCTTTTTCAACATTCAAAGTATTGATTTGCGACCGAGTGCTTTTCAGAATTTCAGAATGAGAGATCATAAGTCTAAGAGATAAATGTCATACATATAACTGTTGATATAGAACGTTGCGGAATTCGAAATACTGATTGCTGATTCTCGGTAATTGGTATGGCAATTCTCGTTACAAGATGCCAATGAGTTTATGATAAGACTTCAATAGATAAATATAGTGATTTGTCAGAGAGATTTAAGCCAAGGAGCGACGAGTTTGCTGGTACATCTGCTGGTAATATGGTGGAATATAAAAGGTTCCCCAGTAACAATAAAAGAGCACGCATATATATCATGGTTATAGTAAGGCTAGTCCGACTGAAAAGTTGAAGTTGACTTGCTGGAGCTGTGACAAAATTTGCTACTTTGGAAGAAATTACCAAGTTATTTTGGGTAATAATAATGCTAAAGGAATTAGCACAGATACGTGTTAAGCGTTTACTCAGGTTCTGTGATTTTTCAAGTGCATAACCATATGTATCAATCTCTTCTTACGAAGATGAAGTGCGGTTGGTTCCTCCTCCCGATTGAGGTGTTTTCAAGAATTACGAAAGGTTTGAACGCAGATTGTAATCGTCAAGATACAAGTAAGGTTTAAGATGAAATCAAGTGCCAACTTGAAGAATTGTTTAGTTTCATATGTTATAATCAATATTTTAATTCATTTTAATTGTCCAATGTTGATAGTCCACGGTTAACAGTCCACAGTTAGTAATTCAATAATTCATATAGAGTTTAATATATAATATTCGAATTAATTAATACATGTCGTGACCCATTATATACATGTCTCAGACTCGATCACAACTCAAAGTATATATATTATTTTAGAATCAAGCTCAACCCTGTATAGCTAACTCAAGCATTACTGCATATAGAGTGTCTATGGTTATTTCAAATAATATATATAGATGTGTCGATATGATATGTCAAAACCTTGTATACGTGTCCCGATATTTAAAGTGCGTAAAATAAATAACAGAAATTAAATGACGATAAATAAAATTGCGAGAATTAAAATTGCGATTATTAAATTGCGATAAATAAATGTAATAAGGAATTAACAGTTAGCTAGGAACAGTTAGCTAGGATTTTGTTAGCGTGGTTTCTTAACAGAATTTCTTATAGTTAATTTGTTTGTTTCTAACAAAATTTTATTTTGTCCAATGTTTTCTTCATTATGCCACTTGTTGGATTCTGATAAGTCAAAATCCAAATATGAAATTGAATAAAAATGGTTATTCTGCGGTGTACGGATACGTATATCTGTGGATGTAAGTAGGATAGTAAATGACTTGTTGAATCGGATTTGAGGAATGTATGGTGTAACTTATTAATGTGAAATCTAAATATTCCTCGAGTATTACCTACCCGTTAAAATATTTTCACCATTAATAGTTTATACGAAAGAATTTTTAATTACAATCTTTATGAAAATATACTTACATATATATTTTCTTCAGATGTAATCATGGATTTAATGAGTTAATATAATATTAATCTAATTTGATTTACCATTAGAACTAGAATGCATAATCTCTAAAACATTAGAGATTACATAATCGCCATGAAGAACGAAGATAATTGATGTAGAACGATACGTAGAATGATGATCATGCTCGAGGTACATAATGAGATGTTGAGGCATGTGATGTTTGAACTTGGGTTATTGGTGGTACTGGTATTGATGTTGGTGGTACTGTTGGTGTCGATGATGTTGCTGAAGTTGGTACATTTTGCACCATATTTTCCAAGGCTATAACTTGGGCGCGAAGCTCGTTGACTTCTACTATTACTCTGGGATGATTGTCGGTTGAAACGAGCAGATGAATAAGGTTTAGAATTTTAGATAGAATATAATCGTGGCGAGATACTCTGGAAATGAGTGTGAAAATAGTGTTTCGAATGGGTTCACCGGTAAGTGCTTCAGGTTCTTTACCAAGAGTGCAGGTTGGTGGGTGGAAAGGATCGCCTTCCTCTCGTCTCCATCGATTAAGTCGAGTATGAACCCATCCCCAATTCATCCAGAATTGAAGATGACTAGTTGGTTGATCCATTTCATTTACACTGCTTTTGGAGCTTAAGTGAATATTCATGTCGGAATAGCTGCCAGAATAACTATTGGAATCTGAGGGACTCGAACTGGTTGAGGGATTCAGCTCGTACGATTAGATGAAGGATTTTTGATAAGAAATAGATTATAGGATGTAGATTAGTACCCTGCAATACATAATTTACATATGCATATATAATACTAAAATCCCATAAGTTATGGAGGAATCTACGGAAGCTGTCAGGCAAAGGTAACAATAACAGATATGCTAAGATATGAATTTATCTATACACTGTCTATGCAATAGAGGCAGTAAGACGTGTCTAGACTTTAAAGATGATAAGCAAATAATTTTCAACACTAAATGATAAGCAAAACTTTTGACATGCAGACACAGTCGAAGTCCAGACCCACTAATGTATCTAAACAACTATCAGTTAGACACACTAATGCAAGACCTGGTTCGCTAAGACCACCGCTCTGATACCACCTGTAGAGACCCGTCCTAATCTATCTGGACGAATACATTACATTTGGTTACATCGCGAGGTACTTGACCTCTATATGATACATTTTACAAACATTGCATTCGTTTTTAAAAAGACAAACTTTCATTACATCGAAAGTTGACGGTATGCATACCATTTCATAATATATCCAACTATAATTGACTTATTAATAATCTTGATGAACTCAATGACTCAAATGCAACGTCTTTTGAAATATGCCATGTATGACTCCAAGTAATATCTCTAAAATGAGCAAATGCACAGCAGAAGATTTCTTTCATACATGAGAATAAACATGCTATAAAGTGTCAACCAAAAGGTTGGTGAGTTCATAAGTTTAGCGTAAAAAATAAAATTCATCATTTTGATAGACCACAAGATTCAAATACAGTACACCTATCTCGTGTACGAAACCTTTTTTCATAATGCTTAGCAGAGTAGGTTCGTATCCTTTTCTCCCCCGTAGGTTGCCTCGCGATTTTTAAATAATCGTGCACATATCTCGTGCACAAAACTAATACACATAACCTGTTTATAAAAATCATTCTCTCGATACATAACATTCATTTGGATTTCATTGCTCAACATGGTAACCGACCTTAACATATAATGCGCATCAATAATATCCCCAAAATAGAACATCTCGTCTGTATAATATATAAACTTCGAAGTACTAAACACCACGCCCACTAGCTCTTCCGTCTAGTGAACATTCAGGGTGGGGGTGTTAAACCCGGTAGCTACCTTTAGGATTCGCGTGAATTAGGGCCATACCCGATTCTAATTCTTAGGTTACCAAGCAATAATAATCAGGGGGAAAATATTCACATCAATTGGTGGCAATTATCATGTCCACATAATTCAATAATAATCCATAGAACTTCTGTCTACATATAATTCATTCCAGGAATGTTTTGCTTGTGTCTATCTCGTCAAACATTTATAAAAGCATTTCATGTATTCGCAGTTCAAAAATATATTTCAAAAGCATTTAATAAAGCGGTTGTAAAAACATCGCATGTATTCTCAGTTCCAAAAATGTAAAGAGTAAAAGGGAGTAAATGAACTCACAATACAATATTTTGTAGTAAAAATATTCATACGACAGAACTGAACAATGCAGGGTTGGCCTCGGATTCACGAACCTATATCATTTGTATATTTGTTAATACATATA
The DNA here is from genome assembly GCF_046630445.1 of Rutidosis leptorrhynchoides. Classification (NCBI taxonomy): domain Eukaryota; kingdom Viridiplantae; phylum Streptophyta; class Magnoliopsida; order Asterales; family Asteraceae; genus Rutidosis; species Rutidosis leptorrhynchoides. The sequence continues at coordinate 249,405,389 of NC_092336.1, forward strand.
GTCGTAATTGAACAAATTTGTATATATTATTATTAATAATATACTTAGTTATATTATATGTTATTTAAATAATTTTTTTATATTTAATTTATATATTTTATATAACTAATATTTATCATTCTCTATATCATGTTAATAATAATAAAAATTATATTAGGATATATATAGGATGAAAACATATATTTATATATTAATTGTTACATTTAATAGATAGCTTAGTTACTATCATTTTAATAAAAATATAGTGATATGTATTATTAATATTATTGTAATGTATTTTTATTTAAAAATATCTATTTGTAATAATACTAATAATGATAAGTATGATAATAATAATTATGGTAATAATAATATTAATAATAGTAGTAATAATGTTTATTTTAGTGTAAATGGTAGTTTTAATAGAAAGATAATTTAATTTAATGATAGTAATACCAGTGTTAATTAATAATCGAATTTATCATAAGCTTCGTGTTTAATTTTTAAACTTTTATCATAACTTAATTTCATAATCGTATTCATAATTTATCATAAGCTTCGTGTTTAATTTATCATAACTTAATTTCATAATCGTATTCATAATTGTATATGTATTCCTATAATTATAACCATTTTTCATAATTTTTATCATATCACTTTTATTATTAATTTCGTAACATGAATGTTGTTAACATGTTCATAATCATATTAATGCTAGTAATCATAATAATACAATAAAATAATACTGACAATAATAATAATAATAATAATAATAATAATAATAATAATAGTAGTAATAATAATAATAACAACTACAATAATGATAATAATAATACTTATTGATAATATTAGTAATAACAATAATGATAATATTATTAATTAGATAAATGATAATAATATTTATACTTCTAATTCATAGGAAATAATAACCATAATAATTATAATTAGAATCATAATAATAATAAAACTAATAATAATGATAATAATAATATGTTAATGATGGAACTACTTTTAAAGGCTAAAAAAAATAACAAACCACCCAAGCCGGGACTCGAACTCGAGACCTCTCGCCCACCCGCAAACAACCTTAGCCATTGAACCGTAACTACTTTTCTGTTTTATGACCCATCTGATATATTTTTAACTCGTTTCTTATACATGTTCTTCTCCTCCTTCGTGATTTGGATTAACCAGAAAAACAACTAGGAATTTATAATCATGAATAAAATTTTTGGGTTTGGCATTACAATGAAAACATATACATCCGTTTGTTTTGAATCAAAAGAAAAAAAATATAAAGCATAAACAGAATCTGCTGTGTTCATCGTTAAAAAAAATAAAAATAAACACCATATCTGATTTTGATTTTGAGAACATTAGAGACATCGATTCCTTCATGAAAAAGGTGTTAAATTGTTATTAGAAACTTTACAAATTATCAATTTAACCAGAAACATCAGTATGGCTTCGAATTTTTGGATGAACACATTAGTTGACTTTTAAAATCCCAAACATTGACTTCGAAATTCTCAATCGATAGAACGAATTGGAATCTAATATTTTACAGACAGTTTAAATGAAGAATTCTTAATAGATTTTTAAAATTTGTTAGAAAATCGAGTTTTTGGAATATGGAAGTAGAACAGGGCAGTCGGCTCTTTTTAAAAAAAAATTATGGAATTTCTATATTTTCCCTTGAATTATGTTAGCAGATAGTTTTATAGAAGATAAACGATGCAATTACAACTCACCTGACCCCACTGCAATTTGTTTGCTAGTTTAATTGATTCGACAGATAATATTCGTTCATAAGAAATCAAATAAAAAATTAAAAGTAGTTTGAAATCTTTCACAGATTGGTACTACCTGATGTAAACGTGTAACAACTTGAGACAGAAAACAAATTCCCAAAAGGTTGAAAGTGATACGTAATTTTTCCTTCTGTATTTATTTATATATATAATCGTATTTATGTATATATATATTTAATATCCGTATATGCATTTATTTATATAAATACCTGTATTCAATATATGTATAGGTATTATAATTTGTATATATCAGTATTCATATATTTGTATTTATTTCCATACTTGTATATCTATTATTGTTATATAATTATATGTATAGATTATAATTAATCTAATTAATAAATGTAAATATAATAATAATACTGTTTGGTAGTATAAATAATAGTAACACAAATATAATAATAATAATAATAATAATAATAATAATATTAATGATAATGATAATAATTATTCTGAAATATATAACACTAATATTACTTATAATAATAATAATACTAATTATACTAATATTAATAATAATTATAGTAATACTAATAATAAAAATAACATATCAAATTTCATATAGAGTAACATTAATAACACTGATATTAGTATTAATATTAATACCTATTTTAATAATAAAAATGAAAATAATAATAATAGTATTATAACAATAATATTTATCTTGCAATTACTTTGTATCTATATTAATAGTACAATTTATTAATTATATAATATTTGATAATTATATATCATTTATACTTAATATTTATACATTTATATTTTATAATTATTAATAAGAATCATATATATTTATTCTTTTTAGTAATACTTATTATTCTGTTTATTATTTACATTTTTAATTCAAATGATTAAAATGTATTCTATTAACTCGAATTATTATATATACACCTATGTTTATATTTATATATATCTATATATATTTATTTACACGCAATTGTTCGTGAATCGTCGGGAATAGTCAAAGGTCAATTTCATACATGAACACAGTTCAAAGTTTTTGAGACTTCAACATTACAGACTTTGCTTATCATGTCGATTTCATATTAAGATCAAGTTTAAATTTGGTCGAAAATTTTTGGGTCATCACAAGTAAGTCGGTCCGAAAGGTCCTCAACCTAAGTCAAAGGTTACTACGTCAGTAAATTGTCCCAAATGGTTTAAAAATACGTAAGTATCGCATCATGATTATCATCATAAGTAAAGGATAAGGTAAGTTTTCAACAAGAATAGAGATCGAAACAAAGGGCTGACTTCGGACAGCTGCTACGACCTCAATACAAACTGAAAAGACGCGCGGTCGGTGGCCAAGGCTCCGTATGTGAGTCTTATTACCGCTGTCAAATTTTCAGATCCTAACTCGATGTCGTTTGACCGTGGCGACGGTTCAAGCGCGAGTAGGTTAGAAATTTCAGCACGTAGTTGCAAAGGCGTAGTGATTTTCGGAAGGCTATAAATCCTAAACCATATATCGGATTAAGGCGAGTCTTAAACGAAAAGTCATGTACTCGAACCGAAACATTTGGAAATCAACTTTCCAGAAGCCCCAGGAGTCTGATCAGACCCTAAAAAACAGAAACAAGTGCTCCGGTGGGTTTCTTGGTGTTTGATGCTCATCATGGTTCTCATCCTTGATGCATATAAGCCTCAAGTGTATAACTCTTGATGTCTTAGCATCACTTTAACCAAGGTTTAACCATCAACACACATAGTCAAGACTAAGAAATGAAATACAACTCATTTAAGAGCTTGAGCAAGATGATGAACTAAGGTTACATCATGTTCTTAGTCTCAACACAGATACAAGTTCTATTCAAAATTTAAAGCTACAAACTTTGATTCAAATCAAACAAGCAAGACCTTAAGTTACATAAATTAGATCAAAAAAAGTAATGAAACCCTAAGCTAGGAAGCTTGGGTCCCTTAACAATAATTATGAGATTTCAAAGCTAGAAAGCTTGAATCTTTTATGTCCTTGAAGATCTTTAAAGCAAAAAGCTAGATCTTCAAGTTTCATGAAGATCATAAACATAAGTTTTGATCTTTTAACAAAAATAAAGTGATCTTAAGCTATAAAGTTTAGATCCAACAAAGTAATGAAGATCCAAAGCTAGAAAGCTTGAATCTTTTATGTCTTTAAAGATCTTTAAAGCAAAAAGCTAGATCTTCAAGTTTCATGAAGATCATAAACACAAGTTTTGATCTTTTAACAAAAAATAAAGTGATCTTCAGATATAAAGCTTAGATCTAACAAAGTAATGAAGATTCAAAGCCAGAAAGCTTGAATCTTTATGTTCTTGAAGGATTCAAATCAAAGTTTGAATCTACAAGATATAACAAGATCAAAAAGCTAAAAAGCTTGATCTCAAGAAGATGATGATGATGATGTCGTGATTAAGAAGAAAAAAGAAGAAGAAGAAAATTTAAGAACTTACAATTTTAGTGTGAGAAATACTAGAGAGAAAATTAGAGAGCAAGTGTGTGTAAAAATGAGAATGACATGAAGTGTGAAATGAAGAATGAGGCTTGATATTTATAGTGGTGGAGGTGGTGGTGGGTGTCTCCAAATTGTAGGCATCATGGGGGACAAGGGGGGACAACTTTTTGCTTTTGCATGGTGGTGGTACAAAGGTGGTACTTGTTGTTGGGATCTCATGCAACATGTGTAGTTATGGCTAACAAAAATGCTAGTATGTTGGCTCATCTTAATGGGTTTTTGTCTTACATTTTAATGAGTCATAATTCCATTAAAATTGGGCTAACTTAAAAGTCCATTAGCTAGAGTACGGTGGGCTTAAGTCCATTAAGGTAAAGAGTCTATTAAGACTAACTAGTGTGCATTAGTAAATTACTAAGCGTAATTAGGCAACCAATAAGCCAAGTAATTGTGATTAGAAAATAACAATTAGTTTTACGTAGTTATAATATTCCAATTACGACAAAAGTTTAACGTGTACAAAGTACATAGGTCGTTCTAAACGTCAAGTGACACTAACGGTCATAAAAGCATTCGAGGATCAAGTTAAGTGATTTCGCACTTAACAACACATTGCAAGATACTAACGCAAGTATTTAATCATGAATAAAGATCCCAGAGCATAAACTAGCTCAGTGCGTACATATACGCAGATTCGTGAAAGTGTAGAGCACAAAAATATAAGTCGGAAAAGTCGGGTCGTTACACTACGCCTATAAATAGACCCCCTGGGTCACCATATGTCACATGTTCTAATCTGAACTTCGGTCAGAGAGAAGTACACTTTCTCTATCACACAGTTCTTTCTCACTCCAAAACATTAATCCAACATAATGCTAGACTGATCAATTACAGATTGATCCAAAGATTTATTGAGGCCACCCCACAGATCTTTCATCCGTGTTCCGCGTCTGCAGGGATTATTTCCCAAGGGCAAACATCAATCGACATACAGTCGCTCTATGCTAGGCGGATATTGTTCTGTACTGGTACCTTACACCAGTTATACGGAAAATAGTACCAACATATGGCGCCATCTGTTTTAAAGAATCACTCATCTCTCAAGATTAAAGTAACTCGTACTAATCAGTTGGTACCTATTAAATCAAACATGATACATACGTCGCAAGCTGAGCAGCGAAGAAAAGCAGAAACATTGGAAGATTGGAAGTAGGAGTTGATTGTTTTTCCTTTTATGTTTAATACTAATCTATCTGATGCTCCTGTGGTGATTGAAGCCCGTATAGCAAATTGTATTGTCGGAGGAATATACACTGATACTAGAGCAGAAGCAGATATTATGTATGAACATTGTTTCGTACAATTACTAGAAAGGGTAAAGGAGAAGATGAAAGATACATTCGTTCCTTTAGCAAGTTTTGCGAATGATCCATCATTGTCAGAAGAAGTATAGTTTTAGAGGTCATGTTAGGGAAGTCGCCATTCAAAAGAACAGCTCATATCGAATTCCTTATTGTAAAAGCAAATTCGCAATATAATGTTATTTTAGGACGTTCAGCTATGATGACGTTTGGAGCTGTGACGTCGACGGTACACCAAATGATGAAATTTCCTACGCCAGCAGGCATAGCAATGCTATACGCAGAACGGAAGAGAACAATTGAATGTGTACAGATAAATCCAGCATTTCCAGATCAAAAGATGGATCTGTTTCACCAAATTCAGCATTTCCAGATCAAAAAATTATCATTGGAGATACATTAACAAAAGAAACAAAAGAGAAGCTTTACAAAATTTTAGCAGCTAATATAGATGTCTTTGCATGGCAAGTATCTGACATGACTAGAGTACCACGACACATTGCTGAGCATAAGTGTGACAACCGTCATTTTTTCCTTCCTGAAATGACTAGTTTACCCCTAGGGTTTTTCCTTGCATATTTGTGTATTAAATATCTAGGGTTTATATACTGTAACATAATTAATATATGATTTTAATTTAACCTTGATCTAATATTGATTATTATTAAGTCAACATCTTTAATAATAAGTATAATAAATTTATAATATACTTATGTAATAATAGTTAGTTATAATACATGGTTATTAATTAAAATATGTAATAACAAATTGTATAAATTAAATGTGGCACTTTTATAAAATATAAAAGTATAAGGTGAATAAATAAATAAATTAAATTACAAGGGTTATTTATATAAATAAATAAAAACAGAAAATTTATTTTATATATATATATTTATTAAATTTTGATTAATAAAAAAATAATAATAATAAAAGATAAAACAATTTTTTTATACAAGTATTCTAGAATTTTCCAAGTGAAGAATATGCTAAGAATATGCCAAACTTGTTCTTAAAGAAAAAGATATTATCAAATCTTTAAGATAAGATCAAATCTGCTAAAATAAATAAAAAGGATTTTATCCATAAATAAATGGAACATTCTAGAGCATATTCCCTAATAAACTTCCTAATTAAACCTTAACTTGTTCTTGAAAAAAAAGTTACCTAACCCTAATCTTTACCCTATAAATAGACCCCCTAGCTCCTTAGTTTTTCATTAATTACAAACCCAAAAACGCCTACAAAAAAATTCTCTCTCTCCCTCCTCTCTCCTTGATTTCGGCCGACCGAAATCATCACCACCACCATCGGCTATTTTTTTTGGCCGAGCATCACCACACGCCGCCTTGAGCTGCCGTAGCTTCGGCCACCGCCATTGCCGTCGAATTTTCACTTTTTCGTTTTGTTCATCTCCTTTTGAGGTAGATCTATTTTTTAACTCGTTTTATTAAAACATAACATATTAAGATGAATACATCAAGTATCTTTAATTATTAAACTTGCTAATCTTGTTTTAAGGATAATTAAATTCGTATTTATTAAAACCTTAATTTTTCAGAAACTGAAAAAGTTTTATTTTCTTATTTTGAGTTCATATTTGGATTCCTCTTTCAAAACCGTTCAAAACGCATATATGGAACATACTTTTTCGATTTAAAACGAGTTAGTTATGATTAAAACAAGATTTTGAGTCCAATACTTCTTACATACGGGATTTTGTATAATTTTTCATTAAAATAATATTTTTATATCTTTATAAGGTAAGTGTAAAATATTTAGTTAATATATTATAAATTTCTTGTTTTAAAAGATAAATACAAAGATTTTGTATATCTTTTTTATTTAGAAAGTATCTATTACTATAAATCTATTTTGAATTAATGGATATAATATTTGAATATTTATATAAAATTATATTATTAATATATATTTAATATATTAATATTATTACACTTAAGTAATTATAATATATTTAAAATTATTAAACTTATAATATAGCTTAACTATATATTATACGTTGGTATAATTTAAACTATAATCACAACAAGATAACATACGACTTTCAAATTTCACCGCTACCTACGGTCGTAAGAGGATGATGTCTAGGTTGCCTTTAAGGGACTAGCTTGTGGATCTCGAATGTCATGACTTAGTTTCTGATCAAGAGTCCTGGACCCCCGGTTACACCTGGTCATTCTGTACTTATTTGATAGCATCGAAGTTTGAGCAAAGTTATATTAACATCAAATGTAATAATAGTGGAAACTTAAACATATGTTTAGTCAATCCTTAATATACTTAGGATTCTTCATTTGTCAAATGGACAAATTTCTGATTAATCCTATATATCTCTAGGTTGAAGGCCTGGTATATACTCTGGTTCTTTTCATTAGTGGAATTATCTTCATCTTCGATTTAAGGTGAACTCATAGCCCCGCTTTTACATATTTTATTGTATTTTATAAATCTTGGGGTGTGACACATGCTTACTTTTAAATGATTTACAATTTAGACACAAGTGTATAAACTTTTTGATATGCAACTTCGTGAGATTATTAACTTGTATTCTTACATGCAAATCCCCACCATAATATCGTTAATTGCTGAAATTGAAATGTTGCAAGCTTAATTATTGTGAGTAGGTCTATTGAGAGTGACGTCTCTACACATTGACCGATCGTCAAGGGGGTACATAATAATGATTACCGACACCCGTACAGTGTCAGGGGTTAATGTTTAGCTCGATATTATAACTCACGGCATATTGAATATTTTGATGTTTTGAAATAAATCTTGTGGTCTAAACTTATTAATTATTAAACCTATGATGTTCACTCAACCATTGTGTTGACATTTTAAGCATGTTTGTCTCATGTGAAGAATACCTTATGTGCTGCCCTATGTTGTTTGCTTGCAGCTGCAACTTGTCACCTTTTACAGCCCCCAAAGTGCTCCTGTTGCAGCAAGTTTTCGTGATCAAACAGCCTCTCCAAGTCGATTTTACTTGCTGTGCTGCTGCTGCTGCGTTTTTCTACCATTTCTGTTGTGACAAAACATGCCCAAGAACACTTTGCTTGGGTCGAAATTTTTGTTGGGTTCTGCTCCTGTTTCGTTCCACATTCATCATCCTTTTTCTTGATCATAATCTTCTAAAGGTATTGAAATGTCCCGTTCTTATTGATTAAAAACGTTCCATATTAATTGATTTCGTTGCGAGGTTTTGACCTCTATATGAGACGTTTTTCAAAGACTGCATTCATTTTAAAATAAACCATAACCTTTATTTCATCAATAAAGGTTAAAAAAAGCTTTACGTAGATTATCAAATAATGATAATCTAAAATATCCTGTTTACACACGACCATTACATAATGGTTTACAATACAAATATGTTACAACAAAATAAGTTTCTTGAATGCAGTTTTTACACAATATCATACAAGCATGGACTCCAAATCTCGTCCTTATTTAAGTATGCGACAGCGGAAGCTCTTAATAATTACCTGAGAATAAACATGCTTAAAACGTCAACAAAAATGTTGGTGAGTTATAGGTTTAACCTATATATATCAAATTATAATAATAGACCACAAGATTTCATATTTCAATACACATCCCATACATAGAGATAAAAATCATTCATATGGTGAACACCTGGTAACCGACATTAACAAGATGCATATATAAGAATATCCCCATCATTCCGGGACACCCTTCGGATATGATATAAATTTCGAAGTACTAAAGCATCCGGTACTTTGGATGGGGTTTGTTAGGCCCAATAGATCTATCTTTAGGATTCGCGTCAATTAGGGTGTCTGTTCCCTAATTCTTAGATTACCAGACTTAATAAAAAGGGGCATATTCGATTTCGATAATTCAACCATAGAATGTAGTTTCACATACTTGTGTCTATTTTGTAAATCATTTATAAAACCTGCATGTATTCTCATCCCAAAAATATTAGATTTTAAAAGTGGGACTATAACTCACTTTCACAGATTTTTACTTCGTCGGGAAGTAAGACTTGGCCACTGGTTGATTCACGAACCTATAACAATATATACATATATATCAAAGTATATTCAAAATATATTTACAACACTTTTAATATATTTTGATGTTTTAAGTTTATTAAGTCAGCTGTCCTCGTTAGTAACCTACAACTAGTTGTCCACAGTTAGATGTACATAAATAAATCGATAAATATTATCTTGAATCAATCCACGACCCAGTGTATACGTATCTCAGTATTGATCACAACTCAAACTATATATATTTTGGAATCAACCTCAACCCAGTATAGCTAACTCCAACATTCACATATAGAGTGTCTATGGTTGTTCCGAAATATATATAGATGTGTCGACATGATAGGTCGAAACATTGTATACGTGTCTATGGTATCTCAAGATTACATAATATACAATACAAGTTGATTAAGTTATGGTTGGAATAGATTTGTTACCAATTTTTACGTAGCTAAAATGAGAAAAATTATCCAATCTTGTTTTACCCATAACTTCTTCATTTTAAATCCGTTTTGAGTGAATCAAATTGCTATGGTTTCATATTGAACTCTATTTTATGAATCTAAACATAAAAAGTATAGGTTTATAGTCAGAAAAATAAGTTACAAGTCGTTTTTGTAAAGGTAGTCATTTCAGTCGAAAGAACGACGTCTAGATCACCATTTTAGAAAACATACTTCCACTTTGAGTTTAACCATAATTTTTGGATATAGTTTCATGTTCATAATAAAAATCATTTTCTCAGAATAACAACTTTTAAATCAAAGTTTATCATAGTTTTTAATTAACTAACCCAAAACAGCCCGCGGTGTTACTACGACGGCGTAAATCCGGTTTTACGGTGTTTTTCGTGTCTCCAGGTTTTAAATCATTAAGTTAGCATATCATATAGATATAGAACATGTGTTTAGTTGATTTTAAAAGTCAAGTTAGAAGGATTAACTTTTGTTTGCGAACAAGTTTAGAATTAACTAAACTATGTTCTAGTGATTACAAGTTTAAACCTTCGAATAAGATAGCTTTATATGTATGAATCGAATGATGTTATGAACATCATTACTACCTTAAGTTCCTTGGATAAACCTACTGGAAAAGAGAAAAATGGATCTAGCTTCAACGGATCCTTGGATGGCTCGAAGTTCTTGAAGCAGAATAATGACACGAAAACAAGTTCAAGTAAGATCATCACTTGAAATAAGATTGTTATAGTTATAGAAATTGAACCAAAGTTTGAATATGATTATTACCTTGTATTAGAATGATAACCTACTGTAAGAAACAAAGATTTCTTGAGGTTGGATGATCACCTTACAAGATTGGAAGTGAGCTAGCAAACTTGAAAGTATTCTTGATTTTATGTAACTTGAACTTGTAGAATATATGAAGAACACTTAGAACTTGAAGATAGAACTTGAGAGAGATCAATTAGATGAAGAAAATTGAAGAATGAAAGTGTTTGTAGGTGTTTTTGTTCGTTGGTGTATGGATTAGATATAAAGGATATGTAATTTTGTTTTCATGTAAATAAGTCATGAATGATTACTCATATTTTTGTAATTTTATGAGATATTTCATGCTAGTTGCCAAATGATGGTTCCCACATGTGCTAGGTGACTCACATGGGCTGCTAAGAGCTGATCATTGGAGTGTATATACCAATAGTACATACATCTAAAAGCTGTGTATTGTACGAGTACGAATACGGGTGCATACGAGTAGAATTGTTGATGAAACTGAACGAGGATGTAATTGTAAGCAATTTTGTTAAGTAGAAGTATTTTGATAAGTGTATTTAAGTCTTTCAAAAGTGTATAAATACATATTAAAACACTACATGTATATACATTTTAACTGAGTCGTTAAGTCATCGTTAGTCGTTACATGTAAGTGTTGTTTTGAAACCTTTAGGTTAACGATCTTGTTAAATGTTGTTAACCCAATGTTTATAATATCAAATGAGATTTTAAATTATTATATTATCATGATATTATCATGTATGAATATCTCTTAATATGATATATATACATTAAATGTCTTTACAACGATAATCGTTACATATATGTCTCGTTTAAAAATCATTAAGTTAGTAGTCTTGTTTTTACATATGTAGTTCATTGTTAATATACTTAATGATATGTTTACTTATCATAGTATCATGTTAACTATATATATATCCATATATATGTCATCATATAGTTTTTACAAGTTTTAACGTTCGTGAATCACCGGTCAACTTGGGTGGTCAATTGTCTATATGAAACATATTTCAATTAATCAAGTCTTAACAAGTTTGATTGCTTAACATGTTGGAAACATTTAATCATGTAAATATCAATCTCATTTAATATATATAAACATGGAAAAGTTCGGGTCACTACAGTACCTACCCGTTAAATAAATTTCGTCCCGAAATTTTAAGCTGTTGAAGGTGTTGACGAATCTTCTGGAAATAGATGCGAGTATTTCTTCTTCATCTGATCTTCACGCTCCCAGGTGAACTCGGGTCCTCTACGAGCATTCCATCGAACCTTAACAATTGGTATCTTGTTTTGCTTAAGTCTTTTAACCTCACGATCCATTATTTCGACGGGTTCTTCAATGAATTGAAGTTTTTCGTTGATTTGGATTTCATCTAACGGAATAGTGAGATCTTCTTTAGCAAAACATTTCTTCAAATTCGAGACGTGGAAAGTGTTATGTACAGCTGCGAGTTGTTGAGGTAACTCAAGTCGGTAAGCTACTGGTCCGACACGATCAATAATCTTGAATGGTCCAATATACCTTGGATTTAATTTCCCTCGTTTACCAAATCGAACAACGCCTTTCCAAGGTGCAACTTTAAGCATGACCATCTCTCCAATTTCAAATTCTATATCTTTTCTTTTAATGTCAGCGTAGCTCTTTTGTCAACTTTGGGCGGTTTTCAACCGTTGTTGAATTTGGATGATCTTCTCGGTAGTTTCTTGTATAATCTCCGGACCCGTAATCTGTCTATCCCCCACTTCACTCCAATAAATCGGAGACCTGCACTTTCTACCATAAAGTGCTTCAAACGGCGCCATCTCAATGCTTGAATGGTAGCTGTTGTTGTAGGAAAATTCTGCTAATGGTAGATGTCGATCCCAACTGTTTCCGAAATCAATAACACATACTCGTAGCATGTCTTCAAGTGTTTGTATCGTCCTTTAGCTCTGCCCATCAGTTTGTGGATGATAGGCAGTACTCATGTCTAGACGAGTTCCTAATGCTTGCTGTAATGTCTGCCAGAATATTGAAATAAATCTGCCATCCCTATCAGAGATAATAGAGATTGGTATTCCATGTCTGGAGACGACTTCCTTCAAATACAGTCGTGCTAACTTCTCCATCTTGTCATCTTCTCTTATTGGCAGGAAGTGTGCTGATTTGGTGAGACGATCAACTATTACCCAAATAGTATCAAAACCACTTGCAGTCCTTGGCAATTTAGTGATGAAATCCATGGTAATGTTTTCCCATTTCCATTCTGGGATTTCGGGTTGTTGAAGTAGACCTGATGGTTTCTGATGCTCAGCTTTGATTTTAGAACACGTCAAACATTCTCCTACGTATTTAGCAACATCGGCTTTCATACCCGACCACCAAAAATGTTTCTTGAGATCCTTGTACATCTTCCCCGTTCCAGGATGTATTGAGTATCTGGTTTTATGAGCTTCTCTAAGTACCATTTCTCTCATATCTCCAAATTTTGGTACCCAAATCCTTTCAGCCCTATACCGGGTTCCGTCTTCCCGAATATTAAGATGTTTCTCCGATCCTTTGGGTATTTCTTCCTTTAAATTTCCCTCTTTTAAAACTCTTTGTTGCGCCTCCTTTATTTGAGTAGTAAGGTTATTATGAATCATTATATTCATAGATTTTACTCGAATGGGTTCTCTGTCCTTCCTGCTCAAGGCATCGGCTACCACATTTGCCTTCCCAGGGTGGTAACGAATCTCAAAGTCGTAATCATTCAATAATTCAATCCACCTACGCTGCCTCATATTCAGTTGTTTCTGATTAAATATGTGTTGAAGACTTTTGTGGTCGGTATATATAATACTTTTGACCCCATATAAGTAGTGCCTCCAAGTCTTTAATGCAAAAACAACCGCGCCTAATTCCAAATCATGCGTCGTATAATTTTGTTCGTGAATCTTCAATTGTCTAGACGCATAAGCAATCACCTTCGTTCGTTGCATTAATACACAACCGAGACCTTGCTTTGATGCGTCACAATAAATCACAAAATCATCATTCCCTTCAGGCAATGACAATATAGGTGCCGTAGTTAGCTTTTTCTTCAATAACTGAAACGCTTTCTCTTGTTCATCATTCCATTCAAATTTCTTCCCTTTATGCGTTAATGCAGTCAAGGGTTTTGCTATTCTGGAAAAGTCTTGGATGAACCTTCTGTAGTAACCAGCTAGTCCTAAAAACTGGCGTATGTGTTTCGGAGTTTTCGGGGTTTCCCACTTTTCAACAGTTTCTATCTTTGCCAGATCCACCTTAATACCTTCTTTGTTCACTATGTGACCGAGGAATTGAACTTCTTCCAACCAAAATGCACACTTTGAAAACTTAGCGTACAATTCTTCCTTCCTCAATACTTCTAACACCTTTCTCAAATGTTCACCGTGTTCTTGGTCATTCTTTGAGTAAATAAGTATGTCATCAATGAAAACAATGACAAACTTGTCAAGGTATGGTCCACACACTCGGTTCATAAGGTCCATGAACACAGCTGGTGCATTAGTTAAACCAAACGGCATGACCATAAACTCGTAATGACCGTAACGTGTTCTGAAAGCAGTCTTTGGAATATCATCTTCTTTCACCCGCATTTGATGATACCCGGAACGTAAGTCAATCTTTGAATAAACAGACGAGCCTTGTAGTTGATCAAATAAGTCATCGATTCTCGGTAGTGGGTAGCGGTTCTTGATGGTAAGTTTGTTCAACTCTCGGTAGTCGATACACAACCTGAATGTACCATCTTTCTTCTTGACAAACAAAACAGGAGCTCCCCACGGTGATGTGCTTGGTCGAATGAAACCACGCTCTAAAAGTTCTTGTAATTGGCTTTGCAGTTCTTTCATCTCGCTGGGTGCGAGTCTGTAAGGAGCACGAGCTATTGGTGCAGCTCCTGGTACAAGATCTATTTGAAATTCAACGGATCGATGTGGGGGTAATCCCGGTAATTCTTTCGGAAATACATCGGGAAATTCTTTTGCAATGGGAACATCATTGATGCTCTTTTCTTTAGTTTGTACTTTCTCGACGTGTGCTAGAACAGGATAGCAACCTTTTCTTATTAGTTTTTGTGCCTTCAAATTACTAATAAGATGTAGCTTCGTGTTGCCCTTTTCTCCGTACACCATTAAGGGTTTTCCTTTTTCTCGTATAATGCGAATTGCATTTTTATAACAAACGATCTCTGCTTTCACTTCTTTCAACCAGTCCATACCGATTATCACATCAAAACTCCCTAACTCTACTGGTATCAAATCAATCTTAAATGTTTCGCTAACAAGTTTAATTTCTCGATTCCGACATATATTATCTGCTGAAATTAATTTACCATTTGCTAATTCGAGTAAAAATGTACTATCCAAAGGCGTCAATGGACAACTTAATTTAGCACAAAAATCTCTACTCATATAGCTTCTATCCGCACCCGAATCAAATAAAACGTAAGCAGATTTATTGTCAATAAGAAACGTACCCGTAACAAGCTCCGGGTCTTCCTGTGCCTCTACCGCATTAATATTGAAAACTCTTCCGCGGCCTTGTCCATTCGTGTTCTCCTGGTTCGGGCAATTTCTAATAATGTGGCCCGGTTTTCCACATTTATAACAAACTACATTTGCATAACTTGCTCCGACACTACTTGCTCCGCCATTACTCGTTCCGACACCATTTGTTCCTTTCGTTCTATTAACCCCTGGTCCGTAGACCTCACACTTCGCCGCGCTATGACCATTTCTTTTACACTTGTTGCAAAATTTGGTGCAGAACCCCGAGTGATACTTTTCACACCTTTGGCATAGCTGCTTCTGATTATTGTTGTTGTTGCGGTTATTATTGTTGTTGGGATGGTTGTTGTAGTTGCTGCTGTTGTTGTTGTTGTTGTTGTTGGGCCGTTTGTTGTAGTTACGATTGTTGGGATAATTGTTGCGATTATTATTGTAATTGCTGTTGTTGTTGTATTGGTGATTCTTATCAACGTTTTCCTCCCACTTTCTTTTGACTTGCTTCACATTGGCCTCTTCAGCAGTCTGTTCTTTAATTCTTTCTTCAATCTGGTTCACTAGTTTGTGAGCCATTCTACATGCCTGTTGTATGGAGGCGGGCTCGTGTGAACTTATATCTTCTTGGATTCTTTCCGGTAATCCTTTCACAAACGCGTCGATCTTCTCTTCCTCATCTTCGAATGCTCCCGGACACAATAGGCACAATTCTGTGAATCGTCTTTCGTACGTGGTAATATCAAATCCTTGGGTTCGTAACCCTCTAAGTTCTGTCTTGAGCTTATTGACCTCGGTTCTGGGACGGTATTTCTCGTTCATCAAGTGCTTGAATGCTGACCACGGTAGTGCGTACGCATCGTCTTGTCCCACTTGCTCTAGATAGGTATTCCACCATGTTAACGCAGAACCTGTGAAGGTATGCGTAGCGTACTTCACTTTGTCCTCTTCAGTACACTTACTTATGGCAAACACCGATTCGACCTTCTCGGTCCATCGTTTCAATCTGATCGGTCCTTCGGTTCCATCAAATTCCAAAGGTTTGCAGGCAGTGAATTCTTTGTAGGTGCATCCTACACGATTTCCTGTACTGCTAGATCCAAGGTTATTGTTGGTATGTAGCGCAGCCTGTACTGCGGCTATGTTTGAAGCTAGAAAAGTACGGAATTCCTCTTCATTCATATTCACGGTGTGTCGAGTAGTCGGTGCCATTTCCTTCAAAATAGTTAAATGGAACAAGTTAATCATACAGAATATTAAGAGTAGTTAATAGTATTTCGTAGCATAATATGAACTCATTTATAAAAGCTTTTTCTTCATATTAGCGTTTTATAAGTTTAAATTCGGGTAGTACCTACCCGTTAAGTTCATACTTAGTAGCTAATATACAATTCAACTACTACAATTCTATATGAAAAACTGATTATAATAATATTTCGCGTTCAAACTTTTACACAATATTTTACAAACTTACAATACCGCTTATTTTACATATAGCATGAAATATAGCACACAATAAATTTGATACAAGATGGTTGTGAAGATAATTCTAGCTAGTACACAAGTCGTTCAGCAAAGGCAATAAAGACACGTAATTCATACGTCCAGAAACAAGTCATGCATTCTGGTTTTACTAGGATTACTTCCCATCCTTGGTCTTGTGGAACATAACCGTTATGGCCGTTGATAAGACATCGTGTTGTAACTTCGTCAAAGGGACGAGGGTTACGTAATGTCCAACAGTCCCGTAACAATCTAAAAACCTCATTTCTTACCCCAATTACCGACTCCGTCACTTGTGGGAACTTTTTGTTTAATAGTTGTAGCCCGATGTTCTTGTTCTCACTTTGGTGAGAAGCGAACATTACTAATCCGTAAGCATAACATGCTTCTTTATGTTGCATGTTAGCCGCTTTTTCTAAATCACGAAGTCCAATATTCGGATATATTGAGTCAAAATAATTTCTTAACCCATTGCGTAAAATAGCATTTGGGTTCCCCACAATATATGCGTCAAAGTAAACACATCGTAACTTATGGATTTCCCAATGTGATATCCCCCATCTTTCGAACGAAAGCCTTTTATAAACCAAGGCATTCTTGGAACGTTCTTCGAATGTCTTACAAACTGATCTCGCCTTAAATAGTTGTGCCGAAGAATTCTGACCGACTCTAGACAAGATTTCATCAATCATGTCTCCGGGTAGGTCTCTTAAAATATTGGGTTGTCTATCCATTTTGTGTTTTTATACTGTAAAATAGACAAGAGTTAGATTCATAAAAAAAATACTTATTAATACAAGCAATTTTTACATATATCATAAAGCATAAGCACACTATATTACATATATTACACCACACGAATACAACTATCTTATTCCGACTCGCTTGTTTCTTCTTCTTCGGTTTTGGTTCGTTTTGCCAAGTTTCTAGGGATATATGATGTTCCCCTAATACGAGCCGTCGTTTTCCACATTGGTTTAGAAAAACCTGGTGGTTTAGAGGTTCCCGGGTCATTGTTACAACTTAAGGACTTCGGGGTTGGAATTCGATTTCTTTATTTTTATGCCCTTTCCCTTATTATTTTATTTTGCCTTTTTAAATTCAGTTGGGGTAATTTCTATAACATCATCGGAATTCTCGTCGGAATCCGATTCATCAGAGAATTGGTAATCCTCCCAATATTTTGCTTCCTTGGCGGAAACACCATTGACCATAATTAACCTTGGTCGGTTGGTTGAGGATTTTCTTTTACTTAACCGTTTTATTATTTCCCCCACCGGTTCTATTTCTTCATCCGGTTCCGATTCTTCTTCCGGTTCCGATTCTTCTTCCGGTTCCGACTCTTCTTCCGGTTCTTCTTCGGGAACTTGTGAATCAGTCCACGAATCATTCCAATTTACATTTGACTCTTCATTATTATTAGGTGAGTCAATGGGACTTGTTCTAGAGGTAGACATCTATCACATAATATCAAACGCGTTAAGAGATTAATATATCACATAATATTCACATGTTAAAAATATATAGTTTCCAACAAAATTTGTTAAGCAATCATTTTTCAAGTAAACACGGTCGAAGTCCAGACTCACTAATGCATCCTAACAAACTCGATAAGACACACTAATGCAAAATTCTGGTTCTCTAAGACCAACGCTCGGATACCAACTGAAATGTCCCGTTCTTATTGATTAAAAACGTTCCATATTAATTGATTTCGTTGCGAGGTTTTGACCTCTATATGAGATGTTTTTCAAAGACTGCATTCATTTTAAAACAAACCATAACCTTTATTTCATCAATAAAGGTTAAAAAAAGCTTTACGTAGATTATCAAATAATGATAATCTAAAATATCCTGTTTACACACGACCATTACATAATGGTTTACAATACAAATATGCTACAACAAAATAAGTTTCTTGAATGCAGTTTTTACACAATATCATACAAGCATGGACTCCAAATCTCGTCCTTATTTAAGTATGCGACAGCGGAAGCTCTTAATAATTACCTGAGAATAAACATGCTTAAAACGTCAACAAAAATGTTGGTGAGTTATAGGTTTAACCTATATATATCAAATCATAATAATAGACCACAAGATTTCATATTTCAATACACATCCCATACATAGAGATAAAAATCATTCATATGGTGAACACCTGGTAACCGACATTAACAAGATGCATATATAAGAATATCCCCATCATTCCGGGACACCCTTCGGATATGATATAAATTTCGAAGTACTAAAGCATCCGGTACTTTGGATGGGGTTTGTTAGGCCCAATAGATCTATCTTTAGGATTCACGTCAATTAGGGTGTCTGTTCCCTAATTCTTAGATTACGAGACTTAATAAAAAGGGTCATATTCGATTTCGATAATTCAACCATAGAATGTAGTTTCACGTACTTGTGTATATTTTGTAAATCATTTATAAAACCTGCATGTATTCTCATCCCAAAAATATTAGATTTTAAAAGTGGGACTATAACTCACTTTCACAGATTTTTACTTCGTCGGGAAGTAAGACTTGGCCACTGGTTGATTTACGAACCTATAACAATATATACATATATATCAAAGTATATTCAAAATATATTTACAACACTTTTAATATATTTTGATGTTTTAAGTTTATTA
Source organism: Rutidosis leptorrhynchoides (assembly GCF_046630445.1). Taxonomy (NCBI): domain Eukaryota; kingdom Viridiplantae; phylum Streptophyta; class Magnoliopsida; order Asterales; family Asteraceae; genus Rutidosis; species Rutidosis leptorrhynchoides. Next base: position 249,424,923 of record NC_092336.1, read on the forward strand.
AGTCAGCTGTCCTCGTTAGTAACCTACAACTAGTTGTCCACAGTTAGATGTACAGAAATAAATCGATAAATATTATCTTGAATCAATCCACGACCCAGTGTATACGTATCTCAGTATTGATCACAACTCAAACTATATATATTTTGGAATCAACCTCAACCCTGTATAGCTAACTCCAACATTCACATATAGAGTGTCTATGGTTGTTCCGAAATATATATAGATGTGTCGACATGATAGGTTGAAACATTGTATACGTGTCTATGGTATCTCAAGATTACATAATATACAATACAAGTTGATTAAGTTATGGTTGGAATAGATTTGTTACCAATTTTCACGTAGCTAAAATGAGAAAAATTATCCAATCTTGTTTTACCCATAACTTCTTCATTTTAAATCCGTTTTGAGTGAATCAAATTGCTATGGTTTCATATTGAACTCTATTTTATGAATCTAAATAGAAAAAGTATAGGTTTATAGTCGGAAAAATAAGTTACAAGTCGTTTTTGTAAAGGTAGTCATTTCAGTCGAAAGAACGACGTCTAGATGACCATTTTAGAAAACATACTTCCACTTTGAGTTTAACCATAATTTTTGGATATAGTTTCATGTTCATAATGAAAATCATTTTCTCAGAATAACAACTTTTAAATCAAAGTTTATCATAGTTTTTAATTAACTAACCCAAAACAGCCCGCGGTGTTACTACGACGGCGTAAATCCGGTTTTACGGTATTTTTCGTGTCTCCAGGTTTTAAATCATTAAGTTAGCATATCATATAGATATAGAACATGTGTTTAGTTGATTTTAAAAGTCAAGTTAGAAGGATTAACTTTTGTTTGCGAACAAGTTTAGAATTAACTAAACTATGTTCTAGTGATTACAAGTTTAAACCTTCGAATAAGATAGCTTTATATGTATGAATAGAATGATGTTATGAACATCATTACTACCTTAAGTTCCTTGGATAAACCTACTGGAAAAGAGAAAAATGGATCTAGCTTCAACGGATCCTTGGATGGCTCAAAGTTCTTGAAGCAGAATCATGACACGAAAACAAGTTCAAGTAAGATCATCACTTGAAATAAGATTGTTATAGTTATAGAAATTGAACCAAAGTTTGAATATGATTATTACCTTGTATTAGAATGATAACCTACTGTAAGAAACAAAGATTTCTTGAGGTTGGATGATCACCTTACAAGATTGGAAGTGAGCTAGCAAACTTGAAAGTATTCTTGATTTTATGTAACTTGAACTTGTAGAATATATGAAGAAAACTTAGAACTTGAAGATAGAACTTGAGAGAGATCAATTAGATGAAGAAAATTGAAGAATGAAAGTGTTTGTAGGTGTTTTTGGTCGTTGGTGTATGGATTAGATATAAAGGATATGTAATTTTGTTTTCATGTAAATAAGTCATGAATGATTACTCATATTTTTGTAATTTTATGAGATATTTCATGCTAGTTTCCAAATGATGGTTCCTACATGTGTTAGGTGACTCACATAGGCTGCTAAGAGCTGATCATTGGAGTGTATATACCAATAGTACATACATCTAAAAGCTGTGTATTGTACGAGTACGAATACGGGTGCATACGAGTAGAATTGTTGATGAAACTGAACGAGGATGTAATTGTAAGCAATTTTGTTAAGTAGAAGTATTTTGATAAGTGTATTTAAGTCTTTCAAAAGTGTATAAATACATATTAAAACACTACATGTATATACATTTTAACTGAGTCGTTAAGTCATCGTTAGTCGTTACATGTAAGTGTTGTTTTGAAACCTTTAGGTTAACGATCTTGTTAAATGTTGTTAACCCAATGTTTATAATATCAAATGAGATTTTAAATTATTATATTATCATGATATTATCATGTATGAATATCTCTTAATATGATATATATACATTAAATGTCTTTACAACGATAATCGTTACATATATGTCTCGTTTAAAAATCATTAAGTTAGTAGTCTTGTTTTTACATATGTAGTTCATTGTTAATATACTTAATGATATGTTTACTTATCATAGTATCATGTTAACTATATATATATCCATATATATGTCATCATATAGTTTTTACAAGTTTTAACGTTCGTGAATCACCGGTCAACTTGGGTGGTCAATTGTCTATATGAAACATATTTCAATTAATCAAGTCTTAACAAGTTTGATTGCTTAACATGTTGGAAACATTTAATCATGTAAATATCAATCTCATTTAATATATATAAACATGGAAAAGTTTGGGTCACTACAGGTATACCTAGAAACTCTAGTTAATTATACCTATAATTTGTTTTAGTAATACAATTATGATGTTGAACATAATTTATGATTATGATTATTGTTTATGGAGTATGAATAATAATAATGATATAAACTAGTAATATAATTAAGTATGAAAATAAGTTGATTATGAATGTTGTTATGAAGTAAATTAAAATAGATTAAGATGAACATGATTATAATAAAAGTTTATGATTAAAAGTTAAAGATTAAGATTATGAATAAGCTATGGAATTAGTTTATGATTATGAATAATTTACTTTAAGTATTATGTTTAATAAGAATGATTATAATGAATATGATTAAAGAATAAAGAAAGATTAATGATGAATAATAAGATGGCTAAGTTAAAAGTATTAGATTAAGTTGTGAACTAGTTAATGATCAAGTATGAATTATGTATGAACATAAATCTTGCATGAATAATGATAAGTTTATGATTTTATGTTAAAGATTAATAAGTTATTAGGTTATGATTGATAAAAAGTTATGAGATAACCTAGAGAATATTTAGTAAATAAAAGCTATGATTTTATGTGCATGAGTTTGATTAATAAGTAATAATGATAATGATATGCATGCATGCATGCATACGTACGTATGTGCATGTATACATTATAGGTATATGTGTTTATGTATATGTAAATATATACATACGTGTATATGTATGTGTATATATGTATGTATCTGTACGTGTGTATGTATGAGTGTGTATGTGAAGGTATATAAACTTAGTAAACTTAAAAAGAAAAGTAATATAAGTATATATATATATATATATATGTACCATCTTTTTATTTATATATATCTAACACTTACATATAATATACATATATATCATATAGCTATAAACACATACATGGAGATAACAATAAAGAATATATATATATGTATGTATCACATAGGTGTATATTTATATATGTAACACATGTATTAGTGAGATTACTTAGTAGTTGATTAATTAAAGAATAATACTTTTATTAGTATAACTTATAAACCTAACTATATAGTAACACTATAAGTTACAGTAAGTATATTACCACCTATATATGTATATATAACTAATAAGTATATAAATAACTTGTTATGTGTATATGCTTATAACGTGAAGGTTATAATTAAAGGTAACGTACAAAGACTACAAACATCACTGCTACTTGTGGCCTAGGGTAATCCTTGTTACCATTATGGGAACCGCTTGTGGATTTTGAATGCCATGACTTATATTCTGGTCAAGAATCCTGGGCGCCCGGTAACAATAGATTATTCGAGTAACTTGCATGTTAGCAACGAAGTTTGGGTGAGTTTTCCATATTAATATAGTTTCTTTTGAGAAACAGAAACTTTTCTCGAAAATCATCACTATTAATATAGTTTTCTATATTAATAAACAAACTTTATGTCTGTTAGACATTAACTAATCAAAGATTATATCTCTAGGTTGAGATCTTCGAATTACATACTCTGTTCATACTTCTTGCATGGAATTTCTTACTTGCTACTAAGGTGAACTTCATAGCCCCTCTTTTTACTATTTCTTAACTGTTTTATAAACTATGGGGTGAGACACATGCTTGCTTTTAAAATGATTTACAATTAAGACACAAGTACCTAAATTATTTGATATGCAATTTCGTAAGACTTTTATTAAACATGTATTTATTGTTACATGTAAATCCCTGCCATAATATCGTTAATTGCTGGAATTGAAATTTTGCAAGCTTAATTATTGTGAGTAAGCCTATTGAGAGTGACGTCTCTACCCATTGGCGTAATCATCAAGGGGGTACATAATAATGATTGCCGACACCAGTACAGTGTCTGGGGTTAATGTTTAGTTTGATATTATAACTCATGGCATATTGAATATGTTGATATTTTAAATTAAATCTTGCAGTCTAAAACTTATTATGATTGTTAAACCTATGATGTTCACTCAACCTTTGTGTTGACATTTTAAGCATGTTTGTCTCAGGTGAAGATTAGCTTGTGCTGCCCTATGATGCTTAGTTAGCTGTTGCATTGTCCACATATTAGACTTATCATTTGTTATTTACACAAAAATTTCATTATGTAAAACATTATTATGTTTTCGATGCAAACTGAATTTTGTTAAAACGTCTCATTTAGAGTCATTCTCATTTATACATACTTGTGTTGTGATATTGTGAAGTCATATTTCCCCGGCCCTATTTGGGGGTATGACAGAGTGGTATCAGAGCCCAGGTTTGTTATAGAGAACCAGGATTTCATTTTATGTGTGCCTTATGTATTAGTTAGGTGCCTAAGCAATCTATAGGACTATAACCTTTCCTGGCTTAGTTTAAGTGCCTTTACTTTTTCATATTCATGCTTTAGTTTTTTAGTGTTTCCTTACTGTATGTTTCTTTTTATCTTGCCATTATATCTTTTCTTAGCAACCCTCTCGATACCCTGCTTCCTTTCCCGAGGATGTCATTTATGACTTCTGAATTTCGCGACATTTTCCATGTCAGTCATGTACATAACATTATTGTTATAATACCTACCGTGATGCCTTGGTTTACGAACCAAAAAATGTCTTTCTAGACTCATGAAGATTCTCTTCGTGCAATCTTTAGTACGTTGGGAAACGCTTTAGGATATGAACTCTTCAAGCGGCAAATGAGTTTTAGGTCCTTAGAAAGTTTTCTAATAAAAATTCTGTAGTTTGATCACATATCCTGACCTTATGAAGTGACTTTGGAATGGAAATATGAATTAGTGAAATATAATGACACCCGGCCAACGTGATTATATTACGGTAATTCATAAAGATATTCCAATATCATGACATATGGAATAGAAAGTGAATCAAAGAAAATTTCCAAACTACTTATTCAAAAATCTCAATGATATTACATGAATGGTAATCATCATGAGATTTGCAGATATATGAAGAGTTTGTTTCAACCAAACTATCTACCTCATACCCATGAGTAGATTAACAAATTCTCCTATGCCATAAACGTTGTAAAGCTTTGCATTCTTTCTTTTTTAAACAATCTATCTCTTTATCTTTGACGCTTAATATTCAAGGGGCTCGCTGGAAGGAAGGATGCATAATCTTAAGTGACCTGAAGTGACACCCCCAAAATTTCTTCGAAGCATGTCTTCTGTTATCTGTAATTACGTCCTAGTGTAGATTTTCATAAATCCATTAGGAAACCCGTTGAAGGTAAGCGACTGTAGTGACCCGAACTTTTCCATGTTTATATATATTAATTGAGATTGATGTTTACATGATTAAATGTTTCCAACATGTTAAGCAATCAAACTTGTTAAGACTTGATTAATTGAAATAGGTTTCATATAGACAATTGACCACCCAAGTTGACCGGTGATTCACGAACGTTAAAACTTGTAAAAAAACTATATGATGACATATATATGGTTATATATATAGTTAACATGATATTATGATAAGTAAACATATCATTAATTATATTAACAATGAACTACATATGTAAAAACAAGACTACTAACTTAATGATTTTGAAACGAGACATATATGTAACGTTTATCGTTGTAACGACATTTAATGTATATATATCATATTAAGAGATATTCGTACATCATAATATCATGATAATATAATAATTTAAAATCTCTTTTGATATTATAAACATTGGGTTAACAACATTTAACAAGATCGTTAACCTAAAGGTTTCAAAACAACACTTACATGTAACGACTAACGATGACTTAACGACTCAGTTAAAATGTATATACATGTAGTGTTTTAATATGTATTTATAAACTTTTGAAAGACTTCAATACACTTATCAAAATACTTCTACTTAACAAAAATGCTTACAATTACATTCTCGTTCAGTTTCATCAACAATTCTACTCGTATGCACCCGTATTCGTACTCGTACAATACACAGCTTTTAGATGTATGTACTATTGGTATATACACTCCAATGATCAGCTCTTAGCAGCCCATGTGAGTCACCTAACACATGTGGGAACCATCATTTGGCAACTAGCATGAAATATCTCATAAGATTACAAAAATATGAGTAATCATTCATGACTTATTTACATGAAAACAAAATTACATATCCTTTATATCTAATCCATACACCAACGACCAAAAACACCTACAAACACTTTCATTCTTCAATTTTATTCATCTAATTGAACTCTCTCAAGTTCTATCTTCAAGTTCTAAGTGTTCTTCATAAATTCCAAAAGTTCTAGTTTCATAAAATCAAGAATACTTTCAAGTTTGCTAGCTCACTTCCAATCTTGTAAGGTGATCATCCAACCTCAAGAAATCTTTGTTTCTTACAGTAGGTTATCATTCTTATACAAGGTAATAATCATATTCAAACTTTGGTTCAATTTCTATAACTATAACAATCTTATTTCAAGTGATGATCTTACTTGAACTTGTTTTCGTGTCATGATTTTGCTTCAAGAACTTTGAGCCATCCAAGGATCCATTGAAGCTAGATCCATTTTTCTCTTTTCCAGTAGGTTCATCCAAGGAACTTAAGGTAGTAATGATGTTCATAACATCATTCGATTCATACATATAAAGCTATCTTATTCGAAGGTTTAAACTTGTAATCACTAGAACATAGTTTAGTTAATTCTAAACTTGTTCACAAACAAAAGTTAATCCTTCTAACTTGACTTTTAAAATCAACTAAACACATGTTCTATATCTATATGATATGCTAACTTAATGATTTAAAACCTGGAAACACGAAAAACACCGTAAAACCGGATTTACGCCGTCGTAGTAACACCGCGGGCTGTTTTGGGTTAGTTAATTAAAAACTATGATAAACTTTGATTTAAAAGTTGTTATTCTGAGAAAATGATTTTTATTATGAACATGAAACTATATCCAAAAATTATGGTTAAACTCAAAGTGGAAGTATGTTTTCTAAAATGGTCATCTAGACGTCGTTCTTTCGACTGAAATGACTACCTTTACAAAAACGACTTGTAACTTATTTTTCCGACTAGAAACCTATACTTTTTTTGTTTAGATTCATAAAATAGAGTTCAATATGAAACCATAGCAATTTGATTCACTCAAAACGGATTTAAAATGAAGAAGTTATGGGTAAAACAAGATTGGATAATTTTTCTCATTTTAGCTACGTGAAAATTGGTAACAAATTTATTCCAACCATAACTTAATCAACTTGTATTATATATTATGTAATCTTGAGATACCATAGACACGTATACAATGTTTCGACCTATCATGTCGACACATCTATATATATTTCGGAACAACCATAGACACTCTATATGTGAATGTTGGAGTTAGCTATACAGGGTTGAGGTTGATTCCAAAATATATATAGTTTGAGTTGTGATCAATACTGAGATACGTATACACTGGGTCGTGGATTGATTCAAGATAATATTTATCGATTTATTTCTGTACATCTAACTGTGGACAACTAGTTGTAGGTTACTAACGAGGACAGCTGACTTAATAAACTTAAAACATCAAAATATATTAAAAGTGTTGTAAATATATTTTGAACATACTTTGATATATATGTATATATTGTTATAGGTTCGTGAATCAACCAGTGGCCAAGTCTTACTTCCCGACGAAGTAAAAATCTGTGAAAGTGAGTTATAGTCCCACTTTTAAAATCTAATATTTTTGGGATGAGAATACATGCAGGTTTTATAAATGATTTACAAAATAGACACAAGTACGTGAAACTACATTCTATGGTTGAATTATCGAAATCGAATATGCCCCTTTTTATTAAGTCTGGTAATCTAAGAATTAGGGAACAGACACCCTAATTGACGCGAATCCTAAAGATAGATCTATTGGGCCTAACAAACCCCATCCAAAGTACCGGATGCTTTAGTACTTCGAAATTTATATCATATCCGAAGGGTGTCCCGGAATGATGGGGATATTCTTATATATGCATCTTGTTATTGTCGGTTACCAGGTGTTCACCATATGAATGATTTTTATCTCTATGTATGGGATGTGTATTGAAATATGAAATCTTGTGGTCTATTGTTACGATTTGATATATATAGGTTAAACCTATAACTCACCAACATTTTTTTGTTGACGTTTTAAGCATGTTTATTCTCAGGTGATTATTAAGAGCTTCCGCTGTCGCATACTTAAATAAGGACAAGATTTGGAGTCCATGCTTGTATGATATTGTGTAAAAACTGCATTCAAGAAACTTATTTTGTTGTAACATATTTGTATTGTAAACCATTATGTAATGGTCGTGTGTAAACAGGATATTTTAGATTATCATTATTTGATAATCTACGTAAAGCTTTTTAAACCTTTATTGATGAAATAAAGGTTATGGTTTGTTTAAAAATGAATGCAGTCTTTGAAAAACGTCTCATATAGAGGTCAAAACCTCGCAACGAAATCAATTAATATGGAACGTTTTTAATCAATAAGAACGGGACATTTCAGTTGGTATCAGAGCGTTGGTCTTAGAGAACCAGAATTTTGCATTAGTTTGTCTTATCGAGTTTGTTAGGATGCATTAGTGAGTCTGGACTTCGACCGTGTTTACTTGAAAAATGATTGCTTAACAAATTTTGTTGGAAACTATATATTTTTAACATGTGAATATTATGTGATATATTAATCTCTTAACGCGTTTGATATTATGTGATAGATGTCTACCTCTAGAACAAGTTCCATTGACTCACCTAATAATAATGAAGAGTCAAATGTAAATTGGAATGATTCGTGGACTGATTCACAAGTTCCCGAAGAGGAACCAGAAGAAGAGTCGGAACCGGAAGGAGAATCGGAACCGGAAGAAGAATCGGAACCGGATGAAGAAATAGAACCGGTGGGGGAAATAATAAAACGGTTAAGTAAAAGAAAATCCTCAACCAACCGACCAAGGTTAATTATGGTCAATGGTGTTTCCGCCAAGGAAGCAAAATATTGGGTGGATTACCAATTCTCCGATGAATCGGATTCCGACGAGAATTCCGATGATGTTGTAGAAATTACCCCAACTGAATTTAAAAAGTCAAAAGAAAATAATAAGGGAAAGGGCATAAAAATAGAGAAATCTAATTCCAACCCCGATGAACTTTATATGTATCGTCAACCCCCGAAGTCCTTAAGTTGTAACAATGACCCGGGAACCTCTAAACCACCAGGTTTTTCTAAACCAATGTGGACAACGATGGCTCGTATTAGGGGAACATCATATATCCCTAGAAACTTGGCAAAACGAACCAAAACCGAAGAAGAAGAAACGAGCGAGTCGGAATAAGATAGTTGTATTCGTGTGGTGTAATATATGGAATATAGTGTTCTTATGCTTTATGATATATGTAAAAATTGCTTGTATTAATAAGTATTTTTTTTATGAATCTAACTCTTGTCTATTTTACAGTTTAAAAACACAAAATGGATAGACAACCCAATATTTTAAGAGACCTACCCGGAGACATGATTGATGAAATCTTGTCTAGAGTCGGCCAGAATTCTTCGGCACAACTATTTAAGGCGAGATCAGTTTGTAAGACATTCGAAGAACGTTCCAAGAATGTCTTGGTTTATAAGAGACTTTCGTTTGAAAGATGGGGGATATCACATTGGGAAACCCATAAGTTACGATGTGTTTACTTTGACGCATATATTGCGGGGAACCCAAATGCTATTTTACGCAACGGGTTAAGAAATTATTTTGACTCAATATATCCGAATATTGGACTTCGTGATTTAGAAAAAGCGGCTAACATGCAACATAAAGAAGCATGTTATGCTTACGGATTAGTAATGTTCGCTTCTCACCAAAGTGAGAACAAGAACATCGGGCTACAACTATTAAACAAAACGTTTCCACAAGTGACGGAGTCGGTAATTGGGGTAAGAAATGAGGTTTTTAGATTATTACGGGACTGTTGGACATTACGTAACCCTCGTCCCTTTGACGACGTTACAACACGCTGTCTTATCAATGGCCATAACGGTTATGTTGCACAAGACCAAGGATGGGAAGTAGTCCTAGTAAAACCAGAATGCATGACTTGTTTCTGGACGTATGAATTACGTGTCTTTATTGCCTTTGCTGAACGACTTGTGTACTAGCTAGAATTATCTTCAAAACTATCTTGTATCAAAGTTATTGTGTGCTATATTTCATGCTTTATGTAAAATAAGCGGTATTGTAAGTTTGTAAAATATTGTATAAAAGTTTGAACGCGAAATATTATTATAATCAGTTTTTCATATAGAATTGTAGTAGTTGAATTGTATATTAGCTACTAAGTATGAACTTAACGGGTAGGTACTACCCGAATTTAAACTTATAAAACGCTAATATGAAGAAAAAGCTTTTATAAATGAGTTCATATTATGCTACGAAATACTATTAACTACTCTTAATATTCTGTATGATTAACTTGTTTCATTTGACTATTTTGAAGGAAATGGCACCGACTACTCGACACACCGTGAATATGAATGAAGAGGAATTCCGTACTTTTCTAGCTTCAAACATAGCCGCAGTACAGGCTGCGCTACATACCAACAATAACCTTGGATCTAGTAGTACAGGAAATCGTGTAGGATGCACCTACAAAGAATTCACTGCCTGCAAGCCTTTGGAATTTGATGGAACCGAAGGGCCGATCGGATTGAAACGGTGGACCGAGAAGGTCGAATCGGTGTTTGCCATAAGTAAGTGTACTGAAGAGGACAAAGTGAAGTATGCTACGCATACCTTCACAGGTTCTGCGTTAACATGGTGGAATACCTATCTAGAGCAGGTGGGACAAGACGATGCGTACGCACTACCGTGGTCAGCATTCAAGCACTTGATGAACGAGAAGTACCGTCCCAGAACCGAGGTCAATAAGCTCAAGACAGAACTTAGAGGGTTACGAACCCAAGGATTTGATATTACCACGTACGAAAGACGATTCACAGAATTGTGCCTATTGTGTCCGGGAGCATTCGAAGATGAGGAAGAGAAGATCGACGCGTTTGTGAAAGGATTACCGGAAAGAATCCAAGAAGATATAAGTTCACACGAGCCCGCCTCCATACAACAGGCATGTAGAATGGCTCACAAACTAGTGAACCAGATTGAAGAAAGAATTAAAGAACAGACTGCTGAAGAGGCCAATGTGAAGCAAGTCAAAAGAAAGTGGGAGGAAAACGGTGATAAGAATCACCAATACAACAACAACATCAATTACAACAATAATCGCAACAATTATCCCAACAATCGTAACATCAATCGCAACTACAACAAACGGCCCAACAACAACAACAACAACAACAACAACAACAACAGCAACTACAACAATCATCCCAACAACAATAATAACCGCAACAACAACAACAATCAGAAGCAGCTATGCCAAAGGTGTGAAAAGAATCACTCGGGGTTCTGCACCAAATTTTGCAACAAGTGTAAAAGAAATGGTCATAGCGCGGCGAAGTGTGAGGTCTACGGACCAGGGGTTAATAGAACGAAAGGAACAAATGGTGTTGGAACGAGTAATGGTGGAGCAAGTAGTGTCGGAGCAAGTTATGCCAATGTAGTTTGTTATAAATGTGGAAAACCGGGCCACATTATTAGAAATTGCCCGAACCAGGAGAACACGAATGGACAAGGCCGCGGAAGAGTTTTCAATATTAATGCGGCAGAGGCACAAGAAGACCCGGAGCTTGTTACGGGTACGTTTCTTATTGACAATAAATCTGCTTACGTTTTATTTGATTCGGGTGCGGATAGAAGCTATATGAGTAGAGATTTTTGTGCTAAATTAAGTTGTCCATTGACGCCTTTGGATAGTAAATTTTTACTCGAATTAGCAAATGGTAAATTAATTTCAGCAGATAATATATGTCGGAATCGAGAAATTAAACTGGTTAGCGAAACATTTAAGATTGATTTGATACCAGTAGAGTTAGGGAGTTTTGATGTGATAATCGGTATGGACTGGTTGAAAGAAGTGAAAGCGGAGATCGTTTGTTACAAAAATGCAATTCGCATTATACGAGAAAAAGGAAAACCCTTAATGGTGTACGGAGAAAAGGGCAACACGAAGCTACATCTTATTAGTAATTTGAAGGCACAAAAACTAATAAGAAAAGGTTGCTATGCTGTTCTAGCACACGTCGAGAAAGTACAAACTGAAGAAAAGAGCATCAATGATGTTCCCATTGCAAAAGAATTTCCCGATGTATTTCCGAAAGAATTACCGGGATTACCCCCACATCGATCCGTTGAATTTCAAATAGATCTTGTACCAGGAGCTGCACCAATAGCTCGTGCTCCTTACAGACTCGCACCCAGCGAGATGAAAGAACTGCAAAGCCAATTACAAGAACTTTTAGAGCGTGGTTTCATTCGACCAAGCACATCACCGTGGGGAGCTCCTGTTTTGTTTGTCAAGAAGAAAGATGGTACATTCAGGTTGTGTATCGACTACCGAGAGTTGAACAAACTTACCATCAAGAACCGCTACCCACTACCGAGAATCGACGACTTATTTGATCAACTACAAGGCTCGTCTGTTTATTCAAAGATTGACTTACGTTCCGGGTATCATCAAATGCGGGTGAAAGAAGATGATATTCCAAAGACTGCTTTCAGAACACGTTACGGTCATTACGAGTTTATGGTCATGCCGTTTGGTTTAACTAATGCACCAGCTGTGTTCATGGACCTTATGAACCGAGTGTGTGGACCATACCTTGACAAGTTTGTCATTGTTTTCATTGATGACATACTTATTTACTCAAAGAATGACCAAGAACACGGTGAACATTTGAGAAAGGTGTTAGAAGTATTGAGGAAGGAAGAATTGTACGCTAAGTTTTCAAAGTGTGCATTTTGGTTGGAAGAAGTTCAATTCCTCGGTCACATAGTGAACAAAGAAGGTATTAAGGTGGATCCGGCAAAGATAGAAACTGTTGAAAAGTGGGAAACCCCGAAAACTCCGAAACACATACGCCAGTTTTTAGGACTAGCTGGTTACTACAGAAGGTTCATCCAAGACTTTTCCAGAATAGCAAAACCCTTGACTGCATTAACGCATAAAGGGAAGAAATTTGAATGGAATGATGAACAAGAGAAAGCGTTTCAGTTATTGAAGAAAAAGCTAACTACGGCACCTATATTGTCATTGCCTGAAGGGAATGATGATTTTGTGATTTATTGTGACGCATCAAAGCAAGGTCTCGGTTGTGTATTAATGCAACGAACGAAGGTGATTGCTTATGCGTCTAGACAATTGAAGATTCACGAACAAAATTATACGACGCATGATTTGGAATTAGGCGCGGTTGTTTTTGCATTAAAGACTTGGAGGCACTACTTATATGGGGTCAAAAGTATTATATATACCGACCACAAAAGTCTTCAACACATATTTAATCAGAAACAACTGAATTTGAGGCAGCGTAGGTGGATTGAATTATTGAATGATTACGATTTTGAGATTCGTTACCACCCGGGGAAGGCAAATGTGGTAGCCGATGCCTTGAGCAGGAAGGACAGAGAACCCATTCGAGTAAAATCTATGAATATAATGATTCATAATAACATTACTACTCAAATAAAGGAGGCGCAACAAGGAGTTTTAAAAGAGGGAAATTTAAAGGATGAAATACCCAAAGGATCGGAGAAGCATCTTAATATTCGGGAAGACGGAACCCGATATAGGGCTGAAAGGATTTGGGTACCAAAATTTGGAGATATGAGAGAAATGGTACTTAGAGAAGCTCATAAAACCAGATACTCAATACATCCTGGAACGGGGAAGATGTACAAGGATCTCAAGAAACATTTTTGGTGGCCGGGTATGAAAGCCGATGTTGCTAAATACGTAGGAGAATGTTTGACGTGTTCTAAGGTCAAAGCTGAGCATCAGAAACCATCAGGTCTACTTCAACAACCCGAAATCCCGGAATGGAAATGGGAAAACATTACCATGGATTTCATCACTAAATTGCCAAGGACTGCAAGTGGTTTTGATACTATTTGGGTAATAGTTGATCGTCTCACCAAATCAGCACACTTCCTGCCAATAAGAGAAGATGACAAGATGGAGAAGTTAGCACGACTGTATTTGAAGGAAGTCGTCTCCAGACATGGAATACCAATCTCTATTATCTCTGATAGGGATGGCAGATTTATTTCAAGATTCTGGCAGACATTACAGCAAGCATTAGGAACTCGTCTAGACATGAGTACTGCCTATCATCCACAAACCGATGGGCAGAGCGAAAGGACGATACAAACGCTTGAAGACATGCTACGAGCATGTGTTATTGATTTCGGAAACAGTTGGGATCGACATCTACCGTTAGCAGAATTTCCCTACAACAACAGCTACCATTCAAGCATTGAGATGGCGCCGTTTGAAGCACTTTATGGTAGAAAGTGCAGGTCTCCGATTTGTTGGAGTGAAGTGGGGGATAGACAGATTACGGGTCCGGAGATTATACAAGAAACTACCGAGAAGATCATCCAAATTCAACAACGGTTGAAAACTGCCCAAAGTCGACAAAAGAGCTACGCTGACATTAAAAGAAAAGATATAGAATTTGAAATTGGAGAGATGGTCATGCTTAAAGTTGCACCTTGGAAAGGCGTTGTTCGATTTGGTAAACGAGGGAAATTAAATCCAAGGTATATTGGACCATTCAAGATTATTGATCGTGTCGGACCGGTAGCTTACCGACTAGAGTTACCTCAACAACTCGCGGCTGTACATAACACTTTCCACGTCTCGAATTTGAAGAAATGTTTTGCTAAAGAAGATCTCACTATTCCGTTAGATGAAATCCAAATCAACGAAAAACTTCAATTCATCGAAGAACCCGTCGAAATAATGGATCGTGAGGTTAAAAGACTTAAGCAAAACAAGATACAAATTGTTAAGGTTCGATGGAATGCTCGTAGAGGACCCGAGTTCACCTGGGAGCGTGAAGATCAGATGAAGAAGAAATACCCGCATCTATTTCCAGAAGATTCGTCAACACCTTCAACAGCTTAAAATTTCGGGACGAAATTTATTTAACGGGTAGGTACTGTAGTGACCCGAACTTTTCCATGTTTATATATATTAATTGAGATTGATGTTTACATGATTAAATGTTTCCAACATGTTAAGCAATCAAACTTGTTAAGACTTGATTAATTGAAATAGGTTTCATATAGACAATTGACCACCCAAGTTGACCGGTGATTCACGAACGTTAAAACTTGTAAAAAAACTATATGATGACATATATATGGTTATATATATAGTTAACATGATATTATGATAAGTAAACATATCATTAATTATATTAACAATGAACTACATATGTAAAAACAAGACTACTAACTTAATGATTTTGAAACGAGACATATATGTAACGTTTATCGTTGTAACGACATTTAATGTATATATATCATATTAAGAGATATTCGTACATCATAATATCATGATAATATAATAATTTAAAATCTCTTTTGATATTATAAACATTGGGTTAACAACATTTAACAAGATCGTTAACCTAAAGGTTTCAAAACAACACTTACATGTAACGACTAACGATGACTTAACGACTCAGTTAAAATGTATATACATGTAGTGTTTTAATATGTATTTATAAACTTTTGAAAGACTTCAATACACTTATCAAAATACTTCTACTTAACAAAAATGCTTACAATTACATTCTCGTTCAGTTTCATCAACAATTCTACTCGTATGCACCCGTATTCGTACTCGTACAATACACAGCTTTTAGATGTATGTACTATTGGTATATACACTCCAATGATCAGCTCTTAGCAGCCCATGTGAGTCACCTAACACATGTGGGAACCATCATTTGGCAACTAGCATGAAATATCTCATAAGATTACAAAAATATGAGTAATCATTCATGACTTATTTACATGAAAACAAAATTACATATCCTTTATATCTAATCCATACACCAACGACCAAAAACACCTACAAACACTTTCATTCTTCAATTTTCTTCATCTAATTGAACTCTCTCAAGTTCTATCTTCAAGTTCTAAGTGTTCTTCATAAATTCCAAAAGTTCTAGTTTCATAAAATCAAGAATACTTTCAAGTTTGCTAGCTCACTTCCAATCTTGTAAGGTGATCATCCAACCTCAAGAAATCTTTGTTTCTTACAGTAGGTTATCATTCTTATACAAGGTAATAATCATATTCAAACTTTGGTTCAATTTCTATAACTATAACAATCTTATTTCAAGTGATGATCTTACTTGAACTTGTTTTCGTGTCATGATTTTGCTTCAAGAACTTTGAGCCATCCAAGGATCCATTGAAGCTAGATCCATTTTTCTCTTTTCCAGTAGGTTCATCCAAGGAACTTAAGGTAGTAATGATGTTCATAACATCATTCGATTCATACATATAAAGCTATCTTATTCGAAGGTTTAAACTTGTAATCACTAGAACATAGTTTAGTTAATTCTAAACTTGTTCACAAACAAAAGTTAATCCTTCTAACTTGACTTTTAAAATCAACTAAACACATGTTCTATATCTATATGATATGCTAACTTAATGATTTAAAACCTGGAAACACGAAAAACACCGTAAAACCGGATTTACGCCGTCGTAGTAACACCGCGGGCTGTTTTGGGTTAGTTAATTAAAAACTATGATAAACTTTGATTTAAAAGTTGTTATTCTGAGAAAATGATTTTTATTATGAACATGAAACTATATCCAAAAATTATGGTTAAACTCAAAGTGGAAGTATGTTTTCTAAAATGGTCATCTAGACGTCGTTCTTTCGACTGAAATGACTACCTTTACAAAAACGACTTGTAACTTATTTTTCCGACTAGAAACCTATACTTTTTTTGTTTAGATTCATAAAATAGAGTTCAATATGAAACCATAGCAATTTGATTCACTCAAAACGGATTTAAAATGAAGAAGTTATGGGTAAAACAAGATTGGATAATTTTTCTCATTTTAGCTACGTGAAAATTGGTAACAAATTTATTCCAACCATAACTTAATCAACTTGTATTATATATTATGTAATCTTGAGATACCATAGACACGTATACAATGTTTCGACCTATCATGTCGACACATCTATATATATTTCGGAACAACCATAGACACTCTATATGTGAATGTTGGAGTTAGCTATACAGGGTTGAGGTTGATTCCAAAATATATATAGTTTGAGTTGTGATCAATACTGAGATACGTATACACTGGGTCGTGGATTGATTCAAGATAATATTTATCGATTTATTTCTGTACATCTAACTGTGGACAACTAGTTGTAGGTTACTAACGAGGACAGCTGACTTAATAAACTTAAAACATCAAAATATATTAAAAGTGTTGTAAATATATTTTGAACATACTTTGATATATATGTATATATTGTTATAGGTTCGTGAATCAACCAGTGGCCAAGTCTTACTTCCCGACGAAGTAAAAATCTGTGAAAGTGAGTTATAGTCCCACTTTTAAAATCTAATATTTTTGGGATGAGAATACATGCAGGTTTTATAAATGATTTACAAAATAGACACAAGTACGTGAAACTACATTCTATGGTTGAATTATCGAAATCGAATATGCCCCTTTTTATTAAGTCTGGTAATCTAAGAATTAGGGAACAGACACCCTAATTGACGCGAATCCTAAAGATAGATCTATTGGGCCTAACAAACCCCATCCAAAGTACCGGATGCTTTAGTACTTCGAAATTTATATCATATCCGAAGGGTGTCCCGGAATGATGGGGATATTCTTATATATGCATCTTGTTATTGTCGGTTACCAGGTGTTCACCATATGAATGATTTTTATCTCTATGTATGGGATGTGTATTGAAATATGAAATCTTGTGGTCTATTGTTACGATTTGATATATATAGGTTAAACCTATAACTCACCAACATTTTTTTGTTGACGTTTTAAGCATGTTTATTCTCAGGTGATTATTAAGAGCTTCCGCTGTCGCATACTTAAATAAGGACAAGATTTGGAGTCCATGCTTGTATGATATTGTGTAAAAACTGCATTCAAGAAACTTATTTTGTTGTAACATATTTGTATTGTAAACCATTATGTAATGGTCGTGTGTAAACAGGATATTTTAGATTATCATTATTTGATAATCTACGTAAAGCTTTTTAAACCTTTATTGATGAAATAAAGGTTATGGTTTGTTTAAAAATGAATGCAGTCTTTGAAAAACGTCTCATATAGAGGTCAAAACCTCGCAACGAAATCAATTAATATGGAACGTTTTTAATCAATAAGAACGGGACATTTCAGCGACAACCACTCTCAAGGATTTCATTTGAATTTTCAAACGTCAATCTCATAAAACACCACTTTCACTATTACGTTCTCTGTGCTGAGACGGTCAATATCTCACTTGTCAGCAACAGCTTCACACATGAACATTTTGAATTCCAAGAACATATGCCCTAATAATAGTATTTAAATACAATAGATTTCATTACCTCGCAACATTGTTGCTTAAAAATAACCTAAAATTTTCAAAATTCCTTCACCCGATCTTCATCGATCTTTTTCCAACTCCTAACCTCCGGAATATGAAAATTCTGTTACCAATATTTTACACATACCATTTTACTGTGCGATCCTCTCAAAATTTTATAAAATAAATTTATTTACTACCATTCGTGCAAATTTTATAAATTGTATATATTTATATAATAAAGTAAATAAAATTTACCTTTACTGATTTTTGACTAGTACATATAAAATTATACTTTGACTTTTATAAATTAATTCTTTTATTCAAAAGATGTTTTACGTAAAATGGTACATGTTGTACATAACTCTAGTTTTACTAAGAACTTCGTTCCTTTCTACATTGTCACCTTAACGACTCAAACTTCTATAAAATTTTCATTGCTTGGTTATATAAAAATTTCCGTATTATTCTACACCACGTAGTAACCACAATTCCTCTTGCCCTTCGAAAACTTACCATTGAGTTCATCATCTAAAACTCTATATTCTCAGTAACTTTTCCCTTGTAAGGTTGACCGTTGGGAAGATTTTACTTCTGATATCTCACAGCTAAACCACAGCAACCTCGTAAAACGTCAATTCTATGATTTAATATCTTTTTGGCACAAGAAAGCATTTCTCAGATATTTCCACACCCGGTGTGACTATTCTTTGTAGCCAATGATTCATATTTATTTTTCATCCGCACTTAAACTCATAAGTGAATGATAGATCGACTCGCCATAGGTGCGAGAACGTCTTTCTCATCAAGAGATCACAGCTCATCTTATCCTCTGCGTAAGAACGAAACATGTTTCTTGCACTCATCAACTATTCTTTTTAGGATTGGATGTGGCAATACTTCACGGATAAAGGCTTGAAATAGAGCACTATTCCTATTGTTAAGATCCGTTGGAATTCACGTAGAGGCCCCGAGTATACCTGGGAACGTGATGACTAGATGAAGCGGAAATATCCACATCTATTCTCAACTGTTGATGCATCCGATAAGTCTTCCTGAAACTTCGAGATGAAGTTTAAATTAATGGGGATGTACTATAACAACCCTCACTTTTCCGTTTACCAGATTGCCCTTAGGGTTTCATTGTCATATTACGTGTATTAGCACTAGGGTTGTTATCAGAATACAGTAAATGGAGTAATTAATACTAAAACTCTAATATTATTTAAAACCCTAAACCTAACCCTATACATTAAATACTAAACCCTAATACCATTTAATATTAAATATTAAACCCTAACCCTAATACTAAATTAATAAAATAGACTACGTGTAATAGATTAAATGTGACTTTTATATGAACTAAACTAAATTAGAACTAAGAAAAATAAATAAAAGACATGACTCATAAATGAGGGACTAAATAAAAATGTATTTAAATAAATGTAACATTATTAATAAAAAATATATATAAATTATATAAATAAATATGAAATTGCTGGGAAAAAATATATAATTAATATGTATAAATCAATATAATCGGCTAATAAAATAAAAAAAAGGGGAAAAGCTTGATCACTAAGCAAAACCAAACCTAATCTAATCCTAACACTAGTTCTTGATCACCAAGTAACTTAGAATCCCAATCTTGATCCAACACTTGTTCATCCCTATATAAAGCCCATGATATTCCAAGTTTAACACCACAAATAAACCTCCAAAAATCCCTTGAGTTAGTCTACTCTTTCCAGCCTGTTTCCTTCTCTCATTGTCGACTAAACAAACCACAAAAATCTCATCTGCAGTCGACTAAAGCAGCCTGCAAAAACCTGATGTGCAGTCGACTGTAACCACCATCAAAGCAGCCTGCTTTCGGTTACCTGATACAGCCTTTAAACTCCACTTGTTGCTGCTATTTTCCTACTGTATTCGCCATCAAAACAGCTCAAGATTAAACATGTGTTACTGATATTTCTGCTGTCTTTTCGAGCCATAACAGGCTGCTAATTGCAGCTGCAACTTGTCACCTTTTACAGCCCCCAAAGTGCTCCTGTTGCAGCAAGTTTTCGTGATCAAACAGCCTCTCCAAGTCAATTTTACTTGCTGTACTACTGCTGCTGCGTTTTTCTACTATTTCTGTTGTGACAAAACAGGCCCAAGAACACTTTGCTTGGGTCAAAATTGTTGCTGGGTTCTGCTCCTGTTTCGTTCCACATTCATCATCCTTTTTCTTGATCATAATCTTCTAAAGGTATACCTAGAAACTCTAGTTAATTATAACTATAATTTGTTTTAGTAATACAATTATGATGTTGAACATAATTTATGATTATGATTATTGTTTATGGAGTATGAATAATAATAATGATATAAACTAGTAATATAATTAAGTATGAAAATAAGTTGATTATGAATGTTGTTATGAAGTAAATTAAAATAGATTAAGATGAACATGATTATAATAAAAGTTTATGATTAAAAGTTAAAGATTAAGATTATGAATAAGCTATGGAATTAGTTTATGATTATGAATAATTTACTTTAAGTATTATGTTTAATAAGAATGATTATAATGAATATGATTAAAGAATAAGGAAAGATTAATGATGAATAATAAGATGGTTAAGGTAAAAGTATTAGGTTAAGTTGTGAACTAGTTAATGATCAAGTATGAATTATGTATGAACATAAATCTTGCATGAATAATGATAAGGTTATGATTTTATGTTAAAGATTAATAAGTTATTAGGTTATGATTGATAAAAAGTTATGAGATAACCTAGAATATATTTAGTAAATAAAAGCTATGATTTTATGTGCATGAGTTTGATTAATAAGTAATAATGATAATGATATGCATGCATGCATGCATGCATACGTATGTATATGCATGTATACATTGTAGGTATATGTGTATATGTATATGTAAATATATACATACATGTATATGTATGTGTATATATGTATGTATATGTACGTGTGTATGTATGAGTGTGTATGTGAAGGTATATAAACTTAGTAAACTTAAAAAGAAAAGTAATATAAGTGTATATATATGTACCATCTTTTTATTTATATATATCTAACACTTACATATAATATACATATATATCATATAGCTATAAACACATACATGGAGATAAAAATAAAGAATATATATATATATATATATATATATATATATATATATATATATATATATATATATATATATATATATATATATATATATATGTATGTATCACACAGGTGTATATTTATATATGTAACACATGTATTAGTGAGATTACTTAGTAGTTGATTAATTAAAGAATAATACTATTATTAGTATAACTTATAAACCTAACTATATAGTAACACCATAAGTTACACTAAGTATATTACCACCTATATATGTATATATAACTAATAAGTATATAAATAACTTGTTATGTGTATACGCTTATAACGTGAAGGTTATAATTAAAGGTAACGTACAAAGACTACAAACATCACTGCTACTTGTGGCCTAGGGTAATCCTTGTTACCATTATGGGAACCGCTTGTGGATTTAAAATGCCATGACTTAGATTCTGGTCAAGAATCCTGGGCGCCCGGTAACAATAGATCATTCAAGTGACTTGTATGTTAGCAACGAAGTTTGGGCGAGATTGTACAACATCTTTATTAAGAATTATAACCCGAACATTTTTAAACTAGAAGCTTACTATAGGTGGAAGTTTTCCATAAATAGTACTCCGTTCATACTTCTTGCATGGAATTTCTTACTTGCTACTAAGGTGAACTTCATAGCCCCTCTTTTTAATATTTCTTAACTATTTTGTAAACTTTGGGGTGAGACACATGCTTGCTTTTAAAATGATTTACTATTTAGACACAAGTACCTAAATTATTTGATATGCAATTTCGTGAGACTTTTATTAAACATGTATTTATTGTTACATGCAAATCCCCGCCATAATATCGTTAATTGCTGGAATTGAAATTTTGCAAGCTTAATTATTGTGAGTAGGCCTATTGAGAGTGACGTTTCTACCCATTGGCGTAATCGTCAAGGGGTACATAATAATAATTGCCGACACCCGTACAGTGTCTGGGGTTAAAATTTAGTTCGATATTATAACTCATGGCATATTAAATATTTTGATATTTTGAATTAAATCTTGTGGTCTAAAACTTATTATGATTGTTAAACCTATGATGTTCACTTAACTTTTGTGTTGACATTTTAAGCATGTTTGTCTCAGGTGAAGATTAGCTTGTACTGCCCTATGATGCTTAGTTAGCTGTTGCATTGGAATCCACATATTAGACTTATCATTTGTTATTTATACATAAATTTCATTATGTAAAACATTATTATGTTTCTGCTGCAAACCAAATTTTGTTAAAACGTCTCATTTAGAGTCGTTCTCATTTATACATACTTGTGTTGTGATATTGTGAAGTCATATTTCCCCAGCCCTATTTGGGGGTATGACAGTTTTTATACTGTAACATAATTAATATACGATTTTAATTTAACCTTGATCTAATATTGATTATTATTAAGTCAACATCTTTATTAATAAGTATAATAAATTTATAATATACTTATGTAATAATAGGTAATTATAATACAAGGTTATTAATTAAAATATGTAATAACAAACTATATAAATTAAATGTGGCACTTTTATAAAATATAAAAGTATAAGGTGAATAAATAAATAAATTAAATTCTAAGGGTTATTTATATAAATAAATAAAAAAATAGAAAATTTATTTTATATATATATTTATTAAATTTCGGTTAATAAAAAATAATAATAATAAAAGATAAAACAATTTTTTTATACAAGTATTCTAGAATTTTCCAAGTGAAGAATATGCCAAGAATATGCCAAACTTGTTCTTAAAGAAAAAGATATTATCAAATCTTTAAGATAAGACCAAATCTGCTAAAATAAATAAAAAAGATTTTATCCATAAATAAATGGAACATTCTAGAGCATATTCCATAATAAACTTCCTAATTAAACCTTAACATGTTCTTAAAGAAAAAGTTACCTAACCCTAATCTTTACCCTATAAATAGACCCCATAGCTCCTTAGTTTTTTATTCATTCCAAACCCAAAAACACCTACCAAAAAATTCTCTCTCTCCCCCTCCTCTCTCCTTAATTTCGGCCGACCGAAATCATCACCACCACCATCGGCTATTTTTTTTGGCCGACCACCACCACACGCCGCCTTGAGCCGCCGTAGCTCCGGCCACCGCCACCGCCGTCGGATTTTCACTTTTTCGTTTCGTTCATCTCCTTTTGAGGTAGATCTATTTTTTTAACTCGTTTTATTAAAACATAACATATTAAGATGAATACATCAAGTATCTTTAATTATTAAACTTGCTAATCTTGTTTTAAGGATAATTAAATTCGTATTTATTAAAACATTAATTTTTCAGAAACTGAAAAGGTTTTATTTTCTTATTTTGAGTTCATATTTGGATTCCTCTTTCAAAACCGTTCAAAACGCATATATGGAACAAACTTTTTCGATTTAAAACGAGTTAGTTATGATTAAAACAAGATTTTGAATCCAATACTTCTTACATACGGGATTTTGTATAATTTTTCATTATAATAATATTTTTATATCTTTATAAGGTAAGTGTAATATATTTAATTAATATATTATAACTATCTTGTTTTAAAAGATAAATACAAAGATTTTGTATATCTTTTATATTTAGAAAGTATCTATTACTATAAATATATTTTGAATTAATGGATATAAATATTTGAATATTTATATAAAATTATATTATTAATATATATTTAATATATTAATATTATTACACTTAAGTAATTATAATATATTTATAATTATTAAACTTATAATATAGCTTAACTATATATTATACGTTGGTATAATTTAAACTATAATCACAACAAGATAACATACGACTTTTAAATTTCACAGCTACCTACGGTCTTAATAGGATTATGTCTAGGTTGCATTTAAGGGACAAGCTTGTGGATCTCGAATGTCATGATTTAGTTTTTGATCAAGAGTCCTGGACCCCCGGTTACACCTGGTCATTCCGGACTTATTTGATAGCATCGAAGTTTGAGCAAAGTTATATTAACATCAAATGTAATAATAGTGGAAACATAAACATATGTTTAGTCAATCCTTAATATACTTAGGATTCTTCATTTTTCAAATGGACAAATTTCTGATTAAGCCTATATATCTCTAGGTTGAAGGCCTGGTATATACTCTGGTTCTTTTCATTAGTGGAATTATCTTCATCTTCGATTTAAGGTGAACTCATAGCCCCGCTTTTACATATTTTATTGTATTTTATAAATCTTGGGGTGAGACACATGCTTACTTTTAAATGATTTACAATTTAGACAAAAGTGCCTAAACTTCTTGATATGCAACTTCGTGAGATTATTAACTTGTATTCTTACATGCAAATCCCCACCATAATATTGTTAATTGCTGGAATTAAAATGTTGCAAGCTTAATTATTGTGAGTAGGCCTATTGAGAGTGACGTCTCTACCCATTGACCGATTGTCAAGGGGGTACATAATAATGATTACCGACACCCGTACAGTGTCATGGGTTAATGTTTAGCTCGATATTATAACTCATGGAATATTGAATATTTTGATGTTTTGAAATAAATCTTGTAGTCTAAACTTATTAATTATTAAACCTATGATGTTCACTCAACCATTGTGTTGACATTTTAAGCATGTTTATCTCAGGTGAAGAATAGCTTATGTGCTGCCCTATGTTGCTTGCTTGCTGTTGCATTGGAGTCCACATTATTTACATTTTATCATTTGTTAAACATTGATTACTTTTGGGTTTACCATGTAAAACATTTCGCTTTCCGCTGCAATTGAATTACTGATTTTATTAAACATCTCATTTAGAGTCGTTCTCGTTTATATAACTGTGTAATGATATTGGAAAAGTCATTTTTACCCCCGACCCTATTTGGGGGGTATGACAATAAGCTTAATGTGAATCCTGGTATCCCACCAGTATGTCAAAAGAAAAGAGGAATGGCTCCTAAACGGACAAAGTTTTTGAGACAAGAAGTTAGAAATTTGGTAGATGCTGGAATATTGCGAGAAGTCAAATATCAAACTTGGGTAGGAAATCCAGTGATGGTGAAGAATCCAGATAATACATGGAGGATGTGTGTTGATTTCACGGATATCAATAAAGCTTGTCCAAAAGATAACTACCCTTTACCAGAAATAGACTGGAAAGTAGAATCTTTAAGTGGATACCAGTTTAAGTCTTTTTTGGATGCTTATAAGGGATATCACCAAATTCCAATGGCAGTAAGGGATTAAGATAAAACAGCTTTTCATACGGCAGACGAAATTTTTTGCTATATAAAAATGCCTTTTGGGTTAAAGAATGCAGGGGCAACTTACCAGTGTGTCATTAATATGGTATTTAAAGATTAAATAGGCAGGAATGTGGAAGCCTATGTTGATGATATTGTTATTAAAAGTCACACAGAGAAGAGCATGCTTAGGGATACTCTTGAAACTTTTGAGTCATTACTAAAGGTTAACATGAAATTGAACCCTAAGAAGTGTACTTTTGGAGTTCAAAAGGGTAAATTTTTAGGCCATATTGTTACAGAGAGAGGAATTAAGGCAAATCTAAAGAAGATTCAAGCAATTGAAAATATGGCATCTCCAAAAATAAAAAAGGAAGTGCAAAGCTTAAGTGGGAGATTGGCAGCTTTAACAAGATTTTTATCTAGAGCAGCAGATCGTTCATTACAATTCATGAAGGGTTTAAAAAGTTGTTTAAATAAAAAATATTTTGTGTGGACGGAGGACGCTGAAACAGCTTTTCAAGATGTTAAACGACTTTTAAAAGAGTCACCAACGTTAACTGCACCAGTAGCAAGAGAAACATTAATTTTATATATGGCAGTGTCAACAAAGGCCATAAGTTCAGTTCTAATAGTAGAGCGGAATGGAGTGCAAGTGTCAATATACTTTGTCAGTAAGATATTACAGCAAAGTGAAACCAATTATCCGCCCATCGAAAAATTGGTATACGCTCTAGTACATACAACTAGACGACTCAGGCGGTATATTCAAGGACATCCAATTCTTGTCCTAACAGACCAACCAATAAAGCAAATTTTGAAACATCCAGAAACATCGGGAAGCTTAGCAAAATGGGCAATTGAGTTGGGGGAGTATGAAATCAATTTTTCACCTAGACATGCAGTTAAAGGGTAAATTTTGGCAGATTTTCTTCTAGAAATAATTGAAAAAGTAGATTATTCAAGAGATACCAAAAGCAGTATTTATATGTGGGAGTTGCATACTGATGGAGCATCAAGTGAAGAGGGAGTTGGTGCAGGATTCGTGCTTACAAGTCCAGAAGGAGAAGAACATACATATGCACTTAAATTTTGTTTTTATGCATCAAATAATAAAGCAGAGTATGAGGCATTGCTTTCCGGCCTCCGCATAGCGTTTGAAATGAGAATAAAGCATTTATGTGCTTATGTGGATTCCCAAATTGTTGCACAGTAAGTTAATGGGATGTTTGAAGCAAAAGACATATCAATGAAACGATATTAACAGTTGGTTGAGAAAATTTCCAAGAATTTTGAAACTTTGGAGGTTGTGCAAATACAAGAAATAAGAACAAAAAAGCAGATGTGTTGAGCAAGATAGCAAAATTAACATTTGATCATTTGCATATGAAAGTTTTGGTAGAAGTTTTGAATGATAAGTCCATTTATGAAAAGATGATAGTAGCAACCGTTGAGGAAGGAGGATCGTGTTGGATGACTCCTTACATGAAGTATTTGCAGGACGGAACACTTCTAGACGACGTCACAGAAGCCAGATGGATAAAGGTAAGTGCTCCGCTCTATGTATTAGAGAATGGCGTGCTCTACAGAAAGTCTTTTAACGGTCCAAATTTGAGGTGTTTAACACCACAACAAGCTGCAGATGTGGTGAAAGAAATGCATGATGGTTTGTGTGCACCGCATTCTGGTTATAGAACCATTGTGGCTCAAATTATGAGATAAGGGTATTATTGGAAGACAATTTACAGGGATACGACATAAACAATTAAAGTATGTGATGCATGTCAGAGGCACAGAACCGTCCGACGTTTGCCAAAATATGATTAAATTTCAGTGTCATCTGCATGGCCATTTTGCAAATGGGCAATTGACATAGTAGGACTTTTTCCAAGAAGTGTTGGCAATGCAAAATTTTTGGTAGTTGCAATCGATTTTTCACCAAATGTGTTGAAGCAAAGGTGTTAGTACGGATAACGGCTGAAAACATCAAAAAGTTTGTATGGAATGATATTGTATGCAGGTATGGTTTGCCAAATGAAATTGTATGTGATAATGGTAAGCAGTTTGCAGATAATCCATTTAAAAGTTGGTGTGAGGAGTTAAGCATTAAACAAACATTCACCTCTGTTGCTCACCCAAAAGCAAACAGCCAAGTTGACGTTACAAACAAGGAAATTGTAGCTGGCATAAAGGCTAGATTGGGTTTAAGTCAGACAAAACGGATAGATGAAGTGCCATATATTTTGTGGGCTCACCGTACAGCACCTAAATGGAGCACGGGTGAAACACCGTTCAACTTGGTATATGGCACTAACGCAGTAATACCAGCTGAGATCTGTGTGCCAACACAAAGGGTTTTGGCATTTGATGTAGAAAAAAATTCATCAGTCTTGCGTGAAAACTTGAATTTATTGGAAGAAAGGCGTATCATGGCCGCTATCCGTCAAGCGGATGCTAAACAGCGAATGGAAAAATACTATAATAAATGGGTCAGACATGTACAATTCAGGGAAGGTTATTTGGTATTGAGGGTTAATGAAGAAAGCAGACAAGCAAAGCAAGGGAAGATGGGGTCACGATGGGAAGGGCCGTACAAAATCATAAAAGCACATCCTAATGGATCATATACCCTTGCAGCGCCCTCTGACGAGGAATTACAACGAACATGGAATGCAATGAGTTTAAAGAAATTTTATGCGTAGTATTGCATATTCAAATAGCCTGATCAACTATTGTGAATATGAGATGCAATCATAAATGTCAAAATTTCTTTAAGAAATAAGAATTCAAACAATTATTCTTATAGCATACTGTTCATAATTTTTATCTGGCCATGAATTTTTAATCAGATGTCACAAAGCTGTGTGTCATCCCTGCCCGCATAAGAGAAGTTTATTCTCGGTGGCAGAAGTTCAATCATAAACAAAAGGTTGAAATGGCAGCGGATGACGTAGAACTCCGCTGAGCATCCAGGCAATAGATTGTATCTACGACCATCATGATGTAAAATACTAAAAATAGTACATGGTTAGCCACCATTTTTTATTGTTATAATCAAGCATATAAAGCTTTAACAAAATTAATACAAAGTATTCAAATACACACACACACACACACACACACACACACACACACACACACACACACACACATATATATATATATATATATATATATATATATATATATATATATATATATATATATATATATATATATATATATATATATATATATATATATATATATATATATATTTGGCATTGATATTTGAAACCAAATACAGGCAATACATATCAAAGTTTCAAATTTAATACATCATCATTGACGTAGCAGGGTTATTACACACATTTTCTAATTCAGGAAACGTTAAGTGTTCTATTTGCTCACCTACTATTTTGACCCTATCAATAGCATCTGGTTTTAGTTCAGAAATAATGCTATCAGGCAATGATTCAGGAAAGTTGGGCGCATGCTTCTTCAATGTATCTAAAAACCTTATCTGTTCAGTGTCTAATGCAACGGTGATAAAATCATCAAACGGCTTTGTTAAGTTTTCAGAAGCAAAAGCATTTTTTACAATCTGAGGGATGCCTACGTCAAGTCGCCTAATCTCATCTTGACTTGCTTGTAGTTTTTCCTTTAAGGCATTTTCAGAATTAGTCAATGTTTCAATTTTATGAAGGTACCATTTTTCTTTTGTTGCCATCTCAATAACACGAGCGTCTGCAGAATGCTTAGCAGCAATAGCAACATCTAGCTCAAGTTTAAAAGTTTTCATCAATTTAGAATCCTTCTCAATCTTTTCTGACTTATCCCGAACTCGATCAGGGCGTTCTAAACGTTTCAAACAATCAAACTCTGAAGCAATATTCCAGATAATACCTTGAGCTTGACAATTTCAAGCATCGTCATCTGATAAGTTTTCGAAAAAGTAAAGAAGTGAAGGAGATACCATGGCTCCAAGATACTTCATAAAATCCTCATAACTACCTGGAGGACCTGCAAGAAGAGATTATAGACAAGATGTATCTAAATTTTGGAGACTGATTTGTGAGATGCTTTCACCAATGGTGTTACGCTGGACGGGGGCGGAAGAGCAAGCCTTTTTTGTGCTTCTCCTTCAGAAGGACCAACTGAATCAATATAACAGTTTTTATTTATAAAAATTTTCTAGTCGAGAAGCGATGATACGAAATTCAAAGATTGATATCTAAAAGGTTCAACATTGTAATAGCCACCATTACTGGGCATGTGTTAAAAGCAAAACAGATTCTCTTCTACAATGGATTCAAAAGAAACGTTACCGGCTGCACGACGCTTGCGAGAATTTGATCGAATTAGAGCT
The DNA here is from genome assembly GCF_046630445.1 of Rutidosis leptorrhynchoides. Taxonomy (NCBI): domain Eukaryota; kingdom Viridiplantae; phylum Streptophyta; class Magnoliopsida; order Asterales; family Asteraceae; genus Rutidosis; species Rutidosis leptorrhynchoides. The sequence goes on from NC_092336.1 coordinate 249,455,421, forward strand.
GAATCATCCACATGTTCATTATCTGATAAACTTTTTTCAAGAGTTTCATCTACCATTTTCTCTGAAGAAAATAGTAACTCCTCATACTTAAGGTGACGCGAGGCGGTGAGCGGAGTGGTGACTGAAATAACAATATATCAGATATATCATACAGTAGAAGTGAATATACAGGCAAGTTATAAATGTCAATTTTAAACATAACTTTGTTCTTCAGCCTAACAACAACACAGCCACGAGCATCTGCATCCCACTCTGCATTAACTGAACATAGAGACAACATGTGTTCTGGGTAGTGACGGTTAGGGATTTTCTCTTTCTTCATCACATTCAATAGTTGTCGTTCATCTTTTGACAATTTAGGATGGATAATTGTGGGAGTATCGAGTGAAGTGTGCCAGTTGCGAGCTTTTAATGCACTACTGGGGATGATATCGCTGTTAATAAAGAAGAAACTGTCTTGCCAAATTTCTGGAACATCGTTGCAGGTAAGAAGGAATCCATTCATGTGTGTAATACATAACCATCCTTTTTCGTTTGGCTTAACAGTAGCAAGGTGATAAAAGATTCGAACAGAAGGTGTAATGTCGCGAGCACGACAATACATTTCGAAAAGTAAAATTTTTCGAATCGATAAGGGTTTAAATTGACCAACGCTTACGTCGTAAAAACTACAGACATTCAAATAGAATGTTGTAAAGGAAATTCGAAGAAGAGAATAGAATAATGAACGACCATAAATGGCAACTTTGCTAGAAGGAGGATTAGATGCACGTTTATGAGAAAGGGGGATTACGACATCGGTCCTAAAAATTTTTGGGGAATAAAGGTAGAAGTGTCTTCATCAGTTCAGAATTACCAACAAGGTAACCAGAATATCCACATCTCTTGAAGCATCCATGGATTCTTTCTCGATTAATTGTCATGTGGGAGCAGTTCTCATCATTAAATCCTAGGATCCTCCTAATCACAGTCTTAGAAACAACAATCTCGTTCCCTTGAACAGTACTAACGATCTTAGCTTCATCCTCTGATAAATCAAGAGCCACATTCGTCTAGAATTCCCTTTGGTGGCTGTAGTATGCTGTACATTGAGTAGAAATGGCAGTATGGATCCTTGATCGCCTAAGAAAATCGACAATCTCTACAAAGTGGTCACCTTTCTCAACAATAGTTTCATAGAGAGCAACTTGGTTGTTCTGATCACCCATTTCTAAGATAATCTCGGGTTGAGCAGGTGGGTTAACAGGATTAACCTGATGATTCTGTACTTGCTCCCTTTGAGCTTCTTGGTTAACAACTGGAACATTTGCTTGTGGTTTAGCCATTTGTAGTATCTTAACAAACTGAAACATCAACAGAAAAGTTAGAAACAGAAGCCATATATCATAAATCATCAAAGCATTCGCAACAAAGTGTCATAAACTCATTTAACAAGACAAAATGTGCTAGTGGTACTGTCACACGTGCAGCTGAGAAGTCAGTCGTGCAAGTAACATGGTCACTCGTGTCACTATTGACATGTTTGAGCAAGAACATGGTTTCAGACAAGGTACACGGTTGAGGCAACATGTATAAGCGAGTGAGTCAACCGTGTGGTGACTCGTACGGTTAAGTACACGTGTCAGCTCAGACAAACGAGTGAGCAGCCAAATAAAAACAAGTGATATCAAACGAGTGGGCTCATATGTTCACACGGTTAAGCCTTAACCGCGTACTGACTCGTGCGAGTCATGTCCCACACGTGCGAGTGAGGTCACTCGTGCATGTCTGATGAAACCAATATTAAATGTTATTATTTAAATGAACAGGATTACATGTTTGTGTGTTTTAGGGACCGATTTACATCACAATAGCAAACTTAGGTACCGTTTAACACAAAACAACATCAAACAATCATCAAAGCACAATGCAATTACACAAAATTCGACTTATAACCCACTAGGGTTTTGACACATTCAAACACAAAATTAACCAACGAAAAATCGATGAAATTGTACCTAACTAGTGGCGCTGTGATCGGCTTTTGATGCTTAACAAACCCTACGGTGGGATACTTGAATGGTGAGAATTGAAATTTGAGAGCAAAGTGGGCGTGGAAGTGCAAGTGTGAGCGACTGTGCTCAGCATCCCCTATTTATACTCTTGTGCTCAACTGTACGGTTGAGCACACGATTCACCTTCCAATCGCGTGCCTCACAGTCAATTGTGCGTGTGACCCAGAAGACTATGGATAAGTCTAGAACATGGTCATCCGTACGGTTAACCTCAAACGTGTGGTAACTCGTATGGTTCACACTTCAAGCGTGCGAGTGAGCCACTTACGTAAATTCAAATTTTCACAAACTTAGGATTTCGACTCATTTGTCAATCTTAGAGTTAACTAGCACCTTCAATTTGAGTCATAAATCACTAATCTATGAAGAAATGATCATTAATACTTAGGCAATCCAAACATCTTAACCTAAATGAGGTTATTACTCCAAACTCACTGTTTCACATGACTAAGTCCTACAGTGTAATGTCATCTTAATGTTACTAACATCTTAGATCAATAAAATCCTTTAAACAATCACAAGCTCTACAAACTTCTATCTTATGGATTTGGTTGCCAGAAATATCTTGATCTCAACTAAGTTCTTTCAGATGTCATTTTGTATTCAGAGGATAATCAGAAAACAAAGGAAAGATAGAATCTTTATAAATTTTCCGAGATGTAATGTCATGCAACTAAAAATATGCAAATGAAAGACATTCTATCATGAAATGCAATAACATGCAAAACCAAAATCTTTTTGTTGTTTTACGGTTCTCAATGCAAACTATTTAACAAAAAGATAAGCAAAACATTTAAATCCACATTCTTTTTGTGAGCAAGATGATTAACAATTTAAAAATGGAACAGAACTGACATATTGAATCAACTTCTGTTGTTCATTGCCAATTGTCCAGTCTATATCTATTATCATGCAATTACTGATATCAATCCTCATTAAACATGAACAAATTCATTCCAGACATTTCGACAATCATGTTGGCATTAATTACTTGAACACTAGAAAGCACTGATTTTTGAGATCACGCTAAGTTCATTAATCCTTGATTCTTTCATCACTTATGATTATGCATTTCTATTAGGGTGTCAATTCATTACGCGTAACATTTCGTTATCTCTATCCATGTACTTCATTCAAATTGAACAGAATGGTTCTCACGGCATTTTGAATAACCCTGTCAGCCTTTGGCTTCTACCAATATGTTAACAATCTTCAATCAAGTTGGCTCGACTGATCTCAAAATATATTGGATTATACGAATAGGTGAATTATTTACCGCGGGGATTGGTCTACAGTTAAAGCGGACTTGCCTGATGACCAGTCGTTACACGAAATAAATCTCAAGGCCTTTAACTTCTTTATGTTCAAGTTGTCATGGAAAACGGAATCGAAAGATAAACTTTCGTTTATATAATATTTAGAGTATATCTAGGTAAGTATCTTTCCAACTTACAGTCTTAATAGGTATAACTCTAAATCGTAGACGACAAGAATCTTGATAGTTCAGTGTGAATGTCGTGATTAAACAATTCAAGCTGCGCGGGGGCGTCAAACTAAGAATGATCTGAGTTCTTTATGAGCACATCATGAATCAGCATTCTTCAAACTTTCAGGGCTTTGCCATCTTGATACGCCAATTATTATTGACATTGATTTTCTTTTGATATTTTACTTTTTTAGCATATTACTGTCTTTTGATATATTGATTTTGAGGCCATCATTAATGGATTTTCCATTGTTATGCATGAACTCATGTTTCTTTGTTGTGTGCTTAGATTACTCGAAGGTGTTCTCCCTTAAATGCTTGAACGGTCTGCAATAAAGAATCATACTTTTCAACTTTAAGCAAGAAGGAATACATACTTCAACATACACTAAGTTTTCTCTGTATTTTTAGGGTTTAGTTTCGATTATAAAGTCTTAAGCCCGTGACAACGTGGTATGCACCAACCAAACAGATAATCCTCAACCCCTTAAATGATCTATTGAATGTCCCAATCATAGCTATGAAGCTGAATTGGTAGAGCAACGTTGAATATTGCTTGGGGACATTCAACACCAACTTTCTCTAACGATTATCAATTATGATAGGGGATACCCTCTGCAGTGCCCCGTCCTAATTCACCTGGACGAAGTCTTCAACAGATGGTCCCATAGTGAGGTTCTGACCTCTATATGCCATGAACGACTCCATGTAATATCTCTATAATGAGCAAATGCACAGCGGAAGATTTCTTTCATACCTGAGAATAAACATGCTTAAAAGTGTCAACCAAAAGGTTGGTGAGTTCATTAGTTTATCATAAATAATTATTTCATAATTTTGATAGACCACAAGATTTATTTTCAAATATTATGCCAGTCTGCTCACGGCTAAAAATCATTCATATGAAGAACACCTGATGGGAATACGGAAAGTGCAAAACAATCTCACCGGCGGTAGCTAATGCAAAAATGGAAAAACAATCTCACCGACGTGTAGTGACCCGAACTTTTCCATGTTTATATATATTAAATGAAATTGATATTTACAGGATTAAGTGTTTCCAACATGTTAAGCAATCAAACTTGTTAAGACTTGATTAATTGAAATAGGTTTCATATAGACAATTGACCACCCAAGTTGACCGGTGATTCACGAACGTTAAAACTTGTAAAAAACTATATGATGACATATATATGATTATATATATAATTAACATGATATTATGATAAGTAAGTAAGTATCTCATTAGGTATTTTAATAATGATTTATATACATAAAATTGTGTTTATTGAATTAAGAAACTCGAAACGATATATATATAACGATTATCGTTATAACAACGTCTTACTAATTACATATGAATCATATTAAGATATTGTTACACTATGTTTAATCATGATAAATGATAAGTAAACATGTCATTATGTATATTAACAATGAACTACATATGTAAAACAAGACTACTAACTTAAGAATTTCGAAACGAGACATATATGTAACGATTATCGTTATAACAACATTTAACTGTATATATATCATAATAAGATATATTAATATATCATAATATCATGATAATGTAATAATTTAACATCTCTTTAGATATAATAAATAATGGGTTAACCACATTTAACAAGATCGTTAACCTAAAGGTTTCAAAACAACATTTACATGTAACGACTAATGATGACTTAACGACTCAGTTAAAATGTATATACATGTAGTGTTTTAATATGTATTCATACACTTTTGAAAGACTTAAAGACACTTATCAAAATACTTCTACTTAACAAAAATGCTTACAATTACATCCTCGTTCAGTTTCATCAACAATTCTACTCGTATGCACCCGTATTCGTACTCGTACAATACACAGCTTCTAAATGTATGTACTATTGGTATCTACACTCCAATGATCAGCTCTTAGTAGCCCATATGAGTTACCTAACATATGTGGGAACCATCATTTGGCAACTAGCATGAAATATCTCATAAAATTACAAAAATATTAGTAATCATTCATGACTTATTTACATGAAAACAAAATTACATATCCTTTATATCTAATCCATATACCAACGACCAAAAACACCTACAAAAACTTTCATTCTTCAATTTTCTTCATCTAATTGATCTCTCTCAAGTTCCATCTTCAAGTTCTAAGTGTTCTTCATAAATTCTACAAGTTCTAGTTTCATAAAATCAAGAATACTTTCAAGTTTACTAGCTCACTTTCAATCTTGTAAAGTGATCATCCAACCTCAAGAAATCCTTGTTGTTTACAGTAAGATATAATTCTAAATCAAGGTAATACTTATATACAAACTTTGATTGAATTCCTATAACTATCTTAATTCGAGTGATAATCTTACTTGAACTTGTTTTCGTGTCATGATTCTACTTCAAGAACTTTCAAGCCATCCAAGATCCTTTGAAGCTAGATCATTTCTTGTCACTTCCAGTAGGTTTACCTACTAAACTTGAGGTAGTAATGATGTTCATAACATCATTCGATTCATACATATAAAACTATCTTATTCGAAGATTTGAACATGTAATCACTAGAACATAGTTTAGTTAATTCTAAACTTGTCCACAAACAAAAGTTAATCCTTCTAACTTGAATTTTAGAATCAACTAAACACATGTTCTATATCTATATGATATGCTAACTTAATGATTTAAAACCGGAAAACACGAAAAATACCGTAAAACTGGATATACGCCGTCGTAGTAAAAACTATGATAAACTTTGATTTAAAAGTTGTTCTTCTGGGAAAATGATTTTTCTTATGAACATGAAACTATATCCAAAAATCATGCTTAAACTCAAAGTGGAAGTATGTTTTCCAAAATGGTCATCTAGACGTCGTTCTTTCGACTGAAATGACTACCTTTACAAAAATGACTTGTAACTTATTTTTCTGACTATAAACCTATACTTTTTATGTTTATATTCATAAAATAGAGTTCAATATGAAACCATAGCAATTTGATTCACTCAAATCGGATTTAAAACGAAGAAGTTATGGGTAAAACAAGATTGGATATTTTTTTATTGTTGTAGCTACGGGAAATATTGTAACAATTCTATACAAATCATATTCTAGCTAACTTATATTGTATTATACATGTATTCTAATGTAATCTTGGGATACCATAGATACGTATGCAAATTTTTTGACATATCATATCGACCCATGTATATATATTATTTGGAACAACCATAGACACTCTATATGCAGTAATGTTGGAGTTAGCTATACAGGGTTGAGGTTGATTCCAAAAATATATATACTTTGAGTTGTGATCTAGCCTGAAACGTGTATACACTGGGTTGTGGATTGATTCAAGATAATATATATCGATTTATTTCTGTACATCTAACTGTGAACAACTAGTTGTAGGTTACTAACGAGGACAACTGACTTAATAAATTTAAAACAGTAAAACGTATTAAAAAAGTTGTAAATATATTTTGAACATACTTTGATATATATGTACATATTTGTTATAGGTTCGTGAAACGACCAGTGGACAAGTCTTAATTCCCGACGAAGTAAAAATCTGTGAAAGTGAGTTATAGTCCCACTTTTAAAATATAATATTTTGGGATGAGAATACATGCAGTTTTATAATTGTTTTACGAAATAGACACAAGTAATTGAAACTACATTATATGGGTGAATGATCGAAGCCGAATATGCCCCTTTTGCTTGGTAACCTAAGAATTAGTAAACCGATCTACTAATTGACGTGAATCCTAAAGATAGATCTATTGGGCCTAACGAACCCCATCCAAAGTAGCGGATTCTTTAGTACTTCGAATTCGTTTATATCATGTCCGAAGGATTTCCTGGAATGATAGGGGATATTCTTATATGCATCTTGTTAATTTCGGTTACCAGGTGTTCACCATATGAATGAATTTTATCTCTATGTATGGGATGTATATTGAAATATGAAATCTTGTGGTCTATTACTATGATTTGATAATATATAGGTTAAACCTATAACTCACCAACATTTTTGTTGACGTTTTAAGCATGTTTATTCTCAGGTGATTATTAAGAGCTTCCGCTGTTGCATACTAAAATAAGGACAAGATTTAGAGTCCATGCTTGTATGATATTATGTAAAAACTGCATTCAAGAAACTTATTTTTGATGTAATATATTCTTATTGTAAACCATTATGTAATGGTCGTGTTTAAACGGTATATTTTAGATTATCATTATTTCATAATTTACGTAATGCTTTTTAAACCTTTATCGATAAAATAAAGGTTATGGTTGTTTTAAAAATGAATGCAGTCTTTGAAAAACGTCTCATATAGAGGTCAAAACCTCGCGACAAATCAATTAATATGGAACATTTATAATAATATAACTATAATTAATGTTATAATTTGTATATACATAATTAATAATAATAATTAATAATAATGATATTGATAATAATAATATGTTAACACTATTAATAATCAAAAATAATAATAATAATAATAATAATAATAATATTAATAAGGATATTAATAATTAATATAACGACTTACATATAATAAATTTTATATTATACATTTAATGATACTAATAATACTAATAATAATGTATTAATTATATTTTATCTTACAGTTTAAATTTAATATTTTAACACCACATTTTATTAATTATATCTTATTTATATTATGTATTGAATATTTAATCTTTATACTTTTATAAATGTTACAATATAATAGCTATTAATAGAAATCGTTACGTATATATATCTATATAGATTCAATACAACATTATGTATCTATAATTATTTTAATAATAACTTACTTATTTTATTTTTTATTTTACAGTTTTAATTCTAGTTGATTAATATATAATTTATTAATTCAGAATATTATATATACTCACATACATACATGTCTATTTACAAATAATGTTCTTGAATCATCAGGCATGGTCAAAGAGTAACAGATTAACTGAATATAATTTCAAACTTTCTAAACTCAATATTACAGATTTTGCTTATCGTGTCGGAAATATATAAAGATTAAGGTTTAAATTTGGTCGAAAATTTCCGGGTCATTACATTTGATATTGTGTGATAGATGTCTACCTCTAGTACAAATCCCATTGATTCACCTAATAATAATGAAGAGTCGAATATATTTTGGGAAGATTCACAAATTCCCGAAGAGGAACCGGAAGAAGAGGAACCAGAAGAGGAGGAACCGGAAGAAGAGGAATCGGAAGAGGAGGAACCAGAAGAAGAAGAGGTTCCGGAGGAAGAAATATTGATACCTATAGTAAATCGATTAAATAAAAGAAAATCCTCAACCAACAGACCAAAGTTAATAATGGTCAATGGTGTTTCCGCCGAGGAAGCAAAATATTGGGAAGATTACCAATTTTTCGATGAATCTGATCCCGATGAGGATTCCGATGATGTTATAGAAATTACCTCGACCCAATTTAATAAAGCGAAAGAAAATAATAAGGGAAAAGGTATAAAAATAGAGAAACCCGATTCCAACCCCGATGAACTTTATATGTATCGGCAACATCCGTATTTCCTAAAATGTAACAATAACTAGGGAACCTCTAAACCACCAGGTTTTTCTAAACAATTATGGAAAACGACGGCTCGTATTAGAGGAACACCATATATTCCTAAAAAATTAAGAAAACGAACCAAGTCCGAAGAAGAAGAAACCAGTAATTCAGATTAGAGGGTTGTAATCATGTTGTGTATTATATGTATTGTAGTGTGCTTGTACTTTTATGTTCTATGTAAAAATTGCTTGTATTTATTGTTATTACGAATCTAATCCTTGTCTATTTTACAGTATAAAAACAAAATGGACGTTAAGGGTAGACAACCGAATATTTTAGAAGACCTACCAGAGGATATGATTGAGGAAATCTTGTCTAGAGTCGGTCAGAATTCATCAGCACATTTAGTTATGGCGAAATTAACTTGTCAAACATTTAAAAGACTTTCTAGAAATGCCTTAGTTTATAAAAGGCTTTCCTTTGATAGGTGGGGTATATCACATTGGGGAGACCGTAAGTTACGCCGTGTTTTCTTTAAAGCATTAAATGCAGGGAACCCAAATGCAATTTTACGCTACGAGTTAAGAACCTATTTTGACTCAACATATCCCAACATAGAATTTCGTGAATTAGAAAGAGCTTCTAATATGCAACATAAAGAAGCATGTTATGCTTACGGATTAGTGATGTTCGCTTCTTACCAAAGTGAGAAAAAGAACATCGGATTGCAACTTTTAAATAAAACCTTCCCACAAGTGACGGATTCAGTAGTTGGGGTGAGAAACAAGGTTTTTAGATTATTACGGGGCTGTTGGACATTACGAAACCCTCGTCCTTTTGACGACATTACAACATGCTGCCTAGCCAATGGTCATAACGGTTATTTTCCATAAGACCAAGGATGGGAAGTCATCTTAGTAAAATCAGAATGCATGACTTGTTTCTGGACTTATGAATTACGTGTCTTTATTTCCTTTGCTGAACAACTTGCGTATTAACTAGATTTATCTTCAAAATTGTCCTGTATCATAGTGTACTATATTTCATGTTATATGTAATATAGCAAAGTTGTAAGTTTGAAGAATATTTGTATGTGATATATTATTATAATCAGTTTTTCATATGGAATTGTAGTAGTTGAATTGTATATTAGCTACTAAGTATGAACTTAACGGGTAGGTAGTACCCGAATTTAAACTTATAAAATGCTAATATGAAGAAAAAGCTTTTATAAATGAGTTCATATTATGCTACGAAATACTATTGACTACTCTTAATATTCTGTATGATTAACTCGATTCAGTTGGCTATTTTGAAGGAAATGGCATCGACTACTCGACACACCATGAATATGAGCGAAGAGGAATTTCGTACCTTTCTTGCTGCAAACATAGCCGCAGTACAGGCTGTGCTACATACCAACAATAACTCTGAATCTAGCAATGCAGCTAACGGCGCAAGAAATCGTGTAGGATGCTCCTACAAAGAATTCACTGCCTGCAAACCTTTGGAATTTGATGGAACCGAAGGACCAATTGGATTGAAACAGTGGACCGAGAAAGTCTAATCGGTGTTTGCCATAAGTAAGTATACTGAAGAGGACAAAGTTAAGTACGCTACGCATACCTTCACAGGTACTGCGTTAATGTGGTGGAACACCTATCTTGAACAGGTAGGACAAAATGCTGCTTACGCACTACCGTGGTCGGCATTCAAGCAATTGATGAACGAGCAGTACCGTCCTAGAAACGAAGTCAATAAACTCAAGGCAGAACTTAGAGAGTTACGAACACAAGGGTTCGACGTTACCATATATGAATGACGATTCATAGAGTTGTGCCTATTGTGTTCGGGAGCATTCGAAGATGTAGAAGAGAAGATCGACGCGTTTGTAAAAGGGTTACCAGTAAGGATTCAAGAAGATGTGAGTTCACACGAGCCCGCTTCTATACAGAAGGCAAGTCAAATGGCTCATAAACTCATAAATCAGATTGAGGGAAGAATTAAAGAGCAGTCGGCCGAAGAAGCCAACACGAAACAACTCAAGAGGAAGTGGGAGGAAAACGGTGACAAGAGTCACCAGTACAACAACAACAACAATTACAACCACAATCGCAACAACTATCCCAACAACCGCAACAACAATCGCAACAATAACCGCAATCCTAACAATAACTACAACAAACATCCCAACAACAACAACTACAACAACCGTTTCAACAATAATAACAATCCCAACAACAACCTCAATAACAACAACAGCAACAAAAACCAAAAACAGCCATGTCATAGGTGTGAAGAAAATCATCAGGGGTTTTGCACAACATTTTGCAATAGGTGTAAAATAAATGGTCATAGCGTGACAAAGTGTAAGGTCTACGGACCAAAGTTTAACAGAACTAAAGGAACAAATAATGTCGGAAAAAGTAATGCCGAAACGAATAGTGTCGGAGCAAGTAATACCAATGCTGTTTGTTATAAACGTGGAAAACCGGGCCACATTATTAGAAATTGCCCGAATCAGGGGAATACTAATGGGCAGGGCCGTGGAAGAGTTTTCAATATTAATGCAGCAGAAGCACAGGAAGACCCGGAGCTTGTTACGGGTACGTTTCGTATTGATGATAAATCTGCGTATGTTTTATTTGATTCGGGTGTGGATAGAAGCTATATGAGTAGAAAATTTTTTGCTAAATTAAGTTGCCCATTGACGCCTTTGGATAGTAAATTTTTACTCGAATTAGCAAACGGTAAATTAATTTCAGCAGATAATATATGTCGGGAGAGAGAAATTAAACTGGGGGATGGAACGTTTAAAATTGATTTAATACCAGTCGAGTTAGGAAGTTTTGATGTAATAATTGGCATGGACTGGTTGAAAAAGGTGAGAGCAGAGGTCGTTTGTTACAAAAATGCGATTCGCATTATGCGTGAAAAAGGAAAACCTTTAATGGTGTACGGAGAAAAGAACAACGCGAAATTAAATATTATTAGTAGTTTGAAGGCGCAAAAACTAATAAGAAAAGGTTGTTACGTCATTCTAGCACACATCGAGGAAGTTAAACCTGAAGAAAATAACATCAGTGATGTTCCCGTCGCAAAAGAATTTCCCGATGTATTTCCGAAAGAATTACCGGGATTACCCCCACATTGATCCGTTGAATTTCAAATAGACATTGTACCAGGAGCTGCACCAATAGCTCGTGCTCCATATAGACTCGCACCCAGCGAAATGAAAGAATTACAAAGTCAGTTACAAGAACTTTTAGAGCGTGGTTTCATTCGACCAAGCACGTCACTATGGGGAGCTCGTGTTTTGTTTGTCAAGAAGAAAGATGGTACATTTAGGTTTTGTATCGACTACCAAGATTTGAATAAACTTACCATCAAGAACCGCTACCCACTACCGAGAATCGACGACTTATTTGATCAACTACAAGGCTCGTCTGTTTATTCGAAGATCGATTTACGTTCTGGATATCATCAAATGCGGGTGAAGGAGGATGATATTCCAAAGACTGCTTTTAGGACGCGTTACGGTCATTACGAGTTTATGGTTATGCCATTTGGATTGACTAACGCACCAGCTGTGTTCATGGTCCTCATGAACCGAGTGTGTGGGCCATATCTTGACAAGTTTGTTATTGTTTTTATCGATGACATACTTATTTACTCGAAGAATGATCAAGAGCACGAAGAACATTTAAGAAAAGTGCTAGAGTTGCTGAGAAAAGAAAAACTGTACGCTAAGTTTTCAAAGTGTGCATTTTGGTTGGAAGAAGTTCAATTCCTCGGTCACATAGTGAACAAAGAAGGTATTCAGGTGGATCCAGCAAAGATTGAAACCGTTGAAAAGTGGGAAACCCCGAAAACTCTAAAACACATACGTCAGTTTTTAGGACTAGCTGGTTACTACGGAAGGTTCATCCAAGACTTTTCCAGAATAGCAAAACCCTTGACTACATTAACGCTTAAAGGGAAGAAATTTGAATGGAAAGATGAACAAGAGAAAGCGTTTCAATTGTTAAAGAAAAAGTTAACTTCGGCACCTATATTGTCATTACCTGAAGGGAATAATGATTTTGTGATATATTGTGACGCCTCAAAGCAAGGTCTCAATTGTGTATTAATGCAACGAACGAAAGTAATTGCTTATGCGTCTAGACAATTGAAGATTCACGAACAGAATTATACGACACATGATTTTGAATTAGGCGCGGTTGTTTTTGCATTAAATACTTGGAGGCACTACTTATATGGGGTCAAAAGTATTATATATACCGACCATAAAAGTCTTCAACACATATTTAATCAGAAACTACTGAATATGAGGCAGCGTAGGTGGATTGAATTGTTGAATGATTACGACTTTGAGATTCGTTACCACCCGGGTAAGGCAAATGTGGTAGAGGAAGCCTTGAGCAGAAAGGACAGAGAACCCATTCGAGTAAAAGCTATGAATATAACGATTCACACTAACCTTACTACTCAAATAAAGGAGGCGCAACAAGGAGTTTTAAAAGAGGGAAATTTAAAGGATGAAATACCCAAAGGATCGGGGAAGCATCTTAATATTCAGGAAGACGGAACCCAGTATAGGGTTGAAAGAATTTGGGTACCAAAATTTGGAGATATGAGAGAAATGGTACTTAGAGAAGCTCATAAAACCAGATACTAAATACATTCTGGAACGGGGAAGATGTGCAAGGATCTCAAGAAACATTTTTGGTGGCCAGGTATGAAAGCCGATGTTGCTAAATACATAGGAGAATGTTTGACGTGTTCTAAGGTCAAAGTGGAGCATCAGAAACCATCAGGTCTACTTCAACAACCTGAAATCCCGGAATGAAAATGGGAAAACATTACCATGGATTTCATCACTAAATTGCCAAGGACTGCAAGTGGTTTTGATACTATTTGGGTAATAGTTGATCGTCTCACCAAATCAGAACACTTCCTGCCAATAAGAGAAGATGACAAGATAGATAAGTTAGCACGACTGTATTTGAAGGAAGTCGTCTCCAGACATGGAATACCAATCTCTATTATCTCTGATAGGGATGGCAGATTTATTTCAAGATTCTGGCAGACATTACACCAAGCATTAGGAACTCGTCTAGACATGAGTACTGCCTATCATCCACAAACTGATGGTCAGAATGAAAGGATGATACAAACGCTTGAAGACATGCTACGAGCATGTGTTATTGATTTTGGAAACAGTTGGGATCGACATCTACCGTTAGCAGAATTTTCCTACAACAACAGCTACCATTCAAGCATTGAGATGGCGCCGTTTGAAGCACTTTATGGTAGAAAGTGCAGGTCTCCAATTTGTTGGAGTGAAGTGGGGGATAGACAGATTACGGGTCCGGAGATAATACAAGAAACTACCGAGAAGATCATCCAAATTCAAAAACGGTTGAAAACCGCCCAAAGTCGACAAAAGAGCTACGCCGATATTAAAAGAAAAGATATAGAATTTGATATTGGAGAGATGATCATGCTTAAGGTTGCACCTTGGAAAGGCATTGTTCGATTTGGTAAACAAAGGAAATTAAATCCATGGTATATTGGACCATTCAAGATTATTGATCGTTTCGGACCAATAGCTTACCGACTTGAGTTACCTCAACAACTCGCGGCTGTACATAACACTTTCCACGTCTCGAATTTGAAGAAATATTTTGCTAAAGAAGATCTCACTATTCCGTTAGACGAAATCCAAATCAGCGAAAAACTTTAATTCATCGAAGAACCCGTCGAAATAATGGATCGTGAGGTTAAAAGACTTCAACAAAACAAGATACCAATTGTTAAGGTTCGATGGAATGCTTGTAGAGGACCCGAGTTCACCTGGGAACGAGAAGATCAGATGAAAAAGAAATACCCGCACTTATTTCCAGAAGATACGTCAACACCTCCAACTACTTAAAATTTCGGGACGAAATTTATTTAACGGGTAGGTAGTGTAGTGACCCGAACTTTTCCATGTTTATATATATTAAATGAAATTGATATTTACATGATTAACTGTTTCCAACATGTTAAGCAATCAAACTTGTTAAGACTTGATTAATTGAAATAGGTTTCATATAGAAAATTGACCACCCAAGTTGACCGGTGATTCACGAACGTTAAAACTTGTAAAAAACTATATGATGACATATATATGATTATATATATAATTTACATGATATTATGATAAGTAAGTATCTCATTAGGTATTTTAACAATGAGTTATATACATAAAATTGTGTTTATTGAATTAAGAAACTCGAAACGATATATATAATGATTATCGTTATAACAACGTCTTACTAATTACATATGAATCATATTAAGATATTGTTACACTATGTTTAATCATGATAAATGATAAGTAAACATGTCATTATGTATATTAACAATGAACTACATATGTAAAACAAGACTACTAACTTAAGAATTTCGAAACGAGACATATATGTAACGATTATCGTTGTAACAACATTTAACTGTATATATATCATACTAAAATATATTAATATATCATAATATCATGATAATGTAATAATTTAACATCACTTTAGATATAATAAACAATGGGTTAACAACATTTAACAAGATCGTTAACCTAAAGGTTTCAAAACAACATTTACATGTAACGACTAACGAAGACTTAACGACTCAGTTATAATGTATATACATGTAGTGTTTTAATATGTATTCAGACACTTTTGAAAGACTTCAAAACACTTATCAAAATACTTCTACTTAGCAAAAATGCATACAATTACATCCTCGTTCAGTTTCATCAACAATTCTACTCGTATGCACCCGTATTCGTACCCGTACAATACATAGCTTCTAAATGTATGTATTATTGGTATATACACTCCAATGATCAGCTCTTAGCAGCCCATGTGAGTCACCTAACACATGTAGGAACCATCATTTGGCAACTAGCATGAAATATCTCATAAAATTACAAAAATATTAGTAATCATTCATGACTTATTTACATGAAAACAAAATTACATATCCTTTATATCTAATCCATATACCAACGACCAAAAACACCTAAAAACACTTTCATTCTTCAATTTTCTTCATCTAATTAATCTCTCTCAAGTTCCATCTTCAAGTTCTAAGTGTTCTTCATAAATTCTACAAGTTCTAGTTTCATAAAATCAAGAATACTTCCAAGTTTACTAGCTCACTTCCAATCTTGTAAAGTGATCATCCAACCTTAAGAAATCCTTGTTGTTTATAGTAAGATATCATTCTAAATTAAGGTAATACTCATATACAAACTTTGATTCAATTCCTATAAATATAACTATCTTAATTCGAGTGATAATCTTACTTGAACTTGTTTTCGTGTCATGATTCTACTTCCAGAACTTTCAAGCCATCCAAGATCCTTTGAAGCTAGATCATTTCTTATCACTTCCAGTAGGTTTACCTAATAAACTTGAGGAAGTAATGATGTTCATAACATCATTCGATTCATACATATAAAACTATCTTATTCGAAGATTTGAACATGTAATCACTAGAACATAGTTTAGTTAATTCTAAACTAGTTCGCAAACAAAAGTTAATTATTCTAACTTGACTTTTAAAATAAACTAAACAAATATTCTATATCTATATGATATGCTAACTTAATGATTTAAAATCGGAAAACACGAAAAACACCGTAAAACTGAATATACGCCGTCGTAGTAACACCGCGGGCTGTTTTGGGTTAGTTAATTAAAAACTATGATAAACTTTGATTTAAAAGTTGTTCTTCTGGGAAAATGATTTTTCTTATGAACATGAAACTATATCCAAAAATCATGGTTAAACTCAAAGTAGAAGTATGTTTTCCAAAATGGTCATCTAGACGTCGTTCTTTCGACTGAAATGACTACCTTTACAAAAATGACTTGTAACTTATTTTTCCGACTATAAACCTATACTTTTTATGTTTATATTCATAAAATATAGTTCAATATGAAACCATAGCAATTTGATTCACTCAAATCGGATTTAAAACGAAGAAGTTATGAAACCATAACATTTGTTGTAGCTACGGGAAATATTGTAACAATTCTATACAAATCATATCCTAGCTAACTTATATTGTATTATACATGTATTCTAATGTCATAGACAATTATGCAAATGTTTTGACATATCATATCGACCCATGTATATATATTATTTGGAACAACCATAGACACTCTAGTTTCCTATACAGGGTTGAGGTTGATTCCAAATATATATATACTTTGAGTTGTGATCTAGCCTGAGATGTGTATACACTGGGTCGTGGATTGATTTAAGATAATATATATCGATTTATTTATGTGCATCTAACTGTGGACAACTAGTTGTAGGTTACTAACGAGGACAGCTGACTTAATAAATTAAAACAGTAAAACGTATTAAAAATGTTGTAAATATATTTTGAACATACTTTGATATATATGTACATATTTGTTATAGGTTCGTGAATCGACCAGTGGACAAGTCTTACTTCCCGACGAAGTAAAAATCTGTGAAAGTGAGTTATAGTCCCACTTTTAAAATCTAATATTTTGGGATGAGAATACATGCAGTTTTATAAATATTTTACGAAATAGACACAAGTAATTGAAACTACATTATATGGGTGAATGATCGAAGTCGAATATGCCCCTTTTGCTTGGTAACCTAAGAATTAGTAAACCGATCTACTAATTGACGCGAATCCTAAAGATAGATCTATTGGGCCTAACGAACCCCATTCAAAGTACCGGATGCTTTAGTACTTCGAATTCATTTATATCATGTCCGAAGGATTTCCCGGAATGATAGGGGATATTTTTATATGCATCTTGTTAATGTCGGTTACCAGGTGTTCACCATATGAATGAATTTTATCTCTATGTATGGGATGTATATTGAAATATGAAATCTTGTGGTCTATTATTATAATTTGATAATATATAGGTTAAACCTATAACTCACCAACATTTTTGTTGACGTTTTAAGCATGTTTATTCTCAGGTAATTATTAAGAGCTTCCACTGTTGCATACTAAAATAAGGACAAGATTTGGAGTCCATGCTTTTATGATATTATGTAAAAACTGCATTCAAGAAACTTATTTTTGATGTAATATATTCTTATTGTAAACCATTATGTAATGGTCGTGTGTAAATGGTATATTTTAGATTATCATTATTTGATAATCTACATAATGCTTTTTAAACCTTTATCGATAAAATAAAGGTTATGGTTTTTTTAAAAAGAATGCAGTCTTTGAAAAACGTCTCATATAGAGGTCAAAACCTCGCGACGAAATCAATTAATATGGAACGTTTATAATCAATATGAACGGGACATTTCACGACGGTAGCTAATGCAATCAATATGCAAAACAATCTCACCAACGGTAGCTAATGCAATCAAAATGCAAAACAATCTCACCGATGGTAGCTAATGTAATCTTTATAGAAATCGAAGCACTGAATCCAGATAATTCAATCATAGAATGTAGTTAATGTACTTGTGTCTATTTTGTCAAACATTTATAAAACAGCGCATGTATTCTCAGTCCCAAAAATATATATTGCAAAAGCATTTAAAAAGGGAGTAATGAAACTCACGCAAAATCAGTTTTAGTATTTGTATTCATTTCATAAAAAAGGTTATAAAACAACGCATGTATTCTCAGCCCAAAAATGTAAATTTGCAAAGAAATTAAAAAGGGAGCAAATGAAACTCACGATACGATATTTTGTAGTAAAAATATGCATACGACGAAACTGAACAATGCAAGGTTGACCTCTGATTCACGAACCTATATCAGGTATATATTTTAATACATATAATGAGCATGTAATAGTAATTAACTATTTTCTATATTAATTATATATCATATTACTTATAGTAATATATTTGTTATTTGAAATATTATGTATATCTATATATATGTTATATTAATATTATACATACAAGTATTTATTTTTATATAATATTAATAATAATATTTATATATCTGATTAAAATATATTTATTTATTATATGTAACTTAATTAATATTATATGATAATAAATAATACCATTTTATTAAAAACAAATAGTATGTAATATTTATATATAGTTACTATATATGTCTTAGATATATTTTTATATAAATAACTTTTGGTTTGTTTTAATAATGATTTTAATAATACCAAAATAGTGTTAATAATAATAATAATAATTAGATTTAATAATGATAATATTAATTTTGACAATTATACTAGTCATTTATTTATTGTAGTAGTAGTAGTAGTAGTAGTAGTAGTAGTAGTAGTAGTAGTAGTAGTAATAATAATAATAATAATAATAATAATAATAATAATAATAATAATAATAATAATAATAATGATAATAAATAAAAATGACTACCTTGAATGGGAAAGGCTAAAAAAATAAACTACCCCGACCCGGGTTCAAACCCGCGACCTCCCGCTAACCCGTTAACGCCTTTAACCATTCCTCTGTCACCTCATTTCTAATTTAATATCCATACTATATAATATAACCCGTTTTATTCTATCATGTATCATTTCCGAAAAAAACAGATGTGTAGTGGGCTTCGGTCTCAATTCATCAAGAGTTCAACTAATCAAAACTGGCCTAACAAAACAAAACTAAAGATTTCGACCCAAATCACTTAGCAATCCTTTTAACAAATAAATAAAAGAACCCGTATATGTTCCTCGGCTTAGAGAAAAAATGTATTACGCAGGTATACTGTTAGGACCCCGAAGTTGTATAGTGTTAATGTGAAATAAGCTTAATTGAAGGTTCCTTAGAAGAGGGCTATATATGGAACCTAAGTAGTCCTAATTAGATAGCCATTGCATTGTAACCGAGTTCTAGAAGCTGTGAAATGTAATTGTACCGATTCTCTCTAATACCGAGTCTCATGCTTACATACCGAATCTCTCTTTATCTTATCATTTCTCTCAATCTCAACATGATCTGACCTATCATTTGGTATCAGAGCGTCCAGGAAGTGATTCTACATCACTATATCGATCCAGAGATTGTAGATTACAGAATCTGAATACTCTCGGTATTTTGAATCACATTCGGTATTATCGAATTTGATAATCTGACGTTCAGATTCTTGTGATAAGTTTAGCGAAGGTACATTAGGTATTTTAGAAAGAGTTTCGATCATCATTACAGCTTTTTAACTTCAATTATGGAGAATCAAGTTAATTTTTAGAGTTTGTGGCTAAAACTCTCGGTATTGCTTAATTCAAGCTTGATTCTGGATTTTTGTGAAGATTTAAGGATTCAGTTGTGTTCGTGAGGTGTTAAATCACATTTCTGACGGTTTAATTTCTTCGATTCATCAAGTTTTGAAGATTTGATCAACACTCGGTATCGTAACTGTCATACCGAGTCTGCTTCATTACTTAAATTCATCTTAAGTGTTGCAGATTGTGGTGTGATTGTGATTCTATCACATTCGGTTTGATTATACGCAGCTACTTGGTGTGGTTTAAGAAAGGATTCTGTCATATTTCTAAGTTTTAAACTTAGACTCGGTATTATCAACTGCTATAGTTGACATTCGGTATCCTATACTTTCGGTATCTTTGACATTTTGTGTGATACTAACGTGTTTTCTTGTGCAGCAAGGTTACAGAATCTAATTCAAAAGGATTGAATTGAGTTTGAACTTCAAATTCATACAGAATCTGACTACCGAATCAAATACAGAATATAAGTTTCTGTATCACTTAATCCATTGTTTTAAGTGGTTACAGGCTACAATTCTTGTGATTACCGAATCTATACTGAATCTGGGTGTGTCTCTTGTATTTCTGATCAGTTTCTTTAACAGAATATGATATACAGAATCTTTACCGAATCTGCTACAGTACCGAATCTGCTACAGTACCGAATCTAACACAGAATCTGACATTCTGATCAGATTGTTGTGATTTTTCATCTTAGATTTATGTAATACAGAATCTTTACCGAATCTACTTCATTTTCAAGATGTCTACTCAAGATACTTTGATCATTGGATCAGATTCCCGTCCTCCAGTGTTGTTTGATGGAAAGTACACTCAGTGGCTTCACCGTATCACTCAGTACATAGACTATAAGGGTGAGAAAGCAAAGTACATTTGGGCTTCTCTGAGAGATGGTCCAGTTGTTGATTATCATCCAGATACTGGTATGCCAATTCCAGTCTATGAACTTTCTGGTGATAAGCGTGAGAGAGCTCAGGGTGACATAGAGGCAAAGAATATTGTTATGCAAGCTATCCCGTATGAATTGTTTGAAAATGTTAATAGCAACACAACAGCAAAAGATATATGGGATGAGATCAAACGACAGCAAGAAGGTTATGACATGTCAGATGTTACTAAATTGAATAAGGCTCTGGGATTCTATGAAGATTTCAAGCAGGAAACTGATGAACCACTCAAGGATACCTATCGTCGTTTCAATGGTGTTCTCAATGAGTTGAAAAGGTGCAAGATCATAAAAGTAAATGCTGAAGTCAACATGAAGTTTCTCAAAAATCTCAATGCTGATTGGCTTCCTTATGGAACCATTGTTCGATCTACTAAAGAGATTGACAAGTTGACTATTCATGAGCTTGTTGGAGTTCTTATGCATTACCAACCTGAAGTGTCTAAACTTCAAGAAGGAAGGAAAGAGTCTTCTCCGGGCGATCCACTTGCCCTAATTGCCAAAAAGAAGAGCAAATCGTTGACGTCTTCCAAAAGCTTGTCCAAGAAAGTGCTTGTAGAAGAATCAACTGATTCAGAAGATTTGAATCTTTCTGATGTTGATGATTCTCACCTTGAATTAGTCAAGATGGCAGCCATGTTCACAAAAGCCTTGAACAAACACAAGTTTAAAGGCAAATCAAGCAATCAACGCAAAAACTCATCATCTTCCTCGTACTACAAGAAAGCTGATAAATCTAAACAACAATGTGCTGATGATTCCAAGAAGGAAGATTCAATTTGTTTCAATTGTGGCAAAGCTGGTCATTACTCTCGTGAGTGCAAGATGCCTAAGAAGAAGGACGCAGCTTACTACAAGAAGAAAATGTTGAGGGCTAAGATTGTGGAAACTGGGGGAGAGCTAAAACCGGTTGATGATACTTGGTTTAACTGGACTGACGATTCAGATTCAGAGGTGGAACATGCAAATGTTTGCAAGGTGACAAAGCTCATCAAAGCTAAGGAAGCAATGGAGAATTCTGACTAAACATCCGATGATGATGAGGTACAATCAAGTGAAATCTCACCTGATTTTATAAAAATGCAAAATGACTTGATGAAGAATCTGGTCTCAATGTCAAAAGAAGTCAAAGGCTTAAAATCTGAAAACAAGGTTTTAAAAGATAAAATCAAAATGAATGAGACCAGACCTTCCTCATCCAAATTGCAAACGGATGTGCAACAATTGACTCTCCAACTCAACACTACAGAAACTGAGTTGGAAGATCTAAAAAAGACAATTCATCCAATTAAAGTTGAAAGAGCTGATTATCGTTTAAAATCGGAACGACTTGCAGAAAAAGTTCAATTTTTAGAAAAAGATCTTTCTGATTTGAAAAACCAACATGAACCCACACTTTCAAAACTAAACAAGAAAATCGTTCAATTGGAAAACACCATAATTGAAAAGAACACTGAAATTTCTTTATTGTCAAAAGAATCTTTTCAAATGAAAGCTCAACTTGCTCGATATGAGGAAAAACTCTATCGAACAGAGCAATCCAAAGCTATCATGGATATGGAACTTTCAAAACAAACGATTTTCATGAATAAACCAAAAACGATTCATGGTGAAAAGTGGGGGTTGGGTTATGAAGATCCGAAAATTTTGGAAGATGCTTCCAAAAAGATTCCAGGATTATATCATTCTGATTATTTTCAAGCCAGTTTACCATCGCATTTTGTACATGCTTCTGATGCTGATTTTGATGATATTATTGTAAATCGTAAATCTAGAAAATACCATCAAATTAGCTTAATGTATGAAAAAATCAATGCTAAGATAGGTAAATCGAATCCTGATTTCTTGAAAAATCTTGTTGAAACTGAAAAGAACATGCAACGTGAAGATTATGTGCCTAAGCGTAGACTGGTTTATATCCCAACACTCATGCTAGAGAAATACATTTTAATGCTTGAGAATGAAGTGTTTAACAAACTTAGTTCTAGCATTACTGCAATAGATGAGGTGTTTGATGAACCAATTTTTGATGTAAAACCAATTCTACCAACTTTACCTGCATGTTCAGATGATGTTTTCCGTGAAGACCTAGCACATAAACTAACTGTCTTCTTTGAGACAGATTCTCTAGGTCAAAATTCTTTAGATGAAAAAGTAGAACCTCAGGATGAACCGAACATTGAACCTTTGATAGATTTTGAAAGTCAACTTGATCCTTTGCATGATTATTACTTGCATTTGCCTGCTGTACGTAATTTGAATCGTATAGTAGCTCAACTTGAACCGGAGAATATTGACTTGCAACTTAAGTTTCAATCATTAGAACAAATGCTTGCTTTGTGTGATAAATTGCCTTCACTGCCTAAGAAAGAATGTACTTATGCTTTTAAGGAGGGTGAAGTGATAGTTTCTTCTGAAGAATTATGTCTTGAGATTAAGAGCTTAAAACAAAAGATAATTCAAATGAAACAGGCTAACACACTTAACCAAACGTCTAATGTTGCAACCAATGTGCTTGAATGTACTGGTGGGATTACTAAGAAGGGGAAGGGAACAACAACATCTAAGGATGTAAAATCCATTAATATTCTTAAAAATCCTCTACTTTCTCAATTTGGCAATCATGGTTCGAAATTTGTTTCTACAATTCAGTATATTCTTAAAAAGGTTCATTCTCTAAATGGTTCTATGTTAACTGAAAAGATTTCTATGATTCCTATGACAAAAACTTCAAAAGCGAGTCTTTTAAAGAAATCATTTAAGTCCACAACACACACAAGTTTTAAACCTGATTTAAGTGAGTATGATGCAAAAGAATGTACAATCAAATTGGAAATTCTGCAAAATCAGTCATCTCATGTGTCAACTAAAAAGTTTGGACGTCTAACTAACAAAGGTGTTTTTCGTGTCACAGGTCATAATCCAAACTTGAATTACAAATCTGTATGGGTTCCTAAGTCCACGACTAAGAAAGTAGCAACCAAACCAAAGCAATCTGCTAGTCGGCCTAGGAAATCATCTCATGTTTTTCAATTTTCGTCTGTGAACAAAACATCTACTTGGAATAAATTGTGTGTTAAGACTTCTGATAACGATGTAAAGATTGATATTGCGTATGATGCTTCATGTAATGTGGTTTTAAATGATGCTTTATTGTCTAAACTGCATGATGCTTTACGTGATTATTTCATCATTGATCCAAAGTTTGTTGTTAATCAAAAGTTTATTGCTGGTACTAACCGAAAAGGACCCAAGAAACTTTGGGTACCTAAACTCTAGGGAATTCACATTTACAGGGTTTCGACATCTGTGTTTGGTATATCGATTCCGGTTGTTCTCGACACATGACGGGCGATAAATCCTTGCTTGTCAACTTCATTGACAAATTCCTAGGAACGGTTACATTCGGAAACGATGAGATTGCAGCAATAACGGGTTACGGAGATTTTGTGCAAAATAGCATAACAATCAAAAGGGTTTCATATGTTGAGGGTTTGGGGTGCAGTTTATTTATAGTGAGCCAATTCTGCGATGGAGATCTCAAAGTTTTGTTTGAACGTCGACAATGCTCGGTGCAATCCACCGAAGGGAATGATCTTCTTGTTGGTAAACGTTGTGCTTCACTATATACTATTGACCTCAATGATGCACCATCACATGCAACCATGTGTTTGGACACTCGTTCTACCAAAGAAAATTCATGGTTATGGCATCATCGGATGTCACACCTGAATTACAAGGGTATCAATCGATTAGTCTCTAAAGATTTAGTTGATGGTATTCCAACCTTTCAATATGATAAGCATCATGTATGTCCAAGCTGAAATAGACTAATCATCCGCTTAAGCAAAACTCCAGTACTTCATCGTCTTTGTAATTATTGCATATGGACTTATGTGGACCCATGCGTATTTCTAGCCTCGGTGGCAAGAAACATGTGCTTGTCATTTTTGATGACTATACCCGGTTTACATGGATTTTTCTTTTGCGAACTAAGTCAGAAACCCCCGCCATTATCATTGAATTCATTAAAAAGATTCAACGCTCTTTTAACAAACATGTTAAGAGCATCAGAACTGATAATGAGACGGAATTTAAGAATGACCCGCTTGATAGTTATTTGAAAGACCAAGGCAATGAATATCAGTTCTCTGATGCTTGGACCCCCCAACAAAATGGAGTAGTCGAACGACGTAATCGTACG
This sequence comes from Rutidosis leptorrhynchoides, assembly GCF_046630445.1. Taxonomy (NCBI): domain Eukaryota; kingdom Viridiplantae; phylum Streptophyta; class Magnoliopsida; order Asterales; family Asteraceae; genus Rutidosis; species Rutidosis leptorrhynchoides. The sequence goes on from NC_092336.1 coordinate 249,480,933, forward strand.
TTGTGCGAAGCAGCACGAACGATGCTTGCATACTCCAAATTACCTCCAAAAATGTGGGGGGAGGCCATTTCAACTGCATGCTATACCCAAAATCGTTGTATTGTAAACAAACGTTTTGATAAAACTCCATATGAGTTATTATATGGTAGACGCCCGAATGTCAAATATTTCCGTGTTTTTGGTTGTATATGCTATGTGCTTAACGATTTTGATAGCCCCAGAAAGTTTGATCCTCATGGCGATCAGGCCATATTTCTTGGTTATTCCTCGAATAAAGTTGCTTATCGTGTTTATCATAAGCGGACAAAGATGATTAAAGAGAGCATTAACGTCAAGTTCGATGAATTTTCGGGAATGGCTTTTGAACAAGTCAGTTCAAAACCCGATCCTAACCTGGCTACTACTTCTTCTGCGCAAAACTCAATTTCCTCGAAGAAGGGTGTTCCTACGGTTACATCAGAGGAACTAGATATCTTGTTTGATAGTCTTTATACTCCTCAACGGGATTCAAATGTTCAAACCATACCGGTTACACCATCACAATCAACTACTGTGGAGACTCTTCAAAGTCTTTTTGATGAAGTTTAACACCAACTGATTCACCTGTTGCTTCTTAATCCTCCCTCCAACCTCCTGTTATTGATAATCTTGAACAAGATCAAGATTCATCATTTGATACAACTTCAGCTGTTTCTCCAGATACTCTATTGAATCCATTAGATACTGTTACATCAGATCAAGCAGATCAAGGCTCAACGTCAACAACGGTTGATGTTCTGATGGATACAATTGATGTACAATCTCTTCCACACACCCGATGGACTAAAAGTCATCCAATAGATCTTATTATTGGTGACGCATCTGCTCCAGTTTCAACTCGAAGGGCTACTCAGAATATGTGTCTATTCACAGCCTTTCTTAGTAAGATTGAACCAACAACGGTTGCTTAAGCATTACTAGATCCATACTGGGTAGTTGCAATGCAAGACGAGATCAATCAATTTGAACGATTGAAAGTATAGCGATTAGTTCCAAGACCAACGGGTCAACGACCAATAGGGGTTAAGTGGATTTTCAAGAACAACAAGGATTTTGATGGAATTGTGGTTTGAAATAAGGCACGTCTTGTGGCCAAAGGATATCGACAACAAGAGGGCATTGATTATGATGAAACGTTTGCTTCGATTGCTAGGATTGAGGCAATTCGTCTTTTCCTTGCATTTGCTTCTCATATAAAGTTCACGGTGTTTCAAATGGATGTCAAAACTGCTTTTCTAAATGGTTATCTTCAAGAGGAAGTCTATGTTGATCAACCAGAAGGCTTTGTCGATCCCATTCATCCAAACCACGTTTACTACTTGGAGAAAGCTTTATACGGTCTGAAGCAAGCACCGCGTGCATGGTACGAGACCTTAACAAAGTATTTGCTAGACAATGGCTTCTCTCGTGGAACGATTGATACAACGCTATTCATCCGTAAAAACCACGGTAACATTCTCTTGGTTCAAATTTACGTTGATGATATTATTTTTGGTTTCACGTCTCCGGCCTTATGCAAAGAATTTGGTGACCTTATGGCCAGCAAATTTGAAATGAGCATGCTTGACCAGTTAACTTTCTTCTTGGGGTTACAAGTAAAACAATTACCAAATGGGATTTTTATCAGTCAAACAAAGTATATCAATGATATGCTAAAACGTTTTAAAATGACTGCTTTAAAACCAATGACAACCCCAATGAGGACTTTACTGGATACTGATACTAATGGGGAACCCTTTGATATTACGCTTTATCGAAGCATGGTTGGTTCTTTAATGTATCTGACTGCGAGTCGCCCAGACATTACACTTGCCGTAACTGTCTGTGCTCGCTTTCAGTCCAACCCCAAGAAATCTCACTCCAAAGCGGTTGTTAGGATTTTTCAATACCTTAAAGGTACACCTAACCTTGGGATCTGGTATCCTCATGGATCCGATTTCAATCTCACTGCTTATACTGATGCGGATCATGGTGGTTGCCATGTTGATAGAAAGAGCACATCTGGATCAATTCAGATGTTGGGGAATAGACTAGTTGGTTAGTCATCCAAAAAGTAGAACTGTGTGTCTTTATCAACAGCTGAGTCTGAGTACATTGCTGCTGCTCACTGTTGTTCACAAGTTTTGTGGATGCAAACTCAACTCTTGGACTATGGCTTTAAGATTTCTAAGACCCCGATATATTGTGATTCACAAAGTGCTATTGCAATAACAAGCAACCCGGTTCAGCATTCTAAAACTAAACACATAGATATTCATTATCATTTCATTAAGGACCATGTAGAGAAAGGGGATATAGAGTTATACTTTGTGCTTACTAAAGTGCAATTAGCTGACATGTTCACTAAACCTTTAGATGAACTTAGGCTAAATTTCTTGATCAAAGAGATTGGCATGGTAGAGTATAGTGCTTGATATTCCTTAGATCTGTTGGAACTTATTTTTGGGATCTTGTGTTTAGGGGAAGTAGATACTTTCTAGGGAGAGCAACTAAGTTTCAGTGCTTTAGATAATTTTTATTTAAGGGACTGCCTTTAGATTAATGATAACTTCCTAGATATATTTGTTCAATGGTTACGTAAGGGGGAGGTAACTCATTGATATCCTATTTCAAGGGGGAGTTAATTCATTTTCTTGGGAATATAATCAAAATGCTGATTTACTTTCTTGTATATCACATTTTGAGGGGGAGAAAAAGGGAGAAAATGAGAAAATAATTCAAAAATATTATTTTTCAAAAGTGAATTCAAAATTTCTTTGTTTTTATCTGAAATAAATCAATATGGCTTGTATACATCTCAGTATGCAACCCGTGTCAACAATTAGTATCACTGAAGATTTGTACTTTGTATAAAATTCAAAGTTCTTTTAAGTACAAATCTTATTTTGAAAAATTCATAAAAATTGGAAAAGATAAAATCCAAAAATATTTAAATTTTACTGAATAAATGCTATTTTTAGCATTTTACCGAGTCTGACAACCAACAGTACAGATTCGGTAAGTTCAAAGTTTTTAGAAATTGTCTCAGAATTGTTTTTCATGAAAAGATTGAAATAGATTTCAAGAGGAAAAATCAATTTGTCAAAATTTGGAGTTAAATTGTTAAAGTTTTGAAAAATTGGACTGTATTCGGTATATTAGGCCCATTCCGTAAAGCCCATTCGGTATTTTACTTTCGGTATCTATAAAAGGAGAGTCAAAGTCATACATTACTCTCTTACTGTTATTAATTACCTACCGAGTCTGTTGATTATACCGAATCTGCCTAATTCTACCGAGTCCGTCATTCTGTTTCTTCAAATTCTTGGTAATTGTTCATTTTAATCAATGTTTAAGATATATAATTGTAGATCTGAGATAATTAAGTTTTTATCAACCAGAAAAGATCAAAATAACTGGATTATGACCTTTAATTTTTGAAATCTTGTTGATTATACCGAGTCTGAGTCGATTTCAATTAATCTTTGATTAAACTCAATTGATTTGGAAAATCAACATGAAATCTTGTCTAATCTGAGTTAAATTGACCGATCTATCATTTGACCGAGTCTGATTACATGTTTAATTGCTTATTTGATGAATTTTGTATCTACCGAATGTGTTCTTATCCTGATACCGAGTTTGTTCATACAATTAACATGTTAATATACTTGTAATTGAATGGTTATTTGATCATGGTTGTGATATTACTTGATATGTGATAGAATATGCATGTTTGAGTGACTTTCTGTTAATTGTTGAAGATACCGAATCTGATTTTCTTTCTTGATACCGAGTCCGAAATTTGGTACCTTGAAATTTTCTGATTTTTATCTTCAAACACTTAACATGTTTATTCTATATCTTTCTGATATGAAAACTCAAGCTTATTTGGTTACAGAATCTAAAGTTTTCATAACTACCGAATCTGCTTGAAAAGTGTTTAAAAATTGACTAAGTGTTGTTCTGAGTCTTTGTGTTATATAATTGACTTTGCATGATGATTTTGTACTAAGATTAATATCATATGAATGTCATGGTTGTCAATTATTTGTTCATATTTGAGAATAAAAGACTTTTATATTTTTGAAAAACCATAAAAAACTTAAAATTTAAAAATATAAAAAGGATTTCAAAGGCAAATAAGAATAGAGATATATGCTTTTTGTTAAATATCTTGTGGTCTTCTATTTCTTATTTATACAGCTAAATGGTGAACAATCACTTCATCAACTCTGAAACCAGTATACCCTGCAACTACTGGACAGCAATTCTAGAGAGGCACACACTGTGGCCTGCTCTCAATACTACTACCAGTGTAGCTGTAACAGATCTGGAGTTACTTAATAGAACAATTAGGTTTGTGGAAGCTACACAACCTACTACTGAAAATCCAGAGGGAACACAAGCTCGTTTTGAATTTCAACTAAGAGGAGTTCAAGGGAGGAGGAGTTTCACTAAAGCTGATTTCAGGAGGGTCTTCAGACTTCCTCTTGTACAGAATGCTTCTGCTTTTCCTGCTACTCAGTAAATGATGACTTATGTCTTTGATCTTGGTTATGTTGGAGCTACCAACATTTCACCAGCTAAGTTTCAGAAGAAATATCTGCACTCAAGGTGGTATGTGATCTTCTCAATCATCAACAGATGCTTGCTGATGACAAGGAGTGGATCTGATAGCTTGACTGTGCAAATGCTGAAAGTATTCTACTCTTTCATAAGAGTAGAGGCTCCTGACTATGCTCAGCTTTTATGGGATTTGGTTCAAGCTCAAGTTGATAAGCCAAGGGGTTCATACATCCCTTGCGAAAGGTTTTTCTGTATATTTATCCATGATGCTATAAATGCTTGCAGAAATGCAAATATATTTGTACCAAGTACACATGGATTACAGATGAAAAGGTTTGGAGAGCTGAAGATGAACACCCCTATGGTGTATGATAATCAATTCACTGCACCAATTCCAAATTGGCTAGTGAGGCTAGCTGAACCCCAAGACGCTCGTATGCGTTCTTATTTTTAGGCTGTAGGAATACCTCTTCCGAACCCGGTACAATAAGAACAAGTTGAACCTGCCGTGGTTCCAGCCCCAGAGGTTGTAGAGGAACCTGTAGTTCAACCACCCGGGCCAGCTAATCCTCCAATTAGGGTGAACCTCAAACGATCTAGGGTAGCACACCAAGCTCAACCCGTGAGGATCAGGAAACCTAGTCCAACTAGGATTGAACCAACCCTTTCCACAACACCTGAAGTAAGCAGTGACACTTCAGCAACAGCATCTGAATCATCTCCTGAACATTCTCCTAAGAGAACTCGATCCATGCCTGATGAGATGATTCAGACTCCGCCAACCCAACGAGTAACTAGATCTAGGACTTCGACACCCATCGTCCGCCAAACAGTTACTCCAACCATTGGTGATACGGACCAAGACCAAGAGCCAATTAGGTCACCCTCACCTATCTCCGTATCACATCCAAGAATAATAGTAAGCCCTACGCTAAATGAAGCGCAAGCTTCGGTAGGCAAGAGATCTAAATGCACGGATGGTAAAAAGACCACTAAGCCCATCCAATCTAAACAGGACTTAATAATAAATCCTACAAAGCAAGGTGCTTAAGCATCTAAGGAAGTAAAGTCTTCCTCTGCAGTAAAGTCTGCGTTGACTCAATCGATTGAGGAAACTCAATCATTGAAGTCCAGAACGGCCGAAGGGGAGCCGAAAAATCTTGAAAAGGTACCCTGTGTATCGGCTGGAAATCCTCCTGTACCTCAACGTACAACAGGGTCTCGAGGTCCGGCTTATCTTGATGAGGAAGATCTGCCGCGTCCCATGGAAACGAGTCAACATGACAATCCTTCGGGATATTTATCAGACTTCCAGCAGACTGTTCCCTTGGTTCATGAAAGTGATCCATTGGTTCAAACCACTTCTCTTCCAGATTCTGAATCTCAGGGTCTGGAGGAAGAGTCTTTAACTAAAAGAGATGTGCCACCTCATGGTATATCAATGATTTCAGGAGTCGGGGATAGCAATATCTCTGCGAGAACTAAACCGACGGGTAGTCCTGCTACTTTTTCAGAGTCTCATGAGACCAAAGTCATGGAGGCGGATGCTTCGAAAGAAACTTCGCCGGTGACAACTCCGGTTGTTACCCAACCTCCCTCAGAAGGGGATATCACTGTAGTGACCCGAACTTTTCCATGTTTATATATATTAAATTAAATTTTTATTTACATGATTAAGTGTTTCCAACAAGTTAAACAATCAAACTTGTTGAGACTTGATTAATTGAAATAGGTTTCATATAGACAATTGACCACCCAAGTTGACCGGCGATTCACGAACGTTAAAACTTGTAAAAACTATATGATGACATATATATGGATATATATATATATATATATATATATATATATATATATATATATATATATATATATATGGATATATATATATATATATATATATATATATATATATATATATATATATATATATATATATATATATATATATATATATAGTTAACATGATATTATGATAAGTAAACATATCATTAAGTATATTAACAATGAACTACATATGTAAAAATAAGACTACTAACTTAATGATTTTGAAACGAGACATATATGTAACGATTATCGTTGTAACGACATTTAATGTATATATATCATATTAAGATATATTAATACATCATGATATCATGATAATGTAATAATTTAACATCTCATTTGATTTAATAAACAATGGGTTAACAACATTTAACAAGATCGTTAACCTAAAGGTTTCAAAACAACACTTACATGTAACGACTAACGATGACTTAACGACTCAGTTAAAATGTATATACATGTAGTATTTTAATATGTATTCATACACTTTTGAAAGACTTCAAGACACTTATCAAAATACTTCTACTTAACAAAAATTCTTACAATTACATCCTCGTTTAGTTTCATCAACAATTCTACTCGTATGCACCCGTATTCGTACTCGTACAATACACAGCTTTTAGATGTATGTACTATTGGTATATACACTCCAATGATCAGCTCTTAGCAGCCCATGTGAGTCACCTAACACATGTGGGAACCATCATTTCGCAACTAGCATGAAATATCTCATAAAATTACAAAAATATGAGTAATCATTCATGACTTATTTACATGAAAACAAAATTACATATCCTTTATATCTAATCCATACACCAACGACCAAAAACACCTACAAACACTTTCATTCTTCAATTTTATTCATCTAATTGATCTCTCTCAAATTCTATCTTCAAGTTCTAAGTGTTCTTCATAAATTCTACAAGTTCTAGTTTCATAAAATCAAGAATACTTCCAAGTTTGCTAGCTTACTTCCAATCTTGTAGAGTGATCATCCAACCTCAAGAAATCTTTCTTATTTACAGTAAGATATCTTTCTAATACAAGAAATTTCAAGCCATCCAAGGATCCTTTGAAGCTAGATCCATTTTTCTTATTTCCAGTAGCTTTATCCAGAAAAGTTGAGGTAGTAATGATGTTCATAACATCATTCGATTCATACATATAAAGCTATCTTATTTGAAGGTTTGAACTTGTAATCACTAGAACATCGTTTATTTAATTCTAAACTTGTTCGCAAACAAAAGTTAATCCTTCTAACTAGACTTTTAAAATCAACTAAACACATGTTCTATATCTATATGATATGCTAAGTTAATGATTTAAAACCAGGAAACACGATAAACACCATAAAACTGGATATACTCCGTCATAGTAAAACCGGGCGCTGTTTTGGTTGGGATAATTAAAAGCTAAGCAGAACTTTGATTTAAAAGCTATACTTCTGGAAAAATGATTTTTCTTATGAACATGAAACTATATCCAAAAATCATGGTTAAACTCAAAGTGAAAGTATGTTTTTCAAAATGGTCATCAAGATGTCGTTCTTTCGACGGAAATGACTACCTCTTTCAAGTTCAATACGAAACCGTGGCCGCTTAAATGACTCAAAACGGATTAGAAACGAAGAAATGGCGAGTAAAACAAAATTGGTAAAAACTACTCAGTTTAGGTACGTGAAAAATGGTAACAAATCTATTCCAACCATAACTTAATCAACTTGTATTGTATATTATGTAATCTTGAGATACCATAGACACGTATACAATGTTTCGACCTATCATGTCGACACATCTATATATATTTCAGAACAACCATATACACTCTATATGTGAATGTTGGAGTTAGCTATACAGGGTTGAGGTTGATTCCAAAATATATATAGTTTGAGTTGTGATCAATACTGAGATACGTATACACTGGGTCGTGGATTGATTCAAGATAATATTTATTGATTTATTTCTGTACATCTAACTGTGGACAACTAGTTGTAGGTTACTAACGAGGACAGCTGACTTAATAAACTTAAAACATCAAAATGTATTAAAAGTATTGTAAATATATTTTGAACATACTTTGATATATATGTATATATTGTTAAAGGTTCGTGAATCAACCAGTGGCCAAGTCTTACTTCCCGACGAAGTAAAAATCTGTGAAAGTGAGTTATAGTCCCACTTTTAAAATATAATATTTTTGGGATGAGAATACATGCAGGTTTTATAAAAGATTTACAAAATAGACACAAGTACGTGAAACTACATTCTATGATTGAATTATCAAAATCGAATATGCCCCTTTTTATTTAGTCTGGTAATCTAAGAATTAGGGAACAGACACCCTAATTGACGCGAATCCTAAAGATAGATCTATTGGGCCTAACAAACCCCATCCAAAGTACCGGATGCTTTAGGACTTCGAAATTTATATCATATCCGAAGGGTGTCCCGGAATGATGGGGATATTCTTAAATATGCATCTTGTTAATGTCGGTTACCAGGTGTTCACCATATGAATGATTTTTATCTCTATGTATGGGATATGTATTGAAATATGAAATCTTGTAGTCTATTATTATGATTTGATAATATATAGGTTAATCCTATAACTCACCAACATTTTTGTTGACGTTTTAAGCATGTTTATTCTCAGGTGATTATTAAGAGCTTCCGCTGTCGCATACTTAAATAAGGACGAGATTTGGAGTCCATGATTGTATGATATTGTGTAAAAACTGCATTCAAGAAACTTATTTCGTTGTAACATATTTGTATTGTAAACCATTATGTAATGGTCGCGTGTAAACAGGATATTTTAGATTATCATTATTTGATAATCTACGTAAAGCTTTTTAAACCTTTATTGATGAAATAAAGGTTATGGTTTGTTTTAAAATGAATGCAGTCTTTGAAAAACGTCTCATATAGAGGTCAAAACCTCGCAACGAAATCAATTAATATGGAACGTTTTTAATCAATAAGAACGGGACATTTCAATCACGAATCTGACTAGTAGTATTGATAATGCCAAAAACGAACATATATTTCATAGCATTATTCCTTAAGAAAGACAAGATTTTAGTTGGTATTGTTCGATTTACAAGCGATATTCGTTTAAATTTTAAAAAGAGAAGATAAAAAGCAGATTCGACAAATTGAAGACAAAAAGGTCCAAAGAGCTAAAAAGTACAAGATACAACTAAAAAGGTTCAAAATATTGATGAGGAACGTCTCAAAATGACAAGAGTACAAGTTACAAGACGCAAAGTACACGATATAAAATAATACGCGAAGACGTCCGAAAATCCGGAACCGGGACCTGAGCCAAGAAGAAACGCCCGACGCAACGGACCAAAAATATCTAGTCTACTATGCACAAGAATATAATATAATATATATATAATTATATATAATTATATATTATATATATTATTATTATTATATTACGTCGGCAAGAAGAAAACAAAGTAGTTGGCTGGATCCAGGGTGGCCATGCGACTCGCATGGCCAGAAGCACAAAATCATGCGAGTCGCATGGAGTGAGATTGCTGGTCAGGTCCTATATAAAGCCAGTTTTGTGCCGAGTTTTAAACATCTTTTTCTCTTCCTCTTCATACGTAAATATATTTATATTTATAATTTATATTTTAATTTTAATTATAATTCTAATAATAAGGGTATGTTAGCGAATGTTGTAAGGGTGTAAGTCGAAATTCTGTCCGTGTAACGCTACGCTATTTTTAATCATTGTAAGTTATGTTCAACCTTTTTACATTAATGTCTCGTAGCTAAGTTATTATTATGCTTATTTAAAACGAAGTAATCATGATGTTGGGCTAATTACTAAAATTGGGTAATTGGGCTTTGTACCATAATTGGGGTTTGGACAAAAGAACGACACTTGTGGAAACTAGACTATGAGCTATTAATGGGCTTTATATTTGTTTAACTAAATGAAAGTTTGTTAATGTTAATATAAAGATTTACAATTGGGCGTCCCTATAAATTACCATATACACTCGATCGGACACGATGGGCGGGGTATTTATATGTACGAATAATCGTTCATTTAACCGGACACGGGAATGAATTAATAGCCACTAGAATAATTAAAACAGAGGTGAAATTACATTCAAGGGTAATTGGTGTAATTGTTAACAAAGTAGTAAAACCTTGGTTTACACGCAGTCGATAACCTGGTGTATTCATTAAACAAAGTATTAAAACCTTGTTACAATTCGAATCCCCAATTAGTTGGAATATTTAACTTCGGGTATAATAATAATTTGTCAAGGACACTTGCAATTTATATTTATGACTGATGGACTGTTATGGACAAAAACCAGACGGACATATTGAATAATCCAGGACAAAGGACAATTAACCCAAGGGCATAAAACTAAAATCAACACGTCAAACATCATGATTACGGAAGTTTAAATAAGCATAATTCTTTTATTTCATTTTTAATTTCCTTTATTTTATATTTAATTGCACTTCTAATTATCGCACTTTTATTTATTGTTATTTTATTTAATCGCACTTTTAATTATCGTACTTTTAATTATCGCAATTTAATTTTATCGCATTTTTATTATTCGCAATTTCATTATCGTTATTTACTTTACGCTTTAATTTAAAGTCTTGTATTTATTTTATATTTTACATTAGGTTTTAACTGCGACTAAAGTTTTAAAATCGACAAGCCGGTCATTAAACGGTAAAAAACCCCCCTTTATAATAATAATATCACTTATATATATATTTGTATTTTTATAAAAGTAAACTAATATAGCGTTGAGCTTTGTTTAAAGATTTCCCTGTGGAACGAACCGGACTTACTAAAAATTACACTACTGTACGATTAGGTACACTGCCTATAAGTGTTGTAGCAAGGTTTAAGTATATCCATTCTATAAATAAATAAATATCTTGTGTAAAATTGTATCGTATTTAATAGTTTTTACTAGTAAAATATAAGCTATTTTATATACACCTCGTTCGACATCAAGTATTTTTGGCGCCGCTGCCGGGGAACTCGCCGAAGCGAAACGCCATATTTTTAATTTTTAAGTTATAATTAGTTTTGGTAAAATTTATATTTTAAAAAAAAAAATAAATAAAAAAAGAGCTTTTAAAAACCGAAAAAAAAAAAAAAATATACTTATATATATTTTTAAGATTTTTATTTACAAAATTATCAAATATTTCTATTTTTAGTTTTATAAAAATATAAGTTTTTATTTAAACTATATAAATATTTTATATTAAATTTTAAAACAGAAAAATTAAAAAATAGAAAAACAGAAAAAAAAAAAAAAATAAGTAATCGGGCCAAGGTACTGTAGCAGCCCAACTTTTGGCCTGGATCCGAACACCATGCGACTCGCATGACCCACCCTCTTAAATCATGCGACTCGCATGAGGGGTCTGACAGGGCCACATCCAAACCCTAATTCCGCATTTATTACGATTATTATTTAATTATTATTAATTAAACCCTAATACTATTATTATTATTATAATTAAGTTTTTAATTTATTTAGTTATTTTTACTTTTTGTTTAGTTTTATTATTTATTTACTTAATACTTTTATTATAAAATATAAAAATAATATTTTTATAAAATCTAATATTTTTATAACTTTTTATAACTTTTATATTTTGTCCCTTTTTAATCGTTGTAGCGTAATATTTATATTTTTAGCTCAAATTTAATTTTAAACTTAGTTTTTGCTATAGTTATTTTTACTCCTATATTTTTAGGCTTTGCCGTAGAATTCCTTAAGTGCTTTTTCTTTAGACTAAGATTTAGGTGCTTTAGAATTTTGCGACGCCTTTTTAAGTTTTAGTTTCTTTTTAAGTTATTTCCATTTGGGATTTAGTTTTTCCTGTAAGCTTTAATATTTTTAGACCTTTTACTATGTATCAATTATCATTCCAATTAGTAATATCAATTTGCGATTATAATTTTAAGTTAGTTGTAGTAATAAGGTTAAATTAGTTAAGTATTTTTAAGTTTTTATAAGTTTCTTTTATTTTTCCGTCGTCTTTTATTTTTCAACCATTTTTTCTTTTTCAACCTTTATCGACAAACTCTTTTTCTCTCTTATTTCTCGCTATTCTAGTTTTAGGACTTAGAATTTTTTCTACTTCTTATCTAAATTTCTAAAAATTACGAAAATTTATTTTAAGTGGTTAAATTGATAGACATCAAAATTTTCTGGTTCGTAGTAATAGTTGGATTTGTACGTGGACCGGGTTATTGGAGCCAAACAGTCCTCAATTATATTGAGACCAAACGAATCCTGCCCCTCTGCTGCATCTTTTGGCTATTCGAAACGTGGGCAAAATCAGAAAAGTCTATTGATTGGATAACTTATTATAATTTTTCTTTCCTTTTAAAAACTAATAGGATATTCAGTGAATGCACCGAGCAAGACGTTCATCACCTTTTGTACGTTCACCACCTGTAACTCGATCAAGACATCGTTTAACAAATATAACCGCCGTTGATTTTTCTTTAGAATCGTCATCCAGTCGACCAAGTACTTCAGTTCAAATTTCCGATAATCCAGTTTTTGAAACAAACCTCACAATTGAGAATCCAGAAAATATTCAGGAACGGTTCGTAGATCCTGAACCATTAAACTTTCCTCCGGAACCACCAATCATTCAAACAGAGATTGTTGAGGAACGAACTATTAAATCAGAATCATCTAGTGATACCGATTCAACAAATTCAATTATGGAAAATCTGGAACCTTTAAGTATGGAAGACCGAATGAGAGCTAAACGCACTGGCCAAGGTCACGCAATTACTCATCCAGACATTAATGCGCCAGATTATGAAATCAAAGGACAAATTTTACACATGGTGACTAATCAATGCCAATTTAGTGGTGCGCCGAAGGAAGATCCAAATGAACATCTACGTACCTTTAATAGGATCTGCACACTATTTAAAATACGAGAAGTGGAGGATGAACAGATATATCTCATGTTATTTCCCTGGACTTTAAAGGGAGAAGCCAAAGATTGGTTGGAATCGTTACCTGAAGGGGCGATTGATACATGGGATGTTTTAGTTGACAAATTTCTTAAACAATTCTTTCCTGCATCTAAAGCCGTAAGACTTCAAGCAGAAATTGTTACGTTCACACAGAAGCCAAATGAAACTCTATATGAGGCGTGGACAAGATATGGAAAGTTGTTAAGAGGATGTCCGCAACATGGTTTAGACACCTGTCAAATAGTACAAATATTCTACCGAGGATGCGACATCACTACAAGAAAAGACATAGATATAGCAGCTGGTGGTTCTATTATGAAGAAAACCGAAACTGATGCTTACAAAATTATTGATAATACTGCTTCCCACTCACATGAGTGGCACCAAGAAAAAGATATCATTAGATCATCTAAAGCAGCTAGAGCCGATTCTAGCCATGACTTAGATACCATTTCGGCAAAGATAGATGCTTTCGAGAGACGAATGGAAAAGATGACTAAAGATATTCATGCTATACGAATTAGTTGTGAGCAGTGTGGAGGACCACATTTGACAAAAGATTGTCTCAGTATTGAATTAACAATGGAACAAAGAGAGAATATTTCATACATAAACCAAAGGCCTGGAAATAATTATCAGAATAATTATCAACCGCCAAGACCGATTTATAATCAAAACCAGAATTATAACCGAAATATTCCATACAACAACCAACAAGGTCCTAGCAATCAACAAGTATCCAATAATACTTACAATCAGCAAAGACCGAATTTTCAAAATAAACCACCACAACAAACCGATGATAAAAAGCCAAATTTAGAAGATATGATGACGAAGCTAGTTGAAACTCAAACGCAGTTTTTCACATCTCAAAAACAAACAAATGAACAAAATGCTCAAGCATTTAGAAATCAACAAGCTTCTATTCAAAATCTAGAACAAGAAGTGAGCAACCTAGCAAGGTTAATAGGTGAAAGAAAACCGGGAAGTCTACCTAGCGATACAAATGCTAACCCCCGGAATGAAACAGCTAAAGCTATTACCACAAGAAGTGGTACAACACTTAAACCACCTGAAATACCTGTAACTTCTGATGAAACTATTCCTACTCCACAAGAACCACAACCTGATCAAGATAAGGAAAAAGAACCGGTAGTTGAGAAGGTTAATGAAGATAACACAGTTAAGGATAAACCTTATGTTAAACCATACCAACCACCACTTCCTTACCCGAGTAAAATGAAGAAGGAAAAACTTGAAGCCGAGCAATCCAAATTCTTGGATATGTTTAAACAGATAAATGTAAATCTTCCTTTCATTGATGTGATTTCAGGAATGCCAAGATATGCTAAATTCTTGAAAGATCTAATCACGAATAGAAAGAAAATGGAAGAACTCTCGGCTGTTACTATGAATGCTAATTGTTCAGCAGTGCTGTTAAATAAGATACCAGAAAAACTATCTGATCCAGGAAGTTTCACAATTCCATGTTTTCTGGGTAGTCTTAGTTCAATAGAAGCATTGGCAGACTTAGGTGCTAGTATAAATCTAATGCCGTATTCACTATACGCTAAACTAGACCTTGGAGAATTAAAACCAACCAGAATAAGCATACAACTAGCCGATAGATCAATAAAATATCCTAGAGGGATAATGGAAAACATGCTAGTTAAAGTTGGTACTTTAGTATTCCCAGTAGATTTTGTTGTTCTGGACATGGAAGAAGATTCTCAAGTTCCTCTCATATTAGGAAGACCATTCTTAAACACGGCTAAAGCAATGATAGACGTGTTCGGTAAGAAATTGACCCTAAGTATAGAGGATGAGAGTGTTACCTTTTCAGTTGATAAAGCAATGCAACAACCACAATCTGCAGATGATACATGTTATTATATTCAAACTATAGATGCACATGCAGAATTATTAGAAGAATTTCCAGAATTACAAGGAACAGGAGAATGTTCTTTAGGAGAAGGTAATGAACCAATTGATGAAGCTGAAATGTTAGCTACACTTATAGCTAATGGATATGAACCAACAACAGAAGAAATTCAAATGCTAAAAGAAGAAGACAGATATCGATATAAATCATTGATAGAAGAACCTCCGAAATTAGAGTTAAAGCCACTTCCAAACCATTTGGAATACGCTTATTTACATGGTGAATCTGAATTACCTGTAATAATATCGTCTTCTCTTACTGAAAATGAGAAATCACAACTCATTTCTGTGTTGAAAGCTCATAAACCAGCCATTGCATGGAAGATTCATGATATTAAAGGAATAAGTCCTTCGTATTGCACACATAAAATCCTTATGGAAGAAGGTCATAAAACGTATGTGCAACGCCAACGAAGACTAAATCCTAATATGCAAGATGTAGTTAAAAAAGAGATTATTAAACTGCTAGATGCAGGTTTGATATATCCAATTTCTGATAGTCCATGGGTAAGCCCAGTTCAATGCGTGCCTAAGAAGGGTGGCATGACTGTCATCACAAATGAGAAAAATGAGCTTATTCCTACTAGGACTGTAACAGGATGGCGTGTATGTATTGATTATAGAAAATTAAATGACGCCACCAGAAAAGATCACTTTCCCTTACCTTTCATAGATCAAATGTTGGAAAGATTAGCCGGAAATAGTTACTATTGTTTTCTAGATGGATTTTCCGGATATTTTCAAATTCCAATAGCACCCGAAGATCAAGAGAAAACCACATTCACGTGCCCTTATGGTACTTTTGCTTACAAAAGAATGCCATTTGGACTTTGTAACGCCCCTGCAACCTTTCAAAGGTGTATGATGGCGATTTTTCATGACATGATAGAAGAATGCATGGAAGTATTCATGGATGACTTTTCAGTCTTCGGTGATACATTTAAATCATGTCTAGTTAATCTGGAACGAATGCTAATTAGATGCGAAAAATCAAATCTAGTACTTAATTGGGAGAAATGCCATTTCATGGTTAAAGAAGGCATCGTTCTTGGACATAAAATTTCAAAAGAAGGAATTGAAGTGGATAGAGCTAAAGTAGATGTAATTGCTAAACTTCCACATCCCACCAATGTTAGAGGAGTTAGGAGTTTTCTAGGGCATGCCGGTTTTTACCGACGTTTCATAAAAGATTTTTCTAAAATTGCCACTCCTATGAATAAACTCCTAGAAAAGGATGCGCCATTCATCTTTTCATATGAGTGTATCAAATCTTTTAATATTCTTAAAGAAAAACTCACTAATGCGCCGATCATGATAACACCAAATTGGAATCTACCATTTGAACTAATGTGCGATGCAAGTGATTTTGCAATGGGAGCAGTTTTAGGACAAAGGATTGAAAAACGATTTCAACCTATATATTATGCTAGTAAGACGTTACAAGGAGCACAAACGAACTATACAACTACTGAAAAAGAACTCCTTGCTATTGTTTTTGCTTTTGACAAATTTCGATCATATCTCGTTCTAGCAAAAACGGTGGTCTATACCGACCATTCTGCTCTTAGATACCTATTTTCAAAACAAGATGCTAAACCAAGATTAATCCGTTGGATCTTACTCTTACAAGAGTTTGATATTGAAATCCGAGATAAAAGAGGAGCAGAAAATCTCGCCGCTGATCATCTTTCTCGTCTTGAAAACCCCGAATTAGAAGTTCTAAATGAATCAGCCATACAAGACAACTTCCCTGATGAATATCTATTGAAGATAGATTATAAAGAAATCCCATGGTTTGCAGACTATGCAAACTACTTAGTTTGTGGATTCCTTGAAAAAGGATTATCGTACCAAAGACGAAAGAAATTCTTCAGTGATATAAAACACTATTTCTGGGAAGACCCACATCTGTTTAAAAGTTGTCCCGATGGAATAATACGCCGATGTATATTTGGAGATGAAGCTAGTAAAATTTTAAACCATTGTCACACAGGACCAACAGGAGGGCATTATGGGCCTCAACTAACAGCAAGAAAAGTTTATGAAGCTGGATTCTATTGGCCTACAATTTACAAAGACGCACACCTTCTTTGCAAATCCTGTGATGCATGTCAAAGGGCCGGAAAAATAAGTCAACGTGATGAAATGCCACAAAATGTCATCCAAGTATGTGAAGTATTTGACATTTGGGGTATTGACTTTATGGGTCCATTTCCAAAATCTCATAATAATTTATATATACTCGTAGCCATTGATTATGTATCTAAATGGGCGGAAGCACAAGCTCTCCCAACTAACAATGCACGAGTTGTAGTCAACTTTTTAAAACGTCTTTTTGCAAGGTTTGGAACACCGAAAGCTTTAATAAGTGATCGGGGTACTCATTTCTGTAATAATCAACTTGAGAAAGTTCTTAAAAGATATGGAGTAACTCATAAAATCTCCACCGCATATCATCCACAAACAAGTGGACAAGTTGAAAATACCAACCGAGCTTTAAAACGTATTCTAGAGAAAACCGTAGGATCAAATCCGAAGGAATGGTCCATTAAATTGGAGGATGCACTCTGGGCTTTTAGAACAGCCTACAAAACTCCAATTGGAACCACACCTTTTAGACTTGTTTATGGAAAAGCATGTCATCTTCCAGTAGAAATTGAACACAAAGCATTTTGGGCTTTGAAAACATGTAATCTTGATTTACATGAAGCCGGACGTCTACGATTAAGTCAACTAAACGAATTAGAAGAATTAAGACATGAAGCATACGAAAATTCGTTAATCTATAAAGAAAGAACGAAGAAATGGCATGATAAAAGAATCAGAAGTTCAAAAGAATTCAAAGAAGGAGACAGAGTTCTTCTTTTCAATTCACGATTCAAGCTATTTCCTGGAAAATTGAAATCAAGATGGTCTGGACCATTCATAGTCAAAAGAGTTTTCCCATACGGAATGATAGAATTGATAAATTCAAATGGGATTGAATTTAAAGTTAATGGTCACAGAGTTAAACATTACATACATGGTCCGATGGAAGTCGACAACGAAGTTAATCACAATTTCGACACCACAGCTAACTAAGTGTGGGGAGAATCAAGTCTTTAAAGGATAATATGTATTTCTGTTAGAGTTAGATTGTCTGTTTTCGTGTAGTTCTCGAAAATGGAACACGTATGGTCTTTCCCTAGCAGACCCTAAAGAACTAGTCTTCTCCCCCCATTCTGAATTTTTATTTTTTTAGGTTTTTACGAAATGAAGACTGCCTGTGAACTAAACCATGGTCTAATGCTACACGCTTTGATCACTAAAAGAAATAATGACATACTACCGAGTGAATTAGTATCAGTAATTAGAGAAAGAATGGACGGAGTTAGAAAAGGATCCAGATGCGAAGATAATAAGTTACAATTTGGTAAAGGAAAATCAAAATCCGCAGCGAAAAGAAGAGCACGACACCTAGAACGATGTCACAAATGCGGAAAATGGTCACATGGAGGTAAATGTTCAAATAATCAAACCTATTCAAATACCGAATTTGTTACTTTATGCAGAGACGGACCGTTCATATGTTTAGAAGAAAAGACAATGAATGCTCGAGGTTACGCCTATGCAGCCATGGAAAATCAATTAAACCGACTATCTTATGAATATAATAGATCATATAACTAAGAAATCTATTTCACAGGTATGTCTGTACAGTTTTTATTTTTACTTTTATTTTTAACCTTTTGATAATAAACGCTAATTTGTTCGCTAAAAAGTATTAAATTGGTATTAAATAAAATTAGGTTTGGCGACCGAAATTATTGATATCGTTCAAAAATTTATTACATCACTGCGAAATTTAACGTTTATTCTTAAGGTATAAATATCTTTAAACAATCAAACCAAAATATTTCAAAAATTCGTCATGAGTTAAATTAGGCCTTGGAACCGAAATTACTTTACCGAAAAGAGGGGCGCATATTTTTGATAATATTTGATTGATTAAAGTGGGATAAAAATACAAAAAGATTTTTAAATTTATTTTTACCATGTTTTTAAAATTAATATTTAAATCTTAAGTTAATATTGTAAAACTTTGTAAAAACAATATATTTAAAATTGTAAATATTTGAAAAATTAATATAAGTTTGGTGTGAATTTTTAAAATATGAATTTTTAATTTTATGCATTTCAAATTTTAAGTTTGGTGTGATTTTTTTTATATATTAATTTTGAATTTTATAATTGTGTGAATTTAAAAACAAGAATTTACTTTATCTCATTAAGTTAAGAATATGATTTTTAAAATTCGTCGTAAGTTGAAGACTAGGTCTTTGAACCGAAATTGCTTTACCCGAAGGAGGGACGAGAACTTTTATTATCATTATTTTTAATCTTATTGATTTAAAGTATGCCAAAAACATTAAAAAAAAAAACCCAAAAATCTTAGCTTTTAAAACAATCGCTACAAAAAGACAAATTTTAAAATTTTGTCGAGGGACGGACTAGGGCATCGTCCCGAAACAACCTCGTCCTAAAAAGAAACAAAATTTTTAAAATTTTATAAAATTTTATGTTTTAAAAGTATAAGGTTATTATAAAAAAAAAAAAAAAAAAAAAAAAAAAAAAAAAAACCTGGAAAATACCCCCATGCGAGTCGCATGGGGGTAAGAGTAAAACCATGCGAGTCGCATGGCCATAAAAAACTGGACAGGATCAAGTTTCAGTCGAGTTCTGTTTCTTTCTCACAATACACACACATATACACGAAAACTCTCCAAAACACTCTCAAAAATTCATCATTTTTCACCAAATTTCTTGCAAAACTTCACAACAATCATGCCTAGATTCAGTAGTCTCAACCCCTTCAGGAGAAAGGTAAAGATTTCACCCCTAATCTCTTAAAATTCGCATTTTTGTGTTCTTGAGCTAGAAAATTTATATTTTGATTTTGTTAAATTTAGGTGTAATTAGAGCTAAATTGTTGTTATATTATGCATGTATATCCTAGATAGAAGCTATTTAACATGAATTGAAGCTAAAAACTTCAAATTTTTAAGAATCTAGGGTTTGTGTTCTTGAGCAATTTGGGGCTTTTTGATATAAACAGGTTATGGCCGATTTTTGTCATGAATTGTTGCTAAATTAAGTAGTGTAACATGTTTAGGTAGTTAATTGATCCAAACTTTGAGCCTAAACATGTTTTTGAGAATTAAAGTGGACTTTTTAAGTCTAAAAATTCATGAACTTGGATAATTTGATATAAAGGCCATTTGAAACTTGTTTCATTGCTAGTAGTGATTATTTTGGCATGTTATTTAAGATAAATGCTTATGAACTTGATGTACATTTTTCGTATATGCTTATTTGACAAAGTGTAGACTTGACAAAAATATGAAAATGAGCACTAGTTTGATTTGAATGCCATGTAACAAGTGTTTAATTGCTATAATGATTATTGTTGACATGTTTAAGAGTTTAAATGTGATAAAACATTGTACACATTTTCGTATGTAAAAGTGTAGAATTGTTATTGTTAAGAAAATGTGTATAAAATGTGTTATGAATTGAACATGTCATCATAATTGTTTCAAGTTATTATTTTGCTAACACTAATGCATATTTGGATGCACAATTTTTGTGTTTAATGTGTTTTACAGAAAGCCGATACTGGAGGTTCAGGAGCATCATCGTCCAGGCAACCAGAGCCCGAACCGGAAATGTTTCATGAACAAGAACAACATATGCAACAAGAAGAAGAAGAACAGGAGGAGCAACATATTCCATATCACGATCAAGATCAATTATTTATGAATCAGTTTCGTCAATTCGCTCCACATCAAAGGATTCTGAGCTTAGACATTAATGAAGATCAGTTACACCCAAATCTGAGATTTGATCGATGTTGGATAGAGTATCCAGATTATCAAAAGAACATGCACATTCTCTACTTTAAGGTTGTTGAAATGCCAAGGGCAATTGACTGGGTACCTTTGGAAACAGTTGACCTTGCCGAACCGATTCGGGAATTATTGGTGCAAAGGTATGGTAATTCTCAGTTTAACGATTGGATGCGCCTATTTTCCATTCGTAGAACCATATATAGGGAATGGTGTATAGAATTACTTAGTACTATTAAGTTAAACAGTGATGTTAGGAGGATAGATGATAGAAGCTTTATTAGATTTCTGTTAGGTGGACGCATGTACAGAATGTCCATGATAGATTTAGCTAGGGCCTTACAGATTTACACCCCTGCTGAACTTTTGAGCCCCGACTGTAATAGCTTGATTGCCCAAGGAGAAAGGGTAGATAGGGAATTTGATATTAACGCTGTCTGGAGGCGTATGTCCCACTTTAATGAATTTCACGCCAGTGGAAATCATACATACTTAGATATAGACAGAGCTGAACTCCGGGTGATTCATAGATTCTTAGCAAACACAATTACACAAAGGGGAAGAAATAAGGAGAAATTGACCGTAAACGATTTGTTCTACCTCAAGTGTATTAGAGACCCGAGGAGTTTCGTTAACATTCCCTATTGTGTTGGTTATTATCTCGCTAATGTAGTTTCGGGGATGAAATCGGGGAGTATTATAGGTGGTGGTATTTTCATTACTCTCATTGGAGAGTATTTAGGTGTAGATAAGCACCAAGGGGGTCCAATGAACGAAATAGAGGACGGAGGTGAAACTATAAGTTCAAACCTTTATCACGGTGCAAGGGTATTATTGATGAGACGTGGTCGGGTATATCGATACGAGGGACCTCAGCGACAGGTAGAGAGAGGTTCGGATGACGAGATGGAGGAGGCGAACAACATTATAGGAGTTGTTCGGGAGACTGCTCTTGATTTAGGCGTTCGTATGGAGGATGAATACATGACGAACTATGATAGGCATATGCAGTACGAGGCATGGCAACGTCGGAATGACTACGAGCATTCCCGGCAACGAGAGCATGGCCGATGGGATTATCATCAGCGCCAAATTATAAGCCAGTTGCAGCCTGGCGAGATGTATTATCCGACCCGACCCGCATACTATCCCGCACATCAGCCAGAAATGAGACCACCCTATGATTCATATGATTATGACGCAGCATACCAGTTCACCTATAATCAGCCATGGAACCCGGACGCGAACATGAATTGGGATCCATATCCTAATTTTCCTCCTAACCCACCTCCTGATCAGTAGAGATAAGTTGGTAATTTTTATTTTTATTTTAAACACTTAACATTTTATTACGTTTATGTAATGTTTGATATTCTTATTATTATTGTGTACTAATATTTTTCTTATAATTTGAAAGTGGGATGCCAAAGTTCCATTTCAAATTGCATGTATGATAATATTTGTATTGTATGTATTCTATTTTATGCACAAAACAGGGTAAAACAACGCGTTTTCAAAGACTGGCATTAAGTTCAGCAAAAGCAAGTAATTTTGACGACAATGATGCAAAATATATGTGAAATAACAACAAGACGGAATGAACAAATGACGTGCACCATTTATCATTCAGCAAACAAACGCCAATATATTTGGAAACTTTGGTAAAAATTTAATCATTTTCACACTAATCACCCTCAATAATTTAAATTGTTACTGATTTCTTGCAAATGAGGGCATTGCAAGATCTTAAGTGTGGGAAGGGGTTAAATTCTTTCGGATTTTAAAATTTTAATATTAAACACCTGGTTACCATTAAAAATACTAGTAAAGCAGTAGTTGTATTAGAATCTAGTGCTCTCTGATAAAAAAGAACAGCCCTAGTCTTATATACTGACTACCCAATTCTAGTAAAATTTTTCAAAATTTTCAATTAAATGAATTCAAATCATGTTTATACATATTTATGAACGATAAAACTAGGTTTTAACACCGAAATTATTGTTACCTCGGAAAGGACATAAATTGAGAAACAAACTAAAATGTTAAAATTCATTTAAAATGGAATAGAGGACGATAAAAAGAAAAATAAAAGCCAAGTGTGGGAAAATTTACCAAGTTATTTTAAACATATGCCACATATATTTGTAACAAATAACTGAAAATACTTTTGCTTTGGACTAAACTAAACTGTTTTACCCAATGAAAGAAAAGAAGAGATGGATCTACACGATGAATCAATTCCATCACTAAAAGGAAGTAAAGTCTTCCGAAAAAGACACGCGCTTCTTGATTTAGGTCATGAAGTTGTCGTCCAGACCAGCTGTAGGTTGACGAAAAATCTAGAAAAGTCATTTCTAAAATCAGCAGGAAATCCACGGACCTCAGCATCAAACAGGGTCGCCAAGTGGTCAGATTTATCCTAACCATGAGAAGGATTTATCTCGTACAATGGGGGGCACCATGCAAATTAGCTGGATAAGACTAATGAATCAGATCCCCAGAAAGGATAATCTCCTTAAAGATTAAAAATCAGCTTTTAAGACTGATATTACTCAATCCTAGAGATTGACCTTAAAGATTGAGAATTCAAACTCATGGAATTCAATGATATCTAAACTCGAGCTTAAACGAGAAAATATTTTGATCAAAATTACAAACCGATTTGTTTTCTGAAAACCCTATTTTCAATCCGTTCATTACCATTGAACGTAAAATCCTAGGAATTCACCTGGAATTCATTAGGTCACCTGAACTAAATCGGGTGTCAACCGTAAGAACGGTGGTTGCATAGCATGGTCAAAGACAGGACCTTGTGCCAAACCGACAAATTATAAGGGTGAGCTTTACTATTGCTCCTACCAAGGATAGTAATTGCGTCCGACACGTTATAGACCATAATCAAAAGCATGTCACGGGACATTGCCTTAACAGTTGCTTGTTCAACACTTTCCTTTACAACCGGACGGTAGTTTACCGAAAGGTAATATACGGGACAAGTAAACTGGACGTGTTGCTTTCCAAATACAAGGTTAGCAAGTGGGTGACACAAAACCGCAAGTTTTGAGCTAAAATTTTCAAATCTGAAACCCACCAAACCCACAAAAATATTTTGCAAAACACCGGTAAAGGGTTATTCCGGAAAACTAATCTAGGGTAAAAACTAGATTTCAAAAGATCAAATGTTTTCATAAAGATCCAATTTCCTTAATGGATCTAAATTTTTATAGTCATGTGGGACTGTAAACCATATCGTTACTACCATTGTTTATACCGCCGTATAGAAATCACTGATGTACAAAGTGTGAAGAATAAAGAAGTGATTCTAGTATTTCAAGACAATATTGCTTGAGGACAAGCAACGCTCAAGTGTGGGAATATTTGATAATGCCAAAAACGAACATATATTTCATAGCATTATTCCTTAAGAAAGACAAGATTTTAGTTGGTATTGTTCGATTTACAAGCGATATTCGTTTAAATTTTAAAAAGAGAAGATAAAAAGCAGATTCGACAAATTGAAGACAAAAAGGTCCAAAGAGCTAAAAAGTACAAGATACAACTAAAAAGGTTCAAAATATTGATGAGGAACGTCTCAAAATGACAAGAGTACAAGTTACAAGACGCAAAGTACACGATATAAAATAATACGCGAAGACGTCCGAAAATCCGGAACCGGGACCTGAGCCAAGAAGAAACGCCCGACGCAACGGACCAAAAATATCTAGTCTACTATGCACAAGAATATAATATAATATATATATAATTATATATAATTATATATTATATATATTATTATTATTATATTACGTCGGCAAGAAGAAAACAAAGTAGTTGGCTGGATCCAGGGTGGCCATGCGACTCGCATGGCCAGAAGCACAAAATCATGCGAGTCGCATGGAGTGAGATTGCTGGTCAGGTCCTATATAAAGCCAGTTTTGTGCCGAGTTTTAAACATCTTTTTCTCTTCCTCTTCATACGTAAATATATTTATATTTATAATTTATATTTTAATTTTAATTATAATTCTAATAATAAGGGTATGTTAGCGAATGTTGTAAGGGTGTAAGTCGAAATTCTGTCCGTGTAACGCTACGCTATTTTTAATCATTGTAAGTTATGTTCAACCTTTTTACATTAATGTCTCGTAGCTAAGTTATTATTATGCTTATTTAAAATGAAGTAATCATGATGTTGGGCTAATTACTAAAATTGGGTAATTGGGCTTTGTACCATAATTGGGGTTTGGACAAAAGAACGACACTTGTGGAAACTAGACTATGAGCTATTAATGGGCTTTATATTTGTTTAACTAAATGAAAGTTTGTTAATGTTAATATAAAGATTTACAATTGGGCGTCCCTATAAATTACCATATACACTCGATCGGACACGATGGGCGGGGTATTTATATGTACGAATAATCGTTCATTTAACCGGACACGGGAATGAATTAATAGCCACTAGAATAATTAAAACAGGGGTGAAATTACATTCAAGGGTAATTGGTGTAATTGTTAACAAAGTAGTAAAACCTTGGTTTACACGCAGTCGATAACCTGGTGTATTCATTAAAGAAAGTATTAAATCCTTGTTACAATTCGAATCCCCAATTAGTTGGAATATTTAACTTCGGGTATAATAATAATTTGTCAAGGACACTTGCAATTTATATTTATGACTGATGGACTGTTATGGACAAAAACCAGACGGACATATTGAATAATCCAGGACAAAGGACAATTAACCCAAGGGCATAAAACTAAAATCAACACGTCAAACATCATGATTACGGAAGTTTAAATAAGCATAATTCTTTTATTTCATTTTTAATTTCCTTTATTTTATATTTAATTGCACTTCTAATTATCGCACTTTTATTTATTGTTATTTTATTTAATCGCACTTTTAATTATCGTACTTTTAATTATCGCAATTTAATTTTATCGCATTTTTATTATTCGCAATTTCATTATCGTTATTTACTTTACGCTTTAATTTAAAGTCTTGTATTTATTTTATATTTTACATTAGGTTTTAACTGCGACTAAAGTTTTAAAATCGACAAGCCGGTCATTAAACGGTAAAAAACCCCCCTTTATAATAATAATATCACTTATATATATATTTGTATTTTTATAAAAGTAAACTAATATAGCGTTGAGCTTTGTTTAAAGATTTCCCTGTGGAACGAACCGGACTTACTAAAAATTACACTACTGTACGATTAGGTACACTGCCTATAAGTGTTGTAGCAAGGTTTAAGTATATCCATTCTATAAATAAATAAATATCTTGTGTAAAATTGTATCGTATTTAATAGTTTTTACTAGTAAAATATAAGCTATTTTATATACACCTCGTTCGACATCAAGTATGTATAGCCCTACATATAAGATTAATACCGCACAATCATCCTTACATGCCCTCACGGCAACTCAAACACTTCCACCAACATTGCCTTCAACAGTTGCTGCTGATGCTGCTTTTGTTCATGGTTACACTGTTGTTTCACCAACTAGGTCACCTTCTCGAAGTTCAAATAGATATGGATTACAGTATCTCTCTGACAATGAGGTGGAGGAGCTCTATCTTGCTGAGTTTGCTAAATGAACTGATCTTGATGAAGTTCGCGAAACTATGATGATTTATCTTGAGCAAGAAAGGATAGTGTATCCTTTATCTCCATGCAAGTCACCTGGACCAATTCACATGCCTGATCATGATGATTTCGATCCCGACAATCTTCATGAGGGGGAGAATAGACAAGGTGGTTATCGGTCCAGTGTTTTTCAAAGATCAACTTATGAAGCTGGTACATCTAGTCAACAGAAGGATAAAGATGTTGTTGATATATCTGATTCCAGTGATGAAATTGAAGAAATTCAGTGTGAAAGTTTTCTATATGAATCGAAAAGTCAGAGAGAGGGTGATTCAGGAATGTTAATGACTATGGATTTAGCTAATCAATCAGAGAAAAAGTTAACTCAAGAGGACAATCAAAACTTTGACAACATTGAAGATATTTTGAAGGGGTCATCAAGTGTCGCCAATGAATTCAATGATCATCAATTTGTTAATTTGACATCTCCAACTGACAAATTTGGAATACACTTCGAAAAGGAGATTTTCTCTAATGGCAAAGAAGATACCACGACTCCTCCTGATTTGAATGTTCCTTTTCAAATTGCAGAGATTGTTCTTGAACATGATGCTAATTACCAACTGAGTGAGGATGAAGAGAAAGATATTCTTCGTTCACCATTCATTAAACAACAAGCATATAGAATTTATGGTGATTCTGATCTCGTCCTTTCTGCATCAATGAGTGTTCTGGGTGCATGGAAATTTCATAAGAAACCAGAATATCTCAAAGCTTATCTGAGTGTTCGTGGCAAATTCAAATTGAAGAATGAAGAGAAACTTCAAATTCAGCGGAGTTCAGAGATTAAAAGCATAAATAAGATTTTGATGATTAATAAGGATGGAGTGAAGATGCCATTGTTTCAAGTTACAAGAATGGATGCTGAGGATTACCAATTCTCATAAGCGGATTTTGATAAACTGAAGATGGATGACATTATTTTCATTTACAACTATCTGATTAACTTGAATGAATCTACAACAATTTATCATGCTACTGCAATGAAGGCAGTCTACAGGTTTATTCTTGATTCGATGAGATGGATGTCAGTTCATGATTTTCAATTGGGATTGGAATCTGGACACAAAAAGCTCGGAATCAAACCACCAAATCAAGTGATTGAAGAGCTAAGATACATGTCCTTACTTGAAGTGAGCGACTGTCCATATGGATTTGTATTTGTCAATTCTCACTATACAAAGATCTTCATCAGAGTCTCAGATTTCAGAAGATACTAAGACGGAACATTGATGTATGCTTTCAAGTACATGAGATGGAGATTGATCAATAACTGCTATTCAACTGAAGATATTGAGATTGTCAAATACATTCTCACAAGATTAAAAAGTCGTCTCAAAATAAGAGTGAACATACGAAGATATGAGAATCTCAAGGGATTCAAATCCAAAGTTCACTTCAGAGGAACAAAGTTCCTTTAGATGTTTTAAATAGGATTATGTTGTAAAGTTCACACTTAACACTAAGGGGGAGATTGTTAGGACCCCGAAGTTGTATAGTGTTAATGTGAAATAAGCTTAATTGAAGGCTCCTTAGAAGAGGGCTATATAAGGAACCTAAGTAGTCCTAATTAGATAGCCATTGCATTGTAACCGAGTTCTAAAAGCTGTGGAATGTAATTGTACCGATTCTCTCTAATACCGAGTCTCATGCTTACATACCAAATCTCTCTTTATCTTATCATTTCCCTCAATCTCAACATGATCTGACCTATCATATACACTATTATCTTGTCATCATCATCAAAAAAAAAATCAAGTGTCTTGATACTTGGCCCCTTCCTGGTCGGCCATGAATTCATATTTTGTTCCATAAACTTAGTCCTCCATGTTAATATATTCTTTCAAGACAAGAAGCATTCGATAAAGTGGTTAGGATAGTCGATCATATCATAATTGGTGGGGCAATATTTATATTTGGTTCACACCTAAATAACATCAGCGGATGTTTATAATGGAAACGAATAAAGTGCAACAAACACTAGTGGGTTTGGTATTGCTTTGAAGAGGAACAAATATAATTAAACTTTGAAAGCTTCGGTTTTTGGTTTTGATTGAATTACAGACCCAATCATTTATGAACGAACAGGATAAATGTAGCAGGAACTTCGATTCATTATCATAGTAATCGTCATGGAATCTCATCATCATCATACTTCATGATTATCATCGTCATTTAAATAATTTGTGTGTGTTGTCGTTAGATAAGAAAACAGGAACATATAGTTTGCAAATCTTGGCCCAATTATTGAGGAATAAATTGAATACGATCCATTAACAAGGGAATTGGAATACGGCCCAACTTATTTCACAAATAAATAAATCTATGGTATAGAATTTTAGAAATAGGAATCGTTTATCATAGGAAACAGAAACTGAAGTGGAAGCAAATAGATAAGCTAAAATAAAAAAATATAATGGTTGTTGGTTTCGTAATCTCTCAAACAAAAATTGAAGTGGACGAGGGATTTAGTGGGGTGTGGGGTTTGGTTGACTCTTTACATAAAGTAACAATGACAATTACATTCAACACGTATCAAGTGTAACATCCCGCCTTTTTCCATTTACTTTTCCGTTATACTAATATAAAGTCCGTTATATGTTTATAACATCTCCCGTTGATACGCGTTTTAAATTATCTCGTTTAGGTAATTCCCGCACCCGAACGAAAGTTGAGGGACTAAACTTGACAAGGGATCAAACCCTTGACTAGGTCAAAGGGTCAAACCCCTTTCACCCATTCATTTCATCTTCATCTCTCTCTCTTTCTCTCTAGCAAGAACACACACACCCAAAACCATATTCATTCAATCATCATCTAAATTCGATCTAGGAGGCTTACAACAAAATAAATTACATATTCGTGATCCTCTCTTCATCCTCTTCGTTTTGGTACCAACTTCATCTCATTTGGGTAACTTTCTAAAATCACTAGATTTTGTGTTCTTGATGTTTTTAACTTATAAAAGTGTTAATTAGTGTCTATGGCTCAAGTCTAACATGAATATATGATTTATATGCTCGATCTCGTTGTTTTAGTGTAACTAGCATGAACTTGAATTTTGGTGTGTTGTTCTTGAATTTTGGATGATCATATGTTGTTAGATGTTAAAAGTTGATGTTTTAATTGTGTTACTAGCATCACTAGCTTCAATTTGATGTGTAGGTTGCCTTAGAAAACTTCATGAACTTGATTATTGATTTTGGTGAATTTGGGTTAGGGTTTGATGAACTTGAAATGGACTTTTGATGCATTGAATGCCATGGATTATTATTGGTAAGTGTTTAGTTGGATTGTATGCTTGATTACCTTCGAAACGGCATATCATTCATGTAAATTGGTTGCCCGAATCATTGAATTGCATTTATGAACTTGTATGCGGTTAATGTTAAGCATTAGATGCGGTTTTGGTTGTTGTAATAGGTAGATTGATTGATGAAATGTGTTTAGTTGTTTTCCTCGTCAAATTACCTTCCCAACGGTATAAGATACTTGTCTTGATTGTTTGCGGATCATAAATGGTGATTGTTTGAAGTTAGGTTCGTGCATAAAACTTAAAAACTGCCAGAATTCTCTGCACAGGTACCCGCGCGGCGCGCCATATATCCGCGCGGCGCGCCATTTGGGTCTGTCCAACTTGGTCAATTTTTGAATAATGTTTGCTATGCTACGCACCTCCGATTCACATGTAACTTGTTCTAACATGCTCATACATGATTAAAAACCTCAGAAAAATAGTTCGGGACACGACCCGAACGTGTTGACTTTTTCGTTGACTTTGACCGACCGAGGTTTGACTTTTTGTCAAACTTAACCAAATGATTATGCAACCTTCCTAACTTGTTTATATACTTGTATCCTGCATGAAACTTGACAATTTGATTTCACATGCTAAATAATCGAGTCGTAACGAGCCATAGGACTAATTGAACATCTTTGACCTATCGTGTTTACCGTTATTGATACGACCTATTTGTTTAGGTCAAGACTAGCACTATCCTTCACACACGCTATTTTGTGAAGTACTTTTCGTACGTGCACTCAAGGTGAGATCATAGTCCCACTTTTACTCTTTTTGAACTTATATTTGGGATGAGAAAACATAAACGATTCTTTTGAACTAAGTGAACACAAGTACAGGAAAACAAACATTCTACATACGAGTTTAGAACAAAATCCTCAATTCAATTATCATTAGTTACACTTGCCGGGTGTAAGCGAGAACTTATGTTGTATGGATCCATATGGGTTTGACAAACCCTCATTCAAACGGTTCGCTACCGTTTACGAATGAAATATATTTTCGAGAAACAGTGTATGTTCTAGCACTAAGTGATGGGGTTCAATGGAAGGAAATGTTAAGTATTGATAATTGGGTGCTCGTGAAACAAACTTTTGGAATGTATTACTATTACTTCATTGATGCAAATCTTGTGGTTCACTTGTACTTACTTACTTAAACCTATGATTTCACCAATGTTTTCGTTGACAGATTTCTATGTTTTTCTCAGGTCCTTGAACGATACATGATACATGCTTCCGCTCATTGTTTGATACTTGCATTGGATGTCGAGTATATGTGCATACATGGAGCGTCTTTTGACTTTATTTAAAACTGTGTCGCATAGGATTTCGTTTGTACTTAACTTTGTGACGAAACTTTTGGATGAACAATTCTTGTAAACTGGGGAACAATCTTTACTTTTGAAATGAATGCGACATCTTTTGGTCAAACGTTGTTTTAAAGACTTATGACCACGTAACGGGACCTAAGTAGACGGCGCCGTCAATGATGATTTGGTCGGGTCGCTACATCAAGTGGGTTTTCTTTATAAAGGATTGTCGGCAAAAAAAAATTATATAATCATCAACTTGTTCGCATGCTAGTGGTATACACGATATATTGTTTTAAATTGCTCGACATAGAATAAAGTTTAACAGGAATTGGAAATCGTGGTATATATAATGGTGTTGGGGTTTATTTGGTTCGAACAGAAAAAAATAGAAATAGCGATGCAAATAAAAAAAATGTAAAGTGAAGTGGGTTCTTTGTACAAGATTTGAAGTGAAAGAGAGTGATATATAAAGATACAGGAAGGTGGTAGTGATCGTGAAGTGGTGGTGAAGTGTGATGTTGGTTCGAGCTTAAACAGAAACACGAAGTTGTATTTTTGTTGTTTGGGTTGGTTCTCGGTTCACAATAGAAACACAAGGAATGGGTGGTGAATGGTGGTGGAGGAAAGGTGGTGAATCAATAGTGGTGGCGGTTTGAAGTTTACATAGAATCAAGGTTAATCAGCTACAAAAATGATGAGAGTGGTGTTTTGTTGATATTGACAATGGTGGTTTCTTGTGCCTGTCGTGAGAAAGAAAAAAAAGAAAAAGAAAAACAAGTATGCGAAGGTGACTTTAAGTGGAGGTGATGGTACTTGGAGTTGCTACGATGGAAACCGAATATCATAAGGTGGTTTTGCAGGTGTATGGTTATCAAATATAGAAACGGTTTTGTAAATGCTTGTCTGATAACTTCCTCGCTTGATTGATATATATCTTGAGAGGTGTCGACATGAAAAATCAATCCGAAGAGGTACCAACACAATAAAAGAAGATTGAGAAGGTTGACAGAAGTATTCGAGCCAGGACTAACAAACAAGAAAAAGAAAAGTAGATAAAGATGTGCAACTGAATTTGTTACGATATGTGATTGATCAATTAGATTATAGTTGTAAGTTATTCAACTCAATTACCATTAACAGACATGAAGGACAATTGAATCGATGTAAAACAGATTCCCTAATTTTTATTTATTTTTCTTCTTCTGTTTCTTCCTGATTTGTATCATTTATAGTTTTATATAGTGTTTATGGGATTAAAACAGTTATAAGATTCGATTAAATTTTTGTTTTGTACCTTTAGTTGGCTTGCCAGAGTTGGGAGAAAGAACAGAGAATGAAGAGGAAAAAGAAAGAAAAATGATAGTGATACTCAACTGATTTTGATTATATCTGATTTATGTATTTAAGTATTTTGTTTGTAATGGCAGTGAAAATCTTTTCTCAACTCGAGCAGATCACCTGGACAGAAAAATATAAAAATAAAAATAAAATTAAAGCTTGATTATGATTGCTAACAGAAAGGAATAATTCGATCTTTACATTTTGTATTTATCTATGATATCCACAGATTGATTAGAAACCAGTTTAGAGTCAGGAAACAATTTCAATAAAATTTGATAGTTACGTAAAACTGAATCCATTCTTATTTTATGATTTTATAAATTATTTAATATTAATAAATATATCATTAATAATAATAATATTAATACTAATTAATAATAATTATATTAATAATAAAAATATTATTATTATTGACAAGGTATAAATAATAAATATAAAAATAATGATAATAATAATATGATGATATTAATAATAACTATAATGATAATTTTCATGAGTTTAATAATAATTAATAATAATTAATAATAATAGTAATAATAATATTATTTGTGACTAATAATAATAATAATAATAATAATAATAATAATAACATGAGTAATAATAATAATATAATAACTTATACATATCAAATTTCATATTAGAAATAATAATAATAATAATAATAATAATAATAATAATAATAATAATAATAATAATAATAATAATAATAATAATAATAAAAATAAAATAATAATAATACAAATACTTATTATTAACATTAACAATAACAATGAAAGTAATGATAATAATATTAATATAACAATTATATTCAAACTTGTAATTGTATTTTAATATATTACAAATTATTAATTATATCATATTTACTAATTATATAATATATTGAATCTTTAATATTCATTATATATATATATATATATATATATATATATATATATATATATATATATATATATATATATATATATATATATATATATATATATATATATATATATATAGTCAAAAGTTTAAACGAGAACCAAAAAGATTGTGAGAACTGCGAGAACCATTAAAATTACAATGTTTTTCACATTCGAGTAGGTTGAATCACATATAAATGTTCATGGAAAGTAAGATTGAACAAAAAATAGCTTGAAAGAACATATAATTTAACTATATAATCACATATATAATTTCTCATTCACATGTGCATATGTGTCTGTGTAACATGCAAACATTTCTTATAATTCACAATTGAACATGTAATTTGTGGTCTTGAACATATTTTTGCCAATGATATGAACATTATATAACAACTGTATGCAATTTTTTGAATATAAATGCATATAAACCATGTAATTAAAGAGTTCTCGCAGCTCTCTCCCTTTTTGTGATTCTCGTTTGAACCTGCCTCTATATATATATATATATATATATATATATATATATATATATATATATATATATATATATATATATATATATATATCTTCATTTCAATAGCACCTTAATTATTATTTTACATATTAAATTCTAATGATTCAATTACATTTTATTATTTCCACTACATACATTCATATATATATATATATATATATATATATATATATATATATATATATATATATATATATATATATATATATATATATATATATATATATACAAATAATTGTTCGTGAATCGTCGGGAATGGTCGAAGGTTAATTAAATGTATGAAACAGTTCAAAACTTTTGAGTCTCAACCTAACAGACTTTTCTTATCGTGTCAAAAAATATTAAATTGTATCGAGAGTTTGATTAAAAATTAGTCGAAATTTTCGGGTCGTCACAGTACCTACCCGTTAAAGAAATTTCATCCCGAAATTTGAGTGGTGACAGTTGGAATTAAGATCGAGAATGTTTTAGTACCAGAAATGAACTCAGATTCTTAATGGAAGATTTTAGTCATCTAAGAATGTTTCATCCAAGAAGATAATGATAAGATTTAAAGATTTCTTCGAGATTGATACGTAGATAGTTTCATGAATGCCCTTTGATCGGTTAGATCATGTTGAGATTGAGAGAAATGATAAGATAAAGAGAGATTCGGTATGTAAGCATGAGACTCGGTATTAGAGAGAATCGGTACAATTACATTCCACAGCTTCTAGAACTCAGTTACAATGCAATGGCTATCTAATTAGGACTACTTAGGTTCCTTATATAGCCCTCTTCTAAGGAACCTTCAATTAAGCTTATTTCACATTAACACTATACAACTTCGAGGTCCTAAAAATCTCCCCATTAGTGTTAAATGTGAATTTACAACATAATCCTATTTTGTAATCTTGAGAGGTCCAAACGTTAGTTTCCATCGTGTGCCATCTGGTTTTGAAACTTCTACTTGATTTTTTGAAATTTGCTTAGAAGGTTTCCAGACACCCCACGCTTTTCTTGGATCTCCCTCATATAATGGATATTCATCCATTTCCTTAAAATATCTTCTCTTTCTCTATCCACGAAGTATCTCAAACTGTCTTGTACGAACCCGGAGTTTCAGACGATCTCTTATATGCTTTATGAATTCTCCAAGACCCATTATCATGTCAATGTCATGGAACTTGCTTTGATGAATCTTAAGATACTTCAGTGCAGCCTTAAGTGTTCCATCTGAATATTTGTTTAGCTCTTCAGTACGAATGAACACCTTTTCTTTTTGAGAATTTACAAAAACAAACCCTTCGAGTTCGAATTGCATTTGAAACATGCTCATATCCTTCAGTCCCTCTGTAAATTGATTCGGACACGTAATTCGAATCTTTTTCCTTTTTGCTTCGAGACCTATTTGAAAATCTTCACGTCTCATCAGTTCAATTGTCTCCATCATGTATCTTTTCACAGCTTCCAAAGCTTGAGCCTTAGCAAAAGGTCGTATGGTGATGATACTGAGGTAGTTGTAGATGTGAATGATGTCAAGCATATCTAGATTATGAAAATCTGTTTCAGTGAACTTGTACTCTTTCTCATCTTCTCTAATAACGTGGAACTGACTGATGACGTCTTTATTTTCGCTTATCTCTACTCTGACTCGAGTAATATTCAACACTTCTGAAATATGATATTTTCTTTGAAGCCACAAATCATCTTCATCTTTGTTGATATGTTTCCTCCACATAAACTCATACCAATTCCTTTCACTTGCTGGAAGCAATCGTGAACCTATATAAGTAAACCTTTTACTCCTTGGTAATTCATTGATGCGGAAGATCTTGTAAGCATTTTCTTCGATGAATGTGTTTCGTAACGTTATAAAATCATGTTCTACTCCCAACAATAATCTTTGCTCCTGATTCTTAAAGAATATTCCATGATTGTATTTGAATCTGGAATTCACTGTTTCACTTGATGTAGATGTACCAGAAGTTGAACTTTCATTAGCATTTGCTGGATTTGAACTCGATGAGGGTGTTGAATTTGATGAATGACCAGTAGGATTTGTTGCATCATTATTTGGAACATCATCATCTTCAATATGATTAAATATCTCATCTTCATTTGGATTAATATAAAGATTGTCTTCATCGTCATCAGAAGAATCCATTTCATCATCACTTTCTATTACTGGTTCAGGATTCTCTTCATCTACAATCTCTACATCTTCCGGAATTGAAGATACTGATGATAACTTGCTTAGAATGACAAATCCATCGTCATCCGTCTCTTCAAGATAGAAATCACTCAAGTTCAAATCCTCATCTACCAGTCCACTATCAGCCTCATTATGAACAATTGGAATTATAACTTGTTCAGGCTCCTTATCATCAATTTCATCATGTGTAGTAACCATTTCTGATTCCATCTGAACTTGTTGAGCTTGTAAAGCTGATGAAGACCTTACACCACCACCCTTACTTCAAGACATATATCAAAACACTCATACTTAACGAAAATGGTTACAGTTACTTTCCCATTCTTTTCTTTCATCAAGAATTCTAGTCGTATTCTTACCCATATTATACACAGCTTCTAAACGTACTTACTATGGGTATATACCAATAGGAACTAGCATGGGATTCCACTCTTTATTATGTCATGTATGACTAATCAATTTTAACTTCTACCATGAGCTAGTCAACTAACTAGAACTCCTTTTAACCCCACTCACCACTCACCAATTACCACTCATCATTCACTCCATTTCACTTCCAATTCTCTTTCTAATTCTCTCTCAACACACACACACACACTATTATGAACGTATTTTTCCAGTAGTTAATCATCATCTTCATCAAAAATCACTTCAAGAATCAAGCTATAATCATCATAGGAAGAACACTTCAAGAACACTTCAAAAATCCCTTCAAGTTTACTAATTTACTTCCAAGCTTTCTAATCCATTCCAAGTAATCATCTAAGATCAACAAACCTTTATTATATACAGTAGGTTATCTTTCTTATTCAAGGTAATATTCATATTCAAACTTTGATTTAATTTCTATAACTATAAACTATCTTAATTCGAGTAAAAATCTTACTTGAACTTGTTTTTGTGTCATGATCCTACTTCAAGAACTTTCAAGCCATCCAAGATCCTTTGAAGCTAGATCATTTCTTGTCACTTCCAGTAGGTTTACCTACTAAACTTGAGGTAGTAATGATGTTCATAACATCATTCGATTAATATATATAAAACTATCTTATTCGAAGGTTTAAACTCGTAATCACTAGAACATAGTTTAGTTAATTCTAAACTTGTTCGCAAATAAAAGTTAATTCTTCTAACTTGACTTTTAAAATCAACTAAACACATGTTCTATATCTATATTATATGCTAACTTAATGATTTAAAACCTGGAAACACGAAAAACGCCGTAAAACCGGATTTACGCCGTCGTAGTAACACCGCGGGCTGTTTTGGGTTAATTAATTAAAAACTATGATAAACTTTGATTTAAAAGTTGTTATTCTGAGAAAATGATTTTTATTATGAACATAAAACTATATCTAAAAATTATGGTTAAACTCAAAGTGGAAGTATGTTTTCTAAAATGGTCATCTAGACGTCGTTCTTTCGACTGAAATGACTACTTTTATAAAAACGACTTATAACTTATTTTTCCGACTATAAACCTATACTTTTTCTATTTAGATTCATAAAATAGAGTTCAATATGAAACCATAGCAATTTGATTCACTCAAAACGGATTTAAAATGAAGAAGTTATGGGTAAAACAAGATTGGATAATTTTTCTCATTTTAGCTACGTGAAAATTGGTAACAAATCTATTCCAACCATAACTTAATCAACTTGTATTGTATATTATGTAATCTTGAGATACCATAGACACGTATACAATGTTTCGACCTATCATGTCGACACATCTATATATATTTCGGAACAACCATAGACACTCTATATGTGAATGTTAGAGTTAGCTATACAGGGTTGAGGTTGATTCCAAAATATATATAGTTTGAGTTGTGATCAATACTGAGATACGTATACACTGGGTCGTGGATTGATTCAAGATAATATTTATCAATTTATTTCTGTACATCTAACTGTGGACAACTAGTTGTAGGTTACTAACGAGGACAGCTGACTTAATAAACTTAAAACATCAAAATATATTAAAAGTGTTGTAAATATATTTTGAACATACTTTGATATATATGTATATA
Source organism: Rutidosis leptorrhynchoides (assembly GCF_046630445.1). Taxonomy (NCBI): domain Eukaryota; kingdom Viridiplantae; phylum Streptophyta; class Magnoliopsida; order Asterales; family Asteraceae; genus Rutidosis; species Rutidosis leptorrhynchoides. Next base: position 249,519,443 of record NC_092336.1, read on the forward strand.
TTGTTATAGGTTCGTGAATCAACCAGTGGCCAAGTCTTACTTCCCGACGAAGTAAAAATCTGTGAAAGTGAGTTATAGTCCCACTTTTAAAATCTAATATTTTTGGGATGAGAATACATGCAGGTTTTATAAATGATTTACAAAATAGACACAAGTACTTGAAACTACATTCTATGGTTGAATTATCGAAATCGAATATGCCCCTTTTTATTAAGTCTGGTAATCTAAGAATTAGGGAACAGACACCCTAATTGACGCGAATCCTAAAGATAGATCTATTGGGCCTAACAAACCCCATCCAAAGTACCGGATGCTTTAGTACTTCGAAATTTATATCATATCCGAAGGGTGTCCCGAAATGATGGGGATATTCTTATATATGCATCTTGTTAATGTCGGTTACCAGGTGCTCACCATATGAATGAATTTTTATCTCTATGTATGGGATGTGTATTGAAATATGAAATCTTGTGGTCTATTGTTACGATTTGATATATATAGGTTAAACCTATAACTCACCAACATTTTTGTTGACTTTTAAAGCATGTTTATTCTCAGGTGAATATTAAGAGCTTCCGCTGTTGCATACTAAAATAAGGACAAGATTTGGAGTCCATGTTTGTATGATATTGTGTAAAAACTGCATTCAAGAAACTGATTTCGATGTAACATATTTGTATTGTAAATCATTATGTAATGGTCGTGTGTAAACAGGATATTTTAGATTATCATTATTTGATAATCTACGTAAAGCTTTTTAAACCTTTATTTATGAAATAAAGGTTATGGTTTGTTTTAAAAATGAATGCAGTCTTTGAAAAACGTCTCATATAGAGGTCAAAACCTCGCAACGAAATCAATTAATATGGAACGTTTTTAATCAATAAGAACGGGACATTTCAGTTGGTATCCGAGCGTTGGTCTTAGAGAACCAGAATTTTGCATTAGTGTGTCTTATCGAGTTTGTTAGGATGCATTAGTGAGTCTGGACTTCGACCGTGTTTACTTGAAAAATGATTGCTTAACAAATTTTGTTGGAAACTATATATTTTTAACATGTGAATATTATGTGATATATTAATCTCTTAACGTGTTTGATATTATGTGATAGATGTCTACCTCTAGAACAAATCCCATTGACTCACCTAATAATAATGAAGAGTCAAATGTAAATTGGAATGATTCGTGGACTGATTCACAAGTTCCCGAAGAGGAACAGGAAGAAGAGTCGGAACCAGAAGAAGAATCGGAACCGGAAGAAGAATCGGAACCGGATGAAGAAATAGAACCGGTGGGGGAAATAATAAAACGGTTAAGTAAAAGAAAATCCTCAACCAACCGACCAAGGTTAATTATGGTCAATGGTGTTTCCGCTAAGGAAGCAAAATATTGGGAGGATTACCAATTCTCCGATGAATCGGATTCTGACGAGAATTCTGATGATGTTATAGAAATTACCCCAACTGAATTTAAAAAGGCAAAAGAAAATAATAAGGGAAAGGGCATAAAAATAGAGAAATCTAATTCCAACCCCGATGAACTTTATATGTATCGTCAACCCCCGAAGTCCTTAAGTTGTAACAATGACCCGGGAACCTCTAAACCACCAGGTTTTTCTAAATCAATGTGGAAAACGATGGCTCGTATTAGGGGAACATCATATATCCTTAGAAACTTGGCAAAATGAACCAAAACCGAAGAAGAAGAAACAAGCGAGTCGGAATAAGATAGTTGTATTCGTGTGGTGTAATATATGTAATATAGTGTGCTTATGCTTTATGATATATGTAAAAATTGCTTGTATTAATAAGTATTTTTTTATGAATCTAACTCTTGTCTATTTTACAGTATAAAAACACAAAATGGATAGACAACCCAATATTTTAAGAGACCTACCCGGAGACATGATTGATGAAATCTTGTCTAGAGTCGGTCAGAATTCTTCGGCACAACTATTTAAGGCGAGATCAGTTTGTAAGGCATTCGAAGAACGTTCCAAGAATGCCTTGGTTTATAAAAGGCTTTCGTTCGAAAGATGGGGGATATCACATTGGGAAATCCATAAGTTACGATGTGTTTACTTTGACGCATATATTGCTGGGAACCCAAATGCTATTTTACGCAATGGGTTAAGAAATTATTTTGACTCAATATATCCGAATATTGGACTTCGTGATTTAGAAAAAGCGGCTAACATGCAACATAAAGAAGCATGTTATGCTTACGGATTAGTAATGTTCGCTTCTCACCAAAGTGAGAACAAGAACATCGGCCTACAACTATTAAACAAAACATTCCCACAAGTGACGGAGTCGGTAATTGGGGTAAGAAATGAGGTTTTTAGATTGTTACGGGACTGTTGGACATTACGTAACCCTCGTCCCTTTGACGATGTTACAACACGCTGTCTTATCAATGGCCATAACGGTTATGTTCCACAAGACCAAGGATGGGAAGTAGTCCTAGTAAAACCAGAATGCATGACTTGTTTCTGGACGTATGAATTACGTGTCTTTATTGCCATTGCTGAACGACGTGTGTACTAGCTAGAATTATCTTCACAACTATCTTGTATCAAAGTTATTGTGTGCTATATTTCATGCTTTATGTAAAATAAGCGGTATTGTAAGTTTGTAAAATATTGTATAAAAGTTTGAACGCGAAATATTATTATAATCTGTTTTTCATATAGAATTGTAGTAGTTGAATTGTATATTAGCTACTAAGTATGAACTTAACGGGTAGGTACTACCCGAATTTAAACTTATAAAACGCTAATATGAAGAAAAAGCTTTTATAAATGAGTTCATATTATGCTACGAAATACTATTAACTACTCTTGATATTCTGTATGATTAACTTGTTCCATTTGACTATTTTGAAGGAAATGGCACCGACTACTCGACACACCGTGAATATGAATGAAGAGGAATTCCGTACTTTTCTAGCTTCAAACATAGCCGCAGTACAGGCTGCGCTACATACCAACAATAACCTTGGATCTAGTAGTACAGGAAATCGTGTAGGATGCACCTACAAAGAATTCACTGCCTGCAAACCTTTGGAATTTGATGGAACCGAAGGACCGATCGGATTGAAACGGTGGACCGAGAAGGTCGAATCAGTGTTTTCCATAAGTAAGTGTACTGAAGAGGACAAAGTAAAGTACGCTACGCATACCTTCACAGGTTCTGTGTTAACATGGTGGAATACCTATCTAGAGCAAGTGGGACAAGACGATGCGTACGCACTACCGTGGTTAGCATTCAAGCACTTGATGAACGAGAAGTACCGTCCCAGAACCGAGGTCAATAAGCTCAAGACAGAACTTAGAGGGTTACGAACCCAAGGATTTGATATTACCACGTACGAAAGACAATTCACAGAATTGTGCCTATTGTGTCCGGGAGCATTCGAAGATGAGGAAGAGAAGATCGACGCGTTTGTGAAAGGATTACCGGAAAGAATCCAAGAAGATATAAGTTCACACGAGCCCGCCTCCATACAACAGGCATGTAGAATGGCTCACAAACTAGTGAACCAGATTGAAGAAAGAATTAAAGAACAGACTGCTGAAGAGGCCAATGTGAAGCAAGTCAAAAGAAAGTGGGAGGAAAACGGTGATAAGAATCACCAATACAATAACAACAGCAATTACAACAATAATCGCAACAATTATCCCAACAATCGCAACATCAATCGCAACTACAACAAACGGCCCAACAGCAACAACAACAACAGCAACTACAACAATCATCCCAACAACAATAATAACCGTAACAACAACAAAAATCAGAAGCAGCTATGCCAAAGGTGTGAAAAGTATCACTCGGGGTTCTGCACCAAATTTTGCAACAAGTATAAAAGAAATGGTCATAGCGCGGCGAAGTGTGAGGTCTACGGACCAGGGGTTAATAGAACTAAAGGAACAAATGATGTCGGAACGAGTAATGGCGGAGCAAGTAGTGTCAGAGCAAGTTATGCCAATGTAGTTTGTTATGAATGTGGAAAACCGGGCCACATTATTAGAAATTACCCGAACCAGGAGAACACGAATGGACAAGGCCGCGGAAGAGTTTTCAATATTAATGCGGCAGAGGCACAGGAAGACCCGGAGCTTGTTACGGGTACGTTTCTTATTGACAATAAATCTGCTTACGTTTTATTTGATTCGGGTGCGGATAGAAGCTATATGAGTAGAGATTTTTGTGCTAAATTAAGTTGTCCATTGACGCCTTTGGATAGTAAATTTTTACTCGAATTAGCAAATGGTAAATTAATTTCAGCAGAAAATATATGTCGGAATCGAGAAATTAAACTGGTTAGCGAAACATTTAAGATTGATTTGATACTAGTAGAGTAAGGGAGTTTTGATGTGATAATCGGTATGGACTGGTTGAAAGAAGTGAAAGCAGAGATCGTTTGTTACAAAAATGCAATTCGCATTATACGAGAAAAAGGAAAATCCTTAATGGTGTATGGAGAAAAGGGCAACACGAAGCTACATCTTATTAGTAATTTGAAGGTACAAAAACTAATAAGAAAAGGTTGCTATGCTGTTCTAGCACACGTCGAGAAAGTACAAACTGAAGAAAAGAGCATCAATGATGTTCCCATTGCAAAAGAATTTCCCGATGTATTTCCGAAAGAATTACCGGGATTACCCCCACATCGATCCGTTGAATTTCAAATAGATCTTGTACCAGGAGCTGCACCAATAGCTCGTGCTCCTTACAGACTCGCACCCAGTGAGATGAAAGAACTGCAAATCCAATTACAAGAACTTTTAGAGCATGGTTTCATTCGACCAAGCACATCACCATGGGGAGCTCCTGTTTTGTTTGTCAAGAAGAAAGATGGTACATTCAGGTTGTGTATCGACTACCGAGAGTTGAACAAACTTACCATCAAGAACCGCTACCCACTACCGAGAATCGACGACTTATTTGATCAACTACAAGGGTCGTCTGTTTATTCAAAGATTGACTTACGTTCCGGGTATCATCAAATGAGGGTGAAAGAAGATGATATTACAAAGACTGCTTTCAGAACACGTTACGGTCATTACGAGTTTATGGTCATGCCATTTGGTTTAACTAATGCACCAGCTGTGTTCATGGACCTTATGAACCGAGTGTGCGGACCATACCTTGACAAGTTTGTCATTGTTTTCATTGATGACATACTTATTTACTCAAAGAATGACCAAGAACACAGTGAACATTTGAGAAAGGTGTTAGAAGTATTGAGGAAGGAAAAATTGTACGCTAAATTTTCAAAGTGTGCATTTTGGTTGGAAGAAGTTCAATTCCTTGGTCACATAGTGAACAAAAAAGGTATTAAGGTGGATCCGGCAAAGATAGAAACTGTTGAAAAATGGGAAACCCCGAAAACTCCGAAACACATACGCTAGTTTTTAGGACTAGCTGGTTACTACAGAAGGTTCATCCAAGACTTTTCCAGAATAGCAAAACCCTTGACTGCATTAACGCATAAAGGGAAGAAATTTGAATGGAATGATGAACAAGAGAAAGCGTTTCAGTTATTGAAGAAAAAGCTAACTACGGCACCTATATTGTCATTGCCTGAAGGGAATGATGATTTTGTGATTTATTGTGACACATCAAAGCAAGGTCTCGGTTGTGTATTAATGCAATGAACGAAGGTGATTGCTTATGCGTCTAGACAATTGAAGATTCACGAACAAAATTATACAACGCATGATTTGGAATTAGGCGCGGTTGTTTTTGCATTAAAGACTTGGAGGCACTACTTATATGGGGTCAAAAGTATTATATATACCGACCACAAAAGTCTTCAACACATATTTAATCGGAAACAACTGAATATGAGGCAGCGTAGGTGGATTGAATTATTGAATGATTACGACTTTGAGATTCGTTACCACCCGGGGAAGGCAAATGTGGTAGCCGATGCCTTGAGCAGGAAGGACAGAGAACCCATTCGAGTAAAATCTATGAATATAATGATTCATAATAACCTTACTACTCAAATAAAGGAGGCGCAACAAGGAGTTTTAAAAAAAGGGAAATTTAAAGGATGAAATACCCAAAGGAACGGAGAAGCATCTTAATATTAGGGAAGACGGAACCCGGTATAGGGCTGAAAGGATTTGGGTACCAAAATTTGGAGATATGAGAGAAATGGTACTTAGAGAAGCTCATAAAACCAGATACTCAATACATCCTGGAACGGGGAAGATGTACAAGGATCTCAAGAAACATTTTTGGTGGCCGAGTATGAAAGCCGATGTTTCTAAATACGTAGGAGAATGTTTGACGTGTTCTAAGGTCAAAGCTGAGCATCAGAAACCATCAGGTCTACTTCAACAACCCGAAATCCCGAAATGGAAATGGGAAAACATTACCATGGATTTCATCACTAAATTGCCAAGGACTGCAAGTGGTTTTGATACTATTTGGGTAATAGTTGATCATCTCACCAAATCAGCACACTTCCTGCCAATAAGAGAAGATGACAAGATGGAGAAGTTAGCACGACTATATTTGAAGGAAGTCGTCTCCATACATGGAATACCAATCTCTATTATCTCTGATAGGGATGGCAGATTTATTTCAAGATTCTGGCAGACATTACAGCAAGCATTAGGAACTCGTCTAGACATGAGTACTACCTATCATCCACAAACTGATGGGCAGAGCGAAAGGACGATACAAACGCTTGAAGACATGCTACGAGCATGTGTTATTGATTTCGGAAACAGTTGGGATCGACATCTACCGTTAGCAGAATTTTCCTACAACAACAGCTACCATTCAAGCATTGAGATGGCGCCGTTTGAAGCACTTTATGGTAGAAAGTGCAGGTCTCCGATTTGTTGGAGTGAAGTGGGGGATAGACAGATTACGGGTCCGGAGATTATACAAGAAACTACCGAGAAGATCATCCAAATTCAACAACGGTTGAAAACCGCCCAAAGTCGACAAAAGAGCTACGCTGACATTAAAAGAAAAGATATAGAATTTGAAATTGGAGAGATGGTCATGCTTAAAGTTGCACCTTGGAAAGGCGTTGTTCGATTTGGTAAACGAGGGAAATTAAATCCAAGGTATATTGGACCATTCAAGATTATTGATCGTGTCGGACCAGTAGCTTACCGACTTGAGTTACCTCAACAACTCGCGGCTGCACATAACACTTTCCACGTCTCGAATTTGAAGAAATGTTTTGCTAAAGAAGATCTCACTATTCCATTAGATGAAATCTAAATCAACGAAAAACTCCAATTCATCGAAGAACCCGTCGAAAAAATGGATCGTGAGGTTAAAAGACTTAAGCAAAACAAGATCCAATTGTTAAGGTTCGATGGAATGCTCGTAGAGGACCCGAGTTCACCTGGGAGTGTGAAGATCAGATGAAGAAGAAATACCCGCATCTATTTCCAGAAGATTCGTCAACACCTTCAACAGCTTAAAATTTCGGGACGAAATTTATTTAACGGGTAGGTACTGTAGTGACCCGAACTTTTCCATGTTTATATATATTAATTGAGATTGATATTTACATGATTAAATGTTTCCAACATGTTAAGCAATCAAACTTGTTAAGACTTGATTAATTGAAATATGTTTCATATAGACAATTGACCACCCAAGTTGACCGGCGATTCACGAACGTTAAAACTTGTAAAAATGACATGACGATATATATATGGATATACATATGGTTAACATGAGATTATGATAAGTAAGTATATCCATAAGTATATTAACAATGAGTTATATACATATAAACAAGACTACTAACTTAAGGATTTCGAAACGAGACATATATGTAACGATTATCGTTGTAACGACATTTAAATGTATATATATCATATTAAGATATATTAATATATCATAATATCATGATAATATAATAATTTAACATCTCATTAGATATAATAAACAATGGGTTAACAACATTAATTGAGATCGTTAACTTAAAGGTTTCAAAACAACACTTACATGTAACGACTAACGATGACTTAACGACTCAGTTAAAATGTATATACATGTAGTGTATTTAGATGTATTAAAATACTTTTGGAAGACTTCAATACATATATCAAAACACTCATACTTAACGAAAATGGTTACAGTTACTTTCCCATTCTTTTCTTTCATCAAGAATTCTAGTCGTATTCTTACCCGTATTATACACAGCTTCAAAACGTACTTACTATGGGTATATACCAATAGGAACTAGCATGGGATTCCACTCTTGATTATGTCATGTATGACTAATCAATTTTAACTTCTACCATGAGCTAGTCAACTAACTAGAACTCCTTTTAACCCCACTCACCACTCACCAATTACCACTCATCATTCACTCCATTTCACTTCCAATTCTCTTTCTAATTCTCTCTCAACACACACACACTATTATGAACGTATTTTTCCAGTAGTTAATCATCATCTTCATCAAAAATCACTTCAAGAATCAAGCTATAATCATCATAGGAAGAACACTTCAAGAACACTTCAAAAATCCCTTCAAGTTTACTAATTTACTTCCAAGCTTTCTAATCCATTCCAAGTAATCATCTAAGATCAAGAAACCTTTGTTATATACAGTAGGTTATCTTTCTTATTCAAGGTAATATTCATATTCAAACTTTGATTCAATTTCTATAACTATAAACTATCTTAATTCGAGTAAAAATCTTACTTGAACTTGTTTTTGTGTCATGATCCTACTTCAAGAACTTTCAAGCCATCCAAGATCCTTTAAAGCTAGATCATTTCTTGTCACTTCCAGTAGGTTTACCTACTAAACTTGAGGTAGTAGTGATGTTCATAACATCATTCGATTCATATATATAAAACTATCTTATTCGAAGGTTTAAACTCGTAATCACTAGAACATAGTTTAGTTAATTCTAAACTTGTTCGCAAACAAAAGTTAATCCTTCTAACTTGACTTTTAAAATCAACTAAACACATGTTCTATATCTATATGATATGCTAACTTAATGATTTAAAACCTGGAAACACGAAAAACACCGTAAAACCGGATTTACGCCGTCGTAGTAACACCGCAGGCTGTTTTGGGTTAATTAATTAAAAACTATGATAAACTTTGATTTAAAAGTTGTTATTCTGAGAAAATGATTTTTATTATGAACATGAAACTATATCCAAAAATTATGGTTAAACTCAACGTGGAAGTATGTTTTCTAAAATGGTCATCTAGACGTCGTTCTTTCGACTAAAATGACTACCTTTACAAAAACGACTTGTAACTTATTTTTCCGACTATAAACCTATACTTTTTCTGTTTAGATTCATAAAATAGAGTTCAATATGAAACCATAGCAATTTGATTCACTCAAAACGGATTTAAAATGAAGAAGTTATGGGTAAAACAAGATTGGATAATTTTTCTCATTTTAGCTACGTGAAAATTGGTAACAAATCTATTCCAAACATAACTTAATCAACTTGTATTGTATATTATGTAATCTTGAGATACCATAGACACGTATACAATGTTTCGACCTATCATGTCGACACATCTATATATATTTCGGAACAACCATAGACACTCTATATGTGAATGTTGGAGTTAGCTATACAGGGTTGAGGTTGATTCCAAAATATATATAGTTTGAGTTGTGATCAATACTGAGATACGTATACACTGGGTTGTGGATTGATTCAAGATAATATTTATCGATTTATTTCTGTACATCTAACTGTGGACAACTAGTTGTAGGTTACTAACGAGGACAGCTGACTTAATAAACTTAAAACATCAAAATATATTAAAAGTGTTGTAAATATATTTTGAACATACTTTGATATATATGTATATATTGTTATAGGTTCGTGAATCAACCAGTGGCCAAGTCTTACTTCCCGACGAAGTAAAAATCTGTAAAAGTGAGTTATAGTCCCACTTTTAAAATCTAATATTTTTGGGATGAGAATACATGCAGGTTTTATAAATGATTTACAAAATAGACACAAGTACGTGAAACTACATTCTATGGTTGAATTATCAAAATCGAATATGCCCCTTTTTATTAAGTCTGGTAATCTAAGAATTAGGGAACAGACATCCTAATTGACGCGAATCCTAAAGATAGATCTATTGGGCCTAACAAACCCCATCCAAAGTACCGGATGCTTTAGTACTTCGAAATTTATATCATATCTGAAGGGTGTCCCGGAATGATGGGGATATTCTTATATATGCATCTTGTTAATGTCGGTTACCAGGTGTTCACCATATGAATGAATTTTTATCTCTATGTATGGGATGTGTATTGAAATATGAAATCTTGTGGTCTATTGTTACGATTTGATATATATAGGTTAAACCTATAACTCACCAACATTTTTGTTGACGTTTAAAGCATGTTTATTCTCAGGTGAATATTAAGAGCTTCCGCTGTTGCATACTAAAATAAGGACAAGATTTGGAGTCCATGTTTGTATGATATTGTGTAAAAACTGCATTCAAGAAACTGATTTCGATGTAACATATTTGTATTGTAAACCATTATGTAATGGTCGTGTGTAAACAGGATATTTTAGATTATCATTATTTGATAATCTACGTAAAGTTTTTTAAACCTTTATTTATGAAATAAAGGTTATGGTTTGTTTTAAAAATGAATGCAGTCTTTGAAAAACGTCTCATATAGAGGTCAAAACCTCGCAACGAAATCAATTAATATGGAACGTTTTTAATCAATAAGAACGGGACATTTCACTTCTATCCTCCATTGATTAAGTCGACTACGAACCCATCCCTAATTCATCCAGAATTGATGATGGTTGATTGGTTGATCCATTCCGATTTCACTGCTTTGGGAGCTCGAGTGGAAATACATATCGGAATAGCTATCGGAATTCGAGGAATTTGAACTAGTTGCGAGTTCCATCTTGTACGGTCAGATAAAGGATTTTTAATATGAAATGATTTTCGGATATCGAATGATATTCTAATTACATAGAATACCTATATATAGTACAAAAGATCCCGTAGATTACAGAGGGAATTAAGGAAACGTGTCAGACAAGGTCTAATGTGATCGAATATGAATTCGTCTATACATCATCTATGCAATAATTGCAATAAGACGTGTTGAGACTGAAAATGATAAGTAGATATTTTTCAACAAGGAGTGATAAGCAAAACTTTTGACGTAAATACAAGGTCCAAGTCTAGACTCATTAATGTATCATAACAACTACTAGGTCGAAGTCCAGACTCACTAATGCAAGACCTGGTTCACTAAGACCACCGCTCTGATACCACCTGTAGTAGAGGGTGACCACATTCCACCCAGTGCCTTCCCAGCTAACCGCTTGGTGACCACTGAGCATACCTCAGACACTGATTTTAAAGTCCGCCTCTCGACAAACGAAAACCATAAAAGGATCGCGATGAGTAAGAGCCAATGCTTTGTCACAGGTAACACTATGAGAACCCCCTCTGCGATTAAGCCGACGAGACAGCATTAAACCAGCTCTGATACCACATGTAGTGCCCTGTCCTAATCCACCTGGACGAAGTCTTCAACAGATGGTCCCATAGCGAGGTTCTGACCTCTATATGCCATGAACGACTCCATGTAATATATCTAAAATGAGCAAATACACAGCGGAAGATTTCTTTCATACCTGAGAATAAACATGCTTAAAAGTGTCAACCAAAAGGTTGGTGAGTTTATTAGTTTATCATAAATAATCATTTCATAATTTTAATAGACCATAAGATTTCTCTTTCAAATATTATGCGGGTCTGCTCACGGCTAAAAATCATTCATATGAAGAACACCTGATGGGAATACGGAAAGTGCAAAACAATCTCACCGGCAGTAGCTAATGCAAAAATGCAAAACAATCTCACCGACGGTAGCTAATGCAATCAAGATGCAAAACAATCTCACCAACGGTAGCTAATGCAATCAAAATGCAAAACAATCTCACCGATGGTAGCTAATGCAATCTTTATAGAAATCGAACCACTGAATCCAGATAATTCTATCATAGAATGTAGTTAATGTACTTGTGTCTATTTTGTCAAACATTTATAAAACAGCGCATGTATTCTCAGTCCCAAAAATATATATTGCAAAAACATTTAAAAAGGGAGTAATGAAACTCACGCAAAATCAATTTTAGTATTTGTATTCATTTCATAAAAATAGTTATAAAATAGCGCATGTATTCTCAGCCCAAAAATATAAATTTGCAAAACAATTAAAAAGGGAGCAAATGAAACTCACGATACGATATTTTGTAGTAAAAATACGCATACGACGAAACTGAGCAATGCATGGTTGGCCTCTGATTCACGAACCTATATCAGGTATATATATTAATACATATAATGAACATGTAATAGTAATTAACTATTTTCTATATTAATTATATATCATATTACTTATAGTAATATATTTGTTATTTGAAATATTATGTATATCTATATATATGTTATATTAATATTATACATATAAGTATTTATTTTTATATAATATTAATAATAATATTAATATATCTAATTAAAATATATTTATTTCTTATATGTAACTTAATTAATATTATATGAAATTAAATAATAACATTTTATTAAAAACAAATAGTATGTAATATTTATATATAGTTACTATATATGTCTTAGATATATTTTTTATATAAATAAATTTTGTTTTGTTAAAATAATGATTTTAATAATACCAAAATAGTGTGAATAATAATAATAATAATAATTAGATTTAATAATGATAATATTAAATTTGATAATTATACTAGTTATTTATTTGTAGTAGTAGTAGTAGTAGTAATAATAATAATAGTAATAATAATAATAATAATAATAATAATAAATAAATAAATAAAAATGACTACCTTGAATGGGAAAGGCTAAAAAAATAAACTGCCCCGGCCCGGGTTCAAACCCGTACCCGTTAACGCCTTTAACCATTCCTCTGTCACCTCATTTCTGATTTAATATCCATACTATATAATATAACCCGTTTTATTCGATCATGTATCATTTTCCAAAAACAACACATGTATAGTGGGCTTCGGTCCCATTTCATCAAGAGTTCAACTAATCAAAATCGGCCCAACAAAAGAAAACTAAAGATTTCGGCCCAAATCACTTAGAAACCCTTTTAACAAATAAATAAAAGAACCCGTATATGTTCCTCGGCTTAGAGAAAAAATGTATTACGCAGGTATACACTATTATCTTGTCATCATCATCAAAAAAAATCGAGTGTCTTGATACGTGGCCCCTTCCTGGTCGGCCATGAATTCATATTTGTTCCACTAAACTTAGTCCTCCATGTTAATATGTTCTTTCAAGACAAGAAGCATTCGATAAAGTGGTTAGGATAGTGGATCATATCATAATTGGTGGGGAAATATTTATATTTAGTTCACACCTAAATAACATCAGCGGATGTTTATAATGGAAACGAATAAAGTGCAACAAACACTAGTGGGTTTGGTATTGCTTTGAAGAGGAAAAAATATAATTAAATTTGGAAAGCTTTGGTTTTTGGTTTTGATCGAGTTACATACCCAATCATTTATGAACGAACATTATAAACGTAGCAGGAACTTCGATTCATTATCATAGTAATCTTCATGGAATCTCATCATCATCATCATACTTCATGATTATCATCGTCATTTAAATAATTTGTGTGTGTTGTCGTTGGATAAGAAAACAGGAACAGATAGTTTGCAATTCTTGGCCCAATTATTGAGGAATAAATTGAATACGATCCATTAACAAGGGAATTGGAATACGGCCCAACTTATATCACAAATAAATAAATCCATGGTATAGAATTTAGAAACATGAATCGTGTATCATAGGAAACAGAAACCGAAGTGGAAGCAAATAGATAAGCCAAAATAAAAAAAATATAATGGATGTTGGTTTCGTAATGTCTCAATAAAAAAATTGAAGTGGACGAGGGATTTAGTGAGGTATGGGGTTTGGTTGCCTCTTTACATAAAGTAACAATGACAATTACATTCAACACGTATCAAGTGGGTTTTCTTTATAAAGGATTGTCGGCAAAAAAAATTATATAATCATCAACTTGTTTGCATGCTAGTGGTATACACGATATATTGTTTTAAATTGCTCGACATAGAATAAAGTTTAACAGGAATTGGAAATCGTGGTATACATAATGGTGTTGGGGTTTATTTGGTTCGAACAGAAAAAAAAAATAGAAATAGCGATGCAAAAAAAAAAAATGTAAAGTGAAGGTGGTTTCTTTGTACAAGATTTGAAGTGAAAGAGAGTGATATATAGAGATACAGGAAGGTGGTAGTGATCGTGAAGTGGTGGTGAAGTGTGATGTTAGTTCGTGCTTAAACAAAAACATGAAGTTGTATTTTTGTTGTTTGGGTTGGTTCTCGGTTCACAACAGAAACACAAGGAATGGGTGGCGATTGGTGGTGAAGGAAAGGTGGTGAATCAATAGTGGTGGCGGTTTGCAGTTTACATAGAAACAAGGACAATCAACTACAAAAATGATGAGAGTGGTGTTTTGTTGATCGTGACAATGGTGGTTTCTTGTGCCTGTCTTGAGAAAGAAAAGAAGAATAAGAAAAACAAGTATGCGAAGGTGACTTTTAGTGGAGGTGATGGTACTTGGAGTTGCTAAGATGGAAACCGAATATCATAAGGTGGTTTTGCAGGTGTATGGTTATCAAATATAGAAATGGTTTTTGTAAATGCTTGTCTCATAACTTCCTCGATTGATTGATATATATATTGAGAGGTGTCAACATGAAGAATCAATCTGAAGAGGTACCAACAAAATAAAAGAAGATTGAGAAGGTTGACAGAAGTATTCGGGCCAGGACTAACAAACAAGAAAAAGAAAATTAGATAAATATGTGCAACTGAATTTGTTATGATATGTGATTGATCAATTGGCTTATAGTTGTAAGTTATTCAACTCAATTACTATTAACAGACAGGAAGGACAATTGAATCGATGTAAAAAAGATTCCCTAATTTTTATTTATTTTTCTTCTTCTGTTTCTTCCTGATTTGTATTAGTTACAGTTTTATATAGTGTTTATGAGATTAAAACAGTTATAAGATTCGATTAAATTTTTATTTTGTAGCTTTGGTTGGCTCGACAGAGTTGGGAGAAAGAACAGAGAACGAAGAGGAAAAAGAAAGAAAAATGATAGTGATACTCAACTGAATTTGATTATATCTGATTTATGTATCTAACAATTTTGATTATAATGGCAATGAAAATCTTTTCTCAATTCGAGCAGATCACCAGGACAGAAAAATATATAAAAAAAATTTAAAGCTTGATTGTGATTGCTAACAGAAAGGAATAATTCGATCTTTACATTTTGTATTTATCTGTGATATCCACAGATTGATTGGAAACCAGTTTAGAGTCAGGAAACAATTTCAATAAAATTTGATAGTTACGTGAAACTGAATCCATTCTTATTTTCTGATTTTATAAATTATTTAATATTAATAAATATATCATTAATAATAATATTAATACTAATTAATAATAATTATATTAATAATAAAAATATTATTATTACTGACAAGGTACAAATAATAAATTTAAAAATAATGATAATAATAATATGATTATATTTATAATAACCATAATGATAATTTTCATGAGTTTAATAATAATTAATAGTAATTAATAAAAATAGTAATAATAATATTATCTGTGACTAATGATAATAATAATAATAATAATAATAATAAATAATAAATAATAATAACAAGAGTAATAATAATAATATAATAACTTATACATATCAAATTTCATATTAGAAATAATAATAATAATAATAATACAAATACTTATTATTAACATTAACAATAACAATGAAAGTAATGATAATAATATTAATATAATAATTATATTCAAACTTGTAATTATATTTTAATATATTACAATTTATTAATTATATCATATTTACTAATTATATAATATATTGAATCTTTAATATTCATTAATTATATATATATATATATATATATATATATATATATATATATATATATATATATATATATATATATATATATATATATATATATATATATATATATATATTATTACTTAGGTATAGAATTCATATATATATATATATATATATATATATATATATATATATATGAATTCTATACCTAAGTAATAATATATATATATATATATATATATATATATATATATATATATATATATATATATATATATATATATATATATATATATATATATATATATGAAATGTCCCGTTCATATCGATTATAAACGTTTCATATTAATTGGTTTTTTTGCGAGGTTTTGACCTCTATATGAGATGTTTTTCAAAGACTGCATTCGATTTTAAAACAAAACATAACCTTTATTTTATCGATAAAGTTTTAAAAAGCATTACGTAGATTATCAAGTAATGATAATCTACAATATATCATTTACACACGACCATTACATAATGGTTTACAATTATAATATATTACATTAAAATAAATTCTTGAATGCAGTTTTTAAGCAATATCATACAAACATGGACTCCAAATCTTGTCCTTAATTTAGTATGTAACAGCGGAAGCTCTTAACAATCACCTGAGAATAAACATGCTTAAAACGTCAACAAAAATGTTGGTGAGTTATAGATTATATCTATATATTTATCAAATCGTAATAATAATAGGCCACAAGATTTCATTTCTCATAAACATCCATCTGTATAAAAATCATTCATATGTTTGAACACCTGGTAACCGACATTAACAAAATGCATCTAGAATATCCCCAAAACAGAACCACTCGTCTGTAGAAAAAAATTGAAGTACTAAAGCAATTCAAAATCTCTGACTGGGGCGTGTCAAAGCCCGTAGATCTACCTTTAGGATTTGCGTCAATTAGTGGCAATTATAATAAACACTAATTCATGGGCTACCAAGTTTAACAAGGGCGATATCCGGTATAGCAATTCAACATATAATGTAGTTTCAATTACTTATGCCTATTTTGTAAAACATTTATAAAACTTCATGTATTCTCATCCCAAAAAGATATTAGATAATAAAAGTGAGACTATAACTCACTTTCACGTATTTTCACTTCATCAGAAAATAAGACTTGGCCACGGGTCGATTCACGAACCTATAACAAATATATATATATATATATATATATATATATATATATATATATATATATATATATATATATATATATATATATATATATATATATATATATATATATATATATATATATATATATATATATATATATATCAAATTATGATCGAAATATATTCACAACATATTTTACTACGTTTTAACGATTTAAGTTTGTTAAGTTATTGATAATGCTAAAAACGAACATATATTTCATAGCATTATTCCTCAAGAAAGACAAGCTTTTAGTTGCAATTGTTCTATTTAAAAGTGATATTCGTTTAAATAATAAAAGGTGAAGACAAAAGACAGATTCGACGAATTGAAGATGCAAACGACCAAAAAGCTCAAAAGTACAAAATACAATCAAAGAGGTTCCGATTATTGATAAGAAACGTCTCGAAATTACAAGAGTACAAGATTCAAAACGCAAAGTACAAGATATTAAATTGTACGCAAGGATGTTCGAAAATCCGGAACCGGGACGAGAGTCAACTCTCAACGCTCGACGCAACGGACTAAAAATTACAAGTCAACTATGCACATAAATATAATATAATATTTAAATAATTCTTATAATTATTTATATATTATATAAATAAAAAAATCCGTCGGCAAGAAAGACTCTAAAGTTGGTGAGCTGGAATTTCAAACTCCGCGACTCGCGGAGTTTGAAGGCAGAAAAGGCCGCAAGTCGCGGAGCCCCAAAAACTAAAACTCCCTATAAAAGCAAACGAATTCTGATCGCAAAATATATGATATATCCATCCTCTCTATATCTATACGTAAATATTTATATTTATATTTATATTTTAATTTTAATTTTAATCCTAATAATAAGGGTATGTTAGCGAATGCTGTAAGGGTGTAAGTCAAAATTCTATCCGTGTAACGCTACGCTATTTTTAATCATTGTAAGTTATGTTCAACCTTTTTAATTTAATGTCTCGTAGCTAAGTTATTATTATGCTTATTTAATCCGAAGTAATCATGATGTTGGGCTAATTACTAAAATTGGGTAATTGGGCTTTGTACCATAATTGGGGTTTGGAGAAAAGAACGACACTTGTGGAAATTAGACTATGGGCTATTAATGGGCTTTATATTTGTTTAACTAAATGATAGTTTGTTAATTTTAATATAAAGATTTACAATTGGACGTCCCTATAAATAACCATATACACTCAATCGGACACGATGGGCGGGGTATTTATATGTACGAATAATCGTTCATTTAACCGGACACGGGAATGGATTAATAGCCACTAGAATTGTTGAAACAGGGGTAAATTACATTCAAGGGTAATTGGTGTAATTGTTAACAAAGTAGTAAAACCTTAGTTTACACTTAGTCGATAACCTGGTGTATTCATTAAACAAAGTATTAAAACCTTGTTACAATTCGAATCCCCAATTAGTTGGAATATTTAACTTCGGGTATAAGGATAATTTGACGAGGACACTCGCACTTTATATTTATGACTGATGGACTGTTATGGACAAAAACCAGACGGACATATTAAATAATCCAGGACAAAGGACAATTAACCCATGGGAATAAACTAAAAATCAACACGTCAAACATCATGATTACGGAAGTTTAAATAAGCATAATTCTTTTATTTCATATTTAATTTCCTTTATTTTATATTTAATTGCACTTCTAATTATCGCATTTTTATTGTTATTGTATTTAATTGCACTTTTAATTATCGTACTTTTTAATTATCGCAAGTTTATTTTATCGCACTTTTATTATTCGCAATTTCATTATCGTTATTTACTTTACGCTTTAAATTAAGTCTTGTATTTATTTATTATTTTACATTTGGTTTTAACTGCGACTAAAGTTTTAAAATCGAAAAACCGATCATTAAACGGTAAAAACCCCCCTTTATAATAATAATATTACTTATATATATATATTTGTATTTTTATAAAAGTAAACTAATATAGCGTTAAGCTTTGTTTAAAGATTATCACTGTGGAACGAACCGGACTTACTAAAAACTACACTACTGTACGATTAGGTACACTGCCTATAAGTGTTGTAGCAAGGGTTAAGTATATCCATTCTCTAAATAAATAAATATCTTGTGTAAAATTGTATCGTATTTAATAGTATTTTCTTGTAAAATTTAATAGTATTTTATACCCCTTAGCTTTAAACATCAAGTTATTTTTGGCGCCGCTGCCGGGGACCAATCTAGCTTAAAAGCCGGAAGCGCAACACTAATTAAAAAAAAAGAGTATTTTTAGTTTACTTTTATTAAAATACGCTTTTGTAAAAATACGTTTTAAATATTCAAAAATATTAAAAGAAAAACAAAAATATAAATATTTTTAAGAGTTTGATAAATATTTAAGTTTTATAAAGTTTCTTTAGTTTGTAAAAATATAAGTTTTATTTAATTTATTTTATAAATATATTTTATAAATATATTTTACAGTAAAAAAAATTTAATATATATAAATCTATTTTTAAGATATTTTTAAAATTATAAAGTAGTTCTATTTTTATTTAAGTTTTTAAATATAAGTTTTTATTATATAAATATTTTGATATAAACAGAAAATATAAAACAGAAAAAATAAAAGATAAAAAAATATAAAAAAAAACGCGTCGAATTTTAAACAACCTGTCATTTGAATTTTGGAACCCCGCGACTCGCGGAGTTCGCTGCTTCGGGCACCGCAACTCGCGGAGACACCCTGACACCGACAGAAATCCTAATCTGCATTTAATTACGGAGTAATTATTAATTATTTTTATTATTAACCCTAAATACTTATTATTATTATAATTAGTTTTATTTTAAGTTTCTTTTTATTTAATTTGTTTTATTTAGTTAAACTAGTTTAAATAAAATATAAAATTAATAGTTTTAATAAATAAATAATATAAAATTAATATTTTTATAAAAATTGTACTTTTTACAACTTTTTGTATATTTTTATATTTTGTCCCTTTTTAATCGTTTTAGCGTAATATTTGTATTTTTAACTCATATTTAGTTTTAAACTTAGTTTTTGCCATAGTTATTTTTACTTCTAGATTTTTAGGCTTTGCCGTAGAATTCCTTAAGTGCTTTTTCTTTAGACTAAGATTTAGGTACTTTAGAATTTTGCGACGCCTTTTTAAGTTTTAGTTTCTTTTTAAGTTATTTCCATTTGGGATATAGTTTTTCCTGTAAGCTTTAATATTTTTAGACACCTTTTACCTATGTATCAATTATCATTCCAATTAGTAATCTCAATTTGCGATTATAATTTTAAGTTAGTTGTAGTAATAAGGTTAGGTTAGTCAAGTGTTTTTAAGTGTTATAAGTTTCTTTTATTTTTCCGTCACCTTTTATTTTTCAACCATTTTTCTTTTTCGACCTTTTTCGACACACTCTTTTTCTTTCTTATTTCTCGCTATTCTAGTTTTAGGACATAGATTTTTATTCTACTTCTTATCTAAATTTCTTAAAATTACGAAAATTTATTTTAAGTGGTTAAATTGATGGACATCAAAATTTTTTTGTTCGTAGTAATAGTTGAATTTGTACGTGGACCGGGTTATTGGAGCCAAACAGTCCTCAATTATATTGAGACCAAATGAATCCTGCCCCTCTGCTGCATCTTTTGGCTATTCGAAACGTGGGCAAAATCAGAAAAGTCTATTGATTGGATAACTTATTATAATTTTTCTTTCCTTTTAAAAACTAATAGGATATTCAGTGAATGCACTGAGCAAGACGTTCACCACCTTTTGTACGTTCACCACCTGTAACTAGATCAAGACATTTAGCAAATATTACTGCCGTTGATTTTTCTTTAGAATCGTCATCCAGTCGACCAAGTACTCCAGTTCAAATTTCCGATAATCCATTTTTTGAACCCGACCTCACAATTGAGAATCCGGAGAATATTCAGGAACGATTCATAGATCCTGAACCACTAAACTTTCCTCTGGAACCACCAATCATTCAAACAGAGATTGTTGAGGAACGAACCATTAAATCAGAATCCTCTAGTGATTCCGATTCAACAAATTCAATTATGGAGAATCTGGAACCTTTAAGTATGGAAGACCGAATGAGAGCTAAACGCACTGGCCAAGGTCACGCAATTACTCATCCAGACATTAATGCGCCAGATTATGAAATCAAAGGACAAATTTTACACATGGTGACTAATCAATGCCAATTTTGTGGTGCGCCGAAGGAAGATCCAAATGAACATCATCGTACCTTTAATAGGATCTGCACACTATTTAAAATCCGAGAAGTGGAGGATGAACAGATATATCTCATGTTATTTCCCTGGACTTTAAAGGGAGAAGCCAAAGATTGGTTGGAATCGTTACCTAAAGGGGCGATTGATACATGGGATGTTTTAGTTGAAAAATTTCTTAAACAATTCTTTCATGCATCTAAAGCCGTAAGACTTCAAGGAGAAATTGTTACGTTCACACAGAAGCCAAATGAAACTCTATATGAGGCGTGGACTAGATTTGGAAAGTTGTTAAGAGGATGTCCGCAACATGGTTTAGACACCTGTCAAATAGTACAAATATTCTACCAAGGATGCAACATCACTACAAGGAAAGACATAGATATAGCAGCTGGTGGTTCTATTATGAAGAAAACCGAAACTGATGCTTACAAAATTATTGATAACACTGCTTCCCACTCACATGAGTGGCACCAAGAAAAAGATATCGTTAGATCATCTAAAGCAGCTAGAGCCGATTCTAGCCATGACTTAGATTCCATTTCCGCAAAGATAGATGCTGTGGAGAGACGAATGGAAAAGATGACTAAAGATATTCACTCAATACGAATTAGTTGTGAGCAGTGTGGAGGACCACATTTGACAAAAGATTGTCTCAGTATTGAATTAACAATGGAACAAAGAGAGAATATTTCATACATAAACCAAAGGCCTGGAAATAATTATCAGAATAATTATCAACCGCCAAGACCGATTTACAATCAAAACCAGAACTATAACAGAAATATTCCATACAACAACCAACAAGGTCCTAGCAATCAACAAGTATCCAATAATACTTACAACCAGCAAAGACCTAATTTTCAATACAAACCACCACAACAAACCGATGATAAAAAGCCGAATTTAGAAGATATGATGACGAAGCTAGTTGAAACTCAAACGCAGTTTTTCACATCTCAGAAACAAACTAATGAACAAAATGCTCAAGCATTTAGAAATCAATAAGCTTTTATTCAAAACTTGGAACAAGAAGTAAGTAACCTAGCAAGGTTAATAGGTGAAAGAAAACCGGGAAGTCTACCTAGTGATACAAATGCTAACCCCCAGAATGAAACAGCTAAAGCTATTACCACAAGAAGTGGTACAACACTTAAACCACCTGAAATACCTATAACTTCTGATGAAGCTATTCCTACTCCACAAGAACCACAACCTGATCAAGATAAGGAAAAAGAACCGGTAGTTGAGAAGGTTAATGAAGATAACAAAGTTAAGGATAAACATTATGTTAAACCATACCAACCACCACTTCCTTACCCGAGTAAAATGAAGAAAGAGAAACTTGAAGCCGAGCAATCCAAATTCTTGGATATGTTTAAACAGATAAATGTAAATCTTCCTTTCATTGATGTGATTTCAGGAATGCCTAGATATGCTAAATTCTTGAAAGATCTAATCTCAAATAGAAAGAAAATGGAAGAACTCTCGGCTGTTACCATGAATGCTAATTGTTCAGCAGTGCTGTTGAATAAGATACCAGAAAAACTATCTGATCCAGGAAGTTTCACAATTCCATGTTTTCTGGGTAGTCTTAGTTCAATAGAAGCATTGGTAGACTTAGGTGCTAGTATAAATCTAATGCCATATTCACTATACGCTAAACTAGACCTTGGAGAATTGAAACCAACCAGAATAAGCATACAACTAGCCGATAGATCAATAAAATATCCTAGAGGGATAATGGAGAACATGCTAGTTAAAGTTGGTACTTTAGTATTTCCAGTAGATTTTGTTGTTCTGGACATGGAAGAAGATTCTCAAGTTCCTCTCATATTAGGAAGACCATTCTTAAACACGGCTAAAGCAATGATAGACGTGTTCGGTAAGAAATTGACCCTACGTATAGAGGATGAGAGTGTTACCTTTTCAGTTGATAGAGCAATACAACAACCACAATCTGCAGATGATACATGTTATTATATTCAAACTATAGATGCACATGCAGAATTATTAGAAGAATTTCCAGAATTACAAGGAACATGATAATGTTCTTTAGGAGAAGGTAATGAACCAATTGATGAAGCTGAAATGTTAGCTACACTTATAGCTAATGGATATGAACCAACAACAGAAGAAATTCAAATGCTAAAAGAAGAAGACAGATATCGATACAAATCATCGATAGAAGAACCTCCGAAATTAGAGTTAAAGCCACTTCCAAACCATTTGGAATACGCTTATTTACATGGTGAATCTGAATTACCTGTAATAATATCGTCTTCTCTTACTGAAAATGAGGAATCACAACTCATTTCTGTGTTGAAAGCTCATAAACCAGCCATTGCATGGAAGATTCATGATATTAAAGGAATAAGTCCTTCGTATTGCACACATAAAATCCTTATGGAAGAAGGTCATAAAACGTATGTGCAACGCCAATGAAGACTAAATCCTAATATGCAAGATGTAGTTAAGAAAGAGATTATTAAACTACTAGATGCAGGTTTAATTTATCCAATTTCTGATAGTTCATGGGTAAGCCCAGTTCAATGCGTGCCTAAGAAGGGTGGCATGACTGTCATTACAAATGAGAAAAATGAGCTTATTCCTACTAGAACTGTAACAGGATGGCATGTATGTATTGATTATAGAAAATTAAATGATGCCACCAGAAAAGATCACTTTCCCTTACCTTTCATAGATCAAATGTTGGAAAGATTAGCCGGAAATAGTTACTATTGTTTTCTAGATGGATTTTCCGGATATTTTAAAATTCCAATAGCACCCGAGGACCAAGAGAAAACCACATTCACATGCCCTTATGGTACTTTTGCTTACAAACGCATGCCATTTGGACTTTGTAACGCCCCTGCAACCTTTCAAAGGTGTATGATGGCGATTTTTCATGACATGATAGAAGAATGCATGGAAGTTTTCATGGATGACTTTTCATTCTTCGGTGATACATTTGAATCATGTCTAGCTAATCTTGAACGAATACTTATTAGATGCGAACAATCAAATCTAGTTCTTAATTGGGAGAAATGCCATTTCATGGTTAAAGAGGGCATCATTCTTGGACATAAAATTTCAAAAGAAGGAATTGAAGTGGATAGAGCTAAAGTAGATGTAATTGCTAAACTTCCACATCCCACCAATGTTAGAGGAGTTAGGAGTTTTCTAGGGCATGCCGGTTTTTACCGACGTTTCATAAAAGATTTTTCTAAAATTGCCACTCCTATGAATAAACTCCTAGAAAAGGATGCTCCATTCATCTTTTCAGATGAATGTATCAAATCTTTTAATATTCTTAAAGAGAAACTCACTAATGTGCCGATCATGATAACACCAAATTGGAATCTACCATTTGAACTAATGTGCGATGTAAGTGATTTTGCAATGGGAGCCGTTTTAGGACAAAGGATTGAAAAACGATTTCAACCTATATATTATGCTAGTAAGACGTTACAAGGAGCACAAACGAACTATACAACTACTGAAAAAGAACTCCTTGCTATTGTCTTTGCTTTTGACAAATTTCGATCATATCTCGTTCTAGCAAAAACGGTGGTTTATACCGACCATTCTGCTCTTAGATACCTATTTTCGAAACAAGATGCCAAACCAAGATTAATCCGTTGGATCTTACTCTTACAAGAATTTGATATTGAAATCCGAGATAAAAAAGGAGCAGAAAATCTAGCCGCTGATCATCTTTCTCGTCTTGAAAATCCTGAGTTAGAAGTTCTAAATGAATCGGCCATACAAGACAACTTTCCTGATGAATATCTATTGAAGATAGATTATAATGAAATACCATGGTTTGCAGACTATGCAAACTACTTAGTTTGTGAATTCCTTGAAAAAGGATTATCGTACCAAAAACGAAAGAAATTCTTCAGTGATATAAAACACTATTTTTGGGAAGATCCACATCTTTTCAAAAGTTGTCCCGATGGAATAATACGCCGATGTGTATTCGGAGATGAAGCCAGTAAAATATTAAACCATTGTCACACAGGACCAACAGGAGGGCATTATGGGCCTCAACTAACAGCAAGAAAAGTTTATGATGCTGGATTCTATTGGCCTACAATTTACAAAGACGCACACCTTCTTTGCAAATCCTGTAATGCTTGTCAAAGGGTCGGAAAAATAAGTCAACGTGATGAAATGCCACAAAATGTCATCCAAGTATGTGAAGTATTTGACATTTGGGGTATTAACTTTATGGGTCCATTTCCAAAATCTCATAATAATCTATATATACTCGTAGCCATTGATTATGTATCTAAATGGGCGGAAGCACAAGCTCTCCCAACTAACGATACACGAGTTGTAGTCAACTTTTTAAAACGTCTTTTTGCAAGGTTTGGAACACCGAAAGCTTTAATAAGTGATCGGGGTACTCATTTCTGTAATAATCAACTTGAGAAAGTTCTTAAAAGATATGGAGTAACTCATAAAATCTCCACCGCATATCATCCACAAACAAGTGGACAAGTTGAAAATACCAACCGAGCTTTAAAATGTATTCTAGAGAAAACCGTAGGATCAAATCCGAAGGAATGGTCCATTAAATTTAAGGATGCACTCTGGGCTTTTAGAACAGCCTACAAAACTCCAATTGGAACCACACCTTTTAGACTTGTTTATGGAAAAGCATGTCATCTTCAGGTAGAAATTGAACACAAAGCATTTTGGGCTTTGAAGACATGTAATCTTGATTTACATGAAGCCGGACGTCTACGATTAAGTCAACTAAACGAATTAGAAGAATTAAGACATGAAGCATACGAAAATTTGTTAATCTATAAAGAAAGAACGAAGAAATGGCATGATAAAAGAATCAGAAGTTCAAAAGAATTTAAAGAAGGAGACAGAGTTCTTCTTTTCAATTCACGATTCAAGCTATTTCCTGGAAAATTGAAATCAAGATGGTCTGGACCATTCATAGTCAAAAGAGTTTTTCCATACGGAACAGTAGAATTGATAAATTCAAATGGGATTGAATTTAAAGTTAATGGTCACAGAGTTAAACATTACATACATGGTCCGATGGAAGTTGACAACGAAGTTAATCACAATTTCGACACCACAGCTAACTAAGTATAGGGGGTTTATGTATTTCTGTTAGAGTTAGATTGTCTGTTTTCGTGTCGTTCTCGAAAATGGAACCCGAATGGTCTTTCCCTAGCAGACCCTAAAGAACTAGTCTTCTCCCCCCATTCTGAATTTTTATTTTTTTTAGGAAATGAAGACTGCCTGTGAACTAAACCATGGTCTAATGCTACACGCTTTGATCACTAAACGTAATAATGACACACTTCCGAGTGAAATAGTATCAGTAATCAGAGAAAGATTGGACGGAGTTAGAAAAGAATCCAGATGCGAAGATAATAAGTTACAATTTGGTAAAGGAAAATCAAAATCCGCAGCGAAAAGAAGAGCACGACACCTAGAAAGATGTCACAAATGCGGAAAATGGTCACATGGAGGTAAATGTTCAAATAATCAAACCTATTCAAACACCGAATTTGTTACTTTATGCAGAGACGGACCGTTCGTATGTTTAGAAGAAAAAACACTGAATGCTCGAGGTTACGCCTATGTAGCCATGGAAAACCAATTAAACCGACTATCTTATGAATGGGATAGATCATACAACTAAGAAATCTATTTCACAGGTATGTTTGTACAGTTTTTATTTATTTTATTTTTATTTTTAACCTTTTGATAATAAACGCTAATTTGTTCGCTATAAAGTATTAAATTGGTATTGAATAAAATTAGGTTTGGCGACCGAAATTATTGATATCATTCAAAAATTTATTACATCACTGCGAAATTTAACGTTTATTCTTAAGGTATAAATATCTTTAATCAATCACCCCAAAATATTTCAAAAATTCGTCATGAGTTAAATTAGGTCATGGAACCGAAATTACTTTACCGAAAAGAGGGGCGCATATTTTTGATAATATTTGATTGATTAAAGTGGGATAAAAAGCCAAAAAGATTTTTAATTTTATTTTTACCATGTTTTTAAAATTAATATATAAATTTTAAATTAATATTGTAAACTTTGTAAAAACAATATATTTAAAATTGTAAATATTTGAAAAATTTATATAAGTTTGGTGTGAATTTATAATATGAATTTTTAAATTAAGTTTGGTGTGAATTTTTAATTTTTAAAATATAAATTTTAATTTTATGCATTTCAAATTTTAAAGTTTGGTGTGAATTTTTAATATTAATTTTGAATTTTATATTTAAATTGTGTGAATTTAAAAACAAAAATTTACTTTATCTCATTAAGTTAAAAATATGATTTTTAAACTTCGTCGTAAGTTGAAGACTAGGTCTTTGAACCGAAATTGCTTTACCCAAGGGAGGGACGAGAACTTTTATTATCATTATTTTTAATCTTATTGAATTAAAGAATGCCAAAAATATTAAAAAACCCCAAAAATCTTAGCTTTTAAAATAATCGCTACAAAAAGACAAATTTTAAAATTTTGTCGAAGGACGGACTAGGACATCGATCCGAAACGACCTCGTCCTAAATAACAAGGGAAACAAAATTTTAAAATTAATTACTTAATTGTTTTAATTAGTATAAGATATATATATAAAAAAAAAATTATACAAACTCCGCGACTCTCGGAGTTTGAAGGTTTAAACCCCGTGACTCGCGGGAGGACCAAAATACAGAAAAAAATAAAATCGAGCTGAACTGATCAGTCCACACACAACTCAAAAATACTGCGAAAATAATACCCGAAAAAACCCGAAAAACACCCCCAAAATCACAATTTTTAACCGTTAATCATCAAATCTTTTACTAAAATCATGTTGAGAAGGATGCTATCAAGGAATTACTCAAGAAAAACGGTAAATTTCTACACCTAAACACCATTTAATCCGAAAATTAGTGTTCTTGAGCAATTTTTTTCCCAATTTGATTTTGATGCGTTTTAGTGTAATTATGCTTAAATTGTTTATGTATTATGCTTGTATAACCTAGATTGATGCTATTTAACATGATTAGAAGCCTTAAACTTCAAATTTTGAATAATCTAGGGTTTGTGTTCTTGAGCAATTTGGGGCTTTTTGATATAAGCAGGTTATGGCCGATTTTTGTCATGAATTGTTGCTAAATTAAGTAGTATAACATGTTTAGGTAGTTAAATGATCCAAACTTTGAGCCTAAACATGATTTTGAGAATTAAAGTGGACTTTTTCAAGTCTAAAAATTCATGAACTTGATTTTTGAGAGATAATGGCATTTGAAACTTGTTTAATTGCTAGTGATGATTATTTTTACATGTTATTTGAGTTGAATGCTTATGAACTTGGCGAACATTTTCGTATATGCTTATTTGAAAAAGTGTAGATTTGATGAAAATATGAAAATGAGCTTAAGTTTGATATAAATTGATCATGTCATTGTAATTATTTTGATTGATGATTTTGCTGACACTAATGCATATTTGGATGCACAAAAATTGTGTTTGATGTGTTTTGCAGACTGAAAGAGGTGAATCTTCATCCCAAGCTCGCAATGCTCCTGCTGAGAATGCGGAACAACAGGAGGTGGATAACTACTACAAACAAGATATACCTCATCCAGTCATGACATTTTCTGATATGCACTTGGAAGATTTGCACCCGAACCTGAGATTTGACAGACTTTGGATAGATTATCCAAAATACTAAAGGGGTTTGCATACTCTTCATTCTAAAGTTGTTGAGGTACCTAGGGTCATAGAATGGGGACCATTAGAAGCTGTAGAATTGGCCGGGCCAATTAGGGAATTACTTA
Source organism: Rutidosis leptorrhynchoides (assembly GCF_046630445.1). Taxonomy (NCBI): domain Eukaryota; kingdom Viridiplantae; phylum Streptophyta; class Magnoliopsida; order Asterales; family Asteraceae; genus Rutidosis; species Rutidosis leptorrhynchoides. The sequence goes on from NC_092336.1 coordinate 249,548,691, forward strand.
CACAGAGGTATGGTAATTCTACTTTTAACGACTGGGTACGTTTATTCACCATGCGTAGACCTGTATATAAAGTATGGTGTGAAGAATTGTTGTGTAGTATAGAATTAAATGATCGGGTAGCTAGTTTAACCGATCGATATTTTATTAGATTTTTGTTAGGAGGTTCGATGCGCCACATGTCTTTACTAGACATGGCTCAGGCTTTACGTATATATGCCTGAGGAGTTAGCATCTGCCGATTGTAGAGGGTTGATACTAAATGGTAGAAAGATAGATGAAAATTTTGATACACATGGTGTATGGAGTCAAATGACAAGCCTTCACCGATTTAAAGGGGGAAATTACTCTTATTTGGATATAGATAGAGCTGAATTAAGAGTAATTCGTAGGTTTTTAGCTAATTCGATTACACAAAGAGGTAAGAACAAGGAAAAGGTAAATGAACAGGATTTGTTTTACCATATGTGTATTCGAGACCCACAAAGCGCTGTAAGTATACCTTATTGTATGGGTTATTATTTATCAGCTATGGTTAGGGGGATGAGACCGCATAGCATAATAGGAGGTGGTATATTTATTACTTTGATTGCTGAATATCTCGGTGTGGATATAAGTCGGGGGGGATTATTAGTCGAAGAACCAGAACCCCGCGATACAATAGGTTTAAATGTATACCATGGTGCGAAAGTTTTGAAGAGGCGAAATAACGCCGCAGTACAATACCATGGTAGACATCCACAGGTTGAGAGAAACCAACACCAAGGTAATGTAGGAGGGGGAAATGAAATGCAAGAAATGCAAAGGTTTATAGCTTCACAGGAGTACGAAAATGCTAGACAAAGAGCATTTGAAGATTGGCAAGTTCATCAAAACCAAATCATAGCTTATTGCCAACATATAGGTAGAAACTATATTCCTACTCCAAAACTCATATTCCCTCCCTTGTCTATAGAGATTCAACCACTGTATCCTATGTATAACCCAGCCGAAGCATTCTATAGCACCTATGGTTATGCATGGAACCCCTATTGGTATCAGTATCATCCCTAGTCTACTTAGTTTTATTTATTTTGTAATTTGTAATTTTGATACGTTTAATACTTATGTTAATATTGTAATAGTTTTTATAATTTTCTAACTTTTATTCTTAGATTTTAATAATTTTTGAATGTGGGGTAATATACCAAACTTCAAAAATATGTATATATGTTTGCCGTTTATCTTATGTACACAACAGGGTAAAACAACGTATTTTCAAAGACTGGCATTAAGTTCAGCAAAAGCAACTAATTTTGATGACAAGATGCAAAATATATGTGAAATAACAACAAGACGGAATGAACAAATGATATGCACCATTTATCATTTAGCAAGCAAACACAAATATGTTTGGAAACTTTGGTAAAATTTAATCATTTTCACACAAATCACCCTCAATAATTTAAATTGTTACTGATTTCTTGCAAATGAGGGCATTGCAAGATCTTAAGTGTGAGAAGGGGTTAAATTCTTTCGGATTTTAAAATTTTTACTTTATACACTTGGTTACCATTAGAAATACTAGTAAAGTAGTAGTTGTATTAGAATCTAATGCTCTCTGATAATAAAGAACAGCCCTAGTCTTATATACTGACTACCCAATTCTAGTAAAAAAATTTTAAAATTTTCAATTAAATGAACTCAAAATCATGTTTATACATATTTATGAACGATAAAACTAGGTTTTAACACCGAAATTATTGTTACCTCGGAAAGGACATAAATTGATAAACAAACCAAAATGTTAAAATTCATTTAAAATGGAATAGAGGACAATAAAAAGGAAAATAAAAGCCAAGTGTGGGAAAATTCTCCAAGTTATTCAAAACATATGTCACATATTTTTGTACAAATAACTGAAAATAGTTTTGCTTTGGACTAAACTAAACTATTTTACCCGACGAAAGAAAAGAAGAGATGAATCTACACGATGAATCAATTCCATCATTAAAAGGAAGTAAAGTCTTCAGAAAAAGAAACGCGCTTCTTGATTTAGGTCATGAAGTTTTCGTCCAGACCAGCTGTAGGTTGACGAAAAACCTAGAAAAGTCATCACTAAAATCAGCAGGAAATCCACGGACCTCAGCATTAAACAGGGTCACCAAGTGGTCAGATTTATCCTAACCATGAGAAGGATTTATCTCGTACAATGGGGGGGCACCATGCAAATTAGCTGGATAAGACTAATGAATCAGATCCCCAGAAAGGATAATCTCCTTAAAAGATCGAAAATCAGCTTTTAAGCCTGATATTACTCAATCCTAGAGATTGACCTTAAAGATTGAGAATTCAAACTCATGGAATTCAATGATATCTAAACTCGAGCTTGAACGAGAAAATATTTTGATAAAATTATAAACCGATTTGTTTTCTAAAAACCCATTTTCAATGCGTTCATTACCATTGAACGTAAAATCCTAGGAATTCACCTGGAATTCATTAGGTCACCTGAACCAAATCGGGTGTCAACCGTAAGAACGGTGCTTGTATAGTGGTCAAAAACAGGACCTTGTGCCAAACCTACAAATTATAAGGGTGAGCTTTACTATTGCTCCTACCAAGGATAGTAATTGCGTCCGACACGTTATAGACCATAATTAAAAGCATGTCATTGGACATTGCCTTAACAGTTGCTTGTTCAACGCTTTCCTTTACAACCGGACGGTAGTTTACCGAAAGGTAATATACGGGACAAGTAAACTGGACGTGTTGCTTTCCTAATACAAGGTTAGCAAGTGGGTGACACAAAACCATAAGTTTTGAGCTAAAATTTTCAAATCTGAAACCCACCAAACCCACAAAAAGAATTTGCAAACACCGGTGAAGGGTTATTCCAGAAAACTTATCTAGGGTAAAAGCTAGATTTAATTTTCAAAAGATCAAATGTTTTCATAAAGATCCAATTTCCTTAATGGATCTAAATTTTTATAGTCATGTGGGACTGTAAACCATATCGTTACTACCATTGTTTATACCGCCGTATAGAAATCACTGATGTACAAAGTGTGAAGAATAAAGAAGTGATTCTAGTATTTCAAGACGATATTACTTGAGGACAAGCAACGTTTAAGTGTGGGAATATTTGATAATGCTAAAAACGAACATATATTTCATAGCATTATTCCTCAAGAAAGACAAGCTTTTAGTTGCAATTGTTCTATTTAAAAGTGATATTCGTTTAAATAATAAAAGGTGAAGACAAAAGACAGATTCTACGAATTGAAGACGCAAACGACCAAAAAGCTCAAAAGTACAAAATACAATCAAAGAGGTTCCAATTATTGATAAGAAACGTCTCGAAATTACAAGAGTACAAGATTCAAAACGCAAAGTACAAGATATTAAATTGTACGCAATGACGTTCGAAAATCCGGAACTGGGACCAGAGTCAACTCTCAACGCTCGACGCAACGGACTAAAAATTACAAGTCAACTATGCACATAAATATAATATAATATTTAAATAATTCTTATAATTATTTATATATTATATAAATAAAAAAATCCGTCGGCAAGAAAGACTCCAAAGGTGGTGAGCTGGAATTTCAAACTCCGCGACTCGCGGAGTTTGAAGGCAGAAAAGGCTGCAAGTCGCGGAGCCCCAAAAACTAAAACTCCCTATAAAAGCAAACGAATTCTGATCGCAAAATATATCATATATCCATCCTCTCTATATCTATACGTAAATATTTATATTTATATTTTAATTTTAATTTTAATTTTAATTTTAATCCTAATAATAAGGGTATGTTAGCGAATGTTGTAAGGGTGTAAGTCGAAATTCTGTCCGTGTAACGCTATGCTATTTTTAATCATTGTAAGTTATGTTCAACCTTTTTAATTTAATGTCTCGTTGCTAAGTTATTATTATGCTTATTTAATCCGAAGTAATCATGATGTTGGGCTAATTACTAAAATTGGGTAATTGGGCTTTGTACCATAATTGGGGTTTGGACAAAAGAACGACACTTGAGGAAATTAGACTATGGGCTATTAATGGGCTTTATATTTGTTTAACTAAATGATAGTTTGTTAATTTTAATATAAAGATTTACAATTGGACGTCCCTATAAATAACCATATACACTCAATCGGACACGATGGGCGGGGTATTTATATGTACGAATAATCGTTCATTTAACCGGACACGGGAATGGATTAATAGCCACTAGAATTGTTGAAACAGGGGTAAATTACATTCAAGGGTAATTGGTGTAATTGTTAACAAAGTAGTAAAACCTTGGTTTACACTCAGTCGATAACCTGGTGTATTCATTAAACAAAGTATTAAAACCTTGTTACAATTTGAATCCCCAATTAGTTGGAATATTTAACTTCGGGTATAAGGATAATTTGACGAGGACACTCGCACTTTATATTTATGACTGATGGACTGTTATGGACAAAAACCAGACGGACATATTAAATAATCCAGGACAAAGGACAATTAACCCATGGGAATAAACTAAAAATCAACACGTCAAACATCATGATTACGGAAGTTTAAATAAGCATAATTCTTTTATTTCATATTTAATTTCCTTTATTTTATATTTAATTGCACTTCTAATTATCGCATTTTTATTGTTATTGTATTTAATTGCACTTTTAATTATCGTACTTTTTAATTATCGCAAGTTTATTTTATCGCACTTTTATTATTCGCAATTTCATTATCGTTATTTACTTTACACTTTAAATTAAGTCTTGTATTTATTTATTATTTTACATCTGGTTTTAACTGCGACTAAAGTTTTAAAATCGACAAACCGGTCATTAAACGGTAAAAACCCCCCTTTATAATAATAATATTACTTATATATATATATTTGTATTTTTATAAAAGTAAACTAATATAGCGTTAAGCTTTGTTTAAAGATTATCCCTGTGGAACGAACCGGACTTACTAAAAACTACACTACTGTACGATTAGGTACACTGCCTATAAGTGTTGTAGCAAGGGTTAAGTATATCCATTCTCTAAATAAATAAATATCTTGTGTAAAATTGTATCGTATTTAATAGTATTTTTTTGTAAAATTTAATAGTACTTTATACCCCTTAGCTTTAAACATCAGTTATCAGTCCAACATTAGTAGTCCACAATTAGTAGTCCACAGTTATTAGTACATAAATGAATATATTTTCTCGAATCAATCCACGACCCAGTGTATACAAGTCTTAGACTCGATCACAACTCAAAGTATATATATTATTTTGGAATCAACCTCAACCCTGTATAGCTAACTCGAGCATTATCGCATATGGAGTGTCTATGGTTATTCCAAATAATATATATAGATGACGTCGATATGATATGTCAAAACATTTTATACGTGTCTATGGTTTATCAAGATTACATAATATATGTTAGAATACATGTATAATACAATGTAAGTTAGTTAAGTTATGGTTAGTATAGATTTGTTACAAAGTTTCACGTAGCTAACACAAGCAAAATTATCCGATTTTGTTTTACTCATAATTTCTTAATTTTAAATCCGTTTTGAGTGACTCCAATTGCTATGGTTTCATATCGAACCAAAGATTAATAATCTAAACAGAAAAAGTATAGGTTTATAGTTGGAAATATAAGTTACAAGTCATTTTGAAAGAGATAATCATTTTCGTCGAAAGAACGACATCTTAATGACCATTTTGATTAACATATTTCCACTTTGAGTTTAACTATGAATTTTGGATATAGTTTCATGTTCATAAGAAATATCATTTTCTCAGAAGAAAAACTTTTAAATCAAATTTTATCATAGTTTTTAATTATCTAACCCAAAACAGCCCCCGGTTTTACTACGACGGCGTATGTCCGGTTTTACGTTGTTCTTCGTGTTTCCAAGTTTTAAATCATTAAGTTAGAATATCACATAGATATAGAACATGTGTTTAGTTGATTTTAAAATTTAAGTTAGAAGGATTAACTTTGTTTGCGAACAAGTTTAGAATTAACTAAGCTATGTTCTAGTGATTATAAGTTTAAATCTTTGAATAAGATAGTTATATATATATATATGAATCGAATGATGTTATGAACATAATTACTACCTCAAATATAGTAGGTAAAACTACTAAAAGTGACAAGAGATGATCTAGCTTCAAAGGAATCTTGGATGGCTTGAAAGTTCTTGAAGTAGAATTATGACACGAAAACAAGTTCAAGTAAGACTTCTACTCGAATTAAGATTGTTATAGTTATAGAAATTAAATCAAAGTTTGAATATGAGTATTACCTTGAATTAGAAAGATATACTACTATAAATAAGAAAGATTTCTTGCGGTTGGATGATCACTTGAAATGGATTTGCAAGATTGGAAGTGAGCTAGCAAACTTGAAAGTGTTCTTGATGTGTTCTTGAGTAGTTGTTTTGTAAGTTGATCTAGGTTAACTAGATTGAGCTAGATTAAGCTAGATTATGAAGGAAAGGATGAAGAACACTTAGAACAATAAGAGAGAAATTGAGAGAGAGTAATTTGATGCATAAAAATTGAATGAGAATGTGTTTGTGGTGAGTACCATTCACGTGAATTGTAAGTCTCCATATAGGCTCCATTAGTTTGTATTTTTGTTAGATATTTCATGCTAGATGTTAAATTATGGTTCCCACATGTTTAGGTGACTCATTAAGACTGCTAAGAGCTGATAATTGAAGTGTATATACCAATAGTAAATACATCTAGAAGCTAGGTATTATACGAGTACGAATATGGATGGATACGAGTATAATTGTTGATGAAAACGAATGAAAATGTAATTGTGACCAACTTTGATAAGTATGAGTGTTTTGATATGTGTCTTGAAGTCTTCCAAAAGTGTATTAATACCACTTAATATACTACATGTATATACATTTTAACTGAGTCGTTAAGTCATCGTTAGTCATTACATGTAAGTGTTGTTTTGGAACCTTTAAGTTAACGATATCATTTAATGTAGTTAACCCATTGTTTATTATATCTAATAAGATGTTAAATTATCATATTATCATGATAACATGGTGTATGAATATATCTTAATACGATATATATATATATATATATATATATATATATATATATATATATATATATATATATATATATATATATATATATATATATATATATATATATATATATATATATATATATATATATATATATATATATATATATATATATATATATATATTAAAACGTCATTACAACGATAATCGTTACATATATAACTCGTTTCGAAACTCTTAAGTTAGTAGTCTTGTTTTACATATGTAGTTCATTGTTAACACACTTAATGATACATTTAATTATCATTTTATCATTTTAAACATAGTGCATCAATATCTTAATACAATTCATATGTATTTAGTAAGACGTTGTTATAACAATAATCGTTATATATATCGTTTCGAGTTTCTTGATTCAATGGTCTCATTTTTATGTATATAACTCATTGTTAATATACCTAGTGAGATACTTACTTATCATAATCTTATGTTAACTATATATATCCATATATATATCATGTAGTTTTTACAAGTTTTTAACGTTCGTGAATCACCGGTCAACTTCGGTGGTCAATTGTCTACATGAAACTCATTTCAATTAATCAAGTCTTAACAAGTTTGATTGCTTAACACGTTGAAAACATTTAATCTTGTAGATATCAATTTCATTTAATATATAATCATGGAAAAGTTCGGGTCACTACAGTACCTAACCGTTAAATAAATTTCGTCCCGAAATTTTAAGCAGTTGGAAGTGTTGACGCATCATCTGGAAATAAGTGTGGATATTTCTTCTTCATCTGATCTTCTCATTCCCAGGTGAACTCAGGTCCTCTACGAGCATTCTATCGAACTTTAACGATTGGTATCTTGTTTTGCTTGAGTCTTTTAACCTCACGATCCATTATCTCGACGGGTTCTTCAACGAATTGTAGTTTTTCGTTGATTTTAATTTCGTCTAAAGGAATAGTGAGATCTTCTTTGGCTAAGCATTTCTTCAGATTCGAGACGTGAAAAGTATTATGTACATTGGCGAGTTATTGAGGTAATTCAAGTCGATAGGCTACTGGTCCGACACGATCTATAATCTTGAATGGTCCCATGTACCTTGGATTTAGTTTCTCCCGTTTACCAAATCGAACAACACCTTTCCAAGGTGAAACCTTAAGCATGACCATCTCTCCAATTTCAAATTCTATATCTTTTCTTTTAATGTCCACGTAGCTCTTTTGTTGACTTTGGGCAGTTTTCAACCGTTGTTGAATTTGAATGATTTTCTCTGTAGTTTCTTGAATAATTTCCGGGCACGTAATTTGTCTATCCCCTACCTCACTCCAACAAATCGGAGACCTGCACTTTCTACCATAAAGTGCCTCAAACGGTGCCATCTCAATACTCGAGTGGTAACTGTTGTTGTAGGAAAATTCTGCTAATGGTAGATGTCGATCCCAACTGTTTCTAAAATCAATAACACATGCTCGTAGCATGTCTTCAAGTGTCTGTATCATCCTTTCACTCTGTCCATCAGTTTGTGGATGATAGGCAGTACTCATATCTAGGCGAGTTCCCAATGCTTGTTGCAACGTCTGCCAAAACCTTGAAACAAATCTGCCATCTCTATCAGAGATAATAGAGATTGGTATTCCATGTCTGGAGACAACTTCCTTCTAGTATAGTCGTGCCAACTTCTCCATTTTATCATCTTCTCGCATGGGTAGAAAGTGTGCTGATTTGGTGAGACGATCGACTATTACCCAAATAGTATCACAACCACTTGCAGTCCTTGGTAATTTAGTAATGAAATCCATGGTAATATTTTCCCATTTCCATTCCTGGATTTCAGGTTGTTGAAGTAGACCTGAGGGTTTCTGATGTTCAGCTTTGACCTTAGAACACGTCAAACATTCTCCTACGCATTTAACAATATCGACTTTCGTGCCCGGCCACTAAAAATGTTTCTTGAGATCTTGGTACATCTTCCCTGCTCTGGGATGTATTGAATATCTGGTTTTATGTGCTTCCTTAAGTACCATTTCTCTTACATCTCCAAACTTTGGTACCCAAATTCTTTCAGCCCTATACCGGGTTCCGTCTTCCCGAATATTAAGATGTTTCTCTGATCCTTTGGGTATTTCATTCTTCAAACTTCCCTCTTTTAAAACTCCCTGTTGCGCCTCCTTTATTTGAGTAGTAAGGTTAGTATGAATAATTATATTCATAGCTTTTACTCGAATAGGTTCCCTGTCCTTTCTGCTCAAGGCGTCGGCTACCACATTTGCCTTCCCCGGGTGGTAACGAATCTCAAAGTCGTAATCATTCAATAACTCAATCCACCTACGCTGCCTCATGTTCAGTTGTTTCTGATCAAATATATGTTGGAGACTTTTTTGGTCGGTATATATAATACTTTTAACCCCATATAAGTAGTGCCTCCAAGTCTTTAATGCAAAAACAACAGCACCCACTTCCTAATTGTGAGTCGTATAATTTTACCCGTCAATCTTCAATTGTCTAGACACAAAAGCAATTACCTTTTTTCATTGCATTAATACACAACCGAGACCTTGCTTTGATGTATCACAATAAATCACAAAGTCATCATTCCCTTCAGGCAAAGACAATATAGGTGCAGTAGTTAACTTTTTCTTCAATAGCTGAAACACTTTATTTTGTTCATCCTTCCATTCAAATTTCTTCCCTTTATGCATTAATGCAGTCAAGGGTTTTGCTATTTTGGAAAAATCTTGGATGAATCTTCTGTAGTAACCAGCCAATCCTTAAAATTGGCGTATATGCTTCGGAGTTTTTGGGGTTTCCCAGTTTTCAACGGTTTCAATCTTTGCCGGATCAACCTGAATACCTTCTTTGTTCACTACATGACCGATCAATTGAACTTCTTCCAACCAAAATGAACACTTTGAAAACTTAGCGTACAGTTTTTCCTTCCTCAACAATTCTAGTACTTTTCTCAAATGTTCTTCGTGCTCTTAATCATTCTTTGAGTAAATAAGTATGTCATCGATGAAAATAATGACAAACTTGTCAAGATATGGCCCACACACTCGGTCCATGAGGTCCATGAACACAGCTACTGCGTTAATCAAACCAAACGGCATAACCATAAACTCATAATGACCGTAACGCGTTCTAATAGTAGTCTTCGGAATATCATCCTCCTTCACCCGCATTTGATGATACCCAGAACATAAATTGATCTTCGAATAAACCGACGAGCCTTGTAGTTGATCAAATAAGTCGTCGATTCTCGGTAGTGGATACCGGTTCTTGATGGTAAGTTTGTTCAACTCCCGGTAGTCGATACACAACCTGAATATACCATCCTACTTTTTGACAAACCAAACAGGAGCTCCCCACGGTGATGTGCTTGGTCGAATGAAACCACGTTCCAAAAGTTCTTGTAATTGACTTTGTAATTCCTTTATTTCTCTGGATGCGAGTCCGTATGGTGCACGAGCTATTGGTACAGCTCCTGGTATGAGGTCGATTTGAAATTCAACGTACCGGTGTGGAGGTAATCCAGGTAATTCATTCGGAAATACATCGGGAAATTATTTTGCGACGGGAACATCATTGATGTTCTTCTCTTCAGTTTGAACTTTCTCGACGTGTGCTAGAACGGTATAGCAACCTTTTCTTATTAGTTTTTGCGCCTTCAAATTACTAATAAGATTTAGCTTCGCGTTGCTCTTTTCTTCGTATACCATTAAGGGTTTTCTCTTTTCGCGCATAATGCGAATCCCATTTTTGTAATAAACGGTTTTTTCTTTCACCTCTTTCAAAAAGTCCATGCCGATTATCACATCAAAACTCCCTAACTCTACTGGTATCAAATCAATCTTAAATGTTTCGCTAACCAGGTTAATTTCTCGATTCTGACATATTTTATTAGCGGTAATTAATTTACCGTTTGCTAATTCGAGTAAAAATTCATTATCCAAAGGCGTCAATGGACAACTTAATTTAGCATAAAAATCTCTACTCATATAGCTTCTATCCACACCCGAATCAAATAAAACATAAGCAGATTTATCGTCAATAAGAAACGTACCCGTAACAAGCTCCGGGTCTTCCTGCGCTTCAACCGCATTAATGTTGAAGACTCTTCCACGGCCTTGCCCATTAAAATTTCCCTTGGTTTGGGCATACTCTGCTGAAATGGCTCGGCTTTCTGCATCCGTAACAAACAATAGAATTATTTGTTTTATTATTTTTATAGGTCGTCGGTCCATAGATGTCACATTTTGTTGCACCATGACCGGGTCTGTTACACTTGGTACACACTACAACACAGTATTTCTCTGTATGGTATCCGTCACACCTTCTGCATTGAGTCTTCTGATTGTTGTTACCATTGTTGTTATTGAAATTGTTGTTGGGATTGTTGTTGTAGTAGTTGTTGTTATTGGGGCATTTGTTGTAGTTATTGTTATTGGGACGTTTATTGTAGTTTGAAATGTCCCGTTCATATTGATTATAAACGTTCCATATTAATTGATTTCGTTGCGAGGTTTTGACCTCTATATGAGACGTTTTTCAAAGACTGCATTCGTTTTTAAAACAAACCATAACCTTTATTTTATCGACAAGGTTAACAAGACACCACTTAGATTATCCAGAAATGATAATCTAACAAATATCACACTTACACACTACCAATACATATTGGTTTACAAATATTAATATGTTACCACAAAATAAATCTCGAATGCAGTTTTAAACAATATTATACAAGCATGCTGACACCAAATCTTGTCCATATAATAGCATGCAACAGCAGAACCTCTTAATAATCACCTGACAATAAACATGCTTTAAACATCAACAAAAATGTTGTTGAGTTATAGGTTTAACCTATATTTATCAAATCGTAATAATAGACCACAAGATTTCATATTTCAATATACATCCCATACATAGAGATAAAAAAGCATTCATATGGTTAACACCTGGTAACCGACCTTAACAAGATGCATATAGAATATCCCCTATCATTCCGGGACTCCCTTCGGACATGATGAATTCGAAGTACTAAAGCATCCGGTACTTTGGATGGGGCTCGTTGGGCCCAATAGATCTATCTTTAGGATTCGCGTCAATTAGGGTGTCTGTTCCCTAATTCTTAGATTACCAGACTAAAAAGGGGCATATTCGGTTTAATAATCCAGCCATAGAATGTAATTTCATTTACTTGTGTCTATTTTGTAAAACATTTATAAAACTGCATGTATTCTCATTCCAAAATATTAGATTTTAAAAGTAGGACTATAACTCACTTTCACAGATTTTTACTTCGTCGGGAAGTAAGACTTGGCCACTGGTTGATTCACGAACCTATAACAAATATGTACATATATATCAAAGTATGTTCAAAATATATTTACAACATTTTTAATATGTTTGCTGTTTTAAGTTTATTAAGTCAGCTGTCCTCGTTAGTAACCTACAACTAGTTGTCCACAGGTAGATGTACAGAAAATAAAGCTATATATATATTATCTTGAATCAATCCACGACCTCGTGTATACAAGCCTCAGGCTATATCACAACTCAAAGTATATATAATATTTTGAAATCAACCTCAACCCTGTATAGCTAACTCCAACATTACTGCATATAGAGTGTCTATGGTTGTTCCGAAATATATATATAGATGGGTCGATATGATATGTCAAAATATTGTATTCGTGTCTATGGTATCCCAAGATTACATAATATATTAGAATACATGTATAATACAATATGAGTTAGCTAGGATATGATTAATATAGATTTGTTACCAATTTTCACGTAGCTACAATAAGAAAAATTATCCAATCTTGTTTTACCCATAACTTCTTCGTTTTAAATCAGTTTTGAGTGTTTCAAGTTGTTATGGTTTCATATTGAACTTAAGTTTATGAATCTAAATAGAAAAAGTATAAGTTTATAGTCAAAAATACAGGTTACAAGTCATTTTTGTAAAGGTAGTCATTTCAGTCGAAAGAACGACGTCTAGATGACCATTTTGGAAAACATACTTCCACTTTGAGTTTAACCATGATTTTTGGATATAGTTTCATGTTCATAAGAAAAATAATTTTCCCAGAAGAACAACTTTTAAATCAAAGTTTATCATAGTTTTTAATTAACTAACCCAAAACAACCCGCAGTGTTACTACGACGGCGTATATCCGGTTTTATGGTGTTTTTCTTGTTTCCAGGTTTTAAATCATTAAGTTAGCATATCATATAGATATAGAACATATGCTTAGTTGATTTTAAAAGTCAAGTTAGAAGGATTAACTTTATTTTCGAACAAGTTTAGAATTAACTAAACTATGTTCTAGTGATTACAAGTTTAAATCTTCGAATAAGATAGTTTTATATGTATGAATCGAATGATGTTATGAACATCATTACTACCTTAATTTTAGTAGGTAAACCTACTGGAAATGAGAAAAATAGATCTAGCTTCAAAGGATCCTTGGATGGCTTGAAAGTTCTTGAAGCAGAATCATGACACGAAAATAAGTTCAAGTTAGATTTTCACTCGAAATAAGATTGTTATAGTTATAGAAATTGAATCAAAGTTTGAATATGAGTATTACCTTGTATTAGAAAGATATCTTACTATAAATAAGAAAGATTTCTTGAGGTTGGATGATCACTTTACAAGATTGGAAGTAAGCTAGCAAACTTGAAAGTATTCTTGATTTTATGAAACTAGAACTTATAGAATTTAAGAAGAACACTTAGAACTTGGAGATAGAACTTGAGAGAGATCAATTAGATGAAGAAAATTGAAGAATGAAAGTATTTGTAGGTGTTTTTGGTCGTTGGTATATGGATTAGATATAAAGGATGTGTAATTTTGTTTACTTGAATGATTACTAATATTTTTGTAATTTTATGAGATATTTCATGCTAGTTGCCAAATGATGGTTCCCACATATGTTAGGTGACTCACAAGGGCTGCTAAGAGCTGATCATTGGAGTGTATATACCAATAGTAAATACATTTAGAAGCAGAGTATTGTACGAGTACGAATACGAGTGCATACGAGTAGAATTGTTGATGAAAATGAATGAGGATGTAATTGTAAGCATTTTTGTTAAGTAGAAGTACTTTGATAAGTGTCTTGAAGTCTTTAAAAAGTGTATGAATACATATTAAAACACTACATGTATATACATTTTAACTGAGTCGTTAAGTCATCGTTAGTCGTTACATGTAAGTGTTGTTTTGAAACCTTTAGGTTAACGATCTTGTTAAATGTTGTTAACCCATTGTTTATTATATCTAAAGAGATGTTAAATTATTACATTATCATGATATTATGATGTATTAATATATCTTAATATGATATATATACAATTAAATGTCATTACAACGATAATCGTTACATATATGCCTCGTTTCGAAATCCTTAAGTTACTAGTCTTGTTTTTACATATATAGTTCATTGTTAATATACTTAATGATATGTTTACTTATCATAATACCATGTTAACTATATATATATATATGTATATATATATATATGTATATATATATATATGTATATATATATATATATATATATATGTATATATATATATGTATATATATATATATATATATATATATATATATATATATATAGTTTTTACAAGTTTTAACGTTCGTGAATCATCGGTCAACTTGGGTGGTCAATTGTCTATATGAAACCTATTTCAATTAATCAAGTCATAACAAGTTTGATTGCTTAACATGTTGGAAACACTTAATCATGTAAATAACAATTTTATTTAATATATATAAACATGGAAAAGTTCGGGTCACTACATAGTTGTTGTTGAGATTGCGATTGTTGTTGTTGAGATTGATGTTACGGTTGTTGGGATAGTTGTTGCGATTGTGGTTGTAATTGTTTTTGTTGTTGTATTGGTGACTCTTGTCACTGTTTTCCTCCCACTTTCTCTTGACTTGCTTCATTTTGGCCTCCTCGGCCGCCTGCTCTTTAACTCTCCCCTCAATCTGGTTTATGAGTTTGTGAGCCAATCGACTTGCCTTTTGTATGGAAGTGGGCTCGTTTGAACTCACATCCTCCTGAATCCTTTCTGGTAACCCTTTTACAAACGTGTCGATTCACTCTTCTTCATCTTCGAACACTCTTGGACACAATAGGCATAATTTTGTGAATCGTCGTTCGTATTCGGTAATATCGAATCCTTGCGTTCGTAGTTCTCTAAGCTCTACCTTGAGCTTATTGACCTCGTTTCTGGGACGGTACTGCTCATTCATCATGTGTTTGAATGCTAACCACGGTAGTGCATAAGCAGCATCTTGTCCCACCTGCTCAAGATAGGTATTCCACCATGTTAACGCATTACCTGTGAAGGTATGCGTGGCGTACTTTACCCTATCTTCTTCCATATATTTACTTACGGAAAACACCGATTCAACCTTCTCGATCCACCTTTTTAATCCAATTGGACCCTCGGTTCCATCGAATTCCAGAGGTTTACCGGTGTAGAGACCCGTCCTAATCCATCCGGACGAAGTCCATATCGATTATAAACGATTCACAACAGTTGATTACATCGCGAGGTACTTGACCTCTATATGGTACATTTTACAAACATTACATTCGTTTTGAATAGACAAACTTTCCTTACATTGAAAGTTGACGGCATGCATACCATTTCATAATACATCCAACTATAATTGACTTAATAATAATCTTGATAAACTCAACGACTCGAATGCAACGTCTTTTGAAATATGTCATGAATGACTCCAAGTAATATCTCTAAGATGAGCAAATGCACAGCGGAAGATTTCTTTAATACCTGAGAATAAACATGCTTTAAAGTGTCAACCAAAAGATTGGTGAGTTCATTAGTTTATTATAAATAATCATTTCATAATTTTAATAGACCACAAGATTTCATATTCATAAACATCATTCTCGTATCAGGCATTTCGCAAACTGCATAGAGATAAAAATCATTCATATGGATTGAACACCTGGTAACCGACATTAACTTAATGCATAGAATATCCCCAAAATAGAGCCTCTCGTCTGTATAATAATCTCGAAGTACTAAAGCATTCGTACCCAGAATGGGACTTGTCAAGGTCCATAGATCTATCTTTAGGATTCGCGTCAATCAGGGGCCATTTCTCTAAATTCTTAGGTTACCAGACTTGAAGGGCGATATTCGGTTTAATAATCCAACCATATAATGTAGTTTTTGATCACTTGTGTCTATTTCGTAAAACATTTATAAAAGCAGCGCATGTATTCTCAGTCCCAAAAATATATATTGCAAAAGCATTTAAAAAGGGAGCAAATGAAACTCACAATACTGTATTTTGTAGTCAAAATACATATGACGACATTGCACAACTGAACAATGCAGGGTTGGCCTCGGATTCACGAACCTATATCCTTTGTATATATATTAAAACATATAATGGAAATCACATAATTTTATTTATTAATATATATTATATATATATATATATATATATATATATATATATATATATATATATATATATATATATTTGTAGTTATATAGGATTTATTTTAAATTCCATTTAGAAACATATTCTTATATTATATCTTAAATTATACATTAAATATATTTATTTTGTATATATATATATATATATATATATATATATATATATATATATATATATATATATATATATATATATATATAGATTTTAAAATGATTAATATCTATTCATTTAGTTATAATAATATGTATGTATATGTATGTATATTTACATTATTATTATTATGTTTGAAAATCAATAGTTTGTTACCTGTAATTATTTATCTGGATAATGTTAATGTATATAGTTATATGAAATATTAATATAGTTATAGTATATGTACTAAATACATTTTATATACAAAATTATTTATTTGTTAAAAATGATATTTTTTAACATTAGTGAGTTACTAATAATAACTTTATTAATGATGTTAATACTAATAATAGTAATGATATTATTAATAATTTTAATAATAATACTAATAATTATAAAATGATACTAACTAAAGAAAGAAATAATAAGTTTTATTGTTTTCCATATTAATGATAATAATAGTAATCCTAAACATGTTAATAATAATAATACATATATTAGTAATGACATTCATAATAATGGTTATAATTCTTGTAATAATAATACTACTTAATAGTGATAAACATAATAATAATAACTCTAAGTTTCATTATACATATTAATAATACTAACAAATAATCCTAATACAAGCAAATATTAATTATAATATCAATAACAACAATAACAAAATTAATATTAACAATAATAATAATAAGAGTAATAATAATGATTTTTAAAAAAATTAAAAACAACCTCAAAGGTCCTTTTAAAAAGAAAACGCCACAAACCGGGTTCGAACCCGAGACCTCTCGTTCATCAGAGTAACACCCAAACCATCAAACCAAATCCGTTTTCTTGTAATTATACTATGCTATATTTATTTAAACCGTATCTGTTTCTACCCCTTTTCCTCCTCCTTCTATGCTCGAACAGAAAACGTGTACAATCCATAACAGCAATTAGAGGTTTGATTTAAGATGTTTAAATTGAAACATGATCAACTCTTAAGGGTGATTGAAATCAGAACAGTGAAGAAAAAAAAACAGAAGCTGAAAAAAATCACGTTGAACACCATGAGAACTCAAACATCAATTTGAAAATCTAGACCGTTTTAGATGATGCTTTCAACATGAAAAAGGTTTGTAATTGTTATTAGAAACTTCCTGCATCGTTAATTGATCATAAAACATTAACAAAATCACGAATTTTGATGATGAACAATCTTTGACTTTTTGAACTTGAAACTTTGACCTCCAAATTTGAATTTGTTATTTAAAATTGGAGTTTAAGACTTTGCAGATAATTTACATAAACGAATCCTAACCCAACTGCATTGTTACTTTTTGAAATAGAATTTGGATTCGAGTTTTTCAAGAAAAAAGAACACGAACAGGGTAAAAGCCTGTGTTCTTCAATATCTGATGAATTTTCATCAATTTAGACTCTGTAATTGATAAGTGTAGTTGTTAAAGAATAATGTGGCTTTTACTGATATCACTTACACTGGATTACACCACTTTACACACCTAGTTTGGTCGACAGAAATATACTGAGTACAAAAATAAAATAATTATATTAAATAAAGGATGAAACAGACTGTTAACTAATTTTGTTGGGTCTGTTTGTTTAAATCCTTGATTGTACGATTTGAATCAATTAGATACAGTATGGAAAACGATGGGAAGGAGATTATTGATCCTGGTTTCCAGTCAATCGATTTCCAATGAATTTTATCAATAACTAATAATTATAATTATTAATAATAATAATAATCTAAATAAAAAAAATACTGGTTTCCTGTTATAAATATCTGTATAACATTTTATTTTATAAAATAATTGCAGTTTGGATATATAAATCGTATTTTATATATATATATAATTCATAAGTTTTTGTTAGTTAACAAATATATTAATAATATTAATAAAACTAATAATAAGAATAATAATGAAAGTAAATAAGATAATGATACTAATGATAAAAATGATTTTTAGTAATAATAATAATATATTATGATAATAAGTTATATCTTAATAATAATAATAATGATAAATTCTAATAGTAATGATGCTTAATGATATTGATAATGATAATATCTAATAAAGATATATCAATTACATGTTTCAAATTTTTTTTTATCAATATTATATATTAAAATAATAATTTTAATAATACTGGTTTTAAAACTGTTGATACTTATTTTAACGATAATTATAAAAGTATCATTGGCAATATAATAACTATCTTTAAACTTTTAATTACACTTATGATGTTAATATTATACATTATAATTATACATTATATGTTATATGATAATATATGTTGCATTCTTATTATAAATACTTTAAAAAAAATAATTGTCTTGTATATATATATGTATTGTATATATATATATTTATTATAATATCCTCTCATCATAGAAATAAATTTAAGCATATAGTATTTATAATTTATATATATATTTTCCAAATATTCATATGATAATCATTATTACATAAATCATATCTATCTATTCATAGATTTTATAAATTAATTTTCTTATTCTTGTATATATTATTTTACATATTTACTTCTAAAAATTCAATTATCTTTTATTATTCCTAATTACTATATATATTTACATTTATATACGTATATATATATATGTACATATTTATTTACAATTAATTGTTCGTGAATAGTCGGAACAGTCAAAGGTCAAATGATCTCATGAAAATAGTTCAAAACTTTTAAGACTCAGTTTAATAGACTTTGCCTATCATGTCGAAATCATATAAGATTAAGTTTAAATTTGGTCGAAAATTCCCGGGTCATCACAGTACCTACCCGTTAAAGAAATTTCGTCCCGAAATTTGAGTAAGGTCGTCATGGTTAACCATAAAAATGTTTTCATGACGAGTATGAGTTGATAAATAGAGTTTTATCATTATTGATTAATATAGCTAAAATGATTCGATTATGTGAAGCGTACTGATAATGCTAAAAACGAACATATATTTCATAGCATTATTCCTCAAGAAAGACAAACTTTTAGTTGCAATTGTTCTAATTATAAGTGATATTTGTTTAAATAATAAAAGGTGAAGACAAAAGACAGATTCGACGAATTGAAGACGCAAACGACCAAAAAGCTCAAAAGTACAAAAGACAATCAAAGAGGTTCCAATTATTGATAAGAAACATCTCGAAATTACAAGAGTACAAGATTCAAAACGCAAAGTACAAGATATTAAATTGTACGCAAGGACGTTCGAAAATCCGGAACCAGGACCAGAGTCAACTCTCAACGCTCGACGCAACGGACTAAAAATTACAAGTTAACTATGTATATAAATATAATATAATATATAATTAATTATATAAATTATATATATTATATTTATATAATAAACCGTCGGTAAACAAAGAGCCAAAATGGAGTGAGATGTAATTACAAACTCCGCGACTCGCGAAGTTTGAAGAAGGAATAGGCCGCGAGTCGCGGAGCCCCAAAAACTGAAACTCCCTATAAAGCCCAACGAATTCTGATTAATTTTTCATCCAATATCCATCAATCTCTCTATCTATATACGTAATATTTATATTTATAATTTATATTTTAATTTTAATTTTAATTTTAATCCTAATAATAAGGGTATGTTAGCAAATGTTGTAAGGGTGTAAGTCGAAATTCTGTCCGTGTAACGCTACGCTATTTTTAATCATTGTAAGTTATGTTCAACCTTTTTAATTTAATGTCTCATAGCTAAGTTATTATTATGCTTATTTAAATCCGAAGTAATCATGATGTTGGGCTAATTACTAAAATTGGGTAATTGGGCTTTGTACCATAATTGGGGTTTAGATAAAAGAACGACACTTGTGGAAATTAGACTATGGGTTATTAATGGGTTTTATATTAACTAAACAATACCTTGTTAATTTAATATATAAACTTATAATTCGACGTATTTATATATAACCACATACGCTTGACTGGGTACGGTGGGCGGGATATCTATAAATACCAATAATTATTCATTTTACTGGATACGGAACTGGATTAATAGTTAATAGACTTGTTGAAACAGGGGTGAATTAAATTCAAGGGTAATTGGTGTAATTGTTAACAAAGTAGTAAAACCTTGGTTTACACGCAGTCGATAACCTGGTGTCTTCATTAAACAAAGTATTAAAACCTTGTTACAATTTGAATCCCCAATTAGTTGGAATATTTAACTTCGGGAATAAGAATAATTTGACGAAGGCTTTCGCTCTTTATATTTATGACTGATGGACTATTATGGACAAAATCCGTATGGACATATTAAATAATCCAGGACAAAGGACAATTAACCCATGGGCATAAAACTAAAATCAACACGTCAAACATCATGATTACGGAAGTTTAAATAAGCATAATTCTTTTATTTCATATTTAATTTCCTTTATTTTATATTTAATTGCACTTCTAATTATCGCATTTTTATTGTTATTGTATTTAATTGCACTTTTAATTATCGTACTTTTTAATTATCGCAAGTTTATTTTATCGCACTTTTATTATTCGCAATTTCATTATCGTTATTTACTTTACGCTTTAAATTAAGTCTTGTATTTATTTATTATTTTACATTTGGTTTTAACTGCGACTAAAGTTTTAAAATCGACAAACCGGTCACTAAACGGTAAAAACCCCACTTTATAACAATAATATTACTTATATATATATTTGTATTTTTATAAAAGTAAACTAATATAGCGTTAAGCTTTGTTTAAAGATTTTCCCTGTGGAACGAACCGGACTTACTAAAAACTACACTACTGTATGATTAGATACACTGCCTATAAGTGTGGTAGCAAGGTTTAAGTATATCCATTCTCTAAATAAATAAATATCTTGTGTAAAATTGTATCGTATTTAATAGTATTTCCTGCTAAAAATTAATAGTATTTTATACCCCTTAGCTTTAACTATCAAGTATTTTTGGCGTCGCTGCCGGAGATTCGCTTAAAAGCCGGAAGCGCAACGCTAATATAAAAAAAAAAGATTTTTATTTTTGGTTTACTTTTATAAAAATACGTTTTTGTAAAAAATACGTTTTTAATTATTCGAAAATATAAAAAGAAAACAAAAATATAAATATTTTTAAGAGTTTGTTAAATATTTAAGTTTTATAAAGTTTCTTTATTTTTATTTTATAAAAATATAAGTTTTATTTAAATATTTTGTGTTTATTTAGAACATAAAAAAAAAACCGAAAAAAAAAATTTAATATATATATAAATCTATTTTTAAGATATTTTTAAAATTATAAAGTAGTTCTATTTTTATTTTAGTTTTTAAATATAAGTTTTTATTATATAAATATTTAGATTTAAACAGAAAATATAAAACAGAAAAAAAAATGCGTCGAATTTTAAACAACCTGTCCTTTGAATTTTGGAACCCCGCGACTCGCGGAGTTTGCTGCTTCGGGCACCGCAACTCGCGGAGCCGCCCTGACAGGCCAGACCAAAACCCTAATCTGCATTTAATACGGTGTAATTAATTATTATTATTATTATTATTTAAACCCTAATTAGTTTATTATTAATATAATTTAGTTTTAATTAATTATAATTAGTTTTATTATATATAAAAATTAATAGTTTTATAAAATAAATAATATAAAAATAATATTTTTATAAAAATTGTAACTTTTACAATTTTTTGTATATTTTTATATTTTGTCCCTTTTTAATTGTTTTAGTGTAATATTTGTATTTTTCGCTAGTTTTTAGTTTTAAACTTAGTTTTTGCCATAGTTATTTTTTTTAGTTCTAGATTTTTAGGCTTTGCCGTAAAATCCCTTAAGTACTTTTTCTTTAGACTAAAATTTAGGTACTTTAGAATTTTGCGACGCCTTTTTAAGTTTTAGTTTCTTTTTAAGTTATTGCCATCTGGGATATAGTTTTTCTTGTAAACTTTAATATTTTTAGACACCTTTTACCTATGTATCAATTATCATTCCAATTAATAATCTCAATTTGCGATTATAATTTTAAGTTAGTTGTGGTAATAAGGTTAGGTTAGTCAAGTGTTTTTAAGTTTTATAAGTTTCTTTTATTTTTCCGTCACCTTTTATTTTTCAACCATTTTTCTTTTTCGACCTTTTTCGACACGCTCTTTTTCTTTCTTATTTCTTGCTATTCTAGTTTTTAGGACATAGATTTTTATTCTACTTCTTATCTAAATTTCTTAAAATTACGAAAATTTATTTTAAGTGGTTAAATTGATAGACATCAAAATTTTCTGGTTCGTAGTAATAGTTGGATTTGTACGTGGACCAGGTTATTGGAGCCAAACAGTCCTCAATTATATTGAGACCAAACGAATCCTGCCCCTCTGCTGCATCTTTTGGCTATTCGAAACGTGGGCAAAATCAGAAAAGTCTATTGATTGGATAACTTATTATAATTTTTCTTTCCTTTTAAAAACTAATAGGATATTCAGTGAATGCACCGAGCAAGACGTTCACCACCTTTTGTACGTTCACCACCTGTAACTAGATCAAGACATTTAGCAAATATTACTGCCATTGATTTTTCTTTAGAATCGTCATCCAGTCGACCAAGTACTCCAGTTCAAATTTCCGATAATCCATTTTTTGAACCCGACCTCACAATTGAGAATCCAGAGAATATTCAGGGACGATTCGTAGATCCTGAACCACTAAACTTTCCTCTGGAACCACCAATCATTCAAACAGAGATTGTTGAGGAACGAACCATTAAATCAGAATCCTCTAGTGATTCCGATTCAACAAATTCAATTATGGAAGTAACAGAACCATTAAGTATGGAAGACCGAATGAGAGCTAAACGCACTGGCCAAGGTCACACAATTACTCATCCAGACATTAATGCACCAGATTATGAAATCAAAGGACAAATTCTACACATGGTAACTAATCAATGCCAATTTAGTGGTGCGCCGAAGGAAGATCCAAATGAACATCTACATACCTTTAATAGGATCTGCACACTATTTAAAATTCGAGAAGTGGAGGATGAACAGATATATCTCATGTTATTTCCCTGGACTTTAAAGGGAGAAGCCAAAGATTGGTTGGAATCGTTACCTGAAGAGGCGATTGATACATGGGACGTTTTAGTTGAAAAATTTCTTAAACAATTCTTTCCTGCATCTAAAGCCGTAAGACTTCAAGGAGAAATTGTTACATTCACACAGAAGCCGAATGAAACTCTATATGAGGCGTGGACTAGATTTGGAAAGTTGTTAAGAGGATGTCCGCAACATGGTTTAGACACCTGTCAAATAGTACAAATATTCTACCAAGGATGCGACATCACTAAAAGGAAAGACATAGATATAGCAGTTGGTGGTTCTATTATGAAGAAAACCGAAACAGATGCTTACAAAATTATTGATAACACTGCTTCCCACTCACATGAGTGGCACCAAGAAAAAGATATCGTTAGATCATCTAAAGCAGCTAGAGCCGATTCTAGCCATGACTTAGATTCCATTTCCGCAAAGATAGATGCTGTGGAGAGACGAATGGAAAAGATGACTAAAGATATTCACTCAATACGAATTAGTTGTGAGCAGTGTGGAGGACTACATTTGACAAAAGATTATCTCAGTATTGAATTAACAATGGAACAAAGAGAGAATATTTCATACATAAACCAAAGGCCTGGAAATAATTATCAGAATAATTATCAACCGCCAAGACCTATTTACAATCAAAACCAGAATTATAACCGAAATATTCCATACAACAACCAACAAGGTCCTAGCAATCAACAAGTATCCAATAATAATTACAATCAGCAAAGACCTAATTTTCAAAACAAACCACCACAACAAACCGATGATAAAAAGCCGAATTTAGAAGATATGATGACGAAGCTAGTTGAAACTCAAACACAGTTTTTCACATCTCAGAAACAAACTAATGAACAAAATGCTCAAGCTTTTAGAAATCAACAAGCTTCTATTCAAAATCTGGAACAAGAAGTAAGTAACCTAGCAAAGTTAATAGGTGAAAGAAAACCGGGAAGTCTACCTAGTGATACAAATGCTAACCCCCGGAATGAAACAGCTAAATCCATTACCACAAGAAGTGGTACAACACTTAAACCACCTGAAATACTTGTAACTTCTGATGAAGCTATTCCTACTCCACAAGAACCACAACCTAATCAAGATAAGGAAAAAGAACCGGTAGTTGAAAAGGTTAATGAAGATAACACAGTTAAGGCTAAACCTTATGTTAAAGCATACCAACCACCACTTCCTTACCCGAGTAAAATGAAGAAAGAGAAACTTGAAGCCGAGCAATCTAAATTCTTGGATATGTTTAAACAGATAAATGTAAATCTTCCTTTCATTGATGTGATTTCAGGAATGCCTAGATATGCTAAATTCTTGAAAGATCTAATCTCAAATAGAAAGAAAATGGAAGAACTCTCGGCTGTTACCATGAATGCTAATTGTTCAGCAGTGCTGTTGAATAAGATACCAGAAAAACTATCTGATCCAGGAAGTTTCACAATTCCATATTTTCTGGGTAGTCTTAGTTCAATAGAAGCATTGGCAGACTTAGGTGCTAGTATAAATCTAATGCCATATTCACTATACGCTAAACTAGACCTTGGAGAATTGAAACCAACCAGAATAAGCATACAACTAGTCGATAGATCAATAAAATATCCTAGAGGGATAATGGAGAACATGCTAGTTAAAGTTGGTACTTTAGTATTTCTAGTAGATTTTGTTGTTCTGGACATAGAAGAAGATTCTCAAGTTCCTCTCATATTAGGAAGACCATTCTTAAACACGGCTAAAGCAATGATAGACGTGTTCGGTAAGAAATTGACCCTAAGTATAGAGGATGAGAGTGTTACCTTTTCAGTTGATAGAGCAATGCAACAACCACAATCTGCAGATGATACATGTTATTATATTCAAACTATAGATGCACATGCAGAATTATTAGAAGAATTTCCAGAATTACAAGGAACAGGAGAATGTTCTTTAGGAGAAGGTAATGAACCATAGCTAATGGATATGAACCAACAACAGAAGAAATTCAAATGCTAAAAGAAGAAGACAGATATCGATACAAATCATCGATAGAAGAACCTCCGAAATTAGAGTTAAAGCCACTTCCAAACCATTTGGAATACGCTTATTTACATGGTGAATCTGAATTACCTGTAATAATATCGTCTTCTCTTACTGAAAATGAGAAATCACAACTCATTTCTGTGTTGAAAGCTCATAAACTAGCCATTGCATGGAAGATTCATGATATTAAAGGAATAAGTCCTTCGTATTGCACACATAAAATCCTTATGGAAGAAGGTCATAAAACGTATGTGCAACGCCAACGAATACTAAATCCTAATATGCAAGATGTAGTTAAGAAAGAGATTATTAAACTGCTAGATGCAGGTTTAATTTATTCAATTTCTGATAGTCCATGGGTAAGCCCAGTTCAATGCGTGCCTAAGAAGGGTGGCATGACTGTCATTACAAATGAGAAAAATGAGCTTATTCCTACTAGGACTGTAACAGGATGGCGTGTATGTATTGATTATAGAAAATTAAATGACGCCACCAGAAAAGATCACTTTCCATTACCTTTCATAGATCAAATGTTGGAAAGATTAGCCGAAAATAGTTACTATTGTTTTCTAGATGGATTTTCCGGATATTTTCAAATTCCAATAGCACCCGAGGACCAAGAGAAAACGACATTCACATGCCCTTATGGTACTTTTGCTTACAAACGCATGCCATTTGGACTTTGCAACGCCCCTGCAACCTTTCAAAGGTGTATGATGGCGATTTTTCATGACATGATAGAAGAATGCATGGAAGTTTTCATGGATGACTTTTCAGTCTTTGGTGATACATTTGAAACATGTCTAGCTAATCTTGAACGAATGCTTATTAGATACGAACAATCAAATCTAGTACTTAATTGGGAGAAATGCCATTTCATGGTTAAAGAGGGCATCGTTCTAGAACATAAAATTTCAAAAGAAGGAATTGAAGTGGATAGAGCTAAAGTAGATGTAATTGCTAAACTTCCACATCCCACCAATGTTAGAGGAGTTAGGAGTTTTCTAGGGCATGCCGGTTTTTACCGACATTTCATAAAAGATTTTTCTAAAATTGCCACTCCTATGAATAAATTCCTAGAAAAGGATGCTCCATTCATCTTTTCAGATGAGTGTATCAAATCATTTAATATTCTTAAAGAGAAACTCACTAATGCGCCGATCATGATAACACCAAATTGGAATCTACCATTTGAACTAATGTGCGATGCAAGTGATTTTGCAATGGGAGCCGTTTTAGGACAAAGGATTGAAAAACGATTTCAACCTATATATTATGCTAGTAAGACGTTACAAGGAGCACAAACGAACTATACAACTACTGAAAAAGAACTCCTTGCTATTGTCTTTGCTTTTGAAAAATTTCGATCATATCTCGTTCTAGCAAAAACGGTGGTCTATACCGACCATTCTGCTCTTAGATACCTATTTTCAAAACAAGATGCTAAACCAAGATTAATCTGTTGGATCTTACTCTTACAAGAGTTTGATATTGAAATCCGAGATAAAAGAGGAGCAGAAAATCTCGCCGCTGATCATCTTTCTCGTCTTGAAAATCCCGAATTAGAAGTTCTAAATGAATCAGCCATACAAGACAACTTTCCTGATGAATATCTATTGAAGATAGATTATAAAGAAATTCCATGGTTTGCAGACTATGCAAACTACTTAGTTTGTGGATTCCTTGAAAAAGGATTATCGTACCAAAAACGAAAGAAATTCTTCAGTGATATAAAACACTATTTTTGGGAAGATCCACATCTGTTTAAAAGTATTCCCGATGGAATAATACGCCGATGTGTATTTGGAGATGAAGCTAGTAAAATTTTAAACCATTGTCACACAGGACCAACAGGAGGGCATTATGGGCCTCAACTAACAGCAAGAAAAGTTTATGATGCTGGATTCTATTGGCCTACAATTTACAAAGACGCACACCTTCTTTGCAAATCCTGTGATGCTTGTCAAAGGGCCGGAAAAATAAGTCAACGTGATGAAATGCCACAAAATGTCATCCAAGTATGTGAAGTATTTGACATTTGGGGTATTGACTTTATGGGTCCATTTCCAAAATCTCATAATAATCTATATATACTCGTAGCCATTGATTATGTATCTAAATGTGCGGAAGCACAAGCTCTCCCAACTAACGATGCACGAGTTGTAGTCAACTTTTTAAAACGTCTTTTTGCAAGGTTTGGAACACCGAAAGCTTTAATAAGTGATCGGGGTACTCATTTCTGTAATAATCAACTTGAGAAAGTTCTTAAAAGATATGGAGTAACTCATAAAATCTCCACCGCATATCATCCACAAACAAGTGGACAAGTTGAAAATACCAACCGAGCTTTAAAACGTATTCTAGAGAAAACCGTAGGATCAAATCCGAAGGAATGGTCCATTAAATTGGAGGATGCACTCTGGGCTTTTAGAACAGCCTACAAAACTCCAATTAGAACCACACCTTTTAGACTTGTTTATGGAAAAGCATGTCATCTTCCAGTAGAAATTGAACACAAAGCATTTTGGGCTTTGAAGACATGTAATCTTGATTTACATGAAGCCGAACGTCTACGATTAAGTCAACTAAACGAATTAGAAGAATTAAGACATGAAGCATACGAAAATTCGTTAATCTATAAAGAAAGAACGAAGAAATGGCATGATAAAAGAATCAAAAGTTCAAAAGAATTTAAAGAAGGAGACAGAGTTCTTCTTTTCAATTCACGATTCAAGCTATTTCCTGGAAAATTGAAATCAAGATGGTCTGGACCATTCATAGTCAAAAGAGTTTTCCCATACGGAACGATAGAATTAATAAATTCAAATGGGATTGAATTTAAAGTTAATGGTCACAGAGTTAAACATTACATACATGGTCCGATGGAAGAAGACAATGAAGTTAATCACAATTTCGATACCACAGCTAACTAAGTATAGGGGGTTTATGTATTTCTGTTAGAGTTAGATTGTCTGTTTTAGTGTAGTTCTCGAAAATGAAACCCGAACGGTCTTTCCCTAGCAGACCCTAAAGAACTAGTCTTCTCCCCCCATTCTGAATTTTTATTTTTTTAGGAAATGAAGACTGCCTGTGAACTAAACCATGGTCTAATGCTACACGCTTTGATCACTAAACGTAATAATGACACACTTCCGAGTGAAATAGTATCAGTAATCAGAGAAAGATTGGACGGAGTTAGAAAAGAATCCAGATGCGAAGATAATAAGTTACAATTTGGTAAATGAAAATCAAAATCCGCAGCGAAAAGAAGAGCACGACACCTAGAAAGATGTCACAAATGCGGAAAATGGTCACATGGAGGTAAATGTTCAAATAATCAAACCTATTCAAACACCGAATTTGTTACTTTATGCAGAGACGGACCGTTCATATGTTTAGAAGAAAAAACACTGAATGCTCGAGGTTACGCCTATGTAGCCATGGAAAACCAATTAAACCGACTATCTTATGAATGGGATAGATCATATAACTAAGAAATCTATTTCACAGGTATGTTTGTACAGTTTTTATTTTTTTATTTTTATTTTTAACCTTTTGATAATAAACGCTAATTTGTTCGCTATAAAGTATTAAATTTGTATTGAATAAAATTAGGTTTGGCGACCGAAATTATTGATATCATTCAAAAATTTATTACATCACTGCAAAATTTAACGTTTATTCTTAAGGTATAAATATCTTTAATCAATCAACCCAAAATATTTCAAAAATTCGTCATGAGTTAAATTAGGTCTTGGAACCGAAATTACTTTACCGAAAAGAGGAGCGCATATTTTTGATAATATTTGATTGATTAAAGTGGGATAAAAAGCCAAAAAGATTTTTAATTTTATTTTTACCATGTTTTTAAAATTAATATATAAATCTTAAATTAATATTGTAAACTTTGTAAAATCAATATATTTAAAATTGTAAATATTTGAAAAATTAATATAAGTTTGGTGTGAATTTATAATATGAATTTTTAAATTAAGTTTGGTGTGAATTTTTAATTTTTAAAATATGAATTTTTAATTTTATGCATTTCAAATTTTAAGTTTGGTGTGAATTTTTAATATTAATTTTGAATTTTATATTTAAGTTGTGTGAATTTAAAAACAAAAATTTACTTTATCTCATTAAGTTAAAAATATGATTTTTAAAATTCGTCCTAAGTTGAAGACTAGGTCGTTGAACCGAAATTGCTTTACCAGAGGGAGCGACGAGAACTTTTATTATCATTATTTTTAATCTTATTGAATTAAAGTATGCCAAAAACATTAAAAAACTAAAAAAAAAAAATCTAAGCTTTTAAAACAATCGCTTGAAAAAGACAAATTTTAAAATTTTGTCGAAGGACGGACTAGGACATCGATCCGAAACGACCTCGTCCTAAAACAAAGGAAAACAAAATTTTAAATTTATTTTATATTTGTTTTAAAAGTTAAGGTTTGTTTAAAAAAAAAAATACAAACTCCGCGACTCGCGGAGTTTGAAAGGGAAAAACACCGCGACTCGCGGAGTTCCAAAAATACCGAAAAAAAATAAAAGGGGCAGAACTGATCAGTCCACAACCCACACCCACGAAAACACTGCGATAAAACCCGCAAAAACCCGAAATAAACACCCCCAAATTCACAATTTTTGACCGTTAATCATCAAATCTTTTACTAAAATCATGTTGAGAAGGATGCTATCAAGGAATTACTCAAGAAAAACGACTAAAAGGGGTGAATCTTCATCCCAAGCTCGGAATGCTCCTGCTGAGAATGCGGAACAACAGGAGGTGGATAACTACTACAAACAAGATATACCTCATCCAGTCATGACATTTTCTGATATGCACTTGGAAGATTTGCACCCGAACCTGAGATTTGACAGACTTTGGATAGATTATCCAAAATACCAAAGGGGTTTGCATACTCTTCATTCTAAAGTTGTTGAGGTACCTAGGGTCATAGAATGGGGACCATTAGAAGCTGTAGAATTGGGCGGGCCAATTAGGGAATTACTTGTACAGAGGTATGGTAATTCTACTTTTAACGACTGGGTACGTTTATTCACCATGCGTAGACCTGTATATAAAGTATGGTGTGAAGAATTGTTGTGTAGTATAGAATTAAATGATCGGGTAGCTAGTTTAACCGATCGATCTTTTATTAGATTTTTGTTAGGAGGTTCGATGCGCCACATGTCTTTACTAGACATGGCTCAGGCTTTACGTATATATACGCCTGAGGAGTTAGCATCTGCCGATTGTAGAGGGTTGATACTAAATGGTAGAAAGATAGATGAAAATTTTGATACACATGGTGTATGGAGTCAAATGACAAGCCATCAGCGATTCAAAGGGGGAAATTACTCTTATTTGGATATAGATAGAGCTGAATTAAGAGTAATTCATAGATTTTTAGCTAATTCAATTACACAAAGAGGTAAGAACAAGGAAAAGGTAAATGAACAGGATTTATTTTACCATATGTGTATTCAAGACCCACAAAGCGCTGTAAGTATACCTTATTGTGTGGGTTATTATTTATCAGCTATGGTTAGGGGGATGAGACCGCATAGCATAATAGGAGGTGGTATATTTATTACTTTGATTGCTGAATATCTCGGTGTGGATATAAGTCGGGGGGGATTATTAGTCGAAAAACCAGAACCCCGCGATACAATAGGTTTAAATGTATACCATGGTGCGAAAGTTTTGAAGAGGCGAAATAACGCCGTAGTACAATACCATGGTAGACATCCACAGGTTGAGAGAAACCAACAGCAAGGTAATGTAGGAGGGGGAAATGAAATGCAAGAAATGCAAAGGTTTATAGCTTCACAGGAGTACGAAAATGCTAGACATAGAGCATTTGAAGATTGGCAAGTTCATCAAAACCAAATCATAGCTTATTGCCAACATATAGGTAGAAACTATATTCCTACTCCATCGCCCATATTCCCTCCCTGGTCTATAGAGATTCAACCACCGTATCCTACGTATAACCCAGCCGAAGCATTTTATAGCACCTATGGTTATGCATGGAACCCCTACTGGTATCAGTATCATCCCTAGTCTACTTAGTTTTATTTATTTTGTAATTTGTAATGTTGATACGTTTGATACTTATTTAATATTATAATAGTTTTTATAATTTTCTAACTTTTATTCTTAGATTTTAATAATTTTTGAATGTGGGGTAATATACCAAACTTCAAAAATATATTTATATGTATGCAGTTTATCTTATGTACACAACAGGGTAAAACAACGCATTTTCAAAGACTGGCATTAAGTTTAGCAAAAGCAACTAATTTTGACGACAAGATGCAAAATATATGTAAATAACAACAAGACGGAATGAACAAATGATGTGCACCATTTATCATTCAGCAAACAAACACAAATATGTTTGGAAACTTTGGTAAAATTTAATCATTTTCACACAAATCACCCTCAATAATTTAAATTGTTACTGATTTCTTGCAAATGAGGGCATTGCAAGATCTTAAGTGTGGGAAGGGGTTAAATTCTTTCGGATTTTAAAATTTTTACTTTATACACTTGGTTACCATTAGAAATACTAGTAAAGTAGTAGTTGTATTAGAATCTAGTGCTATCTGATAATAAAGAACAGCCCTAGTATTATATATTGACTACCCAATTCTAGTAAAATTTTTCAAAATTTTTAATTAAATGAACTCAAAATCATGTTTATACATTTATGAATGATAAAACTAGGTTTTAACACCGAAATTATTGTTACCTCGGAAAGGACATAAATTGATAAACAAACCAAAATGTTAAAATTCATTTAAAATGGAATAGAGGACAATAAAAAGGAAAATAAAAGCCAAGTGTGGGAAAATTCTCCAAGTTATTCAAAACATATGTCACATATTTTTGTACAAATAACTGAAAATACTTTTGCTTTGGACTAAACTAAACTGTTTTACCCGATGAAAGAAAAGAAGAGATGGATGGATCTACACGATGAATCAATTCCATCATTAAAAGGAAGTAAAGTCTTCCGAAAAAGAAACACGCTTCTTGATTTAGGTCAGGAAGTTGTTGTCCAGACCAACTGTAGGTTGACGAAAAACCTAGAAAAGTCATCACTAAAATCAGCAGGAAATCCACGGACCTCAGCATTAAACAGGGTCACCAAGTGGTCAGATTTATCCTAACCATGAGAAGGATTTATCTCGTACAATGGGGGGGCACCATGCAAATTAGCTGGATAAGACTAATGAATCAGATCCCCAGAAAGGATAATCTCCTTAAAAGATCAAAAATCAGCTTTTAAGCATGATATTACTCAATCCTTGAGATTGACCTTAAAGATTGAGAATTACAAACTCATGGAATTCAATGATATCTAAACTCGAGCCTGAACAAGAAAATATTTTGATCAAAATTACAAACCGATTTGTTTTCTAAAAACCCATTTTCAATGCGTTCATTACCATTGAACGTAAAATCCTAGGAATTCACCTGGAATTCATTAGGTCACCTGAACCAAATTGGGTGTCAACCGTAAGAACGGTGGTTGCATAGTGGTCAAAGACAGGACCTTGTGCCAAACCTACAAATTATAAGGGTGAGCTTTACTATTGCTCCTACCAAGGATAGTAATTGCGTCTGACACGTTATAGACCATAATTAAAAGCATGTCAGGGGACATTGCCTTAACAGTTGCTTGTTCAATGCTTTCCTTTACAACCGGATGGTAGTTTACCGAAAGGTAATATACGGGACAAGTAAACTGAACGTGTTGCTTTCCAAATACAAGGTTAGAAAGTGGGTGACACAAAACCATAAGTTTTGAGCTAAAATTTTCAAATCTGAAACCCACCAAACTCACAAAAATATTTTGCAAACACTGGTGAAGGGTTATTCCGGAAAACTTATCTAGGGTAAAAACTAGATTTAATTTTCAAAAGATCAAATGTTTTCATAAAGATCCATTTTCCTTAATGGATCTAAATTTTTATAGTCATGTGGGACTGTAAACCATATCGTTACTACCATTGTTTATACCGCCGTATAGAAATCACTGATGTGCAAAGTGTGAAGAATAAAGAAGTGATTCTAGTATTTCAAGACGATATTGCTTGAGGACAAGCAACGCTCAAGTGTGGGAATATTTGATAATGCTAAAAACGAACATATATTTCATAGCATTATTCCTCAAGAAAGACAAGCTTTTAGTTGCAATTGTTCTATTTACAAGTGATATTCATTTAAATAATAAAAGGTGAAGACAAAAGACAGATTCGACGAATTGAAGACGCAAACGACCAAAAAGCTCAAAAGTACAAAAGACAATCAAAGAGGTTCCAATTATTGATAAGAAACTTCTCGAAATTACAAGAGTACAAGATTCAAAACGTAAAGTACAAGATATTAAATTGTACGCAAGGACGTTCAAAAATCCAGAACCGGGACCAGAGTCAACTCTCAACGCTCGACGCAACGGACTAAAAATTACAAGTTAACTATGTATATAAATATAATATAATATATAATTAATTATATAAATTATATATATATTATATTTATATAATAAACCGTCGGTAAACAAAGAGCCAAAATGGAGTGAGCTGTAATTACAAACTCCGCGACTCGCGGAGTTTGAAGAAGGAATAGGCCGCGAGTCGCGGAGCCCCAAAAACTGAAACTCCCTATAAAGCCCAACGAATTCTGATCAATTTTTCATCCAATATCCATCAATCTCTCTATCTATATACGTAATATTTATATTTATAATTTATATTTTAATTTTAATTTTAATCCTAATAATAAGGGTATGTTAGCAAATGTTGTAAGGGTGTAAGTCGAAATTCTGTCCGTGTAACGCTACGCTATTTTTAATCATTGTAAGTTATGTTCAACCTTTTTAATTTAATGTCTCGTAGCTAAGTTATTATTATGCTTATTTAAATCCGAAGTAATCATGATGTTGGGCTAATTACTAAAATTGGGTAATTGGGCTTTGTACCATAATTGGGGTTTGGATAAAAGAACGACACTTGTGGAAATTAGATTATGGGTTATTAATGGGTTTTATATTAACTAAACAATACCTTATTAATTTAATATACAAACTTATAACTCGACGTATTTATATATAACCACATACCCTTGACTGGGTACGGTGAGCGGGATATCTATAAATACCAATAATTATTCATTTTACCGGATACGGAACTGGATTAATAGTTAATAGACTTGTTGAAACAGGGGTGAATTACATTCAAGGGTAATTGGTGTAATTGTTAACAAAGTAGTAAAACCTTGGTTTACACGCAGTCGATAATCTGGTGTATTCATTAAACAAAGTATTAAAACCTTGTTACAATTCGAATCCCCAATTAGTTGGAATATTTGACTTCGGGAATAAGAATAATTTGACGAAGGCTTTCGCTCTTTATATTTATGACTGATGGACTATTATGAACAAAATCCGTATGGACATATTAAATATTCCAGGACAAAGGACAATTAACCCATGGGCATAAAACTAAAATCAACACGTCAAACATCATGATTACGGAAGTTTAAATAAGCATAATTCTTTTATTTCATATTTAATTTCCTTTATTTTATATTTAATTGCACTTCTAATTATCGCATTTTTATTGTTATTGTATTTAATTGCACTTTTAATTATCGTACTTTTTAATTATCGCAAGTTTATTTTATCGCACTTTTATTATTCGCAATTTCATTATCGTTATTTACTTTACGCTTTAAATTAAGTCTTATATTTATTTATTATTTTACATTTGGTTTTAACTGCGACTAAAGTTTTAAAATCGACAAACCGGTCATTAAACGGTAAAAACCCCCCTTTATAACAATAATATTACTTATATATATATATATATATATATATATATATATATATATATATATATATATATATATATATATATATATATATATATATATATATATATATATATATATATATATTGTATTTTTATAAAAGTAAACTAATATAGCGTTAAGCTTTGTTTAAATATTTTCCCTGTGGAACGAACCGGACTTACTAAAAACTACACTACTGTACGATTAGGTACACTGCCTATAAGTGTTGTAGCAAGGTTTAAGTATATCCATTCTCTAAATAAATAAATATCTTGTGTAAAATTGTATCGTATTTAATAGTATTTCCTGCTAAAAATTAATAGTATTTTATACCCCTTAGCTTTAACTATCACGTAAGAGTGAAGTTTTCACAAAAGATTGAAATAGGAAAAGTAAAGATTCGTCTTAACTTTTGACAGAGTCAGGGTTTAATTCTGGAATTCAAGGGATTTAAAAGAAAATCTTGGAAATCTATAAGATCTGATTCTTAGGTGAATAAAGAAATTAAGATCTCTCTAATTAAATACGGTGATCTGCTTCGATTACTTTGTCTGATATTTCCGTTATAAATTAAACTCTTCTGTTCCATTATTCTCACGATTCTTATACTTTCCTTCTTGTTTCATACATCCAAAAGATTCTGAAAATGCTTAATCCAGTTCTGATCCTTGTCCTCATCCTTACTATCGCAACAATCATTCTCCTTTTCCAACTTCTACTAGAGGAATCTGCTTTCTTCTACTTCGCCCTTGGGATTATAATGTTTTTAATTCTCCCGTGTCTTTATGTTGCGATAAACATTGATATAAATGGTTTGTAATTTATGTGTTGTTATCGGGCTTTATATTGTCCCTTATATTTCAAAGCTCTATGCTTTTGTTTTCTCTTCTCGACTTCAAGTCAAGCGAATAATGATCCAGAATTTGTAGATATAGAGTTTCGAATGATTATAATGTTCTAAGCAGGAGGGAACGTGATAGCACGATCTGATTTTCAAATTTATCAACATCACGGAAGATAGAACCATCAAGAATACATTTTCTTGATTTGTTCAGGAGTTAAGTAGAATGAAAGAGTTATGTAACATAGTACATGATGACGTTATGATCTGTGAATCATCACGTCCCATTAGAAACTCAGCATGACTTACTGTAATATAATCATGTTGATCAAGTGTCATTATATTATACTAATTCATGCATCAATTTCTTTACATTTCTTCAGAGTTCATTCATAAATTAAACTTAGATTTTACAGAAGTTTCCAATATAATGAAACACAGGAAGCACGAAGAGGTATATAATTTCGTACGAGAATATTTATGAAAATATTCTCAGAAATATCGAAGATATTTATGATGATATTTTGGAATTTCCAAGTTCGATGGTTGATGAAGTAAGATTTTTTAGTAAGATTTTAACATGACTTCGGAGCAGGATATTCTCTAAAGATTTCATCGGATCCAGAACTACCTGGATTCTTTGAGTATAGGATATAGTCCTTGTATTTGTCCTTGGTCTCCTTCGTGGTTAGCTCAATCCGTTTTCCAGTTCCAACTTTTCTGAGCTTTTCCAACATAATATTCTTTATCATCAAACTTTCGATGATTAAGATCGTTTACGGTTGTCTATGGTTTCTGCTGCTTCATTCAGATTTTTCAACATTCGGAGTATTGATTTGTAGACTGAGTGCTTTTCAGAATTTCGGAATGAAAGATCATAATTTTAAGAGGTTAATGTTATACATATAACTGTTGATGTAGATATGCTGTGAGTTTTCAAAGTACTAATTGCTGATTCCCGATATTTGGTATGGCAATTATTGTTACAAGATGTAGATGAGTACATGATAGAGTTTCAACGAACAATAATGATTTTTCGGAAAATCAAAGATTAATGGAGTTGCTGGTAAGTTTACTGCTAATGTGGTGAAATATAAACGGTTCTCCGTTAACGACAACGAAGGGCGAACTTATATATCCAAGTTATAATAGAGTTTATTCGAATGAAAAGTCGAAATTAATTCGCTGAAGCTGTGACAAAATTGACTACTTTGGAAAGAGATTGCAAAGTTATTTTCAGTAATAACAACGCCAAAGGAGCTAGCACAGATATGTTTTAAGCGTTTACTCAGGTTCAAAGTGTTTTCAGATGCATAACTATATGCAGAAATCTTTCCTTCCGTAGATGAAGTGCGGTTGGTTCATCCTCTCGATTGAGGTGTTTTCAAGAATTATGAAGGGTTTGAACGCAGATTGTAATCGTCGAGATACAAATGAGGTTTAAGATGAACTCAAGTGGCAAACTTGAGGAATTGTTTAGTTTCATATATTATAATCAATATTTTAATTCATTTTAATTGTCCAATGTCATTAGTCCACAGTCGATAGTCCACAGTTAACAGTTCAATATTTCATATATAGTTTAATATATAATATTCGAATTAATTAATACGTATCGTGACCCGTGTACATGTCTCAGACTCGATCACAACTCAAAGTATATATATTATTGTAGAATCAACCTCAACCCTGTATAGAGAACTCGATCATTACTGCATATAGAGTGTCTATGGTTATTCCAAATAATATATATATATGCGTTGATATGATATATCAAAACCTTGTATACGTGTCCCGATATTTAAAGTGCGTAAAATAAATAACAGAAAATAAATGACGATAGATAAAGTGCGTAAAGTAAATAACAGAAATTAAATGACGATAAATAAAATTGCGAGATTGTAAATTGCGATAATTAAATTGCGATAAATAAAGTGTAATCAGTTAGCTGGGAACAATTAGCTAGGAACAGTTAGCGTGGATTCTTAACAAAAATTTCTCATAGTTAATTTGTTTGTTTCTAACAAATTTTATTTTGTCAAATATTTTCTTCATTATGCCACTGGTTGGATTCTGATAAATCAAAATCCAAATATGAAATTGGATGAAAATGGTTATTCTGCGGTGAATGGATACGTATATCGGTGGTTGTAAGTAGGATAGTAAATGACTGTTGAATCAGCTTTGTCGAATGTACGGTGTAACTTATTAAAGTGAAATCTAAATATTCCTCTGGTATTACCTACCCGTTAAAATGTTTTCACCATTAACAGTTTGTACGAAAGAATTTTTAATTACAATCTTTATGAAAATATACTTGTATATATATTTTCTTCAGATGCAATCATGGATTTAATGAGTTAATATGATATTAAACTCATTTGATTTACGTTAGAACAAGAATATATAATCTCTAAAACATTAGAGATTACATATTCGCCATGTTGAACGAAGATAAATGATGTAGAACGTCATGTAGAACGATGATTATGCTCGAGGTACCGATTGTGATGTTGAGGCATGTGTTGTTGTGATTTGTGTTGTTGCTAGTGGTACAGTTGATGCCGTTGATGTTGTTAAAGCTGGTACATTTTGCACCATATTTTCCAAGGCTACAACTCGGGTGCGAAACTCATTGACTTTATTACTCCGGGATGATTGTCGGTATGAACGAGCGAATGAATAAGGTTTTGAATCTGACTTGTGATATAGTCGTGGCGAGACACTCTAGAAATGAGAGAGAAAATGGTGTTACGAACATGTTCGCCGGTAAGTGCTTCAGGTTCTTCACCAAGAGCGCAGGTTGGTGAGTGGAAAGGATCGCCTTCTTCTCGTCTCCATTGATTTAGTTGACTATGAAACCATCAGATGAATTGGGGATGGCTGATTGGTTGATTCATTCCGATGACACTGCTTTCGGAGCTTGAGTGAAACTCTATGTCGGAATAGCTGTCGAAATAACTATCGGAATAGTTATCGGAATCTAAGGGACTCGAACTGGTTGAGGGACTCATCTCGTACGATCAGATGAAGGATTTTCGATAAGGAATAGAATAGGATGTAGATTAGTACCCTGCAATACATAATTTACATATGCATATATAATACTAAAATCCCATAAGTTACGGAGGAATCTGCAGAAGCTGTCAGGCAAAGGTAACAATAACATATATGCTAAGATATAAATTTATCTATACACTATCTATGCAATAGAGGCAGTAAGACGTGTCTAGACTTTAAGGATGATAAGCAAATAATTTTCGACACTAATGATAAGCAAAACATTTGACATGCAGACACGGTCGAAGTCCAGACTCACTAATGTATCCTAACGACTTATCAGTTATACACACTAATGCAGACCTGGTTCGCTAAGACCACCGCTCTGATACCAACTGTAGAGACCCGTCCTAATCCATCTGGACGAAGTCTATATCGATTATAAATGATTCACAACAGTTGATTACATCGCGAGGTACTTGACCTCTATATGGTACATTTTACAAACATTGCATTCGTTTTAAAAAGACAAACTTTCCTTACATTGAAAATTGACGGCATGCATACCATTTCATAATACATCCAACTATAATTGACTTAATAATAATCTTGATAAACTCAACGACTCGAATGCAACGTCTTTTGAAATATGTCATGAATGACTCCAAGTAATATCTCTAAGATGAGCAAATGCACAGCGGAAGATTTCTTTCATACCTGAGAATAAACATGCTTTAAAGTGTCAACCAAGAGGTTGGTGAGTTCATTAGTTTATCGTAAATAATCATTTCATAATTTTAATAGACCACAAGATTTCATTTTTATAAACATCATTCTCGTATCAGGCATTTCGCAAATTGCATAGAGATAAAAATCATTCATATGGATTAAACACTTGGTAACCGACGTTAACTTAATGCATAGAATATCCCCAAAATAGAGCCTCTCGTCTGTATAATAATCTCGAAGTACTAAAGCATTCGAACCCCGAATGGGACTTGTCAAAGTCCATAGATCTATCTTTAGGATTCGCGTCAATCAGGGGCCATTTCCCTAAATTCTTAGGTTACCAGACTTGAAGGGCGATATTCGATTTAATAATCCAACCATATAATGTAGTTTTTGATCACTTGTGTTTATTTCGTAAAACATTTATAAAAGCAGCGCATGTATTCTCAGTCCTAAAAATATATATTGCAAAAGCATTTAAAAAGGGAGCAAATGAAACTCACAATACTGTATTTTGTAGTCAAAATACATA
Source organism: Rutidosis leptorrhynchoides (assembly GCF_046630445.1). Lineage (NCBI taxonomy): Eukaryota > Viridiplantae > Streptophyta > Magnoliopsida > Asterales > Asteraceae > Rutidosis > Rutidosis leptorrhynchoides. Next base: position 249,589,438 of record NC_092336.1, read on the forward strand.
TGACGACATTGCACAACTGAACAATGCAGGGTTGGCCTCGGATTCACGAACCTATATCATTTGTATATATATTAAAATATATAATGGAAATCACATAATTTTATTTATTAATATATATTATTTATATATATATTTGTAGTTATATAGGATTTATTTTAAATTCCATTTAGAAACATATTCTTATATTATATCTTAAATTATACATTAAATATATTTATTTTGTATATATATATATATATATAGATTTTAAAATGATTAATATCTATTCATTTAGTTATAATAATATATATCCATATGTATGTATATTTACATTATTATTATTATGTTTGAAAATCAATAGTTTGTTACCTGTAATTATTTATCTAGATAATGTTAATGTATATAGTTATATGAAATATTAATATAGTTATAGTATATGTACTAAATACATTTTATATACAAAATTATTTATTTGTTAGAAATGATAGTTTTTAACATTAGTGAGTTACTAATAATAACTTTATTAATGATGTTAATACTGATAATAGTAATGATATTATTAATAATTTTAATAATAATACTAATAATTATAAAATGATACTAACTAAAGAAAGAAATAATAAGTTTTATTGTTTTCCATATTAATGATAATAATAGTAATCCTAAACATGTTAATAATACTAATACATATATTAGTAATGACATTCATAATAATGGTTATAATTCTTGTAATAATAATACTACTTAATAATGATAAACATAATAATAATAACTCTAAGTTTCATTATAAATATTAATAATACTAAAACATAATACTAATACAAGCAAATATTAATTATAATATCAATAACAAGAATAACAAAATTAATATTAACAATAAGAGTAATAAGAGTAATAATAATGATTTTTAAAAAAATTAAAAACTACCTCAAAGGTCCTTTTAAAAAGAAAACGCCACAAACCAGGTTCGAACCCGAGACCTCTTGTTCACCAGAGTAACACCCAAACCATCAAACCAAATCCGTTTTCTTGTAATTATACTATGCTATATTTATTTAAACCATATCTGTTTCTACCCCTTTTCCTCCTCCTTCTATGCTCGAACAGAAAACGTGTACAATCCATAACAGCAATTAGAGGGTTGATTTAAGATGTTTAAATTGAAACATGATCAACTCTTAAGGGTGATTGAAATCAGAATAGTGAAGAAAAAAACAAAAAAAAAAAACAGAAGCTGAAAAAAATCACGTTGAACACCATGAGAACTCAAACATCAATTTGAAAATCTAGACCGTTTTAGATGATGCTTTCAACATGAAAAAGGTTTGTAATTGTTATTAGAAACTTCCTGCATCGTTAATTGATCATAAAACATTAACAAAATCACGAATATTGATGATGAACTATCTTTGACTTTTTGAAATCAAAACTTTGACCTCCAAATTTGAATTTGTTATGGAAAATTGGAGTTTAAGACTTTGCAGATAATTTACATAAACGAATCCTAACCCAACTGCATTTTTACTTTTTGAAATAGAATTTGGATTCGATTTTTTCAAGAAAAAAGAACACGAACAGGGTAAAAGCCTGTGTTCTTCAATATCTGATGAATTTTCAGCAATTTAGACTCTGTAATTGATAAGTGTAGTTGTTAAAGAATAATGTGGCTTTTACTGATATCACTTACACTGGATTACATCACTTTACACACCTAGTTTGGTCGACAGAAATATACTGAGTACAAAAATAAAATAATTAAATTAAATAAAGGATGAAACAGACTGTTAACTAATTTTGTTGGGTTCTGTTTGTTTAAATCCTTGATTGTACGATTTGAATCAATTAGATACAGTATGGAAAACAATGGGAAGGAGATTATTGATCCTGGTTTCCAGTCAACCGATTTCCTATGAATTTTATCAATAACTAATAATTATAATTATTAATAATAATAATAATCTAAATAAAAAAACACTGGTTTCCTGTTATAAATATCTGTATAACATTTTATTTTATAAAATAATTGCTGTTTGGATATATAAATCATATTTTATATATATATATATATATATATATATATATATATATATATATATATATATATATATATATATATATATATATATATATATAATTCATAAGTTTTTGTTAGTTATCAAATATATTAATAATATTAATAAAACTAATAATAAGAATAATAATGAAAGTAAATAAGATAATGATATTAATGATAAAAATGATTTTTAGTAATAATAATAATATATTATGATAATAAGTTATATCTTAATAATAATAATGATAAATTCTAATAGTAATGATTCTTAATGATATTGATAATGATAATATCTAATAAAGATATATCAATTACATGTTTCAAATTTTTATATCAATATAATATATTAAAATAATAATTTTAATAATACTGGTTTTATTACTGTTGATACTTATTTTAACGATAATTATAAAAGTATCATTGGCAATATAATAACTATCTTTAAACTTATAATTACACTTATCATGTTAAAATTATACATTATAATTATACATTATATGTTATATGATAATATATGTTGCATTCTTATTATAAATACTTTAAAAAAAATAATTGTCTTGTATATATATATATATATATATATATATATATATATATATATATATATATATATATATATATATATATATATATATATATATATATATATATATATATATATATATATATATATATATATATATATATATATATATGTATTGTATATATATATATATTTATTATAATATCCTCTTATCATAGAAATAAATTTAAGCATATAGTATTTATAATTTATATATATATTTTCCAAATATTCATATGATAATCATTATTACATAAATCATATCTATCTATTCATAGATTTTATAAATTAATTTTCTTATTCTTGTATATATTATTTTACATATTTACTTCTAATAATTCAATTATCTTTTATTATTCCTAATTACTATATATATTTACATTTATATATATATATATATATATATATATATATATATATATATATATATATATATATATATATATATATATATATATATATATATATATATATATGTACATATTTATTTACAATTAATTGTTCGTGAATCGTCGGAACAGTCAAAGGTCAAATGATCTCATGAAAATAGTTCAAAACTTTTAAGACTCAATTTAATAGACTTTGCCTATCGTGTCGAAATCATATAAGATTAAGTTTAAATTTGGTCAAAAATTCCCTGGTCATCACAACAGGCAGTGAATTCTTTGTAGGAGCATCCTACACGAGTTCTTGTGGCGTTAGTTCCATGGCTAGATTCAGAATTATTGTTGTTTTGCATCGCAGCCTGTACTGCGTCTACGTTTGCTGCAAGGAAAACACGGAAGTCTTCCTCGTTCATGTTCAAGTTTTGACGAGTCATCGGTGCCATTTCTTTCAAAAATAGCCAAAAGAATATAGTTAATCATATAGAATATTAAGAGTAGTCAATAATATTTCGTAGCATAATATGAACTTATTTATAAAAGCTTTTTCTTAATATTAGCGTTTTATAAGTTTTAATTCTGGTAGGAATACTTAGTAGCTAATATACAATTCAACTATTACCATTCTATATGAAAAACTGATCATAATAATTCACGTTCAAACTTTTATACAATATTTTACAAACATACAATTCCACTATTTTACATACAGGATGAAATATAGCACACAATGACTTTGATACAAGGCAGTTGTGAAGACAATTATAGTTAATACGCAAGTCGTTCAGCAAAGGCAATAAAGACACGTAATTCATAAGTCCAGAAACAAGTCATGCATTCGGGTTTTATTAGTATTATTTCCCATCCTTGGTCTTGTGGAAAATAACCATTGTGGTCGTTGGCAAGACAGCATGTTGTAACGTCGTCAAAAGGACGAGGGTTTTTATTGCCCAACAGCCCCGTAACAACCTAAAAACCTTATTTCTCACCCCAATTACTGAATCCGTCACCTGTGGGAATGTTTTATTTAGAAGTTGCAACCCGATGTTCTTTTTCTCAATTTGGTGAGAAGCGAACATTACTAACCCGTAAACATAACATGCTTCCTTAAATTGCATGTTTGAAGCTCTTTCTAATGCACAAAGTCCTATGTTGGGATTTGTGGAGTCAAAATAGGCTCTCAACCCGTAGCGTAAAATTGCATTTGGGTTTCCTGCACTCAAGGCCTTAAAGAAAACACGGCGTAACTTATGGTCTCCCCAATGTGATATACACCATCTATCGAAGGAAATCCTTTTATAAACTAAGGCATGCTTGGAACATCTTTCAAATGTTCTACAGACTAATCTGGCTGTAAATAATTATGCCGATGAATTCTGACCAACTTTAGACAAGATTTCATAAATCATGTCCCCTGGTAGGTCTTCTAAAATATTTGGTCGTCTATCCTTAACATCCATTTTATGTTTTTATACTGTAAAATAGACAAAGATTAGATTCGTAACAGATAATTAACAAACATTACAAGCAATTTTTACATATAACATAAAAGTACAAGCACACTACAATACATATATTGCACAACATGATTACAACTCTTTATTTCGACTCACTCGTTTCTCCCTCCTCGGACTTGGTTCGTTTTGCTAACTTTCTAGGGATATATGGTGCTCCTCTAATACAAGCCGTCTTTTTCACAAATGGTTTAGAAAAACCTGGTGGCTTAGATGTTCCCGGGTTATAGTTAAAATTTAAGAAATACGGGTGTTTACGATACACCCCATCAGGGTATTTCATGTTAACATAGAGTGAAAGGACCCGTTCATATACATTAAAAATGATTCACAATAGTTGATTACATCGCAAGGTATTTGACCTCTATATGATACATTTTACAAACATTGCATTCGTTTTTAAAAGACAAAATTTCTTTACAACGAAAGTTGATGGCATGCACACCATTTCATAATACATCCAACTATAATTGGCTTAATAATAATCGTGATGAACTCAATGACTCGAATGAAATGTCTTTCAAAATATGCCATGAATGACTCCAAGTAATATCCTTAAAATGAGCTGATGCACAGCGGAAGATTTCTTTAATACCTGAGAATAAACATGCTTTAAAGTGTCAACCAAAAGGTTGGTGAGTTCATAGGTTTATCATAACAATCATTTCAATATATTAATAGACCACAAGATTTCCGTTTATAAATATATGTACACTCGCAAGTGTATAAAAGTATTCTATAAGTTGTAGGCACCCGGTAACAAGCCTTAACGTTCATGTTCTACCCTCTGAAGTACACCAGATCAGGTGTGTTTAAAATAACCTCGAAGTACTAAAGCATCCCATAGTCAGGATGGGGTTTGTCAGGCCCAATAGATCTATCTTTAGGATTCGCGCCTACCGTACATAGACAAGTAGTTTAATGTTACCAAGCTAAGGGTATATTTCTGGTTTAAACCCACATAGAATTAGTTTTAGTACTTGTGCCTATTTCGTAAAACATTTATAAAACAGCGCATGTATTCTCAGCCCAAAAATATATATAAAAAGGGAGTAATGAAACTCAGAATACTGTATTTCGTAGTAAAAATACATATAACGTCTTTTAACAAGTGCAAGGTTGGACTCGGATTCACAAACGTATCAATATTGAGATTCAATATTGTAGGAAAGTACGTAGACACAACGGAGATGATAAACACTAGATTGACCTCATGAGCATACCCATGAACCATACCCATCACCTCCATAGCTATAACCCATAATTTCCTTAGCTTCGACTCATTCAAAAAAACTATTTTGAAATCACTCGGACAGCACTCCGTCGTAATATTTTATGTATACTAATAATATCTTGAAATAATACAAAGAAAATATATATATGTAATTTGATTGAGAGAGTTTAGAGAAATATATTTTCAAGTTTCTATGAAATAATGAAACCTATTGAATTCTATTTATAACAGATTTTTGAATTATTAAAGTGAAATATTAAAGTATGAATTATTAAAATGAATTATTAAAGTATGAATTATTAAAGTGAATTATTAAAGTATGAATTATTAAAGTATGAATTATTAAAGTGAATTATTAAAGTGAATTATTAAAGTATGAATTATTAAAGTGAATTATTAAAGTATGAATTATTAAAGTGAATTATTAAAGTGAATTATTAAAGTATGAATTATTAAATTGAATTATTAAAGTATGAATTATTAAAGTTAAAGTAAAATAAAAGTAAAGTAAAGGTAAAGTTAAAGTATAGTAAAAGTATAAAACTATATACGTATAATACGCGTATAAGTATATATAATATTAATTTAAATCATTATATATATTTAATAAAATAAAATATAAATATTGTTATCTTTATCATACTGGTTAAGTAATGAGTTGTCAAAAGTGGTTCTAGATATTTATAAAAGATATATACGTTTTAATAATAAAGTTCTTTTTAAACTGAAAACGTTTTTTGTACTTTTGAAACTAAATTAATAGAATATTATCGAAACCAATTCTCCACTAACTTTTGTCTAACTTTCGTAAATGACACTTTTTATTTTTATTTATAAATAGCTTTACAAATTATTCTGAATATCGTTAAGAGGAATAGATTTTCTCAAATCATAGTGGACCTCTCAACAGAGACTTGTAATCATAATTCAATGTTTCTGATAATTCAATCATTTAATATATTTTTTTTAATTTCATCGAAAATCATATTGAAACAAATACGTTCGTGTAAGGTATTATACGTTTAATACTTTATTAATATTCTCAAGTTATAATATATATATACATATACATATCTATTTATATATAACGGTTCGTGAATCGTCGGAATTTGGTCGAGGTTATAATGAATGTATGAACACAGTTTAAAATTCTTGAGATTTAACTTAACAAACTTTGCTTATCGTGTCAGAATAATATAAAGATTAAAGTTTAAATTTGGTCGAAAATTTCTGGGTCGTCACAGTACCTACCCGTTAAAGAAATTTCGTCCCCGAAATTTGATAGAGGTCGTCATGACTAACAATGAGAATGTTATTATAACGATTATAGAGTTTTATCATGTTCAAGAAGAATGGATAAAATAATTCGATTAATCGAAACGTGTGAGTGAAGTTATCGTAAATGAATGAAATAAGATAATAGTGATTCGTCGTATCTTTTGACGTCATCACGATTGATCTCCGAAAAGAAAATCTTTGTAATCTATATTGGATTTGATTATTTGGCGATTAAGGAAATTATGATCCTCTTCGAATTAATGCGATAATCCATTTTGATTTCTCTGTCGGATATTTCACTATAAATCCACCTCATTTGTTTTCTTACAACTCACACCTTCTCAACTCATATTTTAAAGTATTTGTCAATATACTTCATCCAGTACTGATTCTTGATATACTCCTCATTTTCATATCTGTCGCTCTTCTTTTTCATCTGCCTCCGAAAGAATCTATTTACTTCTACTATACTCTTGGTTTTATAGTGTTTTTAGTTCTCCCGTGTCTTTATATTGCTATATGCATTGATATATACGGTTTGTGATTTCTGGGTTGTTGTTGGGTTTTATATCTTCCCTTATATTTCAAAGTCCTTGCTTCTTCTATAATCATTGTCATCCCCAATTAATGCTCTCTTTTATTTGCTGCGATTTATACCCCAATTTCTATTTCGGAGTTTTGTCCTTTCGTTTCTTCTTCTTGTGATTAAGCACCGCTTGTAATGGTCCAGAATTCGCATATATGAATTTCGGAATGAACATTGTTAATGTTCTAAGAAGGAAGTTGTAATGGCACGATCTTGACTTGTCAAATTACTAGAATACCTCGAAAAAGGCCGAATCATCAAGAAATATTTTCTTGATATTTTAGAGGTTAAAGAGAATACAAGAGTCGTGTAACATATCACATGATGACGTTATGATCTGTGAATCATCACGTTCCATTTAGAAACTCAGCATGACTTACTGTAATATAATTACGTTGATCAAGTGTCATTATATTATACTAGTTCATGCTTCAGTTCACAACACTACTTCAAAAATATTCCTATTTTAAATTCGAAAGTTTCAGAATTTAGAAACTAAAATAGTTTCTTTTATGATGTAATACAGACAGCACGAAGAGGTAAATGATTTTAGATAAGAATAATTATGGAAATATCTTCAGAAATATGGAGTATATTTATAATGAAAGATACGATGATATCTTAAAATTTCTAATATCAGAGGATGATGAAGAATATTGTCCGTAAGGGTTTAGAGTCAGGAGCAAGGTATTCGATAATGACTTCAGCAGACACGGAATCATTTGGATTCTTTGAAGGTAGATTTCGTCCTTGTGATTTATCCACAGCCTTCTTCATGGTTTGCCCAATCCGTATTTTTCAGTACCAAATATTCTCTTTTTCTGAGCTTTGCCAACACACTACTCTTTATCATCAAACTTTTTACTGTTAAGGTCATTTATAGTTTTTGCTGCTTTATCAGTATTTCGAGAACTAGTTCGCAGTTTAGGGTGTTTTTCAGAAACTTCACATTCAAAGTATATAAGTCCAGAAGATAGACACATATAATTGTTGGCGTAGACATGCTGCGAGATTTCAAAATACTGATTGCTAATTTCTGATGATTCGTATGGCAATTCTCGTTACAAGATGCAGATGAGTAAATGATGGGGTTTTGATAAATATAAAGATTTTTCGGAAAGTCAAAGATCAATGAAGTTATTAATAAGTTTACTGCTAATGTGGCGAGATATGAAAGGTTCCCCGGTAATATTGATGAAGAGGTAATCATTATAATAAGGCTTATTCGATTGAACAATTAAAGTTGGTTTGCTGAAGCTGTGACAAAACCGTCTATTTTTAGAAGGGATTGAAAAGTTATTTTAGCTAGTAAATGCCAAAAGGTCTGACATGGATACATGTTAAATTATGACTTTGGTTTCAAGAGTTTTTCAGGTACGTAACTGTGGATAACATGTGGTTAGATCATCATCTCGATTGTTCATTATTTGAAGTGTCTTCAGGTATTTCGAAGGGCTTGAACACAGATTATAATCGTTAATATACATACGATGTTCTAACACAGTTTTGAAGTTAAAGTATAGCTTTGAAAGATGTAAGAATCTAAGAGTGATGATACCGGTTATAACTTGAATTGAATTCGGCGATTTCAAAATCAGAATATGTAATTAGGTTTTTGAATGAGTATGGTTGTTTTGATTTCTATAAAAGAATGTATATTGTTGTGAAAGTAGGGAGTATAATGGATGATTTGCTGAATCAGATTCGAAGAATGTAACATATTAATTGTGAATTTATATATCTCTCGGGTATTACCTACCCGTTAAAAAAAATTGTCACAATTAATATTTTGTACAAAAGAATTTTATTACAGTCTTTATGGAAATATATGTGTATATTTCTTCAGATGTAATATTGATTTAATGAGTTAATATTAAATTAAACTCACTTAATTTATGGTTAAGGCTAGGATAGATAATTTCTAAACTTTAGAAATTACATAATCGTCATAGAATGTTTTCCCAATGAAGTTATGAATCAATACTTCATCGTTGTGGTATTCCTTAGTATCTACAGGGCGTATGACGTTGATGCTCATGGGACAGATTGTGAAGTTGAGGTTTGCGATGCGGTTGTTGTTGGTGGTGGTAATAGTACTGTTGATGTTGCTGGTGGTACTGGTTATGTTGTTGGTGCTGCTGCTGGTGTTTGTAACCTTTGCACCATATTCTCCAAAGCCACTACCCGAGCGCGAAGCTCGTTGACTTCTTCTATTACACCGGGGTGATTGTCGGTTCGGACGAGCGGATAAATAAGATCTAGAATTTGGTGTAGTATATAATCATGACGAGATACTCTGGAAATGAGAGAGAAAATGGTGTTTCGAATAGGTTCACCGGTAAGTGCTTCAGGTTCTTCGCCAAGAGGACAATGTGGTGGATGGAAGGGATCACCTTCTTCTTGTCTCCAATGATTAAAGAGGCTACGAACCCATCCCCAATTCATCCAGAATAGATGATGACTAATTGGTTGATCCATTCCGTTCACACTGCTTTCGGAACTTGAGTGGGATTCCATTTTGGAATCCGAGGGACTTGAACTAATAACGAATTCCATTTCGTACGATTGAATAAAGAATTTTTTGATATGAAATGATTTTCCGGCTATCAGGTGGTATTCTAATTATATAGAGCAAAAGGTTTCGTATATTACGGAGGAATTTACGGAATATGTCAGGCAAAGTTTACAGTAACATATACGCTAAGATATGAATTAGCAGATACGCTAAGATATGAATTTTGTCTATACACTATTCATGCAATCAATGCAATAAGATGTGTCTAGACTAAGAATGATAAGCAGATAATTTCCGACAAAAATGATGAGCAAAACTTTTGACATGCAGACACGGTCGAAGTCCAGACTCACTAATGCATCCTAACGACTATCAGTTAGACACACTAATGCAGACCTGGTTCGCAAGGTATTTGACCTCTATATGATACATTTTACAAACATTGCATTCGTTTTTAAAATACAAACTTTCTTTACAACGAAAGTTGACGGCATGCACACCATTTCATAATACATCCAACTATAATTGGCTTAATAATAATCTTGATGAACTCAATGACTCGAATGCAACGTCTTTCAAAATATGCCATGAATGACTCCAAGTAATATCCTTAAAATGAGCTAATGTACATCGAAAGATTTCTTTAATACCTGAGAATAAACATGCTTTAAAGTGTCAACCAAAAGGTTGGTGAGTTCATAGGTTTATCATAACAATCATTTCAATATATTAATAGACCACAAGATTTCCGTTTATAAATATATGTACACTCGCAAGTGTATAAAAGTATTCTATAAGTTGTAGGCACCCGGTAACAAGCCTTAACGTTCATGTTTTACCCTCTGAAGTACACCAGATCAGGTGTGTTTAAAATAACCTCGAAGTACTAAAGCATCCCATAGTCAGGATGGGGTTTGTTAGGCCCAATAGATCTATCTTTAGGATTCGCGCCTACCGTACATAGACAAAAAGTTTAATGTTACCAAGCTAAGGGTATATTTCTGGTTTAAACCCACATAGAATTAGTTTTAGTACTTGTGCCTATTTCGTAAAACATTTATAAAATAGCGCATGTATTCTCAGCCCAAAAATATATATAAAAAGGGAGTAATGAAACTCACAATACTGTATTTCGTAGTAAAAATACATATAACGTCTTTTAACAAGTGCAAGGTTGGACTCGGATTCACGAACGTATCAATATTGAGATTCAATATTGCAGGAAAGTACGTAGACGCAACGGAGATGATAAACACTAGATTGACCTCATGAGCATACCCATGAACCATACCCATCACCTCCATAGCTATAACCCATAATTTCCTTAGCTTCGACTCATTCAAAAAAACTATTTTGAAATCACTCGGACAGCACTCCGTCGTAATATTTTATGTATACTAATAATATCTTGAAATAATACAAAGAAAATATATATATGTAATTCGATTGAGAGAGTTTAGAGAAATATATTTTCAAGTTTCTATGAAATAATGAAACCTATTGAATTCTTTGAATTATTAAAGTGAATTATTAAAGTATGAATTATTAAAATGAATTATTAAAGTATGAATTATTAAAGTGAATTATTAAAGTATGAATTATTAAAGTATGAATTATTAAAGTGAATTATTAAAGTGAATTATTAAAGTATGAATTATTAAAGTGAATTATTAAAGTATGAATTATTAAAGTGAATTATTAAAGTGAATTATTAAAGTATGAATTATTAAAGTGAATTATTAAAGTATGAATTATTAAATTGAATTATTAAAGTATGAATTATTAAAGTTAAAGTAAAATAAAAGTAAAGTAAAGGTAAAGTTAAAGTATAGTAAAAGTATAAAACTATATACGTATAATACGCGTATAAGTATATATAATATTAATTTAAATCATTATATATATTTAATAAAATAAAATATAAATATCGTTATCTTTATCATAATGGTTAAGTAATGAGTTGTCAAAAGTGGTTCTAGATATTTATAAAAGATATATACGTTTTAATAATAAAGTTCTTTTTAAACTGAAAACGTTTTTTGTACTTTTGAAACTAAATTAATAGAATATTATGGAAACCAATTCTCCACTAACTTTTTTCTAACTTTCGTAAATGACACTTTTTGTTTTTATTTATAAATAGCTTTACAAATTATTCTGAATATCGTTAAGAGGAATAGATTTTCTCAAATCATAGTGGACCTCTCAACAGAGACTTGTAATCATAATTCAATGTTTCTGATAATTCAATCATTTAATATATTTTTTTAATTTCATCGAAAATCATATTGAAACAAATACGTTCGTGTAAGGTATTATACGTTTAATACTTTATTAATATTCTCAAGTTATAATATATATACATATACATATCTATTTATATATAACGGTTCGTGAATCGTCGGAATTTGGTCGAGGTTATAATGAATGTATGAACACAGTTTAAAATTCTTGAGATTTAACTTAACAAACTTTGCTTATCGTGTCGGAATAATATAAAGATTAAAGTTTAAATTTGGTCGGAAATTTCCGGGTCGTCACATAGAGTTCATCGGGGTTGGAATCAGGTTTCTCTATTTTGATGTCTTTTCTCTTATTGTTTTCTTTTGCCTTATTAAATTGAGCCTGATTAATTTCTATAACATCATCGGAATCCTCGCCGGGTTCCGATTCATCAGAAAATTGGTAATTTTCCCAATATTTTTCCTCCACCACGGAGACACCCCAAACCATTTTTAATTTCGGTCCATTGGTTGAAGGTTTTCTTTTATTTAACAGTTTTTCTGTGATTTTTATTTCTTCCTCCGGAACCTCCTCTTCTTCCGGTTCCTCTTCTTCTGGTTACTCTTCGGGAATTTGTGAATCTTCCCAAAATATATTCGACTCTTCATTGTTATTAGGTGAGTCGATGGGATTGGTACTGGAAGTAGACATCTATCACACATTAACTAACACATTAGTAACATAACACATAATATTTACATGTAAAAATATATATTTTTCCAACAAAAATGTTAAGCAATCATTTTTAAAGTAAACACGGTCGAAGTCCAGACTCACTAATGCATCCTAACAAACTCGGTTAGACACACTAATGCAAATTTATGTTTCTCTAAGACCAATGCTCGGATACCAACTGAAATGTCCCGTTCATATCGATTATAAACGTTTCATATTATTTGGTTTCTTTGCGAGGTTTTGACCTCTATATGAGACGTTTTTCAAAGACTGCATTCGATTTTAAAACAAACCATAACCTTTAAAAATATATCGATAAAGGTTTAAAAAGCATTACGTAGATTATCAAGTAATGATAATCTACAATATATCGTTTACACACGACCATTACATAATGGTTTACAATAATAATATATTACATTAAAATAAATTCTTGAATGCAATTTTTAAGCAATATCATACAAACATGGACTCCAAATCTTGTCCTTAATTTAGTATGCAACAGCGGAAGCTCTTAACAATCTCCTGAGACTAAACATGCTTAAAATGTCAACAAAAATGTTGGTGAGTTATAGGTTTAATCTATATATTTATCAAATCGTAATAAAAATAGGCCACAAGATTTCATTTCTCATAAATATCCATCTGTATAAAAATCATTCATATGTTTGAACACCTGGTAACCGACATTAACAAAATTCATCTAGAATATCCCCAAAACAGAACCACTCGTCTGTAGAGAAAAATCAAAGTACTAAAGCAGTTCAAAATCTCTGACTGGGGCATGTCAAAGCCCGTAGATCTACCTTTAGGATTCGCGTCAATTAGTGGCAATTATAATAAACACTAATTCATGGGCTACCAAGTTCAACAAGGGCGATATCCAGTATAGCAATTCAACATAGAATGTAGTTTCAATTACTTGTGCCTATTTTGTAAAACATTTATATAACTGCATGTATTCTCATCCCAAAAAGATATTAGATAATAAAAATGGGACTATAACTCACTTTCACGTATTTTCACTTCGTCAGAAAATAAGACTTGGCCACGGGTCGATTCACGAACCAATAACAAATATATATATATATATATATATATATATATATATATATATATATATATATATATATATATATATATATATATATATATATATATATATATATATATATATATATATATATATCAAATTATGATCGAAATATATTCACAACATAATTTACTACATTTTAACGATTTAAGTTTGTTAAGTTATCAGTCCAACGTTAGTAGTCCACAATTAGTAGTCCACAGTTAGTAGTACATAAATGAATATATTTTCTCGAATCAATCCACGACCCAGTGTATATAAGTCTCAGACTCAATCACAACTCAAAGCATATATATTATTTTGGAATCAACCTCAACCCTGTATAGCTAACTCGAGCATTACCGCATATAGAGTGTCTATGGTTATTCCAAATAATATATATAGATGACGTCGATATGATATGTCAAAACATTGTATACGTGTCTATGGTCTATCAAGATTACATAATATATGTTAGAACACATGTATAATACAATATAAGTTAGTTAAGTTATGGTTAGTATAGATTTGTTACAAAGTTTTACGTAGCTAAATCAAGCAAAATTATCCGATTTTGTTTTACTCATAATTTCTTCGTTTTAAATCCGTTTTGAGTGAATCCAATTGCTATGGTTTCACATCGAACCAAAGATTAATAATCTAAATAGAAAAATTATAGGTTTATAGTTGGAAATATAAGTTACAAGTCATTTTTGAAATAGATAGTCATTTTCGTCGAAAGAACGACATCTTGATGACCATTTTGAAAAACATATTTCCACTTTGAGTTTAACCAGGATTTTTGGATATAGTTTCATGTTCATAAGAAATATCATTTTCCCAGAAGAACAACTTTTAAATCAAAGTTTATCATAGTTTTTAATTATCCAACCCAAAACAGCCCCCAGTTTTACTACGACGGCGTATGTCCGGTTTTACGGTGTTCTTCGTGTTACCAAGTTTTAAAGCATTAAGTTGGCATATAAGATAGATATAGAACATGTGTTTAGTTGATTTTAAAAGTTAAGTTAGAAGGATTAACTTTGTTTGCGAATAAGTTTAGAATTAATTAAGCTATGTTCTAGTGATTAAAAGTTTAAATCTTCGAATAAGATTGTTATATATATATATATATATATGAATAGAATGATGTTATGAACATCCTTACTACCTCAAGTATAGTAGGTAAACCTACTGGAAGTGACAAGAGATGATCTAGCTTCAAAGGAATCTTGGATGGCTTGAAAGTTCTTGAAGTAGAATCATGACACGAAAACAAGTTCAAGTTAGATTTCTACTCAAATTAAGATTGTTATAGTACTAGAAATTGAATCAAAGTTTGAATATGAGTATTACCTTGAATTATAAAGATATCCTTCTGTAAATAAGAAAGATTTCTTGAGGTTGGATGATCACTTGAAATGGATTTGCAAGATTAGAAGTGAGCTAGCAAACTTGAAAGTGTTCTTGATGTGTTCTTGAGTAGTTGTTTTGTAAGTTGATCTAGGTTAACTAGATTAAGCTAGATTAAGCTAGATTATGAATGAAAGGATGAAGAACACTTAGAACAATAAGAGAGGAATAGAGAGAGTAATTTGATGTATAAAAATTGAATGAGAATGTGTTTGTGGTGAGTACCATTCACGTGAATTGTAAGTCTCCATATAGGCTCCATTAGTTTGTATTTTTGTTAGATATTTCATGCTAGATATTAAATGAAGGTTCCCACATGTTTAGGTGACTCATTAAGGCTGCTAAGAGCTGATCATTGAAGTGTATATACCAATAGTAAATACATCTAGAAGGTGGGTATTATACGAGTACGAATACGGATGGATACGAGTATAATTGTTGATGAAAACGAATGAGAATGTAATTGTGACCAACTTTGATAAGTATGAGTGTTTTGAAATGTGTCTTGAAGTCTTCCAAAAGTGTATTAATACCTCTTAATATACTACATGTATATACATTTTAACTGAGTCGTTAAGTCATCGTTAGTCGTTACATGTAAGTGTTGTTTTGGAACCTTTAAATTAACGATCTCATTTAATGTAGTTAACCCATTGTTTATTATATCTAATAAGATGTTAAATTATCATATTATCATGATAACATGCTGTATGAATATATCTTAATACGATATATATATATATATATATATATATATATATATATATATATATATATATATATAAATATGTATATGTATATATGTATATATATATATATATATATGTATATATATATATGTATATATATATATATGTATATATATATATATGTATATATATATATATATATATATATATATATATATATATATATATATATATATATATTAAAACGTCGTTACAACGATAATCGCTACATATATAACTCGTTTCGAAATTCTTAAGTTAGTAGTCTTGTTTTACATATGTAGTTCATTGTTAACACACTTAATGATACATTTAATTATCATTTTATCATGTTAAACATAGTGTATCAATATCTTAATACAATTCATATGTATTTAGTAAGACGTTGTTATAACGATAATCGTTATATATATCGTTTCGAGTTTCTTAATTCAATAGTCTCAGTTTTATGTATATAACTCATTGTTAATATACCTAGTGAGATACTTACAATGTATATAACTCATTGTTAATATACCTAGTGAGATACTCATTGTTATGGGATGTGTATTGAAATATGAAATCTTGTGGTCTATTGTTACGATTTGATATATATAGGTTAAACCTATAACTCACCAACATTTTTGTTGATGTTTAAAGCATGTTTATTCTCAGGTGAATACTAAGAGCTTCCGCTGTTGCATACTAAAATAAGGACAAGATTTGGATTCCATGTTTGTATGATATTGTGTAAAAACTGCATTCAAGAAACATATGTCTATGTAATATATTTCTATTGTAAACCATTATGTAATGGTCATGTGTAAACAGTATATTTTAGATTATCATTATTTGATAATTTACGTAATGCTTTTAAAACCTGTATTGATAAAATTAAAGGTTATGGTTGTTTTAAAAATGAATGCAGTCTTTGAAAAACGTCTCATATAGAGGTCAAAACCTCGCAACGAAATCAATTAATATGGAACGTTTATAATCAATATGAACGGGACATTTCAGTTGGTATCCGAACGTTGGTCTTAGAGAACCAAAAAATTTGCATTAGTGTGTCTTATCGAGTTTGTTAGGATGCATTAGTGAGTCTGGACTTCGACCGTGTTTTCTTTAAAAATGATTGTTTAACATTTTTGTTGGAAACTATATATTATTAACATGTAAATATTATGTGATATATTAATCTCTTAGCATGTTTGATATTGTGTGATAGATGTCTACCTCTAGCACAAATTCCATTGACTCACCTAATATTAACGAAGAGTCGAATATATATTGGCAAGATTCACAAGTTCCTGAAGAACCGAAAGAAGAGGAAACGGAACCGGAAGAAGAGGAACCGGAAGAAGAGGAACCAGAAGAAGAGGAACCGGAGGGGGGAATAGTAGGAACCACAGAAAACCGGTCAAATAAAAGAAAATCCTCAACCAATTGACCAAAGTTAATAATGGTCAATGGTGTTTCCGCTAAGGAAGCAAAATATTGGGAAAATTACCAATTTTCCGATGAATTGGAACTTGATGAGGATTCCGATGATGTTATAAAAATTACCCAGATCCAATTTAATGAGGCAAAAGAAAATAATAAGGGAAAAGGCATCAAAATAGAGAAATCTGATTCCGACCCCGATGAACTTTATATGTACCTTCAACACCCGTATTTTCAATATCGTGACAATAACCCGGGAACCTCTAAACCACCAGGTTTTTCTAAACCAATGTGGAAAATGACGGCTCGTATTAGAGGAACATCATATATCCCTAGAAAATTAGGAAAAGGAACCAATTCCGAAGAAGAAGAAACCAGTGATTCAAATTAGAGGGGTGTGAGCATGTTGTGTAATAAATGTATTGTAGTGTGCTTGTACTTTTATGTTCTATGTAAAAATTGCTTGTATTGTTTGTTATTACGAATCTAATCCTTGTCTATTTTACAGTATAAAAACAAAATGGACGTTAAGGGTAGACAACCGAATATTTTAGAAGACCTACCAGAGGATATGATTGAGGAAATCTTGTCTAGAGTCGGTCAGAATTCATCAGCACATTTAGTTATGGCGAAATTAACTTGTCAAGCATTTGAAAGACTTTCCAGAAATGCCTTAGTTTATAAAAGGCTTTCCTTTAATAGTTGGGGTATATCACATTGGGGAGACTTTAAGTTACGCCGTGTTTTCTTTAAAGCGTTAAATGCGGGGAACCCAAATGCAATTTTATGCTACGGGTTAAGAAACTATTTTGACTCAACATATCCCAACATAGAATTTCGTGAATTAGAAAGAGCTTCTAACATGCAACATAAAGAAGCATGTTATGCTTACGGGTTAGTGATGTTCGCTTCTTACCAAAGTGAGAAAAAGAATATCTGATTGCAGATTTTAAATAAAACTTTCCCACAAGTGACGGATTCAATAGTTGGGGTGAGAAACAAGGTTTTTAGATTATTACGGGGCTGTTGGACATTACAAAACCCTCGTCCTTTTAACGATATTACAACATGCTGCCTAGGCAATGGTCATAACGGTTATTTTCCACAATACCAAGGATGGGAAGTCGTCTTAGTAAAACCAGAATGCATGACTTGTTTCTTGACTTATGAATTACGTGTCTTTATTTCCTTTGCTGAACAACTTGCGTATTAACTAGATTTATCTTCAAAACTGTCCTGTATCATAGTGTACTATATTTCATGTTATATGTAATATAGCGAAGTTGTAAGTTTGAAGAATATTTGTATGTGATATATTATTATAATCAGTTTTTCATATGGAATTGTAGTAGTTGAATTGTATGTTAGCTACTAAGTATGAACTTAACGGGTAGGTAGTACCCGAATTTAAACTTATAAAATGCTAATATGAAGAAAAAGCTTTTATAAATGAGTTCATATTATGCTACGAGATACTATTGACTACTCTTAATATTCTGTATGATTAACTTGTTTCATTTGACTATTTTGAAGGAAATGGCACCGACTACTCGACACACCTTGAATATGAGCGAAGAGGAATTTCGTGCGTTTCTTGCTTCAAACATAGCCGCAGTACAAGCCACGCTACATACCAACAATAACTCTGAATCTAGCAATACAGCTAACGGCGCAAGAAATCGTGTAGGATGCTCCTACAAGGAATTCACTGCCTGCAAACCTTCAGAATTTGATGGGATCGAAGGACCAATCGGATTAAAACGGTGGACCGAGAAAGTTGAATCGGTATTTTCCATAAGTAAGTGTGCTGAAGGAGACAAAGTGAAGTATGCTACGCACACCTTCACAGGTATTGCGTTAACATGGTGGAATACCTATCTAGAGCAAGTGGGATAAGATGCTGCTTACGCGCTATCGTGGTCAGCATTCAAGCACTTGTTGAACGAGAAGTACCGTCCCAGAACCGGGGTCAATAAGCTCATGTCAGAACTTAGAGGGTTACGAACACAGGGATTCGATATTACTTCGTACGAAAGACGATTCACATAATTGTGCCTATTGTGTCCGAGAGCGTTCGAAGATGAGGAAGAGAAGATCGACGCGTTTGTGAAAGGGTTACCGGAGAGAATCCAAGAAGATATAAGTTCACACGAGCTTGCCTCCATACAAAAGGCATGTAGAATGGCTCACAAACTAGTGAACCAGATTGAGAGAAGAATTAAAGAACAGGCGGCCGAAGAGGCCAACGTAAAGCTAGTCAAAAGAAAGTGGGAAGCAAACAGTGATAAGAGTCACCAATACAACAACAACTATCCCAACAATCGCAACATCAATCGCAACTACAAATGGCACAACAACAACAACAACAACAACAACAACTACAACAATCATCCCAACAACAATAACAACCACAACAACAACAACAACAACAACAACAACAACAACAACAACAACAACAACAACAACAACAACAATCAGAAGCAGCTATGCCAAAGGTGTGAAAAGTATCACTCGGGGTTTTGCACCAAATTTTACAACAAGTGTAAAAGAAATGGTCATAGCGCGGCGAAGTGTGAGGTCTACGGATCAGGGGTTAACAGAACGAAAGGAACAAATGGTGTCAGAACGAGTAATGGCAGAGCAAGTAGTGTCGGAGCAAGTTATGCCAATGTAGTTTGTTATAAATGTGGAAAACTGGGCCACATTATTAGAAATTGCCACGAACTAGAGAACACGAATGGACAAGGCCTCGGAAGAGTTTTCAATATTAATGCGGCAGAGGCACAGGAAGACCCAGAACTTGTTATGGGTATGTTTCTTATTGACAATAAATCTGCTTACGTTTTATTTGATTCGGGTGTGGATAGAAGCTATATGAGTAGAGATTTTTGTGCTAAATTAAGTTATCCATTGACGCCGTTGGATAGTAAATTTTTACTCGAATTAGCAAACGGTAAATTAATTTCAGCAGATTATATATGCCGGAATCGAGAAATTAAGCTAGGTAGCGAAATATTTAAGATTGATTTGATACCTGTAGAGTTAGGGAGTTTTGATGTAATAGTTGGCATGGACTGGCTGAAGGAGATGAAAGCAGAGATCGTATGTTACAAAAATGCAATTCGCATTGTACGAGAAGAAGGAGAACCCTTAATGGTGTACGGAGAAAAGGGCAACACGAAGCTACATCTTATTAGTAATTTGAAGGCACAAAAACTAATAAGAAAAGGTTGCTATGCTGTTCTAGCACACGTCGAGAAAGTACAACTGAAGAAAAGAGCATCAATGATGTTCTCGTCGCAAAAGAATTTCCCGATGTATTTCTGAAAGAATTGCTGAGACTACCTCCACATCGATCTGTTGAATTTCAAATAGATCTTGTACCAGGAGCTGCACCAATAGCTCGTGCTCCTTACAGACTCGCACCAAGCGAGATGAAAGAACTGCAAAGCCAACCGCAAGAACTATTCGAACGTGGTTTCATTCGACCAAGCACATCACCATGGGGAGCTCCTGTTTTGTTTGTCAAGAAGAAGGATGGTACATTTAGGTTGTGCATTGACTACAGAGAGTTGAATAAACTTACCATCAAAAACCGTTATCCACTGCCGAGAATTGACGACTTATTTGATCAACTACAAGGCTCGTCGATTTATTCGAAAATCGATTTACGTTCTGGATATCATCAAATGCGAGTAAAGGAGGATGATATTCCAAAAACTACTTTTAGGACGCGTTATGGTCATTACGAGTTTATGGTTATGCCGTTTGGATTGACTAACGCACCAGCTGTGTTCATAGACCTTATGAACCGAGTGTGTGGGCCATATCTTGACAAGTTTGTCATTGTTTTCATCAATGACATACTTATTTACTCAAAGAATGATCAAGAGCACGAAGAACATTTGAGAAAAGTGCTAGAAGTATTGAGGAAAGAAAAATTGTACGCTAAGTTTTCAAAGTGTGCATTTTGGTTGGAAGAAGTTCAATTCCTCGGTCACATAGTGAATAAAGAAGATATCCAGGTGGACCCGGCAAAGATTGAAACCGTTGAAAAGTGGAAAACCCCAAAAACTCCGAAGCATATACGTCAATTTTTAGGATTGGCTGGTTACTACAGAAGATTCATCCAAGTTTTCTCCAAAATAGCAAAACCCTTGACTGCATTAACGCATAAAGGGAAGAAATTTGAATGGAAGAATGAACAAGAGAAGGTGTTTCAGTTATTGAAGAAAAAGCTAACTACGGCACCTATATTGTCATTGCCTGAAGGGAATGATGATTTTGTGATTTATTGTGACGCATCAAACAAGGTCTCGGTTGTGTATTAATGCAACGAACGAAGGTGATTTCTTATGCGTCTAGACAATTGAAGATTCACGAGCAAAATTATACGACTCACGATTTGGAATTGGGTGCTGTTGTTTTTGCATTAAAGACTTGGAGGCATTATTTATATGGGGTCAAAAGTATTATATATACTGACCACAAAAGTCTCCAACATATATTTAATCAGAAGCAACTGAATATGAGACAACGCGGGTGGATTGAACTGTTGAATGATTATGATTTTGAGATTCGATACCACCCGGGGAAGGCGAATGTGGTAGCTGACGCTTTGAGTAGAAAGGACAGAGAACCTATACGGGTAAAATCTATGAATATATTCGTACTAACCTTACTACTCAAATAAAGGAGGCGCAACAGGGGATTGTAAAAGAAGGAAAGTTGAAGAATGAGATACCCAAAGGATCAGAGAAACATCTTAATATTCGGGAAGACGGAACCCGATATAGGGCTGATAGAATTTGGGTGCCAAGGTTTGGAGATGTGAGAGAAATGGTACTTAAGGAAACACATAAAACCAAATATTCAATATATCCCGGTGCGGGGAAGATGTATAAAGATCTCAAGAAACACTTTTGGTGGCCGGGTATGAAAGCCGATATTGATAAATATGTAGGAGAATGTTTGACGTGTTCTAAGGTCAAAGCTGAACATCAGAAACCATCAGGTCTACTACAACAACCTGAAATCCCGGAATGGAAATGGGAAAACATTACCATGGATTTCATTACTAAATTGCCAAGGACTGCAAGTGGTTAGGATACTATTTGGGTAATAGTTGATCGTCTCACCAAGTCAGCACACTTCCTGCTAATGAGAGAATATGACAAAATGGAGAAGTTGGCTCGATTGTATTTGAAGGAGGTTGTCTCTAGACATGGAATACCCGTCTCTATTATCTCTGATAGGGATGGTAGATTTGTTTCAAGGTTCTGGCAGACGTTGCAACAAGCATTGGGGACTCGTCTAGACATGAGTACTACCTATCATCCACAAACTGATGGGCAGAGCGAAAGGACGATACAAACTCTTGAAGACATGCTACGAGCATGTGTTATTGATTTCGGAAACAGTTGGGATCGACACCTACCATTAGCAGAATTTTCCTACAACAACAGTTATCATTCTAGTATTGAGATGGTGCCGTTTGAGGCACTTTATGGTAGAAAGTGCAGGTCTCCGATTTGTTGGAATGAAGTGGGGGATAGATAGATTACGGGTCCGGAGATAATACAAGAAACTACCGAGAAAATCATCAAAATTCAACAACGATTGAAAACTGTCCAGAGTCGATAAAAGAGCTACGCGGAAAATAAAAGAAAAGATATAGAGTTTGAAATTGGAGAAATGGTCATGCTTAAGGTTTCACCTTGGAAAGGCGTTGTTCAATTTGGTAAACGGGGGAAACTAAATCCAAGGTACATTGGACCATTCAAGATTATAGATCGTGTCGGACCAGTAGCTTACCAACTGGAGCTACCTCAACAACTCGCGACTATACATAACACTTTCCACGTCTCGAATTTGAAGAAATGTTTTGCTAAAGAAGATCTCACTATTCCGTTGGACGAAATCCAAATCAATGAAAAACTTCAATTCATTGAAGAACCCGTCGAAATAATGGATCGTGAGGTTAAGAGACTTAAGCAAAACAAGATACCGATTGTTAAGGTTTGATGGAATGCTTGTAGAGGACTCGAGTTCACCTGGGAGTGTGAAGATCAGATGAAGAAGAAATACCCGCATCTATTTCCAGAAGATTCGTCAACACCTTCAACAGCTTAAAATTTTGGGATGAAATTTATTTAACGGGTAGGTACTGTAGTGACCCGAACTTTTCCATATTTATATATCTTAATTGAGATTGATATTTACATGACTAAATGTTTCCAACATGTTAAGCAATCAAACTTGTTAAGACTTGATTAAATGAAATAAGTTTCATATAGACAATTGATCACCCAAGTTAACCGGCGATTCACGAACGTTACAAATTTGTAAAAACTACATGTTGTGGTATATATAGACATATATATATGGTTGACATGAGATTATGATGAGTAATTATCTCACTAAGTATATTAACAATGTGTGATATACATAAGAAATGAGATTACTAAGTTAAGAAACTCGAAATGATATATATAACGATTATCGTTATGATAACGTCTACTAAATACATATGTATCATATTAAGATATTGATACACTATATTTAACATGATAAAATGATATTTAAATATATCATCAAGTGTGTTAACAATGAACTACATATGTAAAAACAAGATTACTAACTCAAGAATTACGAAACGAGACTTATATGTAACGATTATCGTTGTAACGATATTTTAATGTATATATCATATTAAGAGATATTCATACATCATAATATCATGATAACATAATAATTTAACATCTCATTTGATATAATAAACATTGGGTTAACAACATTAATTGAGATCGTTAATTTAAAGGTTTCAAAACAACACTTACATGTAACGACTAACGAAGACTTAACGACTCCATTAGAATGTATATATATGTTGTATTTTGATATGTATTCTTACACTTTTGAAAGACTTCAAGACACATATCAAAGTACTTATACTTAACAAAAATGCTTACAATTACATCCTCGTTCAGTTTCATCAACAATTCTACTCGTATGCACCCGTATTCGTACTCGTACAATACACAGCTTTTAGATGTATGTACTATTGGTATATACACTCCAATGATCAGCTCTTAGCAGCCCATGTGAGTCATCTAACACATGTGGAAACCATCATTTGGCAACTAGCATGAAATATCTCATAAAATTACAAAAAATATTAGTAATCATTCATGACTTATTTACATGAAAACAAAATTACATATCCTTTATATCTAATCCATATACCAACGACCAAAAACACCTACAAACACTTTCATTCTTCAATTTTCTTCATCTAATTGATCTCTCTCAAGTTCCATCTTCAAGTTCTAAGTGTTCTTCATAAATTCCATAAGTATAGTTTCATAAAAATCAAGAATACTTCCAAGTTTGCAAGTCTACTTCCAAGCTTTCTAATCCATTCCAAGTAATCATCTAAGATCAAGGAACCTTTGTTATTTACAGTAGCTTATATTTCTAATTCAAGGTAATATTCATATTCAAACTTTGATTCAATTTCTACAAATATAACAATCTTATTTCGAGTGAAAATCTTACTTGAACTGTTTTCGTGTCATGATTCTGCTTCAAGAACTTTCAAGCCATCCAAGGATCCTTTGAAGCTAGATCCATTTTTCTCATTTCTAGTAGTTTTATCCAGAAAACTTGAGGTAGTAATGATGTTCATAACATCATTCGATTCATACATATAAAGCTATCTTATTCGAATGTTTAAACTTGTAATCACTAGAACATAGTTTAGTTAATTCTAAACTTGTTCGCAAACAAAAGTTAATCCTTCTAACTTGACTTTTAAAATCAACTAAACACATGTTCTATATCTATATGATATGCTAACTTAATGATTTAAAACCTGGAAACACGATAAACACCATAAAATCGGATATACGCCGTCGTAGTGAAACCGGGGGCTGTTTTGGTTTGGATAATTAAAAACTATGATAAACTTTGATTTAAAAGTTGTTCTTATGGGAAAATGATTTTTCATATGAACATGAAACTATATCCAAAAATCTTGGTTAAACTCAAAGTGAAAGTATGTTTTTCAAAATGGTCATCAAGATGTCGTTCTTTCAACGGAAATGACTACCTCTTTAGTAATTGACATGTAACTTAAATTTCTGACTATAAACCTATAATTTTTTTGTTTGGATTCTTAAATTAGAGTTCAATATGAAACTATAGCAATTTGATTCACTCAAAACGGATTTAAAATGAAGAAGTTATGGGTAAAACAAGATTGGATATTTTTGATCTTTTTAGCTAGGGGAAATGTTTAACAAATATATACAAATCATATCCTAGCTAACTTATATTGTATTATACATGTATTCTAATATATTATGTAATCTTGGAATACCATAGACACCCGACATATCATATCGACCCATGTATATATATTATTTGGAACAACCATAGACACTCTATATGCAGTAATGTTGGAGTTAGCTATACAGGGTTGAGGTTGATTCCAAAAATATATATACTTTGAGTTGTGATCTAGCCTGAGACGTGTATATACTGGGTCGTGGATTGATTCAAGATAATATATATCGATTTATTTCTGTACATCTAACTGTGGACTACTAGTTGTAGGTTATTAACGAGGACAGCTGACTTAATACACTCAAATCTTTAAAACATAATAAAAATGGTTGTAATTATATTTTGATCATACTTTGATATATATGTACATATTTGTATAGGTTCGTGAATCGATCCGTTGCCAAGTCTTATTTCCGAGGAAGGAAATATCTGTGAAAGTAAGTTATAGTCCCACTTTTAAAATCTAATATTTTTGGGATGAGAATACATGCAGGTTTTATAAATGATTTACAAAATAGATACAAGTACGTGAAACTACATTCTATGGTTGAATTATCGAAATCGAATATGCCCCTTTTTATTAAGTCTGGTAATCTAAGAATTAGGGAACAGACACCCTAATTGACGCAAATCCTAAAGATAGATCTATTGGGCCTAACAAACCCCATCCAAAGTACCGGATGCTTTAGTACTTTGAAATTTATATCATATCCGAAGGGTGTCCCGGAATGATGGGGATATTCTTATATATGCATCTTGTTAATGTCGGTTACCAGGTGTTCACCATATGAATAATTTTTATCTCTATGTATGGGATGTGTATTGAAATATGAAATCTTGTGGTCTATTGTTACGATTTGATATATATAGGTTAAACCTATAACTCACCAACATTTGTGTTGACGTTTAAAGCATGTTTATTCTCAGGTGAATACTAAGAGCTTTCGCTGTTGCATACTAAAATAAGGACAAGATTTGGAGTCCATGTTTGTATGATATTGTGTGAAAACTGCATTCAAGAAACATATGTCGATGTAATATATTTCTATTGTAAACCATTATGTAATGGTCATGTGTAAACAGTATATTTTAGATTATCATTATTTGATAATCTACGTAATGCTTTTAAAACCTGTATTGATAAAATTAAAGTTTATGGTTGTTTTAAAAATGAATGCAGTCTTTGAAAAACGTCTCATATAGAGGTCAAAACCTCGCAACGAAATCAATTAATATGGAATGTTTATAATCAATATGAACGGGACATTTCAAGCGTTTTATAAGTTTAAATTCGGGTACTACCTACCCGTTAAGTTCATACTTAGTAGCTAATATACAATTCAACTACTACAATTCCATATGAAAATCTGATTATAATAATATATCACATATAAATATTCTTCAAACTTACAACATCGCTATATTACATATAACATGAAATATAGTACACTTTGATACAAGACAGTTTTGAAGATAAATCTAGTTAATACGCAAGTTGTTCAGCAAAGGAAATAAAGACACGTAATTCATAAGTCCAGAAACAAGTCATGCATTCTGGTTTTACTAAGACGACTTCCCATCCTTGGTCTTGTGAAAAATAACCGTTATGACCATTGGCTAGGCAGCATGTTGTAATGTCGTCAAAAGGACGAGGGTTTCATAATGTCCAACAGCCCCGTAATAATCTAAAAACCTTGTTTCTCACCCCAACTATTGAATCCGTCACTTGTGGGAAAGTTTTATTTAAAATCTGTAATTCGATGTTATTTTTCTCACTTGATAAGAAGCGAACATCACTAACCCGTAAGCATAACATGCTTCTTTATGTTGCATGTTAGAAGCTCTTTCTAATTTACGAAATCCTATGTTGGGATATGTTGAGTCAAAATAGGTTCTGAACCCGTAGCGTAAAATTGCATTTGGGTTCCCCGCATTTAACGCTTTAAAGAAAACACGGTGTAACTTAAAGTCTCCCCAATGTGATATACCCCACCTATCAAAGGAAAGCCTTTTATAAACTAAGGCATTTCTGGAAAGTCTTTCAAATGTTTGACAAGTTAATTTCGCCATAACTAAATGTGCTGATGAATTCTGACCGACTCTAGATAAGATTTCCTCAATCATATCCTCTGGTAGGTCTTCTAAAATATTCGGTTGTCTACCCTTAACGTCCATTTTGTTTTTATACTGTAAAATAGACAAGGATTAGATTCGTAAAAGATAATTAACAAATAATACAAGCAATTTTTACATAGAATATAAAAGTACAAGCACAGTACAATACATATAATACACAACATGATTACAACCTTCTAATCTGAATCACTGGTTTCTTCTTCTTCGGACTTGGTTCGTTTTCCTAATTTTCTAGGAATATATGGTGTTCCTCTAATACGAGTCGTCATTTTCCATAATGGTTTAGAAAAACCTGGTGGTTTAGAGGTTCCCGGGTCATTGTTACATTTTAGGAAATACGGATGTTATCGATACATATAAAGTTCATCGAGGTTGGAATCGGGTTTCTCTATTTTTGTACCTTTTCCCTTATTATTTTCTTTCGCTTTATTAAATTGGGTCGAGGTAATTTCTATAACATCATCGGAATCCTCATCGGGATCCGATTCATCAGAAAATTGGTAATCTTCCCAATATTTTGCTTCCTCGGCGGAAACACCATTGACCATTATTAACTTTGGTCCGTTGGTTGAGGATTTTCTTTTATTTAATCGATTTACTATAGGTATCAATATTTCTTCCTCCGGAACCTCTTCTTCTTCTGGTTCCTCCTCTTCCGATTCATCCTCTTCTGGTTCCTCTTCTTCCGGTTCCTCCTCTTTCGGTTCCTCCTCTTCCGGTTCCTCTTCGAGAATTTGTGAATCTTCCCAAAATATATTCGACTCTTCATTATTATTAGGTGAATCAATGGGATTTGTACTAGAGGTAGACATCTATCACACAATATCAAACACATTAAGAGATTAATATAACACATAATATTTACATGTTAATAATATATAGTTTCCAACAAAAAAAATTGTTAAGCAATCGTTTTTGAAGAAAAACACGGTGAAAGTCCAGACTCACTAATGCATCCTAACAAACTCGGTAAGACACACTAATGCAAATTTTTGGTTCTCTAAGACCAACACTCGGATACCAACTAAAATTTCCCGTTCATATTGATTATAAACATTCCATATTAATTGATTTCGTCGCGAGGTTTTGACCTCTATATGAGACGTTTTTCAAAGACTGCATTCATTTTTAAAACAACCATAACCTTTATTTTATCTATAAAGGTTTAAAAAGAATTAAGTAGATTATCAAATAATGATAATCTAAAATATACCGTTTACACACGACCATTACATAATGGTTTACAATAAGAATATATTACATCAAAAATAAGTTTCTTGAATGCAGTTTTTACATAATATCATACAAGCATGGACTCCAAATCTTGTCCTTATTTTACTATGCAACAGCAGAAGCTCTTAATTATCACCTGAGAATAAACATGCTTAAAACGTCAACAAAAATGTTGGTAAGTTATAGGTTTAACCTATATATTATCAAATCATAATAATAGACCACAAGATTTCATATTTCAATATACATCCCATACATAGAGGTAAATATCATTCATATGGTGAACACCTGGTAACCGACATTAACAAGATGCATATAAGAATATCCCCTATCATTCCGGAAAATCCTTCGGACATGATAAAAACGAATTCGAAGAACTAAAGCATCCGGTACTTTGGATGGGGTTCGTTAGGCCCAATAGATCTATCTTTAGGATTCGCGTCAATTAGTAGATCGGTTTACTAATTCTTAGGCTACCAAACAAAAGGGGCATATTCGGCTTCGATCATTCACCCATATAATGTAGTTTCATTTACTTGTGTCTATTTCATAAAACATTTATAAAACTGCATGTATTCTCATCCCAAAATATTAGATTTTAAAAGTGGGACTATAACTCACTTTCACATATTTTTACTTCATCGGGAAGTAAGACTTGGCCACTGGTCGATTCACGAATCTATAACAAATATGTACATATATATCAAAGTATGTTCAAAATATATTTACAACATTTTTAATACGTTTTACTGTTTTAAGTTTATTAAGTCAGCTGTCCTTGTTAGTATCCTACAACTAGGTGTCCATGATTAGATGTACAGAAATAAATCGATATATATTATCTTGAATCAATCCACGACCCAGTGTATACACGTCTCAGGCTAGATCACAACTCAAACTATATATATTTTTGGAATCAACCTCAACCCTGTATAGCTAACTCCAACATTACTGCATATAGAGTGTCTATGGTTGTTCCAAATAATATATATAGATGGGTAGATATGATATGTCAAAACATTTGCATAAGTGTCTATGGTATCCCAAGATTACATAATATATTAGAATACATGTATAATACAATATAAGTTAGCTCGAATATGATTAATATAGATTTGTTACCAATTTTCACGTAGCTACAACAAGCAAAAAATAACCAATCTTGTTTTACCCATAACTTATTCGTTTTAAATCCGTTTTGAGTGAATCCAATTGCTATGGTTTCATATTGAATTTAAGTTTATGAATATATACAGAAAAATTATAAGTTTATAGTCGGAATTACAGGTTACAAGTCATTTTTTTAAAGGTAGTCATTTCAGTCAAAAGAACGACGTCTAGATGACCATTTTGGAAAACATACTTCCACTTTGAGTTTAACCATGATTTTTGGATATAGTTTCATGTTCATAAGAAAAATCAGTTTCCCAAAAGAACAACTTTTAAATCAAAATTTATCATATTTTTTAATTAACTAACCCAAAACAGCCCGCGGTGTTACTAAAACGGCGTATATCCGGTTTTACGGTGTTTTTCGTGTTTTCCGGTTTTAAATCATTAAGTTAGCATATCAAATAGATATAGAACATGTGTTTAGTTGATTTTAAAAGTCAATTTAGAAGGATTAACTTTTGTTTGCAAAAAGTTTAGAATTAACTAAAATTTGTTCTAGTGATTTCAAGTTTAAATCTTCTAATAAGGTAGTTTTATATATATGAATCGAATAAAGTTATAAACATCATTACTACCTCAGGTTTTGTGGATAAACCTACTGGAAATGAGAAAAATAGATCTAGCTTCAAAGGATCCTTGGATGGCTTGAAAGTTCTTGAAGCAGAATCATGACACGAAAACAAGTTCAAGTAAGATTTCCACTAGAAATAAGATTGTTATAGTTATAGAAATTTAATCAAAGTTTGAATATGAGTGTTACCTTGTATTAGAAAGATATTTTACTATAAATAAGAAAGATTTCTTGAAGTTAGATGATCACTTTACAAGATTGGAAGTAAGCTAGCAAACTTGGAAGTATTCTTGATTTTATGAAACTAGAACTTATAGAATTTATGAAGAACACTTAGAACTTGAAGATAGAACTTGAGAGAGATCACTTAGATGAAGAAAATTGAAGAATGAAAGTGTTTGTAGATGTTTTTGGTCATTGGTATATGGATTAGAAATAAAGGATGTGTAATTTTGTTTTCATGTAAATAAGTCATGAATGATTACTCATATTTTTGTAATTTTATGAGATATTTCATGCTAGTTGCCAAATGATGGTTCCCACATGTGTTAGGTGACTCACATAGGCTGCTAATAGCTGATCATTGGAGTGTATATACCAATAGTACATACATCTAAAAGCTGTGTATTGTACGAGTACGAATACGGGTGCATACGAGTAGAATTGTTGATGAAACTGAACGAGGATGTAATTGTAAGCATTTTTGTTAAGTAGAAGTTTTTTGATAAGTGTATTGAAGTCTTTCAAAAGTGTATGAATACATATTAAAACACTACATTTATATACATTTTAACTGAGTCGTTAAGTCATCGTTAGTCGTTACATGTAAATGTTGATTTGAAACCTTTAAGTTAACGATCTTGTTAAATGTTGTTAACCCAATGTTTATTATATCTAATGAGATGTTAAATTATTATATTATCATGATATTATGATATATTAATATATCTTAATATGATATATATACATTTAAATGTCGTTACAACGATAATCGTTACATATATGTCTCGTTTCGAAATCCTTAAGTTAGTAGTCTTGTTTTTACATATGTAGTTCATTGTTAATATACATAATGACATGTTTACTTATCATTTATCATGATTAAACATAGTGTAACAATATCTTAATATGATTCATATGTAATTAGTAAGACGTTGTTATAACGATAATCGTTATATATATCGTTTCGAGTTTCTTAATTCAATAAACACAATTTTATGTATATAACTCATTGTTAAAATACCTAATGAGATACTTACTTATCATAATATCATGTTAACTATATATATAATCATATATATGTCATCATATAGTTTTTACAAGTTTTAACATTCGTGAAACACCGGTCAACTTGGGTGGTCAATTGTCTATATGAAACCTATTTCAATTAATCAAGTCTTAACAAGTTTGATTGCTTAACATGTTAGAAACACTTAATCAGGTAAATATCAATTTCATTTAATATATATAAACATAGAAAAGTTCGGGTCACTACATTTCTTCACCTTGATCAGCTTCTAGGCTGTCTTCAAACACTGAGTTATCATCATATATATTCTTCCAACTGTTGAAACAGTAGTCCTCCGATGATGTTGGTGAAACACTTCCAGATTCATGTGTACGAGGAACTAAATCACGTGCCTTCTTGAATTTATCTTTACCTTATCTCTGAACTTTTTCCTTCCGAATAGCTCGAGACAATTCTTCAGCTCTTTCAGCACGAGCAGTCAGCTTCTCAATTATGCTTTAATCAGTGACAGACTCTTCTTCTACTTTGGTGATATTTTCGATGTTAGCTTTAGGTTGTTGATCATCTACATTCAATTTGATAGACCATTCATCATCGTCTCCATGAATGACAACCAAAGCTTTGTTAGGACTCTCAGCTGTTTCTGCTTCATTTACTTTATCAGTAATGTAGATCTCACGCTTTGTTTGACTCTGAGAACTCTAGTTCTGATTCTTAGAAGGATTGAGATTACCCTGCTTCTTCTGTTTTGTACTCTGTCTTAAAAAATGACCTAATTCACAACATTTGTAACAAGTAACAGTATTCACATCAAATCCCAATTTTGTGTCTTTGGTCAGACTAATCGGTTTTCCAGTTCACTCTTCGTAATCTCTAACTCTTCTCACAAGATTTGTCATACCCCACATAATATCCATCTTCTCTGCTTCATTCTTATCATGTTGGTGATAATCTTCAGTTGTTAGATGAATGTTACCCACACGACTATCAAGATAACTATCATAAGAATTAACCAGACTAGATAGCAATGCTATATCTTCACTAATATTTTCTTTTCTAGCTTTCCTCATGTTCTCAATCTTAAGTGCAGACAGAACATCTGATGCAGTCGGTGTAGATGACTCTGTAGTATTGGAAGTAGGCTGTGATTGATTGTTGAGTGAACATGGTGAAACTTGTGGTGGATGCGAAGGTTGTTGAATAGGTGCACTGCTGACATTCAAACCATACATATTCTTATTGTTCGTAGCAAAGGCAGTTTGAAACGGTGCATGAGCTGATTTAGGCGGTGTATAACCATTTGGATAATATATTCTTGTGTCTTGAACTTGTTTAGACCTCTTAACTTTGTTTAACAATTCTAGTTCTTCTTCCTGAAGTCTTGCAATAAACGAGTTCACTGTAGCAGTAGCGAGTTCTCCACTGGTTTTCATAATTAATACAAAACTATTCCATTCCAACGGTAATGCTCCAGCTAGACATGTCACTTTATCTTTCTCATCAATGATTACATCACGCTTGTGTATTTCAGCTAGCAAATGAAGATATCTTTCAACCAATTCTTTAATAGATTCTCCAACTTGCCAATGAAAATGATCAAACACAGCTTTCAACTCTAAACCTTTCCTCGTTCTGTAAGATGTATTTCCTTCATTGAAAGTACGAAGTGCTTCCCATATCTTGAATGAATTATCATGACATAGAAATTGATGGAAAATCGGACCATCAAGAGAACTTGTCAAGTTACAGTACACCTTCTTCTCCAAGTTATACTATTCACGTTCTTTTGAAGGCATATTATGCAATGTATACAACTCATTTATAACTGGTGAACGTGGACATTGAAATTTGGTTTCAATGTACTTCCAAAGCTTCGTGTCCTGACCATCATACCAAATCTTAAATCTCGACTTCCAAGTAGAGTAGTTATCCATATTCATCAATCTTGTACATTTCGTACCACTCCCAGATTCACTCTCGGCAAGGAGTAATCGTTGAGTCATAATCGTAATACTCTGAACTAACAGTGCAGCTAACGCATAATCGTTCAAATTAAACATCTTGATAATCTTACCAAACAGGTAAACTGTGACGACCCGGGAATTTCCGACTAAATTTAAACTTAATCTTTATATGATTTCGACACGATAAGAAAAGTATGTAATGTTGAGTCTCAAAAATTTTGAAATTATATTCATGTAATCAATTACCCTTTGACTGTGCTCAATGATTCACGAACATTTATGTGTATATAGATATGTATATATAATATATACTTGTTAATTGAAAACGTTAACAAAGTATTAGATATGTAATACTTTACATGAACGTATTTGTTTCAATATAAGTTTATCGATGAAATTAGAAGATAAAATCAAATGAATGATTTATCAGATACATTGTGTTATGATTAAGGGTCTCTGTTGAGAGGTCCACTTTGAATTAGGAAACCTTTTCTTTTAACATTATTCGGAAAATGGTAAAGTAAATTTACAAGTAAGAACAAATATATCAATTAACGATAACTGGACAAAGGTTAATAGATATTTCTGTTTGATTTCCAATACATGCTTTACAATAATTAACTCGTAACTTTTAATAAGGTAACTATTTAACTTTCATATCATTTAATGAAAAGGTGAAAGTATGAAATGTAGATAATATCGACAAGTTAAGTAAATTGACATTTTATATTAAAATAATTTTATGGACTTAACTATCCATTGAACCTTACCTGACAATTCACGAACAATTATATATAAATAAATATGTATAAACAAAAATAAATACTTAAATATAAATATAGGTATATATATATATATAATAATTTGAAATAATAAAATACAAGTAAAACATTAGAACAATATAGGGAAAATATTATGCAAAATAGTTAAGTTATTATTAGAATGAATATATATATATATATATATATATATATATATATATATATATATATATAGTTGTTAAAATAAATATTAATATTAATATCAGTAATATTAATATTGTTATGTGTAAATATGAAATTTGATACATTGGAATTGCTATATTATTATTATTATTATTATTATTATTATAACTAATATTATTGTTAACATTACTAATAACATTAGTATTATAGTTAGAATTTAAATTTAAATTTTAGTTATTATTGTGATTATTATTATTATTTTATAATTAAAAATCTTTATTTTTATTATAGTTATCATTATCATTATTATTATTATTATAAATAACACATATTAGTATTATTATCATGAATAATATTATTATTATCATTTTTTTATAGTTAATATCAATATTATTATCTATTATTATAATTATTATTAATATAATTATTAGTAGTATTATTATTAATATTAACATAATTATTATTAATATTTATTAAAAATAAAATATATCACAGATAATTACGAATTCAGTTTATAAATCGTTATCTATACTGTTTAAATTGTCTGTTAGATCAAACAAATCGATCCAATTGTCATACACAAAAACAAATACAGTTTAAGGTCGATTTTGTTTTTCTATTTTTTTCTTCTGGCCGAATATTTTCCTGTCGATCAATCTCAGCTACAAAACAATTTAAATCACGTCTGGTTACTGTATCAATCATTCACATTCACGTTATATAATATCAATTGTTGTAATTGTTGATGAAAAACAGAAAAATATCTAAGAAATCAAGCTCGGTCCTCTTGATGTTATGCGAGGCGTATATGAAATAGTGTATATTTTTCTAGGAAATACTATTAAATACGATAAAATTTTACACAAGATATTTATTTATTTAAAGAATGGATATACTTAAACCTTGCTACAACACTTATAGGAAGTGTACCTAATCATACAGTAGTGTAGTTTTTAGTAAGTCCGGTTCGTTCCACAGGGAAAAATCTTTAACCAAAGCTTAACGATATATTAGTTTTAATTTATAAAAATACAAATATATAAATAAGTAATATTATTATTATAAAAGGGGGGTTTTGCCGTTTAATGACCGATTTGTCGATTTTAAAAAAAACTTTAGTCGCAGTTAAAACCTAATGTAAAATAATAAAAATAAATATAACTTAATTTAAAGCGTAAAGTAAATAACGATAAGGAAATTGCGATAAATAAAAGTGCGATAAAATAAAATTGCGATAATTAAAAAGTTCGTTAATTAAAAGTGCAATTAAATACAATAACAATAAATAAAAATGCAATAATTAGAAGTGCAATTAAATATGAAAATAAAGGAATTATGCTTATTTAAACTTCCGTAATCATGATGTTTGACGTGTTGATTTTAGTTTATTCCCATGGGTTAATTGTCCTTTGTCCTGGATTATTTAATATGTCCGTCTGGTTTTTGTCCATAACAGTCCATCAGTCATAAATATAAAGTGCGAGTGTCCTCGTCAAATTATCCTTATACCCGAAGTCAAATATTCCAACTAATTGGGGACTTAAACTGTAACAAGGTCTTAATACTTTGTTTAATAATTACACCAGGATATCGACTGCGTGTAATCCAAGGTTTTAATATTTCGTTATCAATTATGCCAAGTGTCCTTATACATAATTTCACCCTTATTTTAATAAGTCCATAGACTATTAATCCATTCCCGTGTCCGGTTAAATGAACGATTATTCGTACATATAAATACCCCGCCCATCGTGTCCGATCGAGTATATATGGTTATTTATAGGGACGTCCAATTGTAAATCTTTATATTAAAATTAACAAACTATCATTTAGTTAAACAAATATAAAGTCCATTAATAGCCCATAGTCTAATTTCCACAAGTGTCGTTCTTTTGTCCAAACCCCAATTATGGTACAAAGCCCAATTACCCAATTTTAGTAATTAGCCCAACATCATGATTACTTCGTTTTAAATAAGCATAATAATAACTTAGCTACGAGACATTAAATTAAAAAGGTTGAACATAACTTACAATGATTAAAAATAGCGTAGCGTTACACGGACAGAATTTCGACTTACACCCTTACAACATTCGCTAACATACCCTTAATATTAGAAATTAAAATTAAAATTAAAATTATAATATAATTATATATATATATATATATATATATATATATATATATATATATATATATATATATATATATATATATATATATATATATATATATATCGTATGAGAGAGTTGGATGGATATATATTTATATGATGCACCAAAGCTCGATTTTTATAGGCATGTGGGCCGGAAAAGAGCCTCATGCGATCGCATGAGCTTTGCCCTTCAAGGCCATGGCGATCGCATGGCCAGCTGGAGAGGCTCACATGCCTTTGTTTTTTCTGCCGACGGTTTTTAATAATATAATATATAATATATAAATAATTATAAGAATTATTTAAATATTATATTATATTTATGTGCATAGTTGACTTGTAATTTTTAGTCCGTTGCGTCGAGCGTTGAGAGTTGACTCTGGTCCCGGTTCCGGATTTTCGAACGTCCTTGCGTATAATTTAATATCTTGTACTTTGTGTTTCACGTCTTGTACTCTTGTAATTTTGAGACGTTTCTCATCAATAATTTGAACCTCTTTGATTGTACTTTGTACTTTTGAGCTTTTTGGTCGTTTGCGTCTTCAACTCGTCGAATCTGTCTTTTGTCTTCATCTTTTATTATTTAAACGAATATCACTTGTAAATAGGACAATTGCAACTAAAAGCTTTTCTTTATTGAGGGATAATGCTATGAAATATATGTTCGTTTTTAGCATTATCAAATATTCTCACACTTGAGCGTTGCTTGTCCTCAAGCAATATAGTCTTGAAATATACTAGAATCACTTCTTTATTCTTCACACTTTGTACATCAGTGATTTCTATACGGCGGTATAAATAATGGTAGTAACGATGTGGTTTACAGTCCCACACAACTATAAAATTTAGATCCATTAAGGAAATTGGATCTTTATGAAAACATTTGATCTCTTGAAAATTCAATCTAGTTTTTACCCTAGATAAGTTTTCCGGAATAACCCTTCACCGGTGTTTGCAAATTCTTTTTGTGGGTTTGGTGGGTTTCATATTTGAAATTTTTAGCTCAAAACTTATGATTTTGTGTCACCCACTTGCTAACCTTGTATTGGGAAAGCAACACGTCCAATATACTTGCTCCGTATATTACCTTTCGGTAAACTACCGTCCGGTTGTAAAGGAAAGTGTTGAACAAGAAACTGTTAAGGCAATGTCCCCTGACATGCTTTTAATTATGTCTTATAACGTGTCGGACACAATTACTATCCTTGGTAGGAGCAATAGTAAAGCTCACCCTTATAATTTTTCGGTCTGGCACAAGGTCCTGTCTTTGACCATGCTATGCAACCACCGTTCTTACGGTTGACACCCGATTTGGATCAGGTGACCTAATGGATTCCAAGTGAATTCTTAGGATTTTACGTTCAATGGTAATGCACGCATTGAAAATGGGTTTTCAGAAAACAAATCGGTTTGTAATTTTGATCAAAATATTTTCTCGTTCAAGCTCGAGTTTAGATATCATTGAATTCCATGAGTTTGAATTCTCAATCTTTAAGGTCAATCTCTAGGATTGAGTAATATCAGTCTTAAAAGCTGATTTTTGATCTTTAAGGAGATTATCCTTTCTGGGGGTCTGATTCATTAGTCTTATCCAGCTAATTTGCACGGGGTCCTCCCCATTTTACAAGACAGATCCTCTCATGGTTAGGATAAGTCTGACCACTTGGCGACCCTGTTTGATGCTGAGGTCCGTGGATTTCCTGCTGATTTTAGTGATGACTTTTCTAGATTTTTCGTCAACCTACAGCTGGTCTGGACTACAACTTCTTGACCTAAATCAAGAAGCGCGTTTCTTTTTCAGAAGACTTTACTTCCTTTTAATGATGGAATGGATTCATCGTGTAGATCCATCTTTCTTTCAAATATATTATAATAAATCGGGTAAAACTGTTTATTTTCGTCCAAAACAAAAGTATTTTCAATTAATTGTACAAAAATATGTGATATATGTTTTGAATAACTTGGTAAAAATTTCCCACACTTGGCTTTTATTTTCCTTTCTTTGCCTTTTTATTCTCCTCTATTCCATTTTAAATGAATTTTAACATTTTGGTTTGTTTCTCAATTTATGTCCTTTCCAAGGTAACAATAATTTCGGTGTCAACACCTAGTTTTATCGTTCATAAATATGTATAAACATGATTTTGAGTTCATTTAATTGAAAATTTTGAAAAATTTTACTAGAATTGGGTAGTCAGTATATAAGACTAGGGCTATTCTTTATTATCAGAGAGCACTAGATTCTAATACAACTACTGCGTTACTAGTATTTTTAATGGTAACCAAGTGTATAAGTTAAAAATTTTAAAAATCCGAAAGAATTTAACCCCTTCCCACACTTAAGATCTTGCAATGCCCTCATTTGCAAGAAATCAGTAATAATTTAAATTATTGAGGGTGATTAGCGTAGAAAAATGATTAAATTTTACCAAAGTTTCCAAACATATTGGCGTTTGTTTGCTGAATGATAAATGGTGCACATCATTTGTTCATTCCGTCTTGTTGTTACATCACATTTATTTTTCATCTTGTCATCAAAATTAGTAGCTTTTGCTGAACTTAATGCCAGTCTTTGAAAATGCGCTGTTTTACCATGTTTTGTACAATCGACAATATACATACATACAAATATAAACATGCATGGCAATTTGAAATGGGACTTAATATCCCACTTTCAAATCCTAAAGGTAAAATATTAGTACACAATAATAATAAAAATGATAAAAATTACATAAATATATCTAATAACATAAGTTTAAACATGAATAATTAAAAAATAAAAATATAAAAATCATAAAAATAACCAAATGGAACCAAATCAGTCTAGATAGGGGTTCCAGTTCATCTCATCAGGTGGGTTCCATTGTTGGTTATAGGTGTCCTGATAGGCTTGGTTATAGTCATACCAGTTAAAGGGTGGTCGGATGTCGGGGCTGTGTGGCGGAAAATGAGCAGGTCGAGTAGGCACGTAATTATTTGGTACCTGATATGATAGCTGGCTCATGATTTGGTGCTGATGAACTAACCAGCTGTCGTGTTGGCATCGCCTATAATCCTCGTATACTCGCTCGGAGTTCCACTGCTCGTACATACTATGTCTGGCCGCGCTCGTCATTGATTCCTCATCTATACGAACGTGCACATCAAGAATAGCATCTCGAATGAAATCCATGATGTCTTCCGCTTCCTCCATTTCTTCGTCTGAACCCCTTTCTACCTGTGGATGATTACCTTCATAGGGAAGTGCCTGGTTGCGTCTACTCTTCAATACCTTAGCACCTACATAAACCCGCAATCCTATGGTCTCATCCTGTTCTCTACAAAGTTGTGATGGACCCCCTCGGTTCCTATCAACACATAAATACTCTCCAATGAGAGTAACAAAAATACCTCCTCCTATTATACTCCCTTCCTGCATTCCTTCGACCATTTTAGATAAATAAAAACCAACACAGTAAGGGATATTAACAAAGCTTCTCGGATCCCGAATACACTTTAGGTAGAATAAATCATGTAAGGTCAGTTTCTCCTTATTGTGACCTCTTTGTGTAATCGAGTTAGCCAAAAATCTATGAATCACACGAAGCTCGGCTTTGTTAATATGTAAGTAGGAGTGTTTCCCTCCTAGTGTAAAAACATTATAGTTTGACATACGCCTCCAAACGGTGTCAGCATTAAAGTTCCTATCTACCCTTTCCCCACGATAAATCAAACTCATACAATCGGGTAATAGCAATTTACTAGGAGTGTAAATCTGTAATGCCCTGGCCATGTCCATCATGGACATCCTGTACATCCTACCGCCAAGGATAAATCTAAGAAAACTTCTATCATCTAACCTATCTACATCTACATTTAACGCTATAGTACTCATCAACTCAACACACCATTCCTTATATACAGGTCTGCGAATGGTGAAAAGACGTATCCAATCTGTAAAAGAAGAACTGCCATACCTTTGTACCAAATGCTGTCTAACACGGTCAGCTAGATGGACCATTTCCAAAGGATTCCAATAAATTACCCTCGGCACCTCTACCTCTTTTGTTACTAATTTGAACTTATTACTTTGATATGATGGGTAATCTCTCCATCGTCTATCGAATCTCAAATTAGGATGCAATGTGTGTTCCGATATCGTTGGGTATTCTACAGGTGGATGTGGCGGAAATACTGTCAATTCATTAGGTAACTGTAGAGGATCATAATAGGGTACGTGTTGTTCAGGTTGATGTTGTGGTTCCTGTTGTGGTTGTTGTTCAGGTTCATATTGCATTTCTGGTTCTGGTTCTGGAGCTGGAGCAGGCTGTCTAGATGATGATGCTCCTGAACCTTCAGTATCGGCTTTCTGCAAAACACATTAAACACAAAATTTGTGCATCCAAATATGCATTAGTGTTAGCAAAATAACAACTTAAAACATTCACAATAACATGTTAAATCAAAATTAAACTTATACACATTTTCACAATTTTTCACAATTCTACACTTTTTTAAATAAGCACATATGAAAATGTATACAAAGTTTATAAGCATATAACTCAAATAACATGTCAAAATAGTCATTACTAGCAATTAAACAAGTCTCAATTGGCAAATATATCAAATTAATCAAGTTCATGAATTTTGTACCTAAAAAGTCCACTTTAATCTTCAAAAATCATGTTTAGGATCAATGTTTGGATCATTTAATTACCTAAACATGTTACACTACTCAATTTAGCAATAATTCAAGACAAAAATCGGTCATAACCTGTTTATATCAAAAAGCCCCAAATTGCTCAAGAACACAAACTATAGATTTCTAGAAAATTTGAAGTTTTTGGCTTCAAATCATGTTAAATAGCATCAATCTAGGTTATACATGCATAAAATACTAACAATTTAACACTAATTACACTAGAAATCAACAAAATTGTATTAGGTAAAATATTGGTAATTATCACAAAAACTAGGAATTTATAAGTTTAGGGGTGTAATTTTTACCTTTTTGATGAAGAATGAGAATCTAGGCATGATTAGAACAAAAAATTTGACGAACTACGGTGAATTTTGGCGAATTTTAGAGAGGATTTGAGTGTATTTTCGGGTATGTGTGTGTGTTGTGGTGAGCAAGAACAGCTCGCTGGTTCTTTTGAGTCTGGCCAGATTTTACTCCCCATGCGATCGCATGGAAACAAAGGCCTAACTCCATGCGATCGCATGGAGTCCCGGGTACAGTAATTTTGCATTTTTTTTTTATAAAACCTTAAACTTTATAAAACTTATAATTAATTAAATTCTAAAAATTTTGTTTTTCTTTAGGAGTGAGGGTGTTTCGGATCGTTGTCCTAGTCCGTCCCTCGACAAAATTTTAAAATTTGTCAATTCGAAGCGCGGTTTTTAAAAGCAAAGATTTTTTGGGTTTTTTAATGTTTTTGGCATACTTTAATTCAATAAGATTAAAAATAATGATAATAAAAGTTCTCGTCCCTCCCTCGGGTAAAGCAATTTCGGTTCAAAGAGCTAGTCTTCAGCTCACGACGAATTTTAAAAATCATATTTTTAACTTAATGAAATAAAGTAAATTTTTTTTGTTTTTAAATTCAAACCAAACTTAAATTCAAAATGCATAAAATTAAAAATTCATATTAAAAATTCACAACAAATATAAATTATATTTTTGTTTTTATACATACAAACTTATATTAAAAATATTAATTTTTCAAATATTTACAATTTTAAAGAAGTTTACAATATTAATTTAATATTTATATATTAATTTTAAAAACATGGTAAAAAAATTAAAAATCTTTTTGGTCTTTTATCCCACTTTAATCAATCAAATATCATCAAAAATATGCGCCCCTCTTTTCGGTAAAGTAATTTCGGTTTCATAACCTAATTTAACTCATGACGAATTTTTGAAATATTTTGGGTTGATTGATTAAAGATATTTATACCTTAAGAATAAACGTTAAATTTTGCAGTGATGAAATAAATTTTTGTATGATATCAATAATTTCGGTCGCAAGACCTAATTTTATTGAATACCAATTTAATACTTTATAGCGAACAAATTAGCGTTTATTATCAAAAGGTTAAAAATAAAAATAAAAATAAAAACTGTACAAACTTACATGTGAAAGAGATTTCTTAGTGATATGCTCTAGCCCACTCATAAGATAGTCGGACTAATTGATTTTCCATGGCTACATAGGCGTAACCTCGAGCATTTAATGTTTTTTCTTCTAAACATATGAACGGTCCGTCTCTGCATAAAGTAACAAATTCGGTATTTGAATAGGTTTGATTATTTGAACATTTACCTTCGTGTGACCATTTTCTGCATTTGTGACATTTTTTAAGGTGTCGTGCTCTTCTTTTCGCTGCGGATTTTGATTTTCCTTTACCAAATTGTAACTTATTATCTTCGTATCTGGATTCTTTTCTTACTCCGTCCAATTTACCTCTGATTAATGATACGATTTCACTTGGAAGTGTGTCATTATTACGTTTAGTGATCAAAGCGTGTAGCATTAGACCATGGTTTAATTCACAGGAAGTCTTCATTTCGAAAAACCTAAAAAAAATAAAAATTCAGAATGGGGGGAGAAGACTAGTTCTTTAGGGTCTTCTAGGGAAAGACCATTCGGGTTCCATTTTCGAGAACTACACGAAAACAGAAAATCTAACTCTAACAGAAATACATATTATCCTTTAAAGACTTGATTCTCCCCACACTTAGTTAGCTGTGGTATCGAAATTGTGATTAACTTCGTTGTCGACTTCCATCGGACTATCTATGTAGTGTTTAACTCTGTGACCATTAACTTTATATTCAATCCCATTAGAATTTATTAATTCTATCGTTCCGTATGGGAAAACTCTTTTAACTATGAATGGTCCAGACCATCTTGATTTCAATTTTTCAGGAAATAGCTTGAATCGTGAATTGAAAAGAAGAACTCTGTCTCCTTCTTTAAATTCATTTGAACTTCTGATTCTTTTATCATGCCATTTCTTCGTTCTTTCCTTATAGATTAATGAATTTTCGTATGCTTCTTGTCTTAATTCTTCTAATTCATTTAATTGACTTAACTGTAGACGTCCAGCTTCATGTAAATCAAGATTACATGTCTTCAAAGCCCAAAATGCTTTGTGTTCAATTTCTACTGGAAGATGACATGCTTTTCCATAAACGAGTCTGAAAGGTGTGGTTCCAATTGGAGTTTTGTAGGCTGTTCTAAAAGCCCAGAGTGCATCCTCTAATTTTATGGACCATTCCTTCGGATTTGATCCTACGGTTTTC
Source organism: Rutidosis leptorrhynchoides (assembly GCF_046630445.1). Classification (NCBI taxonomy): domain Eukaryota; kingdom Viridiplantae; phylum Streptophyta; class Magnoliopsida; order Asterales; family Asteraceae; genus Rutidosis; species Rutidosis leptorrhynchoides. The sequence goes on from NC_092336.1 coordinate 249,634,197, forward strand.
TCTAGAATACGTTTTAAAGCTCGGTTGGTATTTTCAACTTGTCCACTTGTTTGTGGAAGATATGCAGTGGAGATTTTATGAGTTACTCCATATCTTTTAAGAACTTTCTCAAGTTGATTATTACAGAAATGAGTACCCCGATCACTTATTAAAGCTTTCGGTGTTCCAAACCTTGCAAAAAAACGTTTTATAAAGTTGACTACAACTCGTGCATCGTTAGTTGGGAGAGGTTGTGCTTCCGCCCATTTAGATACATAATCGATGGCTACGAGAATATAGAGATTATTATGAGATTTTGGAAATGGACCCATAAAGTCAATACCCCAAATGTCAAATACTTCACATACTTGAATGATATTTTGTGGCATTTCATCACGTTGACTTATTTTTCCGGCCCTTTGACAAGCATCACAGGATTTGCAAAGAAGGTGTGCGTCTTTGTAAATTGTAGGCCAATAGAATCCAGCATCATAAACTTTTCTTGCTGTTAGTTGAGGCCCATAATACCCTCCTGTTGGTCCTGTGTGACAATGGTTTAAGATTTTACTAGCTTCATCTCCGAATACACATCGGCGTATTATTCCATCGGGACAACTTTTAAACAAATGTGGATCTTCCCAGAAATAGTGTTTTATATCACTAAAGAATTTCTTTCATTTTTGGTACGACAATCCTTTTTCAAGGAATCCACATACTAAGTAGTTTGCATTGTCTGCAAACCATGGAATTTCATTATAATCTATCTTCAATAGATATTCATCAGGAAAGTTGTCTTGTATGGCCGATTCATTTAGAACTTCTAATTCAGGATTTTCAAGACGAGAAAGATGATCAGCGGCGAGATTTTCTACTCCTCTTTTATCTCGGATTTCAATATCGAACTCTTGTAAGAGTAAGATCCAACGGATTAATCTTGGTTTGGCATCTTGTTTCGAAAATAGGTATCTAAGAGCAGAATGGTCGGTATAGACCACCGTTTTTGCTAGAACGAGATATGAACGAAATTTGTCAAAAGCAAAGACAATAGCAAGGAGTTCTTTTTCAGTAGTTGTATAGTTCGTTTGTGCTCCTTGTAACGTCTTACTAGCATAATATATAGGTTGAAATCTTTTTTCAATCCTTTGTCCTAAAACGGCTCCTATTGCAAAATCACTTGCATCGCACATAAGTTCAAACGGTAGATTCTAATTTGGTGTTATCATGATCGGCGCATTAGTGAGTTTCTCTTTAAGAATATTAAAAGATTTGATACATTCATCTGAAAAGATGAATGGAGCATCCTTTTCTATGAGTTTATTCATAGGAGTGGCAATTTTAGAAAAATCTTTTATGAAACGTCGGTAAAAACTGGCATGCCCTAGTGTAACATCCTTGTTACATTCGTCCCACATCGGTTGGAGAGGGGAACGAAGCATGCCTTATAAGGGTGTGGAGACCTTTCCTAGCATGACGCGTTTTGGGACCACAAGCGCAGCAGATCCCATGAGAACTCTGCAGTTAAGCGTGCTCAGGCGAGAGCACTACCAGGATGGGTGACCTCTTGGGAAAGTGCTCGTCGTGTGTGGTGGCCAAGAAAAATCTGTGCGCCTACGGGCAAAGCGGACAATATCATGCTACGGGGAACGTTTACCTGGGATGTCACACCTAGAAAACTCCTAACTCCTCTAACATTGGTGGGATGTGGAAGTTTAGCAATTACATCTACTTTAGCTCTATCCACTTCAATTCCTTCCTTTGAGATTTTATGACCAAGAACGATGCCTTCTTTAACCATGAAATGACATTTCTCCCAATTAAGTACTAGATTTGATTGTTCGCATCTAATAAGCATTCGTTCAAGATTCACTATACATGATTCAAATGTATCACCGAAGACTGAAAAGTCATCCATGAAAACTTCCATGCATTCTTCTATCATGTCGTGAAAAATCGCCATCATGCACCTTTGAAAGGTTGCAGGGGCGTTACAAAGTCCAAATGGCATGCGTTTGTAAGCAAAAGTACCATAAGGGCACGTGAATGTGGTTTTCTCTTGGTCCTTTGGTGCTATTGGAATTTGAAAATATCCGGAAAAACCATCAAGAAAACAATAGTAACTATTTCCGGCTAATCTTTCTAACATTTGATCAATGAAAGGTAAGGGAAAGTGATCTTTTCTGGTGGCGTCATTTAATTTTCTATAATCATACACACACGCCATCATGTTACAGTCCTAGTAGGAATAAGCTCATTTTTCTCATTTGTGATGACAGTCATGCCACCCTTCTTAGGTACGCATTGAACTGGGCTTACCCATGGACTATCAGAAATTGGATAAATTAAGCCTGCTTCTAGTAGTTTAATAATTTCTTTCTTAACTACATCTTGCATATTCGGATTTAGTCTTCGTTGGCGTTGCACATACGTTTTATGACCTTCTTCCATAAGGATTTTATGTGTACAATACGAAGGACTTATTCCTTTAATATCATGAATCTTCCATGCAATAGCTGGTTTATGAGCTTTCAACACAGAAATGAGTTGCGATTTCTCATTTTCAGTAAGAGAAGACGATATTATTACAGGTAATTCAGATTCACCATGTAAATAAGCGTATTCCAAATGATTTGGAAGTTGCTTTAACTCTAATGTCGGAGGTTCTTCTATCGATGATTTATATCGATATCTGTCTTCTTCTTTTAGCATTTGAATTTCTTCTGTTGTTGGTTCATATCCATTAGCCATAAGTGTAGCTAACATTTCAGTTTCATCAATTGGTTCATTACCTTCTCCTAAAGAACATTCTCCTGTTCCTTATAATTCTGGAAATTCTTCTAACAATTCTGCATGTGATTCTATAGTTTGAATATAATAACATGTATCATCTGCAGATTGCGATTGTTGCATTGCTCTATCAACTAAAAAGGTAACACTCTCATCTTCTATACTTAGGGTCAATTTCTTACCAAACACGTCTATCATTGCTTTAGCCGTGTTTAAGAATGGTCTTCCTAATATGAGAGGAACTTGAGAATCTTCTTCCATGTCCAGAACAACAAAATCTACTGGAAATACTAAAGTACCAACTTTAACTAGCATGTTCTCCATTATCCCTCTAGGATATTTTATTGATCTATCAGCTAGTTGTATACTTATTCGTGTTGGTTTCAATTCTCCAAGGTCTAGTTTAGTGTATAGTGAATACGGCATTAAATTTATACTAGCACCTAAGTCTGCCAATGCTTCTATTGAACTAAGACTACCCAGAAAACATGGAATTCTGAAACTTCCTGGCTCTGATAATTTTTCTGGTATCTTATTCAACAGCACTGCAGAACAATTAGCATTCATAGTAACGGCCGAGAGTTCTTCCATTTTCTTTCTATTCGATATTAGATCTTTCAGAAATTTAGCATATCTAGGCATTCCTGAAATTACATCAATGAAAGGAAGATTTACATTTATTTGTTTAAACATATCCAAGAATTTGGATTGCTCGACTTCAAGTTTCTCTTTTTTCAGTTTACTCGGGTAAGGAAGTGGTGGTTGGTATGGTTTAACATAAGGTTTAGCTTTAACTGTGTTATCTTCATTAACCTTTTTAACTACCGGTTCTTTTTCCTTATCTTGCTCAGGTTGTGGTTCTTGTGGAGTAGGAATAGCTTCATCAGAAATTACAGGTATTTTAGGTGGTTTAAGTGTAATACCACTTCTTGTGGTAATGGCTTTAGCTGTTTCATTCCGGGGGTTAGCATTTGTATCACTAGGTAAACTTCCCGGTTTTCTTTCACCTATTAACCTTGCTAGGTTACTTACTTCTTGTTCCAAATTTTGAATAGAAGCTTGTTGATTTCTAAATGCTTGAGCATTTTGTTCATTGGTTTGTTTCCGAGATGTGAAAAACTGCATTTGAGTTTCAACTAGCTTCGTCATCATATCTTCTAAATTTGGCTTTTTATCATCGGTTTGTGGTTTGTTTTGAAAATTAGGTCTTTGCTGATTGTAAGTATTATTGGATACTTGTTGATTGCTAGGACCTTGTTGGTTGTTGTATGGAACATTTCGGTTATAATTCTGGTTTTGATTGTAAATTGGTCTTGGCGGTTGATAATTATTCTGATAATTATTTCTAGGCCTTTGGTTTATGTATGAAATATTCTCTCTTTGTTCCATTGTTAGTTCAATACTGAGACAATCTTTTGTCAAATGTGGTCCTCCACACTGCTCACAACTAATTCGTATTGAATGTATATCCTTAGTCATCTTTTCCATTCGTCTCTCGACAGCATCTATCTCTGCGGAAATGGAATCTAAGTCATGGCTAGAATCGGCTCTAGCTGCTTTAGATGATCTAACGATATCTTTTTCTTGGTGCCACTCATGTGAGTGGGAAGCAGTGTTATCAATAATTTTGTAAGCATCAGTTTCTGTTTTCTTCATAATAGAACCACCAGCTGCTATATCTATGTCTTTCCTTGTAGTGATGTCGCATCCTTGGTAGAATATTTGTACTATTTGACAAGTGTCTAAACCATGTTGCGGACATCCTCTCAATAACTTTCCAAATCTTGTCCATGCCTCATATAGAGTTTCATTCGGTTTCTGTGTGAACGTAACAATTTCTCTTTGAAGTCTTACGGCTTTAGATGCCGGAAAGAATTGTTTAAGAAATTTTTCAACTAAAACCCATGTATCAATCGCCCCTTCAGGTAACGATTCCAACCAATCTTTGGCTTCTCCCTTTAAAGTCCAGGGAAATAACATGAGATATATCTGTTCATCCTCAACTTCTCGTATTTTAAATAGTGTGCAGATCCTATTAAAGGTACGAAGATGTTCATATGGATCTTCCTTCGGTGCACCACTAAATTGGCATTGATTAGTCACCATGTGTAGAATTTGTCCTTTGATTTCATAATCTGGCGCATTAATGTCTGGATGAGTAATTGCGTGACCTTGGCCAGTGCGTGTAGCTCGCATTCGGTCTTCCATACTTAGAGGTTCCAGATTCTCCATGATTGAATTTGTTGAATCTGAATCACTAGAGGATTCTGATTTAATGGTTCGTTCCTCAACAATCTCTGTTTGAATGATTGGTGGTTCCGGAGGAAAGATTAATGGTTCAGGATCTATGAATTGTCCCTGAATATTCTCCGGATTCTCAATTGTGAGGTCGGGTTCAAAAAATGAATTATCGGAAATTTGAATTGGAGTACTTGGTCGATTGGATGACGATTCTAAAGAAAAATCAACGGCGAAAATATTTGCTAGATGTCTTGATCTGGTTACAGGTGGTGAACGTACAAAAGATGGTGAACGTCTTGCTCGGTGCATTCACTGAATATCTTATTAGTTTTTAAAAGGAAAGAAAAATTATATAAGTTATCCAATTAATAGACTTTTCTGATTTTGCCCAAGTTTCGAATAGCCAAAAGATGCAGCAGAGGGGCAGGATTCGTTTGGTCTCAATATAATTGAGTACTGTTTGGCTCCAATAACCCGGTCCACGTACAAATCCAACTATTACTACGAACCAGAAAATTTTGATATCTATCAATTTAACCACTTAAAATAAATTTTCGTAATTTTAAGAAATTTAGAGAAGAAATAGAATAAAAATCTATGTCCTAAAACTAGAATGGCGAGAAATAAGAAAGAAAAAGAAAGAGCGCGTCGAAATAGGTCGAAAAAGAAAATGGTTGAAAAATAAAAGGCGTCGAAAAATAAGAAAGAAAAAGAGTGACGTATAAAACTTTAAAAACACTCGACTAACCCAACCTTATTATTATCACTAACTTAAAATTAAAATTGCAAATTGAGATTACTAATTGGAGTGATAATTGATACATAGGTAAAAGGCGTCGAAAAATAAAAATAAGAAAGTAGCGCGTTGAAACTTAAAAAAGAACTAAAAACTAAGAATTAAAAGTTGCGTCTAAAAATATTAAAGCTTACAAGAAAAACTATATCCCAAATGGCAATATTTTAAAAAGGTACTAAAACTTAAAAAGGCGTCGCAAAATTCAAAAGCACCTAAATCTTAGTCTAAAGAAAAAGCACTTAAGGGATTTTATGGCAAAGCCTAAAAATCTAGAAATAAAAATAACTATGGCAAAAACTAAGTCTTAAAACTAAATACGAACGAAAAATATAAAAATTACGCTAAAACAATTAAAAAGGAGACAAAATAAAAATATACTAAAAGTTGTAAAAAGTACAATTTTTATAAAAATATTATTTTTATATTATTTATTTTATAAAACTATTAATTTTACAATTTAATTAAACTAATTAAACTAAATTTACAAATTAAATAAATAAACTAAACTAAATAATAAAAAAACAACCCTAATTAGGGTTAAAGTAAAAATAATATAATTAAACTCCGTAATTAATGCTGGTTGCAGTCAACTGTGGCGTGTCAGAAGAGCTCATGCGATCGCATGAGTTCTTAGTTACCCAGCCATGCGATCGCATGGGCTAGGGTTTCGGGCCAGACACTGGGCTGCTACAGTACTGGACTCGAGTTTTAATATTATTTTTTTGCTGTATTATATATTTATAATATATTTATATAAATTAAATAAAAATTATATTTTTACAAACTAAAAATAGAAATAAAGAAATTTTATAAAACTTAAATATCTAACAAACTCTTAAAAATATTTATATTTTCGTTTTTCTTTTTATATTTTCGAATATTTAAAACGTATTTTTACAAAAGCGTATAATATTTTTTTTTTATATTAGCGTTGCGCTTCCGGCGTTTAAGCAAGAAATTGGATTCCCCAGCAGCGGCGCCAAAAAATACTTGATGTTATGCGAGGCGTATATGAAATAGTGTATATTTTTCTAGGAAATAATATTAAATACGATACAATTTTACACAAGATATTTATTTATTTAAAGAATGGATATACTTAAACCTTGCTACAACACTTATAGGCAGTGTACCTAATCGTACAGTAGTGTAGTTTTTAGTAAGTCCGGTTCGTTCCACAGGGAAAAATCTTTAACCAAAGCTTAACGCTATATTAGTTTTAATTTATAAAAATACAAATATATAAATAAGTAATATTATTATTATAAAAGGGGGGTTTTTACCGTTTAATGACCGGTTTGTCGATTTTAAAAAAAAACTTTAGTCGCAGTTAAAACCTAATGTAAAATAATAAAAATAAATATAACTTAATTTAAAGCGTAAAGTAAATAACGATAAGGAAATTACGATAAATAAAAGTGCGATAAAATAAAATTGCGATAATTAAAAAGTGCGTTAATTAAAAGTGCAATTAAATACAATAACAATAAATAAAAATGCGATAATTAGAAGTGCAATTAAATATGAAAATAAAGGAATTATGCTTATTTAAACTTCCGTAATCATGATTTTGACGTGTTGATTTTAGTTTATTCCCATGGGTTAATTGTCCTTTGTCCTGGATTATTTAATATGTCCGTCTGGTTTTTGTCCATAACAGTCCATCAGTCATAAATATAAAGTGCGAGTGTCCTCGTCAAATTATCCTTATACCCGAAGTCAAATATTCCAACTAATTGGGGACTTAAACTGTAACAAGGTCTTAATACTTTGTTTAATAATTACACCAGGATATCGACTGCGTGTAATCCAAGGTTTTAATATTTTGTTATCAATTATGCCAAGTGTCCTTGTACATAATTTCACCCTTGTTTTAATAAGTCCATAGACTATTAATCCATTCCCGTGTCCGGTTAAATGAACGATTATTCGTACATATAAATACCCCGCCCATCGTGTCCGATCGAGTATATATGGTTATTTATAGGGACGTCCAATTGTAAATCTTTATATTAAAATTAACAAACTATCATTTAGTTAAACAAATATAAAGCCCATTAATAGCCCATAGTCTAATTTCCACAATTGTCGTTCTTTTGTCCAAACCCCAATTATGGTACAAAGCCCAATTACCCAATTTTAGTAATTAGCCCAACATCATGATTACTTCGTTTTAAATAAGCATAATAATAACTTAGCTACGAGACATTAAATTAAAAAGGTTGAACATAACTTACAATGATTAAAAATAGCGTAGCGTTACACGGACAGAATTTCGACTTACACCCTTACAACATTCACTAACATACCCTTATTATTAGAAATTAAAATTAAAATTATAATATAATTATATATATATATATATATCGTATGAGAGAGTTGGATGGATATATATTTATATGATGCACCAAAGCTCGATTTTTATAGGCATGTGGGCTGGAAAAGAGCCTCATGTGATCGCATGAGCTTTGACCTTCAAGGCCATGCGATCGCATGGCCAGCTGGAGAGGCTCACATGCCTTTGTTTTTTCTGCCGACGGTTTTTAATAATATAATATATAATATATAAATAATTATAAGAATTATTTAAATATTATATTATATTTATGTGCATAGTTGACTTGTAATTTTTAGTCCGTTGCGTCGAGCGTTGAGAGTTGACTCTGGTCCCGGTTCTGGATTTTCGAACGTCCTTGCGTATAATTTAATATCTTGTACTTTGCGTTTCGCGTCTTGTACTCTTGTAATTTTGAGACGTTTCTCATCAATAATTTGAACCTCTTTGATTGTACTTTGTACTTTTGAGCTTTTTGGTCGTTTGCGTCTTCAATTCGTCGAATCTGTCTTTTGTCTTCATCTTTTATTATTTAAACGAATATCACTTGTAAATAGGACAATTGCAACTAAAAGCTTATCTTTCTTGAGGGATAATGCTATGAAATATATGTTCGTTTTTAGCATTATCACCTCTGTTCGTGGTATTTTTTTAGCAAACTCGAATTCAAATCGTTTTTCAAAATCTAGATGTGCAAAAGTGTTATAAATCTTCCACTCAAACTTTCTGCAAAGTCTAAACTTCCAATTTTTCAAAACGAGTTCAAATTTGAAAGTCAAACTTTAAACTTCAAAAAGTCAAAGTGTTGTTCTTCGCAAAATTCGAATTCTTTCTTAAGTTTCTGGATCAATTAATGATTCAAGAAGTTTCTAATAGTTATTTTAAACAAAATTCATGTTGTGATCTTTGTCTAAAACAGTCTTAAAATCGAAATTGGTGTTTGAGTTCATAATGGGTTCATCACTTCTGTTTTTTATTTTTATTTTTTTTATTTGATTAATTCCAATCACAATTACAAGTCGTTTCTGTTTCATTTAATGAAATTTGATTGTTTATTAATTAGTGGTTTTGACTGTTAATTGCTCTGGTCAATTTGAAAGTTAAGAAGAAGAAGAAGACATAAGAACACATAATGTTCGGTTAAATAAAATAGTCTGGGGTTTCTAAAACAGAATAGCAAGGGACGGAGGAATGGTTTAGGCTGTTTACGAGTTTGCAAGAGGTCATGGGTTCGAGCCCGGTCAAGGGCATTTTTTTTAGAAAAAGCTTATAAAGGGGTATACATTCTTATTTATATTTCTATCATTATTATTATTAGTTATTATTATGATTATTAATGTTATTGTTATATCTAATATTCTAATTATTATTATTCTTATTGTTAATATAACTAAAATGATAAGTATTATTATTATCATTATTAATATTATTAATACAAGTGTTATTAGATTATCATTATTATTAAGGTTATAATTACAACTATGGTTATTAATATTATTATTGGTATCATCAATTATCAATTAGGTTATTAGTATTAGTATCAGTTTTGTAAATATTAGTATTATCGTTATTAGTATTGTTATTATTGAAAATTATTACTACTATTGTCTTTTTTACTAAAAATTATCCACTGGTTATCATTAAAATTAGTCTTAGTAGTAAGTACCATTATTATTAATAGTTAGTATTAGAATTATCATTTAACATTAATAATAATAATATTAGTAATATGATTAGTAAAATTTCTATTAAAAAGTATCATGTTTATTAAAAGTACCATTATTGTTAAAAATATTATCTTTATGAAAACTATCATTTTATTCTATCATTATTATCAAAATTGCCATCTTTATTAAAGTTATTATTATTATTATCATTATCATTATTATTGGTATTATAACTATTAATATCCTTATTCTAGTACTATTATCATAAATATTTTTCAAACAAAAGAAAATTTTATAAGAATATATTTATTACCTAAGTATACTAATATTACATAATGTTATGTTTTAACTAATATAATGTCATCTATATTGATATAACGTTAATGAAATTATATATCAAATGAACATTATATTATATGATAAGTATTAATAAAATTGTATATATATATATATATATATATATATATATATATATATATATATATATATATATATATATATATATATATTAATCTTTATCTTAATACAAAACTAAAGATATATAAATTCGATTACAAGTATATGTATTAATGAATATACAAATGATATAGGTTCGTGAATCCAAGGCCAACCCTGTATTGTTCAATGTCGTCATATGTATTTTTACTACAAAATACAGTATAGTGAGTTTCATTTGCCTTTTTACCCTTTATATTTTTGGGCTGAGAATACATGCGCAATTTTTATAAATGTTTTACGAAATAGACACAAGTAATTGAAACTACATTATATGGGTGAATGATCGAAGCCGAATATGCCCTTTTGCTTGGTAACCTAAGAATTAGTAAACCGATCTACTAATTGACGCGAATCATAAAGATAGATCTATTGGGCCTAACGAACCCCATCCAAAGTACCGGATGCTTTAGTACTTCGATGTTGTTTTTATCATGTTTGAAAGATTTCCCGGAACGATAGGGGATATTCTTATATGCATCTTGTTAATGTCGGTTACCATGTGTTCAATCCATATGAATGATTTTTGTCTCTATGCATGGGACGTATGTTTATGAGAAATGGAAATATGAAATCTTGTGGTCTATTAAAATTATGAAATGATTATTTATGATAAACTAATGAACTCACCAACTTTTTGGTTGACACTTGAAAGCATGTTTATTCTCAGGTACGAAAGAAATATTCCGCTGTGCATTTGCTCATCTTAGAGATATTATTTAGAGTCATTCATGACATATTTCAAAAGACGTTGCATTCGAGTCATTGAGTTCATCAAGAATATTATCAAGTCATTTATAGTTTAGATATATTATGAAACGGTATGCATGCCTATCAACTTACGATGAAATGAAAGTTTGTCTTTTAAAAATGAATGCAATGTTTGTAAAATGTATCATATAGAGGTCAAGTACCTCAAGATGTAACCAAATGTAATGTATTCGTCCAGATGGATTAAGACGGGTCATGAAAGTTGGTATCAGAGCGGTGGTCTTAGCGAACCAGGTCTTGCATTAGTGTGTCTAACTGATAGTTGTTTAGATGCATTAGTTGGTCTGGACTTCGACCGTGTCTATATGTCATAAGTTTTGCTTATAATTTTTGTCAAAAATCATCTGCTTATCATCCTTAGGAAATTACCTGCTCATTATTCTTAGTCTAGACACGTTTTACTGCATTGACTGTATGAATGGTGTATAGACAAAATTCATATCTTATCGTATCTGACAATTCATATCTTAGCGTATCTGTTACTGTAGACCTTGCCTGATACCTCACATAAATTTCTCCGTAATTTAAGGGATCCTGGTACTATATATATCTATGCATATTATGCATTGAGAATACATCCAACTATCAATTGCTGTCACTAAACTCTTCATACCAAAAATATTTTCTTTGATCCCGTAAGATGGCCTCTACGAATCGACCAAGTTCCTCTGACTCTGAAGACAGCGTGACAGGAGCACACCAACCAATCAACTGCCGTGATTACTGGAGAAAATGGGGTGGGTTCGCGACATACTCACCCTATAGAGAAGGGAAGAAGGTACTCCATATCATGAACCGAATCTACCACCTAACCTTGGAGTACTTGACCCGCTCACCAGTGAACCTGTTCGCAACACCGTTTATACCCTTTTTGCAAGAATTTTTCGTCTTGAGGCTACCATTAACGGAACTAGAGAAGATATTCGATCTCTACCTTACACTGATAACCAACCAGGGTTAGTAGATGAAGTTAAAGAACTCCGAGCTCGAGTGTTAACTTTAGAGAGCAAGGTACACAATTTTCAAGCACCAGCAGTATCACCAACACCAGTAATATCACCAGCCTCAGCAACAACAGCACTAGTACCAACAACAACAACATCCGCGTCATCAGCTTCGGCATCTCATTCTGTACCTCGAGTATAATCATCATTCTACGTATCGTTCTACATTAATTACCATCGTTCTCCATGGCGATTATGTAATCTCTAATGTTTTAGAGATTATGTATTCTAGTTATAAAGGTAAATCAAATGAGATTAATATTATATTAACTCATTGAATCTATGATTACATCTGAAGAAAATATATATATGTAAGTATATTTTCATAAAGATTGTAATTAAAAATTCTTTCGTACAAACTGTTAATGGTGAAAATATTTTAACGGGTAGGTAATACCCGAGGAATATTTAGATTTCACATTAATAAGTTACATTGTACATTCATCGAATCTGATTCAATAGTCATTTACTATCCTACTTACATCTACATAGATACGAATCCGTTCACCGCAGAATCACCATTTTCATTAAATTTCATATTTGGATTTTGGCATATCAGAATCCAACAAGTGGCATAATGAAGAAAACATTGGACGAAATAAAAATTTGTTAGAAACAAACGAATTAACTATGAGAAATTCTATTAAGAATCCACGCTAACAAAAATTCTAGCTAACTGTTCCTAGCTAACTGATTACATTTTATTTATCACATTTTATTTATCGCAATTTTAATTCTCGCAATTTTATTTATCGTCATTTAATTTCTGTTATTTATTTTTACGCACTTTAAATATCGGGACACGTTTACAAGGTTTTGACATATCATATCGACACATCTATATATATTATTTGAAATCACCATAGACACTCTATATGCAGTAACGATCGAGTTCTCTATACAAGGTTGAGGTTGATTCTCAAATAATATATATACTTTGAGTTGTGATCGAGTCTGAGACATGTATACGGGTCACGATACGTATTAATTAATCGAATATTATATATTAAGCTATATATGAATTATTGGACTGATAAATGTGGACTATCAACTATGAACTACCAACATTGGACAATTAAAATGAATTAAAATATTGATTATAACATATGAAACTAAACAATTCTTCAAGTTTGCCACTTGATTTCATCTTAAACCTCATTTGTATCTCGATGATTACAATCTGCGTTCAAATCCTTCATAAATTCTTGAAAACACCTCCATCTAGAGGATGAACCAACCACAAATCATCTACGGAAGAAAATATTGATGCATATAGCTATTCACCTGAGAAACTCTCGGCAACTTAGTAAACGTTTAAAACGTAGCTATGCTAATTTCTTAGTGTTATTATTACCCAAAATAACTTTGCAATCCCTTACCAAATTAGCAAATTTTGTCACAGCTCCAGCAAGTCAACTTTGACTTTTCGTTCGAAACAACCTTATTATAACCTTGATTTATATGTGTGCTCTTTTATTGTTACCGGGGAACTTTTTATTATATTCCACCATATTACCAGCAGATGTACCAGAAATCTCGTCGTTCCTTGGTTTAAATCTCTCCGACAAATTACTAAATTTATCTATTGAAGTCTCATCATGTACTCATCCGCATCTTGTAACAAGAATTGCCATACAATTACCGGGAATCAGCAAATCTGTATTGTGAGTCTCGTAATGTTTTCACATCAACAGTTATATGCATCCATATAACATTTATCTCTTAGAACTATGATCTTCCATTCTGAAATTCTGAAAAGCACCCAGCCTACGAATCAATACATTGAACTTTGAAAAAGCTGAATGAAGCAGCAGAAAACTGTAGGCAACCGTAGACGACCTTAATCGTCAGAAGTTTGATGATGAAGAATAATATGTTGGAAAAGCTCAGAAAAGTTGGAACTGGAAAACGGATTGAGCTAACCACGAAGGAGACCAAGGACAAATACAAGGACAATACCCTATATTCAAAGAATCCAGGTAATTCTGGATCCGTTGAAATCTTTAGAGAATATCTTACTCCAAAGTCATGTTAAAATCTTGCGGAAAATTCTTTTTCATCAACCTTCGAACTTGGAAATTCCAAAATATCATCATAAATATCTTCGATATTTCTGAGGATATTTTCATAAATATTCTCGTCCGAAATTATATACCTCTTCGTGCTTCCTGTGTTTCATTATATTGGAAACTTCTGTAAAATCTAAGTTTAATTTATGAAAGAATCCTGGAGAAATGTAAAGAAATTGATGCATGAATTAGTATAATATAATGACACTTGATCAACGTGATTATATTACAGTAAGTCATGCTGAGTTTCTAATGGAACGTGATGATTCACAGATCATAACGTCATCATGTGCCATGTTACATAACTCTTTCATTCTGCTTAACTTCTGAACATATCAAGAAAGTATATTCTTGATAGTTCTATTCTCAGTGATTCAGGAAATTTGACAAATCAAATCGTGCGATTCCGTTCTTTCTTGTTTAGAACATTAAGTTCATTCAAAATTTCATACTTACGAATTCTGGACCGTTACTCGCTTTACTAGAGGTCGAGAAGATAATAAAAAGGCAAAGAGCTCCAAAATATGAGAGAAAATATAAAGCCCAATAACAACACGGAGGTTACAAACCAATGAATATTAATACGAATAGCAATATAAATAAACGGTATAATTAAGAATAGTATCACCCCAAGGTAATAGTAGAAGTAAACAGATTCTTCTAGTTGGAGATTGAAAAGAAGGATAACAGAAATGATAATTAGGAAAATATCAAGGATTAGAACTGGATTAAGCATTTTCACTCTCTTTTGGATATATGAACTAAGAAAGAAAGTGTAGGAATGGGAGAATGATGGAACGGAAGAGTTCAATTTATAATGGAAATATCAGACAGAGTAATCAAGACAGATCACCGTATTTAATTATAAAGATCTTAGTTTCCTTATTCGCCGAAGAATCAAATCTTTTAGATTTCGAAGATTTTCTTTATATTCCTTGATTTCTGGAAATCAACCGTGACTATGTCACCGGTTAAGACGAACTTGCATTTACTCATTTCATTCTTTTGTGATAGCTTCACTCATACGCTTCGAATAATCGAATTGTTTTATCTACATTACTCAATAATGATAAAACTCTATTTATCAACTCATATTCGTCATGAAAACATTTTTATTGTTAGCCATGACCACCTCACTCAAATTTCGGGATGAAATTTCTTTAACGGGTAGGTACTGTGACGACCCGAGAATTTCCGACTAAATTTAAACTTAATCTTTATATGATTTCGACACGATAAGCAAAGTATGTAATGTTGAGTCTCAAAATTTTTGAAATTATATTCATGTAATCAATTACCCTTTGACTGTGGTCATCGATTCACGAACATTTATGTGTATATATAATATATACTTGTTAATTGAAAACGTTAACAAAGTATTAGATATGTAATACTTTACATGAACGTATTTGTTTCAATATAAGTTTATCGACAGAATTAGAAGATAAAATCAAATGATTGATTTATCAGATACATTGTGTTATGATTAAGGGTCTCTGTTGAGAGGTCCACTTTGAATTAGGAAACCTTTTCTTTTAACATTATTCAAAAAATGGTAAAGTAAATTTACAAGTAAGAACAAATTTGTCAATTAACGATAACTAGACAAAGGTTAATAGAGATTTCTGTTTGATTTCCAATACATGCTTTACAATAATTAACTCGTAACTTTTAATAAGGTAACTATTTAACTTTCATATCATTTAATGAAAAGGTGAAAGTATGAAATGTAGATAATATCGACAAGTTAAGTAAATTGACATTTTATATTAAAATAATTTTATGGACTTAACTATCCATTGAACCTTACCTGACAATTTACGAACAATTATATGTAAATAAATATGTATACATAAAAATAAATAGTTAAACATAAATATAGGTATATATATATATATATATATATATATATATATATATATATATATAATTTGAAATAATAAAATACAAGTAAAACATTAGAACAATATAGGGAAAATATTATGCAAAATAGTTAAGTTATTATTAGAATGAATATAGTTGTTAAAATAAATATTAATATTAATATCAGTAATATTAATATTGTTATGTGTAAATATGAAATTTGATACATTGGAATTGCTATATTATTATTATTATTATTATTATTATTATTATTATTATTATTATTATTATTATTATTATAACTAATATTATTGTTATCATTACTAATAACATTAGTATTATAATTAGAATTTAAATTTAAATTTTAGTTATTATTGTGATTATTATTATTATTTTATAATTAAAAATCTTTATTTTTATTATAGTTATCATTATCATTATTATTATTATAAATAACACATATTAGTATTATTATCATGAATAATATTATTATTATCATTTTTTTATAGTTAATATCATTATTATTATCTATTATTATTATAATTATTATTAATATAATTATTAGTAGTATTATTATTAATATTAACATAATTATTATTAATATTTATTAAAAATAAAATGTATCACAGATAATTACGAATTCAGTTTATAAATCGTTATCTATACTGTTTAAATTGTCTGTTAGATCAAACAAATCGATCCAAGTGTCATACACAAAAACAAATACAGTTTAAGGTCGATTTTGTTTTTCTATTTTTTTCTTCTGGGCGAATATTTTCATGTCGATCAATCTCAGCTGCAAAACAATTTAAATCACGTCTGGTTACTGTATCAATCATTCACATTCACATTATATAATATCAATTGTTGTAATGGTTGATGAAAAACAGAAAAATATCCAAGAAATCAAGCTCGGTCCTCTGTTCGTGGTATTTTTTTTAGCAAACTCGAATTCGAATCATTTTTCAAAATCTAGAAATGCAAAAGTGTTATAAATCTTCCACTCAAACTTTCTGCAAAGTCTAAACTTCTAATTTTTCAAAACGAGTTCAAATTTGAAAGTCAAACTTTAAACTTTAAAAAGTCAAAGTGTTGTTCTTCGCGAAATTCGAATTCGTTCTTAAGTTTCTGGATCAATTAATGAGTCAAGAAGTTTCTAATAGTTATTTTAAACAAAATTCATGTTGTGATCTTTGTCTAAAACAGTCTTAAAATCGAAATTGGTGTTTGAGTTCATAATGGGTTCATCACTTCTGTTTTTTATTTTTATTATTGTTTGTCTGATTAATTCCAATCACAATTGCAAGTCGTTTCTATTTCAATTAATGAAATTAGATTGTTTAGTAATTAGTGGTTTTGACTGTTAATTGCTCTAGTCGATTTGAAAGTTGAGAAGAAGAAGAAGAAGACATAAGAACACATAATGTTCGGTTAAATAAAATAGTCTGGGGTTTCTAAAACAGAATAGCAAGGGACGGAGGAATGGTTTAGGTTGTTTACGGGTTTGCAAGAGGTCATGGGTTCGAGCCCCGTCAAGGGCATTTTTTTTTAGAAAAAGCTTATAAAGGGGTATACATTCTTATTTATATTTCTATCATTATTATTATTAGTTATTATTATGATTATGATTATTAATGTTATTGTTATATCTAATATTCTAATTATTATTATTCTTATTGTTAATATAACTAAAATGATAAGTATTATTATTATCATTATTAATATTATTAATACAAGTGTTATTAGATTATCATTATTATTAAGGTTATAATTACAACTACGGTTATTAATATTATTATTGGTATCATCAATTATCAATTAGGTTATTAGTATTAGTATCAGTTTTGTAAATATTAGTATTATCGTTATTAGTATTGTTATTATTGAAAATTATTACTACTATTGTCTTTTTTACTAAATATTATCCACTGGTTATCATTAAAATTAGTCTTAGTAGTAAGTACCATTATTATTAATAGTTAGTATTAGAATTATCATTTAACATTAATAATAATAATATTAGTAATATGATTAGTAAAATTTCTATTAAAAAGTATCATGTTTATTAAAAGTACCATTATTGTTAAAAATATTATCTTTATGAAAACTATCATTTTATTCTATCATTATTATCAAAATTGCCTTCTTTATTAAAGTACCATTATTGTACCATAATAATGATATATATATATATATATATATATATATATATATATATATATATATATATATATATATATATATATCATTATCATTATCATTATTATTGGTATTATAACTATTAATATCCCTATTCTAGTACTATTATCATAAATATTTTTCAAACAAAAGAAAATTTTATAAGAATATATTTATTACCTAAGTATACTAATATTACATAATGTTACGTTTTATTAATATAATGTCATCTATATTGATATAACGTTAATTAAATTATATATCAAATGAACATTATATTATATGATAAGTATTAATAAAATTGTATATATTATATATATATATATATATATATATATATATATATATATATATATATATATATATATATATATATATATATTAATCTTAATACAAAACTAAAGATATATAAATTCGATTACAAGTATATGTATTAAAGAATATACAAATGATATAGGTTCGTGAATCCAAGACCAACCCTGCATTGTTCAATGTCGTCATATATATTTTTACTACAAAATACAGTATAGTGAGTTTCATTTGCCTTTTTACCCTTTATATTTTTGGGCTGAGAATACATGCGCAATTTTTATAAATGTTTTATGAAATAGACACAAGTAATTGAAACTACATTATAAGGGTGAATGATCGAAGCCGAATATGCCCCTTTTGCTTGGTAACCTAAGAATTAGTAAACCGATCTACTAATTGACGCGAATCCTAAAGATAGATCTATTGGGCCTAACGAGCCCCATCCAAAGTACTGGATGCTTTAGTACTTCGATGTTGTTTTTATCATGTTCGAAGGATTTCCTGAAATGATAAGGGATATTCTTATATGCATCTTGTTAATGTCGGTTACCAGGTGTTCAATCCATCTGAATGATTTTTGTCTCTATGCATAGGACATATGTTTATGAGAAATGGAAATATGAAATCTTGTGGTCTATTAAAATTATGAAGTGATTATTTATGATAAACTAATGAACTCACCAACCTTTTAGTTGACACTTGAAAGCATGTTTATTCTCAGGTACGAAAGAAATCTTCCGCTGTGCATTTGCTCATCTTAGAGATATTATTTGGAGTCATTCATGACATATTTCAAAAGACGTTTGAGTTCATCAAGAATATTATCAAGTCATTTATAGTTTAGATATATTATGAAATGGTATGCATGCATGTCAACTTACGATGAAATGAAAGTTTGTCGTTTAAAAACGAATGCAATGTTTGTAAAATGTATCATATTGAGGTCAAGTACCTCGCGATGTTACCAAATGTAATGTATTCGTCCAGATGGATTAGGACGGGTCATGAAATAAATCGTGTGGTTCAAGATCTCAAGCGTACGAGTCACAACCTCAAGCGTACGTGTCACTACCTCAAGCGTACGTGTCACAACTTAATCGTACGTTTGACCTAACCAACCAAAAGGAATAACACTAAACCTCAAACGTGCGAGTAAGGATCAACCGTGTGATCACTCGTACGTGTCACAGTCAACCGTATGATCACTCTTGTGATCAGACTGTAGTCACTTAACCTAAATAAGGTTATGCTAAACCGTGCGGATGAGTTCACGAGTGAGGCTCAACCGCGCGAGTGAGGAAATTTCAGTCGACCCACTCGTGTGACCTGCTGTATACTCTAAATCACTCTAAAACCCTAGAAAATGATGTTAAACTTCAATTTCTTTGTTCACAAGCTGGATTAGCAATAAACTAACATAAACACACTCTCTAATTACAATTACACACGTAAAAATGATTCCTTTTTGATCAAAATCACTCTAAACTCAAAAACCGAAAATATAAAATTCTTTAATCACCAAAAATCACTAGGATGATGTTGAAATCACAACCAATACTCTGATACCAATGTTGAAACATGACTAGAAACTTCGAAATCAACAGATGTAACTCACACAATGGCGGAATAAGTGAATCAAACCCTCTAGTGAATGAGAAATGCTTTTTGGGATTAATTAAGTCAAACCACAACAAGGATTGTGTTATTAAATTAACACCTAGAGCTATTATTCCCCTCTTGAGTGATTTGGGTTGAGAGAGAATCGGACAGGTTACCAGATCTGAGTGATGTGTGTGTAATGAGAAGCTTAACCTAAAATGAAGAACATAAACACTTATATACCCCTGCTGTTGAGTCAACCGCGCGTGTCAGGTCTCACTCGTATGAGTGAACTGTGTCAGACGTACGGTTGATCACTCACTCGTGTATGTGTAAACAGATTAGGTTTGTGACTCAGCTCAGCATACTCATGTGTATGAGCTTGTCAGCCGTACGAGTGAGGCTTCACTTGTACGTTTAACTGAGTCTAATATAGTCAAATATCCATATCGCGTTCCTGCAGTTCCTGTAACCACATATAAATACAGATAGGATAACAACGAGCGATCATGGCAACCTACAAACTGAAGTACTAATCAAAAACGTGTCGTAGATGTCTAGGGACTTACATAAAATGTACCAACAGACCTACCTGGCACGACGCGGCTTAGAGCATAAACAAAAGATAAGTCAAAGAAAAGATTCTGTTTCGAGTTTACACGTGGAGGCACGATGCGGCCCCTCCTGGGCGAGCTGCGGGTGGTCTGACGGGAACGAAACTTTGAGATTTTATTTTCTTGCTCCTTAAGTTATTGTATGCCTATAAATACATCTTATTGTAACCCTAAACCCTATGTACAAAAATATGAATAAAAATCACTCTAGTTGGCCGTGGACTAAAGCAATCTAACCGATCGCATATAACCACGTAATTCTTGTGTTGTTTTCTTTACTTTTCTTTATTGTCATTCATTTGTTCCCAACAATTCCTTGATTTCCACCTCTTCCTTAACTCCATTTTCATCCAAAGCATCACCATTTTCAGCAAGAGGCTGCACCTGTTCATCTTCAGGTAATGGTTCTTCCACATAATCATTCTCAAAAGCATCAGCAGGAACCTCATAAATCCTACCTTGTGGCTTCTGTGGATCCTTAACCAATACATACTTGCCTTCATTCAAATTCATACACAGGTCCACAATCGACTTCACGATTCCCCACAAATTTGAAGTATTCAAATTAATCTACCCAGCAAACTCCTTCGGTATATACCCAACAACTGCTAATATCACATGATTAAAATAATCACGAGGATGAACCCTAGTTGCATATCCTAATTTCATCATATCAGCATTAGCTAAAATGCTTTTTCGGACTCATTGATTACTTGTCGGAATTATTTTTTCATTTCTGCTCTACATAATCAAACTCAAGATTAAATAATTCTTCATCATCTTCAGACAGATCAAACGTATCATCAACAAATTCATTCTCTGAACTTGACTTATACGATTGATCACAGTTGGAGTTCTCCATAGTTTCGATTTCAAACTGCACAACCCTTGATGAATCTTCTTTGATACTAGCATAATAGATATTGTTACCACCATCCAATTTCACCCAACCATCTATATGAACCGTATTACTTCTCACATGAACTAGGAGATTTCTGGTGCATAGATTTGATTACTACCATCAATGCTACAGTTTTCCATAGCCATAATCTTCCCCCACCGTCTAGCTATGGATTAAAAAGTAGCTTCATTCTAGCAGTTAACAGGTACTCCATTTATGTTAATCCATACCAATCTACCCGATGACCAGTAAGAATTCCCTAGTATTTGGATACTATTGCACCATTTATGAATCACATGTCCCTGGTGGTTGATGATTTTACGAGCCCCTTCTTCAGATTCTAACACAATCAAAACCTCCATCCCCCAGATATTTAATTATAAAATTTGACATACCCTCAATTATACAAAGATCTTGAAGTTTAATGAATAGCTCCACCCCTTTTAGTTCAGAAATGATAGATCGTATAGCAAGATTACTTATGATTATGAACCTTGATTATTCGCTCATGTCTGTAGAAAACACTATTCATCTTCACTGTTGTATACTCTCTCATCCCAGTGTTTTCTTTTCTTATTTCTTTTATTTTTTCCCTTAGATCTTCGGATTTTTGTTTGTTTAGTTTATCTCGTAAATCTCCATCTCTATGTTTGTTGACTTTATCCCTTAGGTTACTCTAAGTGACGTCTCTGAAGGATCTATCATCTCTGAAAGCATTCTTACCTATCCCCTC
Organism: Rutidosis leptorrhynchoides; assembly: GCF_046630445.1. Lineage (NCBI taxonomy): Eukaryota > Viridiplantae > Streptophyta > Magnoliopsida > Asterales > Asteraceae > Rutidosis > Rutidosis leptorrhynchoides. Next base: position 249,656,538 of record NC_092336.1, read on the forward strand.
ATCTTGCATATTAAATCTTCTTCTTTCCTGTAGGTTTCTCGCAAACCTGCTATCATCAGCTTTCACAAACCTTTCGCCTTCAACCCTTTCTTTTGCTTTGAAGATCCTTATTGGGGCCCCATTGAATTTGATCTTCTCAAGGGCTACAAGAAGGCGTTCTGAATAGTTGATGTTGCTAAATCTGACAAAGTCAAACCTACTTCCATTTCTTAGTCTCTACCCTACTGATCAATCCTAAATTAGATGCTATGATCTAATTTAGGAATTGATTGCAATGAGGGGTGGATGGTGGTGTTGATAATGTTTTAGGGACCTTATGATCATCTTTTATAATGACATGTCCTAATCCATCTGGACGAATACATTACATTTAGTTACATCGCGAGGTACTTGACCTCTATATGATACATTTTACAAACATTGCATTCGTTTTTAAAAGACATACTTTCATTACATCGAAAGTTGACGGCATGCATACCATTTCATAATATATCCAACTATAATTGACTTAATAATAATCTTGATGAACTCAACGACTCGAATGCAACGTCTTTTGAAATATGTCATGAATGACTCCGAGTAATATCTCTAAATGAGCAAATGCACAGCGGAAGATTTATTTCATACCTGAGAATAAATATGCTTTCAAGTGTCAACCAAAAGGTTGGTGAGTTCATAAGTTTATCGTAAACAATAAAATTCATCATTTTGATAGACCACAAGATTTAAATACAGTACACCTATCTCGTGTACAAAAACCATTTTTCATAATGCTTAGCAGAGTAGGTTCGTATCCTTTTCTCCCCCGTAGGTTGCCTCGCGATTTTTAATAACCGTACACATATCTCGTGCACAAAAATAACATACACATAACCTGTGTATAAAATCATTCTCTCGATACATAACATTCACTTTACATTCATTGCTTGGCTTGGTAACCGACCTTAACATATAATGCGCATCAATAATATCCCCAAAACATAACATCTCGTCTGTATAATATATAAACTTCGAAGTACTAAACACCACGCCCACTAGCTCTTCCGTCTAGTGAACATTCTGGGTGAGGTGTTAAACCCGGTAGCTACCTTTAGGATTCGCGTGAATTAGGACCATACCCGATTATAATTCTTAGGTTACCAAGCAATAATAATAAGGGAAAAATATTCATATCAATTGGTGGCAATTATAACGTCCACATAATTCAATGGTGGCAATTATCACGTCCACATAATTCATTCGAGGAATGTTTTGCTTCTGTCTATCTCTTCAAACATTTATAAAAGCATTTCATGTATTCACAGTTCAAAATATATTTCAAAAGCATTTAATAAAGCAGTTATAAAAACAGCGCATATATTCTCAGTCCCAAAAGTGTAAAGAGTAAAAGGGAATCAAATGAAACTCACCATACTGTATTTTGTAGTAAAAATACATATGACTATATTGAACAAGTGCAGGTTTGACCTTGGATTCACTAACCTATATCATTTGTATATTTATTAATATACATGTAATCGTAATCGAGCAAATATATATATAAATTTATTAGTGATTTAATTTTTAGATTATTAACTAATATACTTTTCATTATTTAATTAAATGTATTCATTTTATATATAAAAGTATTTATATAGTTAAGTTATGTATGTTAAATATATTTTTATACATATAATTTGTTTGTTGAAACTAGTAATGGTAATAATACTAAAATAATATTTGTAATGGTAAAAATGATATTATTGATAATACTTAATATTACTAATAAAAATAATAATGTTAATATTCTTAGTGATAAATATAATGATATTAACTACAAAAATATGAATTTTACTGTTAATGATAGCTTTAATGATAAATTTTATAATAGTGATAATAATAGTAGTTTTTAATCAAATGAAAAACTTAGTAACGATGGTAATGAAAATAATCATTTTGATAATAATACCTAATACTTGTTAATGATAGTAATAGTTTGTATTATTTCCATAATAATGATCATAGTAATCCTAACCATATTAATTCTTATATCAATATTAATAATTCTAATAATAATAATAATATTTGTAATGATAATACTATACTAATAATAATAATAATAATAGCTATAATAATAGTTTTAATAAAAATGGTAGATTTAAAATAGTGATACCTTTAGTAATTATAATAATCTCTAATAATAACCGTACTTATAATAATAATAATAATAATAATAATAATAATAATAATAATAATAATAATAATAATAATAATAATAATAATAATAATAATAATAATAATAATAATAATAATAATAATAATAATAATAATAATACTAACAATTGTAGTTATAATGATAATACTAATATTTAATGATAATAATAATAAATTGTAATATGTTAGTAATAATAACAATTAACTTAACAATAATAATAATGATAACTAATACTTGTATTTGTAATAACAATTTTAATAATTATAATACTAATAATAATAATAACATTACTAATAATCAGAATAATAATAATAATTAATATCAACAACAAATAATAATAATAATAATAATAATAATAATAATAATGATTAGAGAGAAAAAAAAAAATAGAAATGTATACCCCTTAAAAAGTCGTTCTAAAAAGAATTGCCCGAGATCTCTCGCTCACCCGCTCACCCCCTTAACCATCTGAGCTGCTGCTCTTTTTCTGATTAAACTTAGTACCCAATTCTATTTAACCCTTTCTGTTTGTTTTCCCTTATTCCCCTTATTCTCCACAACATGATCGACCAGGGTTCAATACCATCTACTAACAAGTTATAAACTAGTTCTTGAATTTAATAATAGACAACATTTATTTAACGTTTGACCTGAATTAATTAAAACATAAAGAGTTTAAAGAAAAAGCTGTAACAAAACAAAAACGAATAACACAAAAAAATTTGATCAATCGACTAGAGTTACACCCTAACTAATCATAAATTTCTTATTTAATTTAAGACTTATATTTGATGCAGAATCAATTAGAAAGTGTTTAAATTTATTAAAACAAAAAGATTAACAGAATAATAATCTGTATCTGTATAAAACTAATAAGTATGAACACAAAATCGATTTTTTTGAAATTTAAGCTATTTGAGACCAAGATTTCTACATGAAATCAGTTTGAAATACTTCCTAGAAACTTTCTCCATGCTCAATTAAACGCAAAACATCAAAACGGTTTCGAATTTAACGAAGACCAGATTATTTGACTTTTAGGAATAAATGTTTGACTCGAAAATTAAAGCTCATTAAAATGAATTGGAACATGATATTTTGCAGAGAGTTTGAGAAAAACGATCCTAACAAGACCACGTTAACACAATTTGAAATGAAATTTGAATTGAAGGTTTTGGATTTCACCTGATGCGAACAGAATAATGAACTTTTTTATAAGTTTAAAATTTTCTATAAAAATTACCCGGATGAGGTTATTGTAATTGATAGTTTGGCGACAGAAGGTTCAATGAATTAACATAATTAATCGTTTATTATGTAATCGAATATGGTCGACAGAATCAAATCAAGATCAGAAGCAGAGATAAAGATAAAAATAAAATAAGGTAGATGACAAAGAAATTCGTACGATTAGGAGAAAATGAAGGCTAACAAATTTTGTTTATATTATGAACGGATTTAGACCTGTAACAGATCAGAGGACAGGAACAAATTCGTTAATAGGAGATGAAGAATAATTGGATCAGATTGCGATGGTTATAAGATTCACATAATATATCAATTTTTATAATTTATATTTTCTATTAATAATTAATAAATATAAATATATTAATAATAATATTGTTAATAATAATAATAATTTTACTAACTAATAGATATAAATACATTAATTAATAATAATGCTGTATTATTAATAGTAATATTAAAACAATAATACAGTTAATGTTAATAATAATTATCATAATAATAATAATACAATAATAATAATAATAATTAATAATAAGGTAAATAATATTATTACTAATGATAATATTAATAAATTATATTACTAGTAATAACAAGGTACAGGTTTCCATAAAAAGATTAATAATACTGATATTGATATTAGTAATAATAAAAGTAATAGTAATAATATTATAACAATATATATATATATATATATATATATATATATATATATATATATATATATATATATATATATATATATATATATATATATATATATATATATATATAACTTGTAGTTACATTTAATTATTATTGTTATATATATTATATGATAATATATGTTGAATATTTATTATTTATACTATATATATATATATTACAATATAATCCTAATTATTAATAAGAATCATATATATATATATATATATATATATATATATATATATATATATATATATATATATATATATATATATATATATATATATATATTGATAATACTTAATTATTCTATATATTATTTTACATTATAATTCAAGTAATTTAAAGTGTATTTTATTAACTCAACATATTATATATACACTTACGTTTATATTTATATATATATATATATATATCTATATTCATTTATGTACATATTTATTTACACACAATGGTTCATGAATCGTCGGGAATAGTAGAAGGTCAAATGAATATATGAAACAGTTCAAAATTTTTGAGACTCAACATTACGACTTTGCTTATCGTGTCGAAATCATAATAAGATAAGGTTTAAATTTGGTCGAAATTTTCCGGGTCGTCACAGTACCTACCCGTTAATGAAATTTCGTCCCGAAATTTGAGTGGGATCATCATGGCTAACAATAAAAATGTTTTCGTGATGAATATGAGTTGATAGATAGAGTTTTATCACCATTGAGTAATATAGATAAAACAATTTGATTTTGTGAAGAGTACGAGTGAAGCTATCATAAAAGAGTGAAATGAGTAAATGAAGGTTTGTCTTACCCGGTGACGTAGTCACGGTTGATATCCTGAATTCAAGGGAAAAGATAGAACTATTAAGATAATATGTTCTTGATATGTTTAGAAGTTAGATAGAATGTAAGAGTCGTGTAACATGGCACATGATGACATTATGGTCTGTGAATCGTCATGTTCCATTTAGAAACTCAGCATGACTTACTGTAATATAATAACATCGATCAAGTGTCATTATACTATACTAACTCATGCTTCAGTTCCCAACACTACTTCAATAACATTCATATTTTAAGTTCGAAATTTTTTTTTTCAGAATTTAGAAACTAAAATGGTTTCTTTTCTGATGTAACACTGATATCGCGAAGAGATAAATGATTTCAGATAAGAATAGTTATGAAAATATCTTCAGAAATATTGAGGATATTTATAATGAAAGATACAATGATATCTTAGAATTTCTAATATCTATGGATGATGAAGAAAATTTGTCCGCGAGAGTTTAGAGTCAGGAGTAAGGTATTCGTTAATGACTTCAGCAGATACTGAATCGTTTGGATTCTTTGAAGGCAGGTTTTGTCTTTGTGATTTATCCACAACCTCCTTCATGATTTGCTCAATTCGTTTTCCAGTACTAAATTTTCTTTTTAGCTTTTCCAACGTATCCTTCTTTATCATCAAACTTTTGACTGTTAAAGTCGTTTACAGTATTTGCGGCTTCATTCAGCTTTTTCAAAAATTCGGAGTATTGATTCGTAGGCTGATTACTTTTCAGAATGGAGGATCATAATTCTAAGAGATGAATGTTATATGTATACATATAACTATTGATGTAGAAACACTGCGAGATTCAAAATACTGATTGCTAATTCTCGATAATTGACACGGTAATTCTCGTTACAAGATGTGGATGAGTATATGAATAGGTTTTAACGAATAATTATAATGGTTCTTCAGAGAGACTTAAGCCAATGAGTAATAAAGTTGCTGGTAAGTTTACTGCTAATGTGGTGGGATATAAACGGTTCCCTGATAACGATGACGAAAAGCAAACTTATATATCAAGGTTATAATAAAGCTAATCCAAATGAAAGTCAAAGTTGATTTGCTAGAGCTGTGACAAAATTGGCTAATTTGAAAAGGAATTGCGAAGTTATTTTCAGTAATAACAACGCTAAAGGAGCTAGTACAGATACGTGTTAAACGTTTACTCAGGTTCCGAGTGTTTTCAGGTGCATAACTATATGCATCAATCTTTTCTTCCGTAGATGAAGTGTGGTTGGTTCATCCTCTCGATTGAGGTGTTTTCAAGAATCATGAAATGTTTGAACGCAGATTGTAATCGTCAAGATACAAATGAGGTTTAAGATGAAATCAAGTGGCAAAATTGAAGAATTGTTTAGTTTCATATGTTATAATCAGTATTTTAATTCATTTTAATTATCCAATGTTAGTAGTCCACAGTTGATGGTCCACAGTTAACAGTCCAATAATTCATATATAGCTTAATATATAATATTTGAATTAATTAATACGTATCGTGACCCGTGTGCATATCTCACCCGTGTGGTCAGATTTATCCTAACCATGAGAAGGATTTATCTCGTACAATGGGGAGGCACCGTGCAAATTAGCTTGATAAGACTAATGAATCAGATCCCCAGAAAGGATAATCTCCTTAAAGATCAAAAATCAGCTTTTAAGACTGATAATACTCAATCCTAGAGATTGACCTTAAAGATTGAGAATTCAAACTCATGGAATTCAATGATATCTAAACTCGAGCTTGAACGAGAAAATATTTTGATCAAAAATACAAACCGATTTGTTTTCTGAAAACCCATTTTCAATGCGTTCATTACCATTGAACGTAAAATCCTGAGAATTCATCAGAATTCATTAGGTCACCTGAACCAAATCGGGTGTCAACCGTAAGAACGGTGGTTGCATAGCATGGTCGGAGACAGGACCTTGTGCCAGACCGAAAAATTATAGGATGATCTTTACTATTGCTCCTACCAAGGATAGTTCTAGCATCCGACACGTTAATAAGACCATAATCATCTGCATGTCACGGGACATTGCCTTAACAGTTTCTTGTTCATCGCTTTCCTTTACAACCGGACGGTAGTTTGCCGAAAGGTAATATACGGAACAAGTAAACTGGATGTGTGCTTTCCGATACCGGGATAGCAGTGGATTACACGAACCTAAATGTTTTTAGCCAAAATATTGATCCACAAATATATTTTGCAACACCAATGGTGGATCAAATCAGAAAACTTATCTAGGGTAAAAGCTAGATTGAATTTTCAAAAGATCAAATGTTTTCATAAAGATCCTATTTCCTAAAGGATCTAAATTTTTATAGTCATGTGGGACTGTAAACCGCCTTTCAAATGTGCACTTTGCTTTGGAAACCGAAAGTAAATCGGCTATTTGATTGCAAGTGTCGTTGACCTAAACCCGAGGCAACTGTGGATGACACACCCACCTTTAACCATCATTACTGTCATTGTTTATACCGCTATATCAAAATCACTGATGTACAAAGTGTGATGAATAAAAAAGTGATTCATGTATGTTTTTATTTTAAGTTCTGTATTGCTTGAGGACAAGCAACGCTCAAGTGTGGGGATATTTGATAGTGCTCCAAATGAACATATAGTTAGTAGCAATATCGTTCCAATATGTAAAGTTTTTAAATGTAATTTCCTTATTTTTAGTTGTAATAGTTAAATAAATAAGTGCGAAGACGAAAGACGCAAATCGCTCGAAAATGAAGATTTAAAGACAAAAACAAAGATTTGAAAGACCAAAACGTCCAAAAAGCTCAAATGTACAAGATACAATTAAAAAGGTTCAAATTATTGATGAAGAACGTCTAAAAATGACAAGAGTACAAGTTACAAAACGCAAAGTACACGATATAAAATTGTACGAAAGGACGTTCGAAAATCCGGAACCGGGGCATGAACCAACTTTCAGCGCTCGACGCAACGGTGTAAAAATTACGAGTCAACTATGCACAAGAATAAAATATAATATTTAAATAATTCATAATAAGAATAATATTAAATAATAAAAAGTTGTTAATTGAGCATAGTTCAGGGGTCATAAGTGAAAATTCAATTTCTAAATTCGCCTATAAAAGGCTTTGTAATCGTAATGTAAAAACACACCTTTTTCTATCTTTTTCTTATTTATCAATATCAATTATCAATATCTATATTCTATATCTCTATCATAATGTTAACTTAATAAGATATAACAATAATCTTAATTTTAATTTTAAATTATGATAATAATAAGATTTATGATAGAGATCGTTTGAGTGTGTAAGTCGAAATTCTGTCCGTGTAACGCTACGCTATTTTTAATCATTGTAAGTTATGTTCAACCTTTTTACATTAATGTATCGTAACTAAGTTATTATTATGCTTATTTGAGCCGAAGTAATCGTGATGTTGGGCTAAAATATTAAGAAGGGGTTATTGAACTTTGGACCATAATTAAGGTTTGGGCAAAAGACCGACACTTGTGGAAATTGAACTATTGACTATTAATAGATGGGGGGTATTGTCTAATTGAGTGACAACTCATTGGAGTCTGTCGAACCTATCTTCAAATTAATTAACCTAATAATTAATAATGATTATGGTTGTCCTATTTAGTGATGTTCATATGGAATCTGTTATAATCATTTAATTAATCAATTGGGTTGGGTAATTGATTATTCATTCTGATCAAGTGGATGAATTAATATTCATAAACTAATTAAAACAGGGGTGAATTACATACAGTGATAACTGGTGTAATTGTTGACAGAAGTGATAACTGCGTCACAGTTTAAATCCTTAATCAGTTGGAATATTTGACTTCGGGTATAAGGGTAATTTGACGAGGATACTCGCACTTTATTTTTATGACCGATGGACTATTATGGACAAAAACCAGATAGACGTATCAAATAAACCAGGACAAAGGACAATTAACCCATGGTAATAAATTAAAATCAACACGTCAAACATCATGATTACGGAAGTTTAAATAAGCATAATTCTTTTATTATATTTCTCATCGTATCTTTATTTACTGTCATTTTATTACTCGCAATTTTATTTTCTGTCATTTTATTTATCGCAATTTATTTTACGCACTTTAATTTTTGTCATTTATTTTTACGCTTAAAATCGACAAACCGGTCATTAAACGGTAAAACCCCCATTTTATAATAATACTACTACTTATTTATATATATATTTTTACAAATAAACTTAATAATATAGCGTTAACTTCACCAGCTCCCTGTGGAACGAACCGGACTTACTAAAAACTACACTACTCTACGATTAGGTACACTGCCTATAAGTGTTGTAGCAAGGTTTAGGTATATCCACTCGATAAATAAATAAATAAAACTTGTGTCATATTTTGTAGTATTTCCTAGTAAAAATAATACTATTTCGTACCCTCACGCTACATCATCAAGTTTTTGGCGCCGCTGCCGGGGAGCGCTAAAACGCTATATTTTTAATTATAATAATATTGAAATAAAATATAATAATATAATAATATTGAAATAGAATATAATAATATAATAATATTGAAATAGAATATAATAATATAATAATATTTTAGAATCAAAATTTGATACGTAAAGTTTTAAAAAGTCGTATTTATTAAATACTTCAGGGGTATATTATGTAACTTGTAATTAATAATTTCTATCGCTTTCATGTGAATAGTAAATTAATTAATTTCTTTTCATTTACTATTCATGAATAGTAAATGAATTAAAAAAAAAAGTTTTGAAAAAAAAAATTATAATTATAAAAAAATTATTAATTTGTAAAAAAAAAATCGTTTTTTTAAAAAAAAAATTCGTTTTTTTTTTTACGAAAAAAAAATTTCGTTTTTTTTTAAAAAAAAAAAATTTGTGTAAAAAAAAATCGTTTTTTTTAAGGAAAAAAAAATTCGTTTAAAAAAAAAATCGTTTTTTAAAAAAAAAAATTTTTAAAAAAAAAAAAAAGTTTTAAAAAAAATTTATATAAAAAAAAAATTTTAAAATAAAAAAAAATTTAAAATCCTTAAAAAAAGAAATAAAAAAAAAAATTTAAAAAAAAAAGTTTTTTTTTTTTTTATTACCTTTAGATTTTTAGACTCTAGTTACAATTTTTAGTATTAAGTTTAGTTTTGCCATAGTTATTTTTATTTCTAGAATTTTTAGGTTTGCCGTAAAATCTCTTAAGTGCTTATTCCTTAGACTAAGATTTATGTGCTTTAGAATTTTGCGACGCCGTTTTTCGCGCTACTTTCTTATTTTTATTTTTCGACGCCTATTTTTCGACCTTTTATTTTTCGACCTTTTTCGACGCGCAATCTTTTTCTTTCTTATTTCTCGCTATTCTAGTTTTAGGATAAGATTTTTATTCTACTTCTTATCTAAATTTCTTAAAATTACGAAAATTTATTTTAAGTGGTTAAATTGATAGACATCAAAATTTTCTGGTTCGTAGTAATAGTTGGATTTGTACGTGGACCGGGTTATTGGAGCCAAACAGTACTCAATTATATTGAGACCAAACGAATCCTGCCCCTCTGCTGCATCTTTTGGCTATTCGAAACGTGGGCAAAATCAGAAAAGTCTATTAATTGAATAACTTATATAATTTTTCTTTCCTTTTTAAAAACTAATAGGATATTCAGTGAATGCACCGAGCAAGACGTTCACCGCCGGTCATACGTTCACCACCTGTAACTCGATCAAGACATCGTTTAACAAATATCGCCGCCGTTGATTTTTCTTTAGAATCGTCATCTAGTCGAACAAGAACTCCAACTCAAATTTCCGATAATCCATCTTTTGAACCCGACTTCACAATTAAGAACCCGGAGCATATTCAAGGACAATTCCAAGATCTTGAACCACTAATTATTCCTCCTGAGCCACAAACCATTAAATCAGAATCCTCTAGTGATTCGTATTCAACAAATTCAATTATGGAAGTAACGGAACCTCTAAGTATGGAAGATCGAATGAGAGCCACACGCACGGGCCAAGGTCACGCCATTATTAAGCCAGAAGTTAATGCGCCAGATTATGAAATCAAAGGACAAATTCTACACATGGTAACTAACCAATGCCAATTCAGTGGTGCACCGAATGAAGATCCTAACGAACACCTTCGTACGTTTAAAAGAATTTGTACACTATTCAAAATCCGAGAAGTGGAAGATGAGCAGATCTATCTCATGTTGTTTCCCTGGACTTTAAAGGGAGAAGCCAAAGATTGGTTAGAATCGTTACCTGAAGGGGCGATTGACACATGGGATGTTTTAGTTGAAAAATTTCTTAAACAATTCTTTCCGGCATCCAAAGCCGTGAGACTTCAAGGAGAAATTGTTACGTTCGCGCAAAAGCCAAATGAAACATTATATGAGGCGTGGACAAGATTCGGAAGGATGTTGAGAGGATGTCCTCAACACGGATTAGATACTTTTCAAATAGTACAAATATTCTACCAAGGCGTAGACGTTGCTACACGAAAAGACATCGACATAACAGCTGGTGGTTCCATTATGAAGAAAACCGCAACTGAAGCTTACAAAATTATTGATAACACAGCCTCCCACTCTCATGAGTGGCATCAAGAAAAAGATATTTTTCGTTCATCTAAAGCGGCTAGAGCCGATTCTAGCCATGACTTTGATTCCGTTTCCGCAAAAATAGATGCTTTCGAAAGACGAATGGAAAAGATGAATAAAGATATTCACGCAATACGAATCAGTTGTGAGCTATGCGGTGGACCACACTTAATGAAAGATTGTAATGTTGAACCAACCATGGAACAACGAGAGAATGTTTCCTATATGAACCAAAGGCCTGGAAATAATTATCAAAATAATTATCAACCGCCAAAGTTAAACTTCAATCGAAATCAAAACATTCTTTACAATCCAAACGGACCCAACAACAACTCGTACAACCAACAAGGTCCGAATAACCAACCAACTCAAAACAACACTTTCAATAAACAAAGACCTGGCTTATATAAACCACAACAACAAACCGAAGAGAAAAAGTCAAATATGGAAGACGTGGTATTCAAGCTAGTTGAATCTCAAACACAATTTATTGAAACTCAAACCCAAACGAACGAGAGATTTGATCAGTCATTAAGAACTCAACAAGCTTCCATTTTGAATCTAGAAAAACACGTAGGTACTCTTGCTAGCATGATGAGTGAGAGGGAACAAGGAAAGCTACCGAGTAATACTGAAGTAAATCCTCGGAATGAGAATGTTAATATGGTTTCAACGAATACTGAAAAACCAGCAGCAGAAGATGGGAAGGTTTTAGATGAGAGTAACAATGAAGAAGTTACACCACCACCACCCGAGTATGTAAAGCCAGTGGTGGCACCATACAGACCACCCATCCCGTTTCCAAGAAAAGGAGTTGAGTATGAGCAAGTAATAGGTAATAAAGTTTGTGATACCTCTGGAAAGAAGAAGAAGAAGAATAAAAAAGTGCAAGAAACAAAAACAGTAGAAGTAAACCCGGTGAAGACAGTTCCACCAAATCCTCCACCTAGGGTAGGTGATCCGGGTGAATTTATTGTTCCTTGTCTACTTAGTGATTGTGTCATGTATGATGCACTAGCAGATTTAGGTGCAAGTGTAAGTGTTATGCCTCTTTCCTTATATAAGAGATTAGGTGTAGGTAAGTTAAGTCCAACGGATATGAGTGTTCGACTCTTTGATCAAACCATTAAGCACCCAGTTGGAATTGCTGACAACCTACCCGTTCAAGTAGGCAATTTAACCTTTCTAGTCGAATTTATTGTCATTGACATAGAAGAGGACCCAAACATTCCTCTAATTTTAGGTCGGCCATTCTTAGCGTCCACCAAGGCGTTATTTGATGTAGGAAATGGAAGAATGACACTTAAAAGTGGTGACAAATCAATCACCTTTATGATTCGAAAGTCTAAATCTCCACCAGCCAAAACCGTTGAACCAGTAAAAACAATTGGTAAGAACCATGTGCTTTTACCAACTCCAACGGTAATACTTAGCAATAATGAAACGCCTAAGTGTGGGGAAAATGAAGTAACACCTAATGATGACATGATAACAAAGAACCCCGTTGTTGATACGAAATTAAATGATCACGTTATTAATAGTTCAATGAAGAAACTTATTAAACGGATTCGCGATGCTAGAACCAAGGGGAACTTTAAGTTATGTAACCGGTTAGTATCCAATCTATCACCTAAAGAAAAGGAGAAACTAGTTGAAATTGTGGATATTACACAGGAATCCGACCAATGGCTTAAAGAAAAAGTCACGGATATGCAAGTTGATTATGGACCAAGAGAAATTAACGATGAAGTTAATCACAATTTTGACACCACGGCTACCTAAGTGTGGGGAGATTCAAATGTTCTAAAAAGAAAATGCTATCTAGAGTTAGTTGTTCTGTTCTCGTGTAGTTCCGAGAATGGAACCCGATTGGTCTTTTCCGCTAGCAGACACTAAAGAACTAGTTTTCTCCCTCCATTCTGAATTTTTGTTTTGTAGGTTTTTTTATGAAATTAATATGCATTTTAATTTAAGTTTTTAAAAACAAAATTTACTTTAATTCATTAAGTTTAAAAAATGATTTCTAAAATTCGTCATGAGTTAAAGACTAGGTCGTTGAGCCGAAATTGCTTTACCCGAGGGCGGGGCGACAAATTTTGTTATCATTTAATTTTATTGATCTAAAGTATGCAAAAAAAAAAAAAATATTATATTAATTTTTGAACGTAGGGGTTATATACCAAACTTCAAAAATATGTATATATGTTTGTATTTTATGTTATGTACACAACAGGGTAAAACAGCGCACTTTCAAAGACTGTCATTAAGTTCAACAAAAAGCTACTAATTTTGATGACAAGGCGCAAAATATCAAATGTGATGTAAAATAATATGCTTACAAACTGGGTATTTTTAATCACTTTTCTACACTAATCACCCTCATGAATTTATAATTATAGTCTGATTTCATGCAAATGAGGGCATTGCATGAATTTATAATTATAGTCTGATTTCATATAAATTCTCTCGGGTTTACACTTAGTTTAATTGCCAAATTTTGTGAAAATTTGAAAATTTTTCAATTAAATGAACTCAAAATCATGTTTATACATATTTATGAACGATGAAAACTAGGTGATAATACCGAAATTATCGTTACCTCGAAAAGGACATAAATTGAGAAACACCCTAAAACGCTTGAATTCATTTAAAATGAAATAGAAGAAAATAAAAAGGCAAAGAAAGAAACTAAGTGTGGGAAGAATGTACCAAGTTATTCAATTTAAAACATATATCACATATTTTTGTACAAGATTATTGCAGGTACTTTTGCTTTGGACGATACTAATCAGTTTTACCCGGTTTACTGTAATACATTTGAAAGAAAGATGGATCTACACGATGAATCAATTCCATCATTAAAAGGAAGTAAAGTCTTCCGAAAAAGACACGCGCTTCTTGATTTAGGTCATGAAGTTGTCGTCCAGACCAGCTGTAGGTTGACGAAAAACCTAGAAAAGTCATCACTAAAATCAGCAGGAAATCCACGGACCTCAGCATCAAACAGGGTCGCCAAGTGGTCAGATTTATCCTAACCATGAGAAAGATTTATCTCGTACAATGGGGAGGCACCGTGCAAATTAGCTTGATAAGATTAATGAATCAGATCCCCAGAAAGGATAATCTCCTTAAAGATCAAAAATCAGCTTTTAAGACTGATAATACTCAATCCTAGAGATTGACCTTAAAGATTGAGAATTCAAACTCATGGAATTCAATGATATCTAAACTCGAGCTTGAACGAGAAAATATTTTGATCAAAAATACAAACCGATTTGTTTTCTGAAAACCCATTTTCAATGCGTTCATTACCATTGAACGTAAAATCCTGAGAATTCATCAGAATTCATTAGGTCACCTGAACCAAATCAGGTGTCAACCGTAAGAACGGTGGTTGCATAGCATGGTCGGAGACAGGACCTTGTGCCAGACCGAAAAATTATAGGATGATCTTTACTATTGCTCCTACCAAGGATAGTTCTAGCATCCGACACGTTAATAAGACCATAATCATCTGCATGTCACGGGACATTGCCTTAACAGTTTCTTGTTCATCGCTTTCCTTTACAACCGGACGGTAGTTTGCCGAAAGGTAATATACGGAACAAGTAAACTGGATGTGTGCTTTCCGATACCGGGATAGCAGTGGATTACACGAACCTAAATGTTTTTAGCCAAAATATTGATCCACAAATATATTTTGCAACACCAATGGTGGATCAAATCAGAAAACTTATCTAGGGTAAAAGCTAGATTGAATTTTCAAAAGATCAAATGTTTTCATAAAGATCCTATTTCCTAAAGGATCTAAATTTTTATAGTCATGTGGGACTGTAAACCGCCTTTCAAATGTGCACTTTGCTTTGGAAACCGAAAGTAAATCGGCTATTTGATTGCAAGTGTCGTTGACCTAAACCCGAGGCAACTGTGGATGACACACCCACCTTTAACCATCATTACTGTCATTGTTTATACCGCTATATCAAAATCACTGATGTACAAAGTGTGATGAATAAAAAAGTGATTCATGTATGTTTTTATTTTAAGTTCTGTATTGCTTGAGGACAAGCAACGCTCAAGTGTGGGGATATTTGATAGTGCTCCAAATGAACATATAGTTAGTAGCAATATCGTTCCAATATGTAAAGTTTTTAAATGTAATTTCCTTATTTTTAGTTGTAATAGTTAAATAAATAAGTGCGAAGACGAAAGACGCAAATCGCTCGAAAATGAAGATTTAAAGACAAAAACAAAGATTTGAAAGACCAAAACGTCCAAAAAGCTCAAATGTACAAGATACAATTAAAAAGGTTCAAATTATTGATGAAGAACGTCTAAAAATGACAAGAGTACAAGTTACAAAACGCAAAGTACACGATATAAAATTGTACGAAAGGACGTTCGAAAATCCGGAACCGGGGCATGAACCAACTTTCAGCGCTCGACGCAACGGTGTAAAAATTACGAGTCAACTATGCACAAGAATAAAATATAATATTTAAATAATTCATAATAAGAATAATATTAAATAATAAAAAGTTGTTAATTGAGCATAGTTCAGGGGTCATAAGTGAAAATTCAATTTCTAAATTCGCCTATAAAAGGCTTTGTAATCGTAATGTAAAAACACACCTTTTTCTATCTTTTTCTTATTTATCAATATCAATTATCAATATCTATATTCTATATCTCTATCATAATGTTAACTTAATTAGATATAACAATAATCTTAATTTTAATTTTAAATTATGATAATAATAAGATTTATGATAGAGATCGTTTGAGTGTGTAAGTCGAAATTCTGTCCGTGTAACGCTACGCTATTTTTAATCATTGTAAGTTATGTTCAACCTTTTTACATTAATGTATCGTAACTAAGTTATTATTATGCTTATTTGAGCCGAAGTAATCGTGATGTTGGGCTAAAATATTAAGAAGGGGTTATTGAACTTTGGACCATAATTAAGGTTTGGGCAAAAGACCGACACTTGTGGAAATTAAACTATTGACTATTAATAGATGGGGGGTATTGTCTAATTGAGTGACAACTCATTGGAGTCTGTCGAACCTATCTTCAAATTAATTAACCTAATAATTAATAATGATTATAGTTGTCCTATTTAGTGATGTTCATATGGAATCTGTTATAATCATTTAATTAATCAATTGGGTTGGGTAATTGATTATTCATTCTGATCAAGTGGATGAATTAATATTCATAAACTAATTAAAACAGGGGTGAATTACATACAGTGATAACTGGTGTAATTGTTGACAGAAGTGATAACTGCGTCACAGTTTAAATCCTTAATCAGTTGGAATATTTGACTTCGGGTATAAGGGTAATTTGACGAGGATACTCGCACTTTATTTTTATGACCGATGGACTATTATGGACAAAAACCAGATAGACGTATCAAATAAACCAGGACAAAGGACAATTAACCCATGGTAATAAATTAAAATCAACACGTCAAACATCATGATTACGGAAGTTTAAATAAGCATAATTCTTTTATTATATTTCTCATCGTATCTTTATTTACTGTCATTTTATTACTCGCAATTTTATTTTTTGTCATTTTATTTATCGCAATTTATTTTACGCACTTTAATTTTTGTCATTTATTTTTACGCTTAAAATCGACAAACCGGTCATTAAACGGTAAAACCCCCATTTTATAATAATACTACTACTTATTTATATATATATTTTTACAAATAAACTTAATAATATAGCGTTAACTTCACCAGCTCCCTGTGGAACGAACCGGACTTACTAAAAACTACACTACTCTACGATTAGGTACACTGCCTATAAGTGTTGTAGCAAGGTTTAGGTATATCCACTCGATAAATAAATAAATAAAACTTGTGTCATATTTTGTAGTATTTCCTAGTAAAAATAATACTATTTCGTACCCTCACGCTACATCATCACCTCCATTGATTAAGTCGACTACGATCTCATCAGATGAATTGGGGATGGATGATTGGTTGATTCATTCTGATGACACTGCTTTCGGAGCTTAGGTGAAACTCCATATCGGAATAGCTGTCGGAATCCGAGGAATTCGAACTGGTTGAGGGATTCATCTCGTACGATCAGATGAAGGATTTTCGATAAGAAATAGATTATAAGATGTAGATTAGTACCCTGCAATACATAATTTACATATGCATATATAATACTAAAATCCCATAAGTTACGGATGAATCTACGGAAGCTGTCAGGCAAGGTCTACAGTAACAGATACGCTAAGATGTGAATTATCAGATACGCTAAGATATGAATTTTTGTCTATACACTATTCATGCAGTTAATGCAGTAAAACGTGTCTAGACTAAGAATGATAAGCATGTAATTTCTGACAAGAAATGATAAGCAAAACTTTTGACATGCAGACACGGTCGAAGTCCAGACTCACTAATGCATCTAAACAACTATCAATTAGACACACTATTGCAAGACCTGGTTCGCTAAGACCACCGCTCTGATACCACCTATAACGACCCGTCCTAATCCATCTGGACGAATACATTATATTTGGTTACATCGCGAGGTACTTGACCTCTATATGATACATTTTACAAACATTGCATTCGTTTTTAAAAGACATACTTTCATTACATCGAAAGTTGACGGCATGCATACCATTTCATAATATATCCAACTATAATTGACTTAATAATAATCTTGATGAACTCAACGACTCGAATGCAACGTCTTTTGAAATATGTCATGAATGACTCCAAGTATTATCTCTAAATGAGCAAATGCACAGCGGAAGATTTCTTTCATACCTGAGAATAAACATGCTTTCAAGTGTCAACCAAAAGGTTGGTGAGTTCATAAGTTTATCGTAAACAATAAAATTCATCATTTTGATAGACCACAAGATTTAAATACAGTACACTTATCTCGTGTACAAAAACCATTTTTCATAATGCTTCACAGAGTAGGTTCGTATCCTTTTCTCCCCCGTAGGTTGCCTCGAGATTTTTAATAACCGTACACATATCTCGTGCACAAAAATAACATACACATAACCTGTGTATAAAATCATTCTCTCGATACATAACATTCACTTTACATTCATTGCTTAGCTTGGTAACCGACCTTAACATATAATGCGCATCAATAATATCCCCAAAATAGAACATCTCGTCTGTATAATATATAAACTTCAAAATACTAAACACCACGCCCACTAGCTCTTCCGTCTAGTGAACATTCTGGGTGGGGGTGTTAAACCCGGTAGCTACCTTTAGGATTCGCGTGAATTAGGGCCATACCCGATTCTAATTCTTAGGTTACTAAGCAATAATAATCAGGGGAAAAATATTCATATCAATTGGTGGCAATTATCACGTCCACATAATTCAATGGTGGCAATTATCACATCCACATAATTCATTCGAGGAATGTTTTGCTTGTGTCTATCTCGTCAAACATTTATAAAAGCATTTCATGTATTCACAGTTTAAAATATATTTCAAAAGCATTTAATAAAGCAGTTGTAAAAACAGCGCATGTATTCTCAGTCTCAAAAATGTAAAGAGTAAAAGGGAATCATATGAAACTCACCATACTGTATTTTGTAGTAAAAATACATATGACTATATTGAACAAGTGCAGGGTTGACTATGGATTTACAAACCTATATCATTTGTATATTTATTAATATACATGTAATAGTAATCGAGCAAATATATATATAAATTTATTATTGATTTAATTTTTAGATTATTAACTAATATATTTTTCATTATTTAATTAAATGTATTCATTTTGTATATAAAAGTATTTATATAGTTAAGTTATGTATGTTAAATATATTTATACATATCATTTGTTTGTTGAATCTAGTAATGGTAATAATACTAAAATAATATTTGTAATGGTAAAAATGATATTATTGATAGTACTTAATATTAATAATAAAAATAATAATGTTAATATTCTTAGTGATAAATATAATGATATTAACTACAAAAATATTAATTTTACTGTTAATGATAGCTTTAATGATAAATTTTATAATAGTGGTAATAATAGTAGTTTTTAATCAAATGAAAAACTTAGTAACGATGGTAATGAAAATAATCATTTTGATAATAATACCTAATACTTGTTAATGATAGTAATAGTTTGTATTATTTCCATAATAATGATCATAGTAATCCTAACCATATTAATTCTTATATCAATATTAATAATTATAATAATAATAATAATAATATTAGTAATGATAATACTAATAATAATAATAGCTATAATAATAGTTTTAATAAAAATGGTAGATTTAAAATAGTGATACCTTTAGTAATTATAATAATCTCTAATAATAACAGTACTTATAATAATAATAATAATCTTGATAACAATAATACTAACAATTGTTATTATAATGATAATACTAATATTTAATGATAATAATAATAAATTGTAATATGTTAGTAATAATAACAATTAACTTAACAATAATAATAATGATAACTAATACTTGTATTTGTAATAACAATTTTAATAATTATAATACTAATAATAATAATAACATTACTAATAATCAGAATAATAATAATAATTAATATCAACAACAAATAATAATAATGATTAGAGAGAAAAAAAATTTGAAATGTATACCCCTTAAAAAGTCGTTCTAAAAAGAATAGCCCGAGACCAGGCTCGAACCCGAGACCTCTCGCTCACCCACTCACCCCCTCACCCCCTTAACCATCTGAGCTACTGCTCTTTTTCTAATTAAACTTTGTACCCAATTCTATTTAACCCTTTCAGTTTGTTTTCCCTTATTCCCCTTCTTCTCCACAACATGATCGACCAGGGTTCAATACCATCTACTAACAAGTTATAAACTAGTTCTTGAATTTAATAATAGAAAAAATTTATTTAACGTTTGACCTAAGTTAATTAAAACAGAAAGAGTTTAAAGAAAAAGCTGTAACAAAACAAAAACGAATAACACAAAAAAAAATTTGATCAATCGACTAGAGTTACACCCTAACTAATCATAAATTTCTTATTTAATTAAAGACTTATATTTGATGCAGAATCAGTTAGAGAGTGTTTAAATTTATTAAAACAAAAAGATTAACAGAATAATAATCTGTATCTGTATAAAACGAATAAGTATGAACACAAAATCGATTTTTTTTAATTTAAGCTGTTTGAGACCAAGATTTCTACATGAAATCAGTTTAAAATACTTCCTAGAAACTATCTCCATGCTCAATTAAATGCAAAAAATCAAAACGGTTTTGAATTTAACGAAGAACGGATTATTTGACTTTTAGGAATAAATGTTTGACTCGAAAATTAAAGCTCATTAAAATGAATTGGAACATGATATTTTGCAGAGAGTTTGAGAAAAACGATCCTAACAAGACCACGTTAACACAATTTGAAATGAAATTCGAATTGAAGGTTTTGGATTTCACCTGATGCTAACAGAATAATGAACTTTTTTATAAGTTAAAAATTTTCTATAAAAATTACCCGGATGAGGTTATTGTAATTAATAGTTTGGCAACAGAAGGTTCAATGAATTAACACAATTAATCGTTTATTATGTAATCAGATATGGTCGACAAAATCAAATTAAGAGCAGAAGCAGAGATAAAGATAAAAATAAAATAACGCAGATGACAAAGAAATTCGTACGATTAGGAGAAAATGAAGGCTAACAAATTTTGTTTATATTATGAATGGATTTAATCATGTAATAGATCAGAGGACAGGAACAAATTCGTTAACAGGAGATGAAGAATAATTGGATCAGATTGCGATGGTTATAAGATTCACATAATATATCAATTTTTATAATTTTTATTTTCTATTAATAATTAATAAATATAAATATATTAATAATATTATTGTTAATGATAATAATAATTTTATTAACTAATATATATAAATACATTAATTAATAATAATGCTGTATTATTAATAGTAATATTAAAACAATAATACAGTTAATGTTAATAATAATTATCATAATAATAATACAATAATAATAATTATTATTAATAATAATGTTAATAATAATATTACTAATGATAATATTAATAAATTATATTACTTTTAATGATAATACATAATAATAATACTAGTAACAACAAGGTACAGGTTTCCATAAAAAGATTAATAATACTGATATTGATATTAGTAATAATAAAAGTAATAGTAATAATATTATAACAATTATATATATATATATATATATATATATATATATATATATATTTTTAACTTGTAGTTACATTTAATTATTATTGTTATATATATTATATGATAATATATGTTGAATATTTATTATTTATTATTTATACTATATATATATATATATATATATATTACCATATAATCCTAATTATTAATAAGAATCATATATATATATATATATATATATATATATATATATATATATATATATATATATATATATATATATATATATATATATATATATATATATATATATATATATATATATATATATATATATATATATATTTATTTATTTATTTATTTATTTATTTATTTATTTTGATAATACTTAATTATTCTGTATATTATTTTATTTTACATTATAATTCAAGTAATTTAAAATGTATTTTATTAACTCAACATATTATATATACACTTACGTTTATATTTATATATATATATATATATATATATATATATATATATATATATATATATATATATATATATATATATATATATATCTATATTCATTTATGTACATATTTATTTACACACAATGGTTCGTGAATCGTCGGGAATAGTAGAAGGTCAAATGAATATATGAAACAGCTCAAAATTTTCGAGACTCAACATTACGACTTTGTTTATCGTGTCGAAATCATAATAAGATAAGGTTTAAATTTGGTCGAAATTTTCCGGGTCGTCACATCTTTCACTTAGATTCAATTGATCAATCACCATGTTCCGGTCTTGATTGCATTACCTTGGCTTGATTATGATTGATACTTGGGCGTAGTCACAAGTGGATCACAAAGACCAGAGCAATTGCACAAAATCAACAACCTAAAATGAGAGGCCAAGATCCCTATTTATAGGTTTAGAATATTCGCGGAGCCAATGTTTGTGCATATCTTACACATCCGCAATGTTTATGTTGAACATCTTCGAAATCTCAAATTATGCGCGCATCTGCAGTATTGCAGCACAGTCCGCAATTGCTATTTATTTCCGTGGTTCTACTTGCACTTGTACTTGAATTGGCTTTTATACTTAAAATATGCATATATATATATATATATATATATATATATATATATATATATATATATATATATATATATATAAGTCCCCCAGTTTATTGTGTTATATTTACGCAGAAATTATAACATAATAAACTATAAAAAAATATAGTTAAAAATTTGATGTCGAACGGTCCGCAAAAATATATCCGTTGCGCAAAAAATACTGCGTCTAAAAAATTGTTCGTGTCACATCAGTATTTTCTAACGGCTCTTTTCTAGAAGTTGATACACTTTTACAAACTTATAGCCATTGATTGTAATCATTGCGAATAATCTTTAACACTACAATTAACACTATAAATAGGATCAATTTCCATTCAATTCCACTTTACTCTTTCGCATTCATCTTACTTTCAACTAAAACACTATCACTATTTCAACACTGATCAACAGTTCATCTGCTTTGCTTTGCAATTCACACTCGATCGCTTTTCTTTTAGAATCATTTAATTTCAGTTCTTTCTTAAGTGACCATGGCTTCCCCTTCTACACCTCAATCTTTAACCGTTACAACTGCGGACAAGTTCTCATCCTATATGACAGATGAGAAAATTGACTAAGTGAAGATCAACTATCCATTATTGGATCAGTTTTGTCCAATCGCTCCATCTGAGGATGAAAGGGCAAACAATCCTCCACAGGGGATGATTGCAGTTTACGAAACCGCGATGTATCAAGGAAATATCAAATTTCTGCTAACCGACTTCTTTTTGGGCGTATGCGAAGCATACAACATCGCCCTTGCCCAATTGCACCCTTATGCAGTTGCTAAGGTAATATTGTTTGAAATGTACTACATGGTGATTAACAAACAACCCTTAATTGAGGTGTTTCACAGCTTTAATACTATCACGTCGACGGATAGTGGATGGTTCTCATTCAAGTCACGTCAAGGCGTCATTACGACTCCTAAGGCATCCATTGGGAATTGGCGCAGACCCTTCTTTTCATTAAGGCTGAAGCTGTTCGCGAGCACAAGGACAGAGTCTTCTTGACAATGGAGCTTAGCCAAAAGCGCATTGGAGCGCGTTACTCTTAGCGAGATTGGCGAAGAACTACTAGCAGTTATCAAAAATGTTCACTTAGCAGTCCGCCCATATAGCTATGTGCTGCTATATATGGGGCAAGTTTCAATGTACTAGCAATGGAGAAATTTCAGTGATGTATTGCTTAACGCAAATAATCAAGGTATGCAGTACAATTTTTAATATATGCATAAAGATCATTTATGTTTGCGTATGATATATTAACCTTTATTATTTTTTACAGAAATTTGCCTTGCTGATTTAATGCGGTTAGAGGATGTCACAGGCTTTAAAGCCATTCGCAGCCCAAAAGAGGGTGGCAGCACATCTGTAGATATTGAAGAGCCATTATTTAACTTGGCAATCATCCCAGAAGTCACCGACAAGGGCAAATGCAAAAACACCACCACAAGTGAACCAATTGCGCAAGAAAGTAGGCGCAAGCATCCACGCGTTTCTCCTATCGCATAAGAGGTGTTCGGAAAAGGCAAAGAGAAAGGTAAATCATATTCTTGCGCACTAACTACACGCAATTATTTCTGTAATTGCCTTGCCCTTTATTAAATAATTTTTATGCGTTTCAGCTGATACTGTTGATCTGACAGTGGATACAGAGGACACTAACAATGAATTCATCAATCAAGGTCTCCCACTTGGGGGGGAAGTTTAGCGATCCCAATTTTCAAAATTTATTCGCATCGCCGAACAATCGCATTCAGATAATTCTCATCGACAATTTTGCTGCTATCCTTAATGTTAGCAATGCCGCAGCTGAAGATCAACTTAAAAATCTGCACAAAGCGGTACCAAAAGATGTTCGCAATGAATACCATAAATTTGGTGACATTTTCGCATAACTGCTTTAATGCAGTGTGTTTAATGATTAATGGCGTTAAACGCCGCGATGCTCTTGCTAGAACGACTAAAGCTGAAAGGTCAGCAAATGATGCCCTGCAAGCCAAAATTTGCAGGCTTGAACAAGATAAATTGCAATTATCTTTAGAGCTTAAGGAAGCGCAGGCTGCTCTCAAAGATTCTCAAGATCAAGTTGCCAACCTTTCTTCTGCTGCACCATAACCCAATGAGAGGGCTGAACGCGCTGAAGAACAGTTTAGAAAACTTTTGAATTATTTGCCCGAACTTGGTCATAAAATCATGGATTATTCACCTGTAACGGATAAATTCCGCGACTTCTTACAGGCTGCAAACATTTTAACGCGGTGTGAATTTCTAGATCTTCTAATGAAAGTCACCAACCTTACCGAACCATTGTATGATGTTGTTTTAAAAGAAGTATGCTCAATGGAACGAGCAATTGAGGCATATAAGGAATGCTCGCAGAGGTTGCAAAGTTCGACATCCCTGCGCTATTGGATATTAGCTGAAAGGAGGATGTGACTGTGGAATACATCATGGAACTCATCTTGTAATCTTTTCGCAATTTTAGATTTTGTATTGCGTGAATATTCGCAGTTACTTGTAGTCTTTTGTATATATTTTGACGCAATCATGTTGCGTAATATCAATAAAGTTTTCCCTTTAAATCTCAGTTGCAACTGTTTTTAATTTATATAGCGCTTTAATCTATTCATAATTTCTAGACTTGTCCTTTGCAATTTTGATATTCATTATTGTGCACATAACAAATATTTACTTTCGCGAAACAATTTATTATCGTATAATTAATATACATTATGAATCTTCCAAGTCTTCCGAAACGATCCTTGGGCAAAAGATTGCATTTCAAATACGCCAAATGTGTTATTACGAAGCATCTAAGTTGGTCAAACTCACAACTTAAGAGAATAATATATACAAGTTCCATAATTTCGCAAACACTTCAATTATAATTTGTGTTCCATTATAGCGGGTTTTTCCATCGCTGTTAAGTATTACTGCGCCTTAATACGCAAAATTACCATTATGTATAAAAAAGAAACACGCAATAATATTGCCAAAGATTGCCTTTATTAGCTTAAAACTGTCATTACAATCTTGCATTAAGCACAACATCCTTACACTAATGTAAAAATTTCATACAGATAACCTTTTCACAAGCTGACAACTTTCAACATATTCACAAGTGCTTTTTCATTACGGTAGTTTTTCTGATAATGCGCCATAATGTGCAGATATTATAATGAAGTGCTTAACTTTTCTATTGGTGCTCATCACATCTGCATATCATGTATAACCATATTGACTGATCCTTTAATTTCAAATGAGGTTTGTGATAGGTCAGATCATGTTGAGATTGAAAGATGTAACAAGTTAGAATGAGATTCGGTAATTAAGAAGGAGACTCGGTATGAGAGAGAATTGGTAAGATTTACATTCCACAGCTTCTAGAACTCATTTACAATACAATGGCTATCTAATTAGGACTACATAGGTTTCTTATATAGCCCTCTTCTAAGGAACCTTCATTTAAGCATGTTTCACATTAACACTATACAACTTCGGGGTCCTAACAGTTTACACACACATTAGATCATTTGTGTGATCGTTTTTAAACAACCTACGTAATCCATCCGCAAAAGGACGCAAGTTGCGCATAAAAGTTTTCGCAAAATGACTGTCGCTGCCTTTCGTAGTAAGTATTTTTACAGCAAAATAAACTGGCTTTTGTGCGGTGTGCTGTATTGCCATTGCTAATTGATTCGCATTCTCACTTGAACTGCTAGCACTTTTCTTTGGAACAACGCGGTTGGTCACCACTCTATGACCTTCAACACCCACGTTCATCTGTGCAGTAATTAGCGCGCATATTGGTACAGTTTTTGCGGATATCACTGTCGTTATTCCTTTGCATGTTTCAAACTTAATCATGCCATGAATTGTTGACGAAATAACGCCAAGCTTACATATCGCAGTGCGTCCTAACAAGATATTGAAACGTGAAGTTGAGCGCATAACATATAAATTGAAAGATGTTTTTCTTGCTCTTTTGGCATGTTCTTCATCAACCAATTCAATACTTAATTCCAATTGCCCTAAAGGCCACGTTGCTTCACCAGAAAATCCAGAGAGTGATACTGCGGTTGGTAGAATTTTTGCTTTGATGTGCCTGGAAATTTTTTGATGCATTGCTCGTACATGACATCAACACTGCTACCCGTATCAATGTGCACTTTCTTGATAACAATTGCTGAATCCGCAATCTTACAAGAAATAATGATGGGTTTATCAGACAATCCGCAATGTTGCAAAGGTGGAAAACTTATTGGCGCAAATTGCCATTTTTCTAGAACCTCTTTAGCCTTTCTTTTCTGCGCAACAATGTTGACTTGAACCATATTGATTACTTTGATTTCCTGCAGATTTTTTTTCTTTCCAACAACTTTTGCACCTAAGTTCTTAACTGCGAGAGCCTTTCGCTCCTGCTGCACAGTTGCGCTGATATTTGGCGTCTTAGGCGTGTTGGACAAACTGGGCGTACTCATTGCATTTACCGTGCTTGTTGCCTTGTCAATTAACAAATGATCCATCTTGCCTTACGTTGTTGCTTCTGCAATCATCTCCACTAGATCGCGGCATATGTTTGTGTCATGGCCGTAATCATCATGAAAGACACAAAACTTAGATTTATCGCGTCTAGTGTTTTCTGATAGCAGTGGCGGATCTGGGAAAGTTTTCGCAATCCTTTCTTGCATCAAAATCTCTTTTGGCATTTTAGACAAAGCTTGAATTATGCTGAATGAGTCATTACTCCACTTTCTCGATGAGTTGCGATCTCGATTATTATACCCATGGTTACCATTATCGCCATTATTACGTTATCGATCATTGCACTGGTAACCACCATTGTTATTTCTTATTTGGTACCCTGGTCTGCGGTTGTTATCGCGATAATTGTCTTGGTTACCATCACGGTAAGAATCATGATCATTACGCCAACTTCTTTCCTTACCCCAATTGCGGTTCTGGGTAATGTTACTATCTTCACCATAACGGATATAATCATACGTTTCCTGCATAACCTTTGCAAATGTATGCGGCACATCTATACGCAATCTCCGTACTAAAGTATGATGTTTCTGCGGATTGATGGCATGAATAAAACCATATATATTTTGATATTCGTGTAGATTAGGTATCTTATGACACTTATAAACATAGCGCGTAAGCAATCCGCATAGTGTTTCTTTGAGCCCTTGCGTTATATCGTGGCACTCAATATGTGTCTTCTTTTGCGGCAATAGATTTTAAAAGTGCGAGAGGAATTTTTTGAGGAGATCGATCAGTAATGTTACGCGCATTCAAATTGTGGAACCACTCTCGGGCTAGCCCTTGCAGGACTATGGGAAAAACACGACACGCGACTGGCTCATCCCAATTATATGTACTCACAAATCCTTCAAACCACTGTAAAAAATCTAGCGGATCAATTAAGCCTAAATACACGCCCAAACTTGTCAGTCACCGAAGTAATTTCTCTCACTGTTTTAGTGCGTGTTTCTTTTGTTTCTATGCAGTACCTCTCAATCATCTTCTTAAAAGCATCAGGCTGATTAAACTTATGCTGCATATCTTTTGACGCAATTTTGCGAAATGTATCTGTGAGAAATAATTGTGCACTCTCTTTTTCAGCAGCTTGCGAAGTTTCGCCTTCTAAATCTTTCGTTTGCTTGCTTATTTCAGGACTTGTTTGAAAATCAAACTCTGTCGAATTTCTAAAATCACAAATATCTGTTGTGTTATTACTCTTCTTCTTATTATGCGTTGTCATTTGAATTCAATGTCTTTAACTAGACGTGTAAATCTGCAATTCATAAAACAAGAACACGATTACAATTGAATTCTGACTTAAATCATTTAATTACGTGAAATAAATTTATCGAATTCAATTCTAATTCGTGTTCC
Organism: Rutidosis leptorrhynchoides; assembly: GCF_046630445.1. Classification (NCBI taxonomy): domain Eukaryota; kingdom Viridiplantae; phylum Streptophyta; class Magnoliopsida; order Asterales; family Asteraceae; genus Rutidosis; species Rutidosis leptorrhynchoides. Next base: position 249,685,293 of record NC_092336.1, read on the forward strand.
ACGGATGGCGCCAATTGATCAATCCTAAATTAGATGTTATGATCTAATTTAAGAATTGAGTAAAATGAGGGGTGGATAGTGGTGTTGATAATGTTTTTGGGACTTTATGATCGTTTTTCACTTAGATTCAAGTGATCAATCACCATGTCCCGGTCTTGATTGCATTACCTTGGCTTGATTATGATTGATACTTGGGCGTACTCACAAGTGAATCACAAAGAACAGAGCAATTGCACAAAATCAACAACCTAAAATGAAAGGTCAAGCTCCCTATTTATAGGTTTAGAATATTCGTGGAGCCAATGTTTGCGCATATCTTACACATCCGCAATGTTTATGCGGGACATCTTCGCAATCTCAAATTATGCGCGCATCCGCAGTATTGCAACACAGTCCGCAATTGCTATTTATTTCCGCAGTTCCACTTGCACTTGTACTTGAATTGCCTTTTGTACTTAAAATATATATATATATATATATATATATATATATATATATATATATATATATATATATATATATATATATATATATATATATATATGATCACCTACCATATAAACATCCCTAAGATCTCCAAAAGGTTAGAAAGTCTTCCACAAATCCTCCACCTTCCATCTTTTGAGGAAATTGAAAAACATGAACGACATTAGTTGGATTCGGAATAATCTTGTTAGTCGATCTTGAAGTCTCCCGTTGTATTGGTTTCGCGTCTTACTTGCTCTGTCATAATCCTCACCGAAATTTTTCCTCACTTTCTCTCTCCTCACGCTCTCTCACACATCCCATGTTTAACATTGTTTATTTGCTTTTGATTAATTATATAAATAATATTTTACTTAATTGTTATCTAACTTTTTATATAAAAAGTAAAAATAAATAACTATTAAATATCCTTTAATTGTCATATCTACCTTATTATTAGTTCCAACTAGTTGTGGAGCCCTCGCTTCGCGCCGAGAATTTCGTTTTAAATGCGAGTTAAAAAAAAGTCTTGATATATTTTGTAAAATAGAATTTTTTTTCGACATTTAACATTGAAGGGTTGTTCCTTTTGTGAAAGTTGCTTCTTTTAGCGTTCGATATTTTTTTTAAATAAAAGTTAGTTGATCTATTTTGTAAAATATAATGTTTTTCGACATCTTTTGATAGCATTGAAGGGTTGGTTCTTTTACGAAAGTTGCTTCTTTTATCGATAAAAAAGTAAAAAAAAAATTAATGTAATACTGTAGTGGCCCCTGTGGGTCCAACTGTTTACGCAGCGTACAAGTCGGTAAAGCGTGGTTGGTTTTATTATTCAGTATTTTTGGTTTTAGTAATAGGATAAATAATAATTTAGAATTTAGAATATATGTATAAAGTGCGGGTTTGATTTGTTTTTTAATGGAAGTTAGGAGGTTAGTTTGTGAAAATCGAAAATTTAAACAGTACTATTCATCCTAATAAAAAACATTTTGTCTATTAGATAATAGTATAATATAATATAATAACATATTGCTAGTTAAACTTGCTTTAAAAAAATGTAAGAGTAAACATTGACATTTCATTCAACTATCATAAATTTAACAATTTTTCTTAGATGACATTCTTTTGGCACATGTAAAATATTTTGATATAAAGTAATTATAGTTTACATAATACCACATTAACTAGGCATTATGTTAGAGGTGTTGATTTCATGAAAATAGGTTCAAGGTTTGAAACTTAATAAGTAAACATTTTTAGGATGGTCTATAAAACGTTCGGAATCTATTCTCGATTAGGTCGCATCTCGTTCATCCAAGTTAACACTAAGCAAGAGAAAACTTAGTTCGTTTACAACGATATAAGACTTCTTCAATCAATGGCACATGTCTTTGCAATCATAGTTTGTCACATCAGCGTCACCTCAACAATTCATTCTTATCGCTAACATATCACACTACACTAACATTCAAGACATATGTACTCACAATCGCATTGGGTTCACTTTTATTATTTATTTATTTTGCTTATTTTTTAATATTTTCTATATATATATATATATATATATATATATATATATATATATATATATATATATATATATATATATATATGAGTTGTAATCCCTTGAATCCAATAATTTGCTTGAAATTCAACGGACCAATCAGAGTGCGACATTTGACGCGACAATCACATGTGATTGAAAAAAAAATTCAATTTTTTTTAAAAAAAATTTTGAAAAAATTTTTAAAATTTTTTATTTTTCGAAAAAAAATTTGTCGAAAAATTTTTAAATTTTTTTTTTTAAATTTAGCATGTCAAATCCAATCACATGTGATTCTGCATGTCAAATCCAATCACATGTGATTGAAAAAAAAATTCAAATTGATTTTTTTTCAAAAAAAAATTTCAACAGGAAACAAACTTTAATTCGGTGATTTGATTAAGTTTGTTAGCGTTTCGTGATCATATCTTCAAAATTTCAGACTTTAATTCGGTGATTTGAACACGTTTTGATCAAAAACTTGGTGTTTAAAGGTTTTAGCACAAATTTACTGAAATTCGTCATTTTACTAAATAAAATTTTTGTTCAATCACATGTGATTAGATTTGACATGAAGAATCACATGTGATTGAGTTTTACAATCACATGTGAATGACAGCAGAACCACATGTGATTTACTGCATGTCAAATTCAATCACGTGTGATTGAAAAAAAAATCGAAAAACAAAATAAAAAATATTCGAAAAAAATTATATTTTTTTAAAAAAAATAATTTTTTTCAATTAAATGTGATTATCGCACCACGTGTCGTACTCTGGTTGGTCCCTTGGATCTCAACTTAAAAGTTAGTTTCATTTGAATATTTCCCATATATATATATATATATATATATATATATATATATATATATATATATATATATATATATATATATATATATAACCACGGATGCTTGCCTGAGTGGCCACTAAGTTGCCCAATAAAGCACACTACCCGGGTTCAATTCCTTGTTATTGCCAAATTGTTCAAAAAGGAAGTGTAACTAGAGGGTGCGCATAATGCGCAATTCACCCGGTACCAGGTCTCGCGCTAGGGGTGCTTGATTACCTGAGGTTTTACCTTCTATGTGAGAGCTAATGTGCTCGTTCTAGGAGGGTTTCCTCGTTTGCCCAAATATATATATATATATATATATATATATATATATATATATATATATATATATATATATATATATATATATATTAATGATACCGCAACCCGCATACGCACCCAATATGTATGCGGGCACCCACTAGGGTGCATATGCGTGTGCTCATATGCATTATGCGGTATGCGGATTCGTGCCTAATGCCTTTGTTCCCGGTACAGCAATTACTCGGCTATCAAGTAAATATCTTTTCCATAATTGCATCCGTGATTCGGGGGAGTTTGTTATGGAAAGGATTGCCTTTATCTCGAATGGTTCTAGAATTGGGGTTGGCCTATATATACAAACCCTAACTATCATTCTAGACACAATCACGTTACGTAACCATCATCTGCTACACGTCTTACGTATCCAACATCATCTAGCATCTTCTCAAGGTTAACAGGTTAGTTTCTTGATTAACTAGCACCTACGACCTTACTTGGGGCCTTCAGGTCGACGACCTGTCATCGAAGGTGGACTTAATCACTTGGCCACCCTGCCGACATCATCATGTCGGCCAGGGTTATTCACGGTAGTCGGACCGAAGAGCCTCGTTCTAAGATCCTTAAACCCCAATAACGTATTGAGCAGGCATGTTAAACCCTATGGTAAAAATATGCATGATCAAGTGGTGCTTTCATTGAGAGTCGGAATTAGTTCAAGACTGTTTAATTGCTTTCTCTTTTAAAAGGTTTTGAATTATAAGGCTTATTGTTCACGAAATTTTTTGAATTTTTTCTTTTAACTGTGTCATGACTTCCGGGGACTCGTCGGAACGTACTCAAACGGATAATCAAAACACACCATCTGGCAGTCAGCATATGCAGGCTATGACTACGGGGGTGGGATACGCGCCATATCTTCCACCAGTATCCGGCGAGCCTTTTCAGAGGTATAAGCCGATATATCCAGATGGGATTACACCGCCAATGGCAAACTCGCCAGTTACCACCACGCGGTTGGATTTTTCTGCAGTGGATCCAAGGGTCATCTTGGTAGGCACTAGCGGTGAAACAGTAGGCCCGCACGTAGTATGCTGCAGCCAGGTACCTATTTATAGTACCACGGTTTCAATCCCTCTGCAGACGCAGAGTGTTCAGCAGAATTCATCGTTTACACCGTTGCAACCTTGGCAACCACCGCGTCCAATTTCGCAGTTTTTGACTCCTGCGGATGCGCAGGCATTACTTAATAGTTGGGGGTTCGGTGTCATTTCGGATGCCAATTCTCATTGGATGCCGATAACCGCAGAACAGCAAAGCACTGCGCATACGGTTGGGCTTATAGCGGCATATCATCAGGTCTCGCAGGCATCTGCGCCACAGGTTTCGGCACCTTTTCTGATACCCCTATACTCTGCGTCGACAAGCCTGCCTTCTTTTCCAAATTAGCCTTGGTTGTCTCCGCAGACGCCAGGGTAACCCTGGCAAAATATTCAGGGGCAGGCAAATCTCGCAAGCCAATTTATGCAGGCGGCATCTCCTGACATGGTCCACCTATTTTCACAACCTGATTTTGTTCAGGAAATGATGAGGCGTTTCTTCGCAGGGCTCAAAGGTGGCCCTGTTAAACCACCTTTTGAGCTACCAACTACTTTTGATAAGTTTCCTCCGCATATAACTGCATATCCGTTTCCATCTGCGCCAAAGATACCTCATACGTTGGGTACTTACAATGGCTTAACTGATCCAGATGACTTCTTACAGCATTTTGAAGGCACAATGCGAACTCAAGGTTGGGTGGATCCAGTTGCGTGTCAGATATTTCCAATGACACTGCAGGGTATTGCTCGTGAATGGTTTAATAAACTGCCAGCGGGTAGTATAGCCGGATTTATGGATCTGCGGACGAAATTTTTGCTGCAATATCAGAATCAGAGGCCACGTAAATGCACTCATATCGAATGTCATGATATTGTGCAGAAATCCAAGGAATCTTTGGGTGAATTTCTCACAAGATATACTAATGAGTGTCTATGCATACTAGATCTCAAGCCAGAGCAACAGATTTCCGGACTCATACATGGTATAAACTCATAACGTCATCCAACACTGGTAAGGCATCTCCGCCATACGGTCCCAACAACTTATGCGAAAGCGCTTAATGAATTCCATGACTATATGCGGAGTGGCGAAGATAATGATATTCCAACAGCTAGTTCACGCAACGAGAGGAAAGACAATGATGATCGTTCGCGTGATCAAAATCGTGGCAACAACTCTCGCGGAAGGTATCCTAGCGGTGGTCCTATCAGGAATGATAAAGGGAAATCAAGTGGCAATTATCGAAACAATAATCAGCGCGGCATCAATAATCAGAACTATGCGCTGCTTAAAATTTTGTCTAAAACGCCAAAAGAAATTTTGGCAACCGAACCAGTACGCGCAACCTTTGCGATTCCAACTCCGCTTACAGAATTCGGTAAGCGGGATAAAACAAAGTATTGCGAATTCCATGACGATTACGGGCATGACACTAATCGATGCAAAAACTTGATGGAACGAGTGCTCGAGGCACTACGCGCAGGTAAATTGGATCACCTAAAACCACCTAAGAAGGACAATGGAAAATCCGCAGAAGAAGGGTCGAAGGCTAAAACTTTCGCATGACAAAAAGTTGATAAAACAAAAAACGCCGACTTAACCATTAATATGGTCGACGCAGAGAAAGTTAGCCAGCGGAGAAAGTACAATGATCACCATAACTGGGAACTTCTCCCAATCACGTTTCCTCCTGTGATGTCAATCGACACAGTTAACGAGCCCATTATCATCAAGTATCGCATCCCTACTTGCGGAGTACAAGTTAAACGCATGCATATTGACACCGGGAGTGGCGTGGACATTATGTACTAGCATTGCTATTGTTTCCTCCCTGCAGAAGTTAAAACGCAGCTACGCCAGTCTGATATTACGTTATCTGGGTTCTCCGGGGAAAGCTCATGGCCGCTAGGCCGGATAGAGCTAATAATAGAACTCGCGGATGGCAAGAATCCGCAATTGGTTAGACACGAGTTAGTTAACTTTTACGTGGTTCGTTCAACTTCGAGGTACAATGCGTTGCTCGGGAGAAATTTCATACGACGTTTTAATATTATACCGTCGGTAGTGCATGGTTTAATAAAGTTTCCTACGAAGGGAGGGGTTGCCACAATTGCTTCACATCAAACAACCGAGTTGTGTGGTTCAGTTGTGCCTGTAAACATTCCCAGCGTAGGAGAACAACTCGCAAGCAGTACGGTCATAGCAAACCGTTTACATCCGGATAAGCGGATTAAAATCGGTGCAGGCTTGTCAACCGAAACAAAGGCCAAATTGCACGGAATATTGACTGCTAACGCGGATGTTTTTGCGTGGCGTGAATCAGACATGACCGGGGTACCGCGAGACATTGCGGAACATAAATTGAATGTTAACCCATCACTCATGCCCGTTAGACAAAAGAAGCGGCATATGGCTCTTGAGCACAGTGATTCGCTATGCGCAGAAGTAGATAATCTTGTTAAAGCAAACATCTTGCGGGAGGTGCGGTATCAGACATGGGTTGCTAATCCTGTGTTAGTCAAAAAGGTTGATGGTAATTGGCGGATGTGTGTTGATTTTAAAGACATTAATAAAGCGTGTCCTAAGGACAACTACCCTCTCCCGGAAATAGATTGGAAGGTGGAATCATTGTCAGGGTTTCGGTACAAGTGTTTTCTAGACGCGTACAAGGGTTATCACCAAATCTTAATGGCTGCGGAAGATGAGGACAACACTGCTTTCCATACGCCGCAAGGTATTTACTGTTATACGAAGATGCCCTTCGGATTAAAAAAAGCAGGTGCAACCTATCAGCACGTAATTGATGCGGCGTTCAAACACCAAATTGGTAGGAATCTTGAAGCGTACGTTGACGACCTGGTAATTAAGAGCAACATTGAAGAAGAAATGCCCGCGGACATCCTAGAAACGTTTTCATCTCTACGCAGGATAAACATGAAGCTTAACCCGCTCAAATGTAGTTTTGGGGAAGAGGAAGGTGTTGGGATTTAACAAGTTTCATAATACATAAATCCTTTTATGTGTCAAATTAAAGCGGAAGCATGTTGTAATTACCATTTAAACTTGTTAATCTTTAACCAATTAAAGTTGAATCCCAATAAGGATCAAGTTGTGAAATATGCTTACAATAAAAGGGTGTTTAGAGAGGATATACCTTCTCTAAGTTAGGAGGTTAAAATGATGATGAAGATGATGAACAAGAGTGTAAAACCCTAAACCTTTAAAGCACCAACACCACCCTTTAAATTAGTTAAGATTTAGACACTTAACTAACTAATTAACCAAGCTCAAAACCCCTTTGATTGCACTTGAAAAACTGGACAGCAGTAGCTAGAATGATGATGAGAATGCAAGCTTCAAAACCATGAAACCTCAAGAGATAATACCCCAAACTTTGCACCAACACCCTAGCTTTTAGTTAGGATTTATTTGACACTTAATTAGAACTTGCAAAATCAATTGAAGAGGCCCTTTCCTCCCTCTTTTGGTCACGGCAAAAGGCAGCAGCAGCAAACTGTTTTGCAGGTTTTTTTTGATGTGTATATGTGTGTTTTTTTCCAAGTATTTCTTAAGTCAAGCCTTGGTAAACACCTTAAGCATGTGCCTTAGTAGTTGTGCTTTCTTAAAATGATAAAACAAGGCATGGGTGTCTCCTAGGAGACTCCAAAATTCTGCACACTTTTAATTATATAATAATGTTTATATTTTATAAAAACTTGTTATAAAATATTTGTAATTTATATAAAACTTATTATATAAAGTATGCATTTGTTAAGTCACTTATTTTATAAACCAATTTTATAAAATATAACACAACATAATTATTTAAACCTATAAATAATTAAATCCACATCATATATAAATTATCCAAATAATTTATCTCAATTGATTATAATTTAGAAAACCGATTTTCTAAAGTTCAAGTGTCGCGTATTTATTTAACGATCCAATCATTAGGATTAAATACATATAAGGTGTCGGTAAGTTTGTTATTGGGTATGACCCGACTTGGATCAAAACATATTAGCCATATTAATTTAATATGTCTCTCGGGCATACGAAATACCTTCAATCTCCCACTTGCACGAGAAACATAAGAAATTAATGCAAGTGATGGATACCACCTAACGACCGTCCATCACCCCCAATATGTTATGACTATGTGCCATTCAATAACATCATCCCTTTCGAGTTCCCATCTCGAATATGAATAGGTGAATCTTTTCATTATATCCTTTCGTCCTAGATGTCATGTTAAATCCAAGAGACATAGAGTGATCACTCTCTTCTAGATTTAACTTTATCAGGCCTTAGACATCTGACTCTCAACGAATAAGAGGGACAAATTCCATCTTGACTACATATGTCCTAGACATACACTATGCATTATACCTGAGCTCTTCCTTATGAACTACCATATTTCAGAATAGTGAAGGAAAGAATCAAGGCACAATACTTAGTGAATGTCCGAACCCAATATGTATCTCAGGTCAGAGGATACAATGATATTCGCCTTTACTCAAGATTACTTGTGATCAACCACAAAGGCTCCATTTAGTAAGTCTTGAGGGTGGTTCTTCCAATATTTGTATCCCACAAATATCTATGAACCTTGGTTGCAACCTTGCACCACATTCATCCCGTGAATGTATACCAATCCGAGTTCATAATAGTCTAAACCTCACATTTGCTCCCACAAACGTGATCGACTACGGAATTTAGAATAATTACTTATTCATGGATAAAATATGCAAAATAGGAACATAACTCAAAATAAATTAATACCATAATTATATTAATGAGTTTGAACAATTTCATTCCATTACAATACTTAAAACAGATCATGACCAATCACTAGAATATCAAAGTCCTAATGCACTAACATGCCCTTGATGTTTTGCACCATGTAAGAGCTTCGTGAGTGGATCCGCTATATTTAGATCTGTGTGAACTTTGCGAATACATATCTTTCCTTTTTCAACTTCATCCCTTATGTAGTTGAATCTCCGCTCAATGTGACGGGTCTTTTGGTGAGCACGAGGTTCCTTGATTTGAGCAATCGCACCTTCGTTGTCACAAAAGATCTCAAGAGGGTCTTGAATGGTAGGGACCACTCCTAAGTCGTCGATGAATTTCTTCATCCATGCAGCTTCCTGAGCTGCCAATGAGGTGGCAATGTACTCTGACTCTGTAGTGGATAATGCAACAACATCCTGTTTTGAACTCTTCCAAGAGACCGCACCTCCATTTAATGTGAAGACATAACCGGATTGTGATCGAGAATCATCTCGATCAGTTTAGAAACTAGCGTCCACGTAACCTTTTACAGCAAGTTCCTCTTCACCAGACCCATATATCAGAAATATATCCTTAGTCCTCCTAAGGTATTTCAATATACTTTTAACAGCAATCCAATGACTGTTTCCTGGGTTATTCTGGTATCTACTTGTCAGGCTAAGAGCGCATGACACATCCGGTCTAGTGCATATCATTGCATACATGATTGACCCAATGGCAGAAGCATATGGGACTTTCTTCATTCTCTCATGTTCATCTTTCGTGGTGGGGCACTGAGATGAACTGAGAAGTGTTCCCTTTTGAATAGGTACCAAACCTTTCTTAGAGTTCTCCATCTTGAACCTTTTCAAGATCTTTTCAATGTATGCACTTTGATTTAAACCTATCAGTTTCTTGGATCTATCCCTGTAGATCCCAATCCCCAAAACGTATTGTGCTTCTCTAAGATCCTTAATGGAGAAGCATTTGCTTAACCAAGTTTTAACACCTTGCATTGCCGGAATATCATTTCCAAATAACAATATATCATCCACATATAGTACAAGGAACATGATAGTGCTCCCACAAGCTTTCTTGTATACACAAGCTTCATCACCATTTTTAATGAAGCCAAATTTCTTAGCCTCCTCATTAAAACGATGATTCCACATTCTAGATGCTTGTTTCAATCCGTAGATTGACTTCTTTAACTTGCATACCTTTTTAGGATATTTCGGATCAACAAAACCCTCAGGCTGAACCATATAGACATCTTCCTCAAGATGTCCGTTTAAGAAAGCGGTCTTGACATCCATCTGCCATATTTCATAATCATAATGAGCAGCAATGGCAAGTAATATCCTAATAGACTTTAGCATCGCCACAGGCGAAAAAGTTTCATCATAGTCAACCCCTTGAGTTTGAGTGAAACCTTTTGCTACAAGTCTAGCTTTATATGTATCCAAGTTTCCATGTATGTCGGTTTTCATTTTGAACAGCCATTTACAATCAACTAGCCTAGAGCCAGGAGGTTGCGCAACAAGTTCCCACACTTGGTTATCATACATGGATTGCATCTCAGCGTTCATGGCTTCCTGCCATTTATCTTTATCAATCCTTGATAAAGCATCTTGGTAGTTTATTGGTTCATCCAAATCAACCATATAGCAACCATCCATGAGAAACCCATATCTCTCAGGAGGATTACTAATCCTACCAGATCTGCGAACGTCTTGTGTATTTTGATCATCCATCTGATCACTCTCAACATTTTCATGTTGAGTGCTAGTGTCAGCCAATTGTGTATCATCTACTTGATCTTGAACCTCTTCAAGATCTATCTTCCTTTCACTTTTGCCTTCCATTAGGAACTTAGTTTCAAGGAATTCAGCCTTCCGAGCAACAAATACATTCTGCTCGGAAGGATCATAGAAATAGTATCCCATATTATCCTTGGGATATCCTATGAAGATACACTTCGTGGATCGGGCATTCAACTTATTAGGGACGTAACGCTTAGGGTAAGCTTCACATCCCCATACCTTTAAGTATGATAGAGATGGAGGTTTTCCAAACCACATCTCATGAGGTGTTCGTTCCACTTTCTTGGTTGGGGCCATATTTAAAATACGAGCCGCTGAGCATAGACAATAACCCCAGAATGATAGAGGTAACGAGCTTCTAGCCATCATAGATCGAACCATATCCATTAGGGTTCGGTTCCTCCTTTCGGACACACCATTAAGTTGTGGTGTCCCGGGTGGAGTAAGTTGCGAGATAATCCCACAACTTCTAAGATGATCTTGGAAGGCATCGCTTAGGTATTCACCTCCTCTATCGGTTCGAAGTACCTTAATTGTCTTATTGAGTTGATTTTGTACTTCGTTTTGATACTCTTTGAATGCTTCAAAAGTTTCGTCCTTATGTCTTAACAAGTAGACATATCCGAAACGACTGAAGTCATCAATGAAAGTAACGAAGTATCTTTCACCATTCCTAGCTATGGGCTTAAAGGGTCCACATACATCCGAATGTATTAATCCCAATAAGTCCTTAGCCCTTTCGTAGGTCCCTTTGAAAGGTGCTTTAGTCATTTTGCCTTGTAAACAAGATTCACATACATCAAACGAGTCTAGTTCATTTGATTTTAAAAGGCCATTCTTTTGGAGTGTATGCATTCGATTCTTGTTTATGTGACCAAGGCGACAATGCCATAAGTAGGAATTACTCAAATCCTTTTTGAGTTTCTTGGTGATAGTATGGTATATTGAGCTACTAGATGATGTGTCATCATGAACCAATTCATAAATTCCATTTGAAGGCGAAGCCTTAAAATAAAATACATTATCTAAATAAACGTGGATATCATCATTAACAAAATTAAGATAAAAACCACATTGTTTTAAACGGGAAACTGAAATAATGTTTCGACATAAATCCGGTGCATACAAAACATTGTTCAAAATAAGTTCCAAACCACTTGGAAGTTTTAATACAAAGTCTCCTTGAGCCTTCACTTGCACTTTGGCTCCATTACCCATAAAGAGACTTGATGTTCCCGTTTGCTTGCTACTTCTTTTGAACCCCTGCAAAGAATTGCAAATGTGAGTTCCACATCCAGTGTCTAATACCCATGTATTAGAAGAAGTAATACTAAGCTCTATATATACCATATATATGTTACCTGAGGATTGCCCCGCATCCCTCTTTTCCTTCAACTCCTTAAGGTAGACCGGGCAATTGCGTTTCCAGTGACCCATTTCACCGCAACCGAAGCACGGGTCTTCCTTGGGGTTTGCTTGTCCGGCAACCTTTTGCTTCTTGTTCTTGTTTTTGGTTGGGGTAACCATCCTCCCCTTTCCCTTGCCTTGATGGGCAGGTCCTTTCCTCTTAGCCGCCTTTGGCTTAGAGGTGTTGTTACCTTTGGACCCACCATCATTGATCATTAGCACGGGTGAAGCCCTCTTACCCATGCTAGTTTCGGCCGTCCTTAACATGCCATGAAGTTCACCAATAGTCTTATCCATCCCATTCATATTGTAATTAATTACAAATTGGTCAAACCTCTTTGACAGGGAGTTTAGGATAAGATCAGTGGCTAGCTCATTAGATATGTTGAGATTAAGACGGTTTGCGCGATCAATAAGGCTTTTCATTTTGAGGACATAAGAGGATACGGATTGGGTGTCATCCATAAGACATGCATGTAACGCTCGAACCATTTCGAAGCGCTCGACACGTGCTTGTTGAAGGAACATCTCCTTCAATTGCGTAATCATGTCATATGCACTATGATGTTCGAAATCCTTTTGGAGTTCGGGTATCATAGTCCCAAGCATTAGGCAAGCGACTTGCACCGAATCGGCGCAATACTTGTCATAATAAGCCATGCCCTCTAGATCTTCCTCATCCGGTTGGTCGGGAATAGGGTCCTCCAACACATACGCTTTATCCTCAAGTTTGAGGACAATTCTAAGATTACGGAACCAATCCATAAAGTTCGTATGGTTGAGTTTGTCTTTCTCGAGGAGAGACCTTAATGATAGGTTGTTCAGGTTAAGTGGTGCATTTTGCATGTTGTTGTTATTTGCGGCCATCTACAAAATTAACAAAGTTCATTTAAGTATCGATTTTAAATTTAATAAATAATACCCTTTTATATATAATTGTTTTATTAAATATTAGAATCCAACGGTAAATCAAATTTCGGTTAGGTGACCTTTATCCCGTTATTTGATTTAGCTAGGTAGTCATTTATATGACAATTGCAATCCTTTTGCAACTTCTAAATTATGGGATCATGCAATCCTTTTGCATGGCATATTTATCCCATCAACGCCTATTTGTTCCTCATGCTTCGGTGACCCTAAGTTCATGATTCTCAAATCAAGTCGTCCTACTTGTGTAAACATGTAAAATTAACATACAAGTGGTTAGGTGACCTTTATCCCACAAGCATGCGAATTTTACCTTAACCATATTAGTTAGCTCATAACGGTTAGGTGACCTTTATCCCATTATGAGTTCCCTACTATGTTTAAGTGTCCCACAAAAGGATGGCGTTAAACTTGTTTACCTTGTCGATTAAGGGATTTTAAGTTTTCGTTAATTCTTGTTTAAGAAAACATTTATGCCATACACCAACATGCATTTAGTGTATGGTTCATTTAAAATCCATTTTCAAGTCTTGTAATTTGCCAATTACTTAATATAAACCATTTTATATATATGTGATCCTTTTCTTGTTCTTAATAACCATTTATTAAGGTCTTTAGTTGCTTTTAATTTAACCAATTAAATTGTCGTCTTGCATGTTATTAATACGTCTAATTTAACCAATTAAATTGTCGTTTTGCTTGTTGTTATCTTGTGATTAATTGTATCAACCAAACATACAATACAATAAACAAACAAACAACCACACATGCAAAACAAGTATGTTCACAATCTAGCCATTTTGGTGGACATTTGTTTAGCCGAAAACAAATGTCACCGGGTTAAGGGGTAATAATGCAAAGTAGGAGATTTCAAATCTCCCACTTAACCTTGCATCCATATGTTCCTTGTGTTCTTCAAGTCTTCATCATCTTGTATCTTCATTTTACAAAATATGTATCCTAATACATTTTTATCTAGAAAATGAAAATACAACCTATTCTATTTTACATACCAAATGTAAAACAAATTACATAGCCAAAATAAATATTACATTCAATTGAATGAATTAATATTACATACCAAATGAATATTACAAATTAACCAAACATACAACCATAACATGCATTCAACACAAGGTCAAGGCTATGATTGTGAACATGAACATGCAACCAAATATGACCAAATGAAAGAGCCCAAAACCTACTTTTGGAACCCAAACAATTCAGCCTAACACATAAACCCACCCAAACCCATTGATTTTTGCAATCTACATTCATGCATGTTCATAGATTGCAAATATAGTGGGTTTAAAAAATCATCACGAAGCATATTTCAACAACTTCGGCTCTAGATACCATTGTTGGGATTTAACAAGTTTCATAATACATAAATCCTTTTATGTGTCAAATTAAAGCGGAAGCATGTTGTAATTACCATTTAAACTTGTTAATCTTTAACCAATTAAAGTTGAATCCCAATAAGGATCAAGTTGTGAAATATGCTTACAATAAAAGGGTGTTTAGAGAGGATATACCTTCTCCAAGTTAGGAGGTTAAAATGATGATGAAGATGATGAACAAGAGTGTAAAACCCTAAACCTTTGAAGCACCAACACCACCCTTTAAATTAGTTAAGATTTAGACACTTAACTAACTAATTAACCAAGCTCAAAACCCCTTTGATTGCACTTGAAAAACTGGACAGCAGTAGCTAGAATGATGATGAGAATGCAAGCTTCAAAACCATGAAACCTCAAGAGATAATACCCCAAACTTTGCACCAACACCCTAGCTTTTAGTTAGGATTTATTTGACACTTAATTAGAACTTGCAAAATCAATTGAAGAGGCCCTTTCCTCCCTCTTTTGGTCACGGCAAAAGGCAGCAGCAGCAAACTGTTTTGCAGGTTTTTTTTTATGTGTATATGTTTGTTTTTTTCCAAGTATTTCTTAAGTCAAGCCTTGGTAAACACCTTAAGCATGTGCCTTAGTAGTTGTGCTTTCTTAAAATGATAAAACAAGGCATGGGTGTCTCCTAGGAGACTCCAAAATTCTGCACACTTTCAATTATATAATAATGTTTATATTTTATAAAAACTTGTTATAAAATATTTGTAATTTATATAAAACTTATTATATAAAGTATGCATTTGTTAAGTCACTTATTTTATAAACCAATTTTATAAAATATAACACAACATAATTATTTAAACCTATAAATAATTAAATCCACATCATATATAAATTATCCAAATAATTTATCTCAATTGATTATAATTTAGAAAACCGATTTTCTAAAGTTCAAGTGTCGCGTATTTATTTAACGATCCAATCGTTAGGATTAAATACATATAAGGTGTAGGTAAGTTTGTTATTGGGTATGACCCGACTTGGATCAAAACATATTAGCCACATTAATTTAATATGTCTCTCGGGCATACGAAATACCTTCAGAAGGCAAGTTTCTAGGTCATGTGGTGACAGCGCGGGGAATCAAGGCAAATCCCAAAAAGATTGAAGCCATTGATAGTTTACCATCTCCGAAGATAAATAAAGACGTGCAGAGTCTAACCGGGAAGCTTGCGGCGATCACGCGGTTTTTGTCGAAGGCCGCAAAGCGACAATTGCCATTCTTCAATACTTTGAAGAATTGTTTAAAGAAAAAAGATTTCGTGTGGACTCAGGAAGCAGAATCAGCCTTTCAGGAGATAAATAAGGTGCTCGCTGAATTACCAACACTCACCGTGCCAGTATTAGGAGAAACGCTTACGCTGTATCTTGCAGCATCAAAAGAAGCTATCAGCTCGGTTCTTATCGCAGATCGCGGAAAGGTAATCCATTTCCTTTCATTTGTGAATTGTTTATTTCGTATACAATTAATGCTGGGTTTTCTCAGACGCAAATGCCGGTCTACTTCGTAAGCAAGACGCTGACAGCAAGCGAAGTAAACTATGCACCAATAGAAAAGCTAGTATATGCGCTAGTCCATACGGCGTGGCGTTTGCGCCGATATTTTCAAGCACACCCAGTTGTGGTTCTAACTGATCAGCCAATCAAGCAGGTTGGTAAAAACCTAATTTGCGGCAATGACCGGGAATACCGCATTGACTAACGCAATCATCTTATGTTTCAGGTGCTTTATAAACCTGAAATCTCTGGCCGAATGGCTAAATGGGCTGTTGAGTTAGGGGAGCATGAAATAAATTTTTCTTTGCGAAGCGCGGTTAAGTGTCAAATACTTGCAGATTACCTAGCAGAGTTACCTGCAGATGTCGAGGCATCAGCAGAACATCCAGATACACCTGTACCAACTTTGTCACCATGGGAGTTATATACCGATGGTGCCTGCAGCGCAGCTGGCGCGGGTGCGGGTGTAATTTTAACTGGTCCAGATGGCGAAGAGCATACATATGCGCTACGGTTTAATTTTGCTGTTACGAACAACGAAGCAGAATATGAGGCTCTGTTAGCGGGTATGCGCATTGCGCATAAATTGAATGTTAAAATTCTACACGCTTATGTGGATTCAAAGCTGGTATGTAGTCAAGTCATCGGGGACTTTGAAGCGCATGACATTGCCATGCAGCAATATTTATCGCTTGTTCATAACCTCGCTGACCTATTTGAAGCTTTTCAAATCTCCCACGTAATGCGGGGGCAAAATAAGAAAGCGGATGCGCTTAGCAAATTGGCCGCTTTGGCTTTTGATCATCTGTGGAAGAATGTTCTTATAGAAGAACTGCATGCAAAATCCATTGTTATGATGACTTTGGTAGCACCTGTTGAGGAATCCAGCTCAACATGGATGACACCTATTATTGCTTTCCTGCGGGATGGCACATCACCTGCGGATTCCGTTGATGCGAGGAAGGTCCGCACTAAGGCACCACTGTATGCCCTTGAGGGTGACGTCCTATATCGAAAAAATTATTTAGGGCCGCACTTAAGGTGTATTGGTCCGAAAGAGGCAGAGGAGGTTATACGCGAGGTGCATGAAGGTGCATGCGCTCTTCATTCGGGGCACAAGTCTATTGTGTCAAAAATTATGCGGCTAGGTTATTATTGGCCCACTATGTACGCAGATACCGCGCGGATAGTGAAGCAATGCGAATCTTGCCAAATACATGCACCTATCAGCAGCGCACCTGCGCATCCTATGATACCAGTCTCCTCACCATGGCCATTCTGTAAATAGGCAATTGACATAGTCGGACCATTTCCAAAGGGCCGAGGTAATATTCTCATTAATTTTATACCGTATTCTATTTACGTCGGTATCTTACGCATACTCTGTACACGCAAGAAACATCAAATTCTTGATTGTTTCAATTAACTATTTCATGAAATGGGTTGAAGCACGACCGCTGGCGACAATATCAGGAAAAAGGGTGCATAATTTTGTATGGGAAGACATAGTTTTTCAATTCGGTATACCAAACGTAATTGTTAGTGATAATGGTACGCAATTTGTGGGAGATCCTTTCCGCAGCTGGTGCGCAGAGCTTAATATTAAGTAAACTTTTACATCCGTTGCGCATCCGCAGGCGAACGGCCAGTGCAAAGTAACCAACCGGGACATAGTGGCTGGAATCAAAGCTAGGTTGTGCCATGGTAGAGTTGGTTGGGTGGACGAACTGCCAAATGTTTTGTGGGCTCATAGAACAACACCCAAAGCAAGCACTGGTGAGACTCCGTTCAGTTTGGTCTATGGATCAGAAGCTATTGTGCCCGCAGAAGTTGGGGTACCAACGTTCCGCATACAGAATTTTGACGAACAAAATAACTCAGAAGCTTTGCGGGAAAATCTTAATCTGCTTGAAGAACGCAGACTCTCTGTGGCGGTAAACGAAGCTAATAACAAGCAGAAAATTGCAAAGTACTACAATCAGCATGTGCGTTCGCGCTCTTATAAGTGCGGGGACTTAGTTTGGCATCAGAATGACGCAAGTCATGCGGAGGATACTGGGAAATTGGGCCCCCACTGGGAAGGCCCGTATAGGGTAGCAAAAGCAAGCAACACCAATAAGATCCTTAAACCCCAATAATGTATTGAGATACGTATTTGAGATAATGGTTATTCACGGTAGTCAGACCGGAGAGCCTCGTTCTAAGATCCTTAAACCCCAATAACGTATTGAGCAGGCATGTTAAACTCTATGGTAAAAATATGCATGATCATATATATATATATATATATATATATATATATATATATATATATATATATATATATATATATATATATATATATATATATATATATGTATATATGTATATATATATGTATATATGTATATATATATGTATATATATATAGTAACATCCCGTTTTCCTCGTACATGTCCAAAGGTACGTATTTGATCTTTAGAATGTATAAACTTGGTCGCGGGTGTTGTTAGTAGTCAACAATTAGTAGTTTAAAATTTGTAGTCCACAATTAGTAGTACATAGTATACACGTGTTGTATAAGACTCAATCATGACCCACAATACCGCTATCGTAGTTACACGTATTGTGTATGTGGTATCTTTTGATTTATCCGATGTTTTGTGTAACCATGACATGTTAGAATACATGTATAATACAAGAAAAGTTAGCTAAGATGTGACGACCTGGAAATTTCCAACCAAATTTAAACTTAATTTTATATGATTTCGACACGATATGCAAAGTCTGTAATAGTGAGTCTCGAAAATTTTGGAACTATGTTCATATAATCAATTACCCTTTGACTGTGCCCGACGATTCACGAACAATTGTTTTTAAATATATATATATATATATATATATATATATATATATATATATATATATATATATATATATATATAAATGTAAGTATATAAAATAATTTGAGATTTTAACATATAATTTAAGCATTAGAATTAAATATGTAAAATAAGATACAAAATAATTAATTATGAATATATATATATATATATATATATATATATATATATATATACATATATATATATATATGATTTATATTAATAATTATTTGTAAAATATATAAAATATATAAATAATAAATAACGGTTATCATATAATATAATATTATATAATTGTAATATTAATGTATTAAAAGTAATTACAAGTTAAAAATATAGTTAAAAATATAGTTATTATTACTTTCATTATGATTAAAGATAAATATTGATATTAACATCATTGTTATTAGTAAAATCTTAAATTTAATTATTATTAGGATTATTAAAAATATTATTATTAACTTGATTACAAAAATTATTATTTTATTTAAAATTGTTATTATCATTATTCTTACTAGTATTATTATGATATTAATATTATCTTTATTACTAGTTTTGTTATTAAAATTAATATTAATGATTAATATTAATGTTTGTATTAGTAATAATATTATGTTTACTTAATATGAAAAATACAGACATAATTAGATATATAAATATTCAGTTAAATAGATATATAGATATAAAATACGAATTTATGCATATTATATATATATATATATATATATATATATATACAGAATGCAGAATACAGATATATATAAAAAACTATAAATACATTATAAATATATATAAATACAG